>NC_069140.1:52713057-54210557 GCF_943734755.1 Anopheles moucheti
GGGTGGTCTGTCTGACGCCCAGTACGGATTTCGAAAGGGACGCTCTACGATGGACGCCATCAACAGGGTGCTCGCCAACGGAAAGATCGCGCTCGACAAGAAGGGCAAGGGCGACCGACTGTGTGCGATGGTGACAATCGACGTGAAGAACGCCTTCAACACGGCCAACTGGACAGCGATCGGAGAGGCTCTGCAGCGAAGGAACACGCCATCGTACCTCCTGGCGATGCTGCGGAACTACTTCGAGAATCGCACGCTCCACTACGAGACGGACGAAGGATTGGTCTCGCTACCAGTGTCGGCGGGCGTGCCTCAGGGTTCGGTTCTAGGGCCAACACTGTGGAACGTCATGTACGACGACCTTCTCCGTCTGGAGCTGTTCGGGAAGCGTGCGGACATCATCGGGTTTGCTGACGACGTGACGTTCACCCTCGTTGGACGGGACACGCAGGACATCAGCGCCCTTGCTACGAGGAACCTGGAGACGATCGAGCGTTGGATGGGAGGAGTGGGATTGCAGCTGGCCCATCACAAGACCGGCTACATGATCTTCTGCACCCATCACACCCCGCAGATAGGCCAACTACGAGCGGGGACACACACGATCGAATCCACGGAGACGCTCAAGTACCTCGGGGTTGAGCTCTGCCGCAAACAGCACCACGGTCGACATCTAGAGGAGGTTTGCAACAAGGCGACTCGTATCACGAACGTCTTGACCGCCCTGATGCCGAACAAGTGTGGCCCAAAAAGCAGCAGAAGGAGACCCCTGGTGAACGTCGGGAATAGCATTGTCCGCTACGCTGCGCCAGCGTGGGGACGGAAGCTTCTACAGAGGAACTCTCACCGCACCACAGTCCAGAGGTCGCATCGCACCGGAGTGCTTCGAGTGGCCAGCGCATTCCAAACGGTTTCATACGACGCCGCCTGCGTGGTTGCAAGCACCATCCCGTTAGTTCTCCTCCTAGAGGAGGACATCCGCTGCCACGACGAAAAGGCAGCGAGGGGAGGTCCAGCACCAGACATACGGAAGCGGCAGCGAGAAGAGACCATGGAGCGCTGGCAACGCCAGTGGACAGCCGGCGCAGAACAGCAGAGTCCGCCAGGTTTGAAGACAAGGAGGCTGATCCCGAACATCAGTTCATGGGTTGGCCGCAAGCACGGGGAAATAGATTTCTATCTTACCCAAGTCCTAACGGGACACGGGTTCCTGCGGAGCTACTTCGTCAACAAAGGTATCCTGGAGGGCTCGCCTAACTGCCCGGTGTGTGAGCATGACGTGGAAGACGTCGACCACGTGATGTTCCATTGTCCACGGTTCGCCAGAGCACAACACGAGATGCAGCAACAGAGCCACACCCGCTTGACGATGGACAACCTTGCCACGGAAATGTGTGCCAGCCGCAGTACATGGGAAGCAGTCCGGACGGCCGCACGGACAATCTTCAAAAGCCTGCAAGTGAGGTGGAATGAGGAGAGTCCGCCGACGGCCAGAAGACGACGGCAGCAGCGACGAAGGAACGCGGATCAACGGAGGCAGCAATAGCGGCTCCCCGCCACCAACAACACCAGGACAACGGAAAACAGAAGCAGCAGCGGTAGCGACGAGTAACCAGAGCAGCAGCAGGAGCTAGGACCCACCCGAGAGTGGCGGCCACGGACGGGTGGATTCTGAACAACAGCAGCAGCAGCAGACGGAAGACACGAAGCGGCAGCAGCAGCGAGGACAACCAGGAAGGACGACGCAGCAGTGCGCAACAGCAAGGGTGCTACGCACACACGACCCCGCATGGAGTACTACGCACATCAGCGCATCGGCAGGGTTCGGATCAGGTCGAGGAGTGGTTTAGTGCGGTCGCATCGGTTGCTTGACTCGCTTCACGGGTCAAGCTTCATGATGAATCCCACATAACCCATCTCGAGGGGCGGTGTCTAGCCGCGATATGCCCCTCTAGGTGGGTACCTTTTGAAGGTTCCCTCCCCGTTAACAAAAAAAAAAAAAAAAAAAAAAAGATGGCGGACACAAGATGGCGGACAAGATGGCGACCAAGATGGCGGCCAAGATGGCGGACAAGATGGCGGACAAGATGGCGGACAAGATTGTGGCCAAGATTGTGGAAAATATGGCGGACAAGATGGCGGACAAGATGGCGGACAAGATGGTGGACAAGAAGGCGGACAAGATGGCGGACAAGATGGCGGCTAAGATGGTGGACAAGAGGGCGGACAAGATGGCGGACAAGATGGCGGACAAGATGGCGGACACAAGATGGCGAACAAGATGGCGAACAAGATGGCGGCCAAGATGGCGGACAAGATGGCGGCCAAGATGGCGGACAAGATGGCGGACAAGATGGCGGACAAGATGGCGGCCAAGATGGTGGACACAAGATGGCGGACAAGATGGCGGCCAAGATGGCGGACAAGATGGCGGACAAGATGGCGGACATGATGGCGGACAAGATGGCGGTCAAGATGGCGGACAAGATGGCGGACAAGATGGCGGCCAAGATGGCGGCCAAGATGTCGGCTAAGATGGCGGACAAGATGGCGGACAAGATGGCGGCTACGATGGCAGACAAGATGGCGTTCAAGATGGCGGAAAAGATGGCGGACAAGATGGCGGACAAGATGGCGGACAAGATGGCGGTGTCTTGGTCGCCATCTTGTGTCCGCCATCTTGTCCGCCATCTTGGCCGCCATCTTGTCCGCCATCTTGTCCGCCATCTTGTCCGCCATCTTGTCCGCCATCTTGGTCCGCCATCTTGTCCGCCATCTTGTCCGCCATCTTGGCCGCCATCTTGTGTCCGCCATCTTGTCCGCCATCTTGTCCGCCATCTTGTCCGCCATCTTGTCCGCCATCTTGTCCGCCATCTTGTCCGCCATCTTGTCCGCCATGTTGTCCGCCATGTTGTCCGCCATGTTGTCCGCCATGTTGGCCGCCATCTTGTTCGCCATGTTGTCCGCCATGTTGTCCGCCATTTTGGCCGCCATCTTGGCCGCCATATTAACCACACTCTTGGCCGCCATATTGGTCGCCATGTTGTCCGCCATGATGTCCGCCATGTTGTCCGCCATCTTGTCCGCCATCTTGGCCGCCATCTTGTCCGCCATTTTGTTCGCCATCTTGTCCGCCTTATTGTCCGCCATCTTGTCCGCCATCTTGTCCGCCATAGTGGTTGCCATCTTGTCCGCCATCTTGTCCGCCATCTTGGCCGCCATGTTGTCCGCCATCTTGTCCGCCATCTTGTCCGCCATCTTGTCCGCCATCTTGGCCGCCATCTTGGCCGCCATCTTGTCCGCCATGTTGTCCGCCAACTTGTCCGCCATCTTGTCCGCCATCTTGGCCGCCATCTTGTTCGCCATCTTGTCCGCCATCTTGTCCGCCATCTTGTCCGCCATCTTGTCCGCCATCTTGTCCGCCATCTTGTCCGGCATCTTGGCCGCCATCTTGTCCGCCATCTTGGCCGCCATCTTGTCCGCCGTCTTGTCCGCCATCTTGTCCAGCATCTTGGCCGCCATCTTGTCCGCCATCTTGTCCGCCATCTTGTCCGCCATCTTGTCCGCCATCTTGTCCGCCATCTTGGTCCGCCATCTTGTCCGCCATCTTGTCCGCCATTTTGGCCGCCATCTTGTTTCCGCCATCTTGTCCTCCATCTTGTCCGCCATCTTGTCCGCCATCTTGTCCGCCATCTTGTCCGCCATCTTGGCCGCCATCTTGTTCGCCATCTTGTCCGCCATCTTGGCCATCATCTTGGCCGCCATCTTGGCCGCCATCTTGTCCGCCATGTTGTCCGCCAACTTGTCCGCCATCTTGTCCGCCATCTTGGCCGCCATCTTGTTCGCCATCTTGTCCGCCATCTTTTCCGCCATCTTGTCCGCCATCTTGTCCGCCATCTTGTCCACCATCTTGTCCGCCATCTTGTCCGGCATCTTGGCCGCCATCTTGTCCGCCATCTTGTCCGTCATCTTGGCCGTCATGTTGTCCGCCATCTTGTCCGCCATCTTGGCCGCCATCTTGTCCGCCATCTTGTCCGCCATCTTGTCCGCCATCTTGTCCGCCATCTTGTCCGCCATCTTGGCCGCCATCTTGTCCGGCATCTTGGCCGCCATCTTGTCCGCCATCTTGTCCGGCATCTTGGACGCCATCTTGTCCGCCATCTTGGCCGCCATTTTGTCCGCCGTCTTGTCCGCCATCTTGTCCGGCATCTTGGCCGCCATCTTGTCCGCCATCTTGTCCGCCATCTTGTCCGCCATCTTGTCCGCCATCTTGTTCGCCATCTTGTCCGCCATCTTGTCCGCCATCTTGTCCGCCATCTTGTCCGCCATCTTGTCCGCCATCTTGGCCGCCATCTTGTCCGCCATCTTGTCCGCCATCTTGTCCGCCATCTTGTCCGCCATCTTGGCCGCCATCTTGTCCGCCATCTTGTGTCCGCCATCTTGTCCGCCATCTTGGTCGCCATCTTGGTCGCCATGTTGTCCGCCATCTTGGCCGCCATTTTGTCCGCCATCTTGTCCGGCATCTTGGCCGCCATCTTGTCCGCAATCTTGTCCGTCATCCTTGTCCACCATCTTGTCCGCCATCTAGTCCGCCATATTGTCCGCCATCTTGTTCGCCATCTTGTTCGCCATCTTGTCCGCTATCTTGTCCGCCATCTTGGCCGCCATCTTGTCCGCCATCTTGTCCGCCATCATGTCCGCCATCTTGTCCGCCATCTTGTCCGCCATCTTGTCCGCCATCCCGGCCGCCATCTTGGCCGCCATGTTGTCCGCCATCTTGTCCGCCATCTTGTCCGCCATCTGGTCCGCCATCTTGGTCCGCCATCTTGGTCCGCCATCTTGTCCGCCATCTTGGCTGCCATCTTGTCCGCCATCTTGTCCGCCATCTTGGCCGCTATCTTGGCCGCCATTTTGGCCGCCATCTTGGCCGCCATCTTGTCCGGCATCTTGTCCGGCATCTTGTCCGCCATCTTGTCCGCCATCTTGTCCGCCATCTTGTCCGCCATCTTGTCCGCCATCTTGTCCGCCATCTTGTGTCCGCCATCTTGTCCGCCATCTTGTCCGCCTTGTTGTCCGGCATCCTGGCCGCCATCTTGTCCGCCATCGTGGCCGCCATCTTGGCCGCCATCTTGGCCGCCGTCTTGTCCGCCATCTTGTCCGCCATCTTGGCCGCCATCTTGTGCGCCATCTTGTCCGCCATCTTGTCCGCCATCTTGGCCACCATCGTGGCCGCCATCTTGGCCGCCATCTTGTGCGCCATCTTGTCCGCCATCTTGTCCGCCATCTTGTCCGCCATCTTGTCCGCCATCTTGTCCGCCATCTTGTCCGGCATCTTGGCCGCCATCTTGTCCGCCATCTTGGCCGCCATCTTGTCCGCCGTCTTGTCCGCCATCTTGTCCAGCATCTTGGCCGCCATCTTGTCCGCCATCTTGTCCGCCATCTTGTCCGCCATCTTGTCCGCCATCTTGTCCGCCATCTTGTCCGGCATCTTGGCCGCCATCTTGTCCGCCATCTTGTCCGCCATCTTGTCCGCCATCTTGTCCGCCATCTTGTTCGCCATCTTGTCCGCCATCTTGTCCGCCATCTTGTCCGCCATCTTGTCCGCCATCTTGTCCGCCATCTTGGCCGCCATCTTGTCCGCCATCTTGTCCGCCATCTTGTCCGCCATCTTGTCCGCCATCTTGGCCGCCATCTTGTCCGCCATCTTGTGTCCGCCATCTTGTCCGCCATCTTGGTCGCCATCTTGGTCGCCATGTTGTCCGCCATCTTGGCCGCCATTTTGTCCGCCATCTTGTCCGGCATCTTGGCCGCCATCTTGTCCGCAATCTTGTCCGTCATCCTTGTCCACCATCTTGTCCGCCATCTAGTCCGCCATATTGTCCGCCATCTTGTTCGCCATCTTGTTCGCCATCTTGTCCGCTATCTTGTCCGCCATCTTGGCCGCCATCTTGTCCGCCATCTTGTCCGCCATCATGTCCGCCATCTTGTCCGCCATCTTGTCCGCCATCTTGTCCGCCATCCCGGCCGCCATCTTGGCCGCCATGTTGTCCGCCATCTTGTCCGCCATCTTGTCCGCCATCTGGTCCGCCATCTTGGTCCGCCATCTTGGTCCGCCATCTTGTCCGCCATCTTGGCTGCCATCTTGTCCGCCATCTTGTCCGCCATCTTGGCCGCTATCTTGGCCGCCATTTTGGCCGCCATCTTGGCCGCCATCTTGTCCGGCATCTTGTCCGGCATCTTGGCCGCCATCTTGTCCGCCATCTTGTCCGCCATCTTGTCCGCCATCTTGTCCGCCATCTTGTGTCCGCCATCTTGTCCGCCATCTTGTCCGCCTTGTTGTCCGCCATTTTGGCCGCCATCTTGTCCGCCATCGTGGCCGCCATCTTGGCCGCCATCTTGGCCGCCGTCTTGTCCGCCATCTTGTCCGCCATCTTGGCCGCCATCTTGTGCGCCATCTTGTCCGCCATCTTGTCCGCCATCTTGGCCACCATCGTGGCCGCCATCTTGGCCGCCATCTTGTGCGCCATCTTGGCCGCCATATTGGTCGCCATCTTGTCCGCCATCTTGTCCCCCATCTAGTCCGCCATCTTGGCCGCCATTTTGTCCGCCATCTTGTCCGGCATCTTGGCCGCCATCTTGTCCGCCATCTTGTCCGCCATCTTGTCCGCCATCTTGTCCGCCATTTTGGTCGCCATCTTGGCCGCCATCTTGTCCGCCATCTTGTGTCCGCCATCTTGTCCGCCATCTTGTCCGTCATGTTGTCCGCCATCTTGTCCGCCATCTTGGCCGCCATCTTGTCCGCCATCTTGTCCGCCATCTTGGCCGCCATCTTGGCCGCCATTTTGTCCGCCATCTTGTCCACCATCTTGTCCGCCATCTTGTCCGCCGTCTTGTCCGCCATCTTGTCCGGCATCCTGGCCGCCATCTTGTCCGCCATCTTGTCCGCCATCTTGTCCGCCATCTTGTCCGCCATCTTGTCCGCCATCTTGTCCGCCATCTTGTCCGCCATCTTGGTCCGCCATCTTGTCCGCCATCTTGGCCGCCATCTTGTGTCCGCCATCTTGTCCTCCATCTTGTCCGCCATCTTGTCCGCCATCTTGTCCGCCATCTTGTCCGCCATCTTGTCCGCCATCTTGTTCGCCATCTTGTCCGCCATCTTGGCCACCATCTTGGCCGCCATCTTGGCCGCCATCTTGTCCGCCATGTTGTCCGCTAACTTGTCCGCCATCTTGTCCGCCATCTTGGCCGCCATCTTGTTCGCCATCTTGTCCGCCATCTTGTCCGCCATCTTGTCCGCCATCTTGTCCGCCATCTTGTCCGCCATCTTGTCCGGCATCTTGGCCGCCATCTTGTCCGCCATCTTGTCCGCCGTCTTGTCCGCCATCTTGTCCGGCATCTTGGCCGCCATCTTGTCCGCCATCTTGTCCGCCATCTTGTCCGCCATCTTGTCTGCCATCTTGTCCGCCATCTTGGTCCGCCATCTTGTCCGCCATCTTGTCCGCCATCTAGGCCGCCATCTTGTGTCCGCCATCTTGTCCTCCATCTTGTCCGCCATCTTGTCCGCCATATTGTCCGCCATCTTGTCCGCCATCTTGTCCGCCATCTTGTTCGCCATCTTGTCCGCCATCTTGGCCACCATCTTGGCCGCCAACTTGGCCGCCATCTTGTCCGCCATGTTGTCCGCCAACTTGTCCGCCATCTTGTCCGCCATCTTGGCCGCCATCTTGTTCGCCATCTTGTCCGCCATCTTTTCCGCCATCTTGTCCGCCATCTTGTCCACCATCTTGTCCGCCATCTTGTCCGGCATCTTGGCCGCCATCTTGTCCGCCATCTTGTCCGTCATCTTGGCCGTCATGTTGTCCGCCATCTTGTCCGCCATCTTGGCCGCCATCTTGTCCGCCATCTTGTCCGCCATCTTGTCCGCCATCTTGTCCGCCATCTTGGCCGCCATCTTGTCCGGCATCTTGGCCGCCATCTTGTCCGCCATCTTGTCCAACATCTTGGACGCCATCTTGTCCGCCATCTTGTCCGCCATCTTGTCCGCCGTCTTGTCCGCCATATTGTCCGGCATCTTGGCCGCCATCTTGTCCGCCATCTTGTCCGCCATCTTGTCCGCCATCTTGTCCGCCATCTTGTTCGCCATCTTGTCCGCCATCTTGTCCGCCATCTTGTCCGCCATCTTGTCCGCCATCTTGGCCGCCATCTTGGCCGCCATCTTGTCCGCCATCTTGTCCGCCATCTTGTCCGCCATCTTGTCCGCCATCTTGGCCGCCATCTTGTCCGCCATCTTGTGTCCGCCATCTTGTCCGCCATCCTGGTCGCCATCGTGGTCGCCATGTTGTCCGCCATCTTGGCCGCCATTTTGTCCGCCATCTTGTCCGGCATCTTGGCCGCCATCTTGTCCGCAATCTTGTCCGCCATCCTTGTCCACCATCTTGTCCGCCATCTAGTCCGCCATATTGTCCGCCATCTTGTTCGCCATCTTGTTCGCCATCTTGTCCGCTATCTTGTCCGCCATCTTGGCCGCCATCTTGTCCGCCATCTTGTCCGCCATCTTGTCCGCCATCTTGTCCGCCATCTTGTCCGCCATCTTGTCCGCCATCCCGGCCGCCATCTTGGCCGCCATGTTGTCCGCCATCTTGTCCGCCATCTTGTCCGCCATCTGGTCCGCCATCTTGGTCCGCCATCTTGGTCCGCCATCTTGTCCGCCATCTTGGCTGCCATCTTGGCCGCCATCTTGTCCGCCATCTTGGCCGCTATCTTGGCCGCCATTTTGGCCGCCATCTTGGCCGCCATCTTGTCCGGCATCTTGTCCGCCATCTTGTCCGCCATCTTGGCCGCCATCTTGTCCGCCATCTTGTCCGCCATCTTGTCCGCCATCTTGGCCGCCATCTTGGCCGCCATCTTGGCCGCCATCTTGTCCTACATCTTGGCCGCCATCTTGTCCGGCATCTTGGCCGCCATCTTGTTCGCCATCTTGTCCGCCATCTTGTCTGCCATCTTGTCCGCCATCTTGTCCGCCATCTTGTGTCCGCCATCTTGTCCGCCATCTTGTCCGCCATCTTGTCCGCCATCTTGTCCGCCATCTTGGCCGCCATCTTGTCCGCCATCTTGTCCGGCATCTTATCCACCAACTTGTCCGCCATGTTGTCCGCCATCTTGGCCGCCATCCTGGCCGCCATCTTGTCCGCCATCTTGTCCGCCATCTTGATCCGTCATCTTGTCCGCCATCTTGGCCGCCATCTTCTCCACCATCTTGTCCGCCATCTTGGCCGCCATCTTGTCCGCCATCTTGTCCGGCATCTTATCCACCAACTTGTCCGCCATCTTGTCCGCCATCTTGGCCGCCATCCTGGCCGCCATCTTGGCCGTCATCTTGTCCGCCACCTTGTCCGCCATCTTGTCCGCCATCTTGTCCGCCATCTTGGCCGCCATCTTGTCCGGCATCTTGTCCGCCATCTTGTCCGTCATCTTGTCCGCCATCTTGTCCGCCATCTTGTCCGCCATCTTGTCCGCCATCTTGGCCGCCATCTTGTCCGCCATCTTGTCCGGCATCTTATCCACCAACTTGTCCGCCATGTTGTCCGCCATCTTGTCCGCCATCTTGGCCGCCATCTTGTCCGCCATCTTGTCCGGCATCTTATCCACCAACTTGTCCGCCATGTTGTCCGCCATCTTGTCCGCCATCTTGGCCGCCATCTTGTCCGCCATCTTGTCCGCCATCTTGATCCGTCATCTTGTCCGCCATCTTGGCCGCCATCTTCTCCACCATCTTGTCCGCCATCTTGGCCGCCATCTTGTCCGCCATCTTGTCCGGCATCTTATCCACCAACTTGTCCGCCATGTTGTCCGCCATCTTGTCCGCCATCCTGGCCGCCATCTTGGCCGTCATCTTGTCCGCCACCTTGTCCGCCATCTTGTCCGCCATCTTGTCTGCCATCTTGTCCGCCATCTTGTCCGCCATCTTGTGTCCGCCATCTTGTCCGCCATCTTGTCCGCCATCTTGTCCGCCATCTTGTCCGCCATCTTGGCCGCCATCTTGTCCGCCATCTTGTCCGGCATCTTATCCACCAACTTGTCCGCCATGTTGTCCGCCATCTTGTCCGCCATCTTGTCCGCCATCTTGGCCGCCATCTTGTCCGCCATCTTGTCCGGCATCTTATCCACCAACTTGTCCGCCATGTTGTCCGCCATCTTGTCCGCCATCTTGGCCGCCATCTTGTCCGCCATCTTGTCCGCCATCTTGATCCGTCATCTTGTCCGCCATCTTGGCCGCCATCTTCTCCACCATCTTGTCCGCCATCTTGGCCGCCATCTTGTCCGCCATCTTGTCCGGCATCTTATCCACCAACTTGTCCGCCATGTTGTCCGCCATCTTGGCCGCCATCCTGGCCGCCATCTTGGCCGTCATCTTGTCCGCCATATTGTCCGCCATCTTGTCCGCCATCTTGTCCGCCATCTTGGCCGCCATCTTGTCCGGCATCTTGTCCGCCATCTTGTCCGCTATCTTGTCCGCCATCTTGTCCGCCATCTTGTCCGCCATCTTGTCCGCCATCTGGTCCGCCATCTTGGTCCGCCATCTTGGTCCGCCATCTTGTCCGCCATCTTGGCTGCCATCTTGGCCGCCATCTTGTCCGCCATCTTGGCGCTATCTTGGCCGCCATTTTGGTCCGCCATCTTGGCCGCCATCTTGTCCGGCATCTTGTCCGCCATCTTGTCCGCCATCTTGTCCGCCATCTTGTCCGCCATCTTGTCCGCCATCTTGTCCGCCATCTTGTCCGCCATCTTGTCCGCCATCTTGGCCGCCATCTTGGCCGCCATCTTGGCCGCCATCTTGTCCTACATCTTGGCCGCCATCTTGTCCGGCATCTTGGCCGCCATCTTGTTCGCCATCTTGTCCGCCATCTTGTCTGCCATCTTGTCCGCCATCTTGTCCGCCATCTTGTGTCCGCCATCTTGTCCGCCATCTTGTCCGCCATCTTGTCCGCCATCTTGGCCGCCATCTTGTCCGCCATCTTGTCCGGCATCTTATCCACCAACTTGTCCGCCATGTTGTCCGCCATCTTGGCCGCCATCCTGGCCGCCATCTTGTCCGCCATCTTGTCCGCCATCTTGATCCGTCATCTTGTCCGCCATCTTGGCCGCCATCTTCTCCACCATCTTGTCCGCCATCTTGGCCGCCATCTTGTCCGCCATCTTGTCCGGCATCTTATCCACCAACTTGTCCGCCATGTTGTCCGCCATCTTGGCCGCCATCCTGGCCGCCATCTTGGCCGTCATCTTGTCCGCCACCTTGTCCGCCATCTTGTCCGCCATCTTGTCCGCCATCTTGGCCGCCATCTTGTCCGGCATCTTGTCCGCCATCTTGTCCGCCATCTTGTCCGCCATCTTGTCCGCCATCTTGTCCGCCATCTTGGCCGCCATCTTGTCCGCCATCTTGTCCGGCATCTTATCCACCAACTTGTCCGCCATGTTGTCCGCCATCTTGTCCGCCATCTTGGCCGCCATCTTGTCCGCCATCTTGTCCGGCATCTTATCCACCAACTTGTCCGCCATGTTGTCCGCCATCTTGTCCGCCATCTTGGCCGCCATCTTGTCCGCCATCTTGTCCGCCATCTTGATCCGTCATCTTGTCCGCCATCTTGGCCGCCATCTTCTCCACCATCTTGTCCGCCATCTTGGCCGCCATCTTGTCCGCCATCTTGTCCGGCATCTTATCCACCAACTTGTCCGCCATGTTGTCCGCCATCTTGGCCGCCATCCTGGCCGCCATCTTGGCCGTCATCTTGTCCGCCACCTTGTTCGCCATCTTGTCCGCCATCTTGTCTGCCATCTTGTCCGCCATCTTGTCCGCCATCTTGTGTCCGCCATCTTGTCCGCCATCTTGTCCGCCATCTTGTCCGCCATCTTGTCCGCCATCTTGGCCGCCATCTTGTCCGCCATCTTGTCCGGCATCTTATCCACCAACTTGTCCGCCATGTTGTCCGCCATCTTGTCCGCCATCTTGTCCGCCATCTTGGCCGCCATCTTGGCCGCCATCTTGTCCGGCATCTTATCCACCAACTTGTCCGCCATCTTGTCCGCCATCTTGGCCGCCATCTTGTCCGCCATCTTGTCCGCCATCTTGATCCGTCATCTTGTCCGCCATCTTGGCCGCCATCTTCTCCACCATCTTGTCCGCCATCTTGGCCGCCATCTTGACCGCCATCTTGTCCGCCATCTTATCCACCAACTTGTCCGCCATGTTGTCCGCCATCTTGGCCGCCATCCTGGCCGCCATCTTGGCCGTCATCTTGTCCGCCACCTTGTCCGCCATCTTGTCCGCCATCTTGTCCGCCATCTTGGCCGCCATCTTGTCCGGCATCTTGTCCGCCATCTTGTCCGCCATCTTGTCCGCCATCTTGTCCGCCATCTTGTCCGCCATCTTGTCCGCCATCTTGTCCGCCATCTAGGCCGCCATCTTGGCCGCCATCTTGTCCTACATCTTGGCCGCCATCTTGTCCGGCATCTTGGCCGCCATCTTGTTCGCCATCTTGTCCGCCATCTTGTCCGCCATCTTGTCCGCCATCTTGTGTCCGCCATCTTGTCCGCCATCTTGTCCGCCATCTTGTCCGCCATCTTGTCCGCCATCTTGTCCGCCATCTTGTCCGCCATCTTGTCCGCCATCTTGTCCGCCATCTTGTCCGCCATATTGTCCGCCATCTTGGTCCACCATCTTGTCCGCCATCTTGGCTGCCATCTTGGCCGCCATCTTGTCCGCCATCTTGGCCGCTATCTTGGCCGCCATTTTGGCCGCCATCTTGGCCGCCATCTTGTCCGCCATCTTGTCCGCCATCTTGTCCGCCACCTTGTCCGCCATCTTGGCCGCCATCTTGTCCGCCATCTTGGCCGCCATCTTGTCCGGCATCTTGGCCGCCATCTTGTCCGCCATCTTGTCCGCCATCTTGGCCGCCATCTTGTCCGCCATCTTGTCCGCCATCTTGTCCGCCGTCTTGTTCGCCATCTTGTCCGGCATCTTGGCCGCCATCTTGTCCGCCATCCTGTCCGCCATCTTGTCCGCCATCTTGTCCGCCATCTTGTTCGCCATCTTGTCCGCCATCTTGTCCGCCATCTTGTCCGCCATCTTGTCCGCCATCTTGTCCGCCATCTTGTCCGCCATCTTGGCCGCCATCTTGTCCGCCATCTTGTCCGCCATCTTGTCCGCCATCTTGTCCGCCATCTTGGCCGCCATCTTGTCCGCCATCTTGTGTCCGCCATCTTGTCCGCCATCTTGGTCGCCATCTTGGTCGCCATGTTGTCCGCCATCTTGGCCGCCATTTTGTCCGCCATCTTGTCCGGCATCTTGTCCGCAATCTTGTCCGCAATCTTGTCCGCCATCCTTGTCCACCATCTTGTCCGCCATCTAGTCCGCCATATTGTCCGCCATCTTGTTCGCCATCTTGTTCGCCATCTTGTCCGCTATCTTGTTCGCCATCTTGGCCGCCATCTTGTCCGCCATCTTGTCCGCCATCATGTCCGCCATCTTGTCCGCCATCTTGTCCGCCATCTTGTCCGCCATCCCGGCCGCCATCTTGGCCGCCATGTTGTCCGCCATCTTGTCCGCCATCTTGTCCGCCATCTTATCCACCAACTTGTCCGCCATGTTGTCCGCCATCCTGGCCGCCATCTTGGCCGTCATCTTGTCCGCCACCTGGTCCGCCATCTTGTCCGCCATCTTGGCCGCCATCTTGTCCGGCATCTTGTCCGCCATCTTGTCCGCCATCTTATTCGCCATCTTGTCCGCCATGTTGTCCCCCATCTAGTCCGCCATCTTGGCCGCCATCCTGGCCGCCATCTTGTCCGCCATCTTGTCCGCCATCTTGTTCGCCATCTTGTCCGCCATCTTGTCTGCCATCTTGGCCGCCATCTTGGCCGCCATCTTGGCCGCCATCTTGGCCGCCATCTTGTCCGCCATGTTGTCCACAAATTTGTCCGCCATGTTGTCCGCCATCTTGGCCGCCATCCTGGCCGCCATCTTGTCCGCCATCTTGTTCGCCATCTTGTTCGCCATCTTGTCCGCTATCTTGTCCGCCATCTTGGCCGCCATCTTGGCCGCCATCTTGTCCGCCATCTTGTCCGCCATCTTGTCCGCCATCTTGTCCGCCATCTTGTCCGCCATCTTGTCCACCATCTTGTCCGCCATCCCGGCCGCCATCCCGGCCGCCATCTTGGCCGCCATGTTGTCCGCCATCTTGTCCGCCATCTTGTCCGCCATCTTATCCGCCAACTTGTCCGCCATCTTGGCCGCCATCCTGTCCGCCATCTTGTCCGCCATCTTGGCCGCCATGTTGTCCGCCATCTTGTCCGCCGTCTTGTCCGCCATCTTGTCCGGCATCTTGGCCGCCATCTTGTCCGCCATCTTGTCCGCCATCTTGTCCGCCATCTTGTCCGCCATCTTGTTCGCCATCTTGTCCGCCATCTTGTCCGCCATCTTGTCCGCCATCTTGTCCGCCATCTTGTCCGCCATCTTGGCCGCCATCTTGTCCGCCATCTTGTCCGCCATCTTGTCCGCCATCTTGGCCGCCATCTTGTCCGCCATCTTGTGTCCGCCATCTTGTCCGCCATCTTGGTCGCCATCTTGGTCGCCATGTTGTCCGCCATCTTGGCCGCCATTTTGTCCGCCATCTTGTCCGGCATCTTGGCCGCCATCTTGTCCGCAATCTTGTCCGTCATCCTTGTCCACCATCTTGTCCGCCATATTGTCCGCCATCTTGTTCGCCATCTTGTTCGCCATCTTGTCCGCTATCTTGTCCGCCATCTTGGCCGCCATCTTGTCCGCCATCTTGTCCGCCATCATGTCCGCCATCTTGTCCGCCATCTTGTCCGCCATCTTGTCCGCCATCCCGGCCGCCATCTTGGCCGCCATCTTGTCCGCCATCTTGTCCGCCATCTTGTCCGCCATCTGGTCCGCCATCTTGGTCCGCCATCTTGGTCCGCCATCTTGTCCGCCATCTTGTGTCCGCCATCTTGTCCGCCATCTTGTCCGCCATCTTGTCCGCCATCTTGGCCGCCATCTTGTCCGCCATCTTGTCCGCCATCTTGTCCGCCATCTTGGCCGCTATCTTGGCCGCCATTTTGGCCGCCATCTTGGCCGCCATCTTGTCCGGCATCTTGTCCGCCATCTTGTCCGCCATCTTGTCCGCCATCTTGTCCGCCATCTTGTCCGCCATCTTGTCCGCCATCTTGTGTCCGCCATCTTGTCCGCCATCTTGTCCGCCTTGTTCTCCGCCATCTTGGCCGCCATCTTGTCCGCCATCTTGGCCACCATCTTGGCCGCCATCTTGGCCGCCATCTTGTCCGCCATCTTGGCCGCCATCTTGTCCGCCATCTTGTCCGCCATCTTGTCCGCCATCTTGGCCGCCATCTTGTCCGCCATCTTGTGTCCGCCATCTTGTCCGCCATCTTGGTCGCCATCTTGGTCGCCATGTTGTCCGCCATCTTGGCCGCCATTTTGTCCGCCATCTTGTCCGGCATCTTGGTCGCCATCTTGTCCGCAATCTTGTCCGTCATCCTTGTCCACCATCTTGGCCGCCATCTAGTCCGCCATATTGTCCGCCATCTTGTTCGCCATCTTGTTCGCCATCTTGTCCGCTATCTTGTCCGCCATCTTGGCCGCCATCTTGTCCGCCATCTTGTCCGCCATCTTGTCCGCCATCTTGTCCGCCATCTGGTCCGCCATCTTGGTCCGCCATCTTGGTCCGCCATCTTGTCCGCCATCTTGGCTGCCATCTTGTCCGCCATCTTGTCTGCCATCTTGTCCGGCATCTTGGCCGCCATTTTGGCCGCCATCTTGGCCGCCATCTTGTCCGGCATCTTGTCCGCCATCTTGTCCGCCATCTTGTCCGCCATCTTGGCTGCCATCTTGTCCGCCATCTTGTCCGCCATCTTGGCCGCTATCTTGGCCGCCATTTTGGCCGCCATCTTGGCCGCCATCTTGTCCGGCATCTTGTCCGCCATCTTGTCCGCCATCTTGTCCGCCATCTTGTCCGCCATCTTGTCCGCCATCTTGTCCGCCATCTGGTCCGCCATCTTGGTCCGCCATCTTGGTCCGCCATCTTGTCCGCCATCTTGTGTCCGCCATCTTGTCCGCCATCTTGTCCGCCATCTTGTCCGCCATCTTGGCCGCCATCTTGGCCGCCATCTTGTCCGCATCTTGGCCGCCATCTTGTCCGCCATCTTGGCCGCCATCTTGTCCGCCATCTTGTCCGCCATCTTGTCCGCCATCTTGGCCGCTATCTTGGCCGCCATTTTGGCCGCCATCTTGGCCGCCATCTTGTCCGGCATCTTGTCCGCCATCTTGTCCGCCATCTTGTCCGCCATCTTGTCCGCCATCTTGTCCGCCATCTTGTCCGCCATCTTGTGTCCGCCATCTTGTCCGCCATCTTGTCCGCCTTGTTGTCCGCCATCTTGGCCGCCATCTTGTCCGCCATCTTGGCCACCATCTTGGCCGCCATCTTGGCCGCCATCTTGTCCGCCATCTTGGCCGCCATCTTGTCCGCCATCTTGTCCGCCATCTTGTCCGCCATCTTGGCCGCCATCTTGTCCGCCATCTTGTGTCCGCCATCTTGTCCGCCATCTTGGTCGCCATCTTGGTCGCCATGTTGTCCGCCATCTTGGCCGCCATTTTGTCCGCCATCTTGTCCGGCATCTTGGCCGCCATCTTGTCCGCAATCTTGTCCGTCATCCTTGTCCACCATCTTGGCCGCCATCTAGTCCGCCATATTGTCCGCCATCTTGTTCGCCATCTTGTTCGCCATCTTGTCCGCTATCTTGTCCGCCATCTTGGCCGCCATCTTGTCCGCCATCTTGTCCGCCATTTTGTCCGCCATCTTGTCCGCCATCTGGTCCGCCATCTTGGTCCGCCATCTTGTCCGCCATCTTGGCTGCCATCTTGTCCGCCATCTTGTCTGCCATCTTGGCCGCTATCTTGGCCGCCATTTTGGCCGCCATCTTGGCCGCCATCTTGTCCGGCATCTTGTCCGCCATCTTGTCCGCCATCTTGTCCGCCATCTTGGCTGCCATCTTGTCCGCCATCTTGTCCGCCATCTTGGCCGCTATCTTGGCCGCCATTTTGGCCGCCATCTTGGCCGCCATCTTGTCCGGCATCTTGTCCGCCATCTTGTCCGCCATCTTGTCCGCCATCTTGTCCGCCATCTTGTCCGCCATCTTGTCCGCCATCTTGGCCGCCGTCTTGTCCGCCATCTTGTCCGCCATCTTGGCCGCCATCCTTGTCCACCATCTTGTCCGCCATCTTGTCCGCCATCTTGGCCACCATCTTGGCCGCCATCTTGGCCGCCATCTTGTGCGCCATCTTGGCCGCCATATTGGTCGCCATCTTGTCCGCCATCTTGTCCCCCATCTAGTCCGCCATCTTGGCCGCCATTTTGTCCGCCATCTTGTCCGGCATCTTGGCCGCCATCTTGTCCGCCATCTTGTCCGCCATCTTGTCCGCCATCTTGTCCGCCATCTTGGTCGCCATCTTGGCCGCCATCTTGTCCGCCATCTTGTGTCCGCCATCTTGTCCGCCATCTTGTCCGTCATGTTGTCCGCCATCTTGTCCGCCATCTTGGCCGCCATCTTGTCCGCCATCTTGTCCGCCATCTTGGCCGCCATCTTGGCCGCCATTTTGTCCGCCATCTTGTCCGCCATCTTGTCCGGCATCTTGTCCGCCGTCTTGTCCGCCATCTTGTCCGGCATCTTGGCCGCCATCTTGTCCGCCATCTTGTCCGCCATCTTGTCCGCCATCTTGTCCGCCATCTTGTCCGCCATCTTGTCCGCCATCTTGTCCGCCATCTTGGTCCGCCATCTTGTCCGCCATCTTGGCCGCCATCTTGTGTCCGCCATCTTGTCCTCCATCTTGTCCGCCATCTTGTCCGCCATCTTGTCCGCCATCTTGTCCGCCATCTTGTCCGCCATCTTGTTCGCCATCTTGTCTGCCATCTTGGCCACCATCTTGGCCGCCATCTTGGCCGCCATCTTGTCCGCCATGTTGTCCGCCAACTTGTCCGCCATCTTGTCCGCCATCTTGGCCGCCATCTTGTTCGCCATCTTGTCCGCCATCTTGTCCGCCATCTTGTCCGCCATCTTGTCCGCCATCTTGTCCGCCATCTTGTCCGGCATCTTGGCCGCCATCTTGTCCGCCATCTTGTCCGCCATCTTGTCCGCCGTCTTGTCCGCCATCTTTTCCGGCATCTTGGCCGCCATCTAGTCCGCCATCTTGTCCGCCATCTTGTCCGCCATCTTGTCCGCCATCTTGTCTGCCATCTTGTCCGCCATCTTGGTCCGCCATCTTGTCCGCCATCTTGTCCGCCATCTTGGCCGCCATCTTGGCCGCCATCTTGTGTCCGCCATCTTGTCCTCCATCTTGTCCGCCATCTTGTCCGCCATATTGTCCGCCATCTTGTCCGCCATCTTGTCCGCCATCTTGTTCGCCATCTTGTCCGCCATCTTGGCCACCATCTTGGCCGCCATCTTGGCCGCCATCTTGTCCGCCATGTTGTCCGCCAACTTGTCCGCCATCTTGTCCGCCATCTTGGCCGCCATCTTGTTCGCCATCTTGTCCGCCATATTTTCCGCCATCTTGTCCGCCATCTTGTCCACCATCTTGTCCGCCATCTTGTCCGGCATCTTGGCCGCCATCTTGTCCGCCATCTTGTCCGTCATCTTGGCCGTCATGTTGTCCGCCATCTTGTCCGCCATCTTGGCCGCCATCTTGTCCGCCATCTTGTCCGCCATCTTGTCCGCCATGTTGTCCGCCATCTTGGCCGCCATCTTGTCCGGCATCTTGGCCGCCATCTTGTCCGCCATCTTGTCCAACATCTTGGACGCCATCTTGTCCGCCATCTTGTCCGCCATCTTGTCCAACATCTTGGACGCCATCTTGTCCGCCATCTTGTCCGCCATCTTGTCCGCCGTCTTGTCCGCCATCTTGTCCGGCATCTTGTCCGCCATCTTGTTCGCCAGCTTGTCCGCCATCTTGTCCGCCATCTTGTCCGCCATCTTGTCCGCCATCTTGGCCGCCATCTTGGCCGCCATCTTGTCCGCCATCTTGTCCGCCATCTTGTCCGCCATCTTGTCCGCCATCTTGGCCGCCATCTTGTCCGCCATCTTGTGTCCGCCATCTTGTCCGCCATCTTGGTCGCCATCGTGGTCGCCATGTTGTCCGCCATCTTGGCCGCCATTTTGTCCGCCATCTTGTCCGGCATCTTGGCCGCCATCTTGTCCGCAATCTTGTCCGCCATCCTTGTCCACCATCTTGTCCGCCATCTAGTCCGCCATATTGTCCGCCATCTTGTTCGCCATCTTGTTCGCCATCTTGTCCGCTATCTTGTCCGCCATCTTGGCCGCCATCTTGGCCGCCATCTTGGCCGCCATCTTGTCCTACATCTTGGCCGCCATCTTGTCCGGCATCTTGGCCGCCATCTTGTTCGCCATCTTGTCCGCCATCTTGTCTGCCATCTTGTCCGCCATCTTGTCCGCCATCTTGTGTGCGCCATCTTGTCCGCCATCTTGTCCGCCATCTTGTCCGCCATCTTGTCCGCCATCTTGGCCGCCATCTTGTCCGCCATCTTGTCCGCCATATTGTCCGCCATCCCGGCCGCCATCTTGGCCCCCATGTTGTCCGCCATCTTGTCCGCCATCTTGTCCGCCATCTGGTCCGCCATCTTGGTCCGCCATCTTGGTCCGCCATCTTGTCCGCCATCTTGGCTGCCATCTTGGCCGCCATCTTGTCCGCCATCTTGGCCGCTATCTTGGCCGCCATTTTGGTCGCCATCTTGTCCGCCATCTTGTCCGGCATCTTGTCCGCCATCTTGTCCGCCATCTTGTCCGCCATCTTGTCCGCCATCTTGGCCGCCATCATGTCCGCCATCTTGTCCGCCATCTTGTCCGCCATCTTGTCCGCCATCCCGGCCGCCATCTTGGCCGCCATGTTGTCCGTCATCTTGTCCGCCATCTTGTCCGCCATCTGGTCCGCCATCTTGGTCCGCCATCTTGGTCCGCCATCTTGTCCGCCATCTTGGCTGCCATCTTGGCCGCCATCTTGTCCGCCATCTTGGCCGCTATCTTGGCCGCCATTTTGGCCGCCATCTTGGCCGCCATCTTGTCCGCCATCTTGTCCGCCATCTTGTCCGCCATCTTGTCCGCCATCTTGTCCGCCATCTTGTCCGCCATCTTGTCCGCCATCTTGTCCGCCATCTTGTCCGCCATCTTGGCCGCCATCTTGGCCGCCATCTTGGCCGCCATCTTGTCCTACATCTTGGCCGCCATCTTGTCCGGCATCTTGGCCGCCATCTTGTTCGCCATCTTGTCCGCCATCTTGTCTGCCATCTTGTCCGCCATCTTGTCCGCCATCTTGTGTCCGCCATCTTGTCCGCCATCTTGTCCGCCATCTTGTCCGCCATCTTGTCCGCCATCTTGGCCGCCATCTTGTCCGCCATCTTGTCCGCCATATTGTCCGCCATCTTGTGTCCGCCATCTTGTCCGCTATCTTGTTCGCCATCTTGGTCGCCATCTTGTCCGCCATCTTGGCCGCCATCTTGTCCGCCATCTTGTCCGCCATCTTGATCCGTCATCTTGTCCGCCATCTTGGCCGCCATCTTCTCCACCATCTTGTCCGCCATCTTGGCCGCCATCTTGTCCGCCATCTTGTCCGGCATCTTATCCACCAACTTGTCCGCCATGTTGTCCGCCATCTTGGCCGCCATCCTGGCCGCCATCTTGGCCGTCATCTTGTCCGCCACCTTGTCCGCCATCTTGTCCGCCATCTTGTCCGCCATCTTGGCCGCCATCTTGTCCGGCATCTTGTCCGCCATCTTGTCCGCCATCTTGTCCGCCATCTTGTCCGCCATCTTGGTCCGCCATCTTGTCCGCCATCTTGGCCGCCATCTTGTCCGCATCTTGGCCGCCATCTTGTCCGCAATCTTGTCCGCCATCCTTGTCCACCATCTTGTCCGCCATCTAGTCCGCCATATTGTCCGCCATCTTGTTCGCCATCTTGTTCGCCATCTTGTCCGCTATCTTGTTCGCCATCTTGGCCGCCATCTTGTCCGCCATCTTGTCCGCCATCATGTCCGCCATCTTGTCCGCCATCTTGTCCGCCATCTTGTCCGCCATCCCGGCCGCCATCTTGGCCGCCATGTTGTCCGCCATCTTGGCCGCCATCTTGTCCGCCATCTTGTGTCCGCCATCTTGTCCGCCATCTTGTGTCCGCCATCTTGTCCGCCATCTTAGCCGCCATCTTGTCCGCCATCTTGTCCGCCATCTTGTTCGCCATCTTGTCCGCCATCTTGTCTGCCATCTTGGCCGCCATCTTGGCCGCCATCTTGTTCGCCATCTTGTCCGCCATCTTGTCCCCCATCTAGTCCGCCATCTTGGCCGCCATCCTGGCCGCCATCTTGTCCGCCATCTTGTCCGCCATCTTGTCCGCTATCTTGTTCGCCATCTTGGTCGCCATCTTGTCCGCCATCTTGGCCGCCATCTTGTCCGCCATCTTGTCCGCCATCTTGATCCGTCATCTTGTCCGCCATCTTGGCCGCCATCTTCTCCACCATCTTGTCCGCCATCTTGGCCGCCATCTTGGCCGCCATCTTGTCCGGCATCTTGTCCGCCATCTTGGCCGCCATCTTGTCCGCCATCTTGTCCGGCATCTTGGCCGCCATCTTGTCCGCCATCTTGTCCGCCATCTTGTCCGCCATCTTGGTCGCCATCTTGGCCGCCATCTTGTTCGCCATCTTGTGTCCGCCATCTTGGTCGCCATCTTGGCCGCCATCTTGTTCGCCATCTTGTGTCCGCCATCTTGTCCGCCATCTTGTTCGTCATGTTGTCCGCCATCTTGTCCGCCATCTTGGCCGCCATCTTGTCCGCCATCTTGTCCGCCATCTTGTCCGCCATCTTGGCCGCCATCTTGTCCGCCATCTTGTCCGCCATCTTGTCCGCCGTCTCGTCCGCCATCTTGTCCGGCATCTTGGCCGCCATCTTGTCCGCCATCTTGTCCGCCATCTTGTTCGCCATCTTGTCCGCCATCTTGTCCGCCATCTTGTCCGCCATCTTGGCCGCCATCTAGTCCGCCATCTTGGCCGCCATCCTGGCCGCCATCTTGTCCGCCATCTTGTCCGCCATCTTGTCCGTCATCTTGGCCGCCATCTAGTCCGCCATCTTGGCCGCCATCCTGGCCGCCATCTTGTCCGCCATCTTGTCCGCCATCTTGTTCGCCATCTTGTCCGCCATCTTGTCTGCCATCTTGGCCGCCATCTTGGCCGCCATCTTGGCCGCCATCTTGTCCGCCATGTTGTCCGCCAACTTGTCCGCCATCTTGGCCACCATCTTGGCCGCCATCTTGTCCGGCATCTTGTCCGTCATCTAGTCCGCCATCTTGTCCGCCATCTTGTGTCCGCCATCTTTGCCGCCATCTTGTCCGCCATCTTGTCCGCCATCTTGTGTTTGCCATCTTGTCCGCCATCTTGTCCGCCATCTTGTGTCCGCCATCTTGTCCTCCATCTTGTCCGCCATCTTGTCCGCCATCTTGTCCGCCATCTTGGCCGCCATCTTGTGTCCGCCATCTTGTCCTCCATCTTGTCCGCCATCTTGTCCGCCATCTTGTCCGCCATCTTGGCCGCCATCTTGGCCGCTATCTTGGCCGCCATCTTGGCCGCCATCTTGTCCGCCATCTAGTCCGCCATCTTGGTCCGCCATCTTGTCCGCCATCTGGTCCGCCATCTTGGTCCGCCATCTTGGTCCGCCATCTTGTCCGCCATCTTGGCCGCCATCTTGGCCGCCATCTTGTCCGCCATCTTGTCCGTCATCTTGTCCGCCATCTTGGCCGCCATCTTGTCCGCCATCTTGTCCGCCATCTTGTCCGCCATCTTGGCCGCCATCTTGTCCGCCATCTTGGCCGCCATCTTAGCCGCCATCTTGCGTGGTAAGGGGGGGAGGGGGATGGAAGATGTTACCTCTTGAACAACATGCTCTCCTGGTATCGGAAATTTGAAAACAGTGTTTAAACATTGCATACCTTACGGCGCATTGCATTGCAAGTTGATTGCATACCTTCCGGCGCAGTACCAGGTATGCAATCAACCAGGTCACATACCAGGTGCATGCTCTCCTGGTATTATACATTCAAAAACTGGTAGTTTTCGAAGAAATTTTTCACGACCAACGGGAAAGTTAGTGTTTAAACATTGCATACCTTTCGGCGGTTTTTGAGCAAAATTGCTGCAAAATATGCATGCTCTCCTGGTATCAGGAGCTTGAAAAACTGGTAATTTTTGGCGAGTTTTCTGTCTCGATTGACACGGAAAAGCATCCTCCTGCGTTGCATGCTCTCCTGGTATCAGGAGCTTGAAAAACTGGTCATTTTTGGCGAGTTTTCTGTCTCGATTGACACGGAAAAGCATCCTCCTGCGTTGCATGCTCTCCTGGTATCAGGAGCTTGAAAAACTGGTCATTTTTGGCGAGTTTTCTGTCTCGATTGACACGGAAAAGCATCCTCCTGCGTTACATGCTCTCCTGGTATTGCAGGAGTGTTTAAAGTGTTTAAATATTGCATACCTTTCGGCGCTTTTCGACCAAAATTGCTGTACAAGGTGCTACTTCTGCCGTGAATGCTTTCCTGGTATCGGAAATCGGAAAACAGCTGGTTTTGTATGGAATTTCGTACCAACCGACGGAAATTTTAAGCGAGATGAAGGATGCTTTCCGTTTTATTGACATTATTTATTAGCGAACGTTCTCACGTGTTTGATAGTATGCAATAGCAATTGTGATGGGCAAATTTGTCCCAAGCTGCAGATGTCACCTCTGGAAAAACATGCTCTCCTATTATCGGAAATCTGCAAACAGTTGCGTGCGCGGCTACGGCATAGTGGTTTTCACAGTTGCCCAGCTGATTTTGTCATTGGGCAAATTTGTCAACTCTCTTGGCCCTACACATATTAATGTGAATTTCGATCGTTCGATTAAATTTCGCGTATGAAGTTTGATACTCCAATTTTAGATCGGTTGTCCGTGCGTCAAGAAATCCAAGGATTTCTGGGCCGATCTCTTCGGTCATTGTGAAGACACTTGAGATCATTTTGTCACATTTACATCAGTATGAAACACACTACGTGCTCCTCAGGCACAATTTGATAGTCAGTAGCCAATTATAGGGATGCAACACCACAATGCACTCACTAATTTTTCTCAAACAAACTGAGTTTTCAATGCAAAAAACGAGACCGCTTTCAGCACGCACGACAATGTTTTAGCAAGACTACTATGATAGGTTCTTCACTGAACACATCGTTTTGATGTAAATGCATACTTGATTTCTTCAAGTATCTTTTTTCGTGTTCTTTTTTTAATTTAGATCAACGATTTCGCGGTGATGATCGTCAACCGTATGGATTTAGAATTGGAAATTTTAGAACAATTCCAGTCTAACAACGATGCAAATGTTACCGAGATTACAACAATGTAGTTTGAACAGTATTCTACACGGGGATATGATGAAGTGTTTGGACAGTTTGGGATGGGTGGACATAAGCTGAACCTACAATCCAGCTTCGATTAAGTAATAATCAAGAAAGACAGAAATGGTATTCCAAGAACCATGAGGTATGAAATATCAAACGGAAAAGAGAGTTCTAATGATTGCAATATGATTTTGCTCATTTTCTGTGACAATGCTAGCTATTTCGTAGTACACTGACAGATTGTGTCGGTTATAACATTATTACCGGCTTGCAAACTTGTAGAAATTGTGACAATCGAAATACTAAACACAACACTCCACCACAATACTGTTTCGAAACACGTAGGCTAGACATTTTCACGGTTCAATCGGGGAGAGAAAACAATACCACACAACGAGTATCGCAATGGCAATAGCTGGTAAATATTGCGGAAGTGAACATAAGCATGGTTTCTATTCTAGCATCTAAAGGTAGGATCATTTACGAACAGATGAAAAAATCCCGTTCAAGAAATAGAATACATGGACAGGTTGAAGTAAAAGGGCATATAAGAGTTCACGGGGCGGCCTGATGGTGTATTGGTAGCGCAGTCGGTCTGCACAAGACAGGACCACGGAAAAAATTCATTTGGACCACCAAACCTCCGTACGCAGCACTGACTATCCTACGGGTAAATAAAGTAAAAAAAATAGAAATGGTAGGCTTCAACATCCTAAAGATGTCGTGCCGATAAAGAAGAAGGAGTTTGAATACACTGCATACTTCTCTTGCGTAGCAGTGTAACCGGGCCGATATAGCAAATCAAATAAAAAAAAATCTAACCAAGGATATATAAAATCTAAGGATATTTTGGATCAATTTTCTACCTTTTTAATTAGATTTTATGCTATAAATTAACTCTGCTGCTAAATTTCCAAAAATCGCACAATCGGCACAAGTTGTTTGGGGCCCCAAACACGGCGAGGCCCTAGGCGACCGCCTACTCCGCCTACCGTTTGATCCGCCGCTGTACGCAACTGTAGTCTGGTTTCCTGCGGGCTCTACTGCGATGGCCAGACTGGAGAGTTTTCGTTGTCGCCTTCCTGGACTTGAGTCCATTGCAGATACACATTTCCACGAGCACATTCCATTGCAGGTCTCCTGTTAAATTAACTTGACGTTCCTTCTATTCTATCTGCCATCGCCTGCCGACGCCTTCGCGAAAAACCTCCCCAGTATATCCCATCTCGCCACACTAACTACGGCTTGAACGAATTACGAGTGATCGTTAAGTGTAGGTAAACCACTAGAATGGCAATCATGATCACTCTCTTTCCTTTCACCATTCTTCAAGATTACCAATATTGATGAATGATGACAGGCGAAAAAAGAAAATCGGAATGTAATACCGGAATGACCAATGATCGATTATTATATTCTTTGTGAATAGTCTCTTGGAAACAGATATTGTGAAACTCTGCTGAAGGAGGGTGTCTGTACGAACGGTTTCTTCAACGGATTCTTCTTCTTTTATTTTACGGAATAGGGGAATATCCTTCTATTTTGGGTATTGGTATATTGACCAAGAGCCCAACAGTGGAATTCAGACAAATATATGAAAGATTCCATACTTTGTGCACAAACGACCTCTCTCGTGTATGTGTTGGATATTAGTATTTTATAGTTTCAGTACAGCATTTGAACTACTTCTGAAGCTCAACACACTACTATAACTATGTGTTTTTTTTTTGCGTTGTGTAATATGAATCTTGCCTTGTGACCATAGCATAGAAAGAGAGTATACTATTCGTTTAAGCACTAGAGAACCTAGCAGTAGAAAGTCGAGAACCTGTCGCATTAATTTGAAACGTACTTTGTTACAGCAGTGCTGACAACATCCTCAATAACCGCAATGGCCGTAGTGCTGGTAATGTTAGAAGCAATGGTTGAGTTGCTGTTGGATTTTTGTATCGCTGCCAGATTGAACTGTATCAGTATGATCAGGTAGCTGGTAATTGCACCCGTTATCTGAGGAACAAATCAGAGTATGGAGAGAATGAGAGGAGGAAATCCGGCGAAGAATGCACTGGGACGCAATGAAGTACTTACCGCATATAGTGTTGTCATGTCCAGATCAAAAAAGCCACACGCACTGAAATTTAAATGGTGGTTCAGCAACTTCAACGAAAGGTGATTGACCACCTCGTAACAGTGACACTCGTCGACCACATTCGCCAGATAATGCATCTCGATTCCGGTTCGCTGGGAGTCCGTTTTAGTCTTCCAGCATACAAATATCGGTACGATACACTTCAGTGCCGTGTAGGTTATGTACGCCAATCCCAGTAGAAATACTTCCGCTGAGCGAAACAGTATGGGAACCTCTTGCCCTGTGAGGCTACAGTACAGAAAGTAAAACTCGGCCGTTATCGCCACAAAACCGTGCGCCATTGCGACCAGCATCTGTACGCTGTACATACGGTTGACGATCTTTCCAACTTCACACAGTTCGTCATGTGTCCGGCAGATCAGTATCAGCTTGTTGTCCAATCGTTGTTCAATTTTGACGCGCAGCCGAAGATCGCTCGGTAGGTACTCCTGGGCCGGCCCGAGTCCCTCCATGTCCGACCATGGTTGGATGGCACGGTTACGGTTCGCCGAAACGATGGATGCTTTCACCGGCGGGCTTACCGGCTGCTTGCCTTGGTATGGCTTCACCGCAATAATCTTCGTGGCGGGTTTCTTCGGCGGAGTAGCCGCCAATTGCTTGCGGCGCTGCGTGTACACGGTGAATATCTCTTTCTCCAGATAGTCTAGCGGAATTTCGGTAATGTCCGGATCCGGTTCGCCAACAAACTGATCCTTGTGGTTCAGTATGCCGTGTGCAATCGCATTCATGTGCGCGTTCATGGCGTTGAAGCGTTGCCGGATGGCCAACACAAGCATCACGTACCAGATGCGGCACACCGAGTTTAGTGCGGTCGGTATGGTCGTTATGAACCATATCAACGACCAGAAGGTAAACTCTTCTTCAAACACCACGAAACTGTACACCGTGATTATACCTTCGAAGACCAGCATCAGCAGCAACAGGACGATTGTCATACGTCGCAGGCGGTAGTTATTGAGCAGCATGCCTTCCGCGGCAAGATGACTGTCGATGCGTGTAATACGATCGAAGCACTGCATTAGCTGTTTCTGATTTACCATTGCGGCCACCATATCAGTTGCCATCATCAATGGTTCCATGTAGATGATGAAAATGCCAATCGCATTCGTAAGTGTTTCTGAGCGGATTTAAAGAACAAAGTTGAACAATATTATTTAGCTGCACGCGGAACGCACACAATGCTCCATGCTTACTTTGTGTTCCCCAATCGTCCTTCACGTAGTTGGTGGTTGCGACGTGGTACAGAGCAGTATAAACGATCAAGCTGCAGACTACCCATAGATTCCCCAAAATAGAGAGCTGCAGCACGGTGCGTTTCGCGAATGCCCATAGCGAATACGGAATCACGCCAAAGATGGACGAAATGTAAAATAACACTTGCTGCGAATCGAGCAAACTACGAACCGGAACAACCGACATCTTGAGCACACTTTATCCGCTGATAGCACCTAATGGGAAGATGGTAACATAATCCCGGTAGTACAACATCTGCTGCAACACCTTTTTCGTCGATCCTAGCATGCCTCGGTAAGTTTTTTTCACCCATTAATCAACGGGCTGGGGACGACAACTGCATTAAATATTGACGGTACAGTCATTAGCAAATTGATTCTATGGTTATGTTTGGGGATGCAGTAATGTTGTTTCAGTTCCACCGCTAGCAAACAAAAATGTGCGCTATTGTAGTGCGCCACGTAGTACGGGGTAGGAAAATGGTACTAGTTTACTTTCTTAATGACGCCATTTTAATTTTTTTAAGTAGACACATTAGTAGTCAAGATAATATATTCGATTCGAAAACAAAGAGAGCCGTCATTTAAAAACATGGGCCCTATCTATCTGTTCAGCCTCTGTTGGTTTTCCTTGTTTTTTTCTGGACGAAATTAAGAAAGAACCGTTAAGTGCATTAATCTTTCTCTTAGGGTTTCCTCGAAAATTGTCACATTCCTTCTGGTAAGTTCTGCTGTATGTTGAAATGCTATTAGTTCGCAATTAAGCATTCCTATATTATGATTTCTAGAGTTGAATGGCACAAGGAGAAAGAGCGGGAAATGATTGAGAGCCAGCGGCTAGTAGGGATTGGACAGGGAATAAAATGGGTTGTGCATGTAAAAGTGTTTTATTCGTTTTTGGGTTGAAATAGAAAATAACACATCAACTACGAAAGGCCTTAGCCTTCCATTTCTGGATTATGAAGCTGCCGGGTTATAAAAAACCGGTCCCGATATCCGTACGTAGGTTTTGTTGAGCGTTGCATGCGTACATGTAGCTCTACACTTTATAACTGGTTCTGTACATGTTTGCATTTACTGATATGCGATTAAAGGACAAGACACAACACTTCCTAGACAGAATTTATTGCACGTTTATTATGTCAAGTAATGGTAGAAAGTTTGTACCCTGTCGCACACGAACGATCAGTGGCTTGTGTTATCCTTTCCCCCCATTTCTCTGCTAATGCGCATATGGATGATATAACACTCACATTAAATAGGAGGTGATAGAAATGTTGTTAGTTAAGAGACGAGAGTATGCTTTTCTTACGGGGATGGAACGTGGATTATTTGTGTGTTCTCTCGAGTTTGCGCTACACGCAACAACCCGTGGAATGACTAGAATATGTTTTTATCTTCCAAATCAAATGCCAAGCATCGGGCATCCGTACATTCGCTGAATGTAACGAAAAATGCCACCGAAGCCGCACTCAACATGGTGCATCGACCATCAAATTGCGATAGCTTTCGCGCTCTTGCTCCACTACGGAAAGCATCTGCTTTACGGTATCTTCACACCCGGCGTAGCTCAGTACTCCGACGCAGCTGATCGGTGCCTTCTTCAGCAGATGGAATCCGATCTTTCTGCGCTTTAGCGCGAACAGGTACGGTACCTGACTTTGGCGACAGAGAAGCTTCACGTTGTTCACCATCTGGTCGATGGTTTCATTTGGCTCGAGATCCGGTGCGACCAGCACCAGGCGCACTTTGCGTAACTCTAACAGCTTCAACACCTCATTGAATCCCACCACGAAACGCTTATTAGCAACGGCTTTGATGGGATTTTTGGCGTACGCTTTCGTTTGAAAGTTAAACAACTTCACCACCACATCCTCCGCCAGTTCGCGCAATTCGTCCGAGATGAAATGGTCACAGTACCTGCAAGCAATGGCAGTGGTGAGCAAATGGGAGGGCAAATGGTGCAGCAACATTGGTTGGACGTTACTTACGGTCTAAAGTTTCGTGAGTGTCTCAGTGCGGTTGGTTTAGTCGCAGACACTTTCAGCGAAGGGAACCCGTTCTGATACTCGCTAGAATCACGACTAGGCGGTAATCCATCATTGATGCAGCATCGTTCAATCGCTTTGAGGAATGGTGAGTCGACTACGTTGTGCTGTGCGTTTCCTTCGTTCGATTGCTTACTAACGACACCGTTGGCACCTTTAACGATTTCGGCACTCTTTTCTTCCTCCGGGCCACTGTAATTTTGCGCTGTGCCTCCATGGTCCGAGCTTTGTTGTCCAGCGGTAGCACCCTTTTCCGTGCGGCTTCGAATTATGTCCTTCTTCAGCCGTGACAGCTTTTTCTCCTTTGGCACTTCCCGTTGTTTGCCTTTGTGCAGTAGTAGCAACGGTTGCTGTGGAACGATCGGTACAATCGGTTTTGGTTCCATGCGATCGCCCACGGCCAACTGCTCCCGAATGCATTCCGATAGATTGATCTGTACAACGTCGGTGGGGGCCTTTTTCGACCGCTTCTTCGTCTTCAGTGTCGGCCCGGGAGGTAACGATTGCACGTGCCGGTACTTTTCCAGAAAGCTTTCGTCGATAATTTGCAACTTTTGGCTTTTCGGTCCGCGTATCTTTTTCAGTTGCTCCTCGTATTTTTTGGCCTGTTTCTTCTGTCGTTCCGCTTCTTTGCGAGCTTTCCGGGCAGACAGTTTCTCGCCGTCCAACGGTGTTGTGGGGTGGTGAGAGGACTGTATGCCACTACCCGATCCTTGGCTACCAGTGGCGATAGCGCTGGTCTGTGGCCCTGAGTTGTGCACCGAGGCAGCCATTGAATGACCGCTCATTATTGCTAACGCAAATGTTCAGAACGTTTTGCACCACTTTTTCATCTTGCCCGACCAAGGATTTGATGCTGAAACTTTCAGCCTCTCACCATTATCCTTTCCAGACTGAAGGCTCGTACACACTTTGCGGCTTTGTTATTTGTCAAATGGAGGGCAATTGCAACAATCTACAAAATATAAAAGTAAGCAGAAAAATATGAAATGGTAATAAGAACAATCAACAACTTTTCCACAGTACCCCGAAATATAAAGATCAATTCAAATATATCATAAATTATAACCAAAACAGAACCGGATAATTATAAAAACGAAATTTATACTCCACCTTAAGTTCGCCTCGTTGGAACAGAGCTTAAGTTATGTGACAACTGTGGCTTGACGTTTTCCAATGACTTTCAAGTGACAGTTTGGTCGGATGGGACGGCGTGCAGCTTTGCATTACACAACCTAAAATTACGGACCAAGTTTCGGATATTTACATATTTACTAACTTGGGATCACTTTCCCAAACGCATTTAGCACTGGTACTCACCACCAGACTGTGTTCTAGTCTTCTCACACACTCATCGCATCATGGACGTTTCCCTCGAGAATCTTTCATCATCTCAGAAGGATGAGCTGATGAGCACAATCAAGCAGAAGATTGCGATAGCAAACGCTCAGGAGCTAGTTACCGTAAGTTGCAGTGCCGGCTACCTAGCCTTTTGGTACGGCAGCTCTCGTGTACAACGCTGTTTTTATGTGAGTTTTATATTCATTTTAGAAAATGACGGAAAAATGCTTCAAAAAATGCGTGGGCAAGCCTGGCCAAGATTTGGACGGTTCGGAACAGGTGTGTAACAAAATAAATAATGTTGTTTAGAAGCGTGTTTTAGACGAAATGAACATTTCTATTCGGTGTGTACTTACAGAAATGCATCGCAATGTGCATGGACAGGTTTATGGACTCTTGGAATGTCGTTTCGAGAGCTTTAACTCAGCGCCTACAGCAGGAACAGTACAAAGGATAATGCATATTACGATAGTTGATGTGTTATAATGTAATCTACATTTTAGCCATTGCAAACCACTTTGTTTAAATAGCTTTCTTCCGTTCTAAGACACTTGCAGGATAGTGGGATTATGTTTGAGTTCACGTGTTAGTAAATAAATGACCCTGGTATCGTATTGAAACAATCGTTTCATAGGTCGTCCGGCATACGTTGAGCACTGTTCTGTGAGCCCTCTGTGACTGTATCAAGATGATCTTTACTTTCGTAAATAGGTTCTGTTGCAATGTTTTCATCGCGAAGTTTGTTTATCAATGATATTAGTACGGGTTGTCCTGACAGAGCGTCAGCGGCATTATCAAGTTTAAGCTGTTGGGCCAACTGTTCACGGCTCAACGTCGTATTTCGGTATCCTGATTCGGCTTGCAGAATTTTTCGTGTATACTGTAGATTTAACGATCCTAACGTTTCATGCAACAGTTCGTAAACTAAAGTTTTTGCATCCAGTTGCGCTCCGGAGTCTTTTTCAAACGTGCTAGAAGTAAGATCACTTTCATCCACTTGATCAATGGGGGTAGCGTGTTCGTTTTCTATAACATCATAAAGTAGTGCTCGCAGTTTAGCCTGTAAACAGGAAACATGTTTTATGCTGCCATTACTAACGCCTATGAAATTTAACTTACCTTAATGTCGAGTAATGATCCATTTTCTTCCATCTTTTTCAATACCATATCGCGGAACTCTAAATCTTCGTCCATTTCGCCAGTATTTGAATTGAATATGAGCAGGTTAGTATCTCGAATACAGTGAAAGGTAGAATTCTACACAATGCGCAGCTCACCAAGCTGCCGCTAACATTTCGTCTGGACGCCTTTTGATTTGTTTACGTTTACGAGGTACGTTCCGAACTGTCATGAGAAAGCAGCAATCGATAATCGATTCCTTCACTGTGAGAAGCAGCCCTGCACACACGGAAACCTCATTCAACTTCAAATTTCATACCAAACTACCCCATTTCAACATTTCTGCTCTGTTTGGGTGTACAGAAGAACGCTGATTTCCCGGGACCTAATTAACTGGTGATCAGATTATCCGTAAGTTAAAAAAAACTGACAGCTAGCAGAATAGTTTGGATTTTTATATCGTTTTTATCGGAAACCCGTTAGTACGAGAGGAACTTGAGCATTTTCTTTAAAGAGTTTAGCAAGTTAAACTGCCTAGGAAATCTTTCATATGGTTCATAAACAATTTGTCTAATATTTAAAATACATGAATGCTTTTAACATTGATCTGTTATCTTCATCTTCAATTTTTGCACGTACGAAGATGAAGAACCGTAGATAACCAGCCCCGACGTTCTTCCGATAAAAAGGGCGGAAAAACCTGTTATCTGTGGAAATCGTTTTACCGGCTGGTCCGCAGTTACCCGGATAATCGAAGTTCTACCGTGAAATGGTCCTAAAAGGAGCGCCGATTACTCGTGATCATCGGGACTCAACAGTTTGCCGCATAATCGGATAACACAGAAATTATAGGCGCTTCTCCTTTTCTTGATCGACACTAGCATATATTTCATGTATCATGGGTAGGACTTTCTCAGTGTTTAATTTATTTTTCATGTGAGAACCTGTAATTTTCTTTAGAACCTCCGAGCTACTCGGATAACCAGACACTCAAAAAATCGGTTCAAAACTGTTTTTTATTGTAGACAAGCTTTTCGATTGTATTCGAGAATCTATTTTGGGCCTGACACACCTGACCACACACCGTTGATGACCTGTGGTGCTAAATACATACGGATGGAAGCTGCTATTGCTCTAAAATAAGCCATTAGTAACCCCAATACGCAACCTGCGGTTTGAAACATTTGTAAGGTTTTTCAACATTTTGTGATGATCCATTTTACTCCTTGGGTCACCGCAATCAGCTGTCGGTCAAAATAATACACAAATGTCACTTGCATTTCTTCGCTTGCAAATTTTGCGGCACCGCACGCAGTACAGTCGAAGTTTTGTGCAGGCTAAAGTGCATTAATCATGAAGTCAGTAATATGACCGAAACATATAACATTCAGTTTATGTTCTGATTAGAGAGCTAGTAAAGCTTTCGAAGTTCACAGTGTTGAGAGATCAGTGTTAGTGTTTGCAGTAATATAATTTCTAGTGTCTGAAACGCATTTTTCTGGACGTTCTTTTCCCATAAAAACATAAAAACCTTATCCCTCAGTGGGATTTACATCGCTTGGTGTAAGTATGCAAAACGGTAAACTTTAAACTTCTTTCCAAACACTCGACCCATGTGTTGCTCTAATAGTCTAGTTTTGCTAATTAAATTCCGACGGAGAAAGCCTTGCACCGTCACCGTGATGTAACAAATATGCTACTGCGTATCCATTCGGTGAAGTCACCACACAACCGTCACCACAACAACGGTGACGATAAACTAATAGGCATGTATTTCTTGATCCGTAAACAAAGGCAGCAGAGCTAATATGAAAATGTTGTTTCTATATCGCACTTTTATCAACGCCGTACCTGTTTTCGAATTGCTCTGGTTGATGCCAATTTGTATTACGTTAATCGTAAAGGAATGGTTGATTATTGATTTTAATGGTGTGCAAACTACTGTACTGAAAGATGTCCTACACTCGATATGCTCATTCGCATACACAATCATGTGTATGTTATCTTATATTGCACATCGCTGTACTTTGTAGACGCATTAGTCATGCGGATTAATATATCTCTGTATCTTGGCGAATATGTGCATTCATTGGCTGTGAAGTGTTGAAACTAGTCACTGTAATCTTACCTAGGCGTTAACCGATAAGCAAATTTCTGCCTCCTGTGGGTATGCACTTGAAAAATTTAACCGTGGAAGCAGTTATTCTACATTACTGACGGTGGCACAATGTAAGGCATTTCAAACAAGATAAGCTGCAGTTATGATTTGTGATTTTGGCAAGAGATTTCACAACAAACGACGAGGAAAAGGAACGAAGAACCTTTAATGAGGAATAAAGTTATCATTTGTTAATGTGCACACTAACCTAGTACACGATGTCCAAGAAGTGGAAGCGGCTTGATGCAATGTAAAGGAATTCTAGAATTGATAATAAAATCGTAGCAAGTCGTGACCTATGCAAAGTGAAAAATCTACAGCTTATGCATGATCCGTACGTATGTTCAATATACCTGTTGCAACAGTAGGTAATACGATAAGAGGCCCAGATGCCGGTGTTGTTATCATTATTGGGTTTCGTTGTGCAATGCTTTTAATTCTTTCCGTTAATCACATTATTCTGACACTCTAAGAGATTGCGGCCAGTGCTACAAAGAGGCAGTCAGTACTAGGTGAACGCGTGGCAAGGTCGGAAACTTACTCGATGGTTCTTAACGTATTGCACTTCATTCATTATTCTCTTCATCCAATATTGCTCTTTATCTTACAGCTTCAACGACCATTGGATATATTGACGATCACTGTGCAGAACCTAGTGAACCTCTCCACGATGATCCACTACTGTCCGACCAACACGTCCATGGACGTGGTTTGGTACAACCATGGCGTATCGCAGTGCTTCATGGATACGGTTGCGATGGGATCGATCGGAGGATTTCTACTCATTTTTGGTACACTGCAGCTAGTTATGTACCTGCGCCATTCAACGGAGATCGACACACAACGGATACGAAAGTCACGTCTGTACCGTTTCCAACTGTTTCTCTTACTCTTGATGCCGGTGCTCACCGTAGTCAGGTTCGTGCTGGAAGGATTCATCTTCGAAGGAGCACAAGTGTACGGTTTCATGATCCTGTCGATCGCCGTAGCGCTGTTCGTGTATCCCTACTCGATCGTGCTGCTTGTAAAGGAGCGCTATTATCAGCTACCGTCAGTACCAACACGTGGCCATGGATTGGTGTTGCTCATTTTCTGGACTATGCTGTTTATTGTACAGAACATAGCGTTCATCAATCTGAACTACCATGATGCATGGTTCCGGTTGGAGACATTGCGAGACAAGGTGGAATTCGGAATGTTCGTCGCACGGTACACGATCACCATGTTGCTGTTTGTGATCGGCCTTAAGGCTCCCGGCATAACATCAACACAATTCACCGACGAGTACCAAAACCTCCACCAGGCACAGGAAAATCAATCCACGTTCCGTAACGCTTGGGGTAAGATGCGAACCTTGTTGCCGTTTTTGTGGCCCAAAACGGATGTGTTGCTACAGTTTCGCGTCGTGTTCTGTTTCCTACTGCTCATTGCCGGGCGTCTAATTAACGTGTACGTGCAGATTTACAACAAGAAGATTGTCGACAGTCTAACGGAAAAGCCGGCCGTGTTCCGCTGGGATTGGATTCTGCTGTACGTTGGTTTTAAGTTTCTCCAGGGTGGTGGTACAGGAACGATGGGACTGCTCAACAATCTGCGCAGCTTCCTGTGGATCCGCATTCAGCAGTACACGACGCGCGAAATTGAACTGGAACTATTTCGCCATCTGCACAGTTTATCGCTGCGGTGGCATCTGAACCGCAAAACGGGCGAAGTGCTGCGTGTTATGGACCGTGGCACGGACAGCATTAACAACTTGCTGAATTACATTCTGTTTTCGATCACTCCGACAATAGTGGACATTTTGATCGCGGTCGTTTTCTTCATCACGGCATTCAACTGGTGGTTTGGATTCATCGTGTTCCTCACCATGGCATTGTATATCGGTAAGTTCGAGCTGCTATTATACGCGCAGAGTACAAACATCTACAAAAGAGGTCCATTCAATTCTAGTGGCTACCATTATGGTAACGGAATGGCGCACGAAATTCCAACGCCGAATGAATTTGGCCGATAATCAGCAGAAGGCACGAAGCGTCGATTCGCTGCTGAACTTTGAGACGGTTAAGTACTACGGTGCTGAGCAGTATGAAGTTTCTTGTTACCGGGACGCAATTCTCAAGTTCCAGGTAAGTGTTTCTTATCAGCACCCATAGTATGTATGCTATTAAAAGAGTGTTGATTACTGTTGAGTACCAACTCTACTCAACATGTATTTTTAGGAACCGTAAATTATTGAATTGAATTTGAATTTGTGTATTGAATGGGTTTTTTTTCACTGCAGGACGAAGAATGGCGGTCGATTATCACGTTAAACATCCTCAATACGATGCAAAATGTGATTGTATGCGGTGGCTTGCTTGCTGGGTCGATGCTATGTGCATACCTCGTCGTATACGAGGAAGGATTGACTGTTGGTGACTATGTACTGTTTGCCAGCTATATAATTCAGCTCTACGTACCGCTTAATTGGTTCGGTACCTTCTACCGGTTAGTAGCATTGGAATATTGAAGCTTTTTTTTTAGTTATTTGTAAAATATGTTAACCATGCGACATTCATTTCGTATTTATTTAATAGCGCAATCCAAAAGAACTTCGTCGACATGGAGAACATGTTTGATTTGATGCGCGAAGAGCAAGAAGTACTGGACGCACCATCAGCACCGGGATTGGCAGTAGCACGTGGCAGAATAGAATTCAATGATGTAACGTTTGGTTACAACGCGGAACGGCTTGTCCTGCGCAATGTTAGCTTCAGCGTTCCTGGAGGAAAAACCGTAGCCATTGTCGGTCCATCAGGCGCGGGTAAAAGTACGATCATGCGACTCCTGTTCCGATTCTACGACGTCGATAGCGGTTCAATATCGGTCGATGGGCAGAATATTAAAATTGTGCGCCAAGCTTCGCTGCGGCAGGCGATTGGTGTAGTGCCACAGGATACGGTACTATTTAATAATTCGATCAAGTACAACATTCAGTACGGCCGCGTCGGTGCCCCAGATGCAGACGTCATAATGGCGGCCAGAAGTGCGGACATACACGAAAGGATTTTAACATTCCCAGAACAGTATGAAACGCAGGTGGGTGAACGTGGACTGCGTTTAAGCGGCGGTGAAAAACAACGTGTAGCAATCGCACGAACCATCCTTAAGTCGCCGGCTATCGTACTGCTGGACGAAGCCACCAGCGCACTGGACACACAAACGGAACGCAACATCCAAACGGCATTGGCAAAGGTATGTGCCAATCGGACAACGATCATCATTGCCCATCGACTATCGACGATCATTCATGCGGATGAGATCATTGTGCTGAAGGAAGGCACGATTGTCGAGAGGGGACGGCACGAGATGCTGCTCGAGCAGAACGGAGTGTACGCGGACATGTGGAATCAACAGTTGAAAAACCTAGAACTAGGTCCTAATGCTACGGATGACGGGATGGTAGATGCAAATGGTCAAGTAGCAAATGGAACACCGAACAAATTGCCTGCAATAGCACCACCGAATCATCATCACCATCATCATCATTGAGACCAATAATGGGAACAGTGATGTTGAAACTATTCATGGTAAGGTCCATTCTGCTAAATCGTTTGAAAAAAAGTGGACATGCTAAAACAGGAAGAAAACGTAAAATGTGATAGTTTAATGTGCAAACCTCAATTAGGGAAATCAATTCCAGCAAACCCATTTTAAAACAGTTGTTCACAATTATGTGCAAAATTACTGTAACGTTTGTTTCTAAGTAATTCATAAACTGGTATGAAAATCATCGAAATAATAAAAAGATAACAACACATTTATTTATTTATTTCATTTAATTAGTTAGCCACAAGGGTTTTACAAATTTGTCTTATTTACTAAGCGAGGCGGGGAAGAAAATCAATCGGAAGTTAACATGTTACACAGAACGCTAATGAGGTTGAAAGGACGCAGGATATGAAAGAAAGTGGGACACAGGGACGTTTTATTCGAACAAGTGATAAGAGCTAGTGAAGTGAAGTGAAGTGATTTTGATAGTGCTCCAATAAAGGGTTCGTTTGAACCATATCGCGGGATAGGATATACAAGAGAGGTCTATCGCGTAGAAAACGGAACCTATTCGTAGAGGGCTTACCGAAGTTTCAATGATCCAAAGAAATACTAAACCCATTGCGAGAGGACCTCTCCAGATCTCCATTTAGCATACATACATCACTAACTGAGCAGTAAAACAAGTTCCTTTTGATAAACCTTACTGTTTTTAGGGGCCTTTTCTTCTGCCACCGATTGCTTGGTCAGTCTTGCAATACAGGCAATTTACGAAACAAGATCGTGCTTCATGTTGGTGTCTGGTACGTTAACAACTACCCGGTGAGTAAATCGTTTGATGAACGTGTTTCGAAATGGACTATTTAGCATGGGCGCTGTAGGTCAGGGACTGTCTTTGCCAATACATTTTTACGATCATATATCGTATTTTCCTTTCCCTTCTCTTCTTCCCAGGTCCGCCCTAGCACGCCAGCTGAACTTCAAAGTCAAAGCCAAACGAGATAGATGAAACTGATCTTTTATTATTTTTTTTCTTGTTACACATACCACCACCACGTGTCTAAACGCCTTAGATGCCCGTCGCACAGTTTCCGTTGACTACGCTGAAGAGTGGAGCATTAAACGCTAAACGCCATTAAACAGTGGACGATAAAAAAAAATCTCATTACGCTCCCATCTAATTGCGGCGCACATGGACCTTAAAACGTGTGTGACGAAGTATGTCTTCGCTATCTCGCTGCTGCGCTGTTGTCTGTGAACGAGGTGGTGCTGCCATGTGCTGTATCTCACGAAGGTACCTTTCAATGAGAAATTAGCACCAGACACATTTTGGGTCATTCGCTAGAACTTTAACGGAACAAATGAGGTAAGTAAATTAACAGTAGCACTCCCATATATTTTAGTTTGTTAAAAATTTTGGCGTTCCGATTAGTAGCCTTGAGGAAAGGTAAATATTTGATCGTTTAATGCGCATGGTTTGAGTGGTATTCGGTTCGTTCGATCATCACACATTGAGCGACCGTTGTTTGCTTTTGACATTCAAAATTAAAACGTCTGGACGGAATTGATCAACGAGGCGTGTAATAGACAGATGTGTATTTATCATCGTTGCTATAGAGATGGATAGAACAATTATGCTGTGCAGCGAGGTGATGGCAGCTAAGAGGTAGAACAAGCAGACATTCAATGTTTGTTCCAATGAGTTCAATCAACAAAACATAAACGAAGTTTTTTTTAACGAAATTTAACAGCAGCTTGAACTTAGTTTAACATTTTTTTCTTATAAAGTAATAATTTTGATTCAAACAGTCAATTTTTGACGGAAAATCCAGCATGCCATAATTCCCTGATCACTTCTTAACTTACCGAAAACAACCCGCTTAGCAGCAGTCAAAGAGGTTGTTTCGTTAGGTATCTTGCTGTTTGTAATTATGCTTGGCACCTCCAGAAAACCGCAACTCAAAGAATAGAATTGTTACACCGGTGCTAGTTGGGCTGCATTTATCAACATTTATCAACCTTCAACGATCACTGTGCAAGCATGTGCACACTTATGTGTGCATGTAAGTGGCGGTTTAGTGCATTGTTCTGTTGGTTGGTAAGGAAGGGTTTACCATTTTATTGTCGTGCTGTGGAGCACATTTTAATTGCCAATGCTTGCCAATGCTTTCCGGTACACATAACCCCAATGCAAAAGTAACCCACAAAACAAGGTGCTGTACTGTATTTTCACTAACCGTCTTGCAGTTGTGTTGCCGAGTAGTGCATCATCGACACCAGACACCACCGGGTGCGCAGAATTAATGATCTGCAAAGCCGGCGGGCCTCCTTACATCTAATGACTTCTCACACCACCAAGTGTCCACCGTGCGTAATGAACGCGCCCGCTTCACACAACGTACGCCGAATGGCCGGTTTTTATTTGTTTCCAGCACACCTAGAGTGTGTTCGGCGCTGGGGAAACCTTTAGGGGTTGCATTTGGCAACGATCTAGCCGGCACACCTCAACCACCTGGCAGCTCTTACGATCAATCATCACACATTATTGTTGGCATTAGAACAAATGATACGTTTATTTCGTCGCCAGACACAAAATTTAGCCACACGGTTTTGCGCTGGTTGGTACCACGAGAAGGGTAAGAATGTACACGGCTTGGAGGGTGGAATGATGCAATTGCATAGCAATGCAAACTCGGGGTAAATTATGCTTCACATGCAATGTCACGCTTTGCCGGTAATACTGTAGTTGTGTCACTTAAATCGGTAATAATAGTACAACGGATGAAAAAAATCGTTTTCATTTCAGTATTGTTATCATAATGGATAATTTGTACATTGGATGAACGAATGTAGCATATCATCTACTACACAAACTAAGTAGGATCGGAGGTCTCCGAGTTCCAAGACTAATTGAAGTACTTGATATATCGGCTGACGGTATAGGACCGCTTAGGGCAGGGCTTCGGAGTGTAACCTAATTATTCTTCTAATCATCGATCGGAAAAGAGAGGCTGAGAATCATACAACATTCTTGACATGGTGACATTTGACCTGTAAGCTGCACGGGGTGCACCATCGAGTGAAACACCATTCATCGACACTAACCTCATAAATTTGTTCCATCCATTCCAAACAAGAAGATGTAATAGATTAATTCACGTGCCTATAACAATATTATTATCCAATTTAATTATTCTGCAAACTGGACAGCTGATACACGTATGATTGTTTGGTTGGAATAAAATGCGCATACCTCCGCAAGAATCACGATCTCCAAAGCTGCATTAAATCAGCTTTAATCGTCGTTGCATCGTAGGGCTGTGCTTGGAGTGCTTTATGCAACGTGTTCCTCAACCGGTGCTTTATTCTCGCTGCCTCGCTGATGCAGTATCGGTATCATCGTGACCTCGGCGGTAAGTGATTGTATGACCTGTGCAAGTCGTTGGATTTCCCTTCCCATCGATCAGCGGAAAGTTAGTGTGGCACTGTGTGAGTGAAGAATGATAAATAATTGAATGGGACGTTACGGAGTGAGAGAGAAGCAACGGTCCATTCATGAAGGTGCTTTGTGATTAAAATTCAGCAAATAATGTAAAACAAACACACGCGCACACACACACACATAAACTGATTCGTTGCTCTAGTGTACCTTTTACTAAGCGACATGTAGTACAGTCGATACCCGAGATACGCAAATTATACGTTTCAGAGTAAATCGCGTATCTAGAGTGTCCTCTAAAACATCGTTTATATGCCATATTAAGGGATCGAATATTTGTTTCCTCGTTACAGAATTGAAATTTATATGTTTTTTTTTTTTGAAGAATTACAACAAAATTGTATGAACATTAATTTTTATAATAATGAAATGTAACGTGTTTTTGAGTATATTCAAAAAAAATTAAACTAAAAATTTAAATTCTGCATATAAAATTCCGCGAAATGTTAAATTTTAACCTCCTATTTGTATCTTCGAATCCCCGTAAGTCGAGGAACCGCGTAACTCGGGTATTGACTGTATTCTTAAGCCGTATGAGAAAGCTTTTTGGTAAACCGCATCATTCGGTGACAGTAACGACAATGAATTTAACAACAACGAACATTAATTAACGAAGGTCACCATCACATACCGCCACATTAGCAATTCACATACATTAAACAAAAGATCATACCATTTCCTAACCCCACAACAGGCTATCGTAAGGTATCGAAATTAACAAAAAGGTTTGTGTAATGCAGCCATGGCGCTTTAACGGATTGCACATTACGTACCCGCGATATGCAACTGCACCAATGCCATGTAACGGAAGCTGTGGTTTTTTTTTATTTGCGGTTCGTAATGTGTAATTGATAGATTTAACGTGTCCGCCACTTTAAAAGCCCTGCGTTATGTGGCTTATCTGATTTTTGGAGTGGGCCCTCATTTGGTTGCATCAGGAGAAACCGTAAGGTCCATCGATTGCACCTCTCCTACCGATTAGCCTTTCCAATCGCCTTTACGTCGCCATTCGACATGCACAGATAAACATCGAAAGTGCAATTTAATTTTACAACAATTACCACCCGAAACGATCGTGCGGCATGGCAGAAGTAGGAGAAGAACGAGGACAAAATGCAACCCAGTCGTCCAATGGTACATGGAATGTTAAATGCATTGAACCTCCTCGCGCAAGATGGGCGGCGATAGGCATGCAAAATTCATTAACCACACCATACCATCGAGGAAGAACCATCGGTTGGAGCCCTTTGTTTTTGGTGCGTTTTCTAGAACCGTTTAGTCCCAACAACATTCCGCTGCATCTTGGGATACATATCTTCAGTAATTGAATCTTGAACCTTCCCCGCTTCTTCATGGTGTACGTAAGAGGTGGGCAATATCTGAATGTGCTGTTGGTTTATCAAGTAGGTGTAATAAAAATGAACGCTTACCGTACACTACCATCTGACGGTATATTTACATCGAGTGTTTTTGCCGCAAACACGACAGTGCCAGCTGGATAAAGGTTAGTGGGACATCCTCAGTCTTACCTCGGGCGATCCTCTGTGGGGTTGGCGGTACCTTAAACGTGAAGCCAGTAAACTGCCCACTACATGGCAGGCATCATGTCCACATGCCGTTTTGGTTAGATGTCCCAATTAGAGTAGTATTAACTACAAAAGTGGTTTTAACTTAAAAAAAAAATGGGCAAATCCTTCTGGCAAAGAAAAATTTAATTGTCTTAAACGTGACACAGTTTGTGTTAGATAAATCAAATGGTAAAAGCAGTAGCTATCTTACTGATTTATTTAGAAAGTATAATACTTCTATCGAGTTAATAGTTGTACATATTTAATAGTTATATGCACTACTAGAAACTAATGCTAAGGATTTGAACTACAGCTTTTCCAGCAATTTCCAAGAGATACTTACGTAACCACATAGTTTTACTCCTATTTTCTCCTATCGACATAACAACATCAAGATGTCCAGAGGCCTGCTATTTCTGGCTTTATTTTATGAATATTTATATTTTTTATTTTTTTTTACCCGTAGTCTTGTGTTTGTGGGTTTGGTCCGGATCCGATTTTGAATCGATCCTATCGTGGGCAAACCGTCGCCGCTATCAAGACACCACCGGGCTGCCCCAAACTCTTATTTTAAATTAGCTTACTTTATCGATCTTCGAACTTGAATAACCTCAAAGAGTGTTTCAGTTTCATAGAAAAATATATTGATATGAATTTGGACCTAACAATATGACGATGAGCGAGCTGCTACCCGAGGAATTTCTTCTTTTACGATTCGTGATCCGTTAAAAATGAAGTTTGAATCATCTTGTAGTTATATAATAAAAAGTGCTGCTTTTTGTATTCTTGTAAGAAAAATCGAATCTCGTTGTGACTGGAATCCTCTGTAGCAATGTCGTAGTAGTTAAGACAATGAACATTTTGTTTTTACAGTAGTAATTTACAAAGAATTTATAAAACTTTTGCGTTCGACTTTTGCGTCTTTCCTCGCAAACTAAATAACTTCGCTCCCATTGCGATGTATAATGAATATTGCTGTACCTGGAAGGCGTTTAGAAAATTATGTATAGGAAAACTTTACAGACAAAAACTCAACAACAAGTTCGAGAAAAAAAGTTTATATTATTAGGCTAAGCTTATATCTAAAGTATTATCTGTTACATTAACCTACCTAACGTAATTAAGTCGTGTTGACTTGGTTGTATCTTGTATGGTGATTATTTTTAACACTGGTATTGTTGGGGAATATAACATTTCGAATTTTGGTATTTAGATGGTCTGAATATTTTTAAGATGTTGAGTAATATGTGGTATTTTACATTTGTCGTGTAATAAGGATGTCCGGTACCAAGGAGGAACGTTTAGTATGGCTTTCAGATATTTGTTTTTAATTCTTTGGATTGTTTCTTTTTTAATAGTAGTTAGGGCAATCTGCCTAGACTGGAGACGCATATGTAATTATTAGCCGTATTGCTGCTTTATAGGGAAGGACCTTATTTTTAAAGTTTAGTTTCGATTTTCTTTGCAGAAAACTGTATAGAATTTTAAACATTTTTTCACATTTTAGCAAGGTAGCTTCAGTGTTGTTCTTGTCCAACAAAATGCCTGAACAAATTTGACCGTTTTAAAATTCTTCCTTTGGCATCGTCTGTGCTGTCTAAACTGTGCGTGGCGTAATCGGGAATTGGGAATTTCTGGCTCGGTTTAAGAAGGGTTGCTACAATGCGAAATGAATCCATATTATTTTCCTTAAGATATTGTATTAGTTCCTGATTTTGGATGGAGATGCGATTTGCATTTCCGAATGAAAAGTGATATTGTTTGAGATCGCCTGTTTCGCTCAAACCGGTCAAACTGGATCCGAACCGGCCCTTAGTGCAAAATCGTGCATCGCCATTACGGAAAGCAATATTTTTGAACGATTTAAAAGAGTCCTTGGTTCCTTGGTTGAACACTTTTTAATGCACTAAAACGATTCTGTGAATTTTTATTCAAGCATATCGAGCCTAAAGAGATCGCTCTGATTTGACACGGTTAGGTTTTGCGTTAGTTTGTGTTCTTTGCGGATTGCGAATTGAGTGCGTATTCACGGTTGGGATTTGGGAAAGCTGCGATAACGGGTTTTGAAAATATTTCGGAAATCTTGCATAATTTGCCTGTTTCCGTGCTGGTAGTTTGACGTTGCTTTTGTCAGGGTGTTCTCTTGCTCTGTGAATCTGGGTATCTGGAAAAAAATGCTGATTAACTCCGCAGTTGACACATTTCAGCTTGTGCCCCGTTCGTTGACCCCTTGGCCACAGGACACTTTGGTGGCTTGTAACAATTTGCTGCTCCGTGGCCGAACCGTTGGCAATTTTTACACTGCATAATGCTGTTGTTGTTACAGTAATACCATCAATACACTGCTTGGTGTTTCAATGCTCTGATGGAACGCCATTTTTTCAGGTCTACTGTGGTATTACCGACATGAAGCAGATATACCTATAATTATAAACATCGTTTAACGTCGATTTAGACACTTTTATTAATATTTTTATAGACATTATACGCAGAACCTTTTTTTGGGTTTAGAACGGCCTTAGCCGTATCAATTTATTTTAGCACGTAGCCGGAAACTCAGTCCTTGCTACGGGGGATCGTCCCGGATGGGATTTTCCCTCGGTTCTGTCGTGTGAAGACCGGCGCCACTACATGCCACTGGGCCACCCCTGTATACAGAAATTTGAACTGAAATAAAAGTTATTTAATGTGCTGATCGTAAGACCGAAATAATCTAAATTCAACGCTCCCTTTGCCGAATCAATCGCAAAAGTTTTTGTTATGCCTAAAACCTTAATGTAATTTCAATTTTCACTCATTACATAAAAGCCCATCGCAAAATAGCGCAATGATACGTCACAATTGCAGGTCATGATTTCTTTTTCCATATGACTCATACGGCTGTGTCATTCACGCATCGAAGTAAGCTTGGAATCTTCCAGCCCTGTTCTGCCGAACGGATCGCGTGAAATTGTACGACCCGAAGTGGTACACACCCGTCTGCAGGACGAACTGGAAAAACGAGCTGGTCAGAATTGGGTCGCGCCAGGATGACCCTGAAAGATATACAGCACCACAGTACCGATCGACCCCGAGATTGACGACGACGACGATGTTGTGCTGGGCCAGCTCACGTAACAACCTTATCTCCCACCCCCCGGGCGCAACGATATATGCGCCAAGTGCACGGTGCATGGCATGGCGGGCTTTTCCTAGATGTGACCTTTCTTCTCGCGTTTGGTGCTGTGACCCAGCACGGGCCGGAAGAATGCGGACCGAGCGCACCGAAGGACTGGTGTGGATAAATAAAACGAAAATTTTGCGAACTGCGACCCGCCAACGGTGGGTCGGCTTACCGGCGTGTGCAGGTGGGGCAGGAACTAGGGGTGGGAACGACGTTCCTGTAATTTGTAAATATTTGGTTGAGCCGAGCGCTACTGCACCCGTCAGCAAACTGTACGCCCGCAGACCCTGGTGGTGTGACGCTTGGCGCTTGGTTTTCTGGCGTTACTGTGTGTTAGGTTATATCTGACTTGTTTTGTGGTGCGCGCCGTTCAGTCGCAAGCGGTCGGTTCCCCGGTACGGTTGTGTCCGAACGAGTTACCAGCGTCATTCGCCGCGACCCTGCAGTTCGGTGTAGTGTGATATAGCACATCCGACGGGTGTACAACTCGAGTGAGAATTTTTATTCACAGTGTGTGATGTGGTGAAAATAGTTTTCTGACCAATCAAAACGAAAGACATGCGTACATGAAGTGATTGCAGTGCGTTTCGAATGACAAGCTCATAGGTGATCATAGGGCAGTGAAAAGGTACGATAACAACACGATTCGTATTCCGCAAGCGTTACGTTACGTTGTACGGTTGTATGGTTGCCAGTACGTGAATTAAAGCGACATTATAAATCATGGAACTGAGAATGTGGAAAACTACGGGTGATAGCTTTACGGGCTCATCGGGATAGTGAACTATTCTGTGCGGTGTTGTGGGTTTTTCAATTAACTAAACTGCGCATATGATTCCAATGTTTGGTGTTCCAAATAATAGTTGAAGAAGGAAACGTTCCCATGTGGCTCATTATTTTGGATCTTTCTTTAAAAACCTTCTGGATTTTTTTGTTTAACCTTCTACAGCACATCCCGTGTTTTCTTCCAGTTCTTGACGCAGTTTGGGTTTAATTTTATACTTTCCAACAAAAAATAGAACCCTTTCTCGAACTTCGCCTGTATTAGTGATGTTGGTGATCATCTTTCATGAATCAATCCTCTTATCACGAAACTGATTGGATGACCTTGGGTAGATTTCGGTTCAATTCGGTAGGGTTTTCGTAAAGCCTACATTTTAAGGTTAAGTTTGGCTGGAGACTTTTCAAAGCCATCCCAGCCATTGTGGTAACACCACAGGCAATAGCGTGGACGGATGGTGCGCTGCCGCTGCGGTTTATCGACTATTGGCGAAAGTCAGTCCATCGCGAAGAATATGCTGCTGCTCATGTATAATTCATGGTGACTCTGTATATTCGCAAACATGTCGACCGATATGCTTATGAGTAGGTCGTCCGTTATAGTGCTAAACTTACTGCATATTATGGAATCCTATGAGTAGGATCTTAAAGTTATGCCTCCGGCCTTATTTGATTGAAATACGATCAATATTATTCGTCAAACGTCCTAATTTTAGCACTTAAGTCTGCTATGTTAAAAGAGCTATGAACATTTTTTTACGAGTATCGTGGTCTTTTTATGTTCATCAAATTAAATTAACATCATAACAAAAACAAACTTTATGCATATTACTACTGAAACATATAAAACGATCGTTATCTTAAGGTAGTAAATTAACAGAAGATGTAAACCAAGCCAAGCCTTGTTGGACTGGATTTGAGAAGTCGATTAGGATACGAACTAATGGCCGTATAGTGTTAGGAAACTGGCACACCTTTGGTGTCAGTACATAGTGGAAATGATTTATAATGCATTTGCATGCTGCAGGCGAAATGATGAGTCGTGTGCGGTGGCTTATTACAACAGCCATCAGCAGCTTGCGTATCTGTTTTCTAACCTAACCGACCCATACCAACAACTGGCACTGTTTTGTTCATCTAAATGACAAATTTATCACCACGTAATGTAACTCTCCGCACGCTCCCACTACGCAAATGCACCGATGTGAGCAATGCCTACTGACCACAAGCAATGGTCGGAATGAAATTAAAAGTGTTGTAATATGCAACGTTTCTTGCAAAAACAATCAACCTATCATGGAATGGAATCGTGTGCTTATTAAAAGAGCGCTAATAATAGTATCATTCTCTGTTTTTTTTCTAACATATAATTTGAACGTTTTTAAAATTTATTTTCGCTTATTGGCAAAGTGTTTACGTACAAATATTGAAACGATTCGTAAAGGTTCTGTAGTGATTTGGTCAATTAATTTACTTGCCTTCACGTACATGCCTCGCGTAACACTTGACGGCGACTCATTCCTGTTTGTCCACAGAACGCGTCACGACTACCCAATGAAGCTACCGACCATTTGGTGGAAGGCGGATATATGTGCTGAACCCTTTGCTATTCAAGTCATTCACTGTGCGATGAGACACAGCCCAACCACTTTGGAATACCTTCAGTTTACTAATAAACTGATGTGAACAGAACTGACGCTTCCTGGTGATCGCATCGGATGGTCACAATACACAATACACTGGAAACATAATGCGTCCTTGTCAGTTCCAATTTTATCGCAAATAATTGGTGATAGCGCAGTTCGGATGGTACGGGAAAACTGAAACCCATCACCGCGGCGGCCGGGTTCGTCGCTTGTGTCGCTATCGATCAAGTCTTTTGTTTCAAATGCCGGCACGAGGTGAACGACCAATGGGTGCGCATTGTAAATAGATTAGCATATGCGATTTAGTTCGTTGCAAGGTTGGCGTTGCCTTTGGCGTTACAGCATTCCCGCGGTGTGACCTTTATTAATAATTTCAAGTCCATGATAACCGATGATCGGCAGATCCAAAGCGGTACCATCATGGATTGTCATTGCTAAGGACAGCGATTCGAAACTGGGACGTCTGTTTGGGTGTTGGGCTACTTCATGAGAATCTCTTTCTTAGGACGTGTTTCCCTACTAAAGTCCATTTCGTAATCAGTTATTCTTCATCCATCACACGTCCTTGACCTGCTGATACCGGTTTGGAAGATTTCAGTATCAAGATCAAAATTTATGAGGGATACGGAAAGCGAGGAAAATAAGCACCATCTACAGCAGGGGACGATATTACCAAGTGAGACCGATCAGCGCTCCGTGTGCTACCTTATTTTCACATTCACCGAAGGACGACTGGTTTCATTTGCAACATTTAGGTTCATCGGATAGGTCCATCGCAGTATTGCCCATTATATCAGTACAATTGATACTTTTCTTTCCAGTTTCCCTTGAACCGGGGAACGATTACCATTTCTTCACCAGCATAAATCAGCAAGAACTTGAATGTGGCAGCTCAGACACCACACGTGCACTGCGTGAGACGCAAGCACATGTTGTTAATTAATAACTTTTTAAATATCTTTCACGATACGGTCGCGGGACAGTCTTTCGCCGGCAGTGCTCTCAACCTACTGCACAATAATGGGAAGCTATACGTTATCCACGTAATATCCACGATCCAGCAAATAAATGAGTGAAATATGTACTGCTCCGGTCCGGTGCCCCACCTTCGCCTTTTGCCTTACAGTTGTGCAGCAAATTTATTATGAATATTAAGTGGTCACTAATTGTAGGTCGTGCTAAAGAGGACGCACCTTAACCTGCAGTGTTATTGATCACTTTTTTGTTGCATATATACATTGTTTGCACTAGTTACGCTTGTTCGTAACCTGAACAACGCAAAAAACTAGAATCTTAAAGTTAATCTACTTTTACATCTATATTACGCTAAGAAACGTAATTTCAACACAAAGAGGATAGGTTTACAACAAAATGGAATCACTCTGGACGCTCGTGTACTCAAGATGTACCATTATAATAAAAGCCACAGTTGCGTAAGGCTTCATAACTATAGAGCAACTGGGCATTTACATTTTGTGTGCTGAAATATTGTGCAGGATTATTGAAACTTGTTTGTGTTTTACCACCTTTGCAGACGTAGCAGGGTTAACAGATATGTCCCAGAGTATTGGGTATTGATGCGCTGTAAAAAGTGTTAATAAAACTGAACCATAAGTGTAAACGTGCGACGATGAGAAAATAATCAATAGATAATTCACCGACTCGCTAGCTTAACGCTGATGATATAACAGCACTTTTGGTCGACACTGGACGACAATGTTAACAGCTGTGATTAATCGGTATGTTAAACCGTTGGGCAATATGTTTTGCCAAACCTTTCCCGGCGGAACGATAGCATCGATGAAACCAGTGCAGAAAACGATCGACAGACCAGTTTTTACACATATTAAACTGGAAACCGAGGACGATCACTTCGCACGAATCTTCCCAGTGGGAGGGCGTGCAGATCGATATGTATGCAAACGTGATAGCGTGCGACACATGACGACGAGAGATTCGTAGCTGATTGATAGCTTATACTGTGAATTTAATTAGTTTGCTACTAGAAGCATTCTTTTTTACTACTTTATATTAAATTAATCATTGTACCTTTTCCGACCTTGAGAATGGTTGTTAATGACTCGTAGTGCGTGAGTCACGACGGTAAAGCTATAGTGATATTGCATTACATCATTCGCGTTGATGCTCTTAGCTATGTTAGCACTGAGTCAATAATAATACCTATTTGCGCTTCGATTGCCTCTCATCCCAGGACACGTTCGATCACGCGACTCAACCGGAGCTGAACCGGAGTTTGCTGGCCTATACGACACCGTTTCGGCAGGAAGGATCCAGCAACAGGAGAACGGATCCGCACGATGGACGACGGACGCATGATGACGAGGCTCCCGGAAGAAGCATCGCCCAGCATCATCGAATCGTATGCCGGGCGATCGATCTTCATCACCGGTGCGACCGGTTTCATGGGCAAGATCATGGTGGAGAAGCTGCTGCGTGAGTGTGGCGATATACGGTGCATCTATTTGCTGATACGCGCCAAAAAGGGCATCGATCCGGCCCAGCGCAAGGAGGAGTACGTGAAAAACATAGTGTTCGATCATGTGCGCGAGAGGCATGGCGATCGGCTGGCCAAGATTCGTCTCATCCGGGGCGACATACTGAGCGATGGGCTCGGTCTGAGCGAGGAGGATCACCGCGAGCTGGTGGACAACGTGGAGATGGTGTTTCACTGTGCCGCTAACGTGCGCTTCGATCAACACATCCGCCAGGCGGTGGACATCAATCTGAACGGGACGATACGGGTGCTGTCGCTGGCAGAAAAGATGCGCAAGCTGGTATCGTTCATTCACGTTTCCACCTCGTACTGCCAGTGCAATGAGGCCGTGCTGGAGGAGAAACACTATCCCGCACCACAAAACCCGGAAGGCATCTCGAAGATGGTTGGTCTGCTGGATGATGATATTTTGGATCTCATTACACCAAGGTGAGAAGACGTACGATTATCTCGTACTCGTGCTCGCACGTGTGTCACACATAATTTTCACGTAAACTTTTGCCTTCTATCTCTCCCCAACAGACTGCTGAACAACCTGCCAAACACGTACGCTTACACGAAAGCGCTCACGGAAGATATGGTATACCAGTACCGGGGCAAGCTACCGATCGCGATCGCACGACCATCGATCGTGACGGCTGCCATGAAGGAACCGCTTCCTGGCTGGGGCGAAGGTACCAACGGTCCCACCGGATTGCTGATCGGTGCCGGACGCGGTGTGATTCGGAGCATGCACTGCAATGGCGACTATCTGGCAGATTTTATGCCAGTCGACATCACGATGAACGCCATCATCGCCATCGGCACCGAGCGCATGAGAAATCCGCGTAAGGACGACGTGATGTACTACAATCTTACCTCGTCGTCCGAAAATCCCATCAGCTGGGGCGAGGTGCTGGAGATGGGTCGCGTTGTGTTGAACGAGAATCCTTTCTGTTTCGCCCTGTGGTATCCGGATGGATCGATAAAGTCCAACTACTTCTACCACCTGCTGTGCGTCATCTTTTTCCACTACTTGCCTGCCTATCTGATAGACTTTTTGTTCGTGCTGCTACGTCGGAAACCCTTGTAAGTGTTGGAACTGTTAGACCGTTGGCCGAGATCTGTTGGATATTGCATTCTAGAGTTTAATCGTTTGTTTCTTACAACCGTTTCATCAGTTTGGTAAAGGTGCAGAAAAGGATATCCGCGGGGTTGACGATACTGCAATACTACACGACGAAACAGTGGATTTTCCGGTGCGAAAATGCGAAATCCTTATACCAGCGGCTTTCACATGACGATCAGAAACGGTTTTACTTCGATGTCACCGAAATTAACTACCAGACCTATTTGCATGATTTCATCCTCGGTGCGCGGCAATACATCCTGAAAGAAGCACCGGAATCATTGCCCAAAGCACGAAAGCTACTGCGAAAGTAAGATCATCGCATTTCATCGCATCGAACCGACACTTAATGCCCCAGCACTGACATGCCTGTTCTTTTTTTCCGCAGACTCTACATCATGGATAAGATTGTGCAGATAGCATTGTACGCGTTCGGGCTGTGGCTATTCTGGACCTACCTGGAGGTAGTTACCGGTTCGATACAGTTCGTTTTTGACACTGCAATCGTTGGCCTGCGTGGCAGTTCCGCTTCGACAACCGGAACCGTTCGACAGGGTCTCTGATTTCATTCGGTTATAACTTTACAGGATCCATGTTCTGTACCGTATGTCAGTGAGTTCTTATTTTCAATGGCGCCTGTGAAAGATAGTTTTTAGGAGTTGTTAAGCGTATAACTATGACTCGATAATTTGTTTTTTTTTTTCCTGGGAGTGTTTGGGCACAAATTCTCTTCGGCACGATAATATGCTCGTACGATAGAGCAAACTGCACTACCTCACAACAAACTTTCGACAGGTAGCTCAGAAAAAAAAAGGAAACGCAAGGCAAACTTGTTTGCACGAACGCACTACTGCATCAATGAAATTGTGTGCTTATCGGATAATTATTATTATTTACTGTGTCAATAAAGATTTTTATGAAAAAATATAACCCGTTAAGAATGTTACAGAACAAAATTAAAGATCGTAAACATATGTTTGCTGTTGCTTAAAGTTTTTTTTTTAAATCGACGTTACGTTCTATTAATCATTTCATAATTGTTAAACATACATGTAACGAATTACCATGGCATTAACGATAAGGTGGACTAATTGGACTAAAAGGTTTGATTAGAATTATCAATTCGCCACACAGGCAAACAATTTTATTCTTTTGTTGATTGCAATAAATCTTAATTTTCCTAAGTTGGGGATACAATTTTCCGTACGTGTTGCACATTAAACATAGCGAACAACACAATCCCATATGAAAATACGATTTGTGCTGAAGATGGCAATTTTCTTATTTAAATTAATGCGAATTTCGGTACAGATCACGCCTTATATCGCAATGCGAAACCATTAATATACAATCTAACCTTTGTTACACACACACCGCATGCTATACTTATTAGATCGCTATTGCAACTGTAGAACTAGAACGTTTTATTGTACGACACAACCCAATAATATTGGGACATCCTTTGGGATTATTTTTGCGCTTAAAGCAACGTTTACCTTCCTTGTTTACTATGCAATTTTACTACACTACACCTAAACGAATATACCGGGGGGATGTGGTGTAGGTAGAACGCTCTACAATTATTTACATACCTATATATATTTACAATATGAGGCCAAAACGACAAAAGAATACTTTAAGCACGTGTGTTTAACGATGATAGAACAACTAGAAATCTCGTCTGTACACCAGGATCGCATTAAATGCAACTGCGGAAACGCGCGATAGTGGGGAACTTATGTGTTTACGGAGATGGTTTGGTTTAAGCGAAGAGTAAAATGGGAGAATTGTGATCTGAGATCACACCACCTAGTATGACTGGTGCTTACGTTTGTCAAGACGTTGCGATATAACAACCGCAATGGTTCAAATATTTACAGCGTAGCGTAATACCATTCCTCAGGACCGTTGGATTTTGTTTTACACTCAATCTCAATAGAACACTTTTTTCAGCTGTTCGTAAGCCGTATTCATGATACCCCAGCTGAAAAACGCGCGGGTGCAATTCATACTGACACCCTTGTACACATTTCTTAACCGTCGATCTCGCTCATTGTACACCTGCATTAATGCTGTCCACATACTATCGTAAGGTCCTCCAACACGGCACTGCATGGTCACCTTCACCACATTCAGTGGATAAAACAGCGAACTGATAAATGCACCAATGCAGGCTCCGGCAACAAATTCCTGCATACGTTGCGAAACTATTGAAACCTGAAAGTGGACCGAAAGGTAAGATAAGTGTCGGCAGTTCCTTTTTTGTTAGCGACGACAAAAGCACTTTTACTTACCCGCTTTGGTAAACGGCTATCGGCTTCCTCTCTCAACACGAAAAACATTGCATTCGATGGTCCATTGCGCCAAAGAACCGGTACCAAGCCGCGGTATAACTCTTTAAAGCCATTTTCCAGGATGATTATTCTACAAGCGAAAAAAAATAAGAACTTTAAAATGCCGTCATGTTACAATTTTGTAAAACACTTACTTGAACGCATGATGAGTGTTGCGATATTTTTGATGATAGGTCGCATCCGCTAGCAGCGTTTGCACTCGTTCGAATGGCATTAGCATTGCTTCGAATGTTCCCGCCACCATTCCAGCTACTGTTTTGGCTGTGTAAGGATTTACGTGACAGTACTCCACCAGTGGCCGCCGTGTGCTGTCGTACACCCCGAACATTAGCGACAGGGATATTGTTTTTTGGGCCAAAGGTGGGAAAATACCCCGATACAGATAGGTCATTCCTTCACTACGCAGCTGCCCGAAGGCTTGCGTTAGCTGCACTCCGTGCAGCATTTGCCGGAAAATCATTTTGTAGATCGGGTATGTCACGGTAATGTTTACAAAGGCTGCTCCCCACCCACAAGCAAACTCCCGCCAACAGAAGATAGGTACTGCAGGAGGATTGGCCACGGTTGTCACAGTTGGGGGAACCCCAGTCGGTTCAGCGCGAACAATCGCCATGGTGATCACCAAACAAACGCTGTGGACCGATCAAAAACAATAGCTGTTGTTATCTCCAACAGGTGTGTATGTGTTGTAAAAATCCGCAGCGATTGTCCCGCACTTGCATAGCAGCATGGCTATAGATTAGCCGAATGTCCCGTCACCAGGCAATCTATGGCTACCATTTTTCCATCCAGCACACGTGCAGAAATGCCGAAATTCTGGTAGTTATGTAAGTGATGACCACCAGGAGAACAATATTGTCCGTGGGTTTGAGGCCAAATTTGGATAACAAATTTCTACCACTCAAATCACATGAGCGATCCTATCGTTCTAGCTCCTGGGTTCTAGCTCCTTCTGCAGATTTCGCGGGCAGCCTCTGGAACGGATTTACTACACTTCGTGCATTTCAAGCTTGTTTGTAACAGCACACACTGATAAAATTGATTAGATCAGCACCCTCTGTGTTTTCGAACAGCTTTGTATTTTTCTTTACCATTTTTTACTTTCCCAATGGTTAACGTCATTATCAGCTGACAGGTAGTTGCAAGGTGGGAATCCACACAGCCATTTTAAATGACAGTTCTCGAAAGATTTATAAATATTCAGTATACTGAAGGCTATAGATGGTGATCGATTTTTATAGTTTGCCTCAAACCACGATCGATCGACCAATAATTCTTGTTCGAGTCATTTTCATTGAAATGCACTTAGAAAGATTGATGATCCATCGCTTCATCATCCTGAAATGCACAAAAACGTCTTTGAAGCACCAAACAAAATGATACATTTCATCAATATACTTAATGTAACAGCTGTATGATTCGCATTGCCGTTTTCTAAAAACATCAAAAACCAATTCAATCCTCTTTTCCAATAGAAGCTCAATTATGATTCGGGATTTGTGTTGCTCCCAACTGTCAACATTGTTTGTCAAAGAAAGATATGAATTTGCGCGGTGGTACGGCCTCCTTTGCATACACTTGAAATAAAGTTTTTTTTCATCACACCTGCTAGTGGAAAATTTCATGTTTTTCGCTCAGTTATGAGAATAATTTACGATAAGTAGATCGTAATTGTGGAAGAAATCGTTTGGTGAAGAAAATATGTCGCGCCTCGAAGAGTGAGGATCCAAAATCAACATCCAACACGATCTGTGACACGATTATATGGTTGGTACCTCGTATTGATTTGCTGGCAGTGGAAAAGTGAACAAAGTGCTGCAGAAAACTCGTAGGTTGTGGAACGAAAACGTAAAATTACGTGTTCTTTACGTCGTACATTTGTATTTTGAGTTCTTAAACAGGTAAGCTTGTACAGGTTAGATCGGTGTACGTAACCTGGATAATTAATTAGTAAAGAATCGTTTCAAGGTCGTTGCAGCTCGTGTGTGCAGCTATGTCTAGTCAGATTCCGCCACTGGTATGTCATACGCCTCCACCTATAGATTTTGACGCGGATGACGATGACGATGACTATGGATCGGATATACCTGAGGACGATGTAATTGGCATCGATGATCGGAATGGGACCGACTGTCCGGATGATGATTTTGGAGATTTTGCAACAGTACTGCCCGGACCCACCAATCTGGATCCGATTCCTACCGAGGCTGTGATAGACAATGAAACGGTGGAACTTACCAGTATTCCGGTGGCAGCCGGAACCAAAAGCGTTTTCCCAGCACGATTAGGTTCGGACAGTCCGCCTTCATTGATATTGCCAACAAATGAGTATCACGAAGCAGACATTGATGAAATAGCTGGCAACGGAGCTGAAGACGAAGAAGATATCGATTTTCAACCATTCGGTAGTCCGTCGCAACCGCCCGAACCACCACCGGAAGACAGTATAAGCCTACCGTCGTTGCACTTCGATGCGGACGTCTCAAAATCGGAGGAAGATGATCACGTACCTGCCCAGCCCAATGCCACAAGCTCAACGTCATCGGGATCCGGAATCGAGACGGAAGTGGACCTACCTGTTGCAGCAGCCGCCGAGCGTACAACACCCGTGATACAGGAGTGCGGACGTTTCGACGATAACACGGAGAACGATTTTACGGATTTTACAACGGCGTCAAATGAGCGGTCGTCGGTAGTTCTGGAAATTCCTACCGCGAACGACGTTTCCTTCGAATTGGATGATTTTGCTCAGCTAGAATCGACACCGTCAGCCGATAGCAACTTTGTGTCACAGCAGAGTCGTGCTGACTTTGCCACGTTTGATGCTGATTTTAGCAAATTTGACTCATTCCAAGCATCGTTCCCGGCAACGATTGATGATGTGGTTCCGGCAAAGACGCCAGTCGAGGAAACTAAATCCATGCCTATCATTGAACCGACATCCGTCAAAAAGTTACACGATCTACAACCACCGGAAGATGAGTTTGACGATTTCCAGGAGTTTGCTACCTTTTCCGGCCAGCCCGTCGCCACGGTATCAACTCAATTTATGGAAAAGGCTGATGTGCGGAACAGTGCAGAAAATAACCTAGAATCATCTACTTCAACTGTGGAAAACGTAAAGCGAGACATTGATGCACCATTGGCTGGCAGTATTAGTAACGCCGCGAATAATACCTCGGACGTTGATGATGACGATGATGATTTCGGAGAATTCAGTGATTTCAAGCAACCGGAAAGCACAACAACCGAACCACCAATTTGCAGTTTTTCCATGGATAATGTGCACAAGCTACTTGAAGCAATGTTTCCAAGCATTGATCCTGAAATGCTTTCAACAGACACAGGACAGCAAACAACAGCACTGTGCAACATTCCCAGCAACAAGCTGCATTCCCAGCTTCAGGACTTCGACAATACGAACGCGCTGGCCTACCAACACAGCAAATCAACCAGTAGCAAAACGCTCGTAACGGCTCTCGGTATCGATTCGAGAAATATAGTAAGTGTTGGTTGATATTTTAACCGATGGGGCAAACATAATATTCAATGTCCCTGTTTCTTGTTGCAGATGTATGGACCTAAATGGAATAGTTCGATGCCAAGGTTTGCGGCAAATCTCAGTTTCAACCCGCTGGAACCTCTCAAACCAGTCGCACCGTCAACGGTTAAAGAAACCGGATCCAACACCAACGAAAAGAATGCCAATATTACGCAAGCCGCCAAAGCCAGTAGCACATTTGTCGGTGGACTGGATCATTTGCACGTTAATCCAGTTCCAAATTCATCCGTTCCAGCGGCACAGTTTGACTGGAACAGTTCGGGTTTGGTTAATCCACTGGAAGGTAAGCATGTGTTTTGACGTTCCTTGCTCCCTATCCCGTCGAAAGTTTGTTTCTTTTATGTTTTAATTTTTTACAGCAAAACAATTTTATGTTATTGTTTCTAAATTTCAAACGTCATTACCATCCCACGGCTTGGCGTATTTTGATACAGTTTATTTCTTTACCCCCCCCAGTGGCTGCACAATTAGCATATGCTAGCGTGTCTTAGCGAGTGCTATTTTCACTGTCTTATGTTGCTACTGTGAATACGTATATTTTAATATCTATAAAGCAAAACATTCATGCACCCCATTTTAGGCAATCTTACCGTGTAAGGAAACTTGCACAATACTAACTGTGATACATGGTGCAAAAAACGAAAGTTTTTCTTAACACCTTTGTTTCTTTTTGCAAAGCTGTGCATTTATCATCCCATCAAGTGCATTCCCGAAGCAAGTGCATTCATCATCCCATCATTATAATTTGACACATTTAATGAAATCGGTGCATTGCATGTGAAATGTAGGCCTATTAATAAATAGGCCACGGAAGGAATTCAAAGTTTTTAAAAACCAATTGCTAATATTTATATAAATCACAAGTTTTATCTCTATACCGCACACATTTTTCACTTCTATGATTTCTTGAAATATTTGCTTTTTTATTGAGCTGGTTATGATTTTTTTTTCATATTCCGCGCGCCATCACACAAAATGATCATTCCGCAACAATCACGTGCACATTCTTGTTTGTCTCGACGAATTGATTTTTTAAGCAGTATGTTTTTTCTTTTCTTTCTTCTTTCCTTTGCCTTTCGAACAACTTCCGCAAACACTGTATTTTTGTAATTAAATGAATATGTCAATCAAACATGATCTCATCTAATGAATTCCAACAATGCCCCTACCGACAAAAAAAACCCTCCTACTTTCCCTTAGCATCACATGCACACACATTATTATTGGACCTAGAACAGCTAGAGGTGATGGCAAGTCTGAAAGATAAAATAAATGTTGATTCCTCCTCCTACTCCCCTGCACTCCGGTCCACGTGTAATGTTGCTAATACTGTGCAACTTCATTCGGCTACAACAACGGCCACAACTATAACTACAACAACACCTTTATTGCTACCATCATCACCTTCACCAACTTTACCACAACCACTACCACCACTACCAACACCAACACCACCACAACCACCAACAAAACTGTCGTCTTCACTGCTTCTGTTGCCAACTACAATGAATACTACGCAAATGTGCAACAACAATATTCAACAACCACAAACGAAAAACAACTGCAACAAATCGTTGGACACTGTTGGTACGGACGGTGGCAACAATACGGTCCCGTTGATGGATTGTTCCACTACGTTACTTGTCTTCGCCGATTCAAACGACGACGATTGCGATCTGTTGATATCCACCGACCCAATAATACCGTCTGCCACGGTTACTATAACGACAAACAACACCGCAACCACGCCATCGGATGAATTGGTTTTGATCGATACCCCATGCGCGTTTCCGGTTGGTTTGCAATCGATCGTTCCTTCTTCCCACGATCGTCCACAAACGTTTGACGATTATTTGGATCTTAGTAAGTTGCGCTATCCTGTTGCCCATCGTTGATGTCGTGTTTTCTTTTGTGTTTCCTTCGTTGAGTTTGCATGCTTGCATGGTTTTCCCCTTTTTGTTACAAGAACGCTTTTTGATTTTGTTCTGTATGTTGTTCCGAATCCGACTAATGCCCTCTGTTATGTTATATGTATAACAACAAAATTCTTCCAGAATAATATGTTTGGCAGAAAGTTAAACATGAAATGTGTTTGCATGAGTTTAATATTTGAGTTTTCACATTTTCTCTTTTTTTTTAAGTTCAATTAAGCTTTCGTCGACCAATTCCGCTTCTTTTTATTTACGCCGCATGTAAATGTGTACAGGAAAGTTATTGGATACTTATTTCTGTTTAATTTTTCGAATATAAATTATTGTACAACAGTATATTTGTTTCTTAAAAGCATCCCTAGCATGAACTGAAAAGCTTCCCAAAATCAATATGTATATATTTTTACTGTGTCGCCGCTATTGCACACGATTGCGATAATAATACAACAGTTATGTGAATCTATTACCTTCAATATTGACACGATGTATCAATCTATTCTCATTTCGATCGTTAGGTGTCCAGGAAATGCTCCAAAAAGCCGTTACTGGTCAGCCCGAGGATGGGACAAAGGGCGAAATTTTGGATCCGCAAGTCACAGAAAACTCAAGCCCGATTGCTGCAGATGACATAGCAGTAAAATCGTCCTCGTTTGTAACAAACCCAGCAACAGCGTCACATCCGGAAGAGTACGAAGACATTGGGTCACTTGATTTTACTGCCGGTAGCAGTGGTGGTGGTAGTAACAATGCTCAGTATTCTGTTGCGCCACAAACGGTGCATCATGAGCCACAACTGGAGGAGCAACTAGAATCCGCACTGTCGCAACATTACGTTTCATCCCATCCGCAACCACAACCTATGTCAATTTCATCTTCTCCAAACAGTGTGCCTATGGTGCGAACTATAAAGCTTCCAGAAACACATATTTTTACGCCCAGTCGGGGAGTGACCCCAATCTCGCGGGATATTACTGATCGTGACATTGTTGTGCGGGAATATCACGATGTAGAGTATAGCTTAGAAAAATCAGCTGCCACTTCGATCTCCAGCAAAAAAGAAATCGAGTTCGACGAGTTTAACGAATTCCAATCGGTATCCGCTCTGCCTCCTGGATTACCAGACACAGCAGCTGCCATAAATCTGGTCGATTCTGTCAGACCCGTAATTGGTCGATCACCTACAGAGGAGCTGGAAATACGCAGTCAGGAGCTAATCGAACAAACGATTAGTAAGACGGAACGTATCGAAAACAATGATGATGATGATGATGAGTTTTCTGACTTTCAAGCAGCGGTTCTGCCAATATCTGCAGTTCCTCCGGTGAATAAACCCGTTTCAAACGTCCAGAATAATCGGTCGAACACAAGCTCACCGGTGATGTTGCTCAGTCCCGCAATATTGCTACCGCAGCAAGCCAACACCTCGATGGAAAAGGACTCTTCGAATGCGCGCAAAAATGCCTCGACGGGTGCGATCAACTGGCCCGATCCAGGAATTGATCCGGATGAATTGGCTAGGTTTGAAGCCGCATTTGCCAAACCTTCCGTAGCTGCACCCGTCGCTGGAACATCTAATGTAGCAAGCAACCAAAGCTTAGCAAGCGCCCCGAAAGCGCCAGCAGTGGAGGAAGACGAGTGGTCGGATTTCATATCATCCAAACCGGCCACTGAGCTGGCTATCAAATTGTCTGCTGCTAGCGTACCTAGTGCTGGATCAGCACCTACGAGCACTGAAACGGAAACACAGGAGGAATGGACAGATTTCATCTCTAGTACCGCGGGAACGGTCGGTGGCTATACATCGCACAATCGTCTCTCGTCTAGTCAGAATAATTTCAACTATCCACGCGCTTCCCCAGCAGTTGTTGGAGGTAGTGGAACGAAAGCAGCAAATTCGTCCTGGTCGAACCAACCGCAGCTACCCCCGCCACAGTTTAGCTCGTGGAATAGTAACAGCCTGTACTACAATCCGATGTCCTCGTTGCCTTTAACGAACCAACAGCACCCGTCCCAGTATGCAGCCCACCAGCAGCAGCAACAATACTACAACCGGTCGGAAATGCCTGCCATGGTCTTTTCTGGTGTTGCTGGCTACAGTGGTTCACCGAAAGTGCCAACCAATCTTCAACAACATCACGCACCAATGACGGGCACCGGAATAACGTCTATGATGATGGGACAGCAGCCACCTATGCAGCTTCTACCGGAGCTGTCGTTCATAACACCTAATGCGGGTGGTGGACACAGCGCCGGTACATCCGGTACCAAACCGGCGACACATTCCTTTCTCAGCAACGTGATATCGAGCAACAGTTTTACGAAGAAATGATTGTTACTTAACCACGGTTACGATGGACGACGGGCCGACAGCGATGCAGGCCGAATGAAAGCGTGCCGGAATCGGCCAGACCGAGGTCGCTATCGTTTGCATCCCAACAGCAGTGCGACCGATTCGACTGGTGCAACCGTAACTGTGGGGGACGTAATTATGTAAATACACCGTACAGATTCCAATACATGATGGGCATGAGATGCGCCTAGGTGCCTCATATGTTCGTCGTTTTTAGCTAGGGAGAATATTTATGGCATACCTCTCATGTATGCAACATTCAACTGCAGATACGCATAGCAAATCAAGCGCTCGCGAACATGCATAGCTGGATGACATCTGTTGTCGTATTAACCAAAAAAAAAAAACACATAGTAAATCCTTCAAGCCCAAATATGCTAACTGTGGAGCAAACGATGTGAACTTGCTTGCAATCGTGATAAGTCAATCCTCGTGCCCCATTCCTGAAACAAAGCAAAACTAAATGTATTTAGGTCATGCATACCAGTCGAACTAATCTTATATCGACGGCATCGTACTTAGTAGGATTTTACGGCATACTGTTGACATGGTTAGAACCATTTTGTAGGTTGTACGTTTTATTTATGTATTTCTGGTTTTAATTATACCCTGAAACGTTTGTTGTTTTTACACACCCTTAGCTGCTGGTCCCAAAAACAGATCCCACAGCTTTGCGAGTCAAAGTTAGTTGCGTTTCTGTGGTTCGTTTACTTTCCTCTATCACACAATGCTTCACCATGCATCACGGTTATTATTTCATTTGATCTGATAGTTATTGCAGTGACTGAAGGGGTAGTCGCAAGGATATTAGCGTAAACGCGATGGCGGAATAGAATATATATTCGAATGAACAACATTTGATGTTACATTACATGGACGATTCAGCAAACCGTTTATCAACGTACTGATGTAGGAATAACGGCAGGAGAATTTCGAATGAAGTATAAAAGAAAATTATTGTTTTCTATCCTTGTTTCGTTCTACATTGCGTACGGTATTTTGTATTGCTGGCTATAAAATATAAGTTGATCAGATGGTTCTTCTTCATCAATAATCGTAACACCTTTTGATTATTAAATTGTCTGTACTTTATTCGTCTTACCTACCTATCCGAAACAGTGGCGGCGTACTGCACCCAATCCGGTAGTGCACAAATAGTAAACATTTTTTAAACACACCAGTTGTTTAAAGCTTGTACTGTTTATTTACTGTTCGCGTAAATATGACTATCACTAGTTGATTTTTAATCGATGGTCTTACTCTATGGATCCTACCTGGTGTTTAAACTATTTGTCCCATCTTACCCTCCCCTTTTACCAGTGCAGAGCGCATGCATTGAGGCATACGCCTTCTTGGATGGAACCGTGCTATGTTTTGCAACTGGTGCGTACAATCTAATGCCAATTTTCACTAGAAAAGAGTTTCGTCCAAACAAACTCCTAGCCAATCCACTTTCGCTTCAGGTGCACGTCTTCCTCCCCCGGGGGTCTCTGTTCTTCAGGCACTAAACACTCTATTAACTAAGTCTATCACAGCATGTGGAAGTAGTACAGTAGTGTGTTGCTAGAGCGAAGAATTTCAGTGCGTATGGACACTCTGGAACCTACGGCAGATTTTCCTTAGAGCCTAGATAATAATTTTTGTAAATAAAAATCATTTGCACCCACAACCCTGCTGTTGCTACTTGTGTTGCTATTGCGCAGGAACCCCAGGACCGCATTTTGTGTAGTAACCACAAACACGATGGTGTAGAATTTGTTGCTTTAGTACAACTATTTTCATGCGAATCATACGTCACTGGAGCCTATAGACCGTAGTTCGAACGTGACTCAGCTGTGCACGCCATCAAATGCTATCTATGTTCCTAATAATCTACTCGTAATCATAACAGGATTGGATCGAGATGGCTACCATACCATCTAGGATATCGTGGAAAATGGTTCGTTCGCAACACCATGGCTCACGGCGGTTCGGTTCCCCTAAAGCTGCTAATGCTACCTAATTAGGCCTTAAAATCGTTCTTGGTCTCGACCTACCTAGCCTGTACTGACCAGCTATCTGTGACTTATGTGTTTACGCATGGCCCGGATCATCCATACGGCTACTGCTGCCGGTCTACCAATCATGGTCTACGTCTCAAAGACCGGTACCGATCCTACCTAGAGTTCGCTACATATTGACTTCCCAGAGTTTGAGATAGTTGTCCAGTATTTCCCTGTACCACGCTCGCTTGGCCGGATCCTTAAAAACGACGCCAAGTGAGCGCAGGTCCAGCTGTAGGATGGCCTCGTTCTGCAGTAGTTCGCTGAGTATCCGCAGCAGCGCACCGTCACCGTGCAGCTTTAGCAGACTGCTGTAGGTGAACACGTAGTACGAAAGCCGCAACTTCCGGGAGGCCCATGCTTCGACGGACGCATTGCCACTGGCGCACCGTATCTTGCCCATGTGCTCCACAAACCAGGGCGCAAAGTGTTCGTACAGATCTACCTTCGACACCTGTAAGGTACCGGTGCTTTTGAGCTTTTCCTTCACGTGCGCGTAATTGCGCTTGCTGAACACAAACACCTGATAGAGCGAATTGCCTGTCACGTACGCATTGATATAGTGCGTCCCGTACTGATTCATGAACTGTACCGCGGACGTCGTGTCGCCGACGACGACACTCTGCGCCTTGCGCGACACCTCCGGTTCGATCGTCTGGTTCGGCGGGATCGGTTTCGCAAACCGGGCACTGTCACGGTAACGGGACACCCGGACCAGTACGTAACAGTACTCGTCCCGCTCGAGGTACTTGCTTTGGATGCCTAGCTTTTTGGCTGCCACCTCCGGGTGCCATCCTTCGGTGTACGCCCGCCACGAACTGTCCAAGCGTTCGATCTGGAAGTCACGGAAGTATGCCTGGAACAGCTGGCGCCGATTGTCGCAAAACTCCATGTGGAAGTCGCCATTGAAGATGCCCGGCTTTATTTCGTACACCTCCGTCTTCAGCAGATCCAGTCCCTGTCGTTCGAAGAGAAGTACAGAAAATAGTTAACATTGGTGTCCATTGGCCAGCGTGGTACATTATCGTGTTACATGCAACACAAAAAGGCATCTTGTTCTACTGCCCCAAAGAACACTACGGGGTGTAACGGAAACGCTTATCAAATGCTGGAATGCTTAAAATCCGTAAGCTCACGTTCCGTAAGCAGCAGGGCAAAAGGGGACGGGCAAAAAAGGCTGACCTACGCATGCAATTAGTTCTCACCTTGAAGACGTTGTTCGTCGGCTCCTTAAACAGCCATCGTTCGCTATCGTTGTACGAGATGACCTTCATCGATATCGACAGATAACCATAGCGCAGGAAAACGTTTACCGCTTTCCCCAGCCGCAGCTGCGATTCCCGCTGGGCGCCAGTACATTCGTCGGGCAAACCGCACACTACCAGCCCGGCCACGATCAGCAGAAACCCCGCCAACGATGGCGCAAACGATCGCCCATTCGGTGGTGTTGGTGCCGGCACCGATGTCCCTGCATGGTGGTGATGATCGTGATCGTGTGCTGTAGTTTGCGTCATAACTTGTACAACCGCCAATTATGCCTTCCGTTCAAGATGGTCCGGTGTCTTGGGCGTGCGGCCGGATTTTCGGAAGTCGCTCTGCTGTGTGTAGTAGGATGGCCGGCACACACAGCCCTAGCCGTCTCAGTAAGTTGATGTGTTACAGCTGCTTTGCGCGTGCTTACATTATCAGTGTTCTGATACACGGTCTGTGAGAACTCTGGCGAATCTGCGTTCATACGATCGAGAAAAGAAGAAAAGGAAAAATAAATAAATAAAGGCAATTACATCTACCATTACCCAATCCCACGTTATGTCCGAACGTTACGAAACTACCAGCGGCCGTCACGAGTTCAAGATCACTGTCACACACCTCGTGACAACAGTTTTGTGCGTCTTTTTCTCCATCAACCGTTGCGTTACTTGAAGTTTTTCGCCATTACGGTCGTTGTCTACCGTGCACAGTTTTGGCATGGTGCATTTGATGAAACCTAGCACTGGTAGCACTAAGCTTCTCTTATACCCCTACATGGATCCGTCTTTTACTTGATCAACCTGACGACGAAAGGAAGAAGCACTTCTGTCCCCATTCCAACCCAGTCTCAGCTTGTCCAGACGGTTTCGTGGCTGATGTGGTCGTTCGTTGCACACAAAGCAAAGCAGAGTTCGTGCAAAATGCACTATAATGCAACAAAACGGCACAGACCATTCAGCAGAACAGCCATCAAATTTAGCGATCTCTGCCACCAAAACTGCCTGTTCCTCGACAAGCGAACGCTACTGGGCTTTTAGTGCTAATTGTTAACGCCAGATTGTGCTTTACGAAACATCAGAGCACGTACCGTTGGAGCACGCCGCCTTGTTCCGGACGGTTTGTGGCACATGCCAAAACGGGGTAAAGATCCTACCCAGCACCAGGCGTCTACGGATGGGAAAAATAACATCAAACACAGCGTCATGAAAGAGGGGAGAGGTTTTTTCATGGCGGCATGCATGTAACAGCATGTGCGTTCTTCTTCCATGGGCCTCCGCTTTCAAGGGCACCCGCGCAACCAAATGCGGATTTCTCAATGACCCAACGAGCAGCACAAAACGGCTTTGGTTCGATTGATCGAATGGTTCGCGATCGCGATCGCAACACTCACGCTTACAACCAACCGGAGTACTTCCTTTTGAAGGGTTTTCAAAAGCATCGACAAAAAAAAATCCCAATAATTTACCGTGCGCCATTTTCGACACGCCTTCCTTCACCACCATGGCACGCCATCGTCCGGAACAGTGCTCGGCGTCTCTGTGTTTTGCGATTTGCTAGTCATCTTCAACGCCACCTTCATCGGGATGGATCAGATGGTGCCCAAATGCATGGTAGCCGAAGTCAATGACACTGGCCAGGCCCTGTGAGCAGGTTTCTGTTTGCTGTACTGTTTCACACCTGACAACGTCGTTCTGCGATGTACTTAACATCGGTGGCGCATGAAGTAGCAAAAAGTGAGCGTTTTATTTTGAACGCACGGTCATACCACACGGTTCTAATCGTGCTGCAGAAAATCCTGGTACACTGAAGATCGTATAAATTATTGAGTTTACTTAAGCAGCCAATGGTTGAAATATTTGATCGTCTATAAGTTAGAAATACTATTCAACTTATAGTTCGTTAGGCTAAGTGAATTTTAGAGAACCACAGTTGCTTTCGCAATTCGGCTGATTAATTGTTGTGATGCTGTAGATTATTTTGAAAGCAGTTTTTAAGCTGTACCGATGATTTGATATCTCAATGTAGAATATTCGAAAAGATACATGTACAGGCAGTCCCCAAGATACGCTATTATAGCGGACCGCTATAACCCTGGAAAAATCCGCGTAAGTCGAATCTTGGTGCAATTTCGTTTATACCTCAAAGTCACAGAGTCGACTACCTTCTCTGCATTTATGCAGCGAATCAGGCGATATTTAGAAAGATTACATTAAAATAAGTTAAAAACAAATGTTTTATGTGACATAAAAGCTATTTTCGACCAATTTTTCACCATTTTGCTTAAATTTTTTGCTATAAACGAGTTTAGCTGTCAAATTTTTAAAGATCGCCTATCTCGGGGACTGCCTGCACTTTTCAATTTACTTAATTTCAGTACAAGTTAGTTTATTTACTCTGGAACGGCCAGGCCGTATTGCTTAGTACAAGTTAGTTAGTGGAGTTACTTTTCGAACCACAGTGAAAGATCGATTATCCGGGTGCCTTTTAACCGGGGGTCTGATTATCCGTGCTGTTCGGAAATCACAGTTCCAAAGGGAGCTTTGCAACGTTCACTATAAACACCGTTGACGAAAACAAACAAAAGGTACAGGTAGTAAATGATTAAATAAACACAAAATTTTAACAATAAGTACCGATTGGTTTATTGCAACAATACACCACAAAGCAAAACTAAATTAAACACTTTAAGAAAAAGCTAAACTCAGTACTAATATCCGTATTAGTGGATTATCCGACAACCGTCCCGTAGAATCGGCGTTCCACTGTATGTATCACTACTTTTACACTAAAATAGCTTTTTATTCAAGAATTTAAAAATATACCAATGATATACCAAACAATAATATTTGCATTGCAGAGTTGTACACTTTTAGGGAGTAACTGCTAGAAAATTTTTATTTTATCAATGTTGCTTAAACCTTTACTGTAAATTAATCATGAATGCTACTAAATTCTTGCAGGGTGCCGTATCGAAACTATACAACAGCTCATCTACTTTTCGCTGATGTCAAGGAATAATACGTTATTCAATCACAACAGTATGACTGGACTATAGCCACCATTCAAGACTCTTTCTCGCGCACTGAACGCCACCTCGTACGGATGAGAGGAGTCATACAAGCAAGTTCAAAATGGCACGTAAATTAGCCGTTATTTTGACAGCAACATTTATAACACTCCAATAAACGATAAATTATTCGTAACGATGCATACAACCCGAGCCGCCGTACAGAAGTACAAAGCGTTTCGATGCGTCTCGCAAAAGTGACGAGTCAGTCCTTGACTTAGATTCGTGTTACTTACACGCGTCTACTTATGCGAGTAACATCTCTCGTAGCTCTGCCCCCAGTCACATCAACTGCTGGCTGTTGGAAATGCACTACGCTCACTTATCAAACCTCAGCGCACGAAAACGGTGTGTTAAACAGTGCTTATCTAACCGAAAACTATGGCTAACTGCACACACATGATCACATGTGATCACTGCCCTAAAGCCCCGAACTTCCTCGTTCTCGTAATGGTGGGTGTGAAAGCCCGTGGTACTGTCCTGATTCTCGGCCCTTTTACACGCCAATGTCAAAGCCTGGCCACGGTCTGATACTCGGGGTCGGGGTCAATGTGGCATGAAGCGTAGGAAACATCGGTCATCATAAATCATTGCCATTGCTGGTGCGCGCGAACTTATTTAATGCTCGACAAAAATGATCATGATCGGTGACCTCCGATCGGCACGGTTGGCGGCCAGGTAGACACGGCAAGAGTTCACCATTATGTGTGAACGATCGACTGAAAGAAGTGTCATTACGCCGATGATGATGATGATGATGATGATGATGAAGAGCAAATTGAACTAAATGTTTTTGGCTCTCGGCGCGATGGAAGATGATCAGCATTAGCGAAGGACTTCCTTGTGCTTAAGCAAATTTTTATTTTATCATTTATAAAACCCGTTTTTAAAAACTCAACTATCCGTGTACGATTAACGATTTCTTATGGCTCATTGCGCATCCACCGCCGCTTGCAATACACGCGGATGCGCTTATGCGCGCGAATTTTGTGCCCGTTTGAGGTTGAGAAGACGTCGATGTGTTTCTTACGTGGTTTTTTTTTTGTCGTCCCTACCCTTTTCTAGGAAAACTGTTCACGGTAACCGAAAATCGATTTAGGCACCATAACCGCACGACACAATTTCCGGTGTTGTCCGGCGCTAATGAGTTTCTATCGCATCATCCGCGCGAAACGTGGTGTGATTGATGGTGGATTGATATTGCTCCCAACACACGGTAGACACTTTTCGCGGAAAAGCGTACGCCATGGTACGCTCCTAATCGCTCTCGAATACTGCTGGCGGCACAACAATCGTAATAATGTTTTAGCTAAAGTGACCAAGAGGGAAAAGAAGCAAAAATGTGTACGACAGGCACACGCGTGCTCGGAGTGTGCGATTAGCTTTGCGTCATTTGCGTACGTTCCGTGGTCTATTGTTTATGCGGTCCCCGATCGGATTGGTGACAGCTCTAGATGCATACAATCGGGAAACCAAACCGCAAGAAACCGAAAGGAAAACGTACGAGACAAAAGACTCACTTTCATGCGGAATTCCCTGACCGATGTGCATCCGCACGCGAATGGAGAAAAATAATTGGGTCAGTGGTCCGAAAACGGCACAGTGTCGGCCTCTGTCACCTGAGTAGGGCGGGCGATCCGTAGTGGGCAATCCGCAATTGGACACCGTACTTTTTTATAGCAGCTAACATATATAAATTTCCAGCCCTTTTGGCGGCAAGTGTATGCAGGGGCGGTAGCCAGATTACGTAAGTGATGCGTTCGTCGCCTGCACGTGCGATTGTTGCAGCAGTACCATTCATTAGTGGAACCGTCGGTCGGTCGGCCGTGCCGGAGGGTGTGGTACGCACGCTACCCATAGCGAAGAGGGATTATTCGTGTCGAAGCGGAAAACATGTGGTAAAACCCGAACCGATCAGGTAAAGGATTGATTACAGAAACAATTACTTAACAATTAGTTCCGGCACTCGTTTGGCGAAGAGCGATTCATTAGATGGCAAAGCAACGATGATGATCGTTCGTGTGTTGCATCGTTTCGTTCAACCAAGCTTGTTTGAGCAATCGGTATGAAATTGAATCATGAACCAAAGTTTTTAATTCTGGTGGCGGTAATTGAAGGCAAATGTTTTGACATTGAATTATGTTCTGTATGCTGCCCAGTGCTTACATTTGTTCGTTTTCTTCTATTTACCGGTTGTCTGAGATACAGATTTACAGATAAGTTTGAGGAAACTTATCTACTCAAAAGATCTGTCGCGACGAACGAAGCTGGGACTATATAGAACGTATAGTTCCAGTAGTCAAATACGCCTCTGAGACATGGACTTTGTCTAAAACTGACGAAGATCGAGGGGAAAATGCTCACAAGGATTTTTGGCCCCGTAAGGACAATAAATGAGCCGTTCCAATGACGAACTCTACGAGCTGTACGGCGAACTCACTGTCATACAGCGGATTAGACTCGCCAGGCTCCGGTGGGCTGGTAACGTCATGAGAATGACACCGGACGACCCAGCTCGTAAAGTTCTTTTAGGTCGTTCACATGGACAGACGCGGCATGGTAGGCCCAAATTGAGATGGAGTGATGGCGTAGATGCGTCAGAATGGTCGTGATAAAGGATTGCCAAACGGACCGAAAACAGTCTCATGCATGGCGGACTCCTGCAGCCGCCAAGCTACAACAACTGGTTGTCCTATACTGTAAGATCGGTTTGAATTGATATTAAGAAAAGAAAACCAAAACAGCACACGAGGGACCATGCCCACCGGTAAACATGCCTGGACGCAGGACACAAAACCACACCATGCAACCTCAATTGATCACCGCATCGTTTCGTTCGCGTTGGCACTAGATGAAAGTTAAATCAATTCTGCAATAAATCAACCGTACCGGACCCTTTCACCTAAACCGCAAACTGCGCCGTGATTTTCGTAACCGTACACACCAATGGCGGCTCAATTAGAATCCTAGTCGATGGGCACGGTCGACAAACGACAAAGTCCACCAAACCTTCCAATTCGCTGATTGGCTTAATTGGGATGCTCACCCACCCAGAACTAAACACTGTTACCGTGTGCTTGTGCCAAACCGATGGGGCACTGTTTTAGCCTGGCCAACCTATGCTAGTTCTATGCTGTGAGAACACACGCCAGCACCCGGGCCCCCGCTATGCATTCATTCATTCGGCGAGTGTGGCCGAATTTATTTGTCCGCCTTATTAAATTGAAATTAACCGGCTCACCTTTTCTGGCTGTGGCCGTATTTTTCGGTTAGCTTCACAGGGAAGAAGCAACAAAAACAATTGCAAATGTTTGCGATCGGCAATGCCAAATGATGAACTTGGCAGAGGTCACCACGATCGAGGCAACAATGCAATTCACACGCCATTCACCTTCCTGGCGTTTTGCGAAACGATTTCGTGAAGGTGGTCGTGGTTGGTGGTTGGTGTAATCGAGCATCTCGGATGCTTCACGAAGGACGTTTTAGTGCAGTGACATGGAAGGAAGTAAGCAGGGGTTTTGATAGTGAATATTAATGCATTGATTCCCGTCCCGATTGGTGGGATCTGCTGCCTATCGTCTACTTTGAGAGCTCAACTAACTAAGCGCCTTCTAGTATTGACCAAAAACTTACTTTCATAATGTTGCAAGAATTCAAATGTTAAAAGTGTTTAACGTATTCACATCAAGCAAATTTGTTTTTGGTTAGTTTATTATGACTTCCTTATCAAGATGTGTTTTTTCTTCGTTAAATGCACGGTTGTAATCATTATTAGTTTAAAATGACGTAAGTTGACGTTTTGTTGTTCAACGGTCCGAAGATGTAAGCAGAAAAGGTTACTACTTGAAGTTCTCTCCTAGGCCGTCCTCATTAGACACGTGCAACAGTACTTAACCTAATGCGGTTTTAATTAGGCGATAAAATTTATGTGAAGAAAAAAATACAGGCCAGGCCAAGAGGAGCACAGCATACCTGAAACGACCGTTGCCAACTGGCCGACAGTATTTGAGCAATATTCTACGAACTTATTCACAGGTTTCGTCCGTCGCATTAGCGATGAGTGTTTCTTTTCATATTAAGGAAAAATCCAAACCTTGTTGCCAAAGGGAGTACATATATCCGGTTAGGAGTGTGACCGATTCCTTCAACATTGGTTCCGGACGGTTTGAGGTTATTATGAATGAATAATTATTTTGCTTCCCTTTCTTTACCTTACCCACCTGACCGGTAGGTTGGCTTTCGGTTTCGTTACCACCTTTTCTTCAGCCGCAGCTATCATTCTCTCTTATTCGTTCGTTTTACCTTTTGTTTCGCGGTTTCCGAGTCATATCCGCTCACCCACTTATGTTCCGCCTAGCCGACCAACTTTTTCCAACCCAAGCGCGTAACCGACCCAAGATCACGGTTGTCGCCGGTTCAAGGAAACTAAAGTTCCATGAACTTTTCTCATCTGGCCTCGCCACAATCATCATCATCATCATGCTGATGCATCCGGGCTTACACTAGGTATGAACATGGTTACTCTACCGAGTGGATGAGCATGAGAGCACTTTTTTTTTACTGCGTGCTACTAAGGACAAGAGCTACGGATAACTCGATAACAAACGAACATCAAAGTTGTGTGGTTCAATATCGACCTTGGTTTGAGTAAAGTAAAAATAAAAAGCAAGTTTTACAACAACCTTCCTTTAGCGAAATACTCTTCCCACGCTTCGAACAAAACGTAGATAGTAAATCAATGAGTAGATCTTGGCTGATGCAATGCAGCTGTACCAGTCAGTTGTAATTTCATCTTCAATTGCTAGTGTCGGCGAGAGAGTAGATTAGAGCTGGTGAAAAGAAGCATTTTGTTTATAAACATCCTCCTGATTAATTGACCCGTGAACTGAATCTATCCTAATCACTCGCCTAATTTCGCAGAAATCTTGTTTGGAAAATAACTAATTTTTGGTGATGTTTAACATACTCTTCCTTATAATTTGTTCATCAACATCTCGTTACTCATTTTGATTACAGTGTTTACCGATTCTTCGTAACTAGTGTTGTGTCTTAAAATTTATTTTTGTCAGGACGAACACAACTTACTGCTCCATTACGTCCACATTTTAAATGACATCCACATTTTAAATTATTTCGGATACTAAGATATTAATAGTTCACCAAGGAAGAGAATTGGTGTTACTTTCATTTTGTATACTCTTTTGTTATCAGAAAATGTGGAACTTATTATTTCTACAGAGTATTCCGAAGCAAGTCCGAAAAATTTGAGTACTTCTGCTTATCTGAATCGTTCTGCAACTTATCTGGATTGTTAATCACTCACTCATTTGCTTAACAAAATACAGGATCAAGATACGGTCCTGGGTTAGCAACAATATTTGAAATAACCTAACGATACTTCCTCCATGTCAGCATTCTTTATCTAGCTCAACGTTGATTCACTCAAACTACCAATCGCAGTAACTCATGACACTGCACTGTACGAAACCTTCGCATCCCCACACAATTAGGATCAAAGTAAGCTGCAACAGCACGCCAAGGGTAACCCAGAAATTGTATTGCTGCAATCGCAAATTAATCCATTGAACCACTACGGATAGAAATGCATCACTCGATCATCATCTCCCTGTCACCCTGAGCTGATGAAAGCCCCGGTTCACATTTTGGTTGATGAGATAATTAGCTTAGTTTGATTAGTTTTAGCAATTTCTGCGTATTGATGATCACTCTTTTACATCTAGTAGCCTTATTTTCTGGTTTAGTTTTATTCCACCAAATAAATAAAGACTGACTCACTATTAATCCCTGAAAACCCTGTCGCCCTGCTCGATTTAATAATGTACGCACTGACCGCGAATTTGTGTGCAGGCATTGTCGCGGTGACCTAGAAAGCGATTTTTCATTCGCCATACCAATCCAGCATAAATTGTTCAATTTGCACATTCAATGCTACAGATAGACATCATCGAACAATGTGATGCTGGTTCGTTTGATATTTAATTTTGTACCACGCGCGAACACAAACGGCCTGTGCGTGTGTTTCTCTCATCGTCGCTTTTTTTCCCTCCATCCATAGGAAAAGGCTATGCTGTGGCACCGCTATGTGCTTTCATTGTTTGATGTGTGCATCTTTCCCAAGGTCGTCCGGCAAGATCAGGTGCGCTATAATGTCAACGCAATAAACAATAGACCGCGTTGTTGAGCCAGCCGACCACCGTGTCGCAGTGTAACCAACACTTGTTGCGTTTTGTCAATGTATCACGCGATCGTTAATACACTGAAACGCAACGACATTGATGCGCTCGTGCAATGACTTCAAGCACTACACAGACACCATCGGTTCGATTGTTTTATAGCCCCAAACGTTTGTTGTAGCGTTTTAATGTTGATAACAAAAAAATCCCCTGCATTAATCGCATCAATCGCGTGATCGGGGAATGACTAACCTGAGGGTTACCACACATCACCTCCGGGGGGAATAGTACGTTTATCGTATCGCGATCGTCATCAGCGGACATTGTTGACACCTTCCGCCGGGAGTTCAAGCCCCGAAATGGCTGAAAATGTCATTGTCAAGGTAAGCGAGGTCTGTCACGTTAAGACCAAGCCCTAACGGTGTCGACGGACTGCTATTACACAACCATACCGTACCATTGCTATGCTTCCCACGGTCAAAGGGATCCAACATCCACAACAACAGCATGTTTGAAACGCAGATAATAGTGTGACTAAATAATTTAAGTATTCTCGGTATTTTTGAACTGCATCCAGCCACTCGATCCATGATGGTGGTTAAAATATTTCGAAAAAAAGACATATGTTAAACAGCCCCGATATGGGTGCTGCGGGTCGACATTGACCTGTACACTAATGAGATGATAGGTCTTTTTTTTTTGTGTTCGAAAAACTCCATCCCACAGTCACATCTCGAACGAGCAACGAACGAATCTACCGAAAATAAATGAATTCAGATTTTATGCTACCATCATGTCGGGGTCAGATCGATAGTAGCTGAGCCGCTCACCTTGATGATCATCCTGTCTTGTTAGCGTAGTAACACTGTCGTCGTCGCTCAACCGCACCGACCGGACAAACAGATCGTGCGTTCCGTAAGGGATCGTCTCGCAACAGCGTGATGAGATTAACCCACCCGGGCTTAGCAGCGGGCCAATAGTACCCATGATGATGCCTACCCCTGCCCACAGGCTGTTGCATTGGTGCTTTCCGTACCGTACCAATAAAAATGTGTTATCCTGCCTTCGCCACCTAGGGCAACATCTGAGCGCTGCTGCAATATGTTAATTTTGATCTTCGAAGGATAAACCGCTGCGATCCGAATGTAGAAGAACCTGAAGTACGAATGATTCGCTGTGGAGTGTGTGTTTTCGTCTTATAGGGCTTAGTTCGTCCAATGATTACGAAATTTAGCAATCATGAATACGAAAATAGTGAAGCTGAAACCTGCTAGACCAGTCGAGTATTGCTTTAAATAGTTTTATTCTAAAGCCTGCTATTGCGGACAAAGGCCATTATGCATTTGCAAGCTGACAGATTCGTTGTATTACTTCCGTTTCGAACAGCTTCTTTTCTAAATCCATATAAATAGATACCGAAAAAGAATCCCATACGATGTTTACTAATAGTTTCTTGCACTAATCATATAGAATAGTTGGATACTTTTGATTCAACTACACGTGTAATGATGATGATTACACGTGCGATGCGGATTCATTTATCAACTGAACCTAGCGACCCATACGCAGAACCTAGCATTTGGTTATGAATAACATAATTGATATCATCTAATTATACAATGACAAACAATAATACAACATTGATAAAAGTTGCATACTGGTCGTTTTACAGTCTGAATAAATTACCGCAATCAAATTACCTGTCGCAATAGTTGAAGTTGGAACAGTAGAGAAGCTATATATATGCAGTACTCACACATATGCCTTTTGGACATGGGCCCTACCCAAAGTTGATGAAAGTACCTTAGCCTTCTCCCTGAGAAACTGTTGTTTAAACGAACTAGACTCGTCAGGTTCAGGTCTAGCCACGTCATTAGGACGACCCAATCCGGAGGCAGAGGAGGCATAGTAGGCTTAAATTGTGGAGGTGTGGTGGCAATGATACTTGCTCCATAAAATCCAGGATCCTTCCTTTTTGTCTTTCCGGTTTAGTTGTACTCGCTTGTTCCTGCAGTCTTCTTAATTCCTTCTTCTCTTTGTAGGGTTTAGTTGAGGGCCACTTTAATTTATTTTTTTTTCATACCATTGTACAGGCAAACAATTTGATTAAATAAATAATAATAATGGATTGGCTGATGTCGAGATTCAATCATGAGCGGTTTTGAGAACTACTGCAGCAGGCCAACACCTCTAGTAGTTGTAGCGCCGAATAAAAAATATATAATATAATTCACAAGAAGCGAACATGGTGTTGTACCTCGGTATTTGGCCTAAGACACCAGAACATATCTTATCTTGACTGATTGTAAACATCAGATGATATTAATACCCAGCCACATGGTAAATATACCGGCTCATAAATCATTATTTACAGGCATGTGCTAGCTGAACCATTAAACCTAGTTGAGGAAGTGATAGTTAAGTAGGCTGGTAGTTCAAGATACACATAGATTCAGTGTCCATTTTATATTTGTGATGCTACAACACACCTTAATAGATCTTGGTTTCTACCACTGGTCCACCAAAATTTAGCTTCTCCTGTATTGGCACAACAACTTCCAAAGGTATAAAGCTTATCATTTTTTACTTTGTTTGACTTTATTTATTTGCTGCTGGATAGCTAGTCCCTGCGCACTGGGAAATGGTCCGGATGGGATTTTGGAGCGGTCCTGTCGTGTAAAGATCGGCGATGCTACTAATACACCACCATGTCGCCCAAATTAGTGATGAAAAATATGTGACCACATTCTTCTTCGCGTAACAATTTAATTGTTTATTACCTGCCATATCTGACATGTTAGACTAATTTTACCAAGTAACCAGATACTCAATCGGGGAAACGGTCTCAATGGGATTTTGTCTATATGTCGGTATTTAGCTATATATAGAGTCAATTTATAGATTCATCGAATCACCCACAATAACCAGCCAGCAGGTAAAGACACCACCAAGATCGATAATGGTTAACGGAGAAGAATTTGGTTAATGGATTTTGTTATGTACACACATCTTGCGCAACATAATGCCTCAAAAATGATTCCAAAAACTGTTGCATGACACGTGCGGTAGCCAAATGTGTCCAATTATATCAACATGGACTGTGGGTATTTTAATTGATATATACCATACGACTTGCTACACCCTTCTGCACCACAACCACAACCCACTTGATAGACAGGTCAACCTTGTCTCACGCCGGCCTTACATTATGCCGTATGCATGGGAATTCAAACAATGTGGCTGTCATTTTTAAAGCAACTTACAACTTATCTACGCTAGTGTGTGCCCCTTTACGCTTGCACCTAGGAAATGCCGATCGGACCCCACCTATCAAACATCGTATCAGCTTACCCAGTTGCATCGTAATCCATCAGCGACCCTCACTCATCGGCACCGGTAAGCGTCCGCCACAAACGTCCCCTCCTTCTGTGTTCCTCTTGCTGAAGAACGATCCATACCAGCTGCATGTTCTTCTGCCGCGCCGTAAAGGGTGATTTGGTAATCCTCAGCAAAAGGAGGAACTATCGACTTACGCACCCTTGCCGGCATGCGCATTAACGTACGGCGCCGTACTGTAGCAGGGGGGGGGAGTGGGTGGGCCGTTATGTGTTCAGCACTTGAGCAGCTGTTGAAGATCCCTCACACTTGTGGCCAATTGAATGACGCCCGGCACTGGGCTGTCGATTTACATGACTTCCCATCGTTGGCTAAGTGAGCCGTTAGGGAGTGCAACAAAAACAAAACAAAAAATAAACAAAATGCGAAAAAAAACAACCATAACCTGCACCGTGCATTTAAGCATGACAACTAACGCTCGAAAGGTAGGCGGTGCGATTATATCATCAGGTTATTCGTGTTCCTGACCAACCGGCGATGCGGTCCGATGGGAAGATAAGAACCGTTCGAAAGAACCTTCTTCACCGGACGCAAGACCCGACATACAATGGGCTTTGGTCGATTGTAGTGAATTAATTCAAACATGTCCGCGCTTTTCCTCCGCCACGCTTCCAAGAGCCAACTGCGCGCTTGTACAAGGGCTCCAACCGGTGGCATCGTAATTTACTCCGTAATCAAGAACTTTGTCTCGGATGTGAAGTTGTTCCCTTCCCCGCGAGTATCAACCGCATCTCAGCTTCGATCGAAAATGTGCCTAACGCTCATCGCGGGGTCGTACCGTGCGGTAGAAAATAGCAATATCTTCACCAGCACCATCGCTTAGATGTTGCATCCGGCTGTGGCATGCTGACTGCCAAAACGTACATACACATACCCCAATCTACAAGATCATCCAATATAATCGCCAATTGTGATCGGGATGTTCATTAACTGCCGACAGACTTGGTGCGTACTGACCAGAAGTAAAAAAATACACACAATTTAAGATATTTGAAAGGTTTTTTTTTGCTGAACATAGTTTGGCAAACCATTGATCTCTCAAAGCAGTGAGCAACTAACACAAACAACAATAATGACTGGATAATCGTTATTGCAACACCACAAACGGTTGTCTGAAGAAACGCACTTAGACCTTAGTTTGCTGCCGGATTACTTCGCAATGTTTGCCGGTAGCTTGTTTATTCGCGAGCCAATAATGAACGCTCGTCTTCTGAAGTGGTGCTCAAATCCGGGTGTGTTCTAGGCCCAAGGACATAGACATGAAGCACCCCGAATGATGATCGTATTTACCAAGATGGTGGGGGAAAAAGCAGGAAGTTAATTTAAACTTATCAATTCCCCGTTGAGCGAATTAAACGTTAATCATCACGGAGGCTACTCGGAATTGTAGAATTTTTTTTGTTTCGATTAGAAAACACACATTCGTTAAGGCGTAGACTAATGGACAGTGAGATAAGAATGGAACTAACTTGGATGGCTCAAATCAAATTGCTGCCAATCTCTTCCAAAATCAGAGATTCACTATTTAGTTAAGTGGCAAACATAAGTCTAACATAGGGCTAGTAGGTTGATTACGCAAAGCTACAAGTAGCACCACAGAACATCCAAAACTCGGCAAAAGTCTGCTCGATTATTCCAACACACTTCTTGCTCCGCTCAAGCTCTTGGTGGGTCAATGGCCTGTCTTCTACAGGAATGCTGAAATGGTTGGGATTTCCCAACTGTGGATTTTATTTTTAGCAGATGGTTTTGAGTGTCATTCGATGCAGACTCACCGTCGTTCTTCATCGAATGCTACTTTTGTCTCGGTTCGCTCCCTAGCACACCACCCCAGAAGGAGAGTCTAAACCCATTTGCTGCCGAAATTGCCGGTTTCTTCACGTCTAACTCGTATATAGTCTCCTTGACGCACTAACATTTAAGCTTACCTTTTGGCTCTTTTATATGCTTGGAAGAGCGGTTGATGATTATGTAGTGAGTACGAATTAACGCTTCGCTAAATTAATTCCACCGCCACCCTGGACCCTGGACAAAGATGCGTTCCCTTTTCACCAGAGTACTCGATGAGCAGCAGCTTTAATAGTTTTTGTTGTTTTTTGTTATTTTTATATTCCTCCACATACCACCACAGCGGCTGCTGCTGCTGGTGAAGTCGTGTGAACAGGAGTGAAATACACGAAACCACTAGAAAGTATGCACCAAAAACACACACACACACACACATACACACACAAGAAAACAAGTATCTCCCGCTGTGACCTAGTGGTACGGTATTACTCGTTTCGTATCACAACATTGCTAAAGGTGCACTTAAAACTTTTATCATTAAATTATGTCACAACAGGATTGTAATGAGGGAATTTTCTGCAGGTTGGGTTAACAAAAAAAAAAAACAGATTAGAATTTCGAGCCCCATTCACGAATGTCGCATTTTTGGAGCTAATTGATTGTAGTAGTGTGCAACAGTGTTTTTTTTTATCCCCTTAACCAGCTTGTTTGCGATAGTTTACGATAGGATCTTTAACTATAGCGAGACTAACCTTTTCGCGCCCCTTTAGCTATTTGACGCAAAATAAACATAAGATTTAAATAAAAGTAACAGCGAGAAACTGCAAAACAACGTTAACTCATGATGTATGATCATGGTTATTACTTGCAGTGAAGCACCTTATTAAAGATGCTATCCACTAGGTGGGGACATAAAACTGCTTACCAAGAGTACAACAAATCTTTATATTTTAAAACACAATCGCAAACAGTTTTGGCGTGTAGTGAAGGAAAGATTGAAGTTAGAACGTTTTGTATTAGTTTCTAAAATGCTCTACTCTACTGAACCCACGAACAACCACGCTCGGTGCTGCAATTATTTGTACTTCACTATGATCGCACAACACCTAACATTACTATGCACTTGTTATCACCATCCACCTACGACACGTGCACTGTTACAGCAGTAGCAAAATTGCATTCTCGCCTAGCTAGCGTCTTTCCGTCGCAACGGAACGCGTATCGCGTTATCTCACACGGGAATAATATAACCATTCCTTAGCACGATAGCCAATACCTTAGCGCGCTGGAGTAATGCAGTGAAGATAGCTTTTGCACCTTATGCACTCCACCGACGACGACGACGGCGAGATCAACAACGATCAACGATCAGAGCACACCGATCAACACCGTAGCAACTCGCGCACTGCCACCAGAACGTGTTCTCGCACCACGCCGAAAGGGAAACTGAGCTCCCGTCGAACGCATACACGTAACAAAAAACTACAGAACACAAATACGCACACCAACAACACATCCGCGGTGGTCGCAGCTTTCCGTCGCGAACCGCGTAGCTTTAGGTTCGCCGCGCAGCCTCCCCATCCGCACCCATCACTCGTAGGTTTACAGGGGGTGGCGGGTAGAGAGGGGGCTAGGGGTGGAAGGGAAAGCCAGAACTTCTCTTTATTCTTCTTGATCGTTGTGCTGGTTTACGCACACTGGTGGCCACCGGGGATCACTTACACTTTTTCCACCCACCGCGCTTCTTTAGCACGATGCGCACAGGTGTACGATTACCGGAACGGGGCAATCGGGCAGTATCAGTGCGCGGGCATCGATTTGGTCCCGCATCGCGTCATCCGCGGTCAGAAGAAGCACCACCTAACGGCGCGGCTGGACGCACAACACAAGGGGACAACACTACGCTCGCTGCTGGCGTGTTTGATGTTGCTTAGCGTGTTGCACTCGATCGACTGAAAGGGTAGATCGCTGAAGACACTTATGCAGCGTCGCCGTTCGTCATTTCACAGGCGCGAACGATGGAGGCGACAGCGCCACCAACCCCCCGTTGCGTCCGGCCCGCCCTTGGTACGCTGAAGGACACGTCGATGGTGGTTGTGGTTGTTGTTGTTGCGGTTCGCCATTAGGGGTGGCATACGTACCGAAATCGAAATGCTCGCAACGCGCGCTAAATGCAGAATTATGTGGTGGAGTCGCGCGAAATGAAGCAAACAACAACAAAAAAAAACACACAACAGTAAGCGATGAATGGGTTGGTTGCAAGGTTTCGGTTACTCGCGGTTGGCCACAAGATCTTTCAACAGCTGTTTTTGCCGGCTGCCCAACGAGTCGGTTCGGAGTGTTAACCTGGTGGCCGTTAAAGTTTTCAACTAGCACAAATTACTTTCGTGTAGGTGGAGAATGATTTGAACCATTACTAAGCTAGCACAATTACTTCCGTTGCGATACGATGATCGTGCGATCGTGTGATCGATTCGGGAAACAAAATTTAATCAGATAAAACGATAAACTCGGTGCCTAAACGATGTGCCTCGACAAAGTGACCTTAATTAAATTATGCAATCGTGGTTCGAAGAGTAAAAAGAATATATAATATATAAGAAATAGAATATATAAGAAAGATATAGAAAAAAAAGATATGTTACACACCCCGGAGCACCGGGTACCGAAAGGCGTAAAGTGTCGATCACTGATGCCGAGCCAGACACACCCACCCACCCCGTAAATGCCCTACGGGTGTGCAACATTAGTCTGCTGATTTAATAGAAAGCAAAGCGAACTATGCTGCTGCTGGGCGCATAATAGTAATAAAATATACAACGTGTGTATGTTGCACGCGGTGGCAAATGGGTGGCCTGTACGGCTGTAACCAACCCAATACATGCTAAGACCACCAAACAGCAACGGTAGTGTGCGCTTTTCGGACCAGTTTTCGGGCTGGCCACCGATTGGCATTGAATCGGATAGAAATGGTTAGGTTTTGCGTTTGGTCGGTTGAACTGGTTCGCGCGAGCTAAAGTCAACATTTTGTCGTCATCTTGGTGGTGTATTTGCCTTTTGTCTCGATGTCTAAAGGAAGCTGAAGAAATCAACCAACGTGTTCAGGTCGTTGCCGATTCGTCGAATGATTTACGCAAATGTTTTACGGGCGTTTTTTTCTGAGTGATTCTTTCACCGGTGTTAGTCCTTCTGGCAAATGTGTTTTAGGGAAGTGTTTGCAATAGTGGGCATGTACACATCAAGGTTGATTGTTTTGACCTTCCTATTCCGATCTATCGGGCATAAGTGTCGTCCATGCAAACGCCATGCAACGCAAAACGGGGTAAAGATTGCATGTTTCGTAATAGTGCCCACAAGACGGTGCAGTGTGGCGCACAAAATCTGTAACATACGGTAACGCTATCCCACCGTTCCCGTGGCAACGTGGGTGCCAGCCAAACGCTGCAGCGTACGAAGGGTAGCCCAACACGTTTAACCGTTACAAGGTTACTTTTCGTTTTGGCGGAACAGCCATTCACTTACTTTCGCGTTCAAATTCGAATTCTACTAGCATAAGTAAAGAAAGAAACCACCGTACAGAGCAGGGAATTTATTTAGGTAGCGAACTAAATGCAAGAAAAAGGAAAGGGACCAGAAACAAATACAAATGCGAAAACCTAGGAGAAGTTTAGCAAGATGGTACAACACAAGAAAAAAGGAACAGCGAAACAACTTGTACCAACATCTGAGCTGAGGTTTTGGGTTCTCCTCCCCAAAACCATGAACGATGGGGAGGGTATTCAATTTTCTGCAAGCAATCTGATCTGGTTCGCTTTTCATTGCGTTTCATCAGGCCGTGGAGAAAGGCCACGATGCTGTTTTTTTTTTGTGTGTGTGCATTCTGGTGGGAGCACCCATTGAAGGTTTTTACGAGGGAGAAAAGCTGCGTACGCGATCCAAGGTCCTGGCCCGAAATATGCCACTTCGGAACAGGTTAATACGGTTGTGGTTGAGTTATGATGCATTCCTTCACAACTCTCTGCCCCGGGGAGGCTACAGATGTACACGTGTTGGGAGACCGTTTTAGACATAAAGTGCTCATCTAATGGCAAAACCCAGTGTGTATCTTGTCGATGGGAATATACTACAAAGCATTTGGTGGACGATTAGGCTAAACCAACCTTGTTTAAGGCATTCAATTAGTTGATTATACGGAAGCTTCTGGACCGAAGGAGTTTGAAAGTTGTTGGCCGGCAGTTCAAATTACTTGTCCAAACTAAACAAAATGTCCTTCGGTTTCTACTTCCGGGCAAGTGTTCGCTGTGTCAGCGAACTTTAAACGTAACATTAGTACGTGATGGGAAGGAATTTTGGGATGGGAATGGCATTGAAAATATTAACTAACAATTCCTCTACGTTGTGCTGATATTTGCCAAACAGTTTTATTTGTGTTTGAAACATAACAAATCGTTGACGACAAAGGTTTAGAAAACCTAATTTGCCGTACCGTACCGCCTGCGCATGTCTTGCGATAGAACCAAATTGGGTTTGTTGAAGGCGCTCGCTACCAAAATTTCAACCAAAATCCATCTATTTCCAAATTATTATATTCACACCACCGGAGCACAACCGGAGTGTCCAAGTTGTGGCAATTTTAGTTGCGACCGATGTCCAATCCGGTGCATTTCACGATTGGTGTGGACGCGCAACTGGAACCAAAGTGCGGTTCTGCGGTCAAAAGGCAGACTTTTTCTCCCGCCAGCGCACCCGTGGTAATGGGCTATCTGTACAGATTTGTTTGCGCTGTTTGCGTGTATAATTGAATACCGTGCGACAAATGAAGGCTACCCATTTTTGAAATTTGTGCATGCATGTTTGGTAAACTGTCGTTTAGAAAAGCGATCGACTAGTATCGTCCCGCAAGAGAGTGGTTTAGTTGTTTAAGCAATCTTTAAAAGGAAAATATTACACGAATTCACTTACGACCTTTCAAAAGCAACATTTTCTAAAATAGGTCACGGGGAAACTGGATGCACTTGTTTGATGCGCTTGTAACAGCGAAATGACTCATGGATCATGGTTAGTACAAACAAAAAGCTCAAACCATACAGTTTTCATTGAAACCACCACCATTACCACCATAGAGCAAGAAGTGGAACACGACGGCACCAACGAAAAGTGCATCGGTCAGGCAAACGGGGGTTGCAACATCGTGCAGTTGCAGCTAGCAGGTGGGAAATGCACATTTCCAAAACTCAGCAAAAACGCGAACCGGCGTCTTTTGTGTTGTGCTTTACACTGATAATTTTATTTTTATTGCATGTTTTAAAAACGGTTTCTTTAGGCTTCTCTAGGAAGCACGACTTTTAAAGAAAGACTACGTTGGAAGTGTTATTTTTTTTTAGGGAAAGTTGAAAGAATATCCCATTGACGCGTCCAACTTCAAGCTGGAGAAACTTTATTTTGATATGATTCAGCATAACAAGAGGGAACCATTATCTCGATTTTCAGACAGCATTAATCCAATAAACGGTTCCGCCTTCATAAATGATCCTCTTGAGAATGGACATCACAGTGCATCAACAGCTTGTGGCTTGGTGCAACATCGTACGGTCTGATTGCTCAATTTCCTTTTTACGCAGTTTGTCACCATGGATCCGTACCCCAGATTTCATAACTTATGAACGGACTGTTTTTCCCCCTTCCTTTCAAACCTTATACATTCTTTCTAGGCAGAATACATACAATGCTGCTTGGTGTGAAGCATTAGTCTAATGGGTCTACATTCAGCGGTATAAATTGATCTGAATTGATCTCAATCATCCAATGCACTCGGTAGCATGATGAGTAGTAAGCGAAAGAAATTCCCTTTTTCACCTCACCAACCGCAAAAGAAAGAAGAAAACCCCCGAAACATACTGCAGACAAACAGTTCAATTGGTAGAAAACATTTATTCAATATGTTGTGTGATACTGTATTCCTACACTGCAAAACCCATAACAACCCTTATGCACCACCCAATGCGTTTATACTCACATTTCGCCCGCGAAGATGTTTCCCTTTAAGTCGACCACATGTAAAAGTAGGTCTCCTGCCAATGTGGAATGTAGGAAAGAATAAGCCGCGAAATCGTGCCCGTCAATGGTACATTGTTTCCTATGCCGTTTAGCACGTTCGCTATCTTGTCGTGCGTGTATCGATCGTAGAACGGTGACCGCATTAGGTACAGCAGCATCGATACGCACCTTTGCGACAGTACCACCCGTTGCTCCTTTGATAAAGCTTCCCGATTCCTGTAGTACATGCGGAGACTTGCACTGTCCAATGCAAAGGCCATCAAATAGCTTATCCAACTCTTCGTTCCAAATCTTTTCATACAAGCAAGATGGATAAGCGGTTTGGCAATGTACAGCATCTCCGCCGACATGACGAATTTTCCACCGTATTCAGTTGACTGATGTGCTTGATTCCCAACTGTTGGCGGCTTCCATGTCCTCAACGGTAGCGAAGGTGAACAATTGACCTTTCGCATCACGCGCCCTGATCGCTTCAGCACTATTCCGGAGCTTTCACCCGAAAGATTGTCACGGAATGAAGTATTGTCGGGGGAAAGTGCTTCTTGCACATTTCGGCGATTCAGTAAAGGTATTGCTGGGTTTCGTACAATTTTGGTGTTTTGGCAATACAGCGTTAAAATAAGTCTGGCTATACATCTGCAAACAAAACGATAGATTAGAATTAGCGCCAGTTGTAACGTGCTGTAAAAGCAATTCCTTACTTTATGATCTGTATAGTTACAATGAAAAACCATCGACCGCTAGTTCCCCAGACTTTGTGGGCAGAAAGTTCGATAAAAACTTCACAATACTCTAGCGTTGTCAGCAGAACCTTCAGCTGTCGTTCCAGGGGTTCTGTCGCGTCGTCGTTTGATTTGCGGGAAGCTTTCTCTATTATCCGATCATTGAAAAACACCAACAAGTTCGATAGAGAGTAAACCAGCTCGGAAACGGCGGAAGAGTTGTTGATTTTTCCTAAAACAAAGGATCGTAATATATTAGCGCTGTAAACGGGGAACGGTGGCACCTGTACCTACCGGCCACGAAATACGAAAGCCACTTTATCGTCAGTTCAACGTCCGCCAAAGCGGATGGATTGCCTGATACCCATTTCACGTATCGTTCATACTGGTTTTGTAGTTCACATAACACTGACGACATTTTGTAGCTGCTCGAACGCGTGCTGCCGTTGAGGTCAAAGGTAAATCACTTATCATGCGGGTTTGAAATTTTCAGTTCAGCATGTCACGATTATCAGAAACTTGGATTTTTTGGGACCTTTCGCAATGTTTATCTTCTACCGCGCAGTAGACAACAATTTGACAGACGGACCTATTCCAAATGTCGCACGGTAAACTGAACGTTCGTTCGTGCCAAATAACGAACGAGCGATTCAGCATTGCATAGAATGGAGTAACCTGAGAAACTTTTTTTTATTGTGATAACATGTTGGCATTTATGAATAATTTGAATACTTTCGTACAGCTACGTACACATAATTAAGCATTTACAATTATATTTCGAATTTTGCACTTGCCCTAACAGCCAGCGCCTGAACTTACGAGTATATACATTGTGACATTGAACTTATCGTTTGTACCGTTTTTTCTTCACTGCCGTTCTTCTTATTATTACCACGTTATTATTATCATTATTATCACGTTATTTTCGGATCAGTTGGATGATACAGGTGCGTGCATATTTAAATGCGATCATATTAAATACGCTCGTACGAACAAGGATACGATTTGAGCATATTAGTGATCTGTAACTGCGGAGGCCTGTTGCAGTGAATGCAACCATCCGCTTACGTTCTAGTGTTGTGTGCGCGGAGAGGTCTTCGGTAGATGGACCGTCTGCTTCTGTCAGAACGATTGCAAAATTCATAGCTCGGCAAAGTGCTACCCTTCTACGGTGGTCCACTGGAGACGGTCTCCTTTTCATTGAACATTAGCATCTTTCTGAGATCTCTGCTTATGCTCTCCTACAGAAAACGTGCACGGTCGACGAGTTTAGCAACTGCTTCTACGTGTTCTTTGTTCTACGCCTTCTCCTTCCCGTGATTCTCTTCGTGTTGGATTCATTTAGTTGAACGGATTTCTCTGACGGAACGAAAACGACACACATACCGCAAAATGCCTTCCAGTGACCCTTTGCCACCGAAGGAAAGTGCCCTGTTCCGTAAGATACTGGTGAGTATGGTGGGAAGTATAATATGTGCAATAATTAGTGGTAAGTTGGTCCCAAACGAGGGACAAATCAAAGTGACCACAGTCCGCCGTAATCGGTGTGTGAGTGCGATAGCAGCACAGTGTGCGAACGTGAATCATTGATGAGCAAGAATGAGATAGAGCATTTGAAGAATGAAAATTTTAACCATTTTTGTGGTAATACCGAGTGTGCTGTGTGATTCTTTTAAAAGGCGTCTTGCCAAAATGGTTTCACTAATTGCAACGTATATTATTGAGTTGTGGAACATTTGTGATGCCCAATTTTAGGAAGTTTTGTTTTGGGCCTTTGAAGTGCACGGTGCCGTATTTTGCGTACATAACCTCAACCTAACATCGGTTGTCAAATCACCTCTGAATATGGAGCTCAAAAAGTAAAATTTCGATTAGATTAAAAATACATTTAAGATCACTAGGGGCAGTCAGGTTTCTGGTTCCTTAGTTAGTTAGCGCGCCCTAAGATAAATAGCGATTTTTAGTAACCTACTCCGACGTTGAGATACGCTTAAAACAATATTATTAACACGACGTTCTCATGACTATTGCAGAAATGTTACGAAATGAAACAATACAAAAATGGACTGAAACTGGCCAAGCAGATACTCTCTAACCCGAAGTTCACTGAACATGGCGAAACACTAGCTATGAAGGGTTTAACGCTAAACTGCCTCGGACGCAAGGACGAAGCGTACGATCACGTTCGCCGTGGGTTGCGGAATGATCTGAAATCGCACGTCTGCTGGCATGTGTACGGGTTGCTGCAGCGATCGGACAAGAAGTACGACGAAGCGATCAAGTGCTACCGAAATGCACTCAAATGGGAGAAGGACAACATTCAAATATTGCGTGATCTGTCGCTGCTGCAGATACAAATGCGCGACCTAGAGGGCTATCGGGAAACACGGCACCAGCTGTTCAAATTACGACCATCCCAGCACGCCAGCTGGATTGGCTTTGCGATGAGTTACCATCTACTCGGAGACTACGAAACCGCCATGAACATACTGGAAACGTTCCTCTCGTCACAAACTATGGACACGTTTGATTACAAGCATAGTGAACTGTTGCTGTACCAGAACAATGTCATCCAGGAGGCCGGAAATTACGAACAGGCGCTGCAGCATCTGAAGGACTGCGGGGCGCATATATTGGACAAGTTGGCAGTGCAGGAATCGATGGGTGCACTGTGCCTTAAGCTTGGGCGTAACGAGGAGGCGGTACCCATCTATAAAGAGCTGATCGAACGAAATCCGGACAACACGGAGTATTATCGAATGCTTATGGAAGCCCGCAAACTGTCCGATACGACAGATTTGATCGAGGCGTACCGCGCGTTGCAGGAAGAGTATCCGCAATCGTTTTGCGCTCGGCGGCTCCCGCTTGATATTGCTAACGGGGACAAGTTTAAGGCATTGACGGATGAGCACTTGAGACGAAATCTTCGGAAAGGGGTCCCACCGCTGTTCGTTAACCTGCGCTCTCTGTACCGTGATCCGGAAAAGGTGAAAATAGTCGGTAAACTGGTAGAATGCTATTATCAAAATTTAATTAGTAGCGGTTACTTTTCTGCCGAAGACGCCGCTAACCCGGACGTACGGAAAGAACCGGCATCGGCGCTCCTCTGGACGATGTACTACCTCGCACAGCATTACGATTATTTGCGAGAGTCGGAAAAGGCCCTGGACTTTATCAATGCCGCGATTGAACATACGCCCACATTGATCGAACTCTTTGTGACCAAAGGCCGGATCTACAAGCATGCGGGCGATGTGCTGGAAGCGGTGAAGTGGCTGGACGAGGCACAAAGTCTTGACACGGCGGACCGGTACATCAACTCCAAGTGCGCCAAGTATATGCTACGTGCCAATCAGATCAAAGAGGCGGAAGAGATATGCGCCAAGTTTACGCGCGAAGGTGTATCGGCGATGGAAAATCTCAACGAAATGCAGTGCATGTGGTTCCAGACCGAGTGTGCACTTGCGTACCAGCGGCTCGAAAAATGGGGTGATGCGTTGAAGAAATGCCACGAGATCGATCGGCACTTTTCCGAGATCATTGAGGATCAGTTCGATTTCCATACCTATTGCATGCGGAAGATGACGTTGCGATCTTACGTGGGTCTACTAAGGCTTGAAGATGTTCTGCGAAGACATCCATTTTATTTCAAAGCGGCTAAATGTGCAATTGAGGTAAGCATTGTTTAGAAGGGTGTTGCAGTACGCTTCGATAAATTTTAAGATGCTAGCATTTTTGGATTACTAAGCATTTACTTTCTACTAAGCATTTTTGTACTGTATAAAATTTGAAACAGCCTGCGAGTCTACAAAAATATGAAACTAACATTTTGATTATTTTCTCTTTGGTAGGTTTACTTGCGTCTGTTCGATAAACCTTTGGCCGCCGAGTCAGCCGTGGAAGAATTGGATATAGGTAAGAAGTCTACGAAACGCGTTAAACAAGCGTGTTAAATAATGTTGCCGATTGTATGTGTTTTGTTTTTTTCTTCAGAAAACTTGCCAGCGCCGGAGCTAAAAAAGCTGCGCAACAAGCAACGAAAAGCGCAGAAAAAGAAGGCCGAACAGGAAAATGCTCAATCAAAGGAGAATCAGAAGAAGGAACAGCATAACAAGAAGCAGCTTTACCAGGATGGGGATCCCGAGGCACCACAGCTGGACGAACTAATACCGGAGAAGCTCGCCCGTCCAGACGATCCGCTGGAGAAGGCAATAGAATTTCTGAAGCCATTGCAACAGCTGGCCAAAGACAATATCGAAACGCATTTGATGGCGTTCGAGATTTACCTCCGACGTAACAAGTTGCTGTTGATGTTACAATCGCTGAAGCGCGCCCGAAAGATTGATCCGGACAATGCGATTCTTCACAGTTGCATCGTTCGGTTTTACCGGGTGTTGGAGCAGCGCCTTGCATCCACGGATAATGCCGTCGACCCAAGTGTTCGTATCGTGATCGATCGGGAACGGGAAAATCTGTTTCACGGTGAACCAGACGCTATTGCTTTAAATGATGCTTATCTGAAAGCGAACCGCTGTAACTCGGATGCTGTGTACGAAGTGGCAAAGATAATGTACACTCTGGACGAGAAACGACGTGACGAAGCGATCACTGTCATGGGGACCATCGTATTAGACCAAAAGGTTCCTTTGGAGGTAAGTCACATATTGTTGCAACTACACGTCGATGCACAAACATGTCAAATTACGTCCTTTCTTCTACGGTTACTTCTTCCTTTGCAGAAAGCGACAAAACTATTCCTGTTGCTCAAATCAGGATACTTTGGCCAGTGCGAAAAAGAGCTGAAGGCATTCAAGTTGCTTTGCCAGAAACGGTACCCACTGGCGGTGGTATTTGCTGACGTGACAGCAGCTCCAGTCACGACACTGACAACGACTCAGTCGTCCAATGCGGACAACACCCAGACTACGGTAACGGATAGTGGTAGCTCTCGTTGCGTAGTGATGTCTACCAGTGAACAGCCGTTCGGTAAACAGGCGCTGGCCGACAAATCTTCAAAAAAGCAGAAAAATGGGCCCGAAATTAAAGCGAACTAACAGTTATTCATCCAGCCATTCAGAAAGCTATCAAACGCCGATGCAGTAACGATGCGTGTCGTTTCGGTCTCCGTACCGCTGTAATCTTGATCATTTTCATCACTTTTGTCATCCAAGCTCTCGTATGCCAGGGCTCCAGCGGTAGGGCAGCCAAGATGGAAACGATTGGAGAGAAGTTTGTCATCAGGAAGGGAGGGTGAGAACAACCTCTCTTACTCAGCACCATCCAAATCCTCAAAATGCAATAGAGATGCTTGTTGGCAGTTTTACTTTCTTCGCCGAAACGCATATTGTGTCCTTCTTTCGTTTGATTGTGAAAATGAAACTAAAATAGAAAAAATAGAAACGCAATAGTCGAAAAATACGCTCGCGTGCGAGTTCCATTTTTTTTAGCATACAAAACAGGGATAGGGGATGTTAATTTTAATTGTAAAGATGTCTTTTACTTTGGTGTGCATTGTTTAAGAAATTGAGAGTTATTAAACGATATCGCGTAAAGCGAACATATTGTTTACTCTTTGTCTATATTTTCATGAGAGGCTAACTTGAGACTAATAAATGTCCCACATTTGTTCATAACTATTTCCGATGCTGCCTCACAAGGTTTATGTTGGCAAATCTTTCATTGGTTGCATGCATGAATAATGTGAAAAACTAATTGAATATACCCAAAAGTTCAAATGATCTACTTTATTCTGTTGATAGTTTGACTGAGAGCTCTTTTACGTTTGGTTCAACAGCCTACATGGCAATGAATGTAGAATAATTTAAACCTTGCAAACGAAGCTGTGAAGGTTATCAGGATGATTTCGTACCTTTGGTACCTTTCGTACCATGCGAGTAACTATTGAAGGTCGATGGCGCTGGATTTCTCGCACTAAACCATTGATGCCATTGTGATACAACCAACAAGATCGTGTTAATGGAACATACATGTTTCAGGCATAATTTCAACACAGAAATCGTTAAGCTGTATAAAATTGAAATTACAAAAAAGTTCCAAACCAACGGAAGCCCCTAATTGGAGTAGTTTTTACACGGGGCACAGCTGTCAATTTTTGGAAAAGGGACTGTCAATGAAGTCGAAACAATAAACAACAATCCTAATCATAGACCTTGGGAAAACCCACCAGCCCGGTTAAACAAAATTGTGAATGGGATGAAACCGTTCGTTGTGATTCGTAAGCATGAAACTCAAGATAATGTGGCGTTACAGCGTCTTATTCGAGAGTACGTGATGTCTGGTGCTTGGGAAGCATTTGTTTCATGTTTATTTAGAGAGGTAACGATAGTGGCCCGTGCGTTTTCGATATAATAGCAGGATTCGTTCTGAGATGTAGTAAATCATTGTTCTATATGTGTTAATTTTTCTAGATTACTCTGCAGCTGATCGTACTCGGTTGGGCACTAATGTTTATCTTCTTCGGAATACCCCTTTACATGTGCGCTCTGGCCATACCGTGCGTTATAATGTTGATCTGGTTTACGGTATACGGTAGCTACTACAACAAATCGACAGAGTTGGCTCTTCGGCCGAACAAATTGTGTTGGGTTGCCGAGATCTATGAACCGCTGTTAGAGATGAATTCAAAGGCACTGGCTGCTAACATCGAACGATGCTACACCGACAGGCCCGGACCTGAAGTCCAGCAGGAGCTGGGAAAGATGCGGAAGAACATCATCGGTACAATTAGTTGCCGAAACCATCTCGCGATGGACAATGCGGGATTTATTACAAGGCTTGCTATTAGCCCAAAGTATGGACTAACACCGGTGACCGAGTATCTTATCCAGCGTGTGTTACAGTACGCTTCAGACAGTCAGTTTTACGCGATCGAAACGGTTACCTCCGAGTGTGATCAGGATGTGCGAGAGATTTATTTAAAAATAGGATTCAACATACGACAAGTTTACCATAAACAAATCATTGGTAACACGTTGAAGGTAATGAAGTCCCAGCTTGGCATCGATTTGCACGAATGGAATCAAAATCGGGAAGAAATTAACGTCGAAGTGCCCGTGGAGTAGTGCATACACCACTCTCTCGGGTTTACGGAATTCTTTCTCGGAAGCATTATGTTATTTTAATCGTAGCACTAGTCTTCTCAATGATGGTTGTATCTCTATTATTTCTACTTTCCATTTTCATGTTTTGTGGCCATCGGGGAAAATTGGTTAAGACACTGCGTTTTGGTATTACTTTTTAAGGGGACATTTACCATAGCGTAAGAACTTTGTATTTCACGGTTTCTACTAACCGTGCCTTCCGTTTAAATACAAAATTTAACAAAGACTAGTTAACCGAGTAGTCAAATTATCCTACATTGTATTGTAAACACAAGAAAAGAACTACTATACTAACGTATGACCGTGCAGGTTAGACATCGTTTGGAGCGTCTTAGGAGATGGGTTTGACAATCGGTCGGTATAACCACACCGAATCAACGCCTTCCTCTATTCGATCCACCGTCTTCATGGAGGGAAACGGAAAACGGCAAGCGATTACTGTAGTGCCTGGTGCTGCTTCCGAAAGAATTTTCTTCTCCAAATCCTCCATCTGAAAAGATATCGTCCAGTTGTTACCGTATCAACAACGAACGGGTGGTTCTATCATGCACAACTTTACCATTTGCTCCACGCCAAAAATGACAATATGATCGTACGGTGCGAGGCTAAACTTCCAGAGATCTTTTCGAAAGAAGCTGGTTCGATTGAAAACCCCATTGCGTAACGCGGCCAATCGAGAATAGTAAACCAGCCATGGGTTAAGCTCCACACCGTCCGCCTTAATCGATGGTTGGGTGCGTGCCGCCGCTATTACGATTCTTCCATCACCGGAACCGATGTCCAACAGTCGACTACCAGTGGTCGATGGTTTTACAAACGAAAGCACATTTCGAATCTGTTTCGGTGTGGCCGGAACAAACGGTAGACAGTGTCGACGAAGTGCCGGAGCTACGAATGGATAGCAGACGATGGAAAGACCCACTGCAATGCCACCTACAAAAAGGTAGCAAAGAAAAACAATCGATCAGTTACACTTTACTTTACTTGGTACCAGAGAGCGTACCGGTTAGTCCTATAAGAATTTTGCCGGACAATGAGGAAGCTTTCTGCCCGTGGCCATCGTGAACCGGGCTGCTGGCGGAGATTTGCTGTTCCAGCTCGATTGTTGACATGGTTAACTGTCAATGTAAAAGATGTGCGTAGGCTGGGGGTGGCTTTTCCCTTTTCATATGAAAACCTGTCAAAACAAAGGAGTTTTGCGTCAAATGTCACTTGGCTAGCAAGTTCGGTGTTTCGGAAAAACTAACACAAAATAGCGTAAAGTAAGTTACTTGCTGTTTGCGTGTACTATTATTTCGCACATTTTAAGGCCCACGTAGCGCCGTCGATGTGGTTTTAGCGGTATTATTAATAGACTGTAGACTCTCGCAAGGTTAGGTGATTTTACCTGACTTGAATTTGGATGACCATAAGCGAAACCGGAAGATTCCGTGTTCGGAAGACAATACGGTTCGTTTTTCCGTACCTTGAGCGGCAATAGTTAATCGGGGAACAACAAAATCATCAAACAAACAGCGGTGGCCCAATTCTCAACTGATAGCGATATGGCTGAAACGGTAACGGATGCACCCACGGAGCCAACCCTTCCGGAGATAAATCTACATGAGAACAGTAGCAACATCGCCGGTGCCACCACCAACACCACTAACGACCCGGAATTGCTGTCCGAAGAGGTGAAAGTGACCGGCAGCATTCACACGCCAGCGGAAGGATTCATCTGCGGCGTTGTGGAAGGATTCTACGGTCGGCCATGGACAACGGAGCAGCGTAAGGATCTTTTCCGAAAGTTGAAGCACTGGGGAATGGATTCGTACATTTATGCCCCGAAGGACGATTATAAGCATAGGGCGTACTGGCGTGAACTGTACACCGTAGAAGAGGCGGATCATCTAACCGGTCTGATCACAGCAGCGCTCGATCAAGGTATCAATTTTTACTACGCCCTTTCACCCGGTCTCGACATAACGTACAGCAGTGCGAAGGAGGTCAGCGTCCTGAAGCGAAAGCTCGACCAAGTATCGCAGTTTGGGTGCAAAGCGTTTGCGCTACTGTTTGATGACATCGAACCGGACATGTCGAAACCGGACAAGGAAGTGTTTCAAAGTTTTGCCCACGCACAGGTATCGGTCACGAATGAAATTTTCAACCATCTGAACTGTCCCCGGTTTATCTTCTGCCCGACGGAGTATTGTAGCACACGTGCCTCGCCTACAGTCAAGCAGTCCGAGTATCTGAACACGCTCGGTTCGAAACTGGTAAAAGCAATCGACATCCTGTGGACCGGACCGAAGGTAATCTCCAAGGTGCTAACGATCGAATCTATCGAGGAGATCACGGAGGTGCTGAAAAGGCCACCGGTCATATGGGACAACCTGCACGCGAATGATTACGATCAGAAGCGCGTATTCTTAGGACCGTACAGTGGACGATCGCCGGAGCTGATACCGCTGTTGCGGGGCGTCGTAACGAATCCGAACTGTGAGTTTCACGCTAACACAATCGCCATTCAGACTTTGGCATTCTGGAGCAAGTGTAGTGCGGATACGAAGATTGCCAGTTCACTTTCGCCCGACATTAAGCTCGAAACCGAGAATGAGCAGGGCATCTGTGAGGGTGATGCACCGGCGTTTCTGTCCGACAACGTATACCATCCACGGTTGGCACTCAAAAATGCGATCGCTAACTGGTTGCCGGAGTTTTTCCAGGAAAAAGAAGCATGGGGACCTATCACCAAACCTCAACCGGCTGTGACAAGTAAGTGCACGCGCTTTAGCAACGTATTCCTTTTTAATACAATCTCATTTTTGTGGCGTTCTCTAGTGGTGATGCCCATCATTCCTATCATACCGTCGGTAAATACCTGCATGACGTTAACATCGACCAGCACAACCACAACCACCACTGCCACGGTCCTTCCGATGCCGGAGGTCAATACTACCCAGCTGCAGCTGTTTGCCGACGTATGCAGCACCGTGACGAATGTGGCAGAATCGCTACCCAATCCCATCATGAACTCGCTGGTTTCCGCCACGAAGGTTGTCACCAATGAATCTCTGCCGAATCCGGTGGCTGCTGCAGTGAACCACATTGCCATTCCGCCGACGATTCCGATCTCCAGTATTGCGGTTCCGCTATTAAACATCAAACCGTTAGAAATCGAAGGTACGACCGGTTGTAGCGAGCAGGTCGCCAGTGTAGATATGGATAAAGCTAATTCGAACGAAGGTTCCACCGTGGAGACCCCATCCGGTACGGTGCCTGCTCTCGACGGCGATGCGGTCATACATGACGAATCTACCGAACAACGGACAGTCCCAGATGATCAGTCACAGACGATTGCGGAAGAGGATGGTGGTTCAGAGCAGGAGGAAAAGATGCAGGAACTAGATGAAAACGAGGTGAAAATGGTTGATGCAACCGAAGAGCCGGATGATAAGATGACGGTAAGCGATGAACAGGTGCCAGTTAACCAGCCGCCGGTGTTGGATAAAATGGTCGACGAAGACGATGGTAAGACCGATGTTGTGTTCAATTCGGCTTGTCCCGTCACCGAGACCGGCACATCCGTTGTGCCGGAACCGATGGAATGTGGTAGCAACTTAACCTCTCCCAGACATCAGCTGAAAAGCCAATTCGATGACATTGTGATGTCGGAAACAACGTCGGTAAGTATTTAGAATAGAAAGATAATTAACAAGTACTAGAACGAATATTGCTTTTACAGACTTGCTCCGGAACGATGCAGGTTGAAAGTTCCGACACATCGTTAGAAATGGCCGAAGACAAGTGAGTAATTGAAGGGCCGTGTGTAGCAGAGCAATAATTGAATTATTCATGTCATTTTTTTTTCAGAAATGGTTGCGAAAAACAGATTACGGCTGTAGATATAATGTTGCTGTGTGATCTTTTCTATCTTCCCTTTGAGCATGGTTCGAAAGCGTTACAACTGTTGAGTGAGTTTTACTGGCTTCGAAACAATGCGTACGTGTTGTGCGCGCAGCGTACTAATCGTGGTGGGAAGCAGCGTACATCAAGCACTGCCAGCGGAAGCAGCCTTGGAGGCACGACTTCTACGGAGGGCTCTACCATACCTCTGAGCGAAGATATAACAGAAGCATCCAACGGTCCAACGATTGATGGGCGCGATCTGACCAAGTGCGATGCCCAGGAATGGCTTCGACGTTCCGAAACTTTTCAAAACCTATGTCAAAGTATTTTTCTATTAACAAAAAAGATATCTCGCTGCGCAAACAAGGAGTTATGCTACGATCTCTTTTCGTACGTTTGGGACATTGCTAGCGTGTTATCGCTATTAAGCGCTTTCGTGAAGTGGTTGTCGATGGGAAATTTTCCGCCCAATATCAATTCCTTCAACCAAGGCGGTTACAATTGTGAGTATTATTGTTGTGATGGTGTCTCATAAACGTTACAGAGTTCGGAAATGTATAATTAATGTAAATGTATATATTAATCCACTTTCAGGGTTTAGCAAAGGTTGGAAGGAAACGTTCATGTCCGGTGACCAGGAACCGTGGATCTTTCGTGGTGGTTTGGTAGCCGATCTGCAGCGGTTGATACCGCTGGATGCAGCAAATGATTTGTTTCTGTACAAAACACCCGAAACGTCTTCCGTTCGCCTATACTCGATTCGTCCATACACGTTCAGCGACGAGGCCACCCTATACGATATCTGTCACAAAACGGCGAACGATGGCGATGTGTTAGATGATCGTCCAACGCAGAGTACACTCGCACAGCTGATAGCGGATCGTTATCTGGGTCCGTTCCTAACGATGGCGCCCGAATTTTGTATGGTGATCGAGGATCACAACGAGCAGATCGTAGGTTACGCGTGTGCAGCATTGGAAACAAAAACGTTTATCCGAAACATGGAGCACTGTTGGATACCGGAGATGTGTTTAAAGTATCCTGTTTCACTTGCCTCGCCGGACCAGGTAGGCAGCAGTGTTGTAGTCAATCCTGAAGAAATTTCGCCTACGGCTGCGGGAAAAGCATCACAGATGGTGTGTGATAGTATTCATTATTTTCATAACTTTCAAAACGAATATCCAGCCGCTGTGCTCGCCAAACACCCGACGCTGATGTGTTGCCGTATTTTGAAGGAGCATTTTCTGGAGGATGAGACTGTGTGCAAGCGCGTCGTGACGGTACTGCTGGCGGCTTTACGCTGCTACGGCACTTCGTTTGGTGTGCACGTGTGCATCAATCGGAACGATCGGTTTCTGTATCAGTTTTACGCGAAACTTGGTTTCATAGAGATTCCGGCAACAGAGCCCGACACAAACCTGTATATGGGGAGAAATTTCTAATAACTTCGATTGCCGCACCGATGCACTTTTCACATCAGAACCAATACAGCTCTTTCCCACAGTGTAATTTTTCGCGGTGGTGTCCTATAGCGCTACCGATGGTTTGTCAGAATTCATTATTTCGATTGCATTGTACTTAGCATTTCGCCGTATTTTGCACGGAAATTACGGATCTTTAGACAATGCAAACACATATGTAATCATCGACAGCGAGAACATTGCTTCCTCCTTCCTTCCTTTAAAATGCATCCTATCGCGCATGTGGAATATCAGTTAGTGTAACGGAGAATGGCTTAATAAATGCATGTAATACATGGTACGACGTTCAACGGAAAGTGAAGATATATTCGATTTTGTCATGATGACTCATCGACTGGCTCATCGTTGTATCTTCGACCGGCTGAGAAATGAACACATCGCGCCGTTCCCAAGTACACCATCGAAATATAATTTTCTCACTGTAGTTCTCGTGGTTCATAAATGTTACTCATCGGTTTACGAAGCGCTTTATTTAGATTGCCACTTTGAAACATAGGTAAGGATTCCTGTTTTAAAACAAAAACTCAATATTTCCTGCAGGTCTCCTTGTATCCAACACGATACATGTCCCGCGTTTCCTTCCCTTCGAACAACTGCTTCTTTTGTGTAGTTTGTTCTCAATCATCTGTCTTTCATCGTTCTGCGTTTCAACTTGTTTAGATATCAGTGATACAGTTCATCTAAGAAATTTTTATCGACAAAAGTTCAATCATTACCATGCTACACCAGTTGCAGAGCCAAACGACACGATGAGTATGTAAAAGATGATAAACTATTGAGGATCAGCACTAGCTTATTATATCTCCCATTTCGGCTCTTTCATCTTCCTCACTGGCTATACAACCGTTATCAATGTTGGCATACATTGCTGAACGTGTGGCGCGCACTGTGTGATTTGAATTATCCATAGTTGAAGTTTTGTGTGTGAGGATTTGCTTTGCCGGTTACACTATTTGACCGGTTAATTTGGACTGCATACAACACATTGAACACCACATTCCGATAGACTTTCCGTTTAGGCCACACCGGTCTCTAGGTTCCGGCGGCAGACGATCCACTGTAGTTATCACTGTGCGCCTTTTTCAAATGGTAGATTCCGATAGAACGTGATAATAAAAACTAGCAAGTGAACGAATGCCGTCGCTGCAGGTAATGGTAATCAGGCGGTGTGGCGTGAACGAGGCGTCTAAGCTGTTCGGTGGCGTTAAACGTGTTAAGGAACGAATATTATTTGCGCCAGGATATAACAAAAAATCAACCCTTGGAGTTCTACGCAATCCTACGAAGGGCTAAACTAAACGTAAGTACACCATCAGCATGAATAAAATCATCCCCTATCCGTGGGTTTCAGTTTCTAGTCTCATTTCGTTGCACACCGTTTACGTTTGCTCATTTGTTGAACCAGTTTGCAATGCTTCTTACTGCGTTACACATGTGGCTACAACGTGCATCTCGCCGTAAGTACGTAAAAGTCGCACTGGAAACTGATTTTGTTCAATCTGAATGTGTGAGATAAAAGTGCAAACGGACCCGTCATTAGCGACAAATTAAACCACTTTTGCACTGTTCTGTCGCATATTTGTTTCTCGTGCTATAGTTTTGTTTTTTTTTTGTTAACTTCTTCCTATCCTTCCAAGAATTAATTACTCTTAAAACTACAAACATACCACCGTTTACCGCTCGCGCTTAAAGTCAGCAAACAGAATAAGTAGATGGTCTCGATATTAGTTATGTTTGCTTGCTTGTTTGTTTGTTTGTTTGTTTGTTTGTTTGTTTGTTTGTTGTTTTGTTTGTTTGTTTGTTTGTTTGTCGTTTTGTTTGTTTGTTTGTTGTTTTGTTTGTTGTTTTGTTTGATAGTTTGTGCTTCCACAAACCAATGCAACTTACTATAATGCTATTTACAATCTACGCAAAAATCCTTACTAATATGAATAGCGTGCCATTTGTTTACAATTGCCTTAGTCCATTCTAAGACTACCTTAATGTTTCAGCATCCTGCGCCGTATCTCTCTTCTTTCCTGGCACGTTGCGGGCTTGAGCAACATCGGCAAACCATACCGTCGGACTAACCGGCGGTCCCTTTACTATCTCCGTCATTTGTGTTTTTTTTTTAGAATAAGTTATAGATCTATACTTTCATTTATGTTTTCCCATCGGTTACTATCGATTACCAGTTATGTATTTGGCAGAAAGATAGTGAGCCGTTCGTTGAAGCGTGTGGAAATGAGTGCTTGATCCTGTCGCATCGAGTGTCATCTCGTTACTGCCCGTTGGGCGGCTAGTCGTTAAGAGGAAGTACCTGCTTCTCCTTCCTTCGCGGCCGTCACTATTGCCGATGCCGCTAGATGCAAATTTGGATTTATTGCTACCGATGATCTGCAAGAGACGAAGCGAATTAGGTTAAAAAGAATAATACACTCCAACTCCAACTCAAACCCGCCATTTTCATTTTCTCTTTCCGGTGCGTACCTGTTGTGTCGCATATGGCTGTTGACTAAATCGCTAGTAACCAATGCCGACAAAAGACTCAGTTCTCCGGCCATCACGGTGGCACAGATGATGCGGGCCAGTTGCTTCGAATTTTCAGCCGGATTCGTCGGATGGGAACCGCGCACACCCAGCAAATTGAGACAGGCGCCCTGGCCAGGCAGTCCGGTTCCGCCACCGAGCGTGCCTACCTCCAGCGAGGGCATCGTGCAGGTGATGTACAGATCCTCGCCCGTCTCACCACACGTTTCCATGTTGGTTGAACAGTTGCTGCTGGTAACGTTCTGGGCCGGATCCTGCCCGGTCGCGATGAAGATCGCAGTAACCATGTTGGCTGCGTGCGCATTATTGCCCCCTATGCTTCCGGCAACGGCCGATCCGGTCATGTTCTTCAGTTTGTTGCACTGCACGAGCGTACGAGCGTTCGTACGGAAGATCTGCGCTAGCTTGTCCGCCGGCACGATCGTTTCGCAAACGACGCGTTTGCCGCGCCCCTTGATCCAGTTGATGGCAGCTGACTTTTTGTCCGAGCAGTAGTTACCGCTGAGCGAAATGATGACCATCTCGGGAAAAACGGATTGTATTTCGCGCAAGGCCTTTTCCGTACCCTTCGAGAGCATGTTCATTCCCATCGCATCGCCGGTAAAAGCGCGGAACCGAATGTACAGTACCGGTCCGTCCATGGCGATGTACAAGTCCTGTAGGCGAGCGTACCGACTGGTCGAATCGAACGCTTTCTTGATGCGCTGGAAGTTGACGTCCGATTCCATCCATCGCTTGGCTTGTGCCGCTAGCAGCACATTCGGGAAGCGGACGCAAGGCGCACGGGTCATACCGATATCCTCGCAATAGCTCGTTACACCACAGACCGAAAGGGCCTTGCAGCCCCGGTTTGTGCTGGCCACGAGGGCACCCTCGGTGGTAGCCATCGGCACGAAGTACTTCTTGCCGTCAAGCAGCAGCGGCCCAGCGAATCCGACCGGTATCGGCACGTACCCTATCACGTTTTCGCAGCACGCATCCATTACCTTCGAGTAGTCATAGTTGAGATACGGCAGATCTTTCAGCAATCCAGAATTACATCCCGCATCCTTCAGCAGCATGCAGCGACGCAAGCGAACGCCGCGTTCCGCATCATCAATGATTTTCTCGATTTTATACAGCGGGCAAATGTTGCGACAACCGCGCACAATCATTTCCACCTCGCGGTCGGTCAACCGTTTGCCATGTCCATCGTACTGCAGTATCTGTACACACTCCTCCAATGGTCGCGGCTCCCGCTCGACCTCATCCTCCTCACTGTCGAACAGCTCCTCATCGTCGTCACTCGCCGGTGCGAGCATCTGCTCGCCTTCCGCATTCTGCTCGACCAGGGTATGCTTTCGCACCTTGCGCCCGAAACGGCCACCACCGATCAAACTCAACTCGCTCTGGGTGGCTTTTTCTTCCACCATCACGGTTTCGGCCAGGGTGAATGTAACGGGCGGTGTAGTCACCGGCGCTGCTCCTTGAATTTGTTGCCTTGTTTCGTTCAGTGCCACTGCAGCGGCTACTTCCTGCTCGTTAGCCACCGCGTGTATTAGATGATCCGAGAGGTGGTAACGATCGAACAGCAAGAATTTGGCACCGAGCGTGACGATGAGAATGTAGGTGAAGATTTGCTCTAAGCTGAATGACAGCAAACTGAAAGCGATTGAAGAAGACGGGTCGGGTTAAACTATGCATCATTTATACATTATATATTCAGAAATTAATGTCTTGATTTATTAATTTATTTTGATATTTGCAACTTTTAAGAAGGACCCAAAAACCAAAACATCGATGGAGACGCATGGTGTTTTTAAAAGTTGACACAGTTTCAATGAAAAATCTCTTTACAAAAGATTCATGAATTTTTAAACATTCACGAACGTCAACTATTTTGTTTCTATTCTCCTAAAATCAACTCGTCAATTCTCAATCCAAGAATATTTATGTTTGATGAAGAAGTTGTAGAAATAGATGAAAATGTCAAACTTTTTCGATACTTCGCGTGCGTCTCGGAAGGTGTTGTGAATGTTTTGAGATACACGTATCTTAATTATAGACATTCGGAACCAATCACTCCGTTTAAGGATCCATTCCGCAATCCGGATCTGAATTCGATTGTCCCAGCACTGGTTTTAGCTACTATCATTTCCTGCTTCGATAAAGGAATTTTAAACATCGCTTGTCGTATTGGACATAATTCGAGGGGGTGCCTATGACGATTTCGACTATTTCTCGGAGCAAGCGCACGAAATCAAACAAACTTTGGCCCGTGCACACAAACACATGTGGCGCAATAAAAACTATGTCAAGATCGCCAGCTGACTCTGTTGTTGACAGTTCGGGAGATGATGGTGAACGGGTGTTTGCAAAAAAGAAAAGCAGCAAAATGCGCCACCAACATCGTGACAATAAATTAAACCCTCCCTCCCCGCTACCGGCAGCAAGAGAGGAAGGTGAATTTTGTAATTTAATTTTTTGCAACAAACTTGATTGTGCGGAACAGCTGGAAAAAAAGCCAATGCAAAACTGAGACTACGTGCCAATGCGGTAAAAACAAATTTAACATAAGAATTGGGCCAGGCAAGAGATTGATGACATTGTTCTCATCGGTGCAAACAATCGTAGCAATCGTTGTCGTTCGTTTGGCTATTACTTACTGCATGATCATTTCGGACAGTTCGCTGGTGTCCGTCTTGTTCATTGCGGCCAGATGCTCATGGGCCCGTGACGCGATGATCTGTTCGGCCGCATCCGACTCCTTGTCCGAGGTGGGAAACCGGCTCAAGACGTGCACGACGAACAGCCCGCTGGACATAATCACCTTCACGCGCTGTACGACCGGGTTCGGTTTGCAGTCCTCCTGCAGGAGCATGTGCTTGATCAGTACCTCGCCGTTAAGCTGCTGCCCGTTTCGTCCGTTGTGCGTCAGCTCGAGTATCAGCGATAGACAGGCCGGGTAGAAGGTCATGAAGACGATGTAGTTGACCAGGGCGGAAAGCACGGCAAAGCCACTCAGCAGCTCCAGCCGCTGAACGCCGGAAAGTGTCCCCACGCCAATGACCAGCGCTTCGACGAGCGTGTCGAGCGACATCGCCGGCCCGAATACCTCCATGCCGCGCGCAATGTTCGTCGTCACTTCAGACTGGTTGGCACCGCACAGTGCCAGCTGAGCCAGTATGCCGGCCCGCGACAGGTCAATCAGCAGCAGAAAAAGGAACAGCGCGTCTCTGTAACGAATGGGAGGGAGAGTTGCGTTATTGAAGATTGATGAATCGAAAAACAGCAGCAGGTAAACACCAATTGTCAATTACACCGCGAACAAATCTTTCAATCAGGAGATCAAGCACTTCCGAGCAAACGTCTACGTCTATCCTCTGAACCGTTAATGTGAAGGGTAGTAAACTAACTTTCAACTAAACGTAGTTGTCCAAGTGTGATGTTTTTTGCTGCGCTTTCAAGATCACTCAAAAGTCATTGTGAGGAACCAAATGTCGGAACTGAACATTAATCGGTCAATCAACACGGTTGTGGAAGGAAATTATTGTCCAGTCCAGTACCATTGAACTATAAGATCCAAGCTACTGGTGAAGGTTATACGGGGTTTGAGATTTTTTCCGCACCGTAACCACACAGCTTAACCGCATTGATGTATTGAATATTTTTAGATGTTTGCCCTGGCCACAGCTATGCTATGCTACTTTAAACTATTCTGCACCATTGTAATAGGTGAATTCAGTTGCTCAATGTCAACTGCATCAATCAAGCTCCAAGTGCGTCAAGGTTTAATTCGATTAAAATCTTTCCTGCCGTGTACGGCGGCATGTGAATTCTCTGTTTAGAAGTACACAGCAAACTCTTTTTTCGTAACATTCTTTTATAAGATAATTGTGATATTTTTCTTTTGTTTTCATGTCGTTAGTAGATGCCGGATATTTCTGGTAACAGGCACAGTAATTAACTTTTGATTCTAGCTATAAAAAAGCTCATTAATCGGTAGTTGAACTATGCTTCAGATAATTACTGTTAATAATATCTACGTCATTCGTTAAAACACTACGGGAAAAAAAAACAATGAAATGTGTTTGCGTCTTTTATCTTCCAATACATTACAGCTACTCTTTACTTGTATTTTAACTACTATCTAATCATTTTGCTCCGATATATTTTTCCACACGAAACTCACACTTTCTTATGACTTTTTCTTTCCGGTCAGAACCACCGCGAAGCTGCCTACCACAGTTATCATCCTATCTTCAACGTCACGGAAAGACCCGAACCGGTGTGAATGAAGAAATCGTTTTACTTACTTTAGATCGGATATTTCACAACCGAGGATGTTCAGCACGGTGGTGGTGAAGATGAAGCTGGAGAACAGCGCGAAAAGGGCAGCAAGGCCTGAAAAAAAGAGGAACAAACAAAACCACATATGTTAACGTGCGGAGTCTTCATTAGCGAGAGATTTTTTTTTTTCATCCTCGGCCGATAGTTTTGTAAAGAGCGACCGGAAGTGCTCGGTACAGTCTGTTAAATGGATGTAAATTTTTGGGTATTGAATATGAAAGGTTACCGTCACCGCCTGCTGGGCAGCTGCACGGGACAATAGATCGACGAACGCGAAGGACGCCTGGCAGACAAATGTTCCGTACCGCGTGTGCTTGACCGCTCCGTAAGTGTGTATGTTTGCTTGCTAATTTAACAACTGATGAAAAGTTGATGTTCCTGATGAGTACTTTGTCCGGACGGTAACGAGCATGCACGCGGTCGACATCACTAAAACTTCTATCGGTTGTGCTCGGGAGGGGCTTACCCTAAACGAACACCCATGAAATGATCGTGAAAAGCGTGATCAATTTCCGCTCCTTTCTCATCTCCCTTTTGCCGGCATACTGTCCCACGCCGGTGGTGATCGTTTCCAAATCTTCACAAATAACGATACACTGTCCGCCGAACCGTGGACCCGTTTGTGCAAGGTTGTTAAAACATTTAGTAAATGAACCCCGCGAAGATTTGCGCCTTTTTGGCAAATCAATCGACCGTTCAAGGTAAGCCGCCGCCTGTCCTCCACATCATCCCGCCGTGCCTCGCTTCTCTAGGCTGGTGCAGCTCGTCCGACCAAACCAATTCGAGCTGTTCGAGCACATGATCAACACGATCCGCGGTTAACGGTTTCCTAACCAACGAAATGCGAAAACAGAAAGAAAAAGTGATCACGAACGGAGCGAACTAGATTGATTTTCACGGTCACATCATGGCCAAACAATCCCTGGCCTTCCCCATATGTGAGGTTGTGTGAGGGTTCGAGACCGGGCCGGAAACTTAAAGGTATAAACCATATCAACTCACAGCTTATTGTAGCAACCATTTTGTCCGCAATACGTTATGTTCTGCAAAAGGTGTTATGTAAATGATTGCAAGCACCGTACCACGATCTTCTTTTTTTTTGTTCATCCATATTCAGCAGAAGCAAATTTATGGGCTCAGTTCGCGTGACATGTGTTCTGTTGGTAGCAAATAGGCGATGGACATAAGCCGTTAACTGTTTATCCAATACATCATCATCGATCGTTTGCTATTTTTTTTTTGCAGTTAAAAATATGCCACATTTGAGCTGGAAAATATTCCAAGTAGAAAGGAACAGTGCTTGTTGTTACATATTTGTTATACAGAGTTACAAAGTAACAGTAAAGTAATAAAGTAATGAATTTGCTTTGGACAACACTTAAACAGGTAGATCCCATTGAGTTTTGCATTAGATGATTTTAGCGTATTTTTACATTATATTTCCACCATTATATCACCATTTTCCATTATATATATTCTCAGTGAATAGTTGGGTAAAATTACCACTTAAACTTAAACTTTAGCTGTATTGATCGTATCTGCTTAATTGACGAGGGAACGGCTGGGCCGTACATCTTACAAACTAATAATCTTATATCTGATTACCCCGGCAATAGATAGAAATTGTGTATTTTTCGGGATCTCCAAAGTCCAAAGTTATATAATTTTTCGACCAATATTCACTCGCAGGAAGATATGCTCTGCGTACGGAGAGATCAAAAGGGTGTCCTCTGCTGTTGAACTGCTTTCAAATGATCAAAACATTGGCGGGCACGATATCGATATCAGTTATTTCGATTAAAACGACATTCATTCTACTGGATGGTAAATTCGACTTCAGTTTCGTTTGATGCAGATTGCTCTTACTTGTAGTAGTTTACTGTTCTGTCAAAGGAATGGTAATTTAGTTTGATTCGTTCTTGGGATCTAAAGATGAAAATTTTGTATAGTTCTTTTTTATTTTATATTTTCCCTGTAACTGATTAAATTGCTGTAGTTTATGATTGCTGAAAAATGAATAAAATCAAGGCAAAATTTTATTCGCTTGTTAGAAACACTGGAAACTCACACCCAATAACTTTTGAAACATTATTGAAGATGAAATTTGAGACAAATAACCGTTTCAAAACATGTTCATTATAAGAAATAATTTTAAGGAGTTGGATTCTTTGGATACAACTGTACTAATACAACTGGATACAACTGTTTGGGCTTTTTGTCTGATTGTGAGCGTATTTTTGAACATTTGTTACAGCTCTTGATGATCTTTGTCATGTAGTCATTACGGCCTCGACACTTATTTCTCATACTATAAAATCGACTACTACATCATTTAAATAAACCTCTTGAAGTAGTTGTTTTATTCTCAACAAAATAAAACCAAATACAATTATATAACTATGTAACGCACTGTAGCATTTAGTATTACTGATGAAAGGCATTGACAGCCTCAAACAGAGTGCGAGGATCACGTACGTTAAAGTTCACACAACAAGGGCTACTTTTTTCACTTTTAATGCTTTTATAAGGAAACATCAATACCGTAGCGGAATCCGGAAGATACCGACATTTATGCTTTGGGCGCATTGCTTCAACCACGCAACTACCACCACTAGGCCCGCTCTAGTGGTCGTGTGTTCAGCCATGCGTTAATGGCATGGCCTTCGTGCTTAGTGTGCGACTGTGTGCACCATTGTCCAGCGAGACGAAGGTAAAGAAAGCAGTGGCAGGTAAATGCAGCCAGCATATTCCGAAAGTGGCCAAAAATGTTGCGGGAGGGAAAAACGCAATTAACGCAATATAGAAAACAAACGTACACACATCACCGGCGCGAACGTGTCCGTGTGCCCCCAGCGAAGGCCTAGGCGGAATGTGGCCGCCCCGAGGGTGCGTGTACGCCGTGCATGCGGGTTCGCGGTAGTTACTTTCTCCGCAAATACTCGTTTTTCGGAGACGCGACTCCGCACACCAGTGTTACCATCGCGGTGGTGGTAAACCAAACGCGGAGGTGGCCGCTTGGTTTGTTGAAGAAATTTAGTAGGAAAAAAAAGCGAACCTCAACACCGCCGTAATATGGACTGCTGCAAACCGGTCATGCGTGTACTTCATGCAGGGGTCCCCGAGTTGGCGTCGAAACGATAGGTTCAATCATTCGTAAAGAAGATGCCCATTGCAACGGTTTGTTCTGGACGAAGCAAACGAACGCAACGTACCGCCTGAGTCAAATTTATGGCTTGCATTAACACCACAGAACGCTTGTGCTGATGATCGCCAAGCGCCCACTAAGTGTGGCACAGAGTTGTTTTGCACAGATTTTGTATCACACGGCAGATGATCGATGATTGCTATCGCCGCTTAGAAACTACAGCAACAAGACGACGCACGATGTCATTTGCTAGCTGACGCTCTCCTCCCTGTTAACGCCATTATCGTCGTTACCGGCGGCTTACGCAATAACGTGCGAGTTATCAGCAAACGCTTTTACTGTGCTTTTTACCCGACGTCGACGTCGACAGACCGTGACAAGGGCGTATGCCGTTGGAAAAATTTCCCTTTCATTAGCGACCTCAAAACAAATGCGTGGAAACACAATGAAATAATTTGTGCCATTACTTTATACAAAGTAAAAATATTAAACAATGTTTTAAGCAATGTAATCATTTATTGTTGTACATGGATGTACAACCACATGTACAATCAGGATTGCTGAGTGATCTTTAACCTAGCAAGAGACGTCGTTCGTATGATTCGGAATGTCAATGTCGTATATCGGTGCACCATCCACCAACACACTCGTGCATTTCAACTTCATTCACAACAACCAGTTTTTAGTCCGTTTTTAACTCATCGAAATAGTGAAAGCATATGAAAGAAGCTGCAAAACAAAAAAAAACAGTAAAAAGACCATCCGTCGAAAACAAACCGGAAGTCAAATTTTGAGGTTACCTTCGCACGACTACTTCTTCGAGCGCGATCTGGCAACCCGGTTCCCGGTTTCTTTGGGTTTGCTTGGGCATATTAAGGCGAAAAAACCATCCAATGACCCCAAATGTAGTAGCTGAACAGCAAAACCATATCATACACACACATATGTACATGTCCGAATCCGAATCCGATCAAAATAATCGCTCCGAGTGGCGTTCGGCTTGATCTGACGTCGTCTACAGTACGAGATATTCTGTGGATCGTAAGTACGCGCCACCGTACCGGGGCACAGGCTTTGATTTTGCGTTAACTTTGGAAAGGTGCCAACCCCCTAACTGATCAAACCGGAGCAGCGAACCAACACCAGCCTCTCATGTAACCGCCCGCGGTGTGTATGTGGATGCCGGTGGCCCCATATTTAAAGTGGGTCAGTGAATCGTGTGCGTGATCGTACGGTGCACTGTACCGAAGGGGGTTGACCACCACCAGACCCCGATCAATCGATCGGTCGCCGGGCGTGATCGAATGGATCATTTTCGTACGAATACCAGACGTGCATATCATATGTGCCACACCAACACCAACATACGCATAGCGTCCTAACTTTGCCGACGCATGTCACACGGTGCACGCTGGTGTTGACCTTGTTTTATGGCGCCTAACAACTCTCTTTTCACATGCATTCTATAGCTGCTCTTGCATTGCATCGTGTAGCATCGCATTTTACCCTTTTGAAGCGGCTACACAGATACACAGATAAATAAGTTGTTGAGTAAACGAAACAAATGGGATCAATTAGGATGATCTTCTAACTTAATGGCTGCCGAAACAGCTTTCCGTACGTAAATTGCTACTAAAAATCGCTGAAATGACGCAGAAAACGATTAATGTTTATTTTTGTGGGTAAAAAACCTCGACCTGCTCGATCTTCACCGATCCGAAATGCTAAAGATCAGATATTTATACTATAACAATTCAATGCGCATACCAGTTCTTTCACTACAGGAGATAGTGACGCCAACTAGCAGGCAAGCCGCAACTTAAAGAAGCGTCCATACTGAACCGGTTTATTTTTCGTCACCACACGCCAAGCTTTATCTGTTCTTTCATGTGAGCGGGATACAGCCATTTACTTCCAAAAAAAGCCTTAAGATTTTTGAATATTTTACCGTCTATCAATGATCCCATCTGCATCCACTGTTATGCTGAGCAAGAACACGAATATTTTAATGTTAATTTCAGGGCAGGATTATATAATTAAGAAGTCTGGGGTACAAATTGGTTCCTAGACTATGTCACAGCTGAAATCCCGCCGCAGCAGACTAGAACACGTTGGACAATCATCGTCGAACACGAATAAATTAAGAATTATGATCGGATTGCCAAAAGAAGGGTAAGTTCGTAAACGATGTTCAGTTTTTTTTTACTTCGACAACGAAAGATTTCTCTGCTTGCAACGATACCCGCTAGTGGGGCCAATGTTTCACGACGAACGCAACCGACGACTTAAACGATACAGTCGGCGCGAAGCGTAATTCACGCATCATCACTTTACGAGCTGCACAATACGATTGACCATTTTATTCCCCATTCCATCCGAACAATTAAATGGATCTTTTTTTAAGTGTTAGATTTCACTTTTTTACGGTCACCACCACCACCACCACGCCTTACGCCCGACGTACCGCTCGTCCTCCCCGGGGAGAGGCAGCAATATGACATAAGCAATACGAGCACATATCAATCGAGCAAATCGTGAAGCAATTAAAATTGGATACTCCACACCGGTGTTGCACGGTACACACCAGTACCCGGCAGGCTTTTGGTAGGATTCGCTCATTGCTTTTCATCTCGCCAGTGTGTACCGTTTCGTCCAGCGTCCAAAGAAAGGTAAACGATAGTGTCATTAGTGACGTCATGTGGCAAGAGACAGTTGCGAAACCGAGTCGGCGCACTCGAACTGAAGAAGCGGCGGTGGCGATACGATGCCACCATTTGAATCAACATAGCGTGCCAGATAGTGAGCCGGGCACCATTTTAGCATGCCTCAAATCGCATCAGTTGAAACAAAACAGTAAGCAAAAGGAATGAAAGAGGTCGGAAAGTGAATGGCACAATTTAGGGTTTGTTGCTTGGTGGTTTTTTGTTTTTTTGTTCGTGATACATTTCGAACCATCCCGTGGCAGTGGGCTTTATCGTTGGATTGCCCCCTTCAAGGAACATCAGTTTGGATCAGTCGAACAATCAATCATACCGCCACGCACCCCCTGTTCAGCGGCACTGTGCATGGAGTATTGATGTAATGTACTTAAATGCTTGAATTTCTTCCTTCAGCATGTGCGTGCGTGGAATTGGCGAGAAAATTTAGTTATGCTACGAATTATGTAAAGTGGGAAGCTTATGCATTATGTGTTTTCCAACACCGTTACGATGGGGTTTGGTTAGGTCGTAGAGTAAGTAAAAAATATTTAACATAATTTTATTGGAAAATGGTTTAAAATAAAATTCAAGAAAGAATTTAACAATACACCGTCGTAAAGTCACAATGGAAAAGATATCAGAAAGAAACAAAAAATGAAAAAAAAGTCTATAACAGAAGATTTCATTCGGATCATTCGGAGTTATGCCCACCACAATCAATGAACGCTTAAAACTATGCAAATTATGCGAAATTTTAGCATGTCAGTTCCGTCATTTAACAGATGTTTCGCCTCACAGATATGATGTCCAGCGTTAGGCACAGTGGTCGTAAAACATATTTAAATTTTAGTGTGCGAATTTATGCGAAACAAACAACATCCATGTTCGCAGAACACTTCGCAGCGGCATGATAATTTTTAACCACTTGGTTCTTCTTCTCAAGTTCATTCTGAGACACGACACACGACACAGAATCATGTGACTGATACCACATAGCTGATCGCGATCGCATGAAACGCAAGAATACATTAATATTGGGTAGGGATTTCCAGCAGGGAAATACGTCCAGCTATTCCAGATCCAGATCAGGATCGTTGATCAACGATCGGCCCTTACACACCCTCCAACTGTACATTAAATTTACAGCACGGGGCATTAAAACAAGGTAAAACCATTACCTCTGACAGCACAAAGCAGTAATAAAAAGAAAGCAACATGATCGTTCGCAACGCACCTGACATTCTTCACCGCCTAAGCAGTAAAACCGATAGCACCTGAACTGCGATTAAAATATCTTTGTCGTGCGGGTTTTGACGTCATTGGCACGAGGATTTGTTGGGATGGACGGCGACAGCGAGAAAATGAAATAAAAATCGTTGGAAAATCCGAACACCAAGAATCCAGGAACGAAGGAAACAGGTTTCTTCTTCTGTAATTATCGACCAGCGAAGAAACGCTGCAGATTGTACGCTGCACATGATGAGCCCCCCCAGTAACACTGCTTGAAAGGATCGGTTGTCCTTGAACTGTGTGGTCACATACCAGTGACGCGCCCCATCCCATCAGTTCTGCAGGTTATGAGTAAGAGCTGCCCGAGAATGCACAATATTTTATGCTTACGCAAATAGCATATTGATGTCGATGCTGCTGCAAGGGAATGGTCTCTTTGTGTGTGACGGACAACTGAGTCCGCGAGATAAATGACGTTCGCAAGATAAACAATACGCACGTTACGGATGTGACGATTCGCACGGAATAAATCCCCGTGGCGCTTTCGGTGGGGAATTACTATTGTAATTTTTTTTAGTAAATGTCCATGATCTTGCGGTTGCTTTTAATTGTTTGCAGCGGTAACATCGTACACAAAACGAACCTGGGGCTTTTTCTGGGATTCTGATCTTTTACCCTAGGACATCGCGCATCACAACCTCAGACCTGCCTCTGCCGATCGCAGTGGGTGTGGCGCGTACCACATATGTCGCTGTTTGTACACGTTCTTTGCAGAACGAAGTGCATGATCGTCCATGATCGAGTAGTGCTTTCGACCGTGCTGCAGTTAACTGGTTGCATCAAGAGGTCGCTCGCTCGTGAAGGTCGCTGCCACCGCGAGTAGCGAGGCGTATGGTGGGAGATCATCCGTTCGCACCGTCACCTCTAGCGTCACCGTAATTTCTACCGCTCGATGACGGGGTAACGCAACCGAAGGGATAGTGGAACTTCTTCCTGCGCTACGTTACACCGAGCATAGCGTGAACTTGATTACGGTTGGAAGGCTGCGGCCAGTAGCTGGTTGATTATGAAGCGACACTGCTAGCGTTACTAATAGCGATCGCAAACTCACCGAGAGGGGCCCTACTATGTGGCTACCCTTGACTTCCTTCCCGATGTGGTACAGCACCGGACGAATGGGGTGTTCCGTACAGCCCGGATCGGTAGGGCATCGAAGTCACACCATATGCAAACGGAACGCCCCAACGGTTGGGTTGGATAAATTCTTCGCCGGGCGGCTCGGTTAGGAAATCGAAGATTCGCTTAACGGAACGACAGCACGACAACCTTGATCGGATGCCTGGATAGGCTTGCTGAGAGTGTGTTTTCAAGTGCTGCTACTAGAACCGCACTCGCCGTCGTTCACTGCCCGGATGTCCCCTGCAAGTTTGTGGGTTTGTTGTACGGAGATGCGCGCAAAGTCCCACCTTTTTATGCGCACATTTGGGCAGTGGCTTTGCAAGTTCAAAATGGCATGCCCGATGGAGTACGAATGGGGGGTTGGGGTCAAGCATATTGATGGGATTAACAGTTCAAGCAGGTTATCGTTTTGCGGAAGGAAAATTTTAATAATCTGAAATATTATTCACATTATGAAATATTATTGCTGTAAAATATTCATAATTAGCTGTACAAATGCGTGAGCAATTTGACATAAATAGCTCAATTGCTTTATCAACACCCTCCATGAATCATAAGCTTTAATCCGCTGCAGTTACATTTATTTCGCTGGCATGTTTTGACTTGGTGTCTGTGGGATTTTCCCAAACTTATCTCTATCCGCTTCTACACACCGAACCTTGACCGTTTTTTTTCTTCTTCTTTCCATCAACAAATCAGGTTTGATCGTTTAACGCCAGTTTCGGTGGCCGCGAAAGTTTTTCAACGGCGCACGGCGTGCAGTCCAATTTCCACAGTTGACCATAAAATCTCGAGCGATCGTGGCGCGTTCGCTAGATTGCACGGGGTGCTTGCAACCCCGCGTACACACACTACTGGCAAGCGCGAGGAAGCTTTTGCACCCACCCCCCACACACGGGGGTGCTAAATACCGTCTAACACCGTAAGCAAATGATACCGCACTCTTACAATCCTCGGCCCGATTCTTCGCTGTCTCGTTTTGCCCGTTTACCAACGGAAATTGCCTCGCGCGGTCGAACGAACCTTCGCGCCAGCTCACACACACACACCAACTTTCGTGCCGGGGTGTATCGATCGAATGTGGCTTCGCCGACGGTTGGAAACAACGCGCGTGGTGGCACACCGATTGGTTTTGCTGATATTTCTCATCCCAATTTAAGCTTCATGGAAATTTAAACAAATTCAAACTGGGAGAAAATGCATCTGAGTGAAACGGCGGCCGAAGAAGGTCAATGACGGTGATTTGTGTATGCAATCAAACGCGATTAGAAAAGAGAAAACTCCAATTCATCAAACAGAGGGCGTATGATCGGATGCTTTTTGATGCACGGTGTGGCTGGGCGATCAAGAGGGCACACCAAATCCGGAGAAGGTCTCCAAGGGTTTGTGTGTGTTTTTTTTATGGCAATGCCAATAACACCGGACTAATATTTCAGGCTTCCACCATAAGATACTAAACAGATGAGTTTCATTTTTGTTTTCTTAGTATCTTCTTCTTCGGCACAACAACCTCAAGAGGGGTAGGCCTTCCAGTTCTATATTTCTTGGATTTTATATTTACCCGCAGCGGGATAGTCAGTACTGCGTACGGGGGATTGTTCTGGATGGGATTTTGGGCCGGTCTTGTCGTGTGAAGACCGGCGCCACTACCAACACACCATTGGGTCGCCCCGTTTTCTTAGAATCGTTTTTCAATGCTTAGGTTCTAGACGGCAAGTCCAGAAATACTAATATAATAACATATACTAACGGTTGTAATATGAAATATTTTCCCAAACTTTGTGTAAAGAACGTATGTAACAGAATGTAAATTGTAGTCTTTGGTCCGTCTTGCCTTACACTTGCATAGCATTAGGGGGAAAACAGTGGTACTCACCTAATATATACTTCGATCCAAGCTTGTGCAGATGACGAAAGTGATAGTAAATATATAAAATGGCCGTGCAACGCACTATCATCATTAGAATGATGTCGATGATGTTTCGTGCAGGTTCCTCGCACAATCCACCGTCGACCGTACGTTGTCCATAACGCCAGCTGGTGCATGTACGCAACTGCTCGGCGTCATCTGCCGTCTGTGCAACGTTATTGTTCCGATCGATCGAGAGGACGCAGGCCGTTGCAGAGACCAGCAGCATAATCACCTCCCACGGATGGGAGGCACAGAATTCGCCGTGCGCGCGAAACAGTCGTCCCAGACGCATGGTGGACGCGGGTGAGGCTGCCGAGTCTGTCGTTCGAGGTTCGGGGGTACCACAGGCACGACGGGCGCACGTGCCGGAGGGTCGTGGCTTTGACCTTTGTCTTAAATTTTCAACAAAGCACCAGAGTGCATAAGCTGCCGCACGGACAGGACGAGCAGATTGGTGACTGCACACTACTTCTAGCTGCTACCAACATTCACTCACTAAGATACACGCACTACCCAAAAACAAAACCTCCCCACCCCGTTGGCTGCGAATGCAAACAGGTCCTCTTGAACACGGTATAAAATTAGAAAATCATCTGCATGGCGCACTGGACTTTGGACTCCAGCGTACTAGCCCCACCAGCATATATGCGAAGCACTAGGATTGTATTGAGCTTTGAACCGGAAATGGAAAACTCGTACAAGACACGCTTTGTTACTATTTGGCTTTCTACTCGCTTTTCCTTCTCTCTTTCTTTCTTGCCCCGCGGTCGGCTATCACCGCACGGCTGACACGTTGATGCTGGGGCAGCGGGCACGGATCATCCCCACTCGGGCACAGTTTCGGTCGAATTCGGTGGTCCACGAGGATGGTTCACATCCGGGCGCTCGAGAAAGAGAGCACAACACAAGCACAAACCGTGCCCGGCCAGGGCACTTACGGAGAGTGGCGATATCGAGAGTCGCGAGCACCGAATATGTCACTGTGTACTGCGAACGAGCATGCGTGAGTGCGTGCGTGAAAGGGGTTGATCTGTGCGAAGCAAACGGACAACACCACTCCACCAACACAGACACGATACCCGGCGACGGAGACAAACGTGGCACACACTTCTTCACCGTAGCACGGTTCCGATGAGACTGAGCCCGCGGTCGCAATATCTTCAGCCTTTCTGCCTTTCGGCTTTAGATGCTATCGCGGGGTGACGTCAACAACGGTTCACAGATTTGCCGTCCCGACTGTTCTTTCTTGTTTCCAATAGCCCCGATCGCACTACACGTGTGGAAAGCACTGCAGCCACAGGTCAGGTTTTTAATGCCGCGTTGAATATGGGAGCGGGCTGATGATGATTTCTATTGTCTGCTAAACGCCATGTGCTGTTTTCTCCGGCATCCTTATCTGCGACGGATGTTATGGAAAAAGGAACGGAACGCCTGAAAATAAATAAAACAAAGTATTTTTAGTGTTTGGGTGGACACACCGTAACAGATCGCAGATATATGGCATGGAAAGGTTTGGACTTATTTTAATATTTTTGGTTCATGTACACTTCCCACCGATCCGGTTTTCACAAAAGGGTTGACTAAAATTAGGAACTATACAAATATATATATTTGTGTGACGCAGATGAAGAGCTCGGTAAAGGTATGTAATGTAAGGATTGCTTCAAATATACGCTGTTCAACGTTGACACATGATCCATAACCATTGCCATTAGGGTAAGAATGTGGTAGATGATCGCATACGATCGTGTATAATGCAAAACAAAAAATCCAGGTGTGTTTGCTATAACACCCGAACGAATCGATCGATTGGGAACAAGTGAAGAAATCGGTCCTGTCGATGATCCTCCCGAGGCACCGCTGGCCATCATATTAGATAACAGCTCGTAGTACATCCATTGATGAATACGGTCTCAATCGACTTGTATGAACGCCATGCACAAGGCCAATGCGAGCACGAACGCACGCACGTATCCGTGTAACGCCGTACGATCGCACATCGAGACGGTAGGTGATGAGTGTGTTTAACTCATCTTTTAAATAAATCGTCTGGCGGACGCGGTACCCGCGGTACGTTGGTGTCACGGTGGTCTTGCAACCTTCGCGCTGCGATTGGACCAATATTTGTTGAAGTGCTCACACACGATATATGCCTGTTGCGGAAGTTTGGCATCGGTTCATCTCTGATTCTCCGCAACCAACACGCTATCGACATCATCATACCGTACCGTACCAAGCTACGACGCTATCATACGCGTTTTATGTTTTTTGCAGTTCGGGTATTTTCATTTCCTTCGTAGCGGATTCTTTTAAATGACAATGGGTTATTTTAAAAAAGTATGTAAATTAACACAATGAATAAAATTTTACAGATGAAGATACAAACAACAATTCGTAATGATCATGCTTAATGCTTCCCCAGCCAAAGTTCGGATTGATTCGACTTCGAATAACTTTGGCGGCGACTCAGGATCAACTGTGATCTTCGAATGATGGATTGTGATTCTGAACTTAAGAACACATTAAGAAAGGATGATGAACAGATCTGTAGCAATGTCAATATCGCTTCGAGTATATTCGGAGTGGTTGTTGAAGTCCGGAATAGTCCAAGATTAGGGAGTAATTGGTAACATTCTGGCAGAATAAGGAGCAATTTGGAAATTTTCATTATTTACCAAGGACTGTAGTCGATTCCAGATTTCTGAATCAAATCTTATATCTAGGCAGAGATAGATTTGAATTCTATTTCAAATTTCCTTTCTTATTCATTTTATCGAAAAAATAAAACATAATATAGATTCGGAAAAACTTGTTTATCTACTAAACGAATGTACTAAAAGTGGTACTGAATCAGAAGCACAGATCTTCTCACTCTCTCTCTTCTTGGCGTAACAACCATCATGCCTGTCATTTGTGGTTCATTCATTTTACCACGATGGGACTTTGGATCGGTCCTGCCGTGTGAAGACCGGCGCCGCTAGCAATATACCACCGGCCGTCTCCACAAGCACAGATTTATTTAATATGAGGAGCTGTATCGGACAAAACCTTTCAACTTTTAGTTCATGAGTTCATGACCCGATCGTACACAACAATTGAAAAAACAACTCCTCATTGCCCTTTTCGGCATCCAATTATCCATACATAACCCATATGGTGAACCATGTCGGCATCAAAACAAACAACATCCCATTCCATGAAATGGAATAAAATGAGATAGTATAGAAAGAATGAGTCACACGAATCCACCGATGGACCAATTCCATTCTTAGTGTGCTTATTTACACTCGATCGCGTCATAAGTTACAGGTGCTATAAACAGCACACGGCTGGAAAATGTCTACATCCGCGCGAATAGCAACGTGAATTATGATTTGCATTTCTCTTCTCCACTGGCACAAACAATCCAGCGCGACTGCGTGCAACTCTGCCCTAACAGCGATGGGTCGTGCGACCAAAGTGGCTCAAATTGGAGGAGATTTTTGCGTCGACGTAATTCGATAATGAGTTCAAACTAGCGCCTAATTGCCAAGTAACACGGTTCGTCATAGTTTCCAGTTAGTCAGCAGCCAATCAACGCTGACGTAAATATGTATATAAATATTTTGTTACTTCAAATCTCAAGATCATCGTCGATCAACGATCAACGGGGCGCATTCACGCGAATTTCTTGTGAGGGCAAACTGGAAAACTGGAATGTATGTGGGTAATTTTTCTCATATCAATCACGCCGCAATTGAATATCGGTTAAATGGTACCAAAATAGAACCGTTGTTGCCACACGCCCGTACGTTTCGGGGTACGATGCTTGTTGTTGCTTTCCGTGCGTTGTTTGGCAAGCGCTTTCACCTCGAACTTGCACCTCACTTGACGGGAAGGTGAAAAGCGACTGCCCACACCGCGTTGCACAGCTTCCGTTTAGAATCGCCATCAAAGTTGTTTATACGTGGCCACAAGCCGGAACCGTGTTTGTTTACGCATGAAAAGTAGTGTTTTTTGCCAGCGATACTTTGCGTTGCAATGCTGCCTCACATACAGCAGAAAAAGACGCAATTGCTAATTACACGTACGCTTATTAAATATTTTTAATTTTGAAAATACATTTTTTTCTGGCCACACGATAAGTTATAGGGCGCCATTCTGAATGAAAAAAGAGGTTCTGATGCGAGCACGTCAATTGCACGCTATTTATCGCGCACGTAAATTTGAGAGAATTTAACATTACTTCCTTATAAGACGTTTTCGAGACCGCTCACAGTCGAGCGCCGTAGTCAGCCACTCCATAATCCTCGCCTTTCTAAGGGACGCATCAGCACCATCACTCCATCTCAATTTGGGTCTAGTCTAGCGTTGGGTCCATGTGAACGATCTAAATGGACTTTCCAGGCTGGGTTGTCCGGTGTCATTATCATGACGTGATCAGCCTATCGGAGTCTGGCGAGTCTGATCCGCTGTACGACAGTGAGTTCACCGTACAGCTCGTAGAGTTCCTTCAAGATCCTTCTGAGCATCTTCCTCTCGAATGAGGCTAAGAGGGTGTGTGAGTAGCACTAGCACTATATACGTTCTATAGAGTCCCAGCTTGATTCATCGCGAGGTGTGTTTTGAGTACAGAACGTTTTCTTCCTAAGTTAACTTCATAACAATTTAACATTCAGATATCATAACTAACTTTGATTAGGCAACAAGCAGCAGAATGTTGCAAAAGCTTATGTCTGGATCGAACGCAACGTTGTCTGGCTTGAAGAAAAGTCTAGAATAAAATAATTAAGACAATGCACCAATCTTACCACTAAATAAACAGTGACAGTATTCGTTGGCTAGACAGTGATTAAACACCATGTTTGTGAAAAGATTTGTGTACATTGCGCGAGAAAGAGTGGTGCATGAGAGGGACCAGGTAACACTCGTTTAGCTAGCAAAACTAAGGAGAAAAAGTTACAGCTGTTTATATTTATACGCCTGGTTCGATGGTCCAACGAAACTAGGTTGTTAGGTCTCTCCCAGTGCGGTGCTGTTTTAACTTTGACGGATCAACTGGTGTGACTTAGAAGGTGGTGCAGAGCTGACGAACAAGACTCATTATTTATGCTAAATAGATTCAAAATAGACATTGAAAAATCGACACCCGCGACTAACTCCAGGATGTGACACGATGAGCCAGTATCACTTTTCACTGGTGAAGAATCCCAGTTATTACAGCGTCCAAACCCCAAACGGTTGGGGGATGGGTCGCGTTTGGAATTAAAAAAAAATGAACTCGAGCAAGAATCACCCAATGATTGAGCAGCCGATCGCGATACCTTTTTTTGAGTGTAAACACGCGAAAAATATACTTCAAATAAAAGAAACTCCCAATTCGAACGCAGATCCACTCAACCCGGGTTCACTATGATCTATCCGGATGCGGGATTTTTGCCGTTTTAATTTTCTTTTCTTTTCATTCATTTATTCGCGCTACACACACACATCGTGGGTCGTACACATTCGAAACCACCTTCTTGCAAAAGGCAAATAAATGCTACGATCACGTCTTTGCGACTACCCCGTTTTACCGGATCAGCAAAGGAATACTAATGGACAGGCGGCCGTATTGCTTCCTGTTTTTCTTGGACGCACAATTTGGTGACGATTGCACCACCCCTGCTGCTGTGTATCTACCAACCTCGTTTGTCCGGTTTCGGCAAGACAAAACAAGCCACCCGGCCAGCTCGGCACCATGCACGATCAATTTGACACACCCGTCGGGCAGGGCAGCACGAAAATGACGCCTAATGTTTACTCAGCGTTGGGTGCGCTGCTTCTTCCTCCTGGATGTCCTAGTTGACCGATCGTCTAGCATACTTTCGTTGACTCTACTTGATATTCGTTTGTATTTTTAATACTTTCCCCCCTCTCCCACCCCACTTATGAATTCATTAAACCTTACTGATAACTTTCCTTAGATGAATGAATGTGGTTGCGATGTGCTGAAAGCATCAAAAAGTGCCACACGCTAGCACGATCATGACCTTCCATTAAGATTGTCACTGTAGAGGGCGTTGTACTGTCGACTTTGACATTACGTTCATCAAACGCAACCAGCGAGTCTGAGCATTCAATATGTTCTCTCGCTCAATCATATTTAGAAGCGTGCGGAATAAAAGCTTCCCAAAGAATCGTTCCTCAGCCTTCATCTTTGGAGAACACCTCGGGACTGTAGCAGGTGTTCGATAGTTGTACAAATTTGAGCGTCATTTGTCATGCTTCTCACAATGTCATGCTATGGTTTGTGCAAGGCGGATGTAGCAGGTTCGTTGGAAGTTGAATATTATTTCCCTACAACTATCACTGCTCGCTGTGGCGTAGGAGACGTTTTCAAACCATCATAGAAGCTCAACTCCCTCCTGCTCAACTTGACTGAAATATCAATGACACCGAGATATGAAGGCTGTGATGTCGTAACGCAGCAATATTGTGAAGAATCGTTTGAATTTTTATTAGCCTGCAACATGAATTCCAACCGTTTTCCGTCGTTTCCCTGCTCCTTCCCTCGCGCAGTGTCAACACTAACGGGTCAGCGCAGGTACGTTTTCAGCTTTTTGGTGATTGGACACCTTTTTTCAACACATTTTCAGCATTTTTCTACACCCTGTCCGGTTGCCTTTAACGGGAAAGAGGGTCAATGTCTTTGTGGGAAGAAATTTGCATGCCGATGAAGAATGAGCCTTTATTGCACTATTGATAATTCCGTTCCATCGTTCGAACTGATTAGGAAACGTTGCGTCCGGACCGGGGGGGGTGTGTTGTGGTTGTGGATGTGCCTCACAGCGAGGAAGATCAATTCGTTACGAAATTTGTTGTCGATCCTTCGCTAGGGTCACGACGACGGGTCTTCCAAGTCCTCCTTGAGCGCTGGCGAAGGTTTCGGAAAGCCATCCGTTGAACACGTGGACACAGCCTTCCTAACGGTCAGGGATTGGAACGAACCGAAAGTGAAACTGGATTAAAGATGCGTGGAGCGAGGAAGCACCACAGTCAGGGCTAAGGCTACGTGGCGAGACCTTTGAAGGCGAACAAGCCACTGAGCTACTCTCCCTGAATCTGGGGTCTTCAAATGCGAGGTTGCTGGTGAAAAACAGAAGCACCCAGATGCGCAACGAATTCAGCATCATCGTCAGGTGCTTGCAAGCAACGGGTAGGAGCATTGCTTAATTATCTTAATAACAATGTATCAAAGTCTGACAGTCGCGCCTGGTAACATAACGCATTGGTATATGCCGAGCGAACTCTTTTGAAGGTTCCGAAAAGGAAGGTGTTATCCAATAGCTTTCCAGCGTCCCAACGCAAAACGGCGGGCTGGCGAGAGAGTGCTTTAATTTAATGCTGCGACATACTGCTTCAATGCTTTCCATTATCGCACCAGTTGCAGGTAAAAGGAGAACGAAGGTCAGCTTTACGCAACAGTGAAGATTTTGCTCTCAATGGAATTGGTGCAGACTGGCAGACGCGAAACGGTTGGAGGGGCGATTTAAAAATATCCTAAAAACGTTACAGATCAACCGGATAGTTCGGGGTTTTTTCTCACACACCTCGGTGGGCTCGGTGCACTGCTGCTGTTGCTAGGCCGGTTTATTATGTTTTTTAGCATAAACCGAAAAAACAAGTTTACAAGCGCGTTCTCGCAGCACCAAAGAAGGATCAGCATAGGATCGAAATGAAAACAAATAATCCAAAACAGTGCGAAAGAGAAAGAGCCCCAACCAAAAATACGCTGCCAATGTCTGATCCGCCCGTTGCCACCCGAGGAGGGGTAAATTAAAGCTCACCGGACCGAGTCAACGGTGACCTCGGCTGCAATCCTAGCCAGGTCTGGCCCTCACTTGCGAAGAGACGATCTCCCACTCTGGGAATGGCTTTCCAGCATTCGGCCACACACACACACAAATACCTTCACTCAATGCAACTTCACTGCCGCACGATCGTGTATAGTCGCTTAATAACCTACTTCTGGACCTGCCTACCGGGACGCGGGAACGCTCGCGTCCCACGTGATAAAACGCGTTTTGTTTTTAAATAATTCCAAAAGAGAACGCCGTGTCACCAGACACGGTAGACGCACCGACTTCAAGATCGTCTTCGACCCCCCCCCGGGGGTGACCCGACCGAAGCATTAACCAGCATTAAATTTAACAAACTCGCCGCAGCCTCCGGGGGCGATGTACTCTCAAGCCTGCCTTCTCTTTCTTTTCCCTGGCAAATGAAGCATCAGCTTCGCTTTATCACCCGTTCACGGCGGCAAAAAAGTCAATCCAGTCGATCCGTCCGTTTCCCGCGAGAAAGTGCCGCGCAAAATTCGAAAAAGTGAAACTCTTTTGATGACCCACATCATTGGTATCTGACGGCGGTGCTGGTGTGGAGTATCCATGCTTTTCGTTTGGGACAAGTGGGGATGGGGGGTGGCTCGCCGATGCTTGTCGGCCCAGGATGTTAATAATTTGTTTGTAGCATGTCTTCCTTTGGAGGCGGCAAGGAAAAGGAAAAACAAGAAGGATTTACTCAAACAAACAAGCTGCTGAAACCTTCATCCTTGTGTTTCATCAATAAATAAAAAAAAAGAGAAATAAATAACTTTAGTGCAAAATGTAAAATAAAAGCAAATAAATAACAGCTCCGCAGTTCGGGAGCACAAAACAACCAAAACTTGGTATCTGGTAGTAAAATGGCGGACAACGAATATCACAAAACCCACGGTTTTCTGACCGAACAGCTAGCAGCAGCAGCAGCAGCAGCGGCTAAAATTTGCCACAATTATACGATGGCACTATTGTGCGTGACTCCCATGTGAATATATTAGTTACCGCATTCCTATCAGTCGGGAGTCACCGTTCGCCGTTGGGACGCCGTCCTACTTTCCTATCTCCGTCTCCGAGCGCCGGTAAGATGAAAGAGAAAAAATTCAAACCCCGTTCGAGACCTGCTGTAAAAAAAAAGGAAAAATCAAGCTCGGTGTAAGCACTGCAGCGGAAGGCGCAGATCTTTTAATGTGGGAAAGGCGCATACAATGGAACTTGAAAACTCGAACGACATCGTGAGTGCACGGAAACTGCATTGTACCTGCCCAGACGTGGGGCCAGGGTCTCTTAAATCATCATCCAGGCAAGGCAAACTGTTTCATGATTAAATGAAAAATATCCGATAAAAGCAAATCACTCGACAGAACCGTGACAATGAGGGGTGCGGTTCCGCTGGCGAAAGGAAGAGACACGTTTAGACGGAACGCGCCAAGAAAGTGAAAGTTACGTCACCCCAGCTCATTGAGCGCTAGGTGTCACAGACGCGCTGGTGTGTTCGTTCCAGCCGTTTTGAATCGACGCTTAAATCAGCTAGGTGGCCGATGACATCCGCCAAGGGTGAGTAATGTCCGCACGGACATGAATTCTCAGGACGGGACGGAAATGGAACTAATCTATCAAGTGTGCACTTCCTGCACATGGAACATAAGTATCAAGCCATATCATTATAGGCATATTTATTGCATATTATCCACAATAAAGCTAATCCTGTGATAATAATTAAAAATAAAATAAAACATACTTCAACAATATTTCCGTCGTTGGGGTAAGCATTTGGATGTGCTTCTAATAATAACGTACAATAACACATACAGCAAATAATTACCACACCTCACATTCCAAACAATGTCTTCACTTTCGTTCGGATTAGGTGCCAAAACGCTTACGACATAAAAGCCACGTTCGGAGTCATTTGATCGCAGGCTCTGCAGGCTCAAACGGACACAACCAACCACCATTCGCTCGAACCACCTCGCACGGTCACACATTCTCACACATTCGGCACCTTCCGACCACGGCGTCTTCGAATCTTTATCTACCCTTTTATCATTTCAATGTAAAATCTCGCTCTCGCACGGATACGCAAAAACACAGTCTCGCCGAGTGTTGCAAAAACTTTGATCCCATGTGGTCCACCCATCCGCCACTGCACTGCACTCCCAGCGGCATTCGGGCGTCCTGCGTCATTTCATTCAAGTTTTCAACCCTGTCCAGCAACGTTGTCGGCGGCGTGATCGCTTGGGCGAGCTACTTTTCGTCGTCCCGGGGTGCCAAAACCGGTCGTTTCGGTTCCGTACGGGGATGGGATATGTGTTTGTGGCGGTATGTATCGTGGCGCGTGTGTACGCGTGTGCTTGGAATTAACCGCGCCTGGCCAGTCCCGCCCTATTCCGGAGGGGGGCTACCGGTCGGACCGAACAGATCCAACGATCCTCGAAAAACGAAACGATTCACACCCATGCCCCCCATGCGTCTCCGGCGTGCTCGTCGTCTCGGATCCGACCAGTTGGACGAGTGCACCCATATCTCCCCCCGCTATGTCACCAGATGGACAACAGTTTCGAGACCAAAGCACCCCAAAAACCGAAGAACCAACAAACGGCCGTACCGTGGAAGGGTGCAAAACCGAATGGCACTAATATGCACCCCTCCCGCCTGTCAGACACCTGAGGATCATTCCTGATGCGCGTGCTTACCGCAATGATCAGGTACGCCACCACAGCTGGTACGGTCTTTCCTCTTCCAAACTGGCGATTGGTTAATCGTAATTTAACACTAGCGCCCGATACATATTTCTTTTTACTGCACTTCGATTTTCCGCCACCACCTTGCCAAACCGCGACGCTTGAGGTTTCGGTAAAACAAGTCAGCCATGTTACGGCCGGCAGCGGCACCCATCTTGCACCCGCTACCCAGCGCTACCACCACGGTTCCCATCGGCAGGCAAAGCAGGAATAGACTCGGCACATACACTTTGGTCATCCACTGCCGATTAGCACGAGCAAGAAAGCGGGCAAACAAACCGACCAACCAAAGCAAGTGCAGCAGCAGCAACAACACCAATATGTTCAAATGATATTACCAACAAAAAGACCAGTTTGGGTATGTGCAATGTTTGTTTGAGTTGTTTTTTTTTATGTTCCACCTGTTTCTCTTCGCCAGTCGTACTATTGCACGCTTCACAGCAGTAATCGATTGCGATGCAATCTTGGTAGAGCCTTCCAGTGCCGTATGATGGAATCTTCAGCACAACATTCTCTCCATGCTGTGTAAATGATACTGCGTTCATTGCAGAAGGAGTGTAATTTGATATTTTGGGAGCCGTTCTAGGTACAGTGATTGAACAATTATTGTGCAAGGGGATTTCCAACCGAGCAACCGAAAACATGCGCATCCTAGTTAGTTTACAGGATTGATAACTGGAATTGAATCCACTGATGCATTCAAATGTTTTTCACATCCTGAAGCACTAGTAAAACTTATGGTGTAAGAATCTTTTGTACAGTATACAAAACTGGAGATATCGACTCAAATTTGGCTATTAATATAGAAAGTCACAACTGCAATAGGATCAGACCTATGTGTTGCAATTTAAATAAATAAATAAATAAATAAATAAATAAATAAAACAATAAATAAACAAATAAATAAATAAATAAATAAATAAATAAATAAATAAACAAATAAATAAAACAATAAATAAACAAATAAATAAATAAATAAAAATAAACTCTAAAAATAACAAATCCAGCTGTAAAGAAAAGTCTGAAGAACAGTGCAACTGTTAGGAATAGTTTCAGGACGAAAACATTATGGGGACTAATTAAATCTAGCTGCAGCTGCTGCTTCAAGACACGATAAGCTGATGTGTTATTTTCTATTAGAATTATTTTATGTGCATGTAAAACTTTAACCTCAATGGATTTGTGTGCACAAAGTATTTAGTTAACAATTCTTGACTTATATCTAAATTTGCATTTTGTTCATTGGATGTACGTAATTAAGGAAGCATTTGAATACGATTCCTGTTTTAATTGAGCTTTCAGTGAATAGTAATCCTTCCCAGGTTAGATGGTTTATGCTAATGGATTGTTTACTGCATTCCAAAAACTTTTCCTCTTTTGGATTTTATATTGGAGTAGGTTGCATACTTATGCTCGAACGTTTCTGTACCATTGAATTTTTTCAAAATCTATTTGAACTTCTAAGGTTCATTTGATGTAGTGTTACATTGCTTCATACTTTTCTGCGAATAAAAACATTATTCAGTTTTTTTTATTGTCGGACAAGCTATTTACTTATGCTAAACGTGCATAAGTTTTTCAATATTTGTTTCCAGTTTTTGGATGTGTATTGCGTACATATTTGGGGTTTACTGCTTTTTTCTACATAGCGCTTGTAAATACGTTTACTTGTGGGATTTTCTAGCATTTATCTCGGAATATATGTTGTTTTTTTTTATTACTATTTATTTTATGCAAGGAAGATTCGATTGAGTGCACTGTCTATAGTTTGTTATACTATTTTTGAAAATGTGATTAATTCTCTACTTTTAATGTGTCAAATAAATACAAATATGATCACTTCAGCTTTGATTTACTAGTGCGGTTAGCGAGGCAAACAGTGCTGCTATACACTATATCCTGAGAATAATATACGTGTTCCATTTTAGTTTTTAAAATAGAATTTAGGTTGTTATGGATTATTAGGTTGATTTAAGGATATACATAATCTATATATCCCATGTGTGATATATAATCTTTGTGCTGCTTCATCCATGTTGGTTTTACCATTTATTTATTTTTATATAATTTATGAACGTTACTGTCAGGATTTTTATTTTATGCGTTATATTGAGCCAGGATGTTGAAATATTGTTGCGATCGCGTATACCCTACATCCCCTAATTTTTCACATTTTGATAAGTTCGAATTATATTGCTTCTTCTCCGAATCATATGATTTATTTTTTAGTCCTATTAAGTTTGTTCAAGGATGATGATATTATTGCATGACGATGACGATACTAGATAGCAGATACTGTAATGCGGAGATGTTCTCCAAAGCATATTTTTCTAAGTTTTCTTACTACAGGATGTAAGAATATTACGAACAAAAGCATTGATATAGGATCGCCTTGGCATATGGATCTTTGGATTTGTAAAGTATTGGTGAATGTACCATTAACTAAAATTTTGTGTATTGCTCTGTCTCCTATTGTTTTTTGTATATTGTCATAATATAACCTTTGGATTTGAAAAGTATTGGTGAATGTATCTTTAATTAAAATTTTGTATATCGACCGAGTACACCCGGGATAAGGTGACCTTTCACCGTTTGGAGAAGGAAATGTCTTCAAACGAATGTGAATTGTACAATAGATTAAGATACTCTTAGTCGTAAGCAATACGGCCTGGCCGTCCATGAATAAATAGAAAATTCTGTCTCCTATTATTTTTAGAATATTGTTAAAATATAACACCGGCTTTGTTGTGGACATAAACAGCACTACAATAGCAATTACAATATGTTACCACTCGGGACGCTAGAACGGAAGAAGAAGGCCGATATCCATCACGTCCTGCCGTCCTGATATGTCCTGCCGTGAGTCCTTCCACACATACGGGGCCAAAAATCCTTCTGAGCATCTTCCTCTCGTATGTGAGTACTAGAACTACATAGGTTCTATGCAGTCCCAGCTTCGTTCGTCGTGAGAGATGTTTTGAATGGAGAACTTTCCTCAGAATGTAGAATGACCGAATGGCAGCCAGTATCATCCTAGACGACTTCGAAAAGTGCGCTTATCTATTTGTACATCAGGATCTGATTTGACTTATAGAAGATGGTCCCCAAAGTTTTCACCGCTGAGTCACGGACGGTCCTCTCTAGCGCTAGGATGAAGAGAAAACAAGCTAGCCCACCTCCTTGGCGCTGACCCTTGGGCCCTGCCTGGACAACTAACTAAAGAGTAAATAGTAACTTATCGAAAATACTCACGGGGCCTACCTAACTTATCGCCCCAACATTATGTGGTGCTGTCTCCTGTTGCTTTTAGTATAATGATTATTATGTTTGTTTATTCTCATTACGCCCATTGTCTTATATAAGAAACTACGGTTTTCTTTCTATCATATAGGCTTGGTCCAAATCGAAAGAACCTGCAACCTTTCTCTGTTTCAGTTCATCTATTTTATTTCTTTTAAATGATATGGTGGGTTGGAAAATATTGTCATTTTTTCAGTTGGTTGGTTGAAACATTGTGGAGATCAATTAGCAACATGATGGGTCTGAACGACTTTAATCCTGCAGCAGTAACATTTTTCTTTTTAATCAGTACAATTATTCCCTCGAGCAAGGTATTTTCAAACAAAATATAAATTTGTAACTTTGTGTTAGGTTTTAGGAAGTTTTATTTATAAGACCGTGTGAATGCCGTCTAGTATAGACACCAATACCATTATAGCTTAAACTTTATGTATCATTAATTGGCCAGATTTTTTAGAGCTGCCATAAGTATACTTCAACGAAATTAATCATAATTTGTACTGCAACTCATGTTTCATTGATAAAGGAAGACCAAAACCGCAATACGAAGCACAACTCTTAAAATTCACTTTTACTTTTCTCTCCTCACATGGCCCAAAAACGTGCCCGGGTGTGCAGGCACGTATCTGTTGCATGACATAGCCGCTACAGCATGAAGAGGAAGAAAAAAACAAGTCCACAAAAGAGTGCACAGTGCACCAACGTTGGGAATTGAAAACCCCATCAATACCGAAAATAATGATGCGGGCAAAATGAAGATTAAAAATGATGGATAAATAGTGCAGCACCACTTAAGCATGGGTAGCCAGATCTGATGTGTTTCGGGGATCCACTTTAACCCATTGATAAGATAAAGCATTACACGAACGTACACTTTAATATATTGCCAAGTGCTCAGGGGGTCTCTGTGGGTAGTACATAAGCACCCTTTGCCAGCATGCTGGGGTTTTCTCACAAATTCTTAGAAACGAAAACTGCATACAAATTGCTAGATTAAGGATGAAATATGACATGTTAGCTTGATATTCAACGGGTGTGTTTATTCGAATAAAAAACACCGCCCATGCTCGACTGATTTAAAAGTTAGCGCAGATCAGCGTGCAAAACTTCGCTGACAGTGTGGTATGTGCCGTGGGGCATCCTTTAAACATGTCACGGTGATACTAGCGCGGAAACACTTCGAATGCTTAAGCTTTGGGCCGAATAGTAAACGCTGTCCGAGCGACAACAGCTTTTGAACCGCATCATCCGGTGATGGATCGTTCGATCGGTAGGTGGCAACCACAACGCACTCCGAGTGTGGAACGTACGTGGCACACGTCCATCTGATCCATCGCGCATCGAAATGTGGCCTCGAAGTGGTCGAAACTTTAATGACAGTGCGCCACACACACACACGCATGGTGATGTAATTGGAGGGGACCCAGGCAGGGATGGGACGGGTGCAGTAACGGTACAAACGCGCGTTGTTTCGATTATTGTTGATTAGGCTTTTTTGCGCTACAAGCAATGGTCCTTATGCCATAAGGAATTGGAACGATCATCAGTAAATTGGTCGATCGAATAAAGATTCCATATCCGTGTTTGGAGCGCGTTGTGTCGGTTCCATTTATTGTAGTACTGCACTCGAAAGATATTGTTATTTAAAATGGTTTTGCGTTTTGTTTTGTTATTGTTGTGATTTTAGATTGTGTGGCTAACTAAAGCACTAAAAACTACAATGTACTTTTTTCCTGCCCTTTAGCCAGTGCTCCGAAGCACGTTATGTTGGATGTGTTTGTTGCACGCGCTTTTCGTGTACCATGTTTCTTAACTTTTCAAATGATCTATTTATGCTAATCACCTTTCCTGGGACTGTTGCTTTATTGTTGGTGTTCAGACGCTCTGCTCCGAATCGCTATTGCGTCACCTGTCTTGGTTTGGACGCGGGTTCCGCATCCGGATCCCAACTGTTATATATATATACACGCAGATAGCCATCGGCAGTGCAGCTACTGGACATGATCGTCCCAGACCTCCCAGCAATCACACCTTACTGCTACCACTTGGTCCACGTGGCATATTTCAAACAGAAGATGTTGGATTCGTCCCATCTACGGAGCGTAAACAATCGTTAGACACATTTTGAACATTGAGTGACCGACCGGTTTCTTGTAGAATTACGGCCACGGTACGCAACCCGGAACTGAAACACATCTGATACCGGTGTTCGCCGCCGGGCCAAGAGGCTCAAGTGCGCACACGATGCATTATTGAATTTGGAACGGTTCCAAACGACGAGCGCTGAAATAACCTAGTCCAAAACCGGACAGGTCACTCTCCGCTTTGCAAGCCTTGAGGTGCGATTGTACTTCCGGAGCATATGGGCGCATGATAAGCAATAGGTTTCGTTTAATGCTTCCTTTTTTTCTCCTCTGAGTTTGGCTCATTAAAATTGTTGGAATAAATTGAAAAAGAAACTACACAACAAAAGTGGAAAGCGAGTGACATTGGATGGATGCAATTATAGGCCGGAAAGATAAATAGTAATATAAGATTTCATGGCAGTTTTCACCTAAATAAAATACACAAAACTCACTGCAGGAGTTCAAAGCGATCCAATTAATATATACGCTAATGTAATAGATATAAAATAAAACATCAAAATAGAAGGAAAAAAACTTCATATAACAATTATAAATTGAGTAATAAGAGTTCGAAAAGACCAAGATTAATGAGAATTAACAACTTCAAAGCTGAATAACAAAGAACAAGTCGCGACACGTGTATGAATGAAGTACAAAGCAGGAAAAGAACATGTGAAGCTTTCCGGTTCAACCACAAAATTGTTGCATTGTTAAATGTGTATTTATTAAAGGGAGAGTTTAATAAAAGAAATCACTATTTGGGGTACAAATAAGTCTTGTTATTAAATTTTCCCAACCTGCTCCCATATTCCCAATAACATTCTCCCCACTTGATCAGTTCAATATTTTCCACAAACAGCTGCACGGGCATTGAAAAGAACACAACAATGCACGAAATGTGCGAAAAGTGGTGCAATATGATGCAATAGAGAAGGACACCGCGCCGGAGATGAGCGCCAAGAGAGCATATCTTCGCGCGGTATCACGCGCCATCCGTGACGTTGTCGGATGCTGCTTGCACTCCCGCAGAGGGCTACAAAACGGGGGCCTGGTCATTGTTTCGACAACGCAGTGTGCTGTCCACTGATGGAGATCCGCAATGACGATTGGCGCGAATATTTTGCGCCATCAGTACCAGCTCCACCACGAACATGCAAGGCCAACCAGCATCGCAAGGATGGAGAGCGCGATTTCCTCATCAGCTGGACGAGCCGTGAGGCTGATTAAGTAATCGCACGAGTGTGGACATTTGTCGCACCGTTCACGTTCACGACGGCGGTGAGGTCAACTTACCGCCAACAGGTAACGGTGGAAGGGATTAGAAAGCACCGGGAGGGGGTAACGAGATATGACGTACAAGGGATGAATGGAGCATTCGTAACGACACGCAACCTGATAAGCGGAGCTTCTTACCTTAGCGAATCCTGCGTGAAGATTCGATAAAAAAATGATGACACACCGAACAGGGATTAATCACCATCCAGAATCCAGGATGCTGTGGTGCGACCAAACTGTCCGTCCGGTGGCAGTTGATTCCCCGTTTTCAGGTCGTTGTGATTATGCAGACAATTTTCTTCGCTCAGCTGTGACCACGGATTCACTTGTCCTGCTCTCTCCTTCTGTCACACTTTGACACTGACGGCATCTCTAGCACGTATGCACCCACTGTGCTCTTGGGCTCTCGGTTTCGCACACACTGTTCGAACGTGTATCGGTACATTCGCTGACTCTCTCTCTGATTTTACAAATTATCCCGTTCGATTGCACGGCACGCTCATTCATCCGTTCTAGTACTGCATTTTTGACACTTTTCTACCCTGCTCTCTTCTCGCTACTGTTTGCCTTTAATCTTGCGCTCTTCTTCGCTCGTTTGTTCTAGCCCTGTTTGACAGGGCTTTGTTATGATTGTTCGTCCTTTGCTTGTGCGACGAATGTTTTGCAAAATTTGGTAACGGAACAGAAACACGAAACTTACCCCACGTACGGACGATAAATTCGTGCGCTTTCGCTATGAAAATCTAGGCCAGCGGTGTGTATTTAGCTTCGGACTGGGAGATTTGTTTTCGTCGATGCACGTCACACTGAAAACGAATCACAGTCTTGGTGGAGCCATCCTCACGGGCTGCATCGCAAAGATTTACACCTTTCACGATTCTCGATTACTAAGCTTCTCACTTCCGTATTGTACGTAGAAGCAGTAACGAAAATCGCTTTCCTAAACGAACACGGAAAGCTCGCACTAATTACACTCATCGACGATCCTGATACGATAGAGAGAAACACTTGGCGCTAGTCACATGAGTTTCCTCAAAACACTGCTCACTGTGAACACCGAAACGCGATAGCCGTTCCTTCCAATCGCCAACGAATGAATGGCCGACCAGATCCATTGCTGCTTTTACCGCCCAACACTCAGCGCACCGAAGAACTGTTGTGGGGATAAGGTGCTCCTGCCAAGACCCCTTGAATGAACATGACGTACAAATCGGCACATTTTTCGGGCGCCGAGCTGCACTGCACTCTTGAGCGGACCGTATTCAATCTACCAATGTATGAGACATATCCGTGGGGAAAGAATTAATTGTTTCATCTTTAGAAAATTGATTACACAGGAAAAGCTACTAATTTTCCAAGTATTGAAATGGAAAGAATGAGAGTGAGAGAGAAAACTTGCTTTTCTCTTAGTACTGTATCGGGGAGGTTAGCTCATCTCGGAGTCCAACCATTTTGACATTGAAACAAATGAAAGCCAAAATATATTTTCCAAACAAAACAAATTGTAAAGCGGGATGCTTTTTATAATTCGATACTCTATGTGCATTTGAATAATATTTACGAGCCTTATATAGCGCCGCTAGAGTTTCAACTTTGTAAAATTTATTTCAAAAGAGCTGCACAGTGGTACCGCTACGTCAAAGAATTTACCCCGAGATTTTAACAAATATAAATTAGGGGTCAAATAACCTGTGAGATTTAAATAATATCGCTACTTTTGTAGAATTCTTCTTCGAACAATTAGAATAATACTAAGCTGAATTATTTAGCTCTCAAGTATCTTTCTGCTTTGTTCTTAACTTTCTACTGTTTCACCATTATTTCGAATTAAGAAATGATTTCATTTTTTCAAACAGGTCCGCCTGGCGGCTTAACCTGTACTTATGAAAAATGCTAAAACTGAAGACTAAAATTGTGAAATAAAAATAAAAACGATATCGAACCACCCTTTAAGAAGTAGACGCTTAGTTAGGAAATGGATAAATGAAAAAGTTTTGTAAACACAAACGAACGTAATAATGAAGTTGTTCAACTTTCGATCCGAAGAGAACACTCTTCCGTCTTATGGTTAGGGTGATATCATGATGCAATGTTTTGTATAGGGAAAACAATAATTTTAAGCTACTTATTTACATGTCAAACGTTCTTATGTCTTCCTTTGTCACCGTTATCGCCAGTGGAATTTACATTTCAATTGTACTTTATCTGAGGCATCTGCTACGGTTTCATTTAGGCAAACTATGTCTTCAGACGGTGTTTGCTAAAAATATCACCACAATTCAAAACAACCGGAAATAGGCATCGCTATGCCGGACTACGTTGTGAAGCTAAATGCTAATTATCTTATTTTAAAAGTGAGGTAGTAACGTCACTATCCTTGATTTTATTTTTTATTCTCAAGTGGTACTACATTTACAATTATGGATGGAATGAAGGCACATAGCACACGTACGTACGTGACGTGACTTTGGACGGATAAAGATACAATAATTTCAAGAAAAGAGATTCATAATGCTTCTAAAAGAACACCTTCAAGAATACCGCTGCTAAAGAGATAAGACACGATGTTAATGTGCTACTGAGCGCTGCAGTTGAGCGATAGATAACCCACGGGAACACAGTGATGAAGTTTTCCGTCTCCTGCCAAGGATTTTCTCCATCATCAAAATGCATCGGACATTGGTCCCGTTCGCGCTCATACTCCGTCATATCGATGGCCACCACAGCACCTTCGGTATAGTTCCAGGAAGTTACATCTTGCTTGATATCGCAAAATGCGCCCACGGCCTGCGACATTAGCACACGATTCAAATCCGCCCGCTGGTAAACCCAGCAGCGGTACTTGGAGAGAGGATCCAGATCGTCGTACGTAATAAGGTAAGATTTAAGATTTTCCTGCCAGTATCCGACACATTTCATACGATAATCCGGGTCGCTGTAGATGTCGATCGGTCGTCCAAGATAATCCACCGATAGGCAGTAATCCGCATCGATCCTCATCTCCTTTTGGTCACCGTCGCAAACGGAAAAGTCCGATATGTTTTGCTTGCAGCGTATGTCCGGACGAGGACTCAGTGTGACACCACCGAGAATGCGCGTTTTGAATGGCGCTTCGCCTTTCTGCGTGAAGTTAAACTTTCCGGCCACAGGACATCGAATGGGAACGGGTTTTGCCGATAGCAGCAAATTATAATTCCATTCTTCTCTGTTGGGGAATTGTTTCCACGAGCAAACGGTTGAAAAGTCGTCCTGTATCACAGCAAGTCCACGCCGGTAGCGGATAATGTTGTGATGTTTAGGGACAAAATCGAAACATACGTAATCCGTCTGACAGCCGTCCACTGTAAGGCGAGCCATCATAATGCGTGTATCTCGCTGCTCTCGGCATATGTAGATTGTGCGACGGTAACGCGACTGATCCGGTTTGTACGTTTCCACAATGTGGGTTTCATTTATCTTCACATCGCCATCGACGTTGGCGGTATTGATCCATTCTCCGGTGAAATTTTGCGGGAATCGACAGCCCGGTTCGATGACGTCCGCCTTTACCGGTGTTATTCTTAATCGTTCTGGAGACTTTTCTACCGTCTTCAGAGTATTACATTCGGCCGTGATCGACACGCCAAGATACAGATCGTCGTCACGGTTCTTCAAAAAGCAGCGATACTTTTCGTCCTTTCGAGATTCCTTCGTGTTTGCCACGGCGAAGTAGTGGTTCTTGCCGACAAACCAATCACCCAAGCAGCTGTATTCTACCACCCCATTGAATGTATCCGCCATTCCAATGCACTGCTTGTAGGTGATGTTAAACTTTTCGTTCGATATCAAGAACTGTGTTCCGGCTTGCTGACATGAATGTATTCTCGCATCCGGATGGTCACATTCACCTGTGAAGCGGAATCGGTTCTGGTACGCAAATTGCCATACACCCTCAAGAGACGAGCGACAATTGACGGGGACGTAGTTTTCGTTAAACAGCGTTATTAATTGCTGATCGGTTGAACCACGGCAAACTCGTTCTATGGTAGGTTCTTCGTGTGGCGCCAGAGTCACACATACGGCTGAAAATGCATCACAAACCATTTTACACCATACTGCGTGGTTGCTTTTTGCAAGTTTACTTACATTCGTATTTTTCGAAAATGTTCAGCGTCCTGGGAAATGCGTGCACACAGTGGTAGCACCTTTTGCCTTGGAAAATGAACGTGTAATTGGATCCTTCGCGGAGCATATTAATAATCTCGCCTCTGTCTGACATGCTGTGATCATCCAGGACCGTCAACGTAGGTCTTCCGACCTCCCAAGAAAACCATGATCCTTGAAGGATTTTCGGAATGGTGAAGTTGGATCGCGCCGTAACGTAAGACACTGGAACGAATGATTAGGAACACAATTAGCAAAGCGAAATTGATACCATTAAAAAGCAATCAACAGGATCGCCATGGCCGGACAATGGAAGCCAATAGGCAGCCCCGCCCTGTTGAAGGTGATCTGGTAACGGAAGATTCTTACCACCATACAGTAGAACAACCAGCAGTTTTAATACTTGAGTTGGCTTCATTGTAAGCCAAGCAATGAAATTAAACTAGTTTCACAACGTTACACTAACTTATCGCAGCAAAATAAACGAAAACATTGATCAGCACGCCAATTGTTTATGGGGTTGGTTTCTTTTTTTTTTACTTGTGACGCTGATTCATGCCAAACGTCAAAGAGCCGTCAAAAAACCGTTGGCCTTGAGAGCGTTACAGGTGCTGTACGAACCTTGAGCGTTAGCTTCCTCGATGCGTTACCAGTGACACTTCGCCGATTCGTGCCGAAGCTTGACAGTCGGGCCAGGCTGCCAAATGGTTGTGGCTGTGTGAAACGGGCTAGGAAAACGCACATCACTGCATTCGGCATCAGTTTTTTTCAAGATGGCGAACGTGCGGGATAGCGACATTTCTCTGTGGCTCCACAATAAGCTTGGTACATCAAACGATTCATGGATAAGTGGTTCCATTACGTCTCAATTGAATAAAGAAGTGCTTCGGAACATCAAGGAGTGTTTTCCAGACTTACAGACCCAGGTTAAGCTGAAACTGCTGTTGAGTTTTTTCCAAATTCCGCGACGGATCGTCGAAGAGGTAAGCGTGCGAAAGGGATGTCCCGAGCTCATGACGACAACGTTGCGCCGACTTGTGGTCGCGCGTACTGTGGGAAAAAAACACACAATGCTGATGTTGCAAGCGCGTCAGTGGTAGTACGCGCTGAAAAAAGTAAATGTTGCACGGAGAAGAAGGCAATGTTTTCGGAAAATGTGCATATAGAATTCGCGTACAATAATTTTTATGTGTAAAGCGCTTTTCATCAGGCATTCATGGCTATTGATTATGTTCCTCGTTGCCCGTTCAGTGACTTAGTGGTGATAAAGCATGAAAGCATACTGCTTACGTGTGTGGTTGTGTGCGTGTGTGTTCCGATGTGTAACATAAACAACAACAAAATAGCGACAGCAACCTGTCATATTTTAGAAACCTTTTATAATAAATACTTTCTGGCTCTTTACGTACCCTAACCAATAGTGTTCCGATATGATAGTGTAGCAAGAATGTATATCTCATTAATATTATTCTTTTTGTTTCATTTTGTTGTAGTGGAAAACGGAACTAGAGGAAGTAATTGAAGTTGCTGGACTCGATTCAGAGCTATGGGTGTCAATGATAGCGGAAACGATAAAAACCTTCCCGACCACAGGGTCTTTGAACACGGAAATCTCAGACTACGAAGAGACGCGCCCAATTTTCACAGACATGGTCAACGAATTGCGACGGTTGGTAGTGAAAAATGCCGATCTCGGTATGCTCCCCCTGGAATGTCAGTATCTCAACAAATCGACGCTTGTTTCTGTGGTCGGGCAGCAGTCAACGCCTGTGAAACATTTTACGTTAAAACGTAAACCGAAAAGTGCAGCCTTACGTGCGGAGCTGCTGCAAAAGTCTTCCGATGCACAGAGTTGCCTCAAGAAGATATCTGCACCAACAGTGCCTTTACGGTCGCGTGGCATTCCACGTAAAATGACCGACACAACACCGCTTAAAGGTATCCCGTCACGCGTACCTACCGGTGGCTTTCGTTCACCTCCGACTACCCCAGGTCAAACCCGGCCGGCAATGAGCCGAACGCCAGCCGGTAGAAAGGATGGAGGTATAAAGCTACTCGAGATCGGAGAGCAACCGCTAGGCTATGCGGCAGCGAAAAAACGTAAGCGAGAACAAGAGAAGGAAGAACAGGCAAAGAAGGTGGCGGAACAACAGAGTCAAAGTGCAAATGATACGAAGTCGACCACAACCACGCCGTCTACATCAAGTCCAACTGTTACGACAACGCCCGATTATGCGGCAGGTTTGTCAGCACCCTCGACAGTGTACAGTCAGCCTGCAACACCAATGCCGGCCACATCTGGCAGCAAGGATGTATCCTCTAGCGTGATGTCAACGTCTGTTGCCTCTAGTACATCGCAAGCTCAAGTACAACAACCACAAGCGCAACAACAGCAACCAACACCATCCCCCCAGACGCAGCTTCAGCCAGCACAGCGGCAGCCGCAACAAACGCAACCGACAATAACAACTTCTCAGCAATCTCAACAGCAACAAACGCCCTCTCAGGCAACATCTGCTGTGGTCGATGAGGAGGAAGAGGTTGAGATGAAAGACACAAAACCGGAATCCATTAGCTTAACCACGCCCGTTGCTATACCGGTTAGTGCTGTGCCAAGTGTAAGTTCGGCACCACCTCCATTGGCATATCCTGCAACGAAAACAATATCAGCAACGGTCATCAAAACGGAACCCAGCGGTGTTGGGGCAGGTACGGTTGGAAGTTCTATGGTTACGTTGTCATCACAACCCCCATCGTTGGTACGAACTGTTCCGTTAACACCTAAACAAGCCAAATCGGTACTGCAGTCGCAATCGGGAGCGACGGGAGGAGTTCAGATAATTCAAAAATCCACAGGCAAAACGATCAGTGCGGCTGCAGCAGCTGCTGCAGCAGTAACGAGCACCAGCAACACCAACGCGCAGCAGAAAATAGAAATCCTATCGTCTGAGTCGATCGTACCCGGAACGTTACATGCCTCCATTCCAAAATCTACGACCATCATCAATCGTGGTGGAAATATATTGTTCACTACGAAGCAGGTGCAGCCTGGCACGACAACAGCTGCCGGAGGAGCAACAATAATACAGCAAAAAACGCCACTTACTTCGTACGTGCTTAACACGACATCGCCCGGCAAACAGCTCAACATTCAGCGAATAGTTTCGAACGCGAGTTCCACAGGCACGCCTAGTTTGACGACAACCATTTCACGGGCTCCGCATCAGCAGCAACTGCTGCAGCAGCAATCGCAACAAATTCAAGTCCAGGGACAACAGTCAGCTACGCAGCAGACTAGGATTGTGCAAATTAAAACAGCTCCAACTGTGTCGCTTAACAATAATCAGTTGATGCAAAATATTCCACCCCTTATATCTACCCAGATTCCGGCCGGGGCGACTCAGCCAACGATACTAAACATTCAATCCATGCAACAACAGCAGGGTCAGCAGAATCAGTTACAAATTACCCCGACAGCAGTGCCCCAGAAGCGCACGATCACGATAACAGCACAAAACCCGCCGACGGCTGGTATGACTACCTCCGTCGCACAAATTCTTCAACATCAGCAACAGCTGCAGCAGCAACAACAGCAGCAACAGCAACAACAAGCGCTGCAAGCTACTGCTGCAGCTGCGGTCGGCCAACAGCCAAAGTACACACAAGTGGTTATGCCGCCGAATGTTAAGGGAAACACCTACTACGTAACGAATGCCGCAAATGTTTCGAATGTGCTGAATCAGAAAGGAGTCATCATACAAACGGTCGACGCATCGGGCAACACTGTATATCAGCAGATTCCGCTACAAAACGTTTCCGGATTGAGCGGAGCCACAATACTGACGGGACCGCCAGGACTGATCAAAACGGAATCGGAAACAAAGCTGAGTCAAATTCCCGCACTGGTACCAACTAGCTCGTTGCATCAAAATATTCCCGCCCTAACACCCGTCGTGATTCAACCCAGTGGAGGACAGCAGCAAGGCACTACCGTGGTACAGCAGCAACAGCAGCAAGGTGCAACCATACCGGCATTGATTACGAACATTTCACAGCAGCAGGTCCAGCAGCAGCAACAGCCGCAGGTAAAGCAGCAGGTGATTTTCCGACCTGTCGGTGGAACAAACAATGTGCAAACAATTTTGCCACAAGGAATCACGCTTATTCAGCGGCCAGGCGGCCAACCAAAGCTAGTGCAAACGATCCAACAATCGGCCGGTGCTGGTCAACAGCAGCAACAGTTGCTAAAAGCGGCCACCGCAGCAGGGCAGGCAGGACAACGTACAATCATTACGCAAATACCCCAACAGCAGCAACAGCAGGGTCAGCAACAGCACACGATTCAGTTCCAGGCCCCGGGATCACAGCGTACTGGCGGCACTACCATTCAGCTAGTCCAGCAACCGCAACAGCAAGGTCAAACCCAACAGATACAGGTGCAGCGTGCCCAATTTAAGCAAGTGCAGCAGCAACAACAGGGAACTACGGTAACGATACAGTCTCAAGGCAGTGGTCAGCAGCAGCAGCAGCCACAACAAGCGCAACAGCAACAAGCGGGTGGAAGAAAAGGGCTTTCAATATCCGTAAGTAGCATGTGTTTTAGTTTAGAAAGTTAGATAATAATTTATGTGCAAAATTGACGAACAATTATTTAAATTTCGTCTATTTTCGCTTTTATGCCGTTTTAATCAAAATTCCTGACTGGTTTTTGCAGAGCAAGTATTACATGGAAGCACATGACATGTTTAAACGGGCTAACTGCGTGTCCCGATTAGAGAAGGCTATAATCATCGGTTTCATGGCTGGCTATCGAAACAATCCTAGGCCTTCACCGGAAAACATCGTGACCATAAAATTAAATGAAAGTGTTGTAAGTAGAGCTCTAGCGGTACAATCGCAAATGGTCATTGTAAAACACACTACTAATTGTTTCGGTTCTTGTAGGAAAAAGTGCACCAAGACGATAGGGCAGCTTTGATGCTGGTTGAGTCGCTCATCACGCTCGACTACAACACGGGTCAGTGGAGAACATTCCGAAAGTATCGTGAAGTTGACCAATCGCAACAGCTTGCAGAAAGCGTTAGCAGTGACACAACGGCGGGTGGTGCTGCAAATACTGCTACGGGCGGAGGCAGTGGGACGGCCGCATCCGCTGGACAACAAAATTCAGTAGTTATTTAATATTTAGCATAGGGTGCACCAAAAACAGAAGCAAACCGCAATAAGTAATATGGCCGCAATCCTGGTCGGCTTCAGTCCCGTGGCGTATGTAGTCCTTTTTGCAGGAAGATGCATGCGCGAAGATGCGCACGTAAACTGTTTGCCGTTGCTGTGCAGCTATCTATATCAGTCGTGACATAGTGATTAGTGGTATAACACATTAGTACAGTGTAGGCGATAAAGTTGCAATAAGCGGTGATGCGAATGTGAACACTGTTAGGCAAATTATGAGGTATGTAATAAGTAGTATATATTTGTATAGAAACATGATGTAATAATGCCAACATAATAGGTTTGCAAATTTTTGCAGAGCGATTCTAAGAATCAAGCACCTTGTTTGAAACTGTGACTCTGTTGGAAAAGTGAAATATTGCAAACAGTTCGATGAGTTTGGAAATGTTTAGTCGATTAGTTTTAGCGCAAACATCATTTCAGCGTTGTTTCCTATCGAAAGATGTTTTGTATAAAGTGATGTGAATATTAGTATTTTGAGTTGTTTTTTTTTTTAATGATGTATCGATACACAGCTTAGTGAGATGGGTTCCATAAATTCTGTACATATGAACAAGCATGGAAATGAATGCGGAAAAAGTTTAGGCAACAACAGCGCGGGGCACTTGCGGTAATTTGCCCCTTTGCAGGGATAGCGAACAAAACACACGGTGTTTATTAAGCATTTGTTAGGAGCTTTAGCGGATCAGTCAGCTTGCGTTTGAAAGCATACAACGTGTGTGGAAGCCGCGTTTGTGTGTGTGTGTTTTTTAATTAACAACTGCAGTTTCAGGTATTTTAAACTCCTTTCTCATTCTTACCATGTGCCGACGGCAATGGGCATCTCGTAGTTTATGTTATTTCCCACATTCTCAAGACAATAGCATATTAATAGGGGTGTTTTGCTTTAAGTTCTAGTTGTCTTTCGATTTTGTTTTAACGTAACGAAAGTTCTTATGTATAAACTAAACGCATTTTAGTTCGCAGGGAAGATAAGTGTTGTTACGAATTATTATTTTAGCGTCTGTATCAAAATAAAAAAGAGATATCGAAATATATGCGTAAACAACAAACGATATAAATCGTTTATATGTAGAATTCACTAAAACTGTAAATTAACCGTAAGCACTGTGCTCATCTTGCGCCTTTGTGAAAATAAGTTCGATAATATAGAACTCGAGTGGACTTCGAATGCGAATGTTTGAGCATAATGATGCCGGACTCATTCACTAACAAGCAGATGTTCGTCAGTCATGCTCTTCCACGAGTCATAGAGGATCGCAGCGAACCTCGTTGGGTAAGGTTCAGCTAAACCTGTTGAAAAATCAATGCAGAAAGGGATGTATGAGAGCGGTTTTCGCGGAAACGGTTTGTTAATCGTAAGCCCGGTCAGCACGACTTGCTCAACTATGAGCGGGCCAAGAAGAAAAAAAATAATGAACTAGGAAAACTGAAAAACGATCATAATTTCTTCTGCTAATTCTTCTTCTTTATCACCACACAATCTCGATAGGGTTAGAGACCTGCCATTTCTGGCTTTCTTTGACTTTATTTACCCGTAGCGAGATAGACCCAGCAAGGCTGGCATATTGGATTGTCAGACGAGCTGGAGACGACTTGGAGCTCGACCGTGAGCGGTTTAGAGGGTTCCTGCAGGGTGGCCAATACCGCGCAACGGTTGAAGCGCGTAATAAGTAAGTAAACTCCGAGTTCTTGTTTATTTTTATTGATTCCACTTAAAAAAATTAAATAGTTTCATTGTACAGCTTAACAGTGTCTGTAACGTTTTGTTGCTGTTCCGGTGTGTTTCGTTGAAACCTGTCCCTAAACATGGAGTGGGGCACTATTTCACTACATCGCAAAGCAACGTCTTTAATCACATTTGTTTATTATCTTCGATATCTTGTGTTGAGTGCCACTCGTTAATGATCGTATACTAAACAATTTTTGGCCGATCCACTCTATGCAATCGATCTGCACCAACTGTTTCTATACCGTAATTAAAATACTGTTCACTTAAAGTTAACCGATCACTGAATTATGTGCTACACCGTCACATAGAAATGGAAGCCCCGTACCGAATGCATAAAAGTAGGCCGTGTGTTGTATCGTGCGGATCGTAGTAAACGAAAGCGGCTGAACCCGTGGCCGTCACTTGCAATCCGGATCTTGTGTCCTGTGTGTGTATTGGTGCGCTCGTGAGTACGATAGTACGATTCGTGTTTCATAAATTAAATAACTTATCTAAAGACCTAGTTGTATGTTCCTGCTTCACGTGCAGCATTAACAAACGGCGGATCCCTTATTAACAACGAATGTCCTTCCAGTGCACTACGGCGCGTTGGCTGTCTGGAGCCGCCGCGAACGGTCTCGAACTGTCCGCACTGTACACGAACTGATTGACCTGATAGTCCAGCATCGTTTTGTAATTGTACACGTTCGATCCGAGCTGCTGTGTGAGCGGGTTCGTGTTGGTGGTGAAGATTCCAGCAAAGTTTCTACGCTTAGCCAACTTCAACACCTCACTCTCCATGAAGTGCATAGCCTCGATATTTTCCTGAGCGGACAGCTCCGCACAGGTACCCATCATGAAGGAGTGCAGTATCTGGTTTTTGCCGGTGGGCAGTTGACTATCTCTGTGGAATACAAAACATGGTCCGTTAAGAAAATTATGATTGATCCGGGCAGAAGCTGCATTGAAGGCACTTACCGGATTGGTCCTTCGACGAATTCCAAGAATTCGAACACAATGATCAGTTTGCTGGTAACGGTCACCTCGGGTTCATCGTGCGCATCAAAGTTAAGTGAAACACCTACCGGGCGGCCAGTTTCATCCTTTACGATGAAGCTCAGTCCCTTCTCGATGAGAACCGTCCAGATATCTTCCAGGATGTCCCGGTAGTCCGTTTCGTAGATCTGCGGTTTAAGCCACTGTTCCAGGTCTGCCTTTTCGAAGAAGCTTGAGGTGATGATGCTGCAAAGGTAAGGTTTAGGTTAGTAATTTATTTGCAGAGCATCATTAAACGAAAGACTTACTTGATCGTGTCATGTTTGTGTTCGAGTGCCAGTGGGACTGCCGTCAGCTGCATACGGTAGTCAAAATCAGCTTCCGCATTTCCATTACCATTGGTCTCGAGCTGGTGGTTTTGCAGTTCTCGTTCGTCGGCACATATTTTGTCCAAAATTTCGCCCAAGTTCTTCGCTCCGATAAACGTGGTAATACTCACCGGATATCCTTTACCACACAGCTGCGTCACGGTGATGATCGAGTTGAGCGAGTTACCACCAAGTTCGTAGAAGTTGCTAGTCAAGCAAATTTTGGCCCGTGTCGAACGACCGATCACCTGACCGACTGTTTCGAACAGATCCTTCGCCGCGATCATTCGACTCGCCGGAACGTTAGCATAATCGTACTCGATCTCTATCTGTGTGTCATCTAAAAAGGGGGTAGAGGGAAGAGGGATAGTCAGAACACTGCGCTCCGCTCGCGAACACTTGCATTGCCGAGGTCCTCCAAACGTACCGTTATTGTTGGTGCTCTCGTACATCTTCAACAACGTTTGACGATCGATTTTGCCGTTTACGAGTAAGGGAATGCTATCGAGCAGAATGACCTGTGGCATCATATAGTGGGCAAGCTTGTCACCAAGCGCTGCCTCCACTTGCAGTCCGGTCTGGAAATGGGAATCCTTTTCCAGTGTCACGAATCCAAGCAGTGCCTGATCGATCTCACCGGCGTGATAGCACAGCACGATACCCTTATCTACACCGTCCAGCCCAAGCAGATTCGCCTCCACTTCCGACAGATCCACCCGGTGGCCGCGGATCTTGATTTGTGAATCCATGCGTCCCTGGTAGTACACGCAGCCCTTGCTGACCGACGCATAATCGCCGGTTTTGTACAGCCGCCCGAAGGACGGATCGATCGCCAACGGGTTGTCGATGAAGCGGTCCGGATCGCGCCCATTAACATACCCCTCGGCCAGATTCGCCCCGGCCACGTACAGTTCGCCGATTTCCTCTGTCCGCACGGGGCGCAGATCTGGGCTCATAATGTAGATGGTGGTATTGTCGAGCGGGTAACCGATTGGGACCTTCTCATAAGCTTCCAGCTGCTTCTTCGACTCGCACACGAAGTACGTCACGTCACCCATCACCTCGGTCGAGCCGTAGAAGTTGCACAGCTGGTGCATACCCTCCTGGAAGTAATCGAAGAACTCGCGAGCCAGCGAAATCTGCAACGGTTCACCGGAACACACCCAGATGCGCAGGCTGTAGAGTAGCTTTGAGCCGGACTGCGGCGGTTTCTGCTGCAGTGGCAAATAGAGCAGCAGCGAACGGAGCAGCGTCGGTACCAGTACCAGCCGCTCGATGCGATAGCGCTCCAACAGTTCAACGAGCTTTTCGGGATTGTTGGTAATCTTCTTGGGCACTACCACAATGGCCATCCCGTTCAGCAGTGGGCCCCATATCTCGGTGACCGAGTCGACGAACGTGAGGGCCGTCTTGAACACACCGATGCGTTCCGTCGTAGAGTAAGGGAAGCGAGCCCACTGCCACTCGAGCCGGTTCAGGATGGTCTCGTGGTTAAGGCGAACGCCTGAAATACGAGCACACAGATTAATAATCACAGATCACCGAGGAGAGGGATGCGTGAATGGGTTTTGCCTACCTTTCGGCACTCCGGTACTGCCAGAGGTGTACAGCACCAGGGCCAGCTGTGAGTCACCCTTTCCGAGCATCGCTTCCGGTCGGATGTTGGCGTTGCTCAGGTCGCTAGCACGTTTCCGCACCTCGGCATAGCTGATGGCGGGTGTCTTCCCGAAGATGGCCGCATTGTCGTAGTCGTCGTCGTACACAACCAGTGCTGGTTGCGCTTCGCCCAGGATGTGCTGAATGCGATTCGGTGGAAACGTTGGATCGATGGGCAGATAGGCGGCACCCGCCTTCCAGATCGCAAGCAGTGTCGTTACGAGGCGATCGGTCGGCTGCATGCACACGGCTACGATATAGTCACCGTCGGTGTTGGGCGGCGAACGGTAGTGATCCTTGATGCGGTTCAGCATGGCCGTGGCCAGTCGGTTCGCCGTCGAGTTGAGCACATTGTAGTTGATCTGCACCTCACCACGGACATCGTCTGGCGGGAGAGTTTGGGGCCATAGATTATTGTATTGCTATGTCAAGGGAAGTGTACTTGATGGATGTTTCAGAAGCAAAGCTACTTGGATGCAGTGGCACTAAACGCGCTATAATCATAGGATCTCGGCATTGTTTAACTGCTGCTCGTTGCCATTGTTTCAACCAGTCCCTTATTTGCCCTTGACGCTATATGTCTTCCATTATGTTATGGGCACTTTTCTAATGGTGAATGCTTGAGTCCATCGGTTTAATCGGGAATATATCATCAGAAACGGATGTACTACCCTTGGAGGGTGTTTAGCACCACAACTTCATGCCATTCAATTCACAACCCCCATCTATAGTTGGCCAGGAGGTGCCAGCTCTTGTTTAATGTTTCATTGGCCGTTGCAGGAGCTCAAGAGCTGACCACAGCATAGCCAGCACCTGCCCCGCAAGCTGTAATGATTGTACCGATGAAGGATTGCGCAAAGCGGCGCGCAAAAGTACCGCAAGCGGTTGTGCAAGTGCGATCACCCAAGACCCGTTCGGGTAGTTGTGTTTTTTTTTTTGCGCACACGGCATCGGCATCTAATGCCGACACGAAGCATGGCCCTGGATTGGGTGTATGGTGCACCCGCCCGGGTCGACTAACCCTTCGCAATTGCACTTGAACGGTGATGGTGGCGGCAAGGGGTAGACCGTTCCCAACCCGTAACCGGCTTGCAGCGAGATACCTGCAGCACCGTAAGCCGCACTTGATCGATCAGTCGGTCGTCCACTGATCCGCGCTGCTGGTGGCAAATATTGAGTAACCGTCGTGTGTGCGATCTTCGCGATCGTCCCCCTCTCCCTTGTCCGTGCGATGGTCACCACCATTTGGGCCCGAACCGCAAGCAGCATGGAACCGCGAGAAGGAAAAACGAAAAATGACGGATAAAAAAGAAACAACACCCAGTGTGGCTCACGGTCAACGCGCGTGGCTCGAAGGAAACTCCGCTGCAAGCCGATGCTACGCAACGGTGAAAACGTTCGAACCGGTGCAGTGATTGCGCCGCGCACCGTACGGGGTTTGGCGGGTGGTTCGCTTTTCTTGACCTTGAACTAGAATTCATGGTACACACACATTTGGCGTAGCGCGGTAGGTTAATATACCGTGGAACGTTTTATTGCTTGCTGTTTTTTTTATTGTCGCGTCGCTTTAGTGGTGGATTTATGCTGCTGGCGAGCATCACCAGCATTGTCTGCGTTGGTTTGGTTCGCTAAATGTCAAGCTCGCCGGGCCCACGATCCGAGTGGTGGCTGCAAGCTACTGCGTCGGTCAGCAGCTTCTGAAGCTCGTTATGCAGCCAGTGAAAGGAATACATTAAGCGACATGGTAGAAATGCTGTTAGTACTGGGCACTAGTTGCTGTTAGCGTTGCACTAGTTTCTGCGGTTTCGGTCACAACTGACCTAGACAGCCATGGGGGGCGTAAGATTGTGCGGGCTTCCACCGCTTCCAAGGTCGAAGACCTAAGCCAGTAATTAAATTTGTATGTGCATAATTTATGTACACCCATTTGTCTCCCAATTGATTGATAGAGTGGATTGGAAAACCTGAAAACATTGTGTATGAGGTCGAGCTTTTTGAGGAAGATTTGATCACACTGAGCAAGATGGATGTCCTCCATTTGCAGAGCTATCAGACTATGGAAATGAATTATTTGCTCATCACCAAGCGTTGTATTTCCATGAAGTTGAAATTGGTGTTGGTATATTTACAGGGTGCCCCCGAAAGTATAAGCATGATTTCTAGCAATGACGTTTCTAGTAACGACGGATGACGTAAAACAGCCGATTCTTGTTATGCTTGATTGTTTGCATCAAGAGCTATTGCATTGTGCATTGAAACGATTTTTTTTTTCAATAGCGTCTGTTAAAATGCAAGGCATTTCCGTCGAAAAGCGCAAAAGCATTCTGCACAAATGGTCCAAACATTTCGCTAAGTCAAATAGCAAAATCGGAAGGTGTGAGTATCGGAGCCGTGCGAACCGCCATCCAAAAGTTTCGGGAGGAGTCCAGCATTGAGGATGCGCCGCAAAGTGGCCGAATTCCTGGTCCTGACGGTCAACAGTTGGACCGGGACATAGCAAAAGCGTTCAAGCAAAGAAATATAAATTCCATGTGGCGATGTGGCTCAAAAACTGGTAAAATCAGGTCAGTATCAAACAGTAACCTCCAACGTGCCAAGGCAAGATTGAATTTAAAAACGTATAAGAAGCCAAAGAAACCGAAACGGAGTACAAAACAGGCCGCATGCGTTAAATATCGGGCTCGGAAGCTGTACGACAAGCTGCTGTGTCGCCAATCTTCATGCATCGTGATGGACGATGAGTCGTGCGTAAATTTTGACTACAAAACTCTTCCGGGGAGTCAATATTACACCGTGTCTGAAAGCCAGGACGTCGAAGAAGCCGACAAATCTATATTTCCCAAAAAATCGGAAAAAAGGACATGAGGTACGGTACGTGCCGAAGGAAATGAATCCCCCGAACTGCCCTGAAGCCCGACCGATTGAGTTATTTTGGGCACAAACCAAGGCACACTTGAGAAAGCATTTTAAAGCTGCTGAGAACATCGACAGTTTTCAAAAAGACTGGAAGAAAGTGTCGTAAATCGTTCGGGACAAGTCTGTGTTGATCCTGATGGGAGATCAGATCAGTTCAAAAGTGCGATCATTGGCATTCGATTAAATTTTGTTTAATTTTTTTTGTTGGGAAATAGTTCAGAACACTCCACAAATTCTATTTATCAAATCAAACATTCAGAATCTGGAACAGGTTTTATTATTTGTCCAATTTTTAAATCGTGCTTACATACTTTCGGGGGCACCCTTTATTTGGTTGTCCGGCAGCTCTGTTTTAGAATCATATTCAATCAAATCATAAGTTTTAATTAAGCACGACCTAGCCAACCAACAACCCGACCGGCAACTCGGAACCGATCCTTCACGCTCGGAGGAAGGCTGATCAGTTAGAAGGGAAAGTGGCATCCAAAGGCAACCAAGCACGGTGACATCGATCGGTGGACGTTTCGGCCAAATTGAAGTTCGTACCGCTGAAGGCTCCACAGCCATTGTGTATACCTACCGTTGTAGATGAGAGCCGTATCGGTGCCACCGAATTTGTCAACGTTCGATTCAAAGGTGCGATGCAGTAAGGTCGGCTGCAGAGGACACAGTTTCCCCTTGACTACGGCCAACTGCGGCAAGGTACCCATGGTGTTGGTGGTGCCTCCGGTGCTTTAAATGGTCGCCGATGAGATAATTTCAAGCTGCACGGTTAGCGCGCTAAATGTACGCTTTCTTCCTTTTCCGGCACGGGTTTTGCTGCAATGAACAATAAGGAATACAACAGAAAAAGAAGCACAATGAGAAGCGGGACAAGGTTACCAGTGAATCTAATTACATATCTGAAGGAAGTGAGAATACATTGTAGCAAAAACAAAAAAACAATACCTTAGAACCATAGAACAAATCATAGAACAAAGATGTATTCTTAAATGATAAGCCACCGGCAATAAATGGTGTTAATCGGTAATCGGCCAGCATTGATTGGAATCGATCAATAGGAGGGTCACCAAAGTGTCTCGCAAGTGTTACATAATGCAACGCGATCATTTCTTCGCGCTGCTACCGCTCGATCGCGTTGAAAGGGTTATATTTCATTCGTCTTAACACGACCGCGCCCCACCAATAATGTGCCGCTACTGCAAAAAAAACGAAACGCTTACATTTATCGATAAAGTTATTCGCTGCGCGTGCCACCAACTGGTTCGCAGCAACGCGTTCGTCCTTTCCCACACGCACTGGCTGTTGGTCCGAACAACGTCCGGTCACGAAGCCCGCGCGTGTGGGAAGCGAGCGCCCAGTGCCAGCAGCAGCAATAAGAAGGCAAATCCGTTTTCCGATTTATTTCGCTCATTCGCTGGGCACGCGCCATTCCACGCGATTCCGCGGCTGATGAAGTGATACACTTTCGGCACCGTTCGGCCGCGACCGTTTGATGTTACCCCTCCAGGGTAATCCAAGGCCCGGGCATAAGTCAGGGCTTGGTGACGGGGGGGAAGGTTTCTTGTTGTCATACTTAAAGTCACCTCATTTTGGATTTTTTTGTTGCTGATTCCTTTTTGCGCTGACTACACCGGTTCTTCATGTGTGTGAGTTTTTTTTTTTAAATGTTTCTTTGGTGTGCGTTTACCCCCAAAAACCTGACCAGGCTAGAGTAAATCAGGCTGGGGTGATTGGATGTTGGCTTGAGTGCGTAAAGCAGTGTGGTTGCATTTTTTTTTTCTTCATTAATTTATCTATTAGTGCGTTTGTGCGAGGCCCACACGATGGAGGGATCTCGGTGTTTTGCGAGCCCATTTTCCTTTCCCACCTGCGCCTTTGTTGTCTGTCGCTGCCAGGCGACGGACAGTCGAATTTATCTGGGCGGGAACTGGTAGCGTTGTGTGCGCGAACTTGAAAGTAGCGATCCGTCTCATGATTCAAGGACGCGAAGGCCACTAAACGGACGGTTTTGCCCGATCTTCGGCAGTGCCACGCGGGGTATGAACAAACACAAAAAAAATGAAACAAAAACCCAAAGAGGGTACACACACACACCTCCGTGTGGAAGTCCAAATTGGCGCACGCTCTGCTACCCCTCCGCCATATGCGTGTGTTGATGCTTTTTTGTTAATCACTTTTCCTTGCATTGAAGTACAAGGACACGGTACACAAAACATCTAGGAAGCATGCAACTTCACAATGGTTGCATGGTTATACTTACGGTAGTGCGCGGCTCGGTACGCTAAAGTTGTCAACTATAAATAATACACGACTGCAACTTACACGACTGTTCGGCACCAGCACCAGGCTCCGCGCTCAGCGTTGATCGATTAAAGTCGTTCCCCGTACCGTCATCATGGCCTCCAAAATGTAGTGCATAGTTATTCTTAAAGATGGATAGCGCTATTCTTCGCTCTACGCTCTACGAGATTCCTTTCCTGCTTTTAACGCTAGCTAATTTGATCGTGTGCCACTCGCCACACAGTTCGCCTTGAAGTGTTTTGACACTTATTGGACAACAATTAAAGCTACTGTTTAACGAAGTAGTTTGCACGCACAGCTCACCGATGATGGTGAGATGGTAACTCTAAAAGCAAAGAGCCCTCGCACCATTTCCGGTACTGGCGTCTCGAGGGTTGCGATAAACTGTGTAAGCTTTGAGTAATGCCCCACAGACGTAGTGCATATCGATCGGTGATCGTTAATTGTTGAAAGTCGCGCAAAACCATCACCATAAATGCGCGGTATCACCACTGCGGATGGATGAGAAAAGACGGATCCGGTAATCCCGGTAACTGCCTCGATCAATCGGAACCCTTCCCCCCTGCATGGTGCTGCAGTTGGGCCGAAGGACATCGTTCACTTTGGCACTGCTGCGTTCGAAATCGGTACCGTGCCCCGTGCCTGTTACGTGTTTGCGGGGTTGCCCATTCCCGTTGATGAGAGCTATTTTTAGATCACGGTCTACCAGTGTCCTTGTCCGGTCGGAAGAAGCCGTGTGCCAGTGGCCAGTGCGATATTTCCGGAACGCGCGATCTTCACCGTAAAAAGGGGATGCTCATTTCGCGATACAGTTGCGAAATCGCATGCGACGAACGGGAACGACGTCGCTTCAGGTCATCCGATGCGTTCAAGGCTTTGGGGACAGGTTTTGTGTGTGACTATTTATAGAGCAGACACTCCAGTTTGCGGGTTATAATAGGGTATAATAGTTGTAATAACAAAACGGCAGTATTTTTTTAAAAGTTGCTTTAGTATCCTTGACAGAAATGAACCTACTTTCCCACGCTGAACAGAAGTTCCGACAACGTGCAAATGTAAATGCTGAGTTTACTAACGTCATTGCTGATGTGGGTTCACATATTCATTCTCTCGGTCTAATAAACCGTAGCCAGACAGCAGGAACCTGTCTTGACGGTTACGTGATAAAAATAAGTTTGGTAAACCATTTTCAAGCACGGCATGTCCTTGTCGGTAGTAAATTTAGCAAGAAGTAATAAGAAATGAATTATACTATTTAACAACTTCCTTCCATTCCAACATGCAAACCCTCCCCTTGGGGTGAAGTTTGATACTCGATCGCGTCGCAATCATTTTGTCTTACAGCCCGAAAATTTAATTATGTAGTTAAACCCTATAATCCGTAACGCATGCCTGATGCTTGATTGACGTTTCAATGAGCAAATTATGGCCAATTCAGTTCCTTCTTCATTTTTTTTTTTTTGGTTTGGTACATTTTTAGCGAATGATTCAAATTAAATCATCTTTTAATTTAACTAAATTGTGGTTGCGCAACGATCGCACTGATTACATGTGCGACCGTGGAACAAAAAGAAAAACCCATTGCAAATTTGGAAATTATAATTCTAGCCAATAATACAAATGGTATAACAAGGCACCTCCAGCTCGGTCGGATCCTCCAATTCCAAAAACCTCCCCCTATGAACTCGGTATTGCAAATAATGACAGGAAATTTTAATTAACATTTGTTTGCGTTCGTCTGCCTTGATCACATCGCATGCAAACAAGTGAATCAACTAGGGGTACGTAACCGAACACACACGGGCAGATCACAAACGGGTGGCCAAAGCAAAATAGGCTAAGCAGTGTTTCGCAATTAGGAAGGAGTCGATCGTGCGTTCATCAAAACCAACGCGCAAGTGGATATACCGCAGCACAGGAAATCTCCACCTGTGTGGCAAGGACCGATCGGACGGTTCGACTGCATTTGTATAGATGTGTGGCTGTGTGTGTGTGTGTGTGTGGTCGAGGACATGCCAAGGTTTTTCTTTTACTCTGCTACTTTGTTTGCTGAAAGCCCGGTACGTTTGTTCTAGATGAAAATAGAGCTACCACAGGCACCGGCGGCCTGGCGGCCTGGCGGCATGGTCCAATTTGGCGGTAATTCAATTAACTCGGGGTAAGAAATCGGCCCCCGGGTGCTGCAGTAGGCAACAAACGGATTTGGAAATTGGTTCCAATTGGTTTATTGAAAAATTGCGCGATCCTACTACACACCACGCCAGAGTGTGCTTTGATTTTAACGATTTGTTTTGGGGTGAATATCGAGTACACGCGTGCCTTTTCGGTGCGTGTGACGTTGCTGGCTGATGGCTGCATGCTTGATGCTTATTACTCCAAGTTAGAATTAAAAAAAAAAACACTTCATCGCTAGATGCGCATTTTCGGTTAATTTTTAATGATTTTTAGACGTTTACATAATAAACATAATAATATAATAAAATAGTACACTTGAGCCCACACTCACCGCTGCGAACATGAATGATCGGTGTGCAGTTGCAGTGCGTGACTGTGACACACAGTGCCAACCTTTTTAATAGCATGAATCACCATTCAGCAGAAATAAATCAATTATGGTGTTATGATCGATGAATTATTCATTTTTAACTGTAGAGTGAAGCGCGTGGCTTCGTTGAAGGGTGTGCGAAATAGGTATTCCTTGCTTTGTGTTTTTTGTTTCGTTGACTGGCTTCGCCTTTAGACGAGTTCCAATCAGGATTGTTTGTTCTCGATCGCCTTAAGCTAGACAACGACGCCGCTGGTATGTGAAAAATGTTTATCCTCTATGGGCACGTGGCAAACGCATCGCGCAAGTCCTTGGACCAATCCGGACCGGATACGCGTGCCAACGGACGACCCATGCCGTGCCGTAGGTATCGTTTGATCTCCGATGTTTACCGAGGGGGGGAAGAGGGAGATTAAAAGGTACATCGCCTCGCGATTGTGCTTTGCATAAGGAAGTTGAGTGTTGGTAAAATTCGAGTTCCACATGTCAACGGTAAAGTGTGTTGCGAACCTATCTATGACAGGCTGTCATAGCTGGATCAGCTAGCTGCCGGCCAACCCTTTCCGGCACGATGATGCGTGCGTGCGGACCTTGGTTCTTACGCATATCGGGTGCGAAATCGGATACGTCGGGATACAACTTTCAAAAAAGCCATCGGGGAAGGACATCGCCGTGGGCTTGACCTTGACATTCACAACGGAAAGCAATCCCAGGTTTGGCTGTCTGCTCCAATTTATGGTCGTTCATCTTGCGGATAAAGTCATTTTGGTCACGTGCCCAATTTGACTTAAAGTCCACGGGTCCACGGCCCTAGGGTGGTCGGGGACAGTGGTCTTGTTGTTTTTTTTTTTTTCAATTCTGTCATCCACTTAAGCTCATTCCGTGGTCTTGTTTCGAACTTTATTTACGAGCTTCAGCTCCCCAATTGTTCACACCTTTAAAGCCCCTTCAGGGCACTATCCGGAGTGTGAGTCCGAAGGAGGAGTCTTGTGTGCGAAATCGGTGCTACTACTAATAGCATGTTAACTAGCAACTGTGAGCATTATTTTTAACAACCATCTAATGATTTAATTGCGCTAAGGTGTGCAGTACCACCACTGGAAACGTTCGGTCCAGCCGCTGGTCGGAAACAATTACCCGCTAACATCTTCATCTAATTTGTTTGCTCAACCAGCGGTGGGTGTGGAAAGGGCAAAGTTCTGTTAATGGACTGCGTGCAAATATTGAACTAATATCAACACCTACACAGCCTCTTCGGTCGTGCGAACGAATGGAACCGGACCGGATAAGGGTGGGAAAAGTTTGTTGCCGATGCGGAAATGCGGCAATGGACCGAAACAATGGCTAATTACCCATTACAAACCATACGCATCGCATATGGCCGCATATGCGATAAACAGCGGTAAGAAGGTTCGGCAGATAGATATCCACCCGGGAGCAGCTTAGCATAAATTAATCGATTGATAAATTATGCAACATTCGTCATCGTTTCATACCCCCGATCGATGCTTGTGCCTACGGTTACGGAATTACGGTGGTGTGGTGCATTTGTAGCGCTAAGTGCAACAGGCGTTGGAATGTAATTATTCAATCGGGTCTTTTCGCAGCAAACTGGGGATGCCATCAGCTGGGAAAGTTGCGCCCGGTTTTATTGTTGTTCAGGTGCATGTTCAGGAGTGTGCACGACTTCTCACAGACCCGCAATGGAGCGATCAGTTTTGCAGGCACAGTAAACAAATATTCAATTAATCAAACCACTCGGGGTGGGGTTTTTCAATCATGAACTTGGAGTACGATCAGCTGTGCCGCCCAGAATGCTGGCTGGCATAAGCGGGGGGTGCTTGCATGCGAATAGATCGATAGATCTGAACCTGGAGCACGTGCTAACCCGAAGAGGTTATAGGCGAGGTTGAGGAAAGATCGATCAACGGGTGCGGGAATTGCTGGTTTGAGTAACGCTTTCTGCGTACAAACACGAGCTCATCCGCTCATTAGTCACACGGCGAGCCCCGGGGAATAACCGATCGTATTCTTATCCCTCCATTTCGACCGACTATTTGCATATTTGCGGTGACGCGTGTGACTCTTCGTGCGTCGAGAATAAGTGTAGCCGTTCCGTTACTGCCAATAACAACAGAATGCATCGGGACGGGTGGGTGATTTTTCTTCGCATCTCAGCGTGGTATTTCCTGTGGTGGTATATTGGTTGTGGTGTCTGGGTTATTCCGTGCTTTGCAAGGTAATTTATGACTATGAAATTGTGACGGGTTGTCGGTACAAAAACAACCCCAGCATAACATAGCTATGCTCGGGAGCTATGAGAAATACTTTAAAAGAGTCATCCCTTATACACTAATTTACTCTGATTTGTCCGGTGACAGATCAAAACACGCACATCGACTGAGTTTGTGCTCCACAGCACGAACAGCTTAATCATACGAGTGCGTGTCCACTCTTCATAATATCGGGTGATTGGTTGGTGCTTTGGAATGATATTTTCGAATATATTGTGTCAGCTGACAAGGACACATCAGTGCGCTCTATCTCAAGTGCCGATCAAGCTCGCTTGTGCCGTGATCGTCAACAAGGGTGGAAGATATAAAGCTGCTTTGTAACGACGACTGCCACTTGACGGTCGAGAATACATCAGATCAGTATGTAAGGCGGTGCAAGTTTGCAGGTTTGTTATTTGCGCGAGATCACTATCGTACTGTTCCGTTTCGGTAAGATCACAACTAGGCGTATTTGTTAACTTTTGATTACTAATTTTGACAGAAACGGAGTATATCAGACAATCTGCTGTATTTAGTGAAAAACATTTTTGGGGTTAAAAATATATAATGTCTAACCCAACTCTGCTTCCATATCGCGAAGTCACCAACAACGCCAAGCTACATCGAGCTGATCGACATCTTTGTCGTTTGTAAATTTTAACATTTTCTTATGGCACACGGTATGTGAGTTCCCCTTCACCGGCGAAGTTTGAAGCGCTTCTAGTTCGATGGTTCTGAAGTCGGTCCTTTGCCGGAAGTGTTTGTTGTCGCCCGCTATTATGAGCTCTTTGTCTAGTGATGTCTTTTTGCGAGTGTATATAAGACACTAATTCGGCAAGAATGTTGCAAAAATTACCAATAACTAACTTATCGATGCTAGAACTTTTGCTGGGGGTTGCTCTAATGCTAAAACTGCATGCTGGAAGATTTTAATTGCGCTTACATAAAATCGAACGCTACGTGCCGTTTTTTTTTCTCTCCTCGCTTGCAGCGCATTTGTTTACGCAATGCAGATACACCAGTTACAGCCGCGTTTATTGAGAAGCGTTCAATTAGGTTTTTAATTACACATTTTTTTAACGCTTACGCGCGACATCCGTTCCCATTTCCTGCCAACTCGTGTGCCACAGCACCCGCAAGCCACTAGCGTTGGCGGTGATTTGCGGAAAACCCTTTCGATAAATTATCAGTCATTGTGCCGCAGGTTCACACACATTAATCACAGTGCACTCGATCGTCGCGATTGCAGCCAACTGCGCAGTCCTTCGTGGACCCTGCGCGAGATGGTTCATGGTCTCACCGTGAGTTACCATGTGGGTCGGAACAATGAAAATAAATAAAGCAGAATGTTCGAATTACTCGTCCCCAATTCCGTAATCGAACGATCGACGATTGATATTGTGCATTATCGATTGCAATGGAATCGATCGTTGGATCGGTGGAAATGCTTTTTGTAACGATCGTTTCGATAAAACCACTTAACCGACGCGATCGGAATGGGGGCCACATTGTTGTCCCGGACAGATTTTCGCTGGATCGGTTTTGACCGCGGCGGTTCTAAGACATTCGCTCATATAGTCAATTGATGCGCTGATGTACACGCGACGGCAACCGATCGACGTTGAATGCCTTTGATTGGAATAAAGTGAAATTGATGCCGGTCAAGAGCACTTGCGTTCTATGCACAGGCGTTTTCGTGACGCTTGACTGGCCACTTTTGTTCCTTCAAGCCGACGGTGGTATGTAGCAACTACACGGCAAAGCGAACAAAACACGCACACACACACACTTCACTCGTCACTTCGGAGGTACTACTTCTTCTTGATGCGCCAAGTGTCACTGGTCGGTGAGTGTTTTCGTTACACAATGCACGCACTGACAGGTACTCACCTGTGTATCTGTATGGTGCAACTACTATTCGTCTCGTTGCTGAGGATGCTGGATCACACAAACGATCGTAGAAGTTCGGCTGCAGTTCCGATCAAAATATTCATACGTATATATGTATCTCCTCGCGATGACTAAAGCGTAATGATGGCACCACTAGTTTAGCGTGACTGGGCAAACAGTGATAAAGATCCACACTCGCTGAAGTTCTAAGTGCAAGTGAAAGCGTTAGATGCTAGCGGCGCATTTCGCCAACGAGCTCACAGGGAAGTACTGCTCCCCCGTAGTGGGGAGCGTTGGCAGAACGAGAGGTAACGTCGAGGTTCTAATCGTTGTCGATCGCGATCACAGCGGATTGGAAGGGTCACTCTCGGTGTGTGGGGAATCGGAGGGCGCTGGGCAAACTCCACCAACCTGACCCTACTACATTCAATTAGCTGATCGGTAGCCCTAGCCCTTCCCACCTCGCATCTCAGGCCTACCAAACTGGCTGAGGTGTCCCAGGCGGAAGTGAGCGAACGATCCGACCCCGTTGATGAATAATGGAGGCGAAGATCGCGATGTGCGCGTGTTTTTTTTTTTTTGCAAACCCCCCATGATGCAAATCTTGTGATAGAAGACAATTTAGTTTTTTTTCCCCTGTGAATAGGGCACTGAGGCAAGAAGCGATATCAATGCGATTAACTTACGACTTGCAGAGGGCAAACGATGGGAATCTAAACGGCACTGCGTGACTGCGGGCAAACCGTCGATGACCCCCTGGGGAAGATGCAAACATAAAGCATCGTCGCGGTTGCACATAAATGGTGCACGAACTCCAGCGCCGAGTTCGTTCCCGTGCGAATCGCAGACATATCTGGGCATCCCGATGCAGCTGCAATGGGATGCGATTGTTGCGTCAGCCCATGCCAGTTATCTGGCCCTGGACCGGTATCGGAACCATAAATAGTACGCCCCTCCCCGGCAAGGATCATAGCTTCAACTCGCATCGCGGGTTGTTTTTTTTTTTTTTATTGGCGGACTCTTGTACGTACAAGCCTTCACCTTCTCGTATCGCCGTTTCTCACCTTCAAGCGGAAACTGAACATTCCGCGGATACCACCACGAAAGGGTAAAAACCGGAGCATAACGTTCTACACACCGCTCATTAACAGGCGAGGAATTCAGTTCCAACAGCTTCGATGCCACGTTCGCGAGCGATGTTTTTAATGCGATCCGCTCGTCGCCCACCCGTCGGGGTTCATGCATCGAGAGAGATCGCCTTCGCATCGAACATGCAAAGGCGCCTCCATCGCCCTTTTCGGTTGGGGCTTTTGCCTCCAAATTCCACCCAGCTTAGATATGATGTTTAGAATGCGATGTTAAGATAGGAAGGAAGTTGTTCTTTTCCGTACGGCACGCGATCTTCCGGAGGCGCACGCGCATTGCGCAGTTACGCACGCGGGCCCCATCGGTGTGGCGCGTGCGGCCAGTGGCGTTGCGTTACGATCACCGTACCTCGCGCGTACACCGGCGATCGATTATTAAACAATTAAAAAATGCTTTGAAATTCAAATACTGTGCGGCTGTTTGTATGTTTGCGCAAAGAAACTTTCAACACCATTCCCAGGCATCTCAATCGCACGGTTGTCGGTAGCGGTCGGAACGCGGTACATTGAGGACAGGTGACGCGTGTTACAGTAAACGACTTGTTCTGGGAAAAAATGTGGCAAATTATTCGGTCGACGATGACGTGTAGTTTTCACTAACCAATTGCGACAAATGTTTAAAGAGCTGTTTATAGAGATATTCTTGGAAACCTTGGAAAATCTTAGACGAACGTTAACAGAACCATATTATGTCGTCTAAATGATGATTACCTGGTTAAAAAAAACCGATTTTGAACGATCATTACCAACTTCTTACTACTATTTATTCTAATATATTATATGTTCTACTGAAATGAAAAGCATTCTGTTTGCTAAAACTGGCAATGTAGGAAAAATGAGGCAAATTATTCGGTCGTTGTGGTGTGGTGGCACGACGATGACGTGTAGTTTACACTAACCAATTGCGATAAATGTTTAAAGAGCTGTTTATAGAGATATTCTTGGAAACTCTGGAAAATCTTAGACGAAGGTTAACAGAACCATATTATGTCGTCTAAATGATGATTACCTGTTCCAAAAAAAACGGTTTTGAACGATCATGACCAACTTTGTACTACTATTTACTCTAATATATTATAAGTTCTACTGAAATGAAAAGCATTCTGTTTGCTAAAACTGGCAATGTAGTAAAAATAACGCAAATTATTCGGTCGTTGTGGTGTGGTGGCACGACGATGACGTGTAGTTTTCACTAACCAATTGCGACAAATGTTTAAAGAGCTGTTTATAGAGATATTCTTGGAAACCTTGGAAAATCTTAGACGAAGGTTAACAGAACCATATTATGTCGTCTAAATGATGATTACCTGGTTCAAAACAAAAAACGATTTTGAACGATCATGACCAACTTTGTACTACTATTTACTCTAATATATTAATATATTCTACTAAAGTATAGCGCATTCTGATTGCTACAACTACTTCAAAAATTAAGCTCCAAGTAGAAGCCACCAATTTGTACACCATTTTTTTCGTTTCTTCAAAGCACTAGTTTGACACAAAGCATTTCGATTTTCGAGATTTTCGAGTTAGTGAAGTTAAATCAATGCTACAATGATCAGAACTGCTAGCTTACATGATGCTTTCCTTTCCCGCTGGTTCCTGGTTTGTGTGTAGAACTTTTATCGTTTGATTTCGAATTACGGGACCGTCACTAGTAGGCACTTTGGTAACCAAGCAATGTTTTTCTTTTGACAACTCACGAAAACTGACCACGCACGCTTGCAGTGAGGAATCACTTTTTCACAAATGTACTATCGTTGCGTTAGAGCTTTATTTTCTGGCAAACATTCGCAGAATGTTTCTCCTTCGCTTTTTTTCCAGTTCCAGTTTGTTTTTTTTTTTTTTTTGGCGGGAAGCACTGACGCGGTTCTATGGGCGGTGTACGCACGCTCGAACACTTCTACACACGTCTGGCAGTGGGCCCAATCACGAATCCGTCAAACATTGGATGCGTCTATTGGAGCGCGGCAGATAGACACCACTCGCAGACTTTTTGGGGGGCTGTTCGTGCGGCACACACAAAAAAAGGACACCAGCTCACGGGGTGGCGTGCGCGTGCTGCTATTGCCAGTTTTCGAAACAAACTAATTGACTGAAAACGGCTCCATATTGCTTTTATACGGCCGCTCTGGCACTGGCACCAACCGCTACTAGATCGCTGAGCGTGCCGCTGGTTCGTGGTTTCGTTGCGGTGAGCTGCGGTGCGGTGTGCTCGGGACCCGATTGCAGCGCACAACCGATGCGGACGCTCCATGGAAGGGGGATGAAAGGAACTTAATGGTCGGCCGTAGAGGAGGGAAAGAGCGTCGCTCGTTATAAGAAAAGGAGCATCGGAGCAGTGAGTGGAAACTTTGGTGGCGGCAATGAGGTACGATGACTTTTGCCGACGCGCTTCGTCATCTGGCGCACACCGAGGCTGCCGTTTCACGGCGCTTGGGCTTTTTCCAGCAGGTTTTTCTCGCGACATCGTGCAGCGTGATTCGTGCCGGTTGGTGAGCAGATTTTCATGATTCTAATCCCAGTCCCATTCTGTCCCCACGTTTGACGTAAGCGGGTGGCACCGGCGAGAGTCGCTGCACACCGAAGCGTAGCTATCGATTATAATTAGTGATTTTCTGACATGTTGATTGCGTGCGACACATCTGGGACCTGTGGCAGGATAGCCCTGCCAGCGACAGGATCGACTCCGAGTCACGGCTAAATGGCGGCCGAAATCAGAGCTGACAGTTGGAATGATCGAGCTGGAGCATGATCACGCGTTGATTGGCATACCGAACCCGTTTTACACCTCAGTGGAAATGATACTTGCAGGTGGGGCTCGCAATTCCGCCATACAGGCATTAGACTGACAAGCGCAAACCCACACATCCTCCCCGAATCCTTCAGGGTGCCCCAATGTGCGCCGTATTCCTTACGTGTTGACAGAAAGGTTGCACACAATATTACAAGCGATACCAACTGCTCTTGACCAGGAGTTGGTGGGAATTCCACGAGATGAGGTCCAGAATTCGCTCGAAGGAAATTTGCATTAGAAACGTAAACTATTTTCAATCATGTCGACCTATCGCTATCACTTCTGGTGTGATTTATCGTATGGGAGTATGAAATCGTTTCTTGCTAAAAAATGGTTTAATGTTGATTGATGTTGCAATCATACGGCGGCAGGACGGAAGAAGCTGTGCCGAAGGAAAGAGGTGTTACTTATCGTCATCATGATCATCGTCGTCTTCAATTCCCCTAGATGCTTAATGAGAAATTAATCCGCACTAGTTGTTGAAAGAAGAAGAAAAAAAAGCACAACAAATGAACAAGGTAGACAATTTATGCAGTAACTTACCGGGTATTTTACGTCAAGATGTATAATATTTATTATTGTACGACAACTATCCGACGCCAGATGCAATAAAGCGGTTGATAAATGAATCTTCCATTGCTCGGATAAGCGGTTTGAGGGAGGGGGACAAAAAAATCCAACCATCTATGCATACGGCTTCACTTCGTTACCTTCCCTACTGTCTAGCGCTGTGCTTGCGTCGCTCGAAACTTCGTCCGGAACTAACCTATCTTATTGGAATGAAGAATGCCTGGCTAGTTGAATCTATGAGTGGGATCGGGCTGGGTAGCCACTGTCCAAACCAAGGTCGCGTTACATTCAAACTGCCAGCATGCCGCACGAGGCGCTTCACATACGTACCTTCACCGCGGCTATCTCTGCGGAGTTTTGGCCACCACGGTTCGGAATGTAGCGAAATGGGTACTACAACCTTGAGGGCCAATGATTTGCTGTACGCGGACACAAACGCGGCGACTGGTTCGGCGATCTTTTGGGGTTGATGGTCTTGATCTTCGCGTGAAATGCTTTGGAAAAGTTTACAGGAACACGTAATTGCACTTGGTCGGGAATTATCATTTGCTGTTTTTGAAAGTAACTGCTTGGTAAGAAACGGCAGAATCCGTGATTATAGGTTTGGGGTGTAACGTTTAGCGCGTGACCATTAGGGACTGCTAATGGGACAATACCCGACTATCGAAGTAGAATCTTTCTCTGCTGTCAATGTGTTTGATACATTTTGTTTAGTGCACAAACAAAATTGTGCAAAATTTATAAACTCAAAGTCATCCAAAGCAAAGGTTATATTTCACACTAAATTTGGCACCTTCTACCTCTGATGTATTTGCTGTAGAACCTGTTTCATCTACGCACGAGTGGTATGAATAATTTAACGTTTTGAATTAATAAAAGGGCAAAGTAAATGCAAAAAATCGATGTAGTTTTTTTTCTTCCTTCTATTAAATAATGAATCCAACGTTATCAAGTGAACAAGGTGTTGCAGCTTGTATGTTTTTTTTTGTTGCGACATTGACGGCCAGTTCCCCAGCAGCTCCAGTGAGCGAGTGTTTCGAGCCACTGCGGTCGACCAGGTGTGTGAAATGCATTTTCATGAAGCGTAGGCAATCGGCTGATAAGTATGACAATAATTTGCACTCTATGTTTGATCTACTTTTCTTTGCAGATGCTTACATGGGTTTAGTTCGTGTAATGTTATAAGATACAGCATAAAAAAGCTACAAAAAATGTTTGATTTACACAGCAGAACTGTTTACATTGATGGATAGCGTGACGTGTAGGCAAATTACATTAATAATAAGCAAATTTACTACCAAATCAACTACACAATCAGCAATAAAAAATCACCGTGCGAAAGATTGTGGCCATTGGCGCATAAATTAGTGCAGTATTAAGGAACCAGCGTGTAGAGGTGGCTAACACGTTACTGACGTTGAGTTAGTTTGAACGGTACCCACCCAGCGCCTTGGTGCCGCTGGGCAGCCTGTTACACATTGTAATAAAAGAACACCATGTAGCAATAAAATGTACGTTATGCAATGCACATGCTGACGTGTAAACGATGCAATAACATTTGCTTGATATGACTTTTATATGCACGTTCAAGGATTAAAGCTGATCCCCCCAACCTACCTGTACTAACTTTATTATCAGAACCTTACCCTTTTGTAAAATATCGTGTTGAGATAGTGATTGATAGGTGGTGATAGGGTTTTCCGTGATGTAGCAATATAGTGATCGTTTTGCTGGGATGGAATTATTGGGTATTCCGTACTGGCAATGCCCTTATTGGGAGGATGACAGGAACTGGTTTTTTTTGTATTTCGTAAACATTGTAGTGAATTCTGTTTTGCAATCATTTCAACTCAAACTCCACCGTGTTGGGAAAGTGTTTAACTGTTCGGGATAAGTTCGCGCTGATTCGCGCTAGAACGTTGGTGGATAAAAGTCGCCTCACAGTATCGCCGCCGAGAACGTTCCCATTCATCAAAATGGCAAATGAACCGTGCGCGCGTTGTTTGCTTAAAACATAGCCCAGCAATAATCAATCATCATGATAAAGCACTTGCAAACGTTCATTCAAGTGTAAAAAGTGTATTGTTTTGAATATGTGTAGGTGCTTATGGTAGATTTTCTTAAATCGCCAATGATGCTAAAACTTCGCCAAATACTCACTTCGCGTTTGCGTTCATTCCGCAAAACAAAAAACTCCTCCTTACACCCGGTTTTGGAAGGAACCTGCTTTCAGACTGCGCTGCGTAAAGGAATCAAAACAATGTTCTTATTTTTTTTGTTACCCTCACGCGGCCCTCCTTCAGAATTCAGCGATTACAATCGAACCAGTTATTGAGATTGGTTGGGCTATTGGTTGAGGAAGCGTGGCACCAGCGCAACACTATCGTTTATTTGGCCACATCACATCAGCCCGCGACAGGGCATCGGAAGCGTGCCTTGCTGACAGCCGAACGAACATAAATTAGTTTTTGCAGTAGTAGGAATAGCACAAAAAAAAGCGGCGTCGGCGAGCTTCAATCCACCCAGCGACAAAAATGCCACCGCAACATTGTAGCGCGACGCTGAAGGTAACCGGTGCAGCTTAATAAAAACGCACAGCACTGATTGCGCTTGCTACAAAAGGGTTCGGCATAAGATCGATCAACCCTGATCGAAGGAACGGTGTGAAAAACGCTTGTGCGTGCTGATGAGCTGCAACCTTCCTACCAACCGATTGCAGTACTTTTCACACCTAGCGTGCCAACAGCACGCTGACTAAGCATGGCATACGAACGGGCCACACGTCGAGTGGGTTTCAATCCATTAATCCACCCAAGTAATGGTCAAAATGTTAATCATGGGCACGTGCCGTGCTGGTGTTGTTTTTTGCTGTTGTTATTTTGTTTTGCACACCGCTTGCGAATCCTTGTGCGGGGAAAAAAAAAAGATGGCGGCAAGATAGAGGGACTTGGGCGAAAGGAAACTATTACTAACCATAAATTTCAATGCGTGTCCGGATTGGAACCCGTTTCGGGGCCGGCATAGCTAAAGCTAGTAGAGGGACAACGTTAACGTCGTTGAGGATAACAAGATTTTCGGCCGATTCCTTTCGGCCCGAGCGCTGCGAGAAGGAAGTCGATCGAAGTTTGATTGATCGCCGCTCAGCCTGCTTGTTTTGGGGAGGATATTGAACTTGCTCGAGCGATAAGCTCCGAAATATCACTTGGTTTCGTGTGCTAAGTTTGCTAATTGTTTCGGCTTGCCTTATGGCGGGCTCTGCCGCAACTGCCGTAACGTGCCCGGTGCAGGTGCATTCCAGAAGTGGTATGCCAATTGGGGATTTTTATTTTGAGCTCAGAAAAAAGATTTTCTAGAAACTCCTGTAATACTTGCTCTATACTGACCCTGGCCAAAGCTGTTTTAGGTATGGCATAACATTGACCACGGCGAGGCGCGCGTGTGCTCGGGAGTAGGGTGGGTTCCTTTCCAAAACGACTTGTCCGGGGTTTCGTAGCGCATGCTTTTTTGTTTTTGGTTTGTTTGTTGTTGCACTCCCCGTGTTGATCTTTGTCCATATATTTTTTAGTCGCCACAAAAGATTATGAGTAAAAAGTCCTTCAAAAATTCCGTTCTGCCGTTCTGCCGGGCATTCTTTCTGCATTTCGGGTATGTGTATTTTTTTGTGTTGTCGCTACTATACCGTGTGGTGTTATTTTGTCTCCTTTTCTATTCGCAAGCAAATGTGATCATTAGGAGGTATGGTCAAACCAAACAAAAAAAGGGAGTCGGCTTTCGTTTTCTTTATTAGCGTTGAAAATACTTACTACAGCAGCCCATTGACTGGTTGTTAACCGTTTTGCTCCGAACGCTCGATCTTTACTCTTATGATTCTGATAGTTTCAGGGTCATGGCCGGCAAGTGTCCTGCATCGTTAATGCGATGTTTAAGGAAGTGAAGAAAATGGTGCAGCCCGCTTTTATTTAGTTGATTTTGATTTTTTATTTTTTAGATCGGTATGAGATTAGAATGGTTCGTCCCGGGTGTGAAGGATTCCGTTTTTATGTTGCCTGTTGGCACTAATCACCCGTGCGGCACTTGATATGCACCCTTTCGATTTGCATCAGTTCTGCATGGTGGTGCATTTTTGTAGCACCGCGCGTTCCATAAAGCTTTGTGCATGGAGATGGGCTCACAGTGGTGGGAGCGTGGTGGGCAAACCAGTACGGTAACCGTGGCAGATAGAACAAAGACACATAATATTAGTAAAGCGCGCGTACCACTGTGGATCTTTGATTGCTAGTCGACTGCAAGAGCCAGGCCACGGTTTTTGGCATGGTTGAGCAGTTTTATGACGCACCTTCCGCTTACTGTATTAGATTTTTATGTTCTCGGCCTACTACAGTTCCATTGCAAAACCGTTCCCATTCCTCCCATTCACCATCGTGCTGGCGTCGTTGTTCTGGTGAATGAAATAATATAACAACAATACAAAAAATAATAATAAATTGCAAATGCAAACAAACGGCTGTTCGGTACCATTGTTAGGATATTGTATGCAAAAAATATGAACGAATTGGAAAGGAGTGTAGGGAGCCCAGAAGCCAATAAACAGCACGAAACGATACATTAGGATAGTTTAAAAATACACGTAAGAATTTTGATTAAAAAATAAATATTCCTTGCATATACCGCTGCCTCATTAGCAACCCGTGTTGGCGAACCATCTAAAAGCCGGTGGATTAACTTTTGAGCATTTAGTTTGTTAGTATCTGAACCGAATCTAGTTTTCGTTTACATTTTACGACACACTGCGCCAATGAAGCATCAAATCAATTAAATGTTCGCCACTACGGGACTGATGTGGCTACTGTCCTTTCACCGCGTTTGGCCGGTATGGCCGTGCTCTTCGTACACTTCATTACGTCCGACACGTTTGCCATAAATTGGTTCTAACCGATCGAATGGTTTATAATTACCCGCACCATAGCAGGCGGCGGCGACCCACCGACAAACCGACTACCGAGTGCAATTGATCGATGACAATGCTGCGGATTGCTTTGTTGCAGATATGCTTTGTCGATGAGTTTGCGGATTCATCCAGAAGACGAACGTTGCGAAACGTAAATGCGGTTCCCGCCTGCCGGTTGTTGTTTCGAACGCGGAAGGCAACAGATTCTAATTTAGAACAATTAATGGGGTTTTAGTAGATGCTTTTTTTTTCTTCTTTTGCTCGCTTGCTTTGGGTTTTCTGCTTTCGGTTTCGGGATTTAATTTTGTTGCCAAACAGGCCCAAACCCAATCGTGTTTAACAGGATGGATTTAGCTATTTAGTGCAGTTTAGTCTTGTAATGGTTTTGCCCTGCTGATTGAATAATGATGGTACATAATTTATCAATTTGTTTGGCGGTGTAGACGAATTTGTATGCAAATTGAAATTAAAGCCAATGTACGTTTGTAACGTGATCTTAATTTTTCGCATTCAGCAGGAAGTCGGGCGCGAAAGAATGGGCGCTCAGCGTGGTCTGTTGATGGTTGAAGTTGGAGATTCCTAATACTTTATTACAATACAGCGTGCATTTACAGTTCGTTTTGAGAGTTTCATGTTTGGCATGTTGTCCGGGCACCTTGCCAACCGTGGAGTTTGTCGGATTCCAGCCAATTTTGTTCGTGTTCAATTAATGCCGATAAACTCCACCGCTGGCGTCAGGCGCCCTCGGTACACGCCGTTAAGGAGTCACTGGTGTTGCGGTAACGCTTCAGTACGCAAACTGGAACGGTAACGGATATCCACCGTTGTACGCGCGTCCTAGCCGCGGCGAGAAGGGCAAATTTCGTCCGAGCCGTGGTGCAAACGGTGGCCGTTGATGATTCTCACCGACCGAATCCCGCCGCCCCAGTCGCGGCGAAGTTGTGTGGAAGAATATCTGCTGGGGTTTGCCTGCGCGCGAGTAGAGATCATTTAGTTCGGCGACCAGCGCTAAGCGGTTTAGGGGAAACTTACGAGGTTTCGCGGTGAGTAACAGCACCATGTAGGGTGCGCCCTGGACGAGTTCGGTAGCGAGCTTCTGTGGCGGTTCGCCCGCGTATCCGAGCGGTGCACTGTCGAACTCCTCCACCAGATCGTCGTGCAAATCCGCTGCAATGGTGCGCTTGCCGAGCCGCGGCCCGAACCACATGGCGGCAGCCCTTTTGCTGAGCCCTTCGGCACTGTCTTCCCGTCGAAGTGTGTCCGGTTCGGATGCGCCACCCTCTGGCCCGGCCGTTCGCAGATCGGTAAACTTTTGATCCTGAAAAGTATTCCACGCAAAGTGGCGGTCAGCTTCACGGCCATCGTTTGGTTGCGGTGGGAAAAATTACATTCGAATCCATTTCTACACTCAGCGCACTTTTGATTGCCAGATAGAGGCAGATGAGATTGAAAAAAAAGGAAAACCTAAACATGGTTATTTTTTTTGTTTGGTGCTGTCTTGACTGGGTGCGTCTTGAGAACTGTTCACTCTGCTATCGGTAGTTTGCAACTGTTCCGTTAGCTGGCAGGACGTTTCTGTCTTATATACTTTGGAAAAACAACGTACACTAGTGGCTATCGATTTTATCCCGATCCTGATGCTGCGGAGATGAATGAATCCGATCGACGCAGCGTAGGTGGAAAGCTAAATCCATCCACCGGGACAACAGTGGGTGGAACGAAAAGTAGTGAGGCTTTTTAGAAAAAATAATAATTTTGTTTAAATTAATGCTTGTTTGGTTGTGTTTCATACACCATTCGTTTGCTTTGCATTCCATAAGCAATTTATTCATACAAGCGCTGTAATGTGTTCGCTGTAGCGCAAAACATATGTCATTGAGGTGGAAACGGTATCACACTGTAAATGTCCTATTAATGTGCTTCATTCTAGTATTAATTAGCAATTCCAGAACAATCCTGTACGCGCTAACCAACCGTGCTCGGTTCGGTATTTATTAATTGAAAATCCATCGCCCCTGAACTGTTCGTATCATGCATGGTCGCACCCGGGTATTACGCATTCTCGGGTGAGTATCTTTTGCACCCAGCCTGAGTCGGAGTGACCGGTGTGACGAGCATTAATATTAATTTAACGGCAGAGATCAGTCGGCCGACGGTGTGGCCGTTTCTTTTTTATTCTTGTATTCGGTATCCCTGCATGGTGCATTTCCCTTCCAGTTCGGACCATTTGTCGCCCAAGCAATGGGGGAGTGATTCAAAACAAAAGGATTACGAAGTGTCGGCCGGAGGATTCGCAAATGGGTGGAGTTGGTAGTTGGAGCGCCACGGTATGCAAATTTAGTGTCCGACACGTAAGCGATCCTCACCGCGGGGTGCCGACACTGTGGAAAGGATTGTGCTGTGAAAAAGGTGTACGACGTCACGCGTGTCGTTCACGCATCGTTGATGTGAATTCCTAGAAAATTTAATTCGCTGTTTTGTTAATCGCAGAACTACAATGTTTCTACGACATTTCGCTTATAAACGATTCCATTCACTTATTTCTGCAGTGTAAAATTTAAACTAAATCTTGTATTTATATTTACTATGTAATACGTTTCATCAACGTCTCCTAATGTAATGAAAGAATTTGTGTCATTAAATGAACTAATGTGTAATATCGCATTGCATTTTTTCTCAGTTTCCCTAAGTACGTCGTTCAAATGAGGTTCTAAAGGGGACAAAAAGTGCAGAGCGCATAAAGGCTAACGATACAAACGCTGCTATTAACTACTGTCGGATGCATCGACCAAGGTAAAGGCTTGCTTGCTCCTTGGGAGGAAGTCATTTGGCGCAACCCATCGAACGATCGAATGGTTCATCTTGCTCCATCCATTTGTAGTGTTCAATTTTCGCTTTTTGCTTCATTGCAAAACACTTGTGCGGTGCAAAATCGCCAACAGTCACGTGGCGAATGAGGTTTGTCTCACCCGATCGCAGTGCGCGATGGCCGTTTGGTGTGGCGTTTTTGTTGTGCCGTCGATGAATGACAACCGCACGGTCCGTTGCTATGGGAACGCGACCGGGAATAAACAAACATCACACAACAAACCCCCGCTCAACCGAACCGCCATTGCGCGCTGTGTGTGGTGCCGCGGTTGTGACAGTCGTTTTTTCGGCACCTTTTCGGGTCGTGGTGTATCAGTGACAACTAAGCGCAGTTTGTGATAATTCCCACGCATAATACGCATTGGAACCGTAGTCATGACGGAAGGTTTAAAGTTAATTGTCATCGAGCTGAACAAGCTGCTCGAGACGGATTACAATCTGATAACGTTCGACTCGCTGTCGCCGGAATCGTTGCTGCAGGTGTTGACGGATGTGTTTCACGCGTTCGGTGCCATCGAGAGGTTGGACGTGCGGGAGAACGACCCGGAGGACACGAACGCGCACGTGATGGAGGCCCTGCGGAAGGTGCAGTACCGGCCGGCGGAGGACATCGACGATCCGGGCGCGTTCCGGCGCGGAATGGTGCGGGGCGAGAAGAAGCTCATCCATCCGATCCTTCGCTGGATGTTCGAGAACCGTGAGAGGGTTAAGAAGGCCGCATATTTGGCCAAGTAAGTAGCACGTTTCCCGTTCGTTCTCTGCGATGCTGCGGCTTGCGTTCGAGTGGGGTTTGTTTTTGTTTTGCTTTCCGGTGATGGTTTCATCCATTTTTTGTTATTACTCTGTTTAAGATTTTTGATTCCACTGGAACTGCCGCCGGAGGCGATGTCGATGCCGGAACTGGGCAGCCTTTGGGCGCAGTATCTGGAGACGATGAACGACTTCAAGGATGCCCACCGGGCGTACGAGCAGTCGGTGCACGAGGGTACGCAGACGCGCGAGCTTCGCAACGACATTAGCGCGATCGAGACCGAGATCGAGAATGTGAAAAAGCGCATCGAGCGCACGCAGGCCCGGCTGGATAAGGTGCCTCAGCAGGAGCTGCTGCTGGAGGCGGCCAACAGCCTGCGCATCGAGAAGGAGCGCCAGAAGGAGCTGCTGCAGCAGATCGACGAGCAACGGCAGGGCCTAAACCGTGCGACCATGGTGCACGAGCGGCTGCAGAAGGATCTACACAATGCGAAGATGTCCGTGCAGGGCGCGACGCCACAGAATCTGATGGAGAGTATCATCGAGGAAACGCAGGTGCTGGAGTTTATGGTGCAGCAGAAGCTGCCCCAGGAGTTGCAGCAGCGCCGGTCCGAGGTGCAAACGCTGCAGGAGGTGATCGACGAGCCGACCATAAGCCGGGGCGATCTGCAGGAGCTGCAGCAACGCGTTGACGAGATGAACCGAGACATTCAGCGGCTGGTTGAGGTGCGTCTCGCTGAGTACAGCACCCAGAACGACACGCTCGGTCCGTTCCGGCAGCAGGCCGCAATGGTGGCACGGAACAAGGAAGCCGCCGCGGAACAGCTCGACCAGATGACGAAAGAGCTGCGCGAGGTGGAGCGCCAGCTGCAGGACCGGCAACGCCAGCTGCAGGAAACGGTCGGGGAAGTGATACTGCGTGGCGAAGATCTGAAGCAGTTCGTCAGTACGCTGCGCGCCAAGAGCAACGTGTACAAGCAGCAGCGCGCGGAACTGGCCGCAGTCAAGGCGGAGGTGCACGATTTAACGCAAACGCTCGAGAACCTAAAATCGCAGGACCCTTCCCTATCGACGACACTGTCGCAGATGACGGACGATGACGTGTCCTCGGTTGGACCGAACGCGGCCTCAGACGGGGGCGATGATGCGGACGTTGGTGGCCGTCGCACGGAATCGCCCATCACCGGACGGGGCATGACGGAGTTGGCGCGGCTCGTCGATGGCCTTCAAAGGGCTGTCGGGGCCGCCCGTGAACGCGTCACGCCACTTTCGCAGCAGCTACGGCCACTGCGGGAACGTGTCATCGAGCTGAAAGACGAAATGGACTCCAAAAAGCAGGTAGGTTGACGCACTTTGCTGTGCTGCGTTTCGCTTTAATGTTTTACAATGTTTGCTTCCCCCAACCCGTGGGGTGCGCTACCTGTCGCACCGCACCGGTGTAAATGGAGAAATTTATGGACCCCGTGACAAATGGTTGCATTTTATGGCTTCGACACCTGTCCAAGGTCGAGCGAAATCATGTGCCTGTAAATGTTTGAGTTTAAAACCGTAATGCAAATGATGATTAGGGTGAATTGATTCGTTGCTATTTCAGCGTTGTATTACTAGAAATGTGTGTACAGGCAGTCTCCGAGGTACGCGGTTCGGAGATACAGGCTTTTTCCGAGTTTCAGAGCGTTAATGCGTTTCAGAGATAATTGTGTAACTCGAATTTTCGCGTAACTCGAATTACATGTACAATATTGGTAGAAAATACCTTCCTTTTTCATATAAAACAGTTGTTTTAATTTAATGAATTCTTTCAAAAAGTCGCCTAGTTTGCTGAAGATATTTGAGAGTAAAGAAGGAAGTCAACTTTAAAGTATAAACGATTTAACTCCCGGCTTCGAATTACGCGGAAATTCGAGATACGCGGAGTTTAGAGCGGGTCCTCTATAGTAGCGTATCTTGTTGACTGCCTGTACATCGTCACTGGGAATAAGAGATGAGATCATTCTTTTCAATGATTTGAATCAGAATCAAAGAGTGGGTTTAAAGATTTGAAACCTTTACTCACTTTTTTGAGATTCATTAAAAAGTATTACACTGCATCAATGTTTTCACCAATCTTTTGCGTTTATACTCACTTTCACTCTCTGTGTCAACTAGAAACTCACTCACGAGTGAGTAAAACTGTTATATCACTCTTTAGATTATATACACTGTAAAAGTGAATTTTATAACTTAACTGTTTAACTGTTTTATTACTCCTTTTGGATTGAAATAATGCTGTAGGTGTGATAAATTATTCTTTATACATTTTTAATATATATTCACACGTACAGAATTATTTGAATCCACAAGGAGTGATTAAACACTTTTATTCACTCCTATTCACTGATTTGAATCCAAAACGAATTATAAAACACTGTCACTCTCTTGTACATTCTTCCTGTTTTACTCAATGTATACAATCCAACAAGAGAAACAACACATTACAATCTTTTAAGAGTGATAATATTCTTTTATTCACTCTCATAGAGTGATTATAATCTAAAGAGTGATAAGTGAGTGAGTGAGTTTCTAGTCGGCACAGAGAGTGAGAATGATTATAAACGCAAAAGAGTGATTAAAGGAGTCATAAAAACTCTTCGTGCTGATTTATATTCATTCACTCTCTCGATGGTTTCAACTCACTCATTCACTCACTCACTCTTACTCAGGGCGCACATCTCTACTGGGAATAGATGTTTGAATATTGTTTCTACCGGGTGTGCCTGGTACACGTTTAGTCCATTCACCCCTAGGGCTTAATTTCGTACCAAACCAAGATTGTTTATTCGCAACATGCCTGTACCTGAACCTGTGCGTTGCTCTCAAACAACACGCGAAATCAACACGGAATACCACACAGTGATGGGCACTGATGGTGCGTGGTGCCCCATGCGCAAACCATTTCGGATGACTTCCTGTGTGTAGGCTTTTTTCTTAGATCAATCGATCCCGTGCGGTTCCACGCAACTGTACATTGCTATCCTATTTCTTCGAATGCGTTCCGTTCCGATTCTTTTTTTTTGTTGTGCCTTGTCATTTCATTTTGCTTCGAACAACCTTCTGCGCGAAGTGGGAGACACTTTGCTAGGGGTTAGAAGTAGAAACAGAAAAAAAGAGGCTGGATGCACCAGATGTGTCTATGCGTGGTGGTGTACGTGTGGTGCACTGCACGCATCGAATAATACCCGATCCGCTGTCGAAATCTCTGTCCGGGTCGTCCTTTTTAGAGCTGCATCGATGGGTAGGAAAATAGAACCGGTGGGAAAGGCGAAAAAGGTACAAAAAAAATAGATGCGAAGAGGCAGGTCCTTTCGACGAGATGCTGGATCGTTTGCTGCTGGTGTAAGTTCGGCAGCTAGTCAATGTTTTGCCGCTCCAGAGTGAAGTGTACCTGTGTCTGGACTACCAAACCAGTGCCCGTAGAGGTGGTAGCAGCGTGAAGTGCAGTAGTGAAGAATACCCCGTAACATCAGGATCGTACAGGATTAGTCCGCGATTAGGCAAAATGAAGCGTGACGAGCTACCGCGAAGGATCAATCGATCGTTGAAGAAGATGGCGAAACTGAACCTGCTTACCGTGCTCAACGAGAACGTCACCAAACCGATCACGCGTTTCTTTCGCAACGACATCATCGAGCTGCAGCGGAATAAAGCAAAGGCCGAGTATCACTACTGCTCGAACTACAGGGTGGCGCGCGATGCGGGAAGGTGCAAAAAAGCGCCCAAACACACGGTGAAGTGCATCGAGTTTTCCTGCCGCGAGTACAGCCCCAACAAACCGACCTTGCGCGACCAGCTGAAAGAGTTCACCATGAAGCACAACCCGTCCGAGGACATGGTGAAGGATCTGCTGTCGATCATGAAGGATAACGGGCTGGAACTGTCGGGCAGCAGCAGCAACAGCAATGATAGCTCTTCCTCGAGCATTTCCGTGTCGTCCCAGTCGGACCAGGGCAGCTATTGTGCGCCACCGTCCTACCGCAACTTCGACGTGATTCCGATGTCCGTTGGGCGGTATCTGTGTTTCGGCATCAAGCGCTCCGTCACGAACTACCTGCAGCGATTCGTGGACGATAGCAATCACTGGTACATGAAGACGCTGTTCATGGATGTGGCGTTTTACGTGGTCAAATCGGAGAAGGCAAAGGACGGCACCGGCCAGCAGCTGCCGCACTATCTGATCATCCTCGGTAAGCTGTCCATACAGCTGGACGAACCGTTCGTGATCGGCGTTTATCAGGGTGCGTTCCCCACGCCGACCATTGCGAACGAGATCCTGCGCCCGCTGGTGGACGAGATGAAGGAGCTGGAGAACCGCAAGTTTGAAATCGAATCACGCCCGTACCTGCTCTCGATACGGGCCGTGCTGTGCGATCCGATTGCGAACAGCTTGATCACCTGCACGGCCCTGCCCAACTCCCAGTACGGCTGCAGCAAGTGCAACCAGAAGGGCCAGCTGCAGTTCAGCGAGGGTATTACGAGCTTTCCGCCCACCGCGAATTTGGCAACACTGCGCACGGATGACGATTTCGTGTACGGGTTGATCAACGGGCATCACGTCGGCGTGCCGGTGCTGGGTGAGCTGAACCTGGACCTGAAGTCGCAGTTCATGATCGACTACAAGTACGTGGTGTGCGAGGGCGTCATGAAGCGGCTGATGAGCCTGTGGATGACGGGGAAGCTGGACTACCGGCTGAACAAGCAGGCGCTCCAGCGCATATCGGGCAAGCTGGTGGCGATGGCGAAGTACTGTCCGCGCGAGTTCCGCCAGAAGCCGAAACCGCTCGACGAGCTCGACCGGTGGGATGCGTACGACTGGCGCCAGTTTCTGCTGTACTACTCACCGATCGTGCTGAAGAAGCATATGGCGCACAAGTATTACGTACACTTCCTCTACCTCCATCTGGCCATGCGCATTCTAATCAGCGGGGAAATCTTCGTCGAGTGTAACACCTTCGTTGCGGGCCAGCTGCTGAATACGTTCGTGGCGGACTTCTCCAACCTGTACGGTTCGCAGCTGATCGACTACAACGTGCACAATCTGCTGCACTTCGAGGAGGTGAACATGAAGGCCGGCCCAATGTGTCGCATGAATGGCTTTCACTTCGATCGCCAGTTGGACACAATCCTGCGCGGCATCAGCAGCAACGCGTCGGTCACGCTGGAGGAGCTGGGAGCACAGATCGAGGACACGACCAGCGCCATCGTGGAGAATCAGCTGAACGAGTACAAGCAACCGTTCCCGCGGCTGGAAGCGACCCCCTTCGGTACGGAGCTGCTGATCAATCAGCACGTTACACTGTCCACCCGGGAGCCGGACAACTGTGCGATCACGAAAACCGGCGTAATGCTGATCGAGGCGTTTGGTGTGCAGGAGGGCGAGATCATCGTTACGGGGCGGCGATTTGTGGAGCAGGCGGTACTGTATCAGGCGCCCGTCACCACGCAGAAGCTGCTGCTCGTATCCGGACTGTCCGACGTCTGTGTGCTGAACGCGGGTGATATTCTATCGAAGGGCGTCAAGATCGATACGTTCCGGGGGATTGTAGTGCTGCCGCTGCTCTACCACTGAGCAGCCACCGGTGTCCGGTGGCTCACCGGGCATACACAGATTGTGATATTTATTGCGGGATCATGCGACCCGATCGTCTCTCGATATATTGGCTAAGATTGACAAACTGCGATCGAGGTAGCCACGAAATATCGCAGGTGTGCTTCCCAGTAAACGACGTGTGCCAGAGCATATACGGGCAAAACCATCTTCGCTCATTAAAGTTTGTGAAAAGCCCAAGGACGTGGGTCGGGGTTTTTGGTTGAATTTGCCTGTTTCGTCTTTTATTTCTTTCGGGTTTCGTAACTCTCGGGTAGGTAAGATGTGTGTGTGTGTGTGTGTGTGAAACCAATTACCACACTCTCTTTGGTCGTTGCTTTGGCATTTGTCTGTTAGAATTCTTTGGTACGCGCAACAAAATTGCCAGGTACTGGACTTTTCTTGAGCTCTGGCACCGGTGGGTTGGGTTAACTTTTTACAATTGAGGTAGAAATAAATATGGAGCAAAAAAAAACTGTATTATTTGATACGTTATCAATTTTACAATTTTTTTTTATAACAAGCAGGTTAAGTAATGTATGGAAAGAAAAGATTTGATTTAGTTGTTCAGTGTAAAACATAACTTTAAACACATGGTCTCTGTAGCGTAGTTGGGATTTTCTTCGTTTAAAATTGTGCCTGAGATAATTTTTTTAAGGAACCTTCCGTACCTCTGCATAGGAAAAGTATCAAAGTTCTTTTACCGGCGTAGGATAGACAACAAAGTGAAATAAAACATACAGGGTTTTACACTTTACTTCAGACTGGCAGCACACATTTTTTGACACGCGGCACTCGATTTCTTGTCGCGAGCGCACATTTTTGATTGCAAGCACCGGATTTTTGATCGGGAGCATTTAATTTCAACAGCCAGACGCTTGAAAGCTTTTCGGCCGCATGTTTATAACCCCCCTTGTGAAAGATTGGTTTGAGTTTGTAGCATTTGTTTATATGCAATATTGTTTGTTTTTTTAGTTACTTGATAAGTTTTGGTGCAAAATATGTTTAAAAAATTGTGAAAAGGTTTAAAAAACATGTATTGGATAACGTATTTGAAGAATTATGCCCGAATCGCTCCAATTCTATGTATGCAACAGATTTATTTAAATGTGCAGCAGTGGATTTTTGGAGATAAACCTATGTCCATAGGATTGGTTCAAAATTGTGCTAACCGACAGAATGGCGGCAGATTTCTAATCTTCTCCAGAGGTATTCACGGACATCGGTGTAATCATTTTGCGTAAACCTCATATATTCCCACGAAATACTGCTGCTGCTAACAATAGTGTTGTGTGTCATTAGACAGGTACGTAACTGTTCGTCCGAAATTCTCTAACTCACCCACGATCTTGTTTACAGGTATCACACAGGTATCACAACGTGTTACACATTAGGAACACATTTAGAGCTACGCATTTCAAAGAGGTACTGTGTATTTTATCCTTGCAATACAACAAGGAGATAATTCTGTTCATGATAATCCTACAGCAAACTTGGATACATCGGAGGCTGTACTCGACGCCGTAACAAAACTACATCTGACGAAGATCGAAACCGTGTTGTTACAGCGTACGAAAATGGTGCATCCGGCAAAGATATTGCAGAAATGCTAAACATCAATCGAGGATTTAATAAAGTTTATTGAGCTTATAACACCATTAAATATTAAGAAATGCATAGCTTGAAATCGTATTAATTTTCTTTAGGTTCACTGTGTGCTTCCAATTAATTTGTTTGCGTAGCTCTAAATGTGTTCCTAATGTGTAACACGTTGTGATACCTGTGTGATACCTGTAAACAAGATCGTGGGTGAGTTAGAGAATTTCGGACGAACAGTTACGTACCTGTCTAATGACACACAACACTATTGTTAGCAGCAGCAGTATTTCGTGGGAATATATGAGGTTTACGCAAAATGATTACACCGATGTCCGTGAATACCTCTGGAGAAGATTAGAAATCTGCCGCCATTCTGTCGGTTAGCACAATTTTGAACCAATCCTATGGACATAGGTTTATCTCCAAAAATCCACTGCTGCACATTTAAATAAATCTGTTGCATACATAGAATTGGAGCGATTCGGGCATAATTCTTCAAATACGTTATCCAATACATGTTTTTTAAACCTTTTCACAATTTTTTAAACATATTTTGCACCAAAACTTATCAAGTAACTAAAAAAACAAACAATATTGCATATAAACAAATGCTACAAACTCAAACCAATCTTTCACAAGGGGGGTTATAAACATGCGGCCGAAAAGCTTTCAAGCGTCTGGCTGTTGAAATTAAATGCTCCCGATCAAAAATCCGGTGCTTGCAATCAAAAATGTGCGCTCGCGACAAGAAATCGAGTGCCGCGTGTCAAAAAATGTGTGCTGCCAGTCTGAAGTAAAGTGTAAAACCCTGTAAACGACCCGGTGCGAAGGTATGCTACCTGGGCATTGGGATCATGAAGTTTTATGCTCTCCTTTATTTTGGCCAGCTCGTTGGAATTGTGTCCCTTTTTCTCAAACAACCGTTTGGGAACGTTTCAGAATTGGTAGCTTGCAGTTTCCTCAATCTTTCTTCGATCGCTTTTTAGACTTTTATTTTTGGCCAAAGATCTTACGGTTCTGAAAGGGGATTTTTTTGTTGTTGTTTGAATGGACATGGTGAACAAAAAATGGTTAAAAGGGAGAAGAACAAGCTTGCTGTGAAGATTGATAGCTTTTAAGGACGATACGCTTCATATAAGCCCAGAACAAATAAATAAGAAAGAATGGTAGAAATTGGACATTTCGGCCCGGTGCAAGTTTGTGCAAGTTGCAACAGTTTCCTTACACCTTACCCCGACCCTATTCGCACAATGCAAAATGTCCACCATTCAATAATGCACTCGTGGGTGTTGACCCAGAGGACTGTTCTTAGAAGTAAAGTAAAAAGGATTAGGAAAGGTGAAATGGTTTACTTTCTTTGGTTGAAAAGAAAAAAGTGGAATCGAAAATCTCTTTCAAGAGGTGCACATGGATAGCAGAAAGGGAGAACACAGAATTGGATCTTTGTGCTGGTGAATTTGTGCTAAAAAAGCGAAATAATCCAACGAATTTCTGTCTATTTTGCAGACTTACGATGCACTGATCGCTACGCTGAATGCAGAATCGGCAACGATGCAGTCGAAGATCACGGAAGCCGAGCGCGCCATTCGCAAGCTCGAGCAGGAATGGCAAGAGCTGCAGATGGAGCACGAACGTTCCCAGCTGCTGCTGGAGAAGGCCAACGAAGAACTGTCCACCGGTGGTAACGGGGAACGAGTGTCCCTAAAGGAAACGCTGTCGCAACAGATTCTGGAACAGGAAACCACGTTAAAGCGGCTGACGGAGGAAAGGGTGCTGCTGCTGGCCAGCAAGAACGATCGCGTGCAGCAGTTGGAAATGTGGACCGATTTGAGGAAATTGTTCGAGGTGAAAATTCGCTGCCTGCACGAACGCAAGCAACGTGGGCCGGGTGGAACACTTTCCGTCAGCCGCGGTGGAGCGGAAACGTTTACTTTGCAGTGAAAAGTGTACCGATTTTGACCGTTTTCTCATCTTGATGCAGCTAGTGGATTCGCGCAGCAGGTACTTTAAACGATCTACTGCAAGTTTGTTGCAAAGATCACCTCACAAATGGAACGCACCGTGGAAATTCAAACATATGCAGTAAATATAAGCACTAACATGGGTAGTTGTGAGGCGAAACGTTAATTATTCCATCCTTTTTATTTACGTAATTTATTTGACTCCTCCATGAGTGCACCGTACAAACCATTTATGATGCACACAGTCGACGGCGTAGCTCCTCGTTGAGCGTGTCCAGCGTTACTTCTATCTCCTGTCGGGAGGAAATTTGGCGAAGCTTGACGATACCGCGTGCCAGCTCAGCATCCCCCAGGATGATGGCGTACGGGATCTGGAACTCCTCGCAGTGTTGCAGCTGGTCGAGCAACTTCGGATTCCGCTTGTACGAATGTTCCGCCTTGAAGCCTGCGGACCACAGGTTGTTCAGCAATTCCAATCGCTTCAGATGCAGTCCTTTGTGGGCCGACGCCACATACACTTCCGTTTCGCTGGTGCGCAATGTGTCGATCGAACTGCGCGCTTCGATGATGGAAAACAGACGTTCCACGCCGATAGACACGCCAACACAGGGGACCCGTTGCTTCCGCTTTGGATTAAACATTCCCACCAAGTTATCGTACCGTCCACCTCCAGCCACCGAACTAACTGACGATTCCTTTTCATCATTACTAAGCAGTACTGCCTCGAATATTATTCCCGTGTAGTAATCAAGTCCACGGGCCAAACTAAGATCGAACGAGATCCTGCTTGCCACCGCAAAGATGTCGCAGTATTGGAATAACAATCGCAAATCCTCTAAAGCCTCGCATGCTCCGGGAGATCGCGCCAGCTGCTCGTCCTTCGATAGCTGGTTCACCAAAGCCAAACCACCGCGCAGCGTTACGTACGATGCAATCCGATCAATCGTTTCCTCTTCGACACCCTTATGTTCGATCATCTCGCGCCTCACCTCATCCCACGGCGTTTTGTCCAGCTTGTCGATGGAAGAGCACACACCCCGCAGCTTGTCCGTTGGTACTCCGCACGTCTCCAGCATACCGTCCAAAAGTTTCCGGTGGTTTATTTTGATCATAAACTCGCCAACGTCGACATCGCGCAAAATTTCGCACACGACCTTTACACACTCCGCGTCCGGCAGCATCGGATCGTACGTACCGGCGATGTCGAAGTCACACTGGTAGAATTCCCTGTAGCGACCACGCATTATCTGCGGATTATCCCGCCGGTACACCTTCGCGATGTGGTATCGTTTGATTGTGGAAATGTTACTCATACTGACGTATCGAGCGAACGGGACGGTTAGATCGTATCGCAAGGCCAGTAGCTCACCGCCCTGATCTTTCAAATCGTAGATTAGCTTCGCATCCTCACCGTACTTGCCCGTAAGCAACTCTTTCAACTCGAAGACGGGAGTGTCAATCGTAACGGCACCGTGTTGACGGAACACGTGAATGGTCTGGTCCAGCAACCGCTGTCGAATAGCCATCGCCTTTGGACCGTAGTCTCGCGTACCCTTTGGTGTTTTCAATGTGAGGTTCCGGTTGCTGACACCAAGCTCTTCGATGTCGATATCGCACTCTTTGCTAACTTCTTTTTCATTAGTAATCTCCATGTTCACACTTTTCCGCAACACAGAAACACGTTTTTGTCTACCAAAGGACACACATCGAAGAATGATCTTTTGCAGAAAGAATTGCGTCATGCACAATGCTGACTCAAACAGTCGTTTCGAAGTGCAATTTTCCACAAATACAGGCAGTTCCCGAGATACGCGGTTCCTCTTATACGCGGATTCTGAGATACAGGCAGTTCCCGAGATACGCGGTTCCTCTTATACGCGGATTTGGAGATACGCGGTTTTTGAAAATTTGACAGATGAGCAAGTTTATAGCACAAAATCTAAGCAAAAAGCTCAAAATTGGTCAAAAATACCTTTTTCTCTCACATAAAACATTTCTTTCTAACTTATTTTAATGTATTCTTTCTTAAAATCGCCTGATTCGGTGAATAAATTAAGTCCAGAGAAGGAAGTCGACTCTGTGACTTTGAGGTATAAACGAAATTGCACCAGGATTCGACTAACGTGGAAATTCGAGTTACGCGGATTTTTCCCGGGTTATAGCGGTCCGCTATAATAGCGTATCTCGGGGACTGCTTGTATTCATCTGTCAGCCGTGTGGTATGCAATGCACATGACAGCAGTTCGAGCAGTTTGAAAAGTCTAATTTTTTCGAGCAACATGGAAAGCAGCGGAACAGTGGGTCGTTACGCGATTCAAAACAGTTGTTTTCTAAATCAATTTTATTTTCTGTGTAATTTTACCCAACATTGCGCATGTATTCATCGTTGAAAGAGTGTAATCGTGCAAATGAAAACGGCTGCTTTATTTTAGTGGTTACAATTATGAAGCAATACGAGAATTCTATTTCCCATACTAAACAAGAATTCCAGGAATCGATATTTTTCGAGTACATGAAGATGGTTTCAATATTTCGCCCATATATGAGTTCGTATCAATAATTTAAATAAGAAATTATTGTAAAATATTCTAAAAATATTATTTCAAAACAAAATCACATTTTCTTTGATTACAGCATTTTTTTTGCATCCCTAAATTTTCCTCCGTGTGGCCAAGGCTGTAGATGCGCACAGAAAAAAATGACAGCCTGTTCGTAAACAAACCAAAATCACTCGTCTACCGGTGGTTCAATTTCATTAGTTTCTGCTTAATCCAAATCGCCGCAATGAATGAAATCAATCACAAAACCGTGTTTGTGTTAGACCACACGCCTTACTTCGGCATATCATGCGAGAGTCCGATCGATTGCGATTTTATCAAAAGCAAAGTTCCGGTGCCACCGATCAGCAAGAGCCTGTGGACGTGTGCGGTGGAAGCTTCCGTAGAGTACTGCAGGATTGCGTACGATCTGTTTCCCGTGGGGAAATTGATACGCTTCGTAGTAAGTGATACGGCGGCACATATAGTGAACACATGGAACACGGGCACCCAAACCCTGACGCACATACTGAACGCGATGACGATGGTTGGTGTACCGCCACGGCAAACGCAAGCATCGGACTACTCGGTGATACATGGTTTACGAGCGGCTATCGAGGCGCTGGCGGAACCGACCGAGTTTCAGAAGGAACAACTACTAGCCCATGCAAAGAGTGACAATGCGAAGCTGTTGAATCGGGGCCGCGTAATTTGCATTACGTCTGCTCGGGATGACGCCAGCATGAAGAGCTTGGAGGACATTTTCCGCACGGTGCTGGTACAGCAAAATACGCTAGCCGGCCACAAGGATTACATCAGCATTGACCAGTGCCATCTCGTAATCATCAATCTATATCCTGCCAATATGGAATCAATGGTTTCCAACCGTGCGCTGATCGAAATATCGCCCATACTGATGTCGGAGATACATTCGAACAAGGCGAACAACATATCGAACAAGCTGACAAATCTCATCCTGCCACACTTTGATCTAGCAAGCACAACGGTTACCGGGATACCGATGAAGGAAGAGCAAAACGCTAGCTCCAGTGCCAACTATGATGTGGAGATTTTTCACGGGCGTACGGCTCACTCGGTGTTTCTCGGTACGGAGCTGGTGCTGCCGCACAGCTTAAAGGACGGTTCGGACTATGAAACGGTCACGCTGAAATGGTGCACGCCGCGCAGCTGTGGCTCTTCGGAAATGCAACCCTGTCTGGCGCAGTGCCGTGTCACACCGGTTGATGTAACCTCCCGACCAAGCTCATGTTTAATCAACTTCTTGCTAAGTGGCCGGTCGGTGTTACTGGAGATGCCGAAGAAATCGGGTGGCAAAATTACGAGCCATTTGCTATCGGCTCACGGTGGAGAAATTTTCATTCACTCGCTCAACACCGCCCGCAGCTGTTTGGAAGATCCGCCCTCCATATCGGAAGGTGGTGGTGGTCGTGTAACGGACTACCGTATCAAAGATTTTGGTGTACTAATGCAGCAGCATCGCTTAGTCCCGCTGAAACCAATGCCCGAGCGGCAAACGGATGAAAATTTGCAAAAGATGCGGACAAAGTTGTCACGAAACTCACGCTACTGGCCACTAACGCACAGTCGTACGGTGCTTTACAATGTGCGACACTTTATGGAACCGCTGTTGCTACTCACCCAAAAACCGGAACTGACCGAGGATGAGAAAATGATGTGCCTGAAGTCGATTTACAATTTGTCTCAGCTGGAAGAACGGCAGGAGTCACTCGCTCTGTCCAACATGGGCCATCGATTGAAGGGAAACAAAAAGGAAGAACAGTACAGACTGCTCTGGTCGGAGCTGGAAACAATCGTCAACGGTAACGGATCGACGCCCAACCATAAGGCCATCGTAAGCTGCATTCGCGAATGTCGACGCATGTACCCGAATGCGGATGGCAGCGATCCGTACGACAAATCGCACGGCACGGAGAGCACCGTGACGGATGCACACCGTGCCAGCGTAATTCGGGCCACAACCGATTCACCGATGTCTCCACCACATTCGATGACTGGCAGCAGTGGTGGTACGGCCGGTAGTGGTAGCAGCGGTGCTGCTGGAGCTGTAACTGGCGATTCTTCCTCCGGAACGGTCACTCTAGGTGCAGGCAATGCAAATGTTGCCGGAGTAGTTAGTTTGCTCGGAGGAACATCACGGGTAGGCGTGGCAGTAAGCAGTAAGAAAAGCTTCGGTTCCGGTGGACGCTCGTTGTTTGACGCGTTGGCTAGTACGGAACGGGCGATCAGTCAAAAGCGTATCGATTTCAGTGGTCGCCTTTGTACGCCATCAGGACAGATCGCGAAGCTGTATTCGCATCTAGGCTCGAAAGATGCAGAAGGTGCTCAAGGTGCTAGACCGACGGATGTAAAATAAGGTTGGAAGCATGATAATGAAACACAGTCCACAAGAGCTCGTTGGTAAAGGTTTCCATGGGCGAACGCGAAATGTACCATTGCAATTGCAAAGCTTAGCATAATGCTACATGGATCCTAATTTTATTGATGGACTGGAAAAACATACACACATGCACGTACGTAATCCCTAACAGTAGACTCTCTTGCAGAGCTCTGGCAGATGATTTAATTTTCCTTTCTCTTTACACATTTTAGTGCTCTCGTTACGCCTTACCTCAAGGATGCTATGATAGGTAAGGAATGCTGATCTACTGCATCTTCTGTTTGATTTGAAACCCCCTGCACTCCTGGATTCACCGACAACCACTTACCGAGAGGTGACTCTTTTGTCTCAATCATATAAACTAAGGGTCTCTAAACTACGGTAAAAAACGGATAAGCATTAAGTATAAAAACGTAATAAGCAGGGGCTGCATAGAAATTTTGCCTCATTACCGTTATAATTATATGCCAGGAGTTAATAGACGTAGACGTAGATTTTTTGATTATTAGCAAATTTTTTAAACAATTACACGCTTCAAAAACAATAATTTTTCATAAAGGTGTTTTATAGTTTTGTCATTACATGGAGCCACATTTCTGACAAGTGAAAAGGAAACAAATTTGAAAACATGTGTAATATGGCGCGTGGAAATATGCCAACTCCATAGAAAACCGTATTTTTGTATTCCATACAGCTATGTATTACACCATTTGGGTCTATTTCATAAACTGTTTTAATTATTCTCCAAAGCTAGGTGTCTCATAGTTACGTTACGGGCTGTAATTGAAAAGGTTAAATAGCATAAATTTCGGAAAAATGATTGTGAGTACACATAACGGTAACGGTTATTGTGAATTACAACAATGCATTTCCGTACGTTCTTATTTGAAAAAAGGTACCCTTCACTGAAATTGAAACACAATTACAGAAATAAGACAAAACAAGTGGCAAAAACACTATAATGATGTTAATAATTGAATCCCGCACCATTGTGTAAATAAACCCCTGCTATAAAGAATATCCCTGGTCGACTACTAGTTGTAGTATTGCTGCTGCAGCTCCCTCCCGTCCCCGTTAAACCGGTCATGTGATATGTACTATTTTCATTGTAAAAAAAGAAATAAAATCGAAACAATAGACGGAGGTATTTTTTTTTGAAGCATAAAAAATAGTACTTTTTTATTTTTCAGTTTTTCTTACCTTTTTCTTTGATCAGTAAAAAATAGTTAAAAAATTAAACTACCTTGATAGGAATACAAAAATTTGCTCTACCTCTTGTTTTTTTTCCTTATTCTTCTCGTAAAGGGCTAGCCGCTTTTGTTTTACCCTTTTTCCTCTCCCCGTTTCAAGTGTTGCAAGCCTCTTACACCAACCAGCTTATGTGTTTACCATTTTTGCTTTGTTTTGTAACCATTTGCACGTGATGCATGCAGCAGCATTGCACATAATCCACCCCCCGTGTGCTACCACTGGTCTGTTCATGGCCTACTTTATCTTTTCATCCATTCGGTGTTTAGTTCTCTGATTATTGGATAGCATTCCGAGCTTTGTCTTTCGATCTTGAACTGTCCGAGTGAAAGCAGATGGCTTTCAATAAACCTGTGTGTGTTTTTTCGCATTCCGCACCGACGACGATCTTCTTTCGAAAGTGTACACACAGTTGCACAGGAGATCCTTAGCGAAAAACGGGGTGTATTCGGTGTTTGTGTTATGCACTCTCTCCCACACTTTCAATGGCTACTTGCGCGCGCTCTTTTCCAGGTGGTATCGGTTCACAACATGCTCGCACGTTTGCTGCCTGCTGCTGCTGCTTGCTCATCCCTTTGCATTGTGTCGTTCTTTAACTTGTGTCACATCATGTTTTTACGCATCTAAAAGGGTTTTCGCTGCTCATACGCTGCATTTTTCCATTATTATTTGCATAGATCAACGCCACCCCCTCTCCCTGGCACCCCCGTTCTCACATTGTTACATTATTTTGTCTTCTTGTTTGTTTTATACTTTAATTTATTTTCACTAGAACCTACACTCTAAACTGTAAAAAAAGGGTCATCAAACTATGGCGTCTACATTTTGGTCTATATAGACGGATGTAATAAAAAACAGCTAGAACAGTAATAAACCTCTAAATATTTTTGTTTTTTTTTCTCTTTCTATCTCTCTCTTTCTCTTTCTCCTTATTCCCTTACAATGTATAATGTGTATTTTGCGTATTTTTCTGAGTGTGTGTGTGTTTTACGTGTACGTGTATGTGGGAGTTGAATGTTTCACGCGGTTACGGCAACCGATTGGTTTTGTTTGCCGTTTACTTTTCTTGTTTCGCATTCATTCCATTCGTGTTCAACTGTGTGTTTTTGTTGTTTTTTTTCATTATTTTTGTTTCATAATAATTATTATTTCATAATCATTTTTAATTAATTACTATTTATTGGCTATTAAATTTGCTTCGTTTGTTGTCCAATGTGTTTGTGTATGTGTTTGTGTGTTTGTTGTGGGGGGGTTTTATGTTGTTGCGATATTTATGCAGCGTAAACTGAATCATTTTACTGTTGTTTTGTTCACTTTGGTTTATCTACTTGCGCATTTTGTAGTATACGCAAGTATCGTTTGTGTTTTGTTTGTTTTCTGTGATTTCCAAACCAATAGTTCGAATAATAAAACGTATGAAAGCTGATTATAAAGTAATTACTCATTTCAGTTGGACGTTATGCGGCAGTGCGCTAAATGTGTAAAGTGTAGAAATATAAACAAACTATCCGTGTGCTACAAAACGAAGCTTACGCGAATGGTGAAGCAACCTATAAGCTTCACAAAACATTATAAGAGATAACTGTTTACGAGCAACATAACACCAAACGTATGTAAGGAGCTTCTAAGACTGTCGAAATAAGGCGCAAAGTATCCGTTGTTGGAAAATTTAAAATCTAAAAACATGTTTGCAGCAAGCGTACTGTCTGGGTAGGAAAGCTTAGCGTTTGATGAGATTTGCGTTGAGTGAGTTTTTCTCCCAAGCTCAAGTTTAGCTGTTGTTACGTTTTTTTTGTGTGTTGTGTGTTTGTTTTTTCTCGTTCCCTTTTCTGCTCTAGTAATACCGTAACCTTACGATACCCTCACTTTCGACCTTTATGTTTACGTTGCATAACCAACGTTTTTGCCTTTCCCATGCATGAAATGGCGCATACACGTAAAATTTCGTTTATCTTAAACATTCGCAAATGTTTCTCGCTCGTTGTTACATCATCTTTTGGTTGGTTTCCTTATCATCGCCTCACTAAACAACGTAACTGCAAATGGCCGATTTTAAAACTTCTCTAAAGTAATGCAAAAATCAATACAAATTTTATCCACACGCAGGAAAATTGTGCGGAACCGCATTGGGATTTTTTACCGTTTGTTTATTTATTTGTTTTTGTTGTTCTGGTAGTGTAGTTCTAAAACTTTATATTCCGAATTGTTTTGCTTATGCCGTATCATCATCGTTTATGTGTTGTTGGCGAGGAGGGGGAGTGAAAGGGACTCGGTAATGAGAAGGGACGTTTTAGTGGACTTGCGTATTGCTCCGTTGTTTCCTTATTTGGTGTGTGTGTGTGTGGGAAGTATAGTGTAGTTGTTTCGTCCTTTGCTTTGTCTCCATTCGTTCTCAGTGTGGTTTTATTGATCGTGTTTGTGTGTTTACTTTTTGTTTGTTTTTTTTTTTGTTTTTAATTCTGTTATTAATCTCACTTTGATCCACCAGGTTTAAGGTTTTGTATTTTTTGAATGGTTTAGTTTTTGTTAAAAAACGTCAGCTACAAGTATAAAAACATTTCTTCTTGATCTAAAGTTTTACACAATTCTCTCTCTCTCTCGCTCTTGTTTTTCACGTTTCGCTTTCGCGCGCCAACACCGCCGCTGGCAAGGACACACGTTGGCGAAATGGGACACACTCGTCCTGGCCGATTTTGGTAGCATTGTTTTTTTTCTTCTTCTTCGCTTCACAATCTGTCGACTTGTATCAGTGCCGTGTTGTGGTTGTTATTAATTTTGAATGCAATTCTGTGTTTTTCTTCGTTTCGTTCATGTTGTTTAAGCCCTTCGCAGCCTGTGTAGCGGGTTTGGTGGTTTTTTGTTTGCACTTTTATCGTAATTTTGTCAGTTAATAGAAATATCCCTACACCGAGCTTGTTTTTCCTTTTGCTTGTATTGTATTACTTAATTTCTGATTCCTTTTTTTTTTGCTTGTTCCGTTACATATATTACTTTCGGTTCGTTTGCACCGTTCGAATCTTTTCAATTGCTACACGTGAAGAGATTTCTCGTTCGCTCACCGATCACCTACCCCCGAACTCGGGGTAGTTAGTTATAAAGTATCTGTGCACGAGAGAAATGCATGTCCTTTTGCTACACGTTTATGTTGTTTTAGTTTAATTATCATATTAGTTCGTGAAAAATTGCTCTAAAATTAGAATCCAAAATCTACTCAAAAGATTTATATTCCTTTATTCGCCTTCCATCACGTTCGTGTCGTGCTATCGCCCTCCAGCATCTTCCAACGCGCTGCACTATGTTTTTGTATGTGCTATTTATTTAGAGCAAGAATAATTTATGCATTTCTGTGTTTTTTTTTGTTTTATTCAGAATTTTGGTATTTTGGTTTTCCAGAATTAATCGCTCAGTACTGCGAATATTCCATCGCATAGACTATAGCCAGAGAAGGAAAAGGAAACTACTTTCGGCGCCGGTGTATGCACTTGGTTTAGGGATTATTATACGAGGATGTTTTCTTCTTTTATTGCACAACTTTTCCTTTGATATTGCGCTTGAGCTTTCGCGTAGTTTCCGCCAATGACAATGTATGCTACTTTCACTAATCGTATGTTCCTTTTGTGTTATTTTCCGCAGCAAACGCGCTACGTTACGACCTGCTGTTTCTTACATTACATTGCATTTTCCAAATTAATAGTTAATGCCGTTTTTGTTTTGTTTCATTGCTTGTTTGTTTGTTTGTTTTATTTTTTTTAATTTCTTTTGGTAGCACATAAGTATCCACTTTCGTTTGAAAAAGGTGTTCAAGTTTTTCCTGTTGACAACGTACAGCGATTCAGCCAATTTTGTTGTTTTTTTGTTCAGTATTCGCACTCTTAGAGTATTGCGCACTTTCGTAGCATTACGAACGAGCAGTTATTAGTGAGTAAAACAAATAAACAAAATTTCACAATGCTGTTGTTTACTTCACTTTCTCAACAGGGTTTCGTAGAACTGCGCAAGAAATAGAGTGTACTGTTTTTAGCGTTCAGCAATTGAACCGTTCATGTATGTTTTTTTTTGCTGCTTGTATCCATTAGCAATGCAGAAACTTTCTATTGCTATGTGTATTTTAAATTGTTTCTTGGTTTATTTTTTACTGTTTATCTTCGTGTATGTGTTGTTTCTTTTGTGGTTGTTGTTGTTGCCATTTGCACAAGCTTTTTAGTAGGGAACAGGGAACTGTAGTAATATTGATTCTTACTTTCATCGACTTCGCGAAGCTTTATTACATCGAGTAAACTGATACGTGTTTTCAATGCAATTGTTATGTTTTTTTTATCTTGATTTTATTAACTGACCTCGTCAGGGTTATGGATCATTGGTTGTATTCTGTCGATGATTCGATAGCTGCCAATACAAGATATGAGTGCTAGGGGTGTGAAGTGGTGTAATGAGTACCGGGGGAGAGCTGTAGGAATTATCTCTATTTCACAACGTGAGCGAACTATAAACCGATGTCGCTGTTTGCCTCGCCGAATAGCGCATCATTAACGGGGTAGTGGTTTACTTAAAACACTGTACACAGTAGATCCGCCCCACAATTAAGTCCTGCTGCATTGACTCGTACAGATGCATGATGCATCATGCTGCTAGGTGTTGAACGACGATCATCTATTATTCCTTCTTATTCCTATACCATTTAACCCCCTCCCCCTAGTCCAGCCATGGCCAAATGTGCCGGTTTTGGAGGAAAACGGTCGATAAAGATTTTGCTTTAACTAGGTAACGTTTATGTTTCGATTAGTACAAAAAATAGAGAAACGATAGCAACACTCAAAACAATGACTTCCTATATTCGTCACTTTGCATCCATTTATGTTATTATCCTGGCCGGTTATATCCTTCTATAAATGTATGTGTTTGTGTGGGGTTTTTGTTATTCACGCATTAAAAAAGGTAATTATCGTCGCTGGTTCAATATCTCGCAACCCATGATGAACAAAGTGTTAATTAGACGGGTAAACTAGAATCTAAAACAACTGTGGTGCATTTGGGTGCATAAAAGTAGCTAACAAACTTATTATTAAGTAAAACAAAATGGTCAAAAATTTACCTTTTTAACAATTACCAGATAACAAGAAAGGGTAAATACAAAATAATTACTTTTTTTTTCTTTTCAAACAACAGTTTGCAAACAGTTTGACTAGTTCGTTGTCAGGGAAATGTTTACTATTTTACCTTTCAAACTGTGTATTATGTTGCCGTTGCTAAAACTTGATCCACTGACCGGCCCTTTATGGTGGCGTACACATCGTAATACGCCCTCTAATCGATAAGTTTTAATTTACTTCGCATTCCACTAATGGTTGCACCTTTGCGGCGTTGATAATTGATTACGGCCATACTACCAGTAACCGGCAAGTAAAAGGTACGAGAAGTGTTAATATTCCGACGTAGTTGAAGTAGTACACTAGCAGTACAAAAATATATTGCCTCTCAGTGCGCGTTGTCGCTGAGATCGTAGGTTTTGCTTACGACGACTGTTTTACCTTCTGCTTGTTGCGGGTTTTCCCTATCTGGTTTCGCTGATGAACATGCGAAATGAACGCGAATCTCCTGTTCGTGCTATAGCTGGTATTCAAGTCTCTGCCTTGTTTCATGTTGTGTGTTTTTCGTAAGTGTTTCGTTACTTCTTTCGTTTTTACTCGAGACTTCAGGTACAAACACTTCGTGCCGTTTGGATTTGGTTCTTAATTCCCGCTTTGGATGCTCCGCTAGCCGTGTGGCATTACTTTTACTTTCGGTGCACACGTTTCTTGATATTTGCGCCCGTTGATTGAATGCAACCGGAACACAACAATGGACATGACTAGATTTACCCAATTTCTATTGTAGCTGAAAACTAAGCAACAATTAACGTATTCCTATAGCGAGCGAAGAACGAAAACGGTTACGCGTACGGTTTAAAACTGTTTTACAAAAAAGCTTGAACAGAGTCAAACAGTAACAAACACTTACATCAAATCAATACTGCATCAGTGAATACTATCGTACGAACCACTCACTTACATGAGACGCACAAGCTACATTTAAATTGTTTCTATCGCTTAGGAATATGGTCAACGAAAGCCGTTCGTTGTTGTGTAGTTAGGATTCATGCATAAATTTAGTGTACTTGTTTTATCTTTACATTGAAAAGAAATAAAAAAGACAAAAGACAAAAAAACTATCAATAGCATTGCGGCAGTTGCAGCATATGCGTTCCGGCGGTGGTAGAGTGTTTAAACCTTTAAAACATTTGGTCTTCTATCCCGGTCCGACTTTTAATAATGTAATTTACTTTTACCGTTCTTGTTTTCTATGCAATCTATCGCCTCATTTCGTTATTTTCGTTACACCTTCTGGGAACTTGGGCAGTCCCATATCGTCAGTACTGATCGACGAAATGTTAATGCTCACACTTTAGCTAATTTGTACTAAGAGTACCGATTTGTGTTGACACTATCTGCTTCGTGATTAGAGTCAATGTGGTCGAAAAAGAGGCAATAAAGATCCCATGGGAAGGTAACATCCCACGCATCCAGTAGTAGTGGGTCTGCTGCTACATAAATAGTAAGAAAAGTCTTCACAACAAATACATGCTCCCAGATGATGAATTTGTGTGTGTGTGTGTGTGGGCTTCCCATTTTCCATTACAAATATTGTTCAACGCAGAGGAATAGTTTTTTTCAAACACTGTTCATTGTTCCACCGTTCATTGTGTTACGCAAAATGATTCTATTATCTTCCATTCTGTCGCAAAAGTTTCGGTTTTGAAATATTCAATTCAATGATCACCACGCTCTGGTCCAGTTTACGAAAGCTACATCAATCCAACTAAACCACTTGTGTATGATTTGCCATTCTAATTCACTAAGAAGAATTTTCTAGAAACCTCGTTGAACTTTTGTCTCGTGTCTCGCACCCCTTGCAGGTTGTTTGGGACCTGTGTTGCACAATGGGTGCATAAAAATATAACATTTCTTCCTTTTACTTAAAACAGTGTGCGCGCGTGTCCGCCATTTGTTTTTCTTTTTCTGGGAGGAGTAAGGGGCATTCAAAATGTAAACTACTCGTTATGTTCTATCGGATAGAAAAATATACTAACTGCAGCTCCGTTTGCGACATGAGGCATGATAGGATAGTAATAATTCTGTGTCCTATCAGTTATCTTTGTATGTAGTTATTCTACCATTTCGCATTATTGTTAAAAGGGAACGTCAGACGACAACTTTGATTTCTTCTACGGTAGAGTTTATCATAAGCATTATCTTATTTATGTGTGTATGTGTTTATCTCCACGATTTAATTCATGGAAGAAATATGTTGAGTCTTCTGAGTCAAGCTTTTTTTTTGTTTCTCAAATCAATTGCTATTCGGTTTCAAACAACTTCTCTATCGATGATACATTCGAAGAATAAAAAGCCAATCCCGAACTGGTCAAACTAAAGGGAGCATTATGTATCTTCGTTTGTGGAGATATAGATGCATTACTTGTGTTTTTGCTTACCACCGAAGCATATCGTCAAATGTAATAGTTTCATTCAATCCTATGCATTGCGGAAAACTACATTATTATTCGTTAAAATTTGTAAATTGTTCTGTTTTCTTCGAATAAAATGTGTATTTTCTCTATTGCATACTCCCGGTGAAGTACGATGTAATATCGTGTAGCTACTTCAGTTGCAAAAGTGTGTCGGCACGTACCAAATTTTTAAAGTAGAAACATTATTCGTAACCAACTCTACCATTGAATTTAAACCCTTTCGCTTGTTTTTTTTTTCGTGAAACAATAAAGCAAAATCGAAATTAGTTACGAAAGTAATAATTGATTTAACGTACTAAAATGTACGGAGCGTTACGCAGCTACAGGGTTTACCTTTACAAATGGCTTGCGCTACTTAAAATATAATCAACAATATTTATGTGAAGCAACGCGGGACATCAAACATATTTTGATTTTCGTTTTATAAATCTGTGGCTTGAAGTCATTCGCTAGCTAATAATTCTATTCATAGTTCGCTAAGAAACTGTTTGTTTATAAACTTACTTTGTTTATCAATCGTCTGCCATACGCAGAGCATAGTTTGTCTTTTTTCCACTTCGACTTAATTAAATATAAAATTGTTTTAATACATCTATTACACGATATCCTCAACAGGGTGTTTAAAGTCTGTTTCAAGAAGATTTTGCTTACATTCACAGTTGTGTTTATTCCATTCATCCAACGGATGTGAAATAGAGTAAATCAGAAGAAGCACAAACATTTACAATTTGTTTTTTTTTTGGCGAATTTCTCGCTTCTTACTTTCCTAGCCTCTTCCTATTTGTGTCTGTTAGATCGATCATGCGTTTGAATTATTTTGGAAAATTCCTTTAGTACAAGGAATTATACCAGCACAGTTACGGCACTGTTAGTGCCTTGCAAATAACTATAAAGCTGTGGCTATCTCAGCGTTCGTTCTTGTTAGCCATGATATTCCATTGGTTAGCGCATATGGTTGTTTTTGTTTTTGTTTAATGTGAAAGTTTTATAAAAACGTCTGTTACATTTTTTGTTGTCATATTCAAAAGCCGGCGGAGCAAAACATCGGTTTCGGTTTCGATATAGCTACCTTCATGCGCAAATATCGTTGCTGGAAAAGTAGTATATTACACGGTGCGATCGTCTGAATTGCAATAATGTGTTTCTATATTACAGTAAACCGATCCGGTTTAGTTTTGTGTACTGCTTTGTGTAGCTTAAACTAGTCAAATCAATGGCTATCCTTTCAAACGAAACGCGCTACTACTACATCAACACGACTTTTTCCAACGGAGTAAGACGCAAATATTATCTATAGTATTATTCCTTTTTAAAAAAAATAGTATCAAAACGGAAATTTCACTAGTTTACTGTATAAAATATGTTGATATGATCATATAACTCGCTTGGTTATTTTGGAAAAAAGTGTAAGCCATGTTCAAGTAGGAAGGAAATAAACTATATTCGTCAGAAACGCGATCACATACTTTAGTAAAAAGTAGAGTGTCTTTTGTCTACCGTATCTGTGTGGATGGCTAAAAGATTTTATTTTCTATCTACGCTAATGTGGGTCCGGTTATGACTCGTATTGAGAACGTAAAGTTTAAAATGGCTAAATCGTCACCATTCCGTTCTATATCTACACCAGTCTAAATGTATGCTGCTGCTGTAAGCGCACGATATATACGTTTTATATGTTTATGTATACGACCTATATGTATAATAATTTATATGATTTATCTAATTCAGATCGATTTTGGTTTACTAGTTGTTATGCATCACTTTGAATACTTTTTTTTCCACTTGTCTGTAATGTTGTAATTTTTGTAAGCACGTCATATTGAACAAATAGAAAATGTGTGCATAACATGCAACGGGGTTTACTTCTTTTTTAATTAAATTGAAGTTACTCAACAGCTTGGAACAGCAGAACCCTTCCTAGAGCAATAATGTGTACTTTAAAAAAGTATTGACTCCGTATTACTGATTTTTCACGGCTTCATTAGCTGCCACACTGCTCAAATATTTGACTGTGAAAAGTACTACATGACTGCAATTTTCAAATGACGTAACATAATTGATAAACTAAAACCATTCATAAACCAAGCCATTTTATAGATCACTCGCGGTTGAGGCATTCCAGATATGAGAACTTGTCGGAGATTAATGGCAATAAAAGTACACTGTCACGCATTATCTACTTGTTTCATCAACCTGTTAAGTAATTGTCTACAATATCTAACCATATTAAGGATAATCTTTTTCATACATACATCGCACGTTGATTATGGTCAACCGTGCCCGATGCTGCAGGTTTTGTTTACTACTTAAAACTTTTCAATTACTGTGATTTAACAAAACTAACAAGAAAATATATTTCACCTATTTCGGCTTGAGCGCTAAGCGCAGCATATGAATAATGTTGCTGGCGCTGACTTGATTGTGAAAACCATACTAGAAACTTCAGACCAATAGACTAATATTACCAACATTAATGAAAAAAAAAAAAACAATGATTTCGATCATAGCATAGGATTACTTCCTCGCGGAACACACGGTTGGCATGAATTTAGACGCGCATTTTTTAACTACAAAAGGTACAAAAGGTTCGTGAAATCTTAGTACAGCGGTACGTGTCGCCTAAATCAAGGCATTTATCTTTTGAGTCTTGCCGCTGCACATATGGATGCAACAATGCCATACCTATAATACCTATGATTACTACCAGTTGTATTGCAAATGGTTTAACTCTATAAAAATATTACTTTCTTTTAGTTTTAGTGTAGCCTTTTTATCACAAATATCGATTTAACTTGCTTTACTTTCGGGATGGTACCGGTCAATTCAACGATTTGCTTTTCCTTTTTATCATACGTATCGATTCGCAATCGGATCGGTGACAAAGCAAGCAGAGCCTCGTCCTTGCAAAATATGTACAGGTTTAGCATATCAAAGCACATCAGCACACGACAAAGGCGTGCTTGAATCGATTGTTACATCAATGTATTTTAACATCTCCAAAAATTGCGCAAATATTTAATTCTCTATACTCTAACGTGCACTGCGTTGCTGCAGCCTGATTGCTGGATTATGGACATAAAAATGAAATGTGTGGCGTTAACCACAACATAAAATCGGAAATTGAAGATTGAGATTGATAAAAGAAGGATGGCAATGCTTGTTTTTGACAGAGAATATAAGGTTTGTGAAGATATCTTCCAGGAACATAATTCCAAACAATGCTTCTCCTTCTCGCTGTAATTATTTAACTGATATTTGAACGAGAACAGAAATTGTCCATTGAGAACGCCGTTCTTCGGGTTGTTCGCATTTTTCTAATCTAATGGCCGAAGTAAACAATGTATATTCGTCCCTTCGCCTTTAGGGACTTCCATTAGTTGTAGGAGTAATCGATTGCAACTTAGCAAGGCGCTGTTTCAGAAGATCTTCTTTCTTTATATTACCCATGCCGGCAACAATGCTGCCGGACAAGATGTTATTGAGGGCACCGATGCCATTACTGTTGTTGCTACTACTGCTACCGATTGCTGCTATCGCTGAATGATGGTACTGATCAATGGAACTGCAACGGTTCAACGAGGACGAAGACGAGGGCGGTACGAGCTGCCCGGCGGCGCTATTACCGCTTGCTGATGACCCAAAGCGTGGCTGGATATGATGGTACCCTCCCGTTCCGCCATGCACTGCATTCGATATGGAAGAAGATGGTGTGGTTACAGTGGATGGCAGCGGGGGTGGTCGATTTAGCTGGTGGTGTCGTGCTCTAGATGACAGTCCACCGGCAAAGCCAACGGCTCCGCTGGTACTGGCTCCAACGCCGGTAGACCAGGGAAACGAAGGCGGCGGTGGTATGTAGCTGGCAGATCCGGCAAATCCGGCATTAGAGCTGCCGCCACCATAGTAGAGTCCGGCGGGTAAGGTACCAGTGCTTGCGGATAGCGATGTAATGGTTTCGCTGGGTGCTGCGCAGCCGAGGGAACCGACGGCAGGGCCGCCAGTTCCACCACCCGTCCGCGCCGTCGCCGGCGTCCTAGCAGTTGCAGTTGATATTGATCGGGGCTGTTGACGTTAACACCAACGAAAGGGCACTGCCCTTGGCCGGTCTGCTCCTTCCTTAACGAGGGGCTTGTGGTACTCGCGGCCTTCGCGCGAGTGAATCAAACCCCAACACTGTTCACAATAATACTACGTGACAGAAAGGAGAAACAAGAGCCTAAGTCAGTATCTGTTGTCGAGAAGCGTACTGCCGGTAACGTAAATAAGGGCAATTTTCAATGTTGGAAATAAACGTTTAGAGCAAGTTGGTTGCATAACCACTGCTTCGTAACCAATCCAATCCGATCCCGTAAACAGTAGCCAGCCACCTTAAGCTTACCTGAAGACAAGTAACGTTGGCACAGAAGAAAGGTGCAAATTTTCCTCCACAACGCTGGCCATGGCACTCGTCACACATTTGATCGTCCAAAACGTAAGGTTTCACCTCGACACGTTTATCTATATCGCCATGCTGCAGCTGGACGAAACGGGCTGAGATGGCAGCAATGTAGCTTTGCTGATTTGAAAACGCTACACGTCCTGCGCCCTGAAAGGTTCAGTCGTACAAAGTTTTTAGTTTGGATCGGCTGTTACAGGCGGTGTGACATTTTGGCGTACTTACCTTCGGATATTTCAACTCTGGATCCGTATCGATACCTGCGTAGCATACACCACCATACAAGCGATCCATTATCATGGCCAGTTCATCTATTGAAATGCACGGGAAATTGGAGCGAGATTAGTATTTGAGGCAGACCTACTAAGTACGGTGGCGTGTACTTACAAGCTTTCAAAGGTCTCGGAACGCCACCCACAAAGACGGTCTTCCGCGGGTCGAGTGGCATCGAAGCATCCAGCACGAAATCGGCATCCGCCAGTCGCCATGGACGGATTTGAACCGCTTTGTTCTTGATCGTCGGTGATGAGACAGTGATGTAGAGCTTGTCGTCATCCGGGACGCACGTTTCGATCAGCTTTTGGACACCGCGTTCCTCCTGCGAATTAGAACGTGAGCACAGAGAAAACAATTTGCCAGGATTAATCGTTTGAAAAATCGCTTCATCTCCTTTCATGACGACAACCTGCGCTTATGCGGATCCGTTGCGCTTACGCGACCGTGCTAGATGCTAGGCTACAGGACCGCACAGAGCAAGAATCAAATCACCCCGAAAAATACTTGTCATCAATCTTGGCCCTGTTGCTTCCACCAGTGGACTTTGCTTCAATTATCATCGCATCCGTCGTGGGTTAGTCGTGCATTCGCAACGAACCATGGGCAAGGTCCATTTTTCCACGCCTTTAAAGTGGTGGACCGTTGGACCACTTTCCTTTTTTTTCCCCTCGGCTATTCACCAGACGCAGCGTTCTATGCCGGGAAAGATCATTTAAATAATGAGATTTTTTCCTCCAATTAATCTTCCCACTTTCATGTTGTCTCTTGTTACAGTGCGTTTTTTTTGTTCTTCCAAATACCAGGTACACGGTGGATACAGACCAAAGCCGGGATGAAACGTGTGGTCATTTTCCTTCGCAAAACGACTATGAACGCTCCATTACTGTGCGGCACACTATGGGTCACGGGCGTTTGGCAATGGTTGGCTGTCAAATTAATTTAATTAAAATGTCTCTCGAGGTCCCCGCATACTGACTTTCATTACACTTGGGTAGTAAAACATTTCATGGGACTCTCCGTCCACCGGGGAGTATTGAATTCTCGTATCTCAATGAGCCTTTTTAACGTAATGACTTCATCAAGAAGAGACTTTAGACAAATTTAATAAATTCAGTCGAACATCAGAACGCAACAACGGTTATGGAATGCTGCGTATTGGGGTTAAACCAATGTTGCACCAAATGACGCATGAGACAACACACAAAAATCGGGCTGAGACCACCACCTGGCAAAATGCATGCCAAACATATCAATCTGGTTCCGCATGAAAGTTGTGGAAACATTGCCTCGGGTGAAAGAGGCAAGAAAGTGGTTGGCTCCATATGGTTTGTCTTTCTAAGCACCGTAGAAGGAACCATGTATAATGCAAGCGTTTCGTGTGCAAAACTCACACTCGAGAATTTTCTTACACTAAGATGAGAAAGTTCTTTTGCCTTCCAGAACTGTGTAAGCGCTTAAACAATTTCTGGCATGGAACGTGTTGCAAAAGTGATTACCATGTTTTGCGGGCATTAAGTTTTGAAAGAGCATATGTCTTGGGGCGGGTGACAAAAAGCAACAATGCCAAACCACAGCCCTTGGTGCATACGCGCTATCTCTCTTCTACCTTCCCTGCTACCACATTGAGAAATTCCTCTTTGTTTACCTTATTGTAACAAGTTGCGCCAGAAAGTTACAAAGTTCTCCTATCAGGATGCAGAATGTTGGAAAGGTTTTTTTTTGGGGTTCTTTGTTTGTTTGGTAGAATTGAATATTCGAAACACTTTTTGATACAAAATGTATGCAATCATTGTTACGGCTGCAACATATGTAGCAGTTGTTTGATAAGCTATATGTTATAATAACATTATTTTATTTATTTAATGGAAGAACGGCCAGGCCAGGCCGTGTATATCTTTTATAAAAACATTCATAAATTCAAAAAAACGAACAGAAAATTATCAAAGAGCGAAATAGTGAAATAGCAAATGCTGCCTTCAGGAAAAACGTGTCTATCAGGTGCCCCCCTTTCTTGTTTAATATTCTTTATGACAAAATTACAAACAAACGAAATGTTATGCTTTTGCTAGTTTCGTTGTAATAATGTGTCTATGACAATCTTCTCTGTAGATTACAATTATTTTACTGATTTCTTTAGTTCGCTTTCCCAGTAATGTAGATATTACGTGTGCAGATTACAGAAAGAAATCTGAAAATTGTAGCTTCTGTTTCCGGGCAGTATGTGTGATTGAACAAAAAGGAACAAATTTAGAAAGCAAGGACAATAGAATCTGCGATGCAAAGAACGAGCAATGGGGGTACAACAGTACAAAAGACAATGGTACCATGGACAATGGTGTAATGATCATCTCCCAGAAAGCTAATAAATAGTATGGCCAAACCTAATGAACATTGCTTAGATATCAAAGGAACAACGGAAAAGGGCGTGTGTCTGGATGGAACCGAGCCATAAAATACTATGAATGGGAAGCGTTTACGGTGCACAATAGAATGGTCTGTGCGATGTAACAGTTACAGGAACGAAGTTGTAAAAACACGGTATGTTTTTCTTCCCGAGATCATTGGTGTGTGATATATTGGTAGAAATAGTAAATAATTTGTCCGTAGTCACAATTCCTAAATGCTTTCAATTAGTTGCAATAATGAAATAACATATTTTTTCAAGATCGGCCAACATGCTTATCTAAACGGAAAAAAGCTAGGCGTTAATGAGAAAACACCCAAAATGGTAAACGTTGTATGTTTCACTTTATTCCTTATGTACTCGTTCAATTCATAAATATATTACAAACATGTTTGGTAAAATTTTTATCCAAAAATGAAAGCATAAAATCGAAGTATTGTTCGAAGGACTTTGACAAAAACCACTGCCATATCCTAGAGCATGGGGGGGGGGGGGGGGGGATAATAGAAAATTATGGAAGCAAGTTGCAGCAATCGTAAGTATACCCCTGGGAAGCGTCTTTTATTATTTCTTTCCCCGCCGAGTAACGAAGCGTAACGATAAAAACGAATGTCTCACCGGGATTTTGGTGTGGCCGTTGTTTGCCAGGACTCTTCGTCTGTATACAGAATGGACGAACATCGAAGTTAAGATTAATCGTTAAAGGATAAATCTTCACTCTGCTGGAATCGGCAATGCCCGGCGATTGTTGGGGCGTGATAGTGATTAATTAGTTCGGAAAGATCGTGATAATTTGATATACCGTCACAAATGACAGTTTTTCATTAAAACATGAATGGTAAAAACCTTGATGCTTTTTAATTAATATAAAAATAGAACAATACTACCTATAGATTACGAATAAGTTAAATTTTCATTTTGACTAATTCAACAACACTTCCACAAACTTTTCATATGTTTGTTCCTAAAATTATATTAGTTATCCTATGCTGTACTATACCACGAACTATTTTTGTATATTATCAAACGCGAGACTATTCGGCTACGTGGAAGAATAAGTCGATACAGGCTTGGCTGTTATAACGAAACAAAAACACACTCAATTCAAGACGCATGATTTATTGAACAACAAGCGATGTATCAGTTACGTAAATAATTCAGTCCATGTTATCCATAATGTGTTACCAACCAGCATCGAATCATGTTTCGTTTAAACAAATCATACAGGCATGTGCATCTAGTCGTACTTGTATTGTTTGATTAGGACGTCGTTTGACGTACAAACTTTGGTCAACAGGACGAGTAATAAGCGGATTGCACTGTTAACAATCGCTTTCGTAATTCGTGGGTCCAACGTACCCACAAGCTCGTTTTCCCAGACACAGTAAAAGCCCATGTGCGTAATTTCCCTTGAAAAGTATCCATTCAGGCATCACTGTCGCGTTTGGCACAAATACCTCAAGGTGATGATGGTTCCCGGCGCTTCGGTGATAGTTGAATAACCAATCTGGGCCTCCTTTTTGACTCATTATTGGAGCAAAAATAGTGTTTATTGAGGTGACAATAAAATACCCCATAAGTTGCACCCATTATTCAGAATTAAAATTTAGGACAATAAATTTAGGCCTAACATATATTTCATATAAAAATCCACACTAATTGTTGACCTTCCGGTAATTCGTGTTCCACAAAACAAAAAATATAACAATATTTAAAATTATTTATTAACGGTTATCGCAGGCAGCCAGTGTATTGCTTTTGAGTTCTTTTAATATATAGCATTCGAAATTATTACTTACTTGGAAAAGCAGAAACGCATATCCCTTGGGAGGAAAGTACGACTTAGATTCAGCTTTATGTGGCCAATCAACGATGAGATCTCCATACTGGTTAAATGATGTGGTTATTTCCTCTGAAAAAATAAAATAACGTAATAACATTAATAATTTTTAATAAAACTTCTTACAATGCTTTATACTTAAATTTTATTAGCAAGTTCAAGGAAGGTAAAGATACTTCTTGTTATAAACCGCATTTAACACCTTTCTTTCTTTACATTTTTTTTCTTTATCTAATCACCTAAAGAGGTGCCAACATTGTTATTCTATGTTGATCGATGTATAATTTTTCTAGTACGAAAAAAAAACGTGCGAAGGGTGAATTCTCCAGTATGAAAAACTTTGCACTCTGCCTAACGGTGGCATCATTCCAACGAGAACCTGTAGCATATAGTGCTGGCCTTGTTGGACCAAGTGTAGCCACTAGAACACCCGCTCGCCATTTCCGTAACAGGTATAACGGACTTAAAGTAATAAATCTGGTTATGTAATAACAGCATAATCCCTAACATAGAGCTGGGATTCCTTTGCGCTATACTTCATTGAAAAAGATATGCTTTCTGTCTGGTCCTGGTGCTATCGATCGGGCTACTGCTACACAAGGAAAGGGCATAGCAGAGATAGGTCATGTTTGACGATGTGTTCATGAGAACTTAGCGTTATATTCATTCATTCTTTCAGCACGAGGTATGCAGCTTTATGGTAAAACAAAAATCAAAATAAAAAATAAAATAAATATACTTAAGCATTCAAAAATTCCGAAAGATATCATAAAATTTTAACGTCAAAAAACTTATTGTTTAATGCGTTGGTAAAAGTTGGTCTTTAATGCGTTCTATTGTTCTTTCTGCGACTTTTTTAAATTACGATTTTGATCGAAATCGATGGAGTATACCAACTTATAGCATATACATATTCTAATTACATTGTGGCCAACTGTTAGCACTAAAGGTTTAGCTACCTTTAACAGCTTCTATTCCGTTAAAATTTGTACTTAAAAGGTAAATATTTACTTTATCTTTTAAGTAATATATAAGATTTAATATTTAATGTACGAATTACACAGTCTAACAAAAACACGAAACAATTGCTTGAAACACATCAAAATGTTTTCAATTGTATACTAAAAAAACTGAATATAAAACTCTAACTAAAACAAATTGCTGATGTTTGCAACTGATCTGATGCTTATAACACATCCATCATCTTGGCGATTTTCATATTAAGATGCTATGGAGTAGTTGAATGATAGCGGGAAAATGTGTGAAGCAGCGTAATGATTTAGTAGATAGCAGAGCAATTAATTTAATAATATTGTTATAACAGTGGTTTCTTTCGCCACGACTATGGCTCACAGTTGATTGGTGGTTGGTCTTGTGCATCGTACGCTAATGATAGTGCGGAAGCTGTAGTCATTCTGCGTCGGTCGACGGTTAGCGACAAAATGTAAATGTTGTTTGAATTGGACATTAAGCGCTATTTAATAGATGGTCTGTTCGTACCGTTCCGTTCGGCCATGCCAGCAAACAACGCGACGATGAAGTCTGACAAATTGCCCAAGCTTTCGCTAATGTTCAAAGGGTTTCAGGAAAATAGTGTGGTATCGACGAGTTACCTACTACATTCGGTGTCCGCCGTGGTACCATTCTCTTTCGGTACGTAGTGACGTTTCACAGGAGTATAGTTTTTATGATCGTTTATGTGATAGCTGGTATTTAATTAAAAAGCAACCATACCATCAAGCTCCTTACCGATAAAATATAATCAAACCTAGATCAAATAACCGCCAAATATTGATCATTTTCAAATATAACGAGAACCTAAAAATGAGTGGCTTCGTGGACTAGTAAAACCTGATTCAAATAGGCAAATACAAAAACATAAAAAAGACAGAAATTAACAAATGTTAAAGAAATCAATTAAATAAAACAGTGAAAAGTGAGAATGATAAATTAAGAATGGTTTGCAAATTTTTGAAAATTTCTATTCTTAGAGTTTCCCTAGTCTGAAAATAATACTTTAATATTCCTCTTGGTTGACACAGTACATCACTCCGCCCATATCACAACCGCTTAAGGTTTATAATAGCCTGCGCCGTTGAAAAGAACGAATAAAACGACACGCTCCTCGAAGTAAGGCAGTAAAATCTGAGCCACCCTGAAAGGGACGACGAGAGCAAATTTGACGTCTTCATAAAATGAGCAACGTCAGGTGGGACTGAGTTATATTTTCCGACGCTCGTTACGTAGCAAAACAGAATAAAGAGGATGGTGTGAATGTAGCAAGGCACGAAGGGAAAATGGAACGGAACTTGAGCACTTTACAAGAGCAGCAGTTTCAAGTTTCGTTGATGGAGAAAAATACGCTCTAGGTTTCAAGTTTGTGTGTCCGCGTTCGAATGCAGGTGGAGACTTTCAAAAGATAGTAAACGGAGTTCGTCGACAGGATATCTGTTAGTTCATGCTCTTTTTCCCTGTTGCACCGCCGTAGTCGAGGGAGAAATTGAACGCAAAGAAAAGAAATATTTTTTGGTATGATATTTTTCTTTGCTTGCGTCCTATCCAAGGGCTTAGAATAATGAGAATATTACGACAGAAGTGGTGCATTTACTTTCCTGTTTGCATGTGCAGTAACTCGCGGTTGTGATATTTGTGTTATCATTCTAACACTTCAAGATGATGTCCAAATGAAAATGGTTTTGCTTTAAATCTCCATAGCAAAGTGCGACAAATTGTGGGTTAGTTACACATCAGCTAGGGTAGGATAGTACTAAAAAAAAAACAATTCATTACATGATCCTTGAATTGCGGTTGTTTGAAATATCGGCTTCGTAGGAGCATGTCTAACTCTTCAAGTAAATGTCTTTAAGTGGAGGTGTTTTTTTGGAAATGAGAAAGTTAATGCACATATAATTTATTTCCTACTTGGAATCGAGTGAATCGAGGTCCGTTGCAGAATTCTAGGGTTTTGGGAGCATATTCTGAAATACATCTAGTGAAGCTTTCTCTTTTACGTTTCTTCGTCAGTAAAACATTCGAAAGAGAAATAGACTTTTGAAGCGCCAAACGATTGAAGTAACAAAGTATGAAATGAAATGAATGTTATTAAATGGTTATTTTATCCGAAGTTTCGTGCCCTGGTGAATACGTTTGAAGTTACTTCAGGGAAACGAACTTGCCGTTTAATTTACTTACCTACAAGCGTACATTCATTGGATAAACAGAACGTTATTAAATACCGGGAGATTTTTCTTTGAAATTCTGTTGTTCTATCTATCATTCCTTTCAAAACGATGCACGTTGAATGTACAATAGTATTTGTTTCGTAGAGAAATTGTAAAATTGACTTAAAAGCGGATATGAACTTGGGCATGAAGTGCAAAAGACGAAACCATTTTTAGATTCTCTGCGAGTTGAACTGTTCAATTTGCTAAGAATTTAAATAAAAAAAATCAACTTTTCACCGACCAAACTCAAAAGCCGTTAGTTTTACTTGACTACACCGGTAGCTCGAATTCCATTAGCTGAATAATCTGCATACTCACGTACGTTGCTTAGTGCACGTGCTTAGTATAGCATTTGATAAGCATCTGATACATTTAGTTACAAAAAATTTGTTTGGAAACATCCTGTTAACAAGTACTAAGGAGTCACATTGTTTACAGTTTCACATATTTATCTCCTTTACGGCTCGACAGTCGGCAAATAATAATTATATATGATATTTGTGCGGTTGTTCTTTCCCGTAAATCATGCTTCTGTATGCGATGCTACCGACGAATCTTTAAATCCTCCTAAGAACGAGTCGAGCTATATTTTCATCATTGGTCATGGCTGTCAGAACGATTTGATAAGTGTTGGATGTAAATATCTTGCTTTCCGGCAGAAACCTTCGTAATGGAAACCCACAACTTATTGCGGCTTGCACTTGCACACGCACCGTATGAGCAGTTCGGTGCGGTTGCAGGTCATCGTAGCACCATCAACTGGACAAGGACCGTTCCCAGATGGTGCAGTAATTCATTAGGAAGAACAAAGTAAAGCCCCCTGGCAAACATTCATACGCGTACTTGTCGAGCGGCAGGGTAAATGGGCGATCATTTCTTGTTTTGCAGCATCCACTATGAGCATCACTATCCCGCTAGTAGGGAAAATGATCCGGAGTAACTGGTCACACAGAAGAGCAACGATAAATAACAACAGTTGTGCAATTGGTAGCAGCGTTCACTTCTTGCTTCGAGATGTGTCTAACGGATCCAGTGAGTTCATTGTTGAACAACGGAAGAATGAAGACAAAAGGATATGGGGAAGGAACATAGAATTTAATTTCCCAACACAAGCAATCGTGCCTGTAGTGTACATGGTCTGGTTTGTGGAAGCAATGCAGAGGAAAAGCATGACAACACGATGACCGAGCTTTGTGAAGGTGTTTCGAAAAACCTTTTTTATGAAAACGATCCCCAAGCCACACATGTAAGCTCTTTACATCCAATACGGGACTACCTCCGAGGAAAAGCGTGTTTGCATACTAAACACAAGCTGCAGTGAACAGCGCACTATGAACTCTTTTTCGAGCTACCTTGTGTAATCGTTCTGATCAAGCAGTAAACTGTGAAAGCATTTCCAAATGTCTCAGGAATGCAAATGTAACAACAAACGATCAGTACTGGGGCTGGACTGTTTCACTAAGCGTCATCTTTTATGAAACTAACCGATATGAACAAAAGTGTTGTGTTGCTTTTGGCGATGCCCGGGCAAAATCAACAGAAGGTGGTTCCTGTTTTCAATACAGTGTATTATACCAGTGCACAGTCGTAAAATATTGTCTCAAGACTTACTTGGCACCAGTTGTTAAAGTGAACAATTATCTCAAAACTGGCATGGTGAATAAGGTTTTCCCATTCAAGAAATGAATTTGATTTGAATGTTTGGGCTGCTTTTGCGTGAAGTATGCGGAGGATGCTGGTTTGCTGTGTACAATAAGGCAGATTTGCGTAGCGTCAACAGCTGGGAATAGTCGTTTGGTAAATTGTTTTGGTTCGTAAGCGTAGAAAAGCTGGACGCATACTATGCAATGTTTCAATGCACATGCCAAGTGTGGATTGAAATTACACACCGAACCATTGGGAAGAAATTCAACGAAAAATGTAAAAACATCAGCATGCTTCTGGCTACGCGCAGCTACAAATGCACACCCATCGCAGTAGCCAAGGACCTGGCGAGTGTACGTAGTTAAAAATGTTCAATAAGCTTCCTTCGTGCGGAGTTTGGGGCAACATCATGCTGAGAGATGGAAGCGCGTGTGCCGGCAAAATTTTAATAAACACTGTTTTAGATTTTAGGTCACGTACAAGCGTACACAGTTGTGCTTAATTGGGAAGCCAAATTTGGAAACAATACGCACACAGCCCTGGACTTACCTTCATCGATATCCGGTGGCAGACCGCCGACAAACACCTTCCGCGAGAAACGTTCGGTCGTTTCCGATCCGTTGGAGTGTGGCGAAGATCTAGCCGGCGAGTTCAGCTGCAATTGGTTGGCCCCGATAAAACCACCGCCACCGCTGCCATCTTCATCGTTTAGATGTTCGTCCAGCCCGGCGAAAAATGGTTTGCCTGAATGGGAAAAAGTGTGAAAAAGATCGATTAGTAAAAACGCTTCGAATTGAGCGACGTGCTGTAATGGTTGTAGCCATATGAACAAAATCTAGTAAAACCAACTCGGTAAATCGCGTCTTTTCAGCTTCGCTAGATACGGCTCCACCATCGTTCGATACACATCTGATTCATCATTAACTTCGTGACAGTAGCGGCTGAGATTAGTTGGTGGCCAATGTTCTTCACGTTGCAACATGCCGGAAATGTATTGTATAAGCGATTGGACGTCTCAAACTCAAGCGATGTACACAAAACTAGGAACAACTTTGACCACTTCAATCGCGGTAGACTGCTGCGAATGCACTGCTCCGAATGGGTGTGAAGATGTGAGCAAATGTACACGCGTTGGTCACTGATTGGTTAGTTACCGTTGTCAGGTGACGTAGTGCAGCATACCGCGGATTCTGCATTTTCACTTTGCAAAACATTGGGTACCTGTCATTATTCAGTGATCTGTCAAAGTTCGCCATCCGGTATAGGGAATCTGGTTGACGATCCCTGACGTAGCAGTAAAATTTCGCGTGCGTGATAGGTTTCGAATAGAGGTTGTGGATTTATTGTGAACTGGTTTGAACTGGGAGTATTATATCAACATTTAGGGAAGATTGACTTAGGTAACATTTTCAGCAGGTTTCCAATCGGCTTTCTTCAAAAGTACAAACCTCGCTGTATAATCCATCGCGTAAAGATCCCTGCCCATGGTAAACAAAGCGTGATGTGTGTGATTTTCCCTGTTTGCTGAAGCTAATCAATCCAATTGGTTCAAACCAGCGACGACGGCAGAGTTGTATTTACCGACGTGAGGTATGATGGATTCCCCAGACAGTGAAGGAATTGGAAAACTATTAGTCCTGAAATGCGAGTCTCCGCGTGTTTGAAATCCGGCGAACAGTTTGTTTGATTAACTGATTGGAAAATATGAAGCGTACTACGGACCGTTCCCGATATACAGGTGAGGCCACGCAAATCCAAACTTCAGCTTACTTCCCCGTGCCGCTAGGAAGGTGTGAAAGGTCGGCAACTGTAGTGGGGACTGAGGTTGCGGTTTTAATTGAAATCAAACTTTATTTAATCTCCCATGAACAGTAGGCTGTTTGCTGTTTGGCACAAAATTGCCTACTTCAAGCATCATTGACTTACCAGATTAAGACCTAAATCGTACCTAACGATGGGTGGGAAATGTTCCAATATTTATGTACAAACCCTTACTACCGGTTACGATTGGCTGTATTCCGTGCGGGCCGTTATGTGACCGAGCAATGCTTTACCCAACTAACAATTCCCGTGTAAGGCCACGAAATTCCTGTAACTATAATCAAACGATGTTCACAATTTTCTCATTTTCCTTTGCAGGCAGTTCCATTACCATTTCCACGAGCGACGGGTGGATAACAATTCCTTAGAAAAGAAAGGAAAAGAAAATCTTTTCCCTTGTACCAGCGGGAACACTCAACCGGGTATGTGAAAAGGTTGGCTTTCCGAGCTGTTTGACTGCACTTAATACGCTAGTTAGGTTGAGGAGTGGGAACCCTCGTTCTTGTCAAACGTTGCGTGCGGCACGAGCTGCATTTCACGTACCAAACGCTACGCTAAGCTTGATTATGTGTCCTGGAAAGCTTATCGTATCGGCCCGGGTTAGCTGTGCGCATTGGGTGCGAGAAAAATTATTATCAAAATAATCGTAATTATCGCTTGTAATTTGTATTTACTAGAAACGCCTACTAGCCACCGGGGACGTGGGGAATATAGTGACGATTAGTCCAAGGATTATTGCCCTGCGTTCGTACGGGGGACGATTTGCTCTATGGGTACGGGAAAGATTGCATGATTTAGTTTAATCTGCCTCCCATGTTCCGTACCCATTGCTACACCTCTCCTGATCACGAGAAGCACCACGAATGGCATGGATATTACGTTGTTTGCAGAAGGGTGGTTCGGCCGTTTGGGAGTATAGTCCGTACGTGTCACGCTTTTTGACGAGTTTGGTGTTTTTTTTTTATCGTTGGGCAAAGCGCCTCCGCATAACAGACTATGAAGAAGGATTGAATCCTTTTAGACGCATGATTCAGTAATAAAGTAGCGCCTGTGCAGTTTGTAGAAAAATGAAACGCAAACCCTTGTGCCGTAGTATTGCAGTCCATTGACAATTTAAAGTTTAATGATTCGATTTGTAAGTTCAACAGTCGCATTGCCTTTTATTACCTTACATTGCATTACAGTTGTTGTACATGGAAAATCTTTTGCGCTGTTGGTATTGAAATGCTTGCAAATGTAGTTGAATCAAGACAAAGTGAATGAATGCATGGAATTCCGACCGCCCACCGAAAACAACTACACCATTAAATTGGCCCTTTAAAATCGGTTTTGTTCCGCATTTCACATAATCGAGTAGTGAATGAATGCTGTTCCAAGTATAGACACATTCTACACGTATGCGACTACATTGGCGAAACGCTACGGATAATAGTATGAGAAGATCATCTCTAACCTAGTGCTTTCCGTTGAAACACCCGACCCCAGAACCTCACCCCATCATAATGTGTATGAAAATGTAATTTACATTCAAACAAACCGCACACGCAGTGGTATCCCGGTTTAATTAATATTTATATTTACAACCATCGTCGGTGTCGTCGTCGTCGTCGTCGTGTGGAGCTCATGCATCCTGAAAGCGCTTAGATGTCAACCCATTGTGACATTCGGGGCCTGTACTAGCTGACGGGTCCTCCGGAAGGTTGTGGTATGGTAGTAATGTTTAGTTGCCTAGTGAGCAAGCAATACAACAAACGTTTACTACGACGATTCCCGTGGCTAACATTATCAAGCGACTGGCAAAAGGGTCAGAAAGAGAAGCACGCTTCGCAATTCAATGAAGTAGAAACGATGGGAGTCCATGCGAGTTGGAACCGTAGAAAGGGAAAAGGCGACAAATATGGGTGGATGTAATGTCGACAGGTGAGATCGTTGCGGATGTGATACGTCCCACCGTTATCGTACTAGGAAGTACCATAAAGATTCATGTTTGTGAGAGTACAATTTCAACCGTTTTTTTTTAGAAAAGGTATGCTTGTGAATCCCAAAACCGTTTATGGACAAACCTTTCCTTATGTATTATTTTCACTTTTTATTATTTCAGATACTCTCCATACATGCACCGATTGGAAATGAATTCGCCTTACCAAGCAGTTTTCCTGTTTATGGGGAAGGTTTTAATTAGGGAAATTTATCGTAGCATTGGGGAAACACTTGAACGAACGTGTGAGAAAAGCATTTATTAAATCGAGTTCTATGAAACAGTATTGAAGGAGGAATTCCTTTTCCTATTGGTTGTTCGGGTACACTTTCTGTTTCATCACAGGTAGAGCACGGTACGGCGGCCAAGAAAAGCATAGTCCACCAGCAATCGCCACTCATGCGCGCTGGAATATCAAGTGCGCGGCGTTTTGAAGGACGAAAGTGGAATAAAAATGGAACCCCTCGAACTCCCGTGCTACGGTTGCGTTATCAAATGGGTCCGATAAGCTCCCGCGGGACTCACAACAGCCCATTCGGCCCGCGCGTTGGTGGATAGCGTTGCAGTTAAACGGATATGGATGGGGACGGTTGGCGATACCCAAAGGTGTTTAACGTGCAGCAGGCGAGAATGTAAACTAACAGCAAAAGAGAGAAAGCAACTAGGGGGAATCAGCAGAAACACAAGACAAAATTAAATCAACACTTTACGATCCTGACCATCGTTGTCATCGTCGTCGTCGCGCTTGTAATGCAGCTGGCGTCACGATGTGGAAAACGGAAAACGTGCTGGAAGTATAAATCTTTATTGCAATCACAACGACACCACCGGGGAACGACGACACGAGCCGCCCCGGTGGATGGAGCTCGCGGGCTGGAAGGTGGACCAGAAAAGCAACCGTGTATATCGCAAGTGCTGATTTCAGCGGAAGTTTAAAAGTAAGCGTCGTTTGTTCGAAGACCATAAATTTGTATCCGATTTTTCGTCCACTGATTTGAAATTTTTGAAACCCCACTCAGGGCGAACTTGTAGCGAAATAGTATTTAGAAAATTGTGCTTTAATAGCGAAATAAAACTAAGTACATAGAGCAATTTTTTAAGTCGCTTGGAGGGGATTGTTGGTGGTAGAGTAGGATCGTAAAACATTGTTTTGATGTTAATTTCTGCAGGCACAAATATTTAAAACTGAGACGAAAAAACATTTCAATAGCTGTTTTGGTTTGTTGCTCTAGTATGTTTTATATTATTTTTTTTCATTGTGTGCAGCTTTTGCATTCAATTGTTCAATTTAATAGACCGTTTTATGAAACTAACGCTGCAAATGATGGATTGGCTGCTTGATAGAGCGAAGTGGTGACATTAACCAATTCACAGCCAGCGTACATTGCGACAGGGAATGTTGGTTCTCCTGGGTCCCATTTATCCGTGACGTTTCGTGAGGCAATAAAGTAAACTAACTCCCACCGCCTAAGCTGACACCATCGAGATCCACCACAAATATACGGACCAAACATTTCAGCGCTGACATCTGACCAACCAACCTAGAGGAAGGCTAGAGGAAGGTCACGCGCGCACAGACATATTTTGCACCGCTTTTCCATGTTTCGATATCCGGTCGCAAGGTTGGAAAATATATGACCATTCGGGAAGCCTTTTTTCCGGTCCGTCCGTCCGGTCCTAATCGTGGATCCGGGTGGATGGATTTTTGTGTCTCGTTTTTTTTTGTTGTTGTTGTCTTGAACGGACGGACAACGTTCAATAAATAGAACACAAAAAGTGAAAACACACATGAGCGTTCCAGCACACACAAACACGTGGTGCAGAACAACGGCGTGTTTGTTTCGCGTTTCGAAACCGCATGTGCGGACTCTTCCTTCTTATCATCTGTTGTTGTTGTGGCCAAAAACTGTACTAACACATAACTCCGAGTGTGGCGGAAAGCATCCCTGTTTCAACTTTTCACAGTGATAAATTACAACTCTTTTTCGGCCCGGAAGCGGTTCTGGTGGGGTCCAGTGTTTTACGTTAAATTAATTTTAACGGAAAACTTTTCCTTCACTTGCGGAAGAAATGTAGGGGCATGTGTGTGTGTGTGTGTGTGTGTGGAATGATACAGTAAACCTACTAACACCCACCCATTGCACGTGGATGCGAAATGTGACCCAGCGAAATGTGGGTAACAAATGGGGGTGGTAAAATAAAAGCACAATACTATACACAACCTCAACCTTGCCCAGCCATTGCGGTTGATGTGTAACGGCACAAGTGTGGTCTACGTTTCGTTGATGTGGGTGGATGGATGGCCTAGTGTCCCGGTGTCTCTTGGTTTTTCGTTTTCAGCTTGCACAGTTCCGGCGCAGCGGTGTGTCCTTCGGCTGGACGCGATCCGTCCGTGATCGCTTCGTTTTGGTGAACCGCGGTGTCCATACAGAAACACACATACACCCCCTTCAGCATCTGTGAGTACAATAATTTTATATGCCACCTTCTATTGCATCTGGGATTTTTTTGTTTGGCGAATCCTTTTCGGGTCTGGGACGCTAACAAAAAAAAAAAATGTGTGTAAAACGAACCTGGTGTCCCGGTCGGTCGTATGTGTGGTTCACAGTAATAAAAGTTGTGTGTATTTTCGCCTCGCTCGTTTCGGAATTAGCGAAACACGGGAATGTTGATGCCATGCCAGAACATGCCGGTTCCATTTCAGTGTGAAAATCGGGCTGCAAAAACCGAGAGCACGCGTAACCCTCGGCAACGGTGGCGCCGTGAAAAACGCTGAAAGGAAAACACAAAAAAACGTATTCCTGCCATGGACTGGATGAAGATGACGCTGGCAACATCAGCCGCGGAAAGAAGTCCTGTCCTCTGTACCACCATTCGAGACAGTGCAATACGATCAAAAGTGTGTGTGTGTGTGGGTGTGTGATTAAAAGTGGCCATAGTGAAACATAAAAAAGCAGAATATTCGCTAAATGATAAAACGGAACGCAAACGGTGGGCCCCGCGGGCGTGCGGTGGTAGAAAGCGAACGGGGGGAAGTTCTTTATGTTGCGCGAAATGAGCAAAAGATGTCCCTGCAAATGGGACCAGGAATCGTTGCAGATCGTAATTAAATAACTTTAATAAATTTAATATCAAATTATATTGGCTTTTCCTCCGGTCCGTGGTATGTTGTTTTACCGCGTCGCTGATATCGTCATCATCATCATCATCGCGCGGTTTTTCCGCTTGGCCTTTTTTGTCAATCGCCAACCCATGGCCCGAACTGGTCGTCAACTGGACTAGCCTGCGGACATCCCGTCCGATCTACGTAGCGGCGTAGGCGAAGCTTTTGTGTTTGCACGGTGGCACCGCACGCAGTTCAAAAGCGGGGTTGGGGACGAGATTAATTGCCATTTATTTTTCAACAATTTAATTACACTTTTGTTTAATGACCTTCCAGCAATCGGGAAGCGGAGGGAGTACTTGCGCTTTCCGGAGTAGAATGTTGGAGCGCAAAATAAAGCAAAAAAAAAAAAAGAATACATAACCGGACGAGCTGGTTGACAGCCTTACCCCGAGTGTCTGTAAATGGATTGGGGGGCGTTGACGATGCACCCCAAACCGGGGGACAATTGATGAAGATTCATAAAATTCCATTAAGTGTTCATTGCATATAAACCATTTGTCGTACAGAAATTAAACCAAAATGTAATTGAGATAATCAATTACAGCTCGAGTGCCGTATTGTTACAACGCCGCGTAGCGAATGTGTATGCGTGTAATGTATGCGTGTTGGTGACAAGGTAACTATGTTATCTCCATGGTAACCATTATGCGGGTTTATGTTTTTCGTTCAACTTGATCATTTAGCAATATTGTTCAGGTTGTGGTTTTTTGAGATAAAAAAACGATCATTTACGCAAAGATCGTTGTTTTGGAATTGTTTCGGACCACTTTACAACACTGTTTAACACTTAAGTCTATTAAATGCTGTTTGTGCAGCTCGAGACTGGTGGTGTTACGCCTGGAAAATGAGGAAAAACTTTTTCACCTGCAGCTGTATCACAGTGTAGTGCATGTGCGATGAACAAATGATGGATGGGAAGGAAAGTTTTACATCATTCCCGTACGGTAGAATCTATCAATTCATTCGTCAGGAAAAGGTGGAAATCCAAACACTTTTGAATGTTGATAAAAATGCGCAAGGAAACGTTTGTTCTAAAGCTTTTCATTCCCGATTACGGTTGAGCGTTTACAGCCAAGCATAAAGTATAGTTCCCCCTGGCACTCGGTGGTTCTTCAAATCGTTGTCGTATATCGAGTTCGGGTACCTTATTCCTTGGGGCAATGGTTAGTAAAAACAGAACAGCGTCGTACGTACTGTTCTGTTTTTCTGTTTTAACGTCGCGAAGCACCCAAGTTTTGTTTCGACCGAACTTTGGTTCCACCAGTGTTTCGAACCGTCCATGAAGTTTGCTGCCCAGATGCAACGTCGTTATCTGCGTGCGCTATGGTGGACGACCCCGGCAAAATGAAGGAGTACGGTAGACGGTGGAACGACGGCCATTCTGTTTGCGTAAAAAGTTTCAAAACATCTGAATCGCGGTTGAATTAACAGTGTAATGGCCTGTAGGTATCGCGAACTTCATTTGCGTAATATGGTTGCGGAAAGTACCATGAAGACATCATCCCCAGAAACGCAACACGTTTTCCAATGGTGGGTAGGTGGAGTGAGTAACGAGGGTGTGTGTGTGTGTGTGTGTGTGTATGTGTGCTAGCTGGCAGAGGTTCCAATAGAGTTGCCAGATTTCTTCGAGCTAGTGATGTACATATTGGCCAAAGTACAAAATCGTGTAACAATGCGCACATAATGATGATCCATTCGTGTGATGCTTAGTTAGTACGAAGTCTCTGCTGTGCTGCTGGTCACATGAACCGTATATTGTGAAAAGATTTGCTGATGGATAGAAGAAGAACCTTTAGCGTAATATTATAAGGAGCTGTATTTTTTGGTTTGGGCTGAGAGTATTCAATTCTTGAAGACGTGATTGTATTTCAAATAGTAAAGTGGAACATAAAGTGGCTAAGTAAATACCTAAATTACCATCAATCGGAAAAGTTGATTAAATTTAGCTTAATGAAAGTCCAAGAAAATTATATCACCATAATTAATGTTTACAAAATTGTACCACTGGAAGATTGGGCAACGTACTCGACTTTGTTGATAAATGTCAATAAAAGTTAATAAAAGGCCATAGGTTAATAAAAATCCAAGTCCACTAAACTTCGTTTACTTTATTAATGGATAAGTTTTGGTACTGGAACTTGCTTCAACAACGACGAAAAATTGAATTTAGGGGGGTCAATATTAAAGAAAATTGATGCATCATCCGGTACAAGATCAGTTTTTTCTTGTTATTATACTTGATATTTTAAACGAACTTATGAGTACAATCACTCGACGGTTAAACCAGCGTTCAAGCCATTTTAATTTTAGTCTAAGTACTAGAACTGTTTTTCATAAAAGGTGAAATAAGAATCGAATTATATGATAAATAATTAAAATAAAAATTACAGACGGCCAAATACCCCCACGATGTGGTACCCTTTTACTGATTGGAGAAGGAAAAGTCTCCAAACTAATGTGAATCGTTGCATAGATTATGTATAATTAGGTACTGGTATTAGGTTATATAAAAGCATCAATAAAATGATGCTAATATGATAAAAAAAACAATCAATAATTTCTGTTAGTAAAGATTTTGTTAAAACTGCTTGGCGGACGGGTCGGTCATGTTAATAGAATGACACCGGACGACCCCGCGGGGTAAGGTCATCCGCATGGACACATGAGGTGTGGTAGGCCCAAATTGAGCCGTAGTGTTGGCGTTGATGCATCGGCCATAAAGGAACTGAATCAAGAGAACTGGTTGACGGTAAACATTTGCTCACATGTCGAAGAGGATGCAATATCGTTCATTCACTGAACGCATGTAACGCGAGGAGAATAATTTTGAAAATTGATATGAAAGTGCAATTAGGTGTAATTGTAAATTGTACCATAGAACATGATTAAAACTAAACATTCTGAAATCGTTGACAATGGCCGTCGAATGCCAATTTGGAGAGCAACAAACATAAACGCGTATAATCGTCACTACAGGCCTGTCGCTACGTCCCCGAATGGAATCGCATTGTTTTTGTGCACAATTGTAGTATGCACATCCCGTGAGCCGACACGGGAAGAATGAATTGACGTAATTTATATTGCTTGTTGGCTATTAATTTTCGAATGATTTATGGCAAATGCAAATACCTGTCTCGCGGGGCGAAACCACACGCAAGACACATCCGGCTGGAATGCGATGTTTGCGTCCATTGCGTCCTGTACAAACCAATGGTGATGAGCAATCGAAAGGATCTGCCATATTTGTGTGTTGTCAAAAGTTTAGCGACACACACACGTATGCAGAAGAGCATTGTGTACTTATCGATAATAAATTACTCACACGATCGATCGGGGCGGGTGCGTCATCTCACCGTGCGCATTGTGAAGGGGCAAATGAATGGGTTAGATTGGATGCCGCATTTACAGATTCCGTGATGCATCGTTTTATTTTTGCTACTCATTTCTAATTGTGACTGGACTTTTGTTCCTATTGATCCATCCATTGCATGCCTATTATGGGAAAAGTTACACCGCGACACTCGTCTCCTTGCTTTGCTTGCTGACCTAAATTTGGGCATGTCTACAATCGGGTGGTGGTTTGTTTAGAAAATGGTTCCTTCAAATCGATCCGCCGGAATGTGTGTACCTTTGGTCTGCTGTACCGAAGCCAAACGAAAAGAAACAGATGCGCTAACCGTGTGTATGTGTGGTGGAGGGCTCGTGAAAACTTGTTTTTGCCATTCCTGTTCTACCGGCACGACTGGTTATTTCGTGTTTTCGTGTATTGCAAGCCTTTCCTGCAAGGATTTAGGCTATTAATTCCGCCCGTACCGAGACGTGCGGCATACGGTCGCTTGTAGCTCTTTAGCGGTTCGCCGACTTGTGTGTGCTGTTTGATACTGGCTTTCCGGGTGTTTGTTGTTTGTTTTGGGGAGCATTTTTTTTTTTTTGTCAAGGAAATTTTAATTTAAACTTTTCCCGTGAGTCGTGTTTTCGCTGCTGACAGAAACCAAAATTGAGAACAGTTTCCACTTATTTCCGGCCCATAAAACCGAAACCGAACCGAAGGACGCCAAGGATCGGGTGCTGGGCTTTTATCCTGGGCCTGCCCCGGCCATATTGGGGAGCCATGCTGATTTCTTCCAGCTGGCGAACGTGCTGTAACGCGCACGGAAGGATGTGTATGGTTGCGAAAATGTACAACCAGCTTGGTCCACCAAAAAAAACCAACGTACCGAACGCCCACAAGATTCGTGCGAATCGGAAAAGGTTACGGTTTTGTTCTGTTTATTTTTTGTTTTTGTCGGAAAAGGTTAGAACATCATGCCATAATAACAAAACAAAAAAAAAATAAATCGCTCACATACACTCTCAAGCTGGTACATATTTTCTTCCTTTTTTTTGCAAAACAAAGGTAATAACGGCAAAAGAACTGGAAAGCAACAAACTGAAGCGTGTGGGAAGGGGGGGGTCGGGCAAGGATTTTGGCATTCGGCAGGCTTTACATGGGCAGCCACGTGGGCTGCCCGAACGGTTCGTTACTGGGGCACGTTGACAACGCGCCATGATCCTGTCGTGCTTTCGCTATTAAACGTATGCAAACGTGCGGCACGGCCAAAAAAAGTATTTCGTTTGTTTCTTTTTTTTTGTTTTGTTTCGGCATTTTGTTCTGGAAAACCGTGGCCTAGGGTTCGTCGTTTCCGATTGCTTCGGCGACGGATGAAAAACTTTTTTTCTATGAATTCCGGCCTTTTGATTGAGCGAAGCGAATGTGTTAAAGGCACGTTGGTGGGAATGGTGGATTATTCCGGTGTGCGAGAATGATTGCGCGGAGCGATCTGTCAAAATCGAAACGATCGCAGTAGACGTCGTTGAAGAGTGGTGGAAACATATCTTAAGGATGCTGGAAATAAAATGCACATTGACGGGATGACGGGAGGAAATGGGGGAGAACTGCGCCACGTTCTCATTTAGGGGTCATGCTTGTCTTTTGTTTGCAGTTTAAATTGCTTTTCGAAAAATGTTTGAAACTGTTTGTTTGCTGCACGCTCTTTCGGTACGTTTCACTTAAACGTGGCTTTACTCTTTTAAACCAAAGCCGGGCCTTATGGCCAAGGTCGTGGATATTGTTGGATTGTTGGTTGGACAGGAAGGAACAGGAGAGAAGCGAAATGCAAAACAAAAACAATAAGAAGCAACAGAAAACAACCATTTAGTAAATAGCGTGCAGATCTACATCATCGTTTTGTGGCTATTGCTTTAATAAGTTGATTATGTAACATGTTCGTGTTTCGCGGCTTCCCATGAACCAACCACAGAAAACAAAAAAAAACACACACACACATACATATATTCACAATGGTAACTTTCGTCCTGTGGAACACCGCGAGGGAAAGGCTTTGAATATCGTGTGGAGGAAGCTTTGTCGGGTGAAGAAGGAAGAAGCAGTTCGATCGCCGACCATGGCGAACCAGAAAAACCTGTTTTCAGCGTTTCCAACCGGGTAAGACGAAGCAAAATGGCTAGCATATGAAGTTGAAACTTTCCATTCGGGCCCGCAACCGGGTTCTGTATCCTTCTGTTCCGTGAGCTGAAGGGATTGGGTGTTTTTTTTGTTGTCGGTTCTGGTTCGGGTTTAAACACCAAACCCCATAGTAGGGCCCGGTTCTCGCGGCCGTGAATGTGTAAAGGTTGCGGGGCAGTTAAAATTCCTCGCACTACTCGGACGGCATCGGGTGTAGCAAACCGGTTTGCCATGACATGGTGGCTTTCCAGTGCCAGTTTAGGTTTCAGCTGGCTGCAAAAGGATTGTGGGGTGCAAAGTAAAACTTTAACGCTTCGTATGCGCGTATGTGTGCGCAGACAAAAGCTTTGCTACAGAATACACTTCCAAGGGGTATCGTTATAAGAGAATGGATTTTAGACGCAGATTGATTTTCGGTTCGGAATCCTGGAGGCGTCTACCATCACGGATCGAAGTCCGTGTTAATACCTTGAGAGTTTAGGAACCAGCTAAGCAAACGTGTGCAAATTGTATGCTTTGGATTTCCGTTTTAACGTGTTTTATTCATGTTTATCATAATGAAGTTGGTTATACGGAAGATATCTCAGAGGAACATCTTGTTTCCATTAGCTTAGAACATTAGAACAAGCTTATTGGACTGCTCCAAAAGCTCGACAATGTATATACGAGACGCCATGATTGGAGTTATTTGATACAAATGACAAATGTTCATTCAAATACGCTTAGAATGCGGATTGAAGGGAGTTGTCGATCACAAGAAGGTCTCAAAGTATCGAACTAAAGCTTCGTGAAACGTTCGCGATAAAGCTTCAAAGCTATAAGTTGTAAAGTAAAGTTCTAGACCACAACGAAGCAAATATTTCTAATACACTTATATAAAAAGTAGAAACATTGATAATACGGCCGTCATCAATAAAAAGCCGTCATCATGGAAATATAAATATAATAAATAAAGCAGAAACATATGACAACTCAGAAGTAGGCTATCCAAGTGAAGAGACTGCGAATGGATCTTTTGAGATCCTAACTTAAATTATGAAACATTTAATTAACCAAACCCCAATTGTTTTACTGCACAAATTGAAATTATGTATAAAATTGATGCTTGCATAAGAAATATGTGGAGTTTTGGCTATAATTGTAGCTGAGAAAAAAAAATGAAGTTTGGATCGTTTGAAGGTTTGACATTAGCAATGCAGAAAAGGAAATAAAACAACTTTCGAGCCGAAAAAAACGCAAAATCGATCATCCAGTCGGTGTACACAAACGATGCGCGGATCACCCATCAACGGCGGTGTCATGTTATGACAAGATTTTATGATCTACTGGTCATGCTATAAAAGTTCCACCCGGAACGCGGAGTGTTCCCTTTTTTTTGGTGCCGATCGCAAGCTAGCAAGCTAGGTATAATTTAATGATCGTAAAAAATTCTTTGGTATACCTGGTCTCTCTCTCGCGCTTGTCCGATTTGACCATGGATTTCGGTCATCACATTGACCACATCTTTTGAACTTGAAGCGAAACGTTTAATTTAAATTTCAAAAATTAGCGAAAGAGATGGGGAACTAATTAAGGCATTGCCGTCTTCAATGCCTGTTGGAAAATAAATTGGTGTTTTGCATGTTTTATGACTTTCTTTGCAACGAAATTCATCTCCCTTTCCCCGTCAGCTTCACAGAAGGAGTGTTAATTATGGAACTAGGAACGATAATCGTTCAATATGCTGGACAGCACCATGGCTCAAGGGTGTCGCGGTTCGTTCACTTGCACCATCTTCGAGTTCATCTGCCTGCCCTGAACCTAGATGTTTTTTTTTTTGTGTGGTCTTGGTGCAAGGGTTGCTCTTGTCAGACAGTAATAAAAGTATTGACCGATGAGGACCGAATGCTGATCAAGCTTTTGCCAATATTTCGTTTTCTGCTCACACACTTGAGGTCCGTGCATCATTTCCAACGCGTTTGTGCCGATCAAACCTGTGGAAGATTTCTTCAGATTATTCTCTTCTTTACCTACGGTAATAGTTGTGTTGTTTTCATTATCTTCAAAAAGATACTTTCGAATTTTCTGATTGGTGAAAAAGTGTGAGTGTGTGTGCAAGACTTGTTTTGTACAACCCTAATTTATTCCAGATTAGTGAAAAGTACATATCAATAGGTAATGTTAGTTGTGTGATGTTAAATCGGTATTATTAAGGGTTAAATCAATCTGCTGGAACTGTATTCCGTGGATTACAAACAAAAAAATCTCTTCTTGTATAGTTGAATTCAAGCAACTACATGATCATTAGTCATTTCCTCATTTTCATCTTCGATGACCTCGTCATCTTCGATGACCTCTTCATCTTCGATGACCTCGTCATCTTCGATGACCTCGTCATCTTCGATGACCTCTTCATCATCCACATCACATTGTGGCTCGGAGTTTGCTTCGGGTGTGCTGAACTGTGACCCTGTCGATAGGTCAGCTGGTCCCGGATATTCCGGTGCAGCATAACCATTTATGCCGCCATTTGCCGGGGGATCATTTGGGTTTAAGATCTTGAACGGCAGGTTTTGTAAAATTTGTGGATTAATCGTTGATGTCTTCAACGGTAATTCGCCGCTGTACACAATTTGCATCTGCGTTGGATCAATAAAGGTGACCAGTGCTTGTTGAAAGGCCATGGTGTTTGGCGGATAGGCGATGTTGTTAGTATCGTTACAAGGGATCGCATCGGCGTTCATAGGTTCACCGTGATTTATGGGTGTTTCGTTCTGCACTGGCTCTACATTGACCGGGGTATCAGCAGCATTGAAAGTGTTAGCAGTATCAGTGTTTGGTAGAATTGGAGCCGCTCCATTATCGACCAACGTGGGCACTGATGAGCCGGCGTTTGACGTATTTGCTTGATTTGTGTACCACAACAAATCTGGGTTTGATGGAAGATTGAATGAACCGCTGATACTGGCGTCGTTAGGAATCTGCGGTACGACTAAGTGCAATACCTCATCGTCAATGATCGTAGATGGCATTGGATTTTGATTGGACTGACAGTTCGGTGTCGGGATAGGTTCGTTGATCGGAGGCGTTTGGGTTTCCATGTGTTGCTGGAATCGGCATGTAAACGCATTGTTGGGTGAAATCATTTTAGTGGCCTCGTATTGTTCAAAATCAAAACCATCAGCGGTAAGAAACGGTTGCAGTCCATCGAATCCGCTTACCGCAAGCGTTTTTGCGGAGTGTAGAAGTGAGGTTAGCTGGGAATACTTCACCGTTGCAGTGCCGGTGTACATTAAGTCGACCATGGCTACCATGTCGTCATACTTTATATGTTCGAGCAATAACCTCACTGGTTCATTGGAAGAATATTCTTTTAACAGTTTTTTGAAAACCGTACTGCCCAGTGCGAGCACCACCTTGTGCGCCAGAATGTTGTACCCCTCGCAACAGATAGTAACATCCACAAGAAATCCGTCCAGCCGCATTGCTTGCATTGTGGATAACAGTGCTGAAAAGCTTCGCTCGTGCTGTATACGAACATATTTGCAGGTTCTGATGGTTGCCATCCTTTCCACAGTAGCACTCACACAATCGATAACTGATAATTGTATCACTTGCTTACTTTTTGTGTAATAACTTTTTGGGGCTATCGTTACGCTGTCGTCCAGCGTCACGCGGGAACAAGCGACAGTACGCGAATGAGGGCCATCCCCAAATGGTGTATCGATCCGTTGGGACGCCAAAAGCTTCCCGTATCGGCATTGTCAAACTCGACCGACTCTCGACTCTGGTTGCATTACACACTCGGTTGTGCAACAAGTAGAGTTTTTGTACAGTTTAAATTATAATAAATGCGAGCGTTATGGTTTGTTTGATGTGGTACGATTAATGTTTGTAAAACTTTAATTTTAAACACTTTTGATTCGTGTTTAGTGCTTGATTAAAAAAGAAAATCGACATTTGCTCCAGCGCGAGTTCGTATGTTTGACATCTCTGTTTGGCCGTTTCAACTGTGAACCGGTTCCTTCCATTTGGATACCACTGTGGCTAGCGTGTTCGTTATTCAGACCTGCTGTAATAATTAATAGAAATATTATTGTAAGTTTTTGCATGATTTTTTTTCCGTGATTGTAAAATAATAAATTTGTTTCAGACGACAAGCGTGACGGCAACGGGTGTAAGATAGAAAATTGTGAATTAAATTTAGCATAAAGAGGGGAGACAACACTCCATCTGGTGGAAAAGCTCAAAACTGTTTTGTTCGATTGGAAAATTTGAATAACGCAGTGAGTTAGATGAATTTAAACCTCCAGCCTGTTTAGCGAAACGAAAATCACAGGGACGTGTTCTCCATTCATCAACATATTATAACGATAGATCATCATTAGCAAGTGCGTGATGCAATCGATCTTTTCCTGGCAGAACCGGGTGCAGAATGTGGAACCAATTTTCAAATCACACGAATGCGGTGCTTCGCGGAACCTGGCACGGAACCGGCACAGCTTTCGAGCAGCAACCATCAGAACCAGCGGAGCACGGAGTTGCCCGCGGGCAGATCTAATGTAATTAGGGTATGTATGATTCATAGTTCAAATTAAGCTTTCACTTGTACATTGCCATTTAATTTTCGCACACACACACACACACACCCGCTCACACACGGTTCTTCATTTCCTTTCAGTTTATTTCGTCGGCGAAGGTGGTGTGTCCGTTGCAACGGTGCAACGCCTGACAAAGTGCGACCAAACAGCGGGAATATGTATACCGGGCACATCGGATAATTAGATATTTATCATCAATCACATCGAAATTATGCTGTACAAACAGCGAGTAGAATTAGTAATTATCGTTACCGGTAGGCATCGATTCATTTTCGGTCATTCCCACTTTCCCGCCCCCCATATCTGAAAGCTACACAGAAAGGGGGGTCTCTGATAGACTAATACGCATCGTATCGTTGGTATGGTCCTTCTTACACTAACCAGAATAGTGCGGTGAGATCAAATTGAACTTTATGTTAAAATCGATACGGTGCCCGCTTGAAAGCACCGGGCCTGCAAGGCAATCGTGCGAGAGAAATATGCGAACATTGGTTGGATCCCGCTTGATAAGCCGTTCGATAGAACGGCCCTGATAGGTAACTACTTCGCATCGTATCGGTAGCTGTTTGTCCGCGTAAGCCCAGGGCGGCAAGGAAACAGAGAAGCAGAGGCTTCATGAAGGCTTCCGCAGCACAGAGCACATCTGTTGTTTGTTGGGGCATATCGTTCCGTAGCTCTAAGAAGATCGGCATGGCTTCCGGTGCAACGGGTGGCGTGGGACAATACGAATCCAGTGTGTCGGTGCAGGTGGCCAGTGTTTACAAACCAGCTCAACACATCAAACGACGACGTCCTGGCGTCGTGATTTATTGTGCCCGATGAATGACGGCCCTGCTGCTGGGAGGATATCTTGCTTCTTAACTCGTGTAGCGTGTTGAGCGTTACCATCTTGTCAACGCTTTCCTGGCACGGGCGAACGGAATCGGTGATGACATCGTTCTAAGCCACGGTGCAGAGCCGGGGCAGGTGGTTCTTTATGGAAAACCGAAAGTACTTCCCAACCTGTATTTATGATGCACACCACCGAGCACATACCGAGAGGCACTCGACCGTTATGGCGGTTTAGAGCGATTTATGAAAATATACAAATATACTGCTCGTACTGCTTGATGGACGACGTCGTCCGACGGACCATCCGAGTATCGTGCTAGAAAGATCGAAAAGTGAAGAACCGGCAGCATGGCAGCATGGACAGAAGGGAGGACTGTTTGATGCAACACATACACTAGGAAACTGCTCACTCGCGGATGGTATGAATAGTTGGCGTAGATTTGCCCCAGCTCAGGCGAATTGTCCGCAAATGTTTGGAGTGACATGCACACATAAAGCGGTACACCGTGTACAGGTAGGCATGGTAGTAAAACAAAGCCAGGAAACAACATTTACATAAGCTTCTTTCTTCTCTTTTCTTGCAGACAGCCGTACTAACATACTGCACTTAACGACGACGAGAATTGCCCAAAGAAAAGGCAAAAAAAAAAACCGTAACGGCAAAACTAATTGCACTGAGTGCCAAACTTTCAACTCCATGGTAAATGTGAGCGGAAATTAAATTCAATGTTAGTTCGCAAGAGTGTAATTAAAATGATAACGCGAGTGCACCTGCATCGTGGGGAAGTGGCGGCCCCCCCCCCCCCCACCGGTTCCGTCACACAAGATGGATCTGAAGACGCTACTGTCGTTCGGTTGCGAAAGTTATGCAACGCGCATCAGACTCATACAAGTGAAGTGAGTGCTCCGAGCGCGAGCCGGATGCCGGATTACGCGAGAAACTTCTAGCAGCGCTTGTTTCGGGACAAGGGCTGCTGCTGTAGGATGTACCGGAAAGATGGTTGCGCCCATGGTGTGGCGGGAGCGAGCGTTAGTGCGCCGTTTGGCGGCGTTAATTAGACACTTAACCCCAAAAATCCTGACGTTATCTAGTATAATGAGGCAAATTTTTAGCCCGTCCCGCAAGATGGTTCCGCCGAGTGTCCCAGCAGTGGCTGGGATTGAGTGATGAAAATGGCGATTGTAGTAGTTAAACTTCGGAGTCTTTTAATGGAACGGGGACTGCTGTGCGGGAGCAAAGCTGCAGGGATCAATTTTGGGCCAGGTTGGATAGGAGCATTGGGGGATGCAAATTACATCAGAAGGTGGTTAGGGGGAACAATGGGGGAGAGCGAGGCAAAGAAAGGGTGAATAGTTTAGTTGCTAACGTCTTTCATGACTCATGGAAACAAGCGAGTTGTTGTTCCGTTTAGTTTAATATTACATACAAAACTTCATAAAGAAATTCTTGTGGTAGCTTCATGGGTGTACGCACATCAGTGATATAATAATAGGGCCATTGTATACAATGGATGTTTTGTTGACAGAAACCATACGTGCAATTTTTGTATTAAGCAGATGAGAATTATTAATTTCTATCAATCATCCTCTCAGTCAAGGGACGGCACGCGTTTCTCGAATAGGGTCAGTAGTAAAAACAACTTTTAAGTTGCGGACCAGACATGCTAAATGAGTTTTTAGATATATGAGAAAGGTTAAACCATTGGAAACAACTTTTCTTAATTTTTTTAATCATTGCTGCTAGTGTCAAGAACGTCTTTTCAAAATTGCACGATTGCAAACTATTTGCAGTGCATTTTTAATGTTTCATAACTGTTTGTAATTGTTTCATAAATTTCTTCGATAAATTATTAGGCTTCAACGATTGCAAAATCGTATTATGAGGTTGATTTTGGGTTGTGGTCGACGTATATCGTCTGCTGTAATGCTAAATATCCTGCAATGGATGTCAGTAGAGCCAGTGGCGGGTTTAACGGTAAGCAAACTAAGCAATTGCGGGGGGCCTTGAGCTGACGGGGGCCCCGAGCTGACGGAGGCCCCGAGCTGACGGGGCCCCGAGCTGAGACAGGCCGAAAGATGAGGATTTACCTTTTTCAGGGAGTGGGTTAAGCAAAAATTGGAGTAAACAAGCTACGGGTATGCAGGTAAAATCCAAGATAATTTTATAAGACAAAGTCTACTGATCTACTGTTCTAAGAATGCCCCGATCTTGGGCTAGACCATTCTTCGGCAGGAGGCGAACACAGCAAATGTGTGCACAATTGTTCGAGCGCATTGCAGGTGATGCAGTGCAGGTGATGGACGCAATTCAAAGTTCATAACAATGTCACGCACTTTCCTAAACATTGCGATATTATTGAACATTTTCTTAACCATCCCAATGTCAAATGCTTCAGCGGAAAGATCGTTCTCCACTTTAAAACGTGTTAAATAATATTTGAGGAATACACTAGGAGCAGAAAAGCTAAACAATTTAGCACTTTTGTATGTAGAGCAAGATTTATTAAATCAACTAGATACAGAGAAAATTATTCAGGAATTCGCCATTAGCAAAGTCAGGCGCAAAAAATTTAGCTCATACTTATAGAAAAGTATAATATTTGAGACATAATTAAATACAGTTGCAAATGAACTCCAAAAAGGATAGAATCAATTTTTATTATTTAACTTTAAACGCAAATTTAAACTTTTAACCTTTAAATTTAACCAAAATGTAATATTTGAACTAAATTAAAGAAAAAAAATAATACGAAATAATAATAAAATGTAAAATATATTTAATGCGAAAAGCATTTTTATTAGGGGCCCTAAAACTATTGTTGCTCAGGGCCTCCGCACTCCTAAATACGTCACTGAGTAGAGCAGAGGATTGTGTACCAGACAATGGCTTTTATATTTCGACTTCTGAACGGCCTTTTGCCCGGCGCTCTGGGAGATAGAATAGTGAGGGGATCTGACGTACATGGGTACTGCACACGCAGGGCAGATGACGCCAGAGTTCCGAACTTACTATCTTATAGTGCCAGAAATTCTCTGTTTTTCGAAGGGATTCAAAGGTACAACAAGTTGCCCAATGAACTAAGGAATGTGAGTAGTTTACAGGAATTCAAGCGTAGGTGTGCTGTGTATGTTAAACAAACTGTGTAATGTGATATATGTGTAGATGTCCCATGTCACTCTTTAATGTGTAACTGCAGTTGTCATCACGATCTAGATGATGATGATAAGATTATTAATTATTTGAAAACAAAAAAAAATTTATGAGACAACACAGTTTGAGACACGCGCGCGTTAAAGTGGACATTTGATGGACATTCAGGGGTTCCGTTGTTTTTTTTTTTGTGCAGTCTGGCAAGGTCGACTCTCAGAACGTTCTCCTTTTCCGGAAGGTAGGTCTCTAACACGCTATTGGTGTCTGTAGACCTGGCCATATGCATGGAACAGTCCTGAAAGCTGGTAGACCATTACCCAATCAATGGTACTAGGCATACCTCTTTAACGGACAACGGGGAATTGTACATGGGAGTTTAATTATGGGAAGTGTATAGAATTCTCGAGGCCACCACTTACCGACTAGTTTTTTTTTATATACAGGATTATTAAAGTTTAAATATCTTAAAGAAAATTTCGTCTCTCTCAAACCTGTGTTGGGGTATGAGATGGGACTTATCATCATCATTATCCAATGTTAATTGGCTCATCATACTGAAAATACCGGCGGATTGTGAAAAAATATTGCTTTTCAGCCAGGTTTTTAAATTATGGACAAAACTTAGCCATCCTCGAGCCTCGAGTATCGACAATCGCTACATTATGGACATCAGGTTTTGATTTGTGCGTAGAAAAACTCGGTCACAATACACCTGCCTTTATAACATACGTTCTGGACTTTGGGTTGAAACAACTTTAGTAAGCTTTCAGACCGACTAAGAGTTAATAATTTGAGAAAAGATAACAAAGGAATTTTTGTTAAAAATATAATAACACACAGTATTATAAATATAAAACACAGTATTATCAATGTACATTCATGAGATGCTGTGTTGTTTTTAAGGGTTTTCAAAATTTTCTATCGGGCCGGATAACATCTATTGGCGGGTCGGATTTGTCCTGCTCTAAGTCATCCTTTTTAACCACTATCTTTCCATGCTCACAATATGGAGCATAGTATAATGTATAAAAAAGGAAAAAATACATTAAATTTTCTTGCATAAACGCATTCCAACATCGAATTAAAAGCGATCAGTTACATTGCACATTACACTCTTGTTTGTGTTGCCTGACATAGATATAGCAAAGCACACGGAACTAATAAGTTGGCGTTGGTCTTTTTCCTGTTTTGTAGCTTGACTTTTAAGTGCATGTGGAAGTACTTAAAACCAAGATAACAAATTATCCCGAAGGAGCGGTTTTCGAGGGGTATTGAGTTTCCGTTCAATTTGATCCTATCGGTTGGTTGATGCACGTTTCGTTACATTGGAGTGTTGGAAACGATATCGAAAAACATTTGCAGTTCACCTTCATATGCTGCCAGATGTTGAACCAGTTGTGCAGAACGAGACAACGATCGAAGCATTGACCGTTAAAATGTATCTTTCCACGAAGGATATTATTCCAAATGGTTAAGTGTGGGTTATGAAAATAGCGCAACGTGTTTTTTTTTTGCGCGTTGCCCCGAACAAATTACAACGGTGTGCGGTTTCGTGTTCAATGCAAAAACTCCCAACAAACTTGCATCTCAAATGCTTTCGTCCTTACACTGCACACCATAAACGCACCGTCGACGAGTCGAATTTTCTTTCATTTCCATTCGTTAGCGTTATAGATTGTGGTTGGAAGGAGCTTTTGTTTGGTTTTCTCTGTGTGTGTTTTCTTTTCCACACGGGCATACCGTTCATATATCTATGGTATAGAGCGTGCAAGGATACCGAGAAGAGAAGAGCCCACCCACCCACCCACACAAACTCACCCAAGCCAACCACAGTTTTGCGGTTGACCGAAACGACAAACGCTTTGAAGATTTGTTATGAACTTTAATTAAAATTCCCCTTTTGGCGGGCGGAAACTACCCGTTATCGTGAATCGTTGACCGCAACGCCCACGAACCGGATGGGTACCGGATTAGAAATTGCTGTCGATGTCATTTGCTGTAAAGCGGCGCGGTGAACCGTACGATACGGTACACAATTTCCCTTGACACGTGTAATTCAATTATCGGTTACGGGTACCTGATGATGCAAAAGCTCGATTGCTGGTAGTATGTTCGCACTCACCTGCAAGTAAAGGGGAAAGCAGAAAGGAAAGGCATATTAAAATCGGGTTTATGAAAGGGGTTTATTATTCGAGATTGCAACCGAAATTGTATCATGTCACCGGGAGTTCCTTGGAAAAAACGGGGTTAATCAAATAAACATCCTACACCGCGACACCTGGAAGCCGTGGACACGATAAAAAGCGTGAAACCCCCCCCTCCAGGGTCATAAATAAAAATGCAAACTGCTAAAATCTCGCATTTAGTTCATATTTCAGCGCAGCTTAACCGGGGTCGTGTTACTTAAACCCATATATATTGGTTTCAAAGCATAAACCATCCAATTGCGTCAAAGCCCGCGCATTCAATTCAAATTCCGCCAAGCGCCAAAGCCCATTCGCTTTCACCGACCGGCGTCGTGGCCCATTCATTTGCGTTACTATCACTGTCGGACAGGGGCATTAGGAGAATGCTCACACTTAATCATGATCGGTATAGGCGGAAGTAGAACAAATAAAAAAACATTGAACGTAGACGTAGCCAGAGAGAGAGGGAAAATACCGACGGTCGGATAGGATGGCCGTAGTCGGCCGGAATCGAACCGGAGCAATGGAATTTATTGCCAACACCGGTCCATCGCATCCGCTTGCCAGCCCGGCGGAACTCGCCCTCTGCATGTTGGGTCGGCGTGGCAGAGTTACTTCCGCCATTGGATTTGACACGTAAATAAATGGCGTGTTTATGGAAGCGGTAGTTATCTTTCGAGCATACGGTTGGATGCTATGCGCCACCGGTTCACATTGGATGTTGCACTATATATCTTTCCGATAGTTTGCTCCTTTTTTTTCCCAATCGGTCCGCACCCGCACCCACTGTGCAAGCTCAGCTGACCAAAGGATACGCTGTTTGCAGCATGGGTTCGCTCGCCAGTAGGTAAATAGGAAAAAATCTGGTACAAAAGAAAAACACAAACACACACAAAAACATAAAAAGGAACAGTCCGCCAGTTCGGCTCGCTTCGACCTTGGCCGAAGGGCATCCCTTTTTTCTGTTTTGTTTTGGTTCGTGGGTGTGTTGGTAAACATCATCCACCCCCAAAGTACCTTCCCTTGCTGGGAGGCACGAGAACGAGAAACGGGAATGGGTGGAATAACACCGACGCACGGTGGAACTTGGGTTTAACACGCAAATTTGCAATTATAGCAATATCGATCCCAGCCGATTTCACCTCTCCCTAAAGGCGGTTTGCCGGCCCGGTGAATTCCGGTGTGGCACGCGTCTCGAGGGGTTTGGCCGTGGGGTGTGTGTGTGTTTTATTTCCAGCTCAAAGGGGCTTTGTTTACAATGTTGTTAACCAAATCAAAATCCGGTTTGCTATTTATTAACGGAGTTCTTTGAACGGTGGTAAATAGAAGAAAAGTCCCGATTCAGTGCAAGGAAGTGTTCGGGCATCGGAACATATTTAGCCTTGCGAGGGAGATAAATAATGTTTGACTGAAATGTAGAGTACATAACGGGTATGAAATCTACTAAAGAAACCTTTGGCATGTGTAACAATTTATTGTTTTCCCTTACTCGCTTATTGTGTCTCCAAAAATGGCATTCTTCATTAAAGATAGCAAATTTACATGCGTGCGTCGTAATGTGTACTGTAAATCCTAACATCATCTGCCACTAAAAGTTTGAGCTAGCGTAATCGAATTTGCATATGCATTGTTTTGTAAAAGCCGGTGCCCACAGTAAAGGCAGAACTATGATGAACTGATAATGAAAATGGTTTTCTCATCAACCACGCTACTGTTGCTATTAGTGCCTGCCACCCTTCCATCGGACAGGCCAACCGAAAACTAATATCTTCAACTCCAATAAATCAATGTTTCGCTGGAAATTTCCATCTCCATACCCGGTGGTTCCGGAGCAGCCCAGAAGGGCGGGTGGGTGATTGAACGGAGGTATCCAAAAGGATCATGGCAGTGGTCGGGGTGGGAGTGCATACCGACGGAGGCAGCAACACGGTGCGCCACTGTGTATGGAGTGCTTCTCTTAAATCAAAGGTCTCACGCAGTCGGTACGGTGCTAACACCCACATAGCACTAATTAAGACAGCACAAAGGCAACAAACACAAAAGTTTTCCCATCGGATAGCGCACCGATATCAATCGAACCCCATCCATCAGCAGTAATTAGTTTCATTTACCGCAAAATTCCACTATCGAAATCTTACCAGAAACCTTTCGCACCCGGCCGGGCCCCGGACGGGTAGTGCCCGGGCCCGGGGTTTAGGGTTATCACTGAGGATGGCAAAACGTAAAGCGTGCAGTGTTGCGATACAATACACAATATTCATTACAAGGCTTCAGGTTTTCGGTTGATTGGTAGCAAATCATAAGCTGATTGAATTGCGGTAGACATTCTTCGAAGCGTGCTGTACTGTTAAAATTGTTCAATTAATTAAACTGGTTTGATAGTATCTACGGGTAGATAATTTTTTTCGTCTAAAATTAAACAATTTTTGTGTGAAGTATATGTTTGAACAAGCTAACATTACCAAAATCCAGTAGACCAATAGACCGTTATCTGAAAAATGGGGTCTAGGTCCCAAAAATGTGTTAAAAAAAATAAAAAATTAATCCCTGTACTACCGAGTTATCAAAATCATATCCAATTTTGTCAGTAATCATAAAAAATCAGTGTTTATTCGTCGGAAATGATTCTGTACGGAACTGAATGGCGACAAATTATATAATTGCGATAGAAAAGAGTGTTTAAAATGCAGAGCGTTGTTCGATTTGCAACAGAAAAACAGATTTGGTTTATTACAAAAATCAAGAAAAAAAAATCACAATACAGTTTTGGAACTAACTGAAATACAGTAATAAAAACAAGGAAATATAATTTGAATTATTCATCAAACTGCCATTCTATTGAAGTAAACAAACGAAAATAAAAAAAAATAAAAGCAGCGAAGATAATCAAAAATATCCTTGAAGGTACTAACTAGTTAAAATTGATTAAAAAATAATATTATAAAGAAAGTTGATAGAATGTAAATAATAATTTAAAACAGAGTAAACAAGTGGTTTAAGAAAAAAAATGGTGTAAAAATTCGTTCATAAGAAAGAGTGTTTTGTCAATATTTGATTATTTTGTTATAAGGTATCTATGGCAAGGTTTATATAACCAAAAACATCGCTATTACGCGTAATGAGAAACCTCACTGCAGGGTGCAATGGAATCGGTTAGTGAACTCTTATCCCTTAATCTATACTCTTATCTGGCGACTGTTATCCGAAAGACTCCAAACCTAACTACCGACCTAATTATTCGTATTAGTTATTGTTTCCCCATCAACATGACAAGCGAGTGCTTATTAATGCGGTCTGCCCCCTACCCATGCGAACACCACACGGTACGCTCTTATATTACCCTTATTACAACAGCTAAAAAGCTTCATCAGGGCCAGAGAATGGACCGATTTACATTCGATTGGCATTAACGTTGAACGCGCCTGGGTGAGGTAAAATAATATTATACATGTCGTTTTCGCTCAGCATCGTTATGGTTAATATTATACGGTAACATTCTGATATCACCGGCGGCGGCACACGTGTCATCACGGGTGGTCCCCCGTGGGGAAGAGGTTTTGAGTGTAAAATACGAAATTGAGCTACGCAAGTAGGCCGAGCGCGCGCGCGCCCCCACCATTATGGTGGGCTACGGTAAGGATCATGAGCTTTTTCTCGCATCCGTGGTGTGTGTGTGTGTGCGTGCTAGTGGGCAAATGTTTGCTATCTTCGTTGCCGTCTAAAGCCGGCCCATCACCGAACATCGATTGCCTACCGTATATCCAGGCACATTGAAATGATTGTATTGAATTTCATACGATAACCGTACCAGTGCGAAAACCGCCCGGCCTCCGCACAGTGGGAGATAAAAATCGATGATATCGCATGGATTTGGGAAGAGCCGTGCGCGTAGTCCCAGGCATTGGAGATCAATGGTGCCCTTTGCCACGCCACGGCGGGGTGCGGGGTGGTTTTCTCGCACGGTCCTATGCTAATGGTAGCTGGCCGGAGCAATAATGCACGCTACCAGAAGCAGAAGGCACACGGAAAGAGAAAGAGATCGACAGTAGAAAAAGAAAAACGTACAAAAACATCATATTCACGAATGAAGCATATCGTTATTATTTGTTATTTTCATTTTTATCACCAATTTATTCATGTACATTCAATTTAAATAAATACATATTTCGAGCTGGCGCCGCGTACAACCGTACGCACCACACGCCAGTTAAATTCTGCACTGGCCGCAATTGGCCGCGCATCGTACGCATTCGGCCGTGCTTGCTTCTGTCCGCGAGTTATGATTATGAAATTCAATTATTTTCATGTCAGCTTTGTGTGTGAGTGTGTGAGGTTTTTTTTTGTTTGTTTGTACTTTTTTTTGCACGTCTCTCGCTCTATCCTTCCTACCCCAACGGGTGCATTGAAGGCATAGCTGATTATGTGGGCAGTTATTTCAGCACGGTTGACCGAACCGCGCAGATCGCAGGATAAGCTCGCATCCCGTCCGTTGAATGCAAATCGGCAGCCAAATTAATATTTGTGAGCTTTGAGCTGTAAAGCGGTACAGCAAGCATGGTAGGAGCGGTGTACGCTTTTGATATCCGAGTGAAATCACACATTCGTCCAAACCATAGCTTACACTGAAGTCTTTGCAACAGAGTTTAGTAAACTCCCAGTGTGGCAAAGCTTATAAGGTTTGGTGCATTTCAAACAACGTTGCGCTTAATTTGTTTGATATCCACTTATTTTATTGGTACTGAAACAGATTGGTTGGTAATTGCTAATAAAATAATCACTAAGAGCAATGTCAATGAAAACAGATAATTATAAAAAAAAAAACTCACAATACTAAACATAACGTCTCTTTCTGTTTCAACTTTTAGGAAATCCTCATATAAATTCAATTATAAATAGATAATTAATTATTAATTATCTATTAATAAATAGATATTAAGTATGAACTAGTGACTGCAACATGAACGGAAATAAACAAAAGATGTCTTCTTCAGTTTGTAAAGTTTTAATTTCATACGCATATTTTCTGCAAAACCTGCAAACTATTTCCTCATAAATTATCTCAATTACAGTTATGGTAAATGAGCAAAAGAATAACCTTCCACCGTGGTTACGCGTTCCGTTTAACCACAAACAGTAATTGTTGTGTAATTAATGGAAACATTGTCCATTGCTGTACCAAACACGCATTCAGCAATCGACCTAATTGCAACCATTTTCATGCAAATACAACGTAAACAGATGTTGGAAGATGTTTACAACGGTACCAGCATATATGGTGTAATGGTGGAAGGCGGGGTTTTCCCCGTACACTCAACAAAAGCGTGGGACGTAGCGTATGCATTAAAATAGTGGACTGATTACAGCGTGTTTTTAATACGAGCTGTCTGCCCACCTTTTGATGAATCCAAAATTTTTGCGTCTTTTGTAGCAACCCGATAGCGCACAGGCAAAATTAGATAACGATTTTTGAATATTAAAAAATTCAAAACATTCGTTTGAAGACTTGATTTATAACAGTAACCATGACAAAACTAAACCCCACTATTTTCGAAACTTTATGCAAGCGGCAGATTTAATGTTTAATATTTATTTAATGATATTTAATGTTTAAAATTTTTCTATCATTTAAATTCAATTGGCCTCGAGTGACCCCTTTGAAGCGTATTTTAGAATTTTTGCTTTACAGTATTACACACGACTATTGGATTATCAGGCAGATGACCGCACACCACGAACACAGTTTAAGAACGCGTAACGTGACATGTAAAAACGGATCAAAGGAACCACAACGACTGTGACATTCCTTCGCGTCAAGTAGAGGATGCACTTCGTGTCCGTTAATCCTGCATCGATTATAGCTTGTTTAATCTTGAGAAAGGCCAGAGTGTTAAAGAGAAGTCTTGTGATGGCCACTCATAAGCGTCACCGAAAAGTGCAGCAGATTCTAAAAATGAAAACCGAGGGTAATGTGGTGTTATTTTTCGCCTTGAAGGTTAAACCAAATGGCCTGCTGCAATGAGCTGCAGATAATCTTTCAGTAGAAATGACATAACCGTGCAAATAGACATGCAGCGAATTTTCTCAGTGAGACATTTCGCAATGCTTCGATGAAATGCGATAATAAGTTCATTTATAAAAAACGGCTTGTCGTTTTCATCGCAGTGTATGAAATAGCTTAATTAAGGCATTGATTCACAAATCGGTGTAGGTTGTGTTTAAAATTATTTTTTTTTGTATGTTGTAGGTTAAAAACAAATTTATTCAACAATGAAAAGAATGAGGACACGCATTTGGGCAAGACAGAACCAACTAATGCGCTCGATTTTGCACGAGGAGCTGGATAACGAGCCGGCTTGTACAACAATGTAATGAATTGTCAGCCTCAGTAGGCGCTAAATTGTTTTGAAATGAGATGTGGGTTTTTTTTGCAAGATTTAGCTACTTTGCAAAATTTCGCACTGAGAAAAATTGCTGCAAATCTATTTGCACGGTAAGCTTCGTGACACAAACTTCCAAGAATCATATCCAATAATTTAGATGAACAAAATCATGAGAAACAACACAGGTATGAAATCTCCATATAGTTAGTGTGTCTGCTGTAGATATGGTGCATATTTACAGAGTTTTCGAGTGGTTGGATTGGAAGATCATCCTGTAGCAAACTTTCTAAACTGAAAATCTGATAGATTTTTAATTAAGTGGTTGAAGCTTCGTGTGTGTGTCAGTTGCGAATGTTTTTCTAAACAAATTAACTTCGTTTTCAGTAGAACTCTAAGAGTTTGAAGTATGCAAGATGTATTGCGGCATATGCTAGTTCAAACACAAAACTTGAACTGGAAAACCATATATCGTACCTATAACCGGTTATACCAGACATTTGGAGTTCAAGTAGAGCCATTGGTGCTGTTGTAGAAATCTTTTCAAGTTACACTGGAATGGGTTGAGGTTTTGAATGGTTTAATGGAATAATATTTAGTTTTAATATATATTAATCTATTCCCTCGCAAAGCTTTCGACGTTTCCATCAAGAAGTGTCTTGCAAAGATTGAGAAAACTCTGGAAAGGAAGGATTTCATTTCGACCTCAAAACATCCAGCTTAAACTTGAACAAAATTCCGCAATAGCTCCAACTTTCTAACTCTCAAATTCACTTAATTAAAAAACCCTCTATCCTCGCGGTACGGCCTGATCGTTCTCACGATGGAAAAGCTTGACATTTTGGGACGTGACAAATGGCAAAGTTAATATGATTTAGTTTGTTGCCGTTCACCGCTACAAGAATATTATTATGTGTGAGCTGTGCGTTTTTCTTTGAGGGTTTTCCGTTACACACCGTGGTCGACGATCGCTTTTAACAATAGTGCAGTATGTGGCGTACACGATGTGCGTGTTGGTGTGTTTGTTATTTCCTCCAGTGTATCAGTGCGATTCTATTCCCGTCGGATGGTGCTTTGAAGTTTGCCGTGCCGTGAAACTCTAACGAGCGCTAAATGAAGCGCGATTTGCCCTTTTGTTTTTATGTCGAACAAATCGAAAGCTTCGTGTGTCCTCCCGTGAGAGTGAGTGAGGTTATTTTTTTGTATCCGCTTGCCGCAACAAGCAACAACAAGCGCAGGGGGAAAAACACAGGACCCTTATCTGCTCAGTTCTGCTGGGGGTGCGATTTCGGCAATAAACATTTGCTACATCGCTCCCACGCGGATCATCTTACCATTGATTGAAATCGACTGGTAGGAAATTGTCTCGCCCCATGTGCCAAATGTGTGCCCGGTGCTTCAAGTTCCAGTGGAGGGAACAGGGCAAAGGGAGGAACGAAGGAAAGGGGTTGGTTTCCCGCGGAGCGGCTCCAGACCCAGTGGAGCAGCAAATTTTTAATCAACATCAGCCGGCAATGCTCTCGTCGGTTTGCCTTCAACCGTGTAAGGATGGCGCTTGAAGGACATCGCACGGGAAGGGATGTTCCATTCCACCCTCTCATTTCATTTTCTCCAGTGCTTTTCCTCGCGATGACAAGGTTATAAACCGAACCAAGCGTGTGGAGCAGAGCGTAACACACAGAGAGAGAAAGAGAGAGAGAGAGTAGATAAAGCGGAAGAGAAAAAAAGAGCGAAAGCGTCGGAAAATCCTTACAGCACGTTTAAATTGAATTGTGATCATTAAAGAACTGGTAGGCGAAACGTTCCGTGAACGAAGCGAGACGTTTTGCTTCATTTTTCCACTTAAGCGCATTTTTTCTGCCTCGATGCGGTGAAAGATTACCGAAATAACATAATCAAAATGGGATAGCGGCTCGAACCGCGTATGGTGTTTGTTTTTGCGTTGAGTTTTCTTACCAATACTCTTCCGGCAAGCGACGCCTCGTAACGTTCTTCTTCTGGAACGTTCGTCGTCGGGCGCTGTGTTGGCGTTTGTGTGCATCCGCGAAATGTTCTTGTTTGTTCGGGTGTGTGTGAGTGTGAACACGGGTGCTGTGCTGCTCTTTCACACTCCGTCGATTGTTCCCGGAACGAGCGGCAGCGAAAAGACCAAATCCAATGAAATCGTAGCCCCACGGGCGCGCACCCAGCGACGCAAGCGAAGGAAAAGCGCTGTAGAAAAACCAATCCTGCATGTATGCGCGAGGCAGGCCACCGAAAATCGGGACACATAATTCGGTAACAAACTTTACTCCTCCCACACCGACCGCCGCTTGCCTCTCGCCTCAGAGCGATCTGGTGGCGTAAATAAATGCGCTCACTTTAACGAGTGCAGCATGACGCGGGCATGAACATATCTTGGTTGGTACAGTACGGGAGGCTGGATGCGGGTGGCAATGTGTTGGTTGCCGAAAGAAAAATGGTTGGCCAAATTTTATTACAGAAATTACGGCATCTTTTAGCGCAAATTTTCCATAACTTTTCATTCTGCACCCGAAGGGGATTCCGCGCAAAGGGTGGTGGTGGTGGATAGAGCCCGAAACCTCGAAAGAGCACTACTGTCTTTTAGCGCATGGTGTGATGGCATGACTGGAGCATATGAAGCGCCGAGATGACACTGTTAATGATTCTGGGTGCTGTGCGGTTAACGAAGGTGCCGGCACGGTTTCCTCTAGGTGGTATCGGTCGTCGTACACGCGGAACGAACTGAACCATTCTTCCGGAACCGGAACAGGATGCAAAATTGCACCTTGCTACCGTTCTGCACTACCGCGGCCATGGCTGCTCAAAAGCTTTACCCAGCAAGGGGTTAGAATCCAGGAATGAAAATATGATTATAGAGGTGATATTTTACACCTCTTTTTTGCGTTAGCCGCTACAAATGCTGGTGCTTCCGGTGCTTTGCTTTCATTCATAGCGCTCGTTTGTGTGGGGCTCACACATTGGCCCGGCAGAAATGTGCATGTGCAAGGGGCCACCACGGACCACCGCGGAAGGAAGTTAACTTATTAGCATATCGTTTGAACAGGATGTCAGGAAGCATAACGCCCCAAAAAGCAAATGACGAGCGGGAGTCCGCGGCGGTGGTGCCCGCGTCGTTTGTCGTCGCGGCTGAAGTGAAATAACACCGGGAACAAGATGTATTGGGAAACGTGTTAGCCTTGGGAAGGTTTTACGCCAAATATAATCGTTGCAGGGTGGTTGCCCCTGCGTGGGTTGCATTATTAAGAACGAGAGAGTGCCGTGCCCGTTGCACGTTGGGCATGTGCCGGGATAAAAATTCAATAAAATTATCGGTTAAAAGTTTAACATGGATGTATAATGTGGCCTTAGAAAAAAATGCAAAAAATGACACTCTACCTTATCTACTTTTAAACGATTTAAGAACATTTTTTCGCAAATTAACATTTTGTTACAACAGGTACTAGGCGTCTCCATTGGCCTTTGGAAAATAAACAAATTTATTTTTTGTATGACAATTTGCATTTTAGAATGTATTGGTTATATTGCTAACTGTGCATCTGGCAATTTTTTTTACATACCTAATTTATGTTAGATTTTGCAATGTATGACGTAGTTAAATATATAAACTTTTTTTTTGTTTCGTATTCAATTATATTCAATTGCATATATAATGATGTTTTGAAGATTTTAGTTTGTGAAGTTGGTGCAGAAGGTTGTTATGGACACAGAAAAATCCTTATCGCATGTTCAGTATTATTAGTATCTCAGTTTTAATAGTGATTCCCCACAAGTATTGGAAAAGTTACAGTTGTTTTAAATCTTGTAAAAGTAGACGATGTCGATACCATTGTAAATTATCAGTCTATTTTTATAGACTAAGTACAAGATTTACAGTTTAAAACAATTAAATCTATTTCTTTTATCCGTGAGAACGCACAAATAAGTAAAAAAATATTACTGTGGTTTAATAAATACGGTCACGCCGTATTTTGGCAAGTTAAACTTAATACCAGCAAAATGGAATTTTGTATGGTTTAGAATTATATAAACCGTTGTAATCCACCAGAAAGAAACTGCCAATTATTGCACATGATAAGGTTTTTATTGACAGCCATTGATAGTAAAAGTATTATTTTAGCGCCACCAGGTTCCGTTCGGAACCAAATATAAAATTTTAATTTTATTTTAAATAATTCAGCAAAAGTAAAATTTTATGTTGAAAACATAAATAAATATCCCAAATATAAAAAATTTTATCGTGACTTTTATTTCAAAACTTCTCACAGTGCATTCGGTTTCGATACATTCGTTCGTTCGCTTTCGTTTATATGGTGGAGAATGCTAAGCATTTTCCACGCCATCCAAAGCTTCCGGGATTCGGGAAGAATGTGTTACCGAATGGGGCCGTACCGTACACGTCCGGGTACGTCCCGAAGGGTAAAAGTAAAAATAAACGCCCAGCACAGTCAAGCGGCGGTGCTCTTGCTGGTGAAATATGGTAATGATAATATTTTCGCAGCAAATCTTTTTATTTTCCACCCACTGCGGGGGGTTTTTACGGAATAAAGGATGGAAGCGATGGATGGTACAAAAAATTTACTACACTAGCATCGCCTAAGTCAGCCTCCGGGTAGAGCGTTTTTTGGGGAATTGCTTTCCATTTTTTTTGTCTTAATATTTGTCCCGCAAACTAAGAAATCTGCCCAGAAATTAGGTTTAAAGGATGGAATCAGATTAAAAAAATCCTTACATTCTGGCACGTAGCCGGTTCCCGGTCGGTGTTTTATTGGTAAACCAGCGTTTTATGAGAGAAAATGTTTTATTCTCTAGTAAAAAAAAAGAATATTAAGTTCCATCTGCTTACGGGAATGGTAATTGTTTTAGCACAATTTAAGAGGCAAATGAAATGTAAATAAATTTGCACTACACGATGAACACGGAGCAGTTAATAGGTAACCGTGTTGTACTGGCGGCAGAATGTGTGGCAGTAGTATTTGCGTGTCAGTAAAATTTATCATTTATCACTTCCCATTTAGCCGTGTGGCGTGTGTAAAAGAAATGCCATTTAACCGAAAAGTCTGTACGATGATTTCCTGAATCTCGAAATTGAACTGGAATCATACCGGGGAGGGGGGCAACCGCTTACGGTAAGCCACTCGGTATGGGCCTCGGTAGGATCTAAGGAGCTAGGGTTCCACATTTTATCCACCGGGCCACCGATGTAAATGCCCTACCCGACGTTGATATGCGGCCGTTCCCCGCCCTCCCCACCCGCTAAATTCGACCTCTGATTGAAAGCAATGACTCTTTTATCGCGCACAACGAAATAGCGTCATCGTAGCGCTGTTTCCGGAAATTGATTGGCAACATAAAAATAAGATCCGTACATTGATGGTGTGGTAGCATGGGTAGCACCGGGGTGGTACGGGAGTTTGGCAGCGTATGGTGTACGTACATGGAGAGCAAATGGAATTTTACGTGTTATTCTGGCACCACCAACATATGGTGAACGTTTTGGATCGGTAGCATTTTTTTTCCCTCTGTTTTACTTTACATCTTTCCATTTTTATTTTTCTCTCTCCCTCTCTTTCTATACCTCTCTCGATCTTGCTGTCATGAGTACCACCTTGAACGGAACATCATCGCTGTTCGTGAAAGGTTGGTTAGTAAATTTTGCGCGAAAAAATGTATTTCGCTTGATGTAGTAGAGTTGTTCTTTTTTTTCCATGCTCACTCTATTTTGTTTGAAATCGAATGTGTGGTAGCGAATGAGCAGGCTGTGAAGCTTTCGGTTGCCATGGTGGTGCATTTGACAGCTGGGGTGAAAAGCACATTACAACACCGAGCAGCAGCTACTACGATGGTGGGCTGCGTGTGTTTGTAATTGATGTTCGTACACCGGATTGCCATTATATTCCGCTACCTTCGTGGTTTGATTCATAGCCATTCCGGGGCCAACATTCTACCAATGTGTCCTCGCACTTCGACCTGACTGATGGTATGTATGCTTTTTTTTTCTTTAGCCGACCGACAGGAAAGACAAATATGCCTTCTACCTTTTTCTCTTGTTACAACCCACACGACAACGGCACAAAATGTGTTTCAGAAAGGGGAAGTGCGGTCGTTGTGTTGGCCGCTAACGAAACCAATACCTGAAACTGACGAGCTATTTCTTAATCACTGAATTCTTTTCACCGGAGCGCGCCATTCCACCACCCAGAAAAGCCTTTCCAGCAAGTGACACCTTCGGGAAAGTGATGATGCCATCAGTATTGCCCAGCGGTAAGCAATTGAAATCGACTTAAATCAGCACATTTTCCGTGTTTTCGAAGACAAAACCCCCTAACCTCCGGGGATGCGTTTTCGTTGGGTGGATGTCGGGTGCGAAGCAGTAACAGCGACGAAACAGACCATTCTCTTCCCCAATTGGTAGTCGTTTTCGAATCAGCAAAAAATATAGTAGCAATAAAATGGTGGCCCCTAGTAAAGGGGGCATCATATCTTGGTGACATTTCCGCTTTTCCCGGGCACCAGGTGCTATGAATTTGTTCTATATTTCTCCTTCGTCGTTGTTTACTTTCCCTTTTTTCATTTTAGCACGAATTTCGTTGACGGCAGTTCTGGAGCGCCTTTTGCGGCCCCGTCTTTCATTTGCGGACAATGGGGTCACAGTAATGATTGTGGTGGGGGGGTTAGAACTTGGAGAAAATCATACAGAAAAGTGTCTCACCTCAAACTCTACGAAGCTCCGCCCGTTGTCACTGTCATTGCTCGACGAACAGCACATCACACGGCGGTGACACAGTCTAGGTTCGAAAGACGGGACAAGACAGCACGATAGTGGGCCGTTGTACCGTGAACCTATCGTATGGAATACTGTGTACGTGCGTAGCTCTGAATGAGCATCGTAAGCTGAAGGCATTCATCGTTACCTGTGCCCAAAAGCACCAAATTCTCACACCCCACTTAGCGGCAGGTTGATAAAGCACTGAGACTGGGAACGCGTTCCCTGGGTGTGGGAAATTTTAATTCGCGCACACTCGATGAGGCGGGCAATCCTGGGCAGCGGTGAACGGTGGAGGACACATCGGTGTCGGTACCGGGAACACCGGCTGCCAGAGCATAATATGTAAATGTCATCCTATTAACTTTTGATCCGTCCGGACCGGCTGGCAAATGCTTTTACCTCGACCCTCTCTGTACAGGATCACATTCCGCAGTGGCTTCCTTTTTTTTCTTTCACTCCACCTTTGTGAGTGTTATGCTTAGTAGCATTTTTCCTGGCATTTTTTTTTGGTCGTCTCCCTTCCATACATTACATTTGCTGGCCGATCATTTTGCTGTTATCAGATAATGTAATCTTTCTTGCTTGCCTTACCGCCAGCTACTTACCGTTCACCGTACGATTGGGTGACGAGCTGGGGAGATATCACAGTTGTGACGGCTTCCCGTTCCGGCAAGATTTTGCCTATTCTTGGGCCCTGTTCCTGTTTTTCCCGGTTTCGAGCACCTCACCGGCCACGGTGATGACGCGTTTGCTCGCGTTGAACACTGGCGGTAAATCCGTATCCCGTTCCCCCCTTCCACGCATGTCGTCGTGCACCGGATGCTTTGCAAGGTGATGTGGATTTCTGGTGACAATGCTCGACAACTGAGCGGAATCCTTCACGATTACGACATGCCGTCTGGGGGCGGGGCTGGGGTGCAAGATGTAGAAAAATGTACCGATAAATTAATTCAATTACCCGGGATTGGGGCGAAATTTCGCCATTCGGAGTTATGGCGTCATTCCGGGTGCGGATCGATACCCGGACCAAAGACCCGGACGATGATGAGTTCCGGATGCTGCTGCAACTTGAAGACGCAGCACCGAACCGGGTAACAGACAAGAGTAGCAAATTTTTATTCAAATGAAAGTGGTTGTCATTTCAAGTATCCCCGGTGCCCCCGGTTGGGAGAGCGCCGTTGTGATGCGGTTGGATAAGCGTGCCCAGTGGCACTGAAGACAAGACAGGGGGAAATTCTTCGCCGAAAAACATGACTCCCCGGGAGCCGTGGGATCGTTCGAGCCCACGGATGTATGGCTGGCGGAAGGATCACAGGCGCTTTTATGGTTGGGTTCGTTCGGGTGGGGGGAGGTGGATGAGCGAAAAGTTTTCATATCGCAGACAGTTATTCAAATGCGCCCGAGAATGTCGGTGATAACGGGAAGCGATTTGCGTGCTGTTCGCTTGTGCTGCTGCGAGTTTTAGTATGAATAATTCAACGGAAAAGGCTCGAGTTTGCGACCGGAACCGGGGCATGGCCGTGCCGGAATGTCGATGTGGCCGGGGAACGTGGAGCGGCATATCTGATGGGAAAGCATGAATATACGGTGCATTTTCCCGGTTTGCGGAAGAGATGACGCTATCACAATTAGGCTTAATGAAAGTGCATTTATGGATGGCAGGAGAATGGAGATAACGCCACAAATCCACACTTTCCGGGGGCAGGTAACGCTCCAGCCGAACCGTCCAAGAACCAATCTATCCGCTCACAATTCTAGTAGCGATACAGGAAAAAAACTCCCCCGATTGTACCTTTTGGTGTAATGCACATCCTAATGCTACGCACTCCAGCACAAATCCTTCGATAATCTCTTGATGAGATGGAGAATGCTCCGGTAGCGATCCAACACAAGCAACACTCACTTAGCTCATTCATACACCGGCGGCATCCTTAACCATTGACCACGGATCACCGACCATCGGTATCGGTCCTATTATGTGCATTATAATTTATTTTTATGTTTATCAGTCTGAATGAAATCATAACTTATTTACTGCGAAGCGCAACCTTGAATGGGTTTCACCGGTTAACCCGCACTCGAGTCAATGGTGGCTGAGCCGGCGGGCATCCCAAGCGGCAACGGATCAACCTTTTTCCTTTTTTTCCCGTTACTTCACTACTTGAAGTAGACACTCCACACGGTTAAAGTGCGTCCCTTTTTGGCGAAAGGGATCCGGACTCCCGCTACCGACGGTTGCGGTGACGAGGTGAGTCTAAATCTCAGCATAATTCAAGTGTCCGTTTGACAGAAGGTCGAACTGTCGAGGTGGGGTCGCGGTCCGGTTCAACCTGTGGTAGACGGCGCAACGCGTTCTTTACGGAATGTTCATCCCTGCCGCAAAACGATACCCACTACAGGAGGACGGTCGGTCGGTCGGAAAGTGAAAGATGAATCACGGTAAGAGGCGGCATGATGGTACTCATTCCCATCTAGCAGGGGAAAACCCTGCGCTCCGCAATGGGTTCAACTAACCTGCCGGTGGCCCGGTGCTCTTTTACCGTCTCGGTATGATAATGAGGATTGAAAGGAGTATCAATTTTCGTATCATGTCTACCACAATCGCACGGTCTTGGAACGTGCAGGTACAGGTACGGTACGTCCGTCCGTCAGTGGGTTAGTGGATCTAGCTGGTTGGATCCAGAACGGATCGGTTGATTTGTCCACGGGAAAGCTAACAGAGCCGCTGCGGTTTTTACACTTTCGTTTCGATGAAATGTGCACCATGAAAGATAATGATGGTTGCGCAAATCGATAAATGGAGTGTGTGCGTGTTTTTTCTTGGCGTCGATTCTAGGAAAGGCTCGAAGGCACAGCCACCTTAGATCGTAACCTGGCAGACCTGGCAGAAATGAATGAAGCCAAACCACCATTCGCAGGTGATTAGGAATGGAATGTTACAGAAAGAAAAGCACCAAAAAGCAAAAGAAAATAACAAAAAAAACCCTCCACAGCAGAAGGAATCCTCAGGACCATCTGGAAGTTTACCGAAGCCGAAGCGATGTGAAGAAGATGGCGTTGCGTACTGGCGTGGGCTTGCGTACTTGAGCATAATTGATGGAATTAAATATGGCTTCTTAATGCTTAACCACCCACTCCGATGAATGCTCATCAGTACGCCTCAATATTCTCTGAACTCGGTGCGGTGCAGAAATCAAGCATCATTAGCGAAACGGCATTGAATTAGTATGCTAAATCTAGCATGAATCTAACTAAAGGGGGGCGACCGGGTGAAGTAGGCCATTGGGGGCAATCAGGCAACTAAACGGATTGTGGTGAAAGTTAAATAATTTTACAATTCAGGAAAAGCCAGACAGTCAAGAGAGATTCTTTCGCATCTCAATCTGAAAGCTTCCCCTTTGTTTCTCAGGGGGAAACGGCTTGCACGGTAGAATGTCGATCTCGAGTGGTGCACTGGCGGTGAGAACGTTACACAAACAGACTTTGGATTCATTTATTTTCCAGTTCGATAGATTCGTATCCTACTGCTGACCTTTGTGTGCCAACACAATTGCAGACAGTCAACAGATGCACGAGGTCATTGGGTTGTTGCTGTTGGCACGGGCACACAATGTATGCAACGGAACAGCAAAGGATCACGCTCGAACACTGCCTGGTGTCGGTGACTGGAGTGCGTTCGAGCCTTTCGAACGGACCACCTCCGGCAAATAGTTCGTAATTGTGGTGTCTTTCAAAAGCTTCTTCCAGTCTTCCGGGGGGAGAAGTGCACCCTCTTGAACGTGCATGTGCAAGGTGCATGTGATCGGTCGATGGGTTGATCGGTGGTACAGCTGGAAATGCTTTCCATTTTGCCGCGACGGACAAAAACAGCATCCCCACCCCCTCTAGGCAACTATGTGGCTGCAACAGTTTCACGCTAGCTACGAGTACGATTTGTTCATCATTAACCTTTTGCAAATGTACCTACCAGGTGAATGGGGGGTGGAGGGCAACATGGGATGAAGCTCAATCCCATGCCAGCTGGCTGAATGGCACACAATTTAACGAGCTGATGAAACTGTTGCTTACAGCAGGCTACCACACAAGCTGGGAGCACCGTGTTCGGTAGAACTGTGTGGCAAGCTTTCAGCCGGAGTACGTACCTTTGACATTTGGATTGTTCCATCCCATCCACAATCGAGCCGATGCATTTTCCATTTTCCTCTGGTTCAAGGGAATCTCATCAAATGAATTGTTTTGCTTTTTTTTCTAGAACTCGGTACCACAACCTTCTAAACTAATGATTTGTTTTCCTGCTGTTCCTCAAATTTCAGGATTCGCGGTCGCGAAAAACTTTGGTTTTCCCTCCCCCCCCCCCACCCTCGTTTGGCATAAAAGATTTCCCTTTGAAAGTGGTTCTCGGTTCTCGCTCTTACGTTGAATTTTCACTCGCTTTCCTTCGGGCTAAATGCAACCGGTTGTGACCGGATGGACGTGACAACGATTTTTTCTTCCTTTTTTGCTTTTTTGGTTTTTGGTTGTGCGACGAAGGTATATGGGTTGTGTGTGTGTGTGTGGTTTTATGTGTTTGGTTTTTTGTCGCTTCCATTCAACGATGTGCGATGGGTTCCTCTTCTTATTTTCACTATCCGCCCCGGAAGGTACACTAACGACTACGTGTCCCAAACGCAATCGACGGCTTACGATCCGAAACGCACAAAAAGGGCAATGGGACGCAACGGGGGACAACCGGTACTGGCACCCCCCCCCCCCCCCCCCCCCTCGGAGCGTCCCGGTGCGGCCCGGCACCGCACAAATGGGTGCGGATGCAAACGCCCGCAGGACAGGACACGGGAGTCAAAGTTTGAATTGCAAAATGTTTCCGACCGACTGGCCCATCCATTGGGAATGGGAGAACGGTAACGGGTGGGCCACCGGTTGTGGTGGCGTGCGGTAAAAGTTCCGCAAACAAAATCTTCTCAACTTTTCCTGTTTTTTTTTTCCCCTACGTTTCTTTTTAGTTCCTCTATTGGTTGCGTCCGGCACCATTCTGTGCTCGGTGATCTCCGACCATTCCGTCGTACACAACGACGTTCCCTGCAGGGACGTCGGCATTGAGGTCACGCATTCAAAGACGATTACAAAGCTGATTTCCATCCCTGGCACACGTTCGGTTGGCAAGTGGCGCCCGATGGGGTAAACGCCTCCGCCGGCGGCAGAGCGGGAGCAGGAAGCAGGATGGACGCAACAAAAAAAAATCGTGAAATCCATGGGCGGGATCTACTCAGTGAAGCGTGTGTCATCAAGGATCAGCTCTCTGGCTTAACTTTGGACGTAACGATGCGAGGATAATAATGTCCCATGATTACGACCATTACTTGGAACATCATTATTGGGAGCGACGAGTCGGTGTTAATCTGACCGCCAGGACCGGGTGACTGCGTATGTTCGCGTTAGTGAGCATTATGGGGGTCGGATATCTCGTGGTCCGATAGACCGCAGTGGCAGTGGCATCGGCAGCAGCGAGGGTGGAAATAATACCAACGGGGACCAATTTTCTTGCGTGTCGTTTCGGTAGCATCTTTCTAATCAAAATACGACCGCAGGATATTTGCCCGGTATCATATTTCACTTAGCGCTCATACACCTCTACTGGCCACAGGAAAAGTGGGCTGTATCACTAGAAGCAATGGAGGTTCCCGATGGTCGGATGGTCGGATGTCGGTCAACTAAATCCTTTTCTGTCTTGTGGGGCAGGTGATCGGGGGAAAGGCGGCCTTTTTCCTCTGGTAGAGGCAAGTGACAAGCGGAAGACGTTGGTAGTCCACTTACCTGGAAGTAGAAAAAGAAAGGAAAATAAACTTAAGTTATCCAGGGGCGGTATATCGAGACGTTTGTATGAGATAAGCTTAACACCGGTGCAGTGACAGTTTGTGAGCATCGTTTAAAGTAAGGCATCAGCTATAATATAAGAAGGTACCGGGTTTTACGTGACAAGTCGACTGTTTTGTTTCCTTGTTTTATATTTTTTCTTCATTTCATTTAATAATAATTGTCAAACTACAAACACATATAAATATTTACAAATACAATAAATAATTTGTTTCTTTCTTTTATATATATTTTTTTTTCATCCACAAAGCCTGCGAACAAAGAGCCTGCGAGGATTTTAGATTCGCACGCCCTCGACAATAGCCACAACTAAGCTTATACCTTAATTTAAGTATTGAAGGGTCAAGGCCCATGTCGTACCAGACCCATTAATTGTTAATGAATTAAATAAATAAATAAAATTGGCATTGATGTTGAGGTCCGTTTTCTCTGGAGAATAAAAGCTCGCAACGCTCAGCTAACTAGATCCTCCATCAAGCCAAAGACCAAAGAGTTCGCTCACCATTAAGAATTCGACATACCAGACTAACTCATAGCCATCTTATCGACAATCTTATTGAAAGCCACCACTATGCAGCTGCTGGGGTGTATTTATTATTGTTACCCACATCCTTACAGACTATAGCTACAGCCTCTCTTAACGTACCATCTACCAACTGGACAAAGAAACATAGACGCAATTCTTTCACCGAACCCTGCGTACCGGTAGAAACTCCTACACCAAGTCAACCTCTGTGAACAAATATAAACACACCACCCAAAATAGCTCAAAGTCTCCGGACGACCGGACTGGACCAATCCCCCGTAGCAAGGACGGCCTATCCGGTTACGTGGTAAAAATAAGTCTAGTAAGCCCGAAATGGTAGCCATATGATCTAGTAGGTCATTACGCCAAGAAGAGAGAGAGAGAGGGAATGAGAAAGAATGAATGAATTTCTTTTATAAGCAAAATAATCCCACTTTTTAAGCCGAAAACCATTGTTTTAAAATTTGATTCGATATGAACATGCTTTATGTATCTGTTGGAATTACAATAGTTTTCATTTAAAGCAGGAGGTTTTGTGAAGAATTCGTTCCATATATGAAAACAGGAAAAGGAAAGTTTTAGGACAAATAAGATTTTGATCAAGTAACCATACAGCAAAGGAAGAGAAGGAAAAGAAACCAGTTAGCATCCACATCTAGAGAGGATCACATCTGTAATAGATTGAAGTCAAGATATTAGTGAAATTAAAAGCAAATTCCGAAATCAACGGAAGGAGTTTGGATTTATTACAAAAAAAACACAACGTAGGGCAATACACGCCAACAGTATCTGGTTCGAACATGCTTACTAAATATTATGACAAAGAAGTCAAAGAGCAATAGAAATCGAACCATTGGCACGAGGAATTAGCGCAATGCCTACTTAGTTTAATTGTATCCTTTTCTAGCATTACCACCTGACCCTAGAAAATGTTTCGAAATAATTCCAAACTTTTAAACATATTTCAAAATGATTTGGTAATATTCAAACCACAGTGTACAGTATGTAATAATACCAATCTCTCGATGGGGATAAAAGCGGACTCTATTCTTTTTTAGATTTAATTTTGTGCGAATTATTTCTTTTTATTTAAAACACATTTCCAGAATATCGAATAGTCCTTTTGGCACTGCCAAAATTGTTTTAGCAAAAGTTGTTCGACTGAAAGCAGTAGGTCGTTGTCGATATCGCATGCGAGGAAAAAAAAACACCCCCAAACCAATGCGGAATTTTCCAAAGCACCGGAAGTTTATAAGCCTATTGCTTAGTTTAGCAGCGTTTCGTACGTGGGCCGGGTAACATCTCTGTTCGCGAGCAGTTGCAAATCGTCCCAATGCACGTACGCACACAAATGCAAATGCACTGTTCGGTCGCATCCATCCACGCACCCGCAGGCCAATTCCCAGACTCGACCATTTATGTTTGAGTGTGTGTGTTTGTAGGAAACTGGCTAATAGTTAGTTTTAATCTGGTTTGAAGCGAAGGGCTTGTTGATTCAATTTGTTTGTTTACTGTTTGCAAACGTACGTAGCCGGGATGGGCCACCCAGGTTCGCTCCGAGGAGTGTGCGATTTTTATTCCAGACCGTGGCAAATTTCTATGGCCATTGTTCTACGGAAAACGGATTGTTTGCACATGTGTTTTTGCCCTCCAGTCTACCTCGCTCCCGGGCTTAAGGTGCTTTACGGTGTGCCATTTCGGTTTGTTTGGTGAGGCGTTTTTGTGCCCTCTGCTTCTGCGGTTCGTTTCAAAAACACAGAAAAATGGTAGCCTCTTTTATGCCTTATCGATTGCGAACCGTTGACACCGGGCGGTACGGTTGTGCAAGGTGTGCAAATTAATTTTATCATAAAGAAGTAATTAAAACACTGATCATAAATAGATGAGAGCTGCTGATGCTGATTAAAGGTATGTAGCAAAAACGATGAACACAATTTCAAATGTGTGTACGAAAAATACACCGACAGCACATTTGGTGATGGTAGTTTGAATGCCAAACTTTCCTCCCACACATACACCAAAGCTCTGTGCCTTTGAACCCATTGTGCTTTTTACGGTTAAGCCTCACTAGGCAACTTGTTCATCACTAGCAATGAACGGCCCCGGACGGATGGACCCTTTTTTTTGGTGCTGTGTACAAAGGAATGAGGGAAAGAATGATGAGCAAGTTGAAAATGGACTGCAAATGCGAATCGTAGCATTAAAAGGAGTACCATCAAATATTCATGGATGTGTACATTCATTATTCAGTTCGAAAACGTGAAGAAACAATGGAACTGAAATGGTGGTACGAGCGGATTCCAAACAAAAAGGCGAAGAGAAAAATTGGGACCCCTTTCCAGCTGCGAATCCGGCGTGGAAGGATTTGTCTTTGATTGTGTTTTGCTTGGCACTTGGGTTGAATCGTGCTGTGTGTGTGTGTGTGTGTGTGTGTTGTGCACTAGTGGCCAGCCTTTGACGTGAGCATCTATCCATCCATCCATCCATCCATCGTTGCCGAGAATTGACGTCCTGTGATTGTGTGTTGAAGGACATTGGACGATGTTTGCGGAGGAAAGAACGGCAACCATACACAACACTTGCCACCGTTTGTCTTTCGAATATTGCCACACACACACACACACACACATGTGCACATGGGTATGTGTGTGCGGTGTGTTTCAATGTGTGCTGTGAAAGCACGAATAAGGGAGAAGCTCGTGGCACAAGTTATGGATGGTAAGCAAATGGGCGTTTATTATGTATGTTTTGCTGCTTCGTGCTGGGGTTTGCCTTTTTTTTGTTCTTCTTTGCATTGGCAAGTAAATTTTGGTCCAATACGCTACGCCACAAAGAGTTCGAGTGTGGCACTGTTGTCCGAAAAGTGTGGTTTCAGTTTCAAACCCGGTGCGAGCGTAGTAGGCCGGTAGCAAATCCTCTTTGGTGAGACGTTAGGCAAACAACGGTGGGCCCCCGTTGCTAAACCGCTTGACCGACTTTTGAGAAAACCCGTACCAATCGTTACCCGTTGGGAAAACAAATTCCCAGCTGGTTTCGAAATTCGTTTGCCCGGAATGTGTGTGTGTGTGCGACTGCTATTTGTTGTTGTTGTTGTTTTTTTTGCGTTCGTACACCTGGGTGTTTGTACCGTCAGACACTTGGCACCGTTCCTGGTGAGTTGATTAGCTGAACGGTGAATACACACGCTGAAAAAACACCATAGCAACGTTCTTGACCATCAATTGTCACAGCAGGCGACGCCATATTTTACGAAGAAGTCGATCGTCACGAAAAGATAACATCATCGATCAAACGTTTTCCCAAAAAAAACAAAGGTTTGTATCGGCTTAGTGTCCGTGTCCAGCGTACAACCTCCATTTGCCTGAACCGATCGTCAATTCAAATCTATTTTCGTGTTTTATCAATCGGTTCCATACCGTACCCGTGGGAAGACGCTTTTTCCAGCCAAAAATGTATAACCGTTTCGCTCATTTTGGCCTTCGGTTTTTGGTTGTTGCTGGCGGTGGACTTTGAGCAAACACAATGGCTTACTAATGGACTCGTGTGTTTGTAGTGCTGTGTGCACAACACTATTCACGGGCAGGTTGCGTGCTTTGGGACGTTTGCATTGAGCTTTGGATGAATTAATCTTTCGTGACAGTGGGAGGTATTTTTTTATTCTTTTGGAAAGAATATAATTGGTTGTTTCAACATTGGTTAAGATTTGCGTAGAAAGCTCGTTGGTTATAGTATATTTGATTTTTTTGCAATTTATTTGTATCTTTTATTCTAATATATTCTTTTTTTACTAGAGAACAAGGAACAGATAAATTAGTACAAGATTATAAAGACACCGGACCACATGGAAATAAGCTGGTCCACCAAAAGGTTGCGACCAGGCTGAGGGATAATAGATTAACAGACGCCTGCAGTAGTCCTAGAACTGATTGTAACGTCGGATAAATAAGTATGAAAGTAATACAATGATACAATAAAATGATGGCGTCCACATAAAACGTATACCAACACACGGGCCTGGTCAATCGCTTTGGAACACTAATTAAAGTGGTCTATGAAGATGAACTTCAGTAAAACACTATAAAGAACCATAAGAAAAAGGATAAGATGTATGTACCAATATACAATATGAAAATATTATCAGAAAGTGTCTGTAAGTTATTAATCGAGCATACAAGGAATGTATAAATTACAACGAGAAAATGAACCTAGACTCATTGAATTCTCTTCCATCTAACTTAAGCAGACAATACAAAAACCCTTCGGAGTCACAAAGTAGTGTGATAGTCAGTCCTTGGAATGCGGGAATGGTCCGGATGGGATTTTATCTCGGTCGTGTCGTGTGGAACCGGCGCCATTACCAAACACACCACTGGAACGCGCTGTCAATGTTTTTGACACAACCTGCCCATCTAGAGGATCGGAGCTTAGAACGAATGACGGGAGAGGGCGCCACCATCAATGCAAATAAAAATGGCTGCATTTCGAGGATCGAGCCCTATTCCTGTTGCTAATGAGCACAAAACAAGTAATAAATTTTGAACGTCTCTCATATAAACGAGCCTGTTAAAGATTTACTGACGAAATCCGAAACTTTGCAACAACGCCGAATAGCCGTAATAATTAGGAATGGTTTCAAAGAGGACCTACTGATTACTAAATTATATTGTTATCATCGATTCTTGCTTTTTGTAAATAGACATTCTGTTGAAAATTATCAGATGCTTTGTCTTGTTCACGGATAGAAAAATGGATAAGGCTATCATTTTGAAACGCAATCTATTATAATTGAATTTTTCATATCAGTTTGTTCATTGCTTTTACAAAAAAAAGCCCTCTTTTACTCAAATTTTGTACAGTCTTTTTAACTGTCTTTTCAAATTTGCCTTTTACCTTAAAAAATCGTAGGTCATATAGTTGTGTTACGAACTGTCCTTAAACCCAGAAATACAGTGTAACTAAGAGCCATTTAAAACCTCTTTTTTTAAACCTCTTTCTAAACCGTATTATCCATACATATATGATATTCATTTAGGGTATAATTAACATGTTTGTTTGCTTTTCTTCTTTTTTAGTTCAATAAAAATTGAAAGGTGTTTTAATAAATTCCAATAAAATGACCCAAATAAGTTTTGTAAATTTTGTTTCCGGGGCAGGTTGTATTCTTCTTGGCTGGCACGCGAAATCTAAAACCAAACTACGATTGAAATCAGCCACTTGTCGGGAGAAATACTAGTCGCTACTTTCGTTCTTCGGTCCGGTTTTTCCGTACAATGTTATCACTGCTTGCACGTCGCACTGGCACCGGCGTGTCCTGAGGCGGAGCACAAAATCCAGTTCTAAAAATAGTGAAAAGGGCGCGGCTGGAAGGCTGGGTTGGCTTCGCCCGCGTTCGATCCACCGTCGCGCAACAAAGTACCGGATGTATGGTGCGGGAAAACGATCCAACTTTTTCACAGATAGATTAAAAACCTTCCCGGTAGGGTGAGGCGGTTCCGTTTCACTGTCCCGCGTTCGATCCACCGTGGCATCGTGGTGGCGATGCTGAGCAGCGATAAATGTATCCAATCTGCTCTTCACCGTCCACGGCCGGTCTCGCCGGTTGGGCTGTGAACTCCACCAGCGTGGCACTCCACCGTGAGCCTCGGTGCGCGAATGTTCAAGTTCGAGTTCGTGGCATCACCACGCCACACACAGGCTGTACCCGATGTAGCGAAAATTGTTTGCCTACGAAACTGTCGAATATTGTGCGAGTGAGGTTTCCATTTCGCTCCAAGTACCGTCCCCACATCGCATGAAGCAACCGGTAGCAGCCCGCAGTGGCAAGGTAGGTTGAACAAACGAAACATTATTCTGTGCGCCCGCGTTATCTGTCTGTGTGCCGAAAAAAAAAAAAGTAAACATGAATGCTAACCAAAACCACAATCTAGCGCAGCTGGAATGGTTACGTTGGGTCGGCGCAAAACAGGTCAGCTGGCCATCACCCATCGTCCTGCTGAAGTTTAGGGGGTCTAAGGATCCAATGTGAGTGTACACCCACACACACACACACACACTGTGAAAAAGCTCGACTTATTCCATCGTGTGCTTCGCGTTCCTGCTACCGGACACGTCCAGATCTTGCTGGCTGGCATACCACGGCCGGGCGAGCCGTTTTGTGCAGAAAAGTGAACATAAAATCCCAAATCTCCTAAGTGAATCGAAATGAAATGAAAATAAATTATGAGATATGTGTTTAGTTTTCGGCGGCGGCGGCGGCGAGCGTTTTCGGTGGCTGCTCCCCATGCCATTCAAGCTCCCCATGGGACGGGATGTGAATCGAGCACCATCTAATCCTGGTACGCGTGGCGGATGCGTCCGTTACCGGGGCTCCGGCGGTCGGTACGACTTGAAGCAACTTTAACCAACTTCACCGCAAGCATAATCGACACATTGGAAAATGGGCCAAAAGTTTTCGCCCGTTGCCGGGTGTGGTTGTGTGTTGTGTGTATCTGTTGCGAACAACTCTTTCCTGCTGCTGCTGCACCGAACCTCCTACTAGCCACTCTACTACCGTGTTGGTGTAAGCATAAGCAATCAACATAGTTCAATGATTTATTATTTGCTAGTTTTTTGCGAGGGGCTAATAGAATTAGCTCGTAAAGGTTTCGCACTCTTTTGGGACGGTTTAGTGAAACATGTTTGTACCTGGGATGGCCTCGCCGGCCGGCTTTTGCGGTGGGTTGGCTGCAGTACATGGGAACAGGAATGTAACATTAAGCAGCTGCTATCGCTTCGTTGAGGCTAAAATGGGGAGCCATTTTGAGGATCAAGTTCAAAGTTTCTTCCCTGGCACCTTGTGCCAGACAGAGGAAGATAAAGCATGCGTTAACGATGTGTGCTCCATTATCAATCACTAGACAAAAGAGCTGCAATAATATTCATTAATGATATTGTGTTGCGCAACAACAATAATAAAGAAGAAACATTACCAACTGCCAATATAAATGTTGTGTAAATAAAAGTATTTTGTTCGAAGTAGCAAGTGCGTGTTATTAAGAAACAGGAACAAATACTTAAATGGTTTAATTAAGTATATTTAACATTATTTTTTACATATTTTGAACAAATTAATTCTACTCTATTAAGCTATCGTTTTTAACGCTTAACTGTTAAAGTTGAGCAAACAAAATCTATTCACGGCCCGGTTGTTAATTAATTATTACAGCGCCACACACTGAAGGGCAATTTACGTTACGCGGTTTGCACTAATCCCGGGTCTTCATTCAGCCCCATTAAAATATCGGACATAACGTACGCATAGTATATGTGCGTAGCCAACATAAAAGCGGTTGTGGACAAATTATGACATGAGTCATTAATCTTTTTTGATGATACCTAGCTTACTGTGAAGTCGCGAATGATGTTTGTGATACTTTTTGTTAATTTTCCGGACTGAAGATTTGACAGAAAGAAATGACAGGCCTAAAACTCATGAGGTTTTTGTACCAGTAAAGAACAAGAAAAGGATCTAGTAGGACATGCCTGTCATAACTAGGATAATTTGTGGTCGGTCCTGAAGGGGCAATGTACTGGTTCGTTCGTTTGATACTTTGACGTCCTTGATTGGGTTTGATTTGTAATCAAGAGAAAATTAAAAAAATATGTTTGTTTTATGTAAAATATTACTCAAACACTGAAATGTCATCAAAAGACTCAATTCCATACCTCCAAGAGTGGGTAACGAACAATTTTATCGTGTTAAAGATCGTGTCTATAGATCGATATTGTTTTTGAATTACTATAAACCAAGGATTACTCAAAGCGAACGGATTTAAGAGTGTAAAACAAACGATCAATTTAATTGTAACCGTCCGGTCGCAAACAAAAGCCCCCTCGACTGTCTTACAGTATGTTTGCAAAGATCAGCTTCACGAAGTTGGCTGATGCCGGAAATCAACGCTCCATCTCCGCAGCGAGGGATAAGTTTTTATAATTGACACTTACACGCTTGACGCCTGGCTGTGAAAGCGAACCGTCACCGGTTTACACGGCGCACGGTTCGGCGAAAGGAGCAAAAGCAAAAGAAAGCAAACTTTTACTAATCCCATTATGCGAAGCGGAAGCGAAAGGAACAATTGTTGAAAATTAGTTGCACATGAAAATTTCATCGGGCCCCCAAAAACCTTTGTTCGCAACCGGAGCACTCACTAGTTTGACACTGGCATTTCGGTGCGGAGAACCCCGAACCCGAAACCCCCGGGAGCTGAATGAATAAGTGCATTTCTCTCGCAACAACGCACGAACTGTCTGGTGGTAAAGTTCATCTGCCGGTTTTATGCTTGCGACGACGGCAAGCGACTGCCGGCGAACAAATGGCGAAATTAAAACTGACATGAGCAGGGATTTTTGTTTGTCAATATTTGTAGCACACGAAGTGTGCCGGGGGTCAGCAAAACTGTCCGTTTTTTTTTGGCAAACGAAAGCATCGTTGGAAAAATGTTTGGTATTAGATTGATGCATTGTTGAAGCTTGGTAACGGTGTGATCCTAACAGACTAGAACTGTTCCGAAAGTAAGAGCCAGATGAAGGGCTTATCTGGAAGTTGTAACAGGGTACGCTTTATGATAAACAAGAGCGAACACTTCGAAAGTGGAGAACGATGCTGTTCGGTGCAACATTCGCTTCCCTGCCATATTCGTCTGATACGCACCGCAGCGTTGAGTGGCGCAAAGAATTCCATCTTCGTTTGATATCTCAGCGCTAACTAATGATCAACTGTCACGCACAGATACTGCATGTGAATGAATGGTCTAACACGTGGTCGTTCACACGAGCTGCCAGCATCAATTTGGGATGCGTACCACTATCTGTGCGTTTAATTGTTTGTATACCATTCCATTTCCATCGCAGCGATAGAGATCCTGCTCCAACCTTAGCCATCCGATGGTTGGGCTCGAGGCGGCAATCGCAATTTCAGCACCCAGAGGAATATACGCCGTGGACGGGATGGGACGGGTGGAAAGCTAATAGCTACTGTCAATCGTCGCTGTCAAAACCTATTTCCTTCCGGGAGGCGTTGGCGTAGTGGTCTGTGGCTTATTAACTACTGGCATCCTGGTGGGATGCACGCCAGCTTCATTTCAGCCCTGGGGTGGTTGTGCTTATAAATTGAGCACGATATATTTCTCGGTGTGTTTTCTTTGTAAGTATCTCAGTTATGTTCCTGATTGGCGGTGGAGGCGAGTCTTCACCGAAGGGATGATGAAAAACACCGAGATACAAGTAAGAGACAGGGCAATAACAAGAGAACAAGGACAAGGGATGCATTGGCGATCGAATTGGTATAGCCGCGGAGCTCGTGTATGTGCGAGTTGAATGCTGCTCTCTGGCGCAAAAGAAAGGAAAAACTTCCCTACCCAGCCGAAAGTTGATCGATTGGAAGGGAAAAATCGACAGGTTTCGCCACAGCAGCGCATTCCCAAAGGAAAACCGGGCTCGATTCGAGTTTGACTTCTTTGGCGTTTTTAAGGCGTGCGGCAACGACCACACCAACACCCAGCTACGCGGAAGAACTACGCCGGAAGGAAGGAAAGTGAGTGAATAATTTAAATTTACATTTCCTTGTCAGCAAACGGTACGGTGCTGGCGGTTGCTGATGGAAGCGTCCCTCGTGAACCAGCCGCGAAGCAGCCGCGGTAAGAGACAACGGTAGTGACGCTTATCAGTCAATTTCCGATACCGATTCATCTTCGAATTTCGAGCCGAATGCAAAAACGTTCGTATCGTGTCGCCCTTGGACGGCACAGTATGGAAATATTGCTATGAGAAGAGTAAAAAAAAACGAGAATAACTAACGCAAAACAGCCGAGCTTTGGATCCGTTTGAACCGATGGTCTTCGTACGTTGGGTGGAATCGCAGCTGCTCGGGATGTAAGGGCCTTTATGGGGAGCACCGAAACTGGTTGGCTGGCATGTGCGGCAATGCTACGAAGTTAGTATCGCACAGTGGAAGTGGGCTGGTTTTTTTTTTATTTCCGCAGCATTTTACTGTCAGCTGTGACGATAGCGAATATGATTGATTAGCGGAAACATTACATTTGACAATGAAAGATTTGTTTTTATTGGATTCTGTTTTATGATTTAACTCGCCCGCATTGATCGGGAAAATGCTACAGATTTATGTGCCGGCATGTGTCTGTTGTGGTTGATGTTGTTTGGTTTACAAGCATAATAGTAAACGACTGTGTAAATTTAATTTTGATCTTCACAGACAAATTGTAACTATAAAAAATGAATATAAATTTTCTCTCTAACGTGCAGGTCTGGTTGAGTTGAAAATAATTTGAATCGCTTAGTTTCAAATCACATGATTTGTAGTAATTGCATTCGCATGCGTAACCATGGAGACGCATGGTACCTGGTAACGTGCGGCACCAGGCGCCTCCATCACCCATGTAATTGTCACCGAAATTAGCGGGCTTTAACAAACTGTCGCCAATTGAAATCCATGGCAAACGCGATTGTGTTTTATGGCATGCGCTTTAACCATTTAGATTTTGGATGATTTTATTGCTGTACCGGTTAGCCGGTACAATTTGTTTTCCTCCGGGAATAAATTGCTTTTTATTCGCTGGTTTCGACGCGAAGACGTCTGGGAAAGGGCCGAAAAGAAACACCCCGAAAGCATATGTAATGAAATGTGTACGGTGGCTGCGTAAAACACGTATAAAGCAAAATATTTTCCCTAACGCACAACGCATGCACACGTACCATCGGGCATGACGAAGCGATAACGTATGGCGGAAGATTAATCAAGCGTGACTATAAATTCAAACCTACCATAATAACAAGAGCTACCAGGGTCGGTTGCGTAATTTTTTCCCCTGTTTGTGTGTTTCGGAGCGTCGCACAGTGGTTCACAGCTGGACGCGGGTCACAGTGGTAACAATTAACCCCGCGTACGCGGCCCTTTTCATTCCAGCGCCACAACTGTAATGGCCGCCGCCGGTGGAATGCGAACATTCGGATCCCGTTACACAACAAGGTACGGGCATGGCCTTTCAAGCATTTCGTCTCGTTTTATGTGTCGGTCGAAAGGATGAATAATAAAATTACGCGCAATAATTTCCAACACACTGCACACTGTGCGGATAGATGTATCGTGGGTCGGTCGGATGGGCGGGCTGGTTGGGCGGGTACGGTTTCCCGTCCAGGCTCTATTGCTTCATCGGGTACGGGTGAGGAGCACTACAAACAAACGGACCCGGATCGACGGAAGCATGATCAGGATTATCATGTGTAACCATAAACCAGAAATAAAAGGAAGAAATAATTTGGAAACATGGACAATAAAACAAGTAAGGTCAGAATAAAACTGTACTTGTTTGAATAAAAACAAACACATGAGTGCGCCAGCAGCGTAGCTTGTGCGTAAGTGTGTCGATGTTGAACGGTGGGAACCGCAGTTAGGGTCGGGCCTGCAACAGACCCACGGTTTTGGCGAATCCGCTGTAGAACATGTTTATGGAGAACGAATATGAAGTCGATAAAAAATATGGCAAACGCTTTATTGCTTCCACCCCGAGCACCGACCGAACGTGGATCTGTAACCGTTATTGTTTATTCAATTTCTTTTCCCCGCGGTGGGGATTGTTGTTGTTGCTGCTGATGGGTGGGTGCTGTCGGATGGTGGAGAAAGGACACGTGTTTCCATTTAGAAGAGTCATCCACTGGCTGGATGGTGGTTTTTGCTGGATAGGGGCACAACACGAAGGGGAAACCCTGCATTCGAGGTGACGAAGCGAATGGATACAACGGAGCCCGGTTGAAAACGTATTTGTGTTTCATTTTATTTGCTTCCTAATTTAATTAAATTTAATATTTTATTTGTACAGAGCCCGGGAAGTACCGAGGGGTGATCTAGACTGCTGGATGAAGGTGTACGAATTTGGTGAGCTGTAAATATATATATATATATATTCTCACGCACTAACCACGCGCCCGTCTGTTGGGGGAAACTGTGGGCAACATGCCAAGTATCACGAAATGTCGATGGGTGTGGATGCGAAAATAAAAACACAACAGCAATTTACATCATACAGGGAATATTGACTTATGTTTACTACTGGTTTAGACAATGGCATGGTTGATAGGTGATGAGGGCCCAGGTAAGTGAAGCAGGCGCTCATGGGCTTATGTTTGAAACCGATGATGAACAAAATTTAACACTTCAGCGAGTCCGATGCGAATTCGATGCTACAATTGAGCTGCCAGATAGAAAGCCCCGGGAATCGGTTGGAATGCAATGGAAGCAAGAAGTTCCACAGTCGATACGCTCACATTTCAATCTGTTGTTACGAATGTTACTGTTACCGTTGAACGTGTTGTGTGTGTGTTAATTGCAATGCCACGCATACCGTTGTGGATTTTGTACTGTTGACCGAGTGGACTTTGCCAAACAGTGGATTTACTCGCCCAATAGGCATATTGTGCAGTTCAGGTTGATTGTTATTCGAGTAGAATATCATTGTCCTCACTAGCGTTGTCTTGTGGAGTACGATGTATTAAAATAGCAATACAAATACAGCCATCGATTGGAACCATATGAACCGATTTTGGTTTGTTCCCTTCCTCATTACCCGTCAGTTTATTGTAGTGGAGCATTTCGATATCTTGTTTCGAAATTGAAAATCATGACCATACATTTGTTGATTAAATTTTAATATACCCTAACCCAAGGTCTGTGTGGGATAGAGGGCGAGTAATAGCCAAGATAGGGGTTCGCCATTTTGGATTTCATTTGACGTTTGGTCGCCCGTGTAAGATTCCTTGCCGCTAGCCTACTTGTTTACTTTATCGCGAAGTTTCACAATTAGCTAGGTCGTTAAAGTTTTCCTTCGTTTTGAATACCTTTGAATCTGCAGATCTTATTCCGGACTAAAATCGAAAAACAGCGACACAAATTTCCTACCAAATCTAAAACAATAAAAATCTTGTTGCTATGACCGGCCCGAATTAATCAACACAACTACACACAAAACATTTGAATGGAAAAGGGCGTCCAAACGTCAAATCACGTGTAACGAACTTTTGGCTACTTGTCAAATTGCTCTATATTGCTCGACCTCTATCCTACACAGACCTTGACCCTAACCGTTTGATGATGATTTGAATGTTTGAATGAATGTAATTTTATGACATTTGTCAGATACGCAATTTCCTGTTAAATTCAAATGTATTTTACTCCGAAAAAATCGTTATGTATCGCAAAAGGACAAATTTAGTTAAATGTAGAAAATTTACTTTAATTTTAGCCTATTTCAGGTAATAATATAATCAGCGAATATACCCTCAGTTCATTTATATTTCGTTTAAAAAAGACATCCCTACGAGTTTGGAAATGCAAAACTTTAAAAACATTCAATCGCTACGCCGAAAGAATTCTAGAACACAAGAAAAGAATGGTTCGAAATTTAAGATACCACCCTAATGGACAGAAAACGAACGAAAAATGAGGAAAAAGTACATATCATTGAGGAACGAGTTTAGCGACGGCATATTTCCACTCCATTAATCATAATACGTCCTCCCGCTTCGGTTGACACTTTGGCAGCTCGGGCATAAAACTCATCAACCCCGAACGTTGGTAATTTCGACGCTCGTTACTGGATGGAAATGTGGTACCATTTCCAGTGTATTGATGATTTTACCTTTCGCGTCTAGGGTTTGCTCGTTTTTAAAGGGTCCTTATGCGTGATGGAACTAGAACCACGATGTTTCGTTGTCAAGAGCAGAGAGCGTCAATTGAAAACGGAAACTTAACATTTTAGAAGCGTCGCGTTATGAGGTGCCTTTCGATGAAAAGCACCCTTCAATACGCAGCGCTGCAAGACACTGCCGAATCTGCCCCCAGGGCCAATTCCTTTGGCGCGTTCTTGCAAAGTAATCGCTGGTGTCACTTCCGGAGGGGAGGCGCTGAATTGACAAAGGGATTCCCGGTACGCAGCTGATGACACAAGCCGCGTACCGGAATTTTGTTGCGTTTGTTTGCTTACTACCCGATAAGAGGCTTAAAATTTCATCACCCCCACAAAGTAATTAATCAATGATGTTTCGTTACCCCGTGAGGAACGGGTCTTGGGAGCATTTTCTGTCACTTAGGTACCATGAACGCATTCCCAGGGGGGTATACTATGCTAATGGATTATCGTATTCCCAATCCCCCCGTGCGGCAGATTAAAATTGCGGTTCAATACAGCGTCACAGCAAGGCAGCATCTTCCAAGAGAACGATTAACGTAACTCAACTCAAAGAAATATTAAAGCAGATATGTTAGCATTAGCGTGGTTGGTCAATTAAAGACACGTGAGCAATAACTCGTAATAATAGCGGGGAATATAGTTATAGTTTAAAGTGAATTAATCTCTGGGGAAATTAGCTATAAATGTAGGAAAGAGGTTTGACAGCCCTGGAAAAAGCCTTATACAAGCTAGCGCAGGAAGAAGAAAGGACCAGTAGCAAACAGTGAAGCGATCAGGACGGTGCTTTTAATTGTAACAAATAAACACTTATCCCATTCTGTACATAAATTCTCTTACATCGAGAACAACGTATGATCTTGAGACGATCGTGTGCTTTCTGTGGATAAACGATTTCTCGAATAAACTCGGCTTGAGAAAAGTTCTTATCAAGCCCGTTGCAATTGTTTTCCTCTCACATTGGCTTCATCATCATCATCTTCCCAGCGCGATTTGAATCTGGATACCGTTTTTATGATTAACAATCGCTTCCGCCTCGATAAAGCTAGTCGATAGGAATTCACTGCGCTTTGCTTCTGTGCGTGTTGTAAGCTTTTTGTAACAAACGCATCAGTCACCACACACAATCAGGTAGATCAGATAATCACGAGGCACGAGGTTCCATACTGTTTCGAAATTGTTTTACAACTGACCGTCATCCATTCGTCAGTAGGCGAAGTTTTTGATTCCACCACACAAACACAAACCACACGCATACAAAATGGCGGACGCACGAGAAGGAAGATTGCGCGGGGGTGGAAAAAAACCAATGAAGTTTTATGGTGCGACCATCACCAGCATCACCGTCATCGTGGCTGGTTTGGACTGGCAAATGGACGTACCGAACGTGCCGGCTTTAAAGAGCAACCGAACGGAAGCAAATATTGTTGCCACTGCGCTTGCGGTATCAAGGCGCAAGGAACCGCCGGCACTAAGGCATCATAAAACGCGGCAATCCACCCCGATAAGCTTTTCGAATTCGTTACGGTCCGCGTGACATAATCTTATCGCGTGTCGGTCGGTGGATATTTAATAATCGCAACGCATTGATAGACCCTCAGTGAGCCGTTTCAGAAGCTATCAACGCAACCGTCATGGAGCCGCTATCGTGGAAGCTAACGTGTGTTTGTGGGCTGGTGTTCGTTCTGGTCGCGGTGGTTCGGGGCACGTTTTTGGACACGTACCAGCATCAGCTGGCGGAGTTGCACAAACAGCTGAAGACGGAAATCGGCAAACGGTTCCGCGAGAACAGTGAGCGGAATGGGTTGATGATCGAACAGGACCTGATTCCGTTGCTTGCGGAAGGAACTTTTGCCATCCGGGAGGCGAACCAGGATTTGCTCGGACAGCTGGCCAGCATCCGTCCGACCGACACGGTCAGCGAATGTTGGACATCGGTCGATGCGTTGATCTATCTGTTCACGCTGTTTCCACAGTGGGATCTGCAGGACTGTGCGTACGGTGGGTACTCCCAGTGGATGCGAGAGGACGGTCGGCTACGATTTTACCCAGTGGCCCACGAGCTGCACCGGGCAAGCAGCGAAGTGATCAACGCAATCGTCGGCATATTGTCCGAGGACAATGTGGTTGCCAATGGCGAAGACGTTGAGGGCCGGCTGGATGGCAGCCTGGATCACTTCAACGAAGTGTCGATCGAGGGACTGCAGGATCTAGACGAAGAGCTCGAAAAGCACAACGATCGTAGGGATGCAATCGAGCAGTACATGCGCGAGTGCATTGATCGTACGATTGCAACGAGTCGGGAGGATGTTGAGTACGCAATCCGCTATGCGGAGTATTTCTGTTTGGAGGAATAAATAAACGAATCTAGTCACCGCAGCAAGTGTGCTTCAGACGAGTTTGTATTTATTTACACATCGATGGGGGATTTACTCCAACGCGGCCAGACATGTGTCGAGTCGCTCGTCAAGGTAATTGAACCAATAGTCCACATCGTCGTACACTCCGCTGAAGCAAACCCGCGTCATCGTCACGATCTGCTCGGCCACGTCGTCATGCCCATCGATCTCATTCTGCAGCACCGTCTGGTAGTTACCCCAAAGGTAGCGCAAATATTCCAGCTCCTGCTCCAGATATTCCAACTGGTCTGCCAGCAACGGATGCGTACCGTATGCTTCCGACGCAAGGCTCAGCGCCCGGGCCGCTTCACGAACGATGGTTTGCGCGTGCGAATGGAACGTGTACTGTGCATCGGCATTCGTTTCTTCGTAGGCAACGACCGCACACCAGCTAATATCCCACCCGGTCAGGTACGCGTACGTATCCCACAGCTGGAGTGCTTCGTCGAAACATTCGGCCGTGTCGTTCTGTTGCTCCCACTGCTGCAGCTCCAGTGCTTCCCGCTTGGCGACAACAATATCCCGCAGGTTGGCCGTATCGTTGCCCATAATGGACAGCACGTAGCTGTTGGTGGCCAGTATGGCAACACTGTTTTCGGCCCGCTTTCGCTGCACCGCTTGCTCAATCTCTTGGCTTAGCTCATCGAGCTGCTGCTGCAGTTCCACAACGGTGGCACCGATCGCGGTACCGAGTACCAGCGCAAAAACCGTCACAATCGCTAACACTCGCATCGTGTGACACTTTTGTGGCTTTTATTTTTCTTTCACTACGAAACACTACGGAAGGATCGATTCGCCGTGCGGAGTTATCGCGGAATGCTGTGCGACCGAGCACGAAGTACGCTATTTATGAGCGGACAAACGTTATCGAAGGGCACGGTCGTGACGTCGGGAATGTTAAGCTAGGCCCGTGTGTTTGAAACAATTACAGGGTCAACGTCGGTAGCAAATGAGGAAGCAGACTTACGGGGAGGAAAAACGCTACATCATAGTGCAATAATTGGACCGTACAGACGGATGTTTTTGGGAACGATGCCACTGAACTGATATAGCCCAGGGGTTTTATACTCCGGTGGTGTTATTTACAGGCACGTGCAGGACTTTTCTCTCCTCAAATTTGAAAATTCTTTGTGAATTATGTTTGGGTTATTTTTAGGTTATTGCTACAAATCTTTCACGGAAGTTCTCCCTTTGTTCAACGGATTACAAGCTTGTGGAAGGATCTGCCAATAACAAGGAGACCCGAAAGCATAGATTCGTTATTCGTGATTCCCTTGTAGGATGAAAGCTTTGTACTGCTCTGATCGTTTTCCATAGGCTGCTGGAGTAGTACATTTTCCCTCAATCGAAATCACGCCACCTAAACTGTTTCCATGGCAACGTTTTCAATTGTTTTGCATCCTTCTACGTGATGCAACATGTCGCATGGGAAATATCAATTGTGTATGTGTGTGTGTGTGTGACATAAACCTTCGGTTTGCTATTTTTCCAATTGCTTTCGACGAAAAACTTGTGTGGGTTGGGGTAATAAGCTTCGATTGAGCTTGCCTTACTAATGGTACCATAAGAGTTTCAATACCTCAGCAAAAACGAACGGGTAACGGTGATGCTCTGCGTAGGTGAATGTAAGGAAACATACAAACCAAATTTGCTTGATATTACGATATGATAAAAAAGCAAGACATCTCTTATCGTTGGCGTCTCTGTTTCCCCTTGGCGTGGCTGGACGTATCGACCGCATAACACAACTTGACCGACGCTTGAAAGTCCTCGTCCTCGCTGGTAGGTGGTGGTGGTGCGGTTGGGTTTAGTGACGGATCGCTCCCAAATGGGTCACAATTCCGTGTAGCCGTTTTGATTTATGGTGGAGTGATACGGGGTACGGGATAGAGATAGCAGGCGTAGTTGGGCGTTGTCGTAAAGCTGAAATCCATAATACTTATTACGACCCACTCGGAATCGGTGCCAACCAATCGGAAGGCTTGGAAGGCCACCGTACCGGAGCGGAGCGACATTGAGAAACATCATAACGGTGTTGTGCGTTTTGAAGATTTTCCCTCCGTACTAATCTGTAATCTGGACCACGTACCACGGCACACTTTCGACTAACTTTTCCGGCCGGTTTTCGGTGGGCGAACGCGTAAAGACAAATGGTTGGTGGATGGTGGTGGACTTACGATAATAAACATTCCGTACTCACACAGCAAACGATTTATGTGCACCGCTCGGGGTGATGCCCAGCAAAACAATTGCAATTACCTGCGGGATCGGGAGAAGGGAACGGAAATCCAACAGTACACAGTGGTGGAATGAATTAAATTAAGTTTTGCAATTTCTTTTGCGAAAAATGCACACTCGCACACTTTGTGTGCCCGGGGTGTGTGTGTGCGCATTGTGTGCGCTAGTAAGGTGAAGTTTAGATATTTTAGATGCGTCCTAACAGTAAAAACTCGAAACGACCTTAATTTATCGTCTAAACCCCCAAAAGCCTCATTACGCGAAACCTGACCAGCCAGAGCGCGCGCTTGACAGAGAGAGGGCGTACGAGTGAGAGAGAGACTCACAAAGAGCGATGATGCTCCGAGTTCGAGCACAGTTGCGTAGTGGCAGAAAGTTACTTGAAAGTTTTAAGGGTCTCGACCAATGTGTACCTCCCACTCCCAGCACTCCCAGCGCCCTTTAAAGGCGGAAGTTACCGAAATCAGTTTCTCAATTACATCGTAAAATTATGGACCGAGTTCCGGTTGCCACGATGGGTGGGTGGGAAGGAAATCGTTATGGAGTTGGCTTACACCGTGAAGGTCCTCTATGAGCACGCAAATCAAAGCACGGCGACCGGAAGGGGCATGTAAGCCGCCTAAAAGAGGTTACCCTTAGTTACTGTCGCACATCATCAGCCCGAACATGCGAGAGCTTCGGGGGAATGGCGGCGACGGAATGCGATACTGTCGAAAATTTGCGTTTCCGGTGCTGAAGCACCTCCTTCAACGCAGATCATATAATCCTGTGCTGATGTTGAGGATGGGTATGAAATTTTCGTCCTTTTTTTTTCGTCCGGGCCCGTTCTCTGCCGCGCTCCGAGTGCGTTTGGCTTGAGCTTTTTGTGCTTAAGCCCTCCTGTTAAGCCCCGTGCTCACGCTCATCCACCGCTGGCATTTTGCACCGCGTTTGATCATCACGATCGGTAGGAGGGCTTATGAAGCGAATGAAAATAAAAAAAGCTGAGACGGCTGCCGACGGGATGGCAGCACGGTCGTGGTGTAGAACGATGATTCGGACCAAGTGCAAAACTGTCAGGACCGTTGCCACGACAAGAGTAGCAAGATTTATGAGCGATTTTAAATGGCAACCTTGTGTGCATCCTTGGTCGGTTCCGACCTGCCCACGTTCGCAACTGTATGCGCTGTTGTGTAATGTAGTGTCGTTTGTTTGTTTGCTAAATCCAAACCGGCCACACTTCATCACTTCGACATTGCCTCGGTTGCATTGTGGTGGCCGGCTACACTACCCAACCCAACCCAACCCAGGCTACGTAAACTACGGTACTGGGAGCAATGAGAGCAGCATTTGCAAGTGCATTAATAAAATTTGTTTTAAACTAGCACCGGTTTTGCAAGAGCGTTGTCTCTGTGTGGGGAATGCAAATGAATACATGCAAGTTGGGAACTGTGTCGCTTTTGTGCTGGTGAAGCTTTTAGCGCAAGGTAGGGCAAATATATTTGGGGTGGGTATCTGTATGTGTGAGCGTGTGTGTGTGTGTGTGGTTATGCAATTTAATAGTATGCTCGGTGCAGCATGATCATTTATCATTGTACGGCCAGGCCAAAAACTGGCGGTAAAGTACACAAGTTGTCCAATAACTCAACAAATATTGCGAAGATTAGAGGTTGAGCGGGGAAGATTATTCGTTACGAGGTCGGATGAAATCGCGACACTCCTGCCTAAGGGTTTCATATGTTCTAGGTGATGTTTGGGGGGTTTAAAAATTCCATTCCAACACAATATCCCGGTCATGGTATTTAAAATTTGTTTGTCAATATTAAAATTAAAATTAAGTGACTGCTGGTCGTTTTTGGAATTTTCTTTATCAAAACATATTTCCATTTCAGCGCTGTAAGTAGTATATAGACCCGAGTTCTTTCTTAAAATAAACAAAAACTTTGCAAAAATAAAGTACACACCACGTTGTAAAAAAACAGCCAAGTATTGGGTGAAGCAAAAAGTGAACATAAATAGGAGATCAAAATAAAAAAGCCCCGTTACGTGAAGGATCAACATAATGGAGGTGAATAAAAGCAGACTCTCCTACACTCATCAATTGACACTTGGTGACACGAGCGGAAGTAAGCACAGTCAACGATGATGTATTTGGATAACACCAGACAGCAGCCATCCATCCCTGAGCTTGCTTTCTCCTTGATGCCTTCCGTGGGCGCACTTGTTATATTGCAAACAACACATATAAGTGGGAGGAGCATATGTTTGTTTTTTTTTACATTTTGAAACCCCCCCCACCCCCCCACATATGCGAGATGTCAGGTCCATTTCATTTCACCACTTGATGGAAAAGTCGCTGCGGAAAGTTAAAAATGCGGATTTTTGTATGGACACTTCCAAAATTGGCCCCCGAGAAAAGCGCCGCATCGTTTAACCTCTGTTTTTTTTTTGTTTTTGTTTTATTTCTTTTCACACCCACAGGAAGGGTAAGCTTTTATGGCGGCGTAAAACAATTCACATTCAGCCTTCGAAATGGGCGATCCAGTGTGTTGGGGTGTATTTTATTTTTATGTAATGGTTGCCCGGGAATCGTTTTTTTTTGTATCAGAAATCTATGCGACCTGAGAGCGGTACGAGAGCCACGCCAACTTTTAATTCTCTCAATCGAACGGGAAAGCGTCAGAGTGGAATGGGAAAAAAAGGGATACAATTTCTTGTTAAAAAGAATCGCTATTGATTTCGGTTCGATGCTCGGTTGCCAAGGCAACCATTTGAGCTGCCCGGGGAAAGAGTGTGTTAAGAGTCGAATTTACATCGTCATAAATTTTATGCGGCACGCTATAACCTGCGATAAACCAGCCTTGAGCGTGGTGTGTTTGCTTTGCCTACTCTGCATGTTAAAACCTTTATTGCGTTTCCCCTCATGAATGGGAAGCATCCGTGGCGATCCGAGCCACGGAAGGTAGGGAAAGTCCACCAACACATGCGTGCGTTTTTAAAATGTGTTACGCCGTTGAATGGGCAAGGGCACACAAAGGAAAACAACCACCCAAAAGCAACGACAAACGTTGAACGATAGTAAAAATTAGCATGCAGTCCAACGATGTGTTTGCACAATTTTGACACCCAATTACCGTTCATCTTGTAGCGAAACAATAGTACCCCCAGCAGCAGCAGCAGCAGCACCCAGCTGCAAGATCGAATTGACCGAACTTTTACGATCAATTTTGTACGGCGTATGGAAAATGATGCATGTTATTGGTGGCCCGCACAGAGGAAAAAAGTCACTCAGCAGCTTTTTGCGGGTTTGCCAAATGTGGCGTGCATTATTAGTGGATACAACATATTTTGGGGCATTTTTCGGCCGGGGGAAAAACTTTCCCAATCGAACGTCATTCCAGTTTTGCAAATTGTGATCAATCGATCGTGTGGGTAGAGGATTTTTCTATGTGTTCTCTACCTTTTTTCTGGTGCAAGGGATCGGGGTGGTGGATGATGGTGAAAATTTATTAATTTAACCAAGAAAAGTTTTTCAATCAGCCGTGTAAAAAGAGGGTGGCGGTTGGGTTCGGTCCTGGGGATGGTTACATCAAGCGAGCCAGTGAATGATGGTCATTTTCCTACAGTACATGAAAACATGGTTCTTCTTCCGGCCGTGTGATGTAATTGGGTGCAAAACTTACTTTTCCTTTGCCACACGTCAAAATGGAGGGACGCTGTGTTTGGAGGCACTTTTGGAGATGGAATTGGGCTTGGGGCATGGTTGTGTGGTGAGTGAACATCGGTTAGCACAACCGAAAGACAGACTAACAGGATCTGCACATGGATGCATGGTTCTTTTTTCTTTCTATGTCAGTGTTGCATGTAACTCCGTTTACAACACCCCACGGAGTGTGTTTGGATGGAAAATGCGGGGCGGGTGGCCATCACAGGGGAGTTATCATTTCATGCTTTCCTGGCAATACCCTGCAAGATAATGTACGATACCGTGAAGGAACTGTGATCCGGACCGCAAAAAGGACCGTATTCGAGGAAGAACGAAAGAAGGAATTGTTTCCTTCCTCTCGAGCGACGAAACCTGATGTACGAGGGACTCCGTGTATACTTTCGCACGGATTTTGCATGTTGAGCATTTTTCCGCCACACGTGTGCGTCCACCTACCCATTATACGGTGCATCGTGGAGATGACGAAGATGAAATGAATCACGGAGCAGATATGGGCCGAGAACCCTCCGTCATCTCTTGGTGAAACGGCGCACACGAAGTGGCAAACGAAGGAACGTGTCGTTCTGTCCGATGATTATGATGAAGTAGCTGACGAGGAAAGGGAGACGGATATTCCCCGGTGCATACGAAATCGGGTAATGCATGCGTTGGGCCGAGAAGCTTGTTCCTTCATCTCGGAAAGACCCCAGCGGGCGGAAAGAGTGCCAAAGCAAAAGCGTTCGGACTTGAGACGTAAAATAAAAACACATGCACACCCCACACGGGAAAGGGAAGCATCGTCCCGAGATGACAAGCTCAACAATGCAAGGCAGGTTGGGTCGGTTACATCCACTTTCGGGCGTCTTCCGGACGAATACGACCGAGCGCGCGCTGTGTAATGTAATCTTCATCGTTTTTACGAGCGGCCATCGGGCGCACACAGATATTGGCACTCTCCGGTGGGGATCAGGATATGAAAATGTAATAAAACCATGCACGAAGCAGCTGCACAGGAAACGCTACGTACGAAATGATTGTAGCGTAAGTGAGCCAACGTGCATCGAAACATCGCTCCTTTTTTTTGGTTGCGCTGCTTCTCGGCACAGGGTGGTTCACAAAATCAGCGTAACGGGCTTGGATGATTTGGTTGTTCGAGATGAATCGTCCGGATTTATAAGGGCATTGTGGTGCAGCAGGTAGAGGGATGATAAATGGACTCCAATATGAATGCTGATGATCGAGTTCATAACCAGGATGGTGTTCGAATGAGTTGGTTGTGAATTAAGAAGGTATGCACACCAAAATATTCACCATAGAAATGTAACAACTTTCATGACATAACAGGTGGGCTGATAAATGTTTGGGTTATGATAGTAAAACAATTTTTTTTGAAAAATTGTTTTTTTATTCAACATACATCCTTTCAAGGGTGTTACACCGATTATAGCGGTCTTTGAATTCATCGATTCCATTTTTGTAGTAGCATTTGTCAATTGCCTCAAAAAAGGCCTTTGTTTCGGCGATCACCTCTTCACCCGGCGAAAATTTCTTTCCAGCGAGCATCCTTTTGCGATTTTAGAAATGGAAATTGTCACTGGGAGCCATATCTATGGATTACGATGGGTGGGGAAGCAATTCGTAGCCATATTCATGATTTTTTGCCATTATTTTCGCTAATTTGTGGCACTGTGAGTTGTCTTGATTAAACAAATCTTTTTTCTATTTCTTCAAATGTGGCCGTTTTTTGGCGATTTCGTGCTTCAAACACTCCAATAACTTGATTTAATAGATGCTGTTAATGATTTTTTTCTTTCTCAAGACAATCGATGAAGATTATTCCTTGCGAATCCCAAAAACCTGACGCCATAACCTTGCCTGCTGATTGTTGCGTCTCCGCGCTTTGGAGCACGTTCATCGCGTCCAGTCCACTCGGATGACTGTCTATTGGACTTTGGAGTGAAGTGGAGAAGCCAAGACCCATCCATGGTAACATACCGACGCAAAAAGTCAGATTTATTTCGCTTAAACAGCTCCAAGCACTGCACCGAATCATCAACTCGTTGCTGTTTTTGGTCAAATTTGAGCTCGCGCGGCAGCCATTTTGCACAGTGCTTTTTCATATCCAAATACTCGAGAACGATATGTCCAACACGTTCCTTAGACATCTTTAAGGTGTCAACTATCTCGATCAACTTCACATCATGGATGTTCTTAATAATTTTGTGATTTTTTTTAATGTTTTCGTCAATAACCACCTTTTTTAGGCTTCCACTGTGTTCACCGTGCTCAGGGCTCATTTTACCACATTTAAATTTAGCATACTAATATTTTATGGTTGATTTTGGTAGAGCAGTGTCCAAAAATTCTTCATCAAGCCAAATTTTGGCTTCAACTGTATTTTTCCCCATCAAAAACCAATACTTTATCATCACGCGAAATTCCTTCCTTTCCATGATTACTCAAAACACAAAAGCTGCGTCACACAAAATGCTGTAGCCTACTAGGTTATTGTCCGAATGCTGTCAAATTAGGACAGAATTCGTTTGAAGGTTGGTACAAACGAAATATGATATGAATATAAATCTTTTAGCGCGATAAATGCGTTAGGCCAAACAATTATCAGCCAATCTGTTATGTGAACGAATTTCAATAGGTATCTTTGTTTCTTTGCAGTACCACCGATCTCACACGGCGAGACCCAGACAAACCCCGTTCTGTTCTCCCGCAGCCTGATTATCCGGCTACGTTTGTATAATTAGTTGAAACGACCAGCTTGTGAAAATGCAATGCTTTTGAAATTGTAAATTGCATAGTGAGGTAACGCTTGAAGAGGGCCACTAACGGTCTGTTGAATGAAATTAATATAGAAGCAAAGAGAAATAGGAATTGGCCGTACAAGTGGAAAGTTGTTGAATGATGGCGGCGCGTCTCGAAAGTTTCAACTTTTATTGAAAAGTCTTAAAAATGTTACATTAATGAATTTAATTCTAAAATCATTTGTAATATAATACAATCATATTACATAATGGAAATATAAACAAATAAATAAATAAATAACAAATTAAAAACCTAAATTACATTTGTATAATTTTGTAACATAATACAATGGGTTAGCGTGATGTCCAGAGTTGTTTTTTCTTCTTGGAGAAAGAGAAGCGTATAGAACATGAACGTGATGTACTTTGAAAAAAAAATTACAGTTACATGTGCTCCTGAAGAATAATTTTATGAAAATTCCGTAAGACCATTTATGTGGAACCTTACTAATTGTTTTAAATTCTATTGTACAATTCGTAAAACTTCATAAAGCAAACAATACGCGAGAGAAATTTCACTCAATTCACCTTTTCACAGCGTATTGTCTTTCAGCACTGGTACTGCTAGTGGGGCAGAGTTGCTGAACGCCAAACCGCAAAGGTTTATTGACTAGTTGTGAATATTTGCACGGTATTCATTTCCCGCTGTTTAGCGGCACACAGCACACCATACCATCATTCATTGCAATTCGGGGTGCGTTGTAATTGTTCTCGGTAAAACCATTGTTGCAAACGAGCGCAACGTACCGGTAACCCGCTCGGCTGAACCCGTTGGGGAATGTTTCATAATTCGAAGCAAATAATCGTTCCATCTACTTACACGCATCGATACATCGGTACGCGATGGCGTGAAGGTACGGCGATGGGTTAGCAAGGATGCCTGAGTAAATGATACGACGCCAAACTGAAGTTTCGAAACGGTTCGCTTGTTCGCGTGCCCTGTGGCCCTGCAGGCACACTTGCAACGATGCATCCGGCATTGTTGTGGGTTTCTATTAGATTACATTGTGTTTTGTTGAAACTAGGTCCTACCGCTCGGTGGTACCTGTTCGAGGCGAAAGCGTGTTCGTTTTACGACGATAGTGAAGCCAGTTTCGGAATGTTGTGGGGAAGCAAGAACAGATCGTGTTTGGTTGTTTCGCGTTTCAGCATTTGTTGACGTTTATTTTGTGTGATCTTTGCAAATGTTCCTTCATCTCTGCCGCCTGCACTTGTCGGCTATAAGACTGGGATGATGAAGTTTAATAGCGATCAGTAACGCTTCCTTCAGCTTTGTAGCTTTCAGCAAAATCACAACAAAGCCTTTTTTTGGCACCTGAGACACACACACAGTGTCTGTCGGATAGATGTCGGAATGGGGTCCAAAATGTGAAATGTAATTTAAATTTTATTACACCGAATGTTGAACGATAGACTTCTTGATAGAAAGAGGTGTAAGAAAAAGGAACTGTCCAATTCAATTGTTTTGTAGAAAGACTTACAGACATGAAGGATGGTACACGGTGTAAAAGTTTCACAATGAAAGAACGGATTATTTCGGAAGCCTCATAAGTGGAGTCTCGTTCTTGCCTAGTGCTTTGACGTACGTTATAAATATTCACAGCTTTGCGTAATGTTCTTTTTTTTGTATTTCGGTAGGTTTGGTAGGAATTCAAAGCAATACGAAAGGAAACTTTTGTTTGACACTTTGGTAGTAGCTGGAAACTTTTCCACAACGTCACAACAACGACCGGCCCTTGGAAGATAACATCCAGTTATGCTGTGAGCAGATGACTTAAGGGATAAAAAAGATCCGTTCCACCAAGTGTGTAATGGGGGGGTACGCAAAGGCGATCACAAAAAAAAAATAACGCCGACGAGAAAGAACGCACAAAGAAACCTTATCGATGTTCACCAACTCGAAGCCCAAATCAAGCCACGGGACGAAGGAAGATTTACGCCGCTGACTCGAGCACCGCTTGTTTAGCATCCCGTAACGTAAACTTTTCCGGGGTTCGTCGTCCCCGCTGTGCATATGATAAGTATTGTCGAGGGGTGTGTGTGTGTGTGTGTGTGTTTGTGAAAGAGAAAGGCTCATGCGATAGAATGTTAATTTTGCAACGCCGCTTTCGGAAAAGTGTCAAACCCAGCTGTGGAAATTCGGTGTGTTTTTTACATTGCTTAGCCGGTAAGTCAGGATGAAGCCGTTCCCGAAAGAAGCGAGTCAAAACTTGGTTGGTTACTTTCAGCAAACTCTGTCGCTTGACCTACTTTTTAACAGCACGTCGCAAATCCTGATGATGTATGTGACATGCACGAAGGCATTAGAGGGAGCGCCGGGAACAAATGATACAGCATGAATTTACACTGGGCACAACATTGGCCTTATACTGTTTTCTTCTTGGCTTAACGACTTGCTGGGTCGTACCTTTCAAATAATGACTTACTAAAGTTAGTTCTACCGTGGGGAAAGGGAGTTCCCCAAGATTTGGGATGGGATTCGGTATGGCTTCTACTGTGTGAATGCCGACGCCACTAACGCCAACTCACGGAAGCCACTTCATCTTGAAGAAAAAACCCTCATAACGCTGATGATGAGTTGACTGGTTTGGTAAATATTATGGTGAAGATAACTTGTGTTCATTTGCATTAGACAGTGTAAGATGATAAAAATGATATGAATAACGCTTTAAAAATGAGTCAAAAGAATGCTTTTTTAAACCACTCCATGTAAAGCACACGGAAGCTTTAAAGCTCCAGCCACATTCAGGTGGCTCTCAATACGGCTCAATACTCTTTAAGCAACTGCCCGACTGCGGTATTTATCTACCACGGAGCGTAACAAAAAAGAACAGATCCACCCAAACGGTGTGCTGTTTTAAGTTCCACACTTATTTAACACCGGCCTCAGTAGCTCAGTAGCACGCGTTATAAGTGGAGCTTTGCAAAAAAAAGGCTCGGCACACACACACACCCACACACAAACTAGGCGTTTCAGTTTGTTGGGAAAATACACCCCCATCCAAGCTGTCCATGGGTTTGCGAGTGCTGATTGGCGAGTGGCGGTGAATTTTCGTTTCGGAATTTTAATGAGGAAATTTAAAACGCGCCCATAAATTACTACACCGAAGTATAACTTACTTCCGCCGGCTACGGCTACCGGCCGGATGAAGTAGTACCGGGCCGGCTGCAAGGAAGACCGCCGCCCGGTACCTTTTGCTTCGCGTTCGTCTGCGCTCTCTTTGCGATGGCGTAACGGTTTTGCGGACCGCATGGTTCGAGAAGCCTTCGAGGGCAATCGCCCACCCGCGGTGGTGTTGGTGGCTGGCCGTTCCGGGCAAGCCAAAGCCGGTAAAATGTAGGGCAAGATTGGTTTAAGCTAGTCCGTTTGACCGTGTTTTGTTTCTTTTTTTCTGCACCGAGGAAGTGCTCGAAATTGGATTAATACGGTATCGCCTTGGCAGAAAACATTGTCATAGTGGACAGCTGCATAAGTTCGTCGTGGAGTTTTTGCTGGGTGGATTACCATTAGGCAGACAGGATACTTTGGAGAAGTATCTTAACATTTAGGATGACCGAGCAAAAGTACATTGATAGTGGGACGGTATCGCGTTCTGTTGGAAGTAATATCAAATTTATCAAATTAACCTTAGAAATAGTATTCTTTTGAAAGCTCAGATCAATTTCACGTTCCTTCGAACGAAATATCAGCGATGAAACCCAAAATTAGTCAACAAATTTTGTCATCAACCCAACACCTTTCCAACCAACAGCAAAATGACACAATTGAAGGATATGTAATTTTCTGGTACCGTCCTTTGATGTATTGATAAAACTGAATGGAATTTGGGCCAATCAGCAATTCTAGTTTCAAATTATGGTTCCAGGTTGCGGTTTACAATGAAACCCGGTTCTCATGAACACCCAACGACCTATTGCTATTCGACCCCAACCAGATACCTCGCACCATCGGGGCCGAAAACTTTCAATTCCGGTCGAATTAAAGATAGCCCAAGCGTCGTTGATCCTGCCATACGGGTTCTCTCCGAATGTGTACCGTGGACGGTACGGTGGACGATAGAAAACTGGCTTTCAACCCGGCATTGAGATCACATCGAGTGGCGGACCAGTACTCGTGATGGTTACCCGGATCCTCTCGAAGGCTTCATTTGTTGATTAGTACTTTCCATTTCAAGTGTACTGTCAAAAGATTGAGGTTCCGTTTTTCCCGTTGAATTCCCCGGTTCCGGCAGCAAACTGGCAAACGAACTTATCCGCACCGTACAACCGACCGCTCTCAATCTAGTGGCACTGAAATTGACCCGTGCGTGTGTGTGTGTGTGTGCGTGAGAATGTGTGTGTGTACATGTTTCCGGCGTGGACCGATCGATACCGAGGACACTCGAATGTTCATCAATAATTGGAAGTGGTCACCTATTTTTAGTGTCAAGATGAGTGCACTCTCGCGTTTCGGTTTCGGAACCGTTTCGGTATGTGAGGACGGATGCATGCACAGCAGGCGACGAAACAGGGATAGCAAAACAGGGTTGAATGGACGGGGTAATGTTCTTTTCACTGCATTTCGCAATCGCGCTAGCGGGTTGGATGATTGGCCCGATTTGAAGCGGGATGCATTGGGTAGAACACGGGATAGAGCTATAGAAAGTATCAACGGTTGTGTTGACTGCGGTGTTGAGAGGATATTCTTGTAATTGAGATAAAGTCGAATAGATTTCTGACACACGTAGTTGACATTTTGATGCTAGAATTTTATGTTTATCTAATTGTTCACATACGAATCAACAGCATAGAATATTATTCGAAAACCAGTATTATAAAAGCATGATTCTATTTGTTTGAATTATTTGGACCGTAAGCTAGGAAATTAAGTACCAAGTATAGACGTACCGGATAATGGGAATGACATGGCAGATGAACTATCGGATGAACTAGAAATGAACTGTACATGACAACAAACAATGGTTACACCTATCCTTTGTGAAAATTGTAATATCGAACACTATTTGCGTCAAATGTAAACTCAAGCGTCTATTTCATTGAATGAATTTTGCCTGCGACAACCTTGAACCGTTCTAGATGAACAAATTAACTAATGAACATTAATTTCATTATATAGGTTGCCAACTTTAAGAAATAAATACGATATCTAGATTTGTTTAAAGCTGTATAGTGATTGGCTTAAGCACGGTGCTATTAGGCTACATTCGATCGTGCGGCACTTGGTTCGAGGTGCAGTAGTGTGTAAGTAATTGATTGAACATTGTGCTGGTGAGACGTAGTCGGTAGCTGCCACCTTTCGCCGGTGGGAGAATCGTAAATCTCTTTCGAATTAATCGCTTTCCTTAAAACGCTTCACGAACTTATTTCGCATCATCCTCGTCCTCTCCCGCTGATACCGCATTCTAATTTCCAGCAAGCAATGCCCTTGAAAGCTGCCGAAGGTGCTCACTTAGTTTTTCAACCGTGGAAATTATTTTCACCTTTTTCCGGGAACTTTCAATGAATGGAAAGCCACGCTTTGGGTTGCCCAAAAAAAAAGGCGTAACGCAAAACACAAGAGCAAAGCAAACGGATATTCTACATCGGTAAATGGAACCCACGTGGATGACTGAATTTATAACGTTTGCACAGCAATGGTAGAGATGTGGTCGATGAAGGGAGGCCAGCACCAGCGGGTTGTCCCGTCAATGTTTGGTGCCCGGTGTAACGGAGAAAAGCAAAAAAAAGGTGTGATTACCTTAAAATGATGGGCAAACGAAAGCTCACGTGGCTTCGGGAGCACACTTCTTCGAGTACAACAAACACTTCAGACGTTTGGATCGTTTGCAGAATCTTCGGCTTATCCTGCCAGTTACAGGCGCGGGTCGTTTATTTGCTTAGCTAGCGTGCGAGAAGCGGGTAATGGTATGTGTGAGTGTACACGAACACGCACGCCGTTTATTTAAAATTCACGCAAGCTCGTCGGTTACGCCCCCATCGCCGGTTGGTAGCAAAATGGAGGCGATGAATTGTTGCGTACAGCTAGTCAAAAGAATAAATCCCACTCTGTCGGCAATTCTGCGTACGTCTTTTCGATTGCTTGAAAACCATAAATTTCCACTTTCGATAAAATCTGGTTTTCCCCGCACTTGGGTTTTCGTCTCGCATACAGGGGTTTTTTTTTTTTGCAGCAGCAGCGCCAGTACGTGTGCCATTTTTCACCTCGAGTAGTGGTGAGAGGTACTACGGTTGAAAGTTCCCGATTTTGGAGTCGACACACAAATTCTTCCCGCTAAAAATCGTTTAAGTTCGTTAGGGGTTGATTTTGGACCACCGCGCGACGATGTTTGGATTTGTTTGTGTGTGGATTGTGTTTTCGGCTTATGTTTTTTTTTTCATTTCTCCCGTTTTGCTGTGCTCTGTTTGCAGTGTTTCGTGATATTTTTGCCTTTCTTCCTTCTGACACACACACACATATATACACACCTACGCACGTGCAACATCTTTCGGTATGTGAATGCGTTGACTTTGCGTTAGAATATTTTTGCGTGCGTTTGCATTGCTTCACCAGCGTTACCTTCACCATCATGATCGAGATGCGATCGCGACGAAGCATCAGGAAAGTTTGCTCATAATTTTCACCATTTTATGACTGGCACGTCGAATGTGGGTGGTTGGGGACCGGTGTGCTTTGTGATAGCAGCATTTTAAGTTTAAATTTAATACTACCTTACGCAAAGTTACGTATTTGTTCGGCTCTGTGGAAACCAATGTTTGCTAGCGAAACGCTTGATAGCGTAATGCAATAAAATCACCCACATTGGCACACGAAATAATTCGCCAGCTTATGCTGGTAGCATTGCCGCACAGTTTTATTTTATTTTGCGAAATGCCAATCAGTTATATTTGTTTTCCCAATTGGTGAAAATACAGTCACCGTGGCTGTATGCCGGTAAGGGATTATATCGCTGTATAAGCTCTTCAATTATTGCTGCACTGCCAGTGTAATATTGTTGGGAAATTATGAGCCTGAAGAACGAACAATGTTGCTCCGCATGATAGTCGGAATCTTATTGCAAATGTTCCAAAAATTAAAAAATCCCTTTGAACATTGCTGCTCCTTATTCTGTAGGCTTGGAACATTTTCCTGAACGATGCCATACGAGTCGAGGAAATGCTTCTTAGAGCAAGTCTTATGAGCAAAACCGTGCCATACGCTTCGGTTGTTTCCACTTTGCCATTTGCAGGATCATTAAACCTGCTTTCGCGCTATTCGGCCTTCCCAATAAGCGTCCTGCGAGTGAACGTTTACCGGGACCGGGTGGGATGTCCGGAAACCGGGGACGAGCCGTAACCGAACAGCCAGTTTGACTGTTTTTCACGAATTTTCTCGCGCACGGCGTCTGTTCTACAGGTACATGTTTTATTCATAAACAAATATTTGGAAAAGAATTTACTTCTTCCCTTTTCCGCGTCATTGGCAACCGTGAGCTCATGTTGAGAAAACGCGGCGGGAGGGGGGTCACCTTTCCACTCCTCTCTCCTTCCCAAACTGACATCGTAAGACATACGGTGATGTTTTTGGGTGAAAAGTTTGTTGTTTGAGGAAAAACACAACACTACTTGCATTGAATTGAGCACTTTTGCAGGAAGAGGCGATCGGCGGTATTGCTGGGGCGTGGGCCGACGACAATTGTTCTGGCTTCTCCGAACGGTACCCAGGGCCGTGAGCGGCCGTACACATACAACCGCTCACACCAAGAGGGCCGGTTTTCGTCAAGATGGTCGTGTGGCACACGAACCAAAACGGTTTTGGAAACGAACGGTGCGTTGCGGTAGATGTAACTGGAGATGAAAAACGCGAACGAACAGAAGTGGAAATTGTTGACATCGTTTTACGTTCGCCTTCTTCACGCCCAGGCACAACCTGCACGGGGACCGGGATCAAACTTCGATATCGGCCCCATCGTTGTCGCCGGTGTTGTAGCCGGTGTTTCATCATTCAACTGTTTCATTTCTGTTTGTTACTTTGTGTTGTTGCGCGGTTTCACGGGCGGCAAACCGGGGCCGGGTCGAGCCGCGTACTTGAAACTCAAAAGAATTCAAGAATAGGCAGCGTCTCTTGTTTCATGCCGTCTGCTAACAATTGACTGGTGGAAACGTAGCGAAGAGTAGGCTGTGTGTAGCAAGACGTGGAAAACTTTTGCCTCAAGTGTCATTTAGACAGCTCAGGTGCGTTTTGCGAACCGAACGACATGCTCGAATTGATTGAAGGAAGCACACAGTGCGAAAGAGAGGGAGAGAGAGAGAGAGAGCGTGATCGAGAAACACACGCCAATTGAGTGAAAGAGAAAGCTCACCGATAGAAGGACACATTTCACGAAAAGGTGTTCATATTTCGAGGTTTTCCACTTGTAAGCGAATGCTGGTATATTCTTTTTTCTTATGCCAAGCAAAGGAAAAACGAGAAGAAAAAGCAAAGAGTACGAAACAGGAGCACCAGAATTTGCCACCACTTACCTGGGATGAATTCATGGAAATCGAGTTTTCCTGTAAGAATGCGAAAGGAAATAAAACGTACCATTAGCAAAGAGTAGCGCCTATTTGATGAGGAATGCATTTTTGTATACTGGCAAGATGAGCAAATGTTGCGGTGTTGGAAATGAAGAAAGGTCGCAATAAAGCAAGCAGGTGAAAGGATAGATATATTAGTCCAATGTATTAAGCATACGATTTTAAAAGAGTTCGTGGTTTCATCGTTTGGCATCGAATTTCAAAATGTATTTTTATGCTAAAGTATCTACAGTTTAGTTTCGGAAGAGGTTTAAAAAGTTTAAAAGCGACATTTTATTCGAAAAACACCAGAAAAACATTCTAAAAGGTCTATGTGACCTGTGAATGAGGATAGTAATGAGTGGACGATGGACTAGAGTCACTGTTCGATAAAGATCCAGTACGATCATAAGAACAACACGCATTAACAACATTTTGAGAAATACAGCAAGACATTTCCTACCCCTTTGGGAATTATCCGGAAAGTGAGAAATTGGATGCCACATGAGATTGATCAAAAGAGACGTTAAGCACTTTTTAATCATTCGTGAGCAACAGCAGGAAAGAAGCCTTTTTGATTTCGAATTGTCGGGCTGGCTATAAAATGTGGATTTATTATGATATTTAATAAAAATCTACAGATTTTCCAACCATGTAATACCGGTCTTATCCTATGTTCTATTGTAATCTAAAGAAGCGAAGTTTTTTTTAAGTTTTTAACCAGCCAAGACAATATCAAAGAAAAGAAAGACTTAAATAAAATAATTTTACGGACTAACGAGTAATAGGGTAGCGAGTAAGTAGAAATTTAATGCAAAAAAGTAGTGGAAAACGGTAATAAATGTATGGTGCATGAATAAATAACTAATTGTACTCAGAATAGTGTCCTATTCTTCTTAAAAATCGATATTAACTGATCGGTACTCCTAACAAATTAATGTTCTGAAAGCAATTAATTAGCTTGAAGAATTTATGGGATGTTAACCATACTGTGAAACAATAAAACCGCTCTCAACGTTATATTTCCGAACCATCACACCCTATTAAACAGGGCAGGAACACGAGCTGTACACAAACAATCTTCACAGAACTGGTACTGCTATAAACTGCTATCCGATTGATCCGAACAGCAGCTACCGAACTGGCCATTGTTGGCATAGTACAGATCGTATTGTCTATTATTCCATTTAATAAAGTTAAACTCTTTCCGTCACCTTTGCCGGTGTACCCATGACGGGTCAGGTTACGACGGGAAATGAGGCACAAATAAAACAACCGGGAAAGTTTGCTGTACAACTACGGCAAAATACAAAACATCTCCAATGGTAGGGAATGCTGGGTAAAGGCCTTTGTTTTCCTACTGGAAAAGTGTGCTTTCAGCGGATTTTCGTTTCTTCGAATCGAACTGCAGCTGCTGCTGCTGCTGGCTTCGATCGCTGGTGAGACGCTAGAAAGCTTGATAGATTTCATAAAGCAAAATTAGAAATCATCATCAACCCGCTAGAGGCCCTGCACAGCGCCAGGGCCAAATGAAAGAAAGTCAAATGGCAGCTGGGAAAGTGGAAAGTGGAAAAACAATAAAAAAATATTTATCTTCATCTGGCAGCATGGAGCGCGCGCGTTTGCACACCGTCCGAACCGTCGGAACGGGCCAGTGCCATGTTTGAAAAGCGAAGCATAAAGTTATCCTGCGATTTCGGGATCGGTTCCTGCAGGCATATCGTTTCCTGCCCTGGTTGATTTGTGCAAAAAGAAGGGCAGAGCGAGCGGGGGACGATTGGAAGGAGGAAGGAGGTAGGAAAGATAAACCGAAACCGAAAAACCTCCCCCCCTCCACGACTAAAACCGGGAGCTATGATGGGCCTTTTTGTTGTGTTGTCTTCCGGTTTTTGAATGTTTAATTTATGATGCTTGGTCTCTGGGTGCGCGCGTGAGAGTGAGTGGGGTCGTTAAAACTTTAGCGATATGCGCCAGCACTGCGTTACTGGCGGAAGGAGGAAACAACGGGGTGAGCCTTTTGGGTGGGTAACGGGGTGAGTTTCAAACGAATAAACTTCCGTTTCATTGCAAAGGTTTTGCGATCCGGTACTGGTACACCGGCCGGACCTAAGCGAGTGGGAAGGCTTTTGTGAAATGAAAGCAGTAACTTTACCCTTTTGCCAGAAACAAGCTGAAAGGTGGTAGTGCGAACGAACTAAATGATAGCAGGTGAGGTGTGCCAGAGAAAGAAATGGTTTCGACCATCAACCCTACCCCTAAACAGCAAAAAAAAAAAAAACAAGGCTGGCTCACGAAACAACAAAACAACAACACACACTGAACCTGGCTAGCTGGATTGGATTTTAATTAAGATTTCTATCGTTGCCGATGAACGGCCGGTTCAGACGTTTATTATTAACCTAGCTAATAGTAATTATCTGCCTGAATAGGCTGGGCTGGGTTTTAAATCAAGCAACAGTTGCGTTCGGAGGGCGAAAAGCGTTGAAACGACCGATTGAAATCAGAAAGATGCAAACATCCTTAATCCAATTTATTTGCAGGAAGTTTTGCGCAAAACACATCCTTTTTGAGTAGAAATGCTGGAATTGTTTCGAAAAATTCGTAACAGATTGTAATCATCGATTGACAGGTTTAGAAAAAAATGATTGGTAATTTGGCATCATAGAAAAAGTTTTACCAAAAAACTATCGAAACCATCGAGGTGACACTTAATAAACAGCATTATGTTGGTGTTTCCTTTTATGGTAAATTTAATTCCATTCACGGCCTAGCCCCATGCTTTGTACCATGCTATGATTCCCATCACCGGAGGTACACGTCCACAGGCACTACTTTCACCTTCATGGTTCATGATCGATAATTCAATTTTTTCTTGCAATTCTCTCCCCGACCGTTCCCGGACCGCGACCGGGTTCCAGGTCAATTTTTTTTTCGCAGCGAACTCACTTCGCCCGTTGTGGCCTGGTACCTCCGCCATGTGTAACATGATGATTCCCAATCAATAACGATACCCATTTACCGAGCCAGTGAACTCCTGCAGGAAATTGCTACATTCCTGCTAGCTTCATTTTACACACTGCTGTCATCGAGAGGAAAAAGAAAGAAACGACAACGAATAAAAAAAAAACGAACGAACTTTCCCAGCCTCCATTCCATCCATCGGTGTGATCGGTGCGATCGCTGTCTGACGGTGCCATTTCCGGCAGGGCAACGTGTGCCCCAGTGGAAAGGCAAAAGCTGGGAAGTGGGGGCTCAATTATAGTTTCACTGTTGGAAAAACCTTTCGCACTCGTGTGCACTTGTACGTATGCAAACGTCAACGGTGGCGTAGAAGGCACCAGGGCGAGCCAGTACGACGGGTGTGTGTTAGTTCATTTGAGTTGATGCCACTGATGCTGCCATTGCTGTCAGTGGATAAGAATCTCGAATTTCGGCTCAGGAATTTCCGATAAACTGCATTCCATTGAGCTGGATGCTGATTCGATCCGGGGGGACCTTTGGGTGGTTGGCCGGTGGTGGTGCTGTCATTGAGTGCTGTTGGCTTCATTATTCATGTTATTTATTAGCAGCACGAACCGGGCAGACATGGAAATGTGTTCAGTTGTGGAGTTGAAGCAGTAGGGAAAGAAGTTTTAGTGTGAGTAGTAGCCGTTAGCAACAATTCTTCCGACCAAAACTATCAATCGTGAATTTCGCCGGAAAGCGCGTTTATGGGCAAAATGGTACGAAAAGTATTTGCTTTCGGTGCATGACTGGAACAAGAGTAAGGATGTTTGTTAAGCTAACGTGAACGTTTGGATAAATGCAACGGCAAAGCACATACCCAGAGGTTATAAAAATAGCAAAACACAAAAAAAGAAGAATCGAAAGAATCAAACATGATGCACCAGGGGCACGAGAACTCGAATTGAATTTCCCATTTGCACCGGATATCCTCTCTCTCTCCCCTTTCTAACCCGTTCTACCCCATCTATCCGTTTCATATTCTTGGGCGAAATTAAACTACATCATCGTCAGTAAGGAGCAGATTGGCCATCGGACAGGCGAGTGAGTGAAAACTGAAAACGTTAGACGTTTGGGTCTGGCAACGACGATCACCGAGAAAGGCTGCTACCGAGTATTTGAAAACAACGAAGAAAGTGCACCGATCCTCCGATTCCCCAACTGGGACGACTTGTCGGTTTTTTAATTTGCTTCCGTTGCAAATATTCTAATTTTTCAAGCAAAAATAAAAACGAACGTTCTTCTCTTGGGATTGTTCCGCACGGTTTGGAATTCGCTTCAAAAATGTGTTTTAGATTGACTGAAAGGACTTTTCATAGCAATAGACAAGAGGCAGTAGAGACGATTTTGGGTGGGAGAAATAAAATTGCTACGCAACTGCAAAAAATTCAAATTCGAAACCGAAAACATTTCATTGAGGTGAGGACAGGTGGTAAATTTGACTATTAATATTACCATTATACTTTGCTAAAAATGATTATTCATTTGTTTGTTTAGTGGAGAGTTTGCAAGCTTCGTATAACTTTAACAGAAAGTCAAACTTGAAGGATTTTCATACTCATGTGGAGAGAGTATGAGTGTTTTCGGGAGAGGGAGCATGAGCGCTAATCGGGAGAGAGAGCGTGAGCACCAATCGGGAGAGGGAGCGTGAGCGCTAATCGGGAGAGAAGCGACGCGCGCTTTCTGGCGAAAACAGATAGAATTTGCAACTGGTTGGAAATACACGAAAGTAAAGTGTCGTGAACTGAAATCTTAGTTTAACACACAACACATTAACATTAACACAACTTGATGTCTGAAGTACAGGTGGCTTAAAGAATAAGTTAGTGACAATCAAACATAAAACAAGAAACTCTTTATGAATACGTTGTAGGTCGATAAAAAATCAAAATAGAACAATGTTTTCATGTTAAATATAAAGAAACTTTGATTATTTAAAAAGTAAAGTTCCATAACATATTTTTTTCACATGACCAATATTTTTCACATATGAGATGTGAATCGGTAGAGGTAGAGAATCTGTTTCATGAAGCTATGAATAAAATGCAAAGTAGTGCAGCACAACCCTGCCTGAGTGACCCAAAATCCGCTGCCGGTAGATGGAGACATAAAAAACAACGGAACAAACCCAGCTCATATTGGATTTGATCAATCAAATCATGGCAAACTTCTGTGCCCCAAAAACCGCCATCCCCCCTACAATAGCGTAGGGAAATAAAAGGGACACGACACGGCATCTTGGCCACAGACGAGCTTGTGATTGTTTGCGTCGGGAAAGCAAGTTTTCCTGCTGCTGCAGATGCATAAAAATTGCTGCAAGGTAATGAATCGGAAAATCGGACGAAAGGGAAACAACCCGGGTCCGGCCATTACTGGGTGCTGCTGCGTTGAATTGATTGGGTGAGATGGGTTGGTGACGTCCAAAATGTCACCGGTACGAACGAGTTGTAAAAGGTCAACAGCGAGTGACGCGAGTGGTTGCACAGTGGTTGACGACAGACTGATTTTGATTTCGATCTAGCAGCCGATAACTGGCAGCACGGAGATAATCGAACCAGTAAGTCAGTGCGAAACAACAGTACCGGCACGAATCGTTTTGGCCGTACACTGTGCGGCGTGTTTGGTTGCAGGAGAAAGCGACTGTCATGTTTGATGAAAACAACTGACACAATTCAATTGAATCAGAGCCAAAGCGTGCTACCAACTGTCGAGACCAACCCTCGCCGAGGCCGGGCCGCCGCACAACAGCGAAAGCGACTCATTTTTGCAGTCTCGTGCTCGTGGTTTCCACCATTGGCATTTGATTATACAAAAATCAGCCATCCTAAATGGGGGAAAGTTCGACTAGATTCGAAACGCTAGATGGGCGATTCTTCCAACAAAGAAAAAACAAACATTGGGAGTAGAAATAGTACAGTTGGGGAGGTTAGAATTGAAAAGTGACAGTCCAATTTTATGCTTGCTTAACTCTTCCACTAGCAAAATAAGGGGAAAGCAAAGGCTGCCCCCACTAGTTCGAGCCCAGGGGGCAGACAAAAACGGAACGGGAGTGTTGTTTTTCTGCGCAAATTGTTCTTGGAAACGAAATGTCACCGACCAATTGAAGGAACTCTCGCTTAGCGGTGTGTCAAACGGTCGGACCTGCTTTGAAGACTAAAATGCTCTGCTCTCTGTGAATACGTGTGTGTGCCATCGAGTGAGCGATGGAACGGTTGGTTAGTGAACGTGAAGGTTGGTTAAAACATGGTGAAGCTGGCGAAGAGCATCCCCATTCCCCAAAAGAGGGATGTCTTCTTTAACCTTTTGAGCCGAAATGACGACATTTCAGTATGAAATTTGCACCCGTGGGATTTGTTTGATTTGGAGCGTGCGGGCGATGGGTGGCCGGGCATGCGAAAAACAGCGTCTGATTTGCTTGTTATCAGGTGGCACCATCACTAGGGGTAGTCGTACCTTCACGACCGACATCCAACGTTCGGCTATCAACATGGTTCTCGACACTACCACCATCATCATCATCATCATCATCATCATCAGCATCAACATCGGAAGGCACCCGGACGACCTGATAGCAAGTGTAGAGATGACGACGGCGCTGTCGTTATCGGTCGTCGGAGTCATTATGTCGTTTTCAGCTTGTTTTCCGGCAATGCTTCAACGCCGAACAGGGTTGGACCGAATAATGACAGCAAGTAACAATTTGCATACCTTCCGGGCGGACATCGAACGCTCTGTGTGTGTTGGAGGTGGCTTAAGAAAAGCTTAACGCTTACGATCGCTAGCCTTTTGGACAGCTTTGGAAGCCCGGTCTCTCATCGGCGGCACGTTCATCGAGATAGATTTCCGGCAGCCTTCCGACCGGTCCCCGACCCCTGGCTTAACGATTTGAAAAATGTGGCTGGCCCATGTTACATGAACTATTTCGTGCAGGAGATGTTTATGCTGGCGGGTGAGCTTTTGAAAGGCTGCATATTTTTGGACGTAAAATATCCCCTCCTAATTGGTCAACATCGGGTAGCATGTGTGTGATGGCGTTGTGACGATGTGCAAGCAGGCGATACCATTAGCACCAGGCGCCTCCATCAGAATGGGAAAACGATGTCACATTAAGGGTAGGCGTGTTTTCAATCGAGTATTTGAAAACAGAACTAACTGGACGAAGGCTTTTCCAATCCTAAGAATTCTGAGAACTTGAGGGAGTTATGCTCGTCACGGCGAATCTCAACTCTAACTGAATTAGTAGCATTGTTGCTCACATATGTCAAGTCAGTAGTGGTAACAGTAGTGTTGGGTTAAGGTCTGTGTAGGATAGAGGTCGAGTAATAGCCAAGATAGAGGTTCGCCATTTTGGATTTCATTTAACGTTTGGTCGCCCGTGTAAGATTCCTTGCGTCTAGCCTACTTGTTTACTATATCGCAAAGTTTCACAATTAGCTTGGTCGTTAAAGTTTTCCTTCGTTTTGAATGCCTTTGAATCTGCAGATTTTATTCCGGACTAAAATCTAAAAACAGCGACATAAATTTCCAACCAAATCTAAAACAATAAAAATCTTGTTGCTATGACGGGCCCGTTTAATGAACACAACTACACAGAAAACATTTGAAACAAAAGGGCGTCCAAACGTCAAATCACGTGTAACGAACTTTTGGCTACTTGTCAACTCGCTCTATATTACTCGACCTCTATCCTACACAGACCTTGGTGTTGGGTATTACTTTCTCTTTGTTTAAATTATGGGGGGCGGCCCGGTGGCATGATGGTAGCGGAGCCGGTCTTCACACGAACGGCCCGGACCAAAATCCTATCCGGACCAATCCCCCGTAGCAAGGACTGACTATCCGGCTACGTGGTAAAATAAGTCGATACGGCCAGGCCGTTCTAACGAAACAAAAAAAAAAAAAAATTATTTTAAACCAAAAACATACTTTTTATAAAATATTATTTTCTTTCTTGAGATTTTCCAGAAGGATTTGTATTCGAATAGCATTACTTTCATACATTGAAATTCGTATTTGATGATCATTTTCACACCAAAGAAAACTTATATTTCACGTTAATGTGAAGCTTTGGACGTTAAAGACGTACCACGGTCTGATGGAATGTCCACAGCGATGGGAGCGCTAGAGGGAGGCAAACGAAGTGGTAAAGAGACAAATTTGCTGTACGCGAACCAGCAAGCCCATCCGGTCGATGCGTCTTCATTTGCACGCTAAATAATCATTAGGCATGGGTGCTGATGATTGCTCTTTAAACTTTCGCACAAAACGATCGCCTGCGCTTCCGCCTGCCAGGGTACCCCGGTGGCCTCGTCCATCGGGGACCATCCCAACAGCAAAATTTCCACTTCCCAGCCAAACGGGAAAGTGGCCAAAGTTGCGATAATAAACATGTTTGTTTTTGTCAGATTTTGTCGACCATCTTCCAAGTCCCGTGACAGTTTAGCCCGCAGGCACTCATTTCCCTGCCCGGGAGCAACCAAAACACACTTTGTACGGTGACGGTGGAACCGCTTCGAGTGCGAGGCAGTAATGCGAGAGAGTTTCCCCCCTCAGGAATGGAACAGTGGGCAATGGTTGTGCAGGGAAAATTGTTTTCCAGCTTCAAGTTCATAAAGCTTTCCGGGGTCCGGGAGCGGTAGGTAAGATGTTTTGGGCGGTGTTTCACGTTAAGGTTTGCTTTACTTTCAAAAGGCCCGGGTGCGAAGATTCGCGTTAATGGTTATTACCGCTCGAGGATTACCGGTTAAAGCTTCGTTGTTGCTTTTTTCTGTTTGCATTTCCGCTCGCGCTGGTCGTAACGTGGTCGAAAGATTCAAGCGCGTTTGTTTGTTGGAGTGCCTCCTGGTGCACAAAATTTCCCGCCCGGGTTCCGTTGTGTGTTGTTTTCCTTCCACTTCAAAGTGGTCATCGAGTTTGCCAAAGTAGGCTGGCGGGATGGCTTTCGTTACTTTCGTGCTACTTTTGCGGTGCTCTGGGTGCTGCCGTACTTTTAAGTTATGTGAAAAGAAAAAGTGAATTTTTAAAAGGTCAAAGAACAGATGCAACGGGATGCGGTGGTATCGAATGCGAGGCAGAGCAAGAGGGAATATAAAGAAAAGAATATTCAAACGAACACTCAAACTCATTTGAATAGCATTGATAGTACCGTTCACCGTTCCAAATGAACTGGACCTCTCGATGGAAGCACTAGATACGGTACGATTGTAAGTTGTACCTTCCGAGCGGAGGTTTGTCTCTTATTGCGCCTTCGTTCTATGCAATTCCTGCCTTTATTTGGTGTGTGTGTAAGTGTGTACTTTTACTTCTGTCACTTTGCTGACCACTTTATACATCGCGAATGGCGGAATGGCGTAGGGAAAAAAAGAGAAACTTCTACTATTACAAACAGTCTCCCGGTGTGTGTCTTCACAAAATGTAAGGAAGTGTGGTTGGTGAGAAGGAAGCAAGCAACAAAAAAAACTGTGTTCCGAAGCAACCCAGCAACAATGATAAAACTTTCCCATCTCGCTTCGGACCGATTCGCCAGAACCGAGAATACTTGCAAGAGTCAAGGGAGCACCGAGCTAATGCTTACGAATTTAATTCCATTCAATTTTATTATCGCATTAATTAGGAACAAGTTTGGCTACAATATACGAACCGTAAGGGGAGCAAAGAGTGGATCACGGGTTGCGCTCCCCCGGGTCAAGACAAGCCGGGATTTTTCTTTCTCACTCACTTACATCGCACACTAACGAAGATTAGGGCGCAGGTAGGGAAGCGGAAATCGTTCCCGGGGCGGAACGGGAAGGGTTTGTTTTTCTATTGTCCGGTCTGGGGGGTGTTTGTTCACTTACGCTTTTATTTTATTTTATTTTTCTATTTCATTGCCACCAATGCTGGCCACCGTGTTGACCGAACGGGTAAGGTTAGTGATTCTCACACACACACAAACGTACCCATACACACGCACACCATTGGGCATTCTTTTGGCAACTCTTTGCGCGCAGGAAGTAATTGAATAACTTTAGATCATGAATATTTAAACAGTTTTCAAAGATGGAGGCTGCCCCTTAAAATTTGTGTTCCTCCCGTGCCCCGTGGAGATTACGGAACAGTCGCTGGCACGGGAGGCTAATAAATAATGAACAATGCCTTAAAGCTACCGTCGAGACCATCGATTGTCGGTTTTTTGGTTGGCGAACTCCCCGTGGGCAGCTACCCTCCCCAAGTCGAGGATGGAAGTTTATCGGCGAAGAGTAATTGGAAATTGGTTGCCATTTGTTGTTGTTGCCGATCCCAAGGATCCCATCGCTACCGATTGCTTGTTTATCGGCTGTTTTACGATTTGCATGATTTGTGCGGGTGACCAGTGCTAGAGGTGAGAAATCGGAAGCGATACCGGTGGTTCGTCTTTGTTCAGTTTTTCTTTAATGTTTTTTCAGATGCTGGGATCGGTATTTGCTGATCGAAAAAAAAAATATGCAAAAACGTGAAAACAAATAGGAAGATATAAACAATTTCACACAAATATAAACAAATATGTAAATAAATTGTGTCTACAGACAGAAGGCAAAAAAAGAAACAACAATGAAAATGCACCGTTTTACATGTGTCACTTTTGACATCGCTTCCGGTTCCGCTTTGTTTTATCACCCGTTCCGTGAGAACCGCTGCGAAACGGCCGTACGTTGTGCAGATGTGCGTGGCCCCAGGCCAACTCCGTCTGCGGACACAGTGGCCCAAATGAGGGAATGATTAATGGCAGTTAGCAAATGTGATGGATTTATTCTCCCTGCTTGTGAGCGATCGTGATTCATGAACCATTTATTTTACTGGCACACCATGCAGAGAGCTCCCGCATCCTGGAGTCCGGGCGTGGCAGAAGGGCCCGGGCGGAAGAATCAGTCAGTTTGGACAACGGATCCATCCCCGGAGGATTCCGGCATCGTCTGATGGAAATTAGTGGCTATGGACTAGTGGCGTGTCGGGTTGGTAGCGTTTTGACAGCGGGCCCTGGTCCGTTGCCAGAAACGGGCTTTTTTTGTGCGTCTCTCATCACCGGAGTAGATTATCCGACATTTGCTTTATCTCAGGGGAGATGTAATTTTGATAGCACCGGTCGCGCATAAGTTCCCTGTTTAGGGGATAAGCAAAATTTATGCTCAACCAAAAACGCTGTCTGAAGGTGAAGGTGGACAAATGGCTGTCGATGGTTCGCAGGCTCGGCGTGTTTAATCTAGCAGGCTGCTTTATTATCCGTCAGTAACGTTATTAGTGTAATTAGGCTGACATGTCAAAAATGTTGCATCAAATGCAGTTTTCTTTGTGACGTGAGACATAGCAGAAGGCTCTATGTAAATTAGACGCGGCAATGTCAAAAAAAAAAACAAAAACCCAAACGACCCAAACCCGTGTGGTTTTATCCAAGCAGCTCACCCAAAACAAAGAAAATCGAGAAATAAAATCCACCAAAGACAATGGTCAATCCAACACGGTCGACTGATTGTGACCAATAACTTTTACCTTATGAACACTTCCGTGCACAACACCGTTCAACCCGGCCATCAAGCAAATGCAATAAAATATCAGATGTCCTGTTCCCTCCGTGTGTCCGTGTTTTCATGTTGCGCAGCGGCAATATCGACGTCCGTCCCTCGTAAACGAGTTCCTTTCCGTACAGATTTACTCACTGATTCGTACTTTATATCACGTTAAATCTACTAAAAGGGACGGCGAACTACTAGGAACCAATAAGCTTGAGGTAGAAGGAATCGAACCACGATTTTCCCGATCGGTGGTGCAAAATATACAGCAGCAAATTGTGTTGCCGACGGGCCCGTGCTTCGACACTCCCGATCCACCCGACCCCGGACGGTGGAAGCCAATCACGGAAGGTCGGCATCATAATCTTTAGAAATCGGAAATACTGTCAATGTTGTTTTCAAGGTTTCTTCCTTTTTTTGCTCTCTCACTTCTCTCCATTCGTTTCGGATCTTCTGGCTGCTTGTTACAAAGATACCAATCGACGAATGACACCGGTAGAATCATCCTCATTCGAACCGGAAACCAATTGGTGGTGGTGGTCCAGTTTTATAATCCCTGACACGTTTGCGCTTTTTATGTACCATCTTCGACGTTCTCTTTCTTCGGATCAATAAAGCGAAACAGAGGCAGACTGCTGTCGGACAAGCGCTGCTGTAAAGCACAGTGGTGCTGTGTGGCACAGTTTGCCCAATACTCGGTTCTCCCGAATGGGGACATTCTTCTGTCTTACGGTTGACATATTGCTGCTAAGTGCCGCTTTAGAAATCAACCGTGAAGAATGTGTATATCTCGATGTGTACGGTGGCACGTTATGTGTTTTAAGAACCACATCCTGGGCGGCAGCAAATGGCCGGAAACCGATCAATCAACGGCCGATACCTTTATAAGCGCTTTGTGCAGGAAGTCTTTAAGGGTGTGTCGCCTTGATGGAGATGTTTGTAACAAATACACCAGCTGCAGACTCATGCCCCCGACCAACATCAATACTGATATGGATTATCTCATCGTGCGTTTAATTGCTTGTGAAATAATTTTCTTCATATTTCTTGCTCACAAACGCACTTAGGGGCGTCGCGTGATGCGCCCTTAACCTGTGCCTTATGGCACTGTTTTTTTCAGGATGTGATAGAAAACGGACGCAACTCGTGTGTCAACTCGTACGGACCACCGTTTCCAGACCAATCCAGACGCTCTTGTCGGGATGCGGAAATAATGCAGGAAATAGAGGGAACATTTCCCGCTACCAACCCCCTTGTTACGTGCTCACTTTACCACATCGTCGTACACCTATGGGCGCATGATTTGCCGTGTTTCGATAGAATGAAACGGTTTGTGGTCAAAGCAAAATTTGATTACGTCGGACCGAGCGGGCGTTTCGAGCGAGCCTATGTGCAGGTCGTTTCGGGCACATTGCGGTGGGAGTTTTAGGCGGCCCGGGGCCCACTCGAACTATTGTGCGTGTGCCCGTTTTTGCAAGCCGTGGAACAAGATTCAAGATTTACATCTTTTGACGTGCAAAATGCGGAACACGTGCGACCAATAACAATCGGGGTGAAACGGGGTCTTCTTTCCGGGAAAATCACATGACGTAAGCCTTTACTGTACCTACGCCATGCGTAGCGAATGGTTGGTTTTCCGGTTAGCACTTTACAGGTGGATATTCCCCGGTCGATGGGGAACATTGGCGCGGGGAATGTGATTTTTGTGGGAAACCTATGCCCTTTTATGGAACTGTCACCATTGGCTACCTGTCCACAGGATAACGGGTTTTAAATGGGTGATTTTATTGCAGCTGGCATCCTAACGCCTTGCGGAATCATGACAAAGGAATACATTCCACTAGAGGATGAGTTTCTATCGGTCTTGTTGTTTGTGCGCGTTCATGTGTTTGCCCTAGCGTGATGTAAGTAACGTTAAAGCTAAAGTTAAACCAACTTTATCGTTAAAGTGAAATGAACCATATCTAATTCGCACACAGTTGCAGGAAAATGGTTGTTTATTGACTTTTTCCAAGAACCACTAAAGTATTTCCTTTAGATTTTTGTTTAAATTAAATGTGTGTATATTTTTATTTCAGAAAAGCTACCCAAGTGTAAGTTTCAATAGGTGGAGTATTGGAGTGGAGTAAGCAAAACATGTCAAAGGGAATTTGTATGCGCCGTCTTATATGATGTTTAAGATGAGATATACACTCAGTCAAAATCGATGTTTTTTTTTATTTGCTAAGTATTTTATGTAGGAACGGGAATCAAAAAATGCAAGTTCCCTTATTGTAATTCCAACCAACATTGCGCAGATCCCGTAACAGACTGTCTCGAAACAGCTACCCCCTGACAACCGTGTTGCCAGCTATCGCCTCAACTGTCACCAAGCACAGGGTGATTCATTCCCTACATTTATTATTGATTCGTGTAAACAACTACTTGTAGGATTGTGCTGCAAACATGGTTGTAAGAAAATATGCACATTTCAGAATACTCAAAAAACATTTGAAATAATACCAACATTTCCCTATATTAAGAAAGGGGCCGTTAAACGAAGCATTTGAGCAAACAATTGGCGATGTTCACTGATGTTTGTTCAATACTCATTGAAATTTAAAACCCTTTTAACTCATATGAAAGAAAAGTACTAAATTCTATCGTATAATTTGAATTTATAACGCAATGGCAAACTCTTGTTAAATAATTCGAAACTCCTTCTTACGTAAGAGTTTCCTTTTTGTGGACAAATGTTTTTTTTTTTGCATGTTTAGTTCTAAAATGTAATCAATATTTCTGTGAAAAATGATTTTAGATTTTAATTACATATTTCTAAACCCGTAAGAATAAATGATTGCATTTGCAATAATCTAGTCTTATTTGCTGTACATTCTTCTATCGTTCGGTTTTTCTTTCACATGCTGACAATTTATCCCTGGATTTAAACCAATGATCGGTATTGCAGTAAATTACTCTGAGATTTTTAAATTTATTACATTATGGCACGCAAACAGTGTTCGCTTATTATTCACATGATGAAAGAGTGAAGAATTAAATCCAATGGAACATTTAAACAATTCCCTTCGGCAGGATAAAACCCGCAATATTAATGTACTCGAAAGGTATAACCTGGGATATATTAGGCTTTTCTTTGTTTCTTCGCGCAATAACATCGCTTTACAGTTGTACCGTAAGATAACGTAACATTTTTGTTACACATACAGCAATGCAATCTTGTACACAAAGTTGAGTGCAGTGGCGAAACACGACATTCATTGTCACGTTTCTTTACCCTTTTGTTTGACTACGACCATGGACAAAGTAAAACTTATCCCCAAACTGGACTGTAAGTGCTGGTAAGCTACCCTCTTCGATTACATCCCACCCAGCAAGCCCGAAAGCGAAAGTTGCACCGACGAAACAACAATATAACTCGACCTGATGAGTTGATGCGCCCGCCCGCACCACGTGGAAGGGTTCACGGGCAAGTGTACACGTGTTTGCGTGGAGTATCATAATTTAAACGTACTTTTCTTTTATTGCTTCTGCCCAAACTGACAGCCATTCAAAGCCGATCGGGGATCCGGATCCACGGTACCGGGAAGTGGTACCGGGATTCCCCCGTTTCGCCCTCTTCGGGGCAGGTGTGCAATAACAGTAATAATAACAATAAAAATTATGAACATGTAAATGGTTGCCCCGCTGACTGCCAGGTTGCCACACATCCGTTGCCATTTAACGTTTCATTCGGTGACATACCGACCGCGTTACCGATCGCGCCGTGCCTCCGCTGTCCACGGTCGGGACATTACCTGGCTTAGGAACGAATTTTTCCTTCATTATATTTCTGTGCTCCCCATACATCCCCTTTCTCCTCCCCTCGTAAACCCCAAAATGGCACTCCATCCCCGTCCAAAACATATTCATTTCCGTTAACATTGGTTGAAGTACGTAGAGTACCGACAGCGATGAGTTTGTGTTCTTGTTTTCGGAACCGTTCCGAGACAGCACACGGGTGGGGGGGGGGGGGGGTTATTCTTTTTTTCCGCTTTCGCCCCACCTTGGTCATGTAAAAACTCACTTGCCTGAATGTGATGGGCAATTTGTGGAATTGAAAATGTTACCACGAATGGGGTTGAGCTCAAGCAGAAAGAAAAACTTTTGCTCTTTACCCTTCCACCCCCGATTACTCAACCCGTTTGGGGGAGTGAGCATAGAAGAGGGGGGGGGGGGGGGTGTAATAGATTTGGTGTGTGTGTGTGTGTGGGTGAGGCAAGATTTTTAATTTTTCCATCCCTCGGTTACGGATCGGTGAACATTTCGACACTGCACATCGTTAGCTAAACAGCCGCAGTCGTCAAAAAGTGTTTATTTTGCAGTATTCTCATTTTATGCGGCCTGGCGTTGGGTGGTGTTACGAAGGAGCAGATGACGTTGGATGACTTTTAATTAAGTTTATCGAAAATTTTCTTCCACCTGTCCCTGCACACCTGGGCACGGGCATTTTGGGGAAATGGTTGGGCGACACCGACTTCCATTTACTGGTTTTCGAGACAGAGGTAAATCGCTTTGATTGCCTTTCGACAGCATGTCTTCAAACATTCATTTTCCATTTTGCCGAGAAGTGCTGCTCTGCGCGACCCGCACCGGCAAATGGAGGCGCCCGGTCGTTGTGCAGTTCGACTCCGGGCGAGCTCACACGCGCGAAGGTGTGTTAATGGACTAATTTGCATACTTTTAACATGGACTGTTAAGAGACCTACCGTTTGACGAAGTGATACCGGTGCCTCGTGTCGCCCTCGTTTTTTTGCATACAATTTCCACCCTTGATGGACAGCTTTACGTGTGGGCGAGCGGTAGTAACACAAAAAAAAAGTGGAACACCAGCACCAGACCACGTTGTCAACAGTTGCAAAGCTTTTCAGCGCAGACGAACGTGTCACGCATCATACCCAACAGTACGCGCGTGTGTGTTTGTGTTTATTATTATTATTTTTTGCATGCACCCATCCCCATTTCCATCACGCCACCGGGCTCGTTTTGCATACGAGATGGCGTTTGCGGGCGTAATTATGAAGCCATACTTTTACGACGAGTACGACGGCCGGGGCGTGTGTTTACATTTATTGACCATAAAGAAAGTTCCACTCGATTAGCGTTTTGCTTTGGCAGTTCGTGGTTAATAAACAATTTAATGTCGCGAGTTGTTAAACCGATCGTGAGCGGGACGCAGATAAATGCGAATGAATTCGAAGTACGAGTGTATTAAGCGATATTGAACGTTTCGTACGAGATTTGGAAGGTGTGAACGTATGAATATGAAATGTACGTCATTTCCCCTATCACACAGTGATGGATAGGCCTAATTGTCATTCGGATCAGGATCAAATGGAGCAAAATTTCATCTGACATTATTTTGGGCCTTATCAATACGTACGTATTACACGGTTATTTATAACGCTATACATGAAAAGACACATTCGCACACAGAAATAAAGTGATAAAACTTACCGTGTAGCTGCGCCAGCGATTGCAGAGTGTTGGTGTTGCAGTTTAGAAATCCTGTAAAGATAAAAACACACACCAAAAAAAAACGACAAGAATTAAAACAACGTCATTAAACGAAACCTCAACATTCCTGACGAAAACCCTTTTGCTAGATTGAAATACGAGTTCCGTTTTTGCGTTCGATTCGGGAATGCGTTTTCAACAAACCCTTCGGTCAAACCCTACTTAAGATTCCTTAATGGAAAAAACGGGTTGAATGGAACATGAAAAAGTAATTATTAACTGGGCCGGTGTTGGGACACCAGTTGGGAAGGAAAATGATTATAGGGTGAAGGAAAAAGAACGAAATCCCATGCCCCATCGCGCAATGACGCAATTTTTTTTTTTCTTCGTCTTGATCGCGGTTGATCGAAGTGCAAAAGACTGTCAAAAATGTTCATCTTTCAGGGCCTTACAATTTCATCGCTAAAAGATCACAGTTTCAAAAAGTGTTTTTTTCTCTTGCACACTTAGTCTACGGCACGGCTTTAGTGGCGGGGTAGGTAAACCGGGCCGACCTGGTTGCTTATCGGCCAGACTGTGTAAAAATGTAAGATGGCGAAAAAAATGTACGCTGAAAATGAAAAACCGTACGCTTCGTCATGTTCACCTAAAAACGGCATCTAATCGCCGAAAAGCGGGTGCCTGTGTGCGGAAACTTTTCAACCCGGTCAAAAGGCGGGAACCCGGTTCAAGGGAAGCAACAAAAAAAAAAAAAAAATAAGTCGCCTTCCACCGAATGGCTAAGAAATGCTTTGGCCGTTGTGTGTTGGTGCTAAATCCCACCTTTCGCTTGGCCCCGCCGGCAGAAAAGCGGCAAAGTGTGACGATTTATATTATGCTTCTGCTTTTGCGCCTCCCGGGGACACGTTTTATTCGTTTATTTACTCAATTTCGCTCTTCACTTTCGGGCGCTGCCTATTGACCATTAATCCGCCATGAATTGCTTTTACGATAAGAAATCCCCAGGAGAACAAGCCATTTCTGGGGTTTTCCGCAGCTACCGCTGATCGGCATTTTAATGTTGCTTCTTACGAGAGTAACGGTATGAGAAGGTTATCTTTTGTAAATTTTAAAAATGTAAGGCTTTCAGAAGTGTGCAATAAGCAAGCCGTTGGAAAATGTACCAATTTTCTACAATTTTTCGTAACTTGTTTCAGTGACCCCTTTCACGTTAGAGCAATCGATTAGACACCCAGTTAACATTAGACCTATTGGTTGAGTCCGTTTCAATGGTATGTTAATTTGTGTTTTCCATAAATAATTAATTCCTAAAATAATAATTCCATCCTAGATATTCATTTACACATCTGTTCTGAAGTACGAGCCTTTAGTGCACTCCATTGAAATACACAATTGTATGATCTTCTTCTGTATCGACACAACAACCTTAAGAAGTCAAGGCCTGATATTTTAGACCATATACATGTAAAGTAATCGATTAAAAAGTAATCAAACTAAGATTTCAGTTCACGACACTTTACTTTCGTGTATTTCCAACCAGTTGCAAATTCTATCCGTTTTCGCCAGGAAGCGCGCGTCGCTCCCTCTCCCGATTAGCGCTAACGCTCCCTCTCCCGATTGGTGCTCACGCTCCCTCTCCCGAAAACGCTCATACTCTCTCCACTGACATACGCGTATAAACGTCAAGAAACATGAAGGATCCTTCATCACAAGCAATAGCAGGCTGTGACATTTTCAAAATGCTCTTACATCCTTTTTCCGAAGTATATAAAAATTTGAATGATTTGCAACAAAGATAAATCGATCAATAAAATCGTTTTGCGCAAAAATACTAGGAACATACTAGGAACTGCCATCAGTCAATAATCACGCTGGTGTAGAACAAATGTTATCTCATGTCCAGTGAACAGCGCCGACAGTGGGCATTGTGCACACAAAAATCTTGTTTTGTGAATGATTCGGCATACGTAGCTTATACAGCTTCGCCGAATTTTATACAAAGAAAGCGAAAACTAAACCCACTGCCCATTCCTAGAACGATTATCTCCCTCCCTTTCTCTCTCTCTTTACCCTCACTTTCTCTAGCTCGCACACGGTCGTCACCGAATAGCCGAGAAAAGAACTGAAAGAAAGAAAAATCATCGCCTTTTGTCAATTGATTGATAGCTGAGAATTTTTCCATCGGTCTCGGGTTCGCCATTGTGAACGTTTGCTGTTATTATCAACAAAACACGGCGGGTACGATTATCGTGCCCGTTTCTTGGCCAGCTCGTGACGACGTCCCAAAACCGTTGCCACTTTCGTTGCCAGGACATTCAACCGACGAAGGGAAGAAAAGTTCGTGGGTGTGGGCGAATGGGGCTGACCTGATTGATACTCGAGTATTGCTAATTACCGAGCGAATGTTTCCTTCCCGTTCCCGTCCTATCGTCTGGTGACAGTGTGGGACGGTTTATTTTGAAAAATGTGTTTTCACCAATAACTGCCATCCCAATTCATTCAATCCGGTGGGATAACACCGCAAGAAAGCAAGAATAATACAGCAACAGCAGCAGCAACAACAGAAACCCCAACACAAAAGAACCGATCTCGGTGCCCAATCAGTGTCCGGGAAGATTTCTGCACCTTGCGAATCGACCGTTTGAGAAATGGGCCACGAGAAACAAAGCAAACAACCAAATCAACCCAACACAAATCAGGATAAACGGAAGAATGTCAAGGATAGCATTTCGGGGTTAACGGACGGATGCTGTGGAAGGAATGGGGGGGGGGGGGAGAAATCAAACCTTTCCCCTCGACGATTGGGACGACGAAGGTTCCGGAGTTTCGTTCAGCATCAGTTCAGCGCGATGAAAGAACTTACTTTAATCGTTCTGCTTTTGGCCATTCACAGATCGAGGTGCGTAGGAAGAAGCGGGCAGTATTGGTGCCATCACGATGCTCACGGCAAATCCCCAAACAGTAATTAATGTGCGCGTCTCTACAAATGCCCTGCTCGTACGCAGCCGATCCTTGAACCAGTCCACCGAGAGATGCTGGTGAGAGCGTGGAAAGTTGCTATCTCGTGTTCGGTCTGGCCCGATCTATTATCAAACCCCGGGCAAAGGATAAAGGAAAAAAAGTTTTTGGACATGAAAAAAAGGAAGTCACTCGTTGCAAGAACCACGAAACAGAGGGACCGAGTGAAAGAGCAACGGGTTCAAATTAATATCACTCGTAGCGCCATTTGGACTCCTTGTCTCCGTTTTAAGCCAGCTTTGAGCCAACTAAAGAAAGGACGGTAGTGGCTATGAAACTCTCAAAACCTTCGGGAATTGAGCAGCGCCGGTTTGTGTTTGTGTTTCTTTTCAAATTTTATCGAAAACTTTTCAATTGAGATGCAATCCGGTGACTGTGTTTCCCCCCCCCCCCCCCCCCCTTGGGAAGATCGAGAACAAAGCTGATAAGCGTTTGTATTCTAATGCGCTGAACTATGTTTCACTTTTTATTTCTCCTCGCTTGGTCGCTTGCGGAACATTTCCGTTCAAAGACATTCGCAACGTTCAATCGGGAAAATATTTGCTCACAATTCTTTCGCAACCGGAGCTGATTGTGACGTTTTTGTTTTGTTTTGTTTTGTTTTGCTTCTTCCCTTCCCTCCTGCAGAGCATTAAACACGAACATTACCATGATGGCGGTATATACTGCAAGAATCGTGTACCAGCGGCAGGTGTGCGGACAGTGTAGCGTCGGAAAAGAGGTGACAATTTTCTTCGAAGGTTATCTCCGGTGACTCGTTGAGGGTAATTGCATACTTCCTGGCGTACGATAAGTATCGTTTCAGTTGTCCGCCCTGTTGTCGCTGACAGGTGACAGCTGCAAAACTCTTATCTATTGTACGCTTTCCCATTCACTCCACTCGTCCACCACCATTTCGGGCTGTATTGCGACGTCTGCTTTCTATGCTCCTTTACGTTGGGAAATTGGGCAGCAAGGCAATACTGGAAAAGTTTCTCAGCTTTTTTGCTTCCTAATGCCGTGTGTATGAAATTAGAATATTTTTCATTCACATTTACCGATGTTTATTTTTCATTGCTTTCTTCATTTCGTTCCTATCCAGTACTTGTTATGCAGTGCTGCTTAGACAATCACATTTTATGTTACTGCTTCATTCAACGTTGTATCAATTGTTTTAGGAAACTTTCTCAACGCATATTTTCATGTTGCAATGTGCAATTGAAGAGAGAGTTTGCTTGAAGTTCAGCTTGATTTTATTTTGTTGCAATTTAACTTTAAGTAGTTTTATGCTAGATACGGATAAGAAAAGCAAAGTGGAAAATAACTCAATGTAATGACTGATGAAAAACTACTCGGACACTGGTATGCTTCGCCCGATCGTTCATCGAGCAGATAAAATAAGTACCGAGAAAATGGGTTCGGAATACACTCTAAAGTGAGGCAAATTAAATTAAGCTCACCAACCACCCAGATCGGTATGGTACGATTCATTATTTCCATGCTCGAATGAAAAATTCTCAAAAGCTGCCACTTTGATAGCAAAAGAAGCAAGTGTCCACTACTACTGCAAACGTCATCGAACGTCAAAAACTGAGGTGAAGAAGAAAAAAACACACCTCAACTGGAAGTCGTTAACTTGTCACGGCAGTTGATGGAGGCTGACCGGGAGGGCAGTGCTGGGACGGGCACAAAACCTGAACACGTGAAGCGAAGAGTAATGGAATTCATTAATTTCTGCTTACGTGAGTATTCAATTTTTAGTAGTTCTCCGGTTTGCTCCTCGCCAAGACGGCAGGGCAGAGGTCAGGGAGTCTATCGTCCCGAGAAATCTGGTACAAAATCTTTGCTGGTGGAGTGTTCGGTTTTTATCATACCGGTGTTTTCTTTTTTTTTCTTTTTTGCAACCTTTCTTTGTGGAGGTTGCCTTTGGGTGGGTCTGAAGCAGGCTGGGAAGATGACGCAGGGCGGAAGTTTCCCACCAAACGCCAACCCTGCATGAAAAGGTAACCGATGTGATTAATTACACTCAAGACGATGGCTGGCCGGTACATACACACACAAAAAAAAAGCTACATGCACAGGGGAAGGTTGGCCGGATACCGTACCGTCCTGGGGGACGAGAGCGGACAACACAAAACCCAAAATCGAAGAGTGGCCCGCGTTTGTTACAGCATAGACGAACCGAATTCCATTGTGTAACTCGTTTCCGAGCCCGGTGCAAAAGGTGAGGGTTGCTTCCGGTGCTTCCGGTGGTAAGGTGGCGAAGTTGACGTCAGCAGTGGCCTTCAGAATTGGCTTCGTAAGAAAACGAGGGTCACCAGGGTGTGCGGATTGTGCCGGTGAACCCACAGCAAGCCGAAAGGTGTTCATTTGTTTCATCGTTACCCTATGCGTAACGGGATGGACGGGGCCGGGGCAAAGGCACTTTGGAGGGACCCAATCAGAGCAAATAAACATCCATTTGCGAAACACCTTCATTGTCGCGTGGGCTAAGCAAGTGCCAAAGAGAAATGAAAAATGGCCCACTGTCAGCAAAGGGGGAAACCGCGAAACGCTCTTTTACTGTTTCGGTTCGACAACTGGTGGCCAGTTGTCCCTAGTTGAGCGCTGTTAATGGCCATAGTTTAATTAGTGCAATGCACGACCTGGTGAAGCGGCCACAGCCGTTTGATAAATGTGCTAAAGTGCATCAGAAAGTGATTCGAAAGCTTTCAATGTGCATCGTTACAATATTTTGTTTACGAGTTTTATTGTGTTAATGGCATGCGCAATCAACAAACGGTGAGAAAAGGAAGAAAGTGTTACGATTGGAAAGAGAGTAGAGAAATTGTTGGTAATTATTATAAATAACACTATCCATTCCATTTGTTTGGTATATTTATTTAAAGTACATCGACTTGACCTTTGAGCTTCTGTCGTTTCGTAAAGGTTTATTGTGTATCAGTGGAGGATCAATCCCCTTGGAGGCCCAGGGCGGAACTTTTAAAGAGGGGCCTATAATTTTGCTACGGCATTGTCGGTGTTAGGGAGATGTACTTCAAACATGATTTAACAACACCAGCAAAGTCTCGGAATGAAAGCTCCCTTGCGTACATCTCAGAGTTCTGTTGCGTAGCCCTGTAAACGGGCCTAGTAAGCTAGTCTATATATAAACGTTTGTATGCGCTAAGGAGAACCATAACGCCACTACTTGGATCACATTTTCTACGATTTACGTACATTTACGATTCTTGATTAGTCCAGCGCCTGCTACGATTTTTCGCCTAAGGTACAGTTTTCAATCGGTTTACTTTACGGAAACAATCAGAGAAATTTCTTAGAAACCTGTTTCGCTCTTGTTGAAGATTTAGGCGATGAACAACACAATTGTTTTCAGATTTGCGAAATCAGGAAAGCATGCTTTTCAAGAGGTGACACCTGCAGCTTGGGATAAATTTACCCATCACTATTGCTATTGCATACTATCAAACCAGTGAGAGCGATCGCTAGTGGAAGGAAGATGGATGAAACGGAAAGCATCCTTCATCTCGCTCAAACTTTCCATTAGCTGGTACGAAATTCCATACAAAACCAGCTGTTTTCCGATTTCCGATACCAGGAAAGCATCCACGGAAGAGGTAGCACCTTGTACAGCAATTTTGCTCGAAAACCGCCGAAAGGTATGCAATGTTTAAACACTAGCTTTCCCGTTAATCGAGAAAAATTTCTTTGAAAACTACCAGTTTTCGAATGTATAGTACCAGGAGAGCATCCACGGAAGAGGTAGCTCCTGGTACTGCGCCGTAAGGTATGCAATGTTTATACACTGACTTTGCAGCCAACTTGCAATGCAATGCGCCGTAAGGTATGCAATGTTTATACACTAACTTTGCAACCAACTTGCAATGCAAGTTTGGTGCATGCAAGAAACTTGCAAGATGGCGCCCAACTTCGTACTTGCATGCAATCTTGCATGCAAGTTTTCGCATACAATTTCTTTTATGCAAGTTTGCATGCAAGTTTGTATGCAAGTTTGTATGCAAGTTTGCATGCAAGTTTGTATGCAAGTTTGCATGCAAGTTTGTATGCAAACTTGCATGCAAGTTGCATGCAAGAAATTGCATGCGAAAACTTGCATGCAAGTTTGCATGCAAGCTTGTTGCATGCAAGTACGAAGTTGGGCGCCATCTTGCAAGCTTCTTGCATGCACCAAACTTGCAATGCAAGTTGGTTGCAATGTTAGTGTATAAACATTGCATACCTTACGGCGCAGTACCAGGAGCTACCTCTTCCGTGGATGCTCTCCTGGTACTATACATTCGAAAACTGGTAGTTTTCAAAGAAATTTTTCTCGATTAACGGGAAAATTAGTGCCCCGGTCCTGGTGTAATTTCGTTTATACTTTAAAGTCACAAAGTCGATTTTCTTCTTTGCATTTAAATAATTACATAGAAACAAATGTTTTACATAACCAAGGAAGATATATTTTATCAATTTTTTATCTTTTCAATTAATTGTTTTGCTATAAATTAACTCTGCTGTTAAATTCCCAAAAATCGCACAATTGGCACAAATTGTTTGGGGCCCCCAACACGACGAGGCCCTAGGCGACCGCCTACTCCGCCCTTCCGTTTGATCCGCCGCTGTTGTGTATTCATATTTAATTTTTTGTTAAAGAAACGAAAGAAATATATTTAAAAAATTAAAAACCAAATTTGGTAAATTCTAATCATCAAAACCCATTGCCATTCGCACTCATGAAATAATTGCATAATGTAAAATTAGTTCTATTGCCGTGCATTCCTCGCAAAATATTTGATATGAAGAGGGTTTTAAATAAGTGAAACAAAAATACAAGAGTTCATACAAAAAAACTAGTAAACCAGTATGAATATAAATTAATGCTACTTCCTACATCCATTTCGATGCATTTTCGTGATGCCGCACGAATGCAATGGACGGTGGTCCCTGACATAGGTGGATGGTCCTTTGCTATCCGAAAAGTTTGTGCATAAATAATTAATGTGCGTATCCTATCTTTATGCAATGTTTAATTTATGAGTTTAATTAAATTTTTAATCGGCACAGCGGTGACAAAGCGCTCATCTAACTTATAATAGAGCAACGCCAACGGTACGGTGTACTGGCCGTTTAGCCAACGAGACGCCTTTTCATGTTACGGTTGCGGGCAAAGGGGCAGCGCGCGTAGCGGCGTGCCGGGGAAATCAGAACGCAAATTTTAATAGCAGCAGAACCGGCTGAGCTCACACAGCACTTACTGAGTGGTGTGTAGTAGCGCCGTGGCATGGCATGCAGAGCAGTAAATAACGGTAAGAATTTAAATTTCAAATTCAGTTGAGAATAACTTTTATCTGGCGTTTTGTTCTTCCTTCCCGCTCGTCAGTCGCGCTACTGTGGGGAACAGTAACACACGTACACACAAGGTGCGTATAAAGTGACTGCCGGTGCCGTAGCGTTGAAATTGATGTCGCGTTTTGGTAATCAGGAAGCAAAGCAAAAAAAAGACCAAATGGTCCGTTCCCAGTAGCGTTTAGATGGTGGTGCGTGCAAAGGATAATCGCACGCACGCTAGCAAGTGGTAGAGGCGTAGCAGCACGTGCATAAGTGGGAAGTTGGTCTGTTGTCTGCCGTTGATCTATAATAGATGCTGCTGAAGTGACTGCTGAAAGCATGGTTTTGTGTTTGTACTTTTTAATGGAAGAAGCTTAAGCTGCAGTGCTGGTACAACGTTGATAATTTGAATTAATTTACGATAATTACATGATGCGGGCTGATTGTTCGAGCAAATTGATTGATATCGAGTGCCAAATTGATTGTGATGCTCCTTGCCATAAAGTGCATAAAATACCAAACCTCTGTTGCTACTTAATACAACTCCATCCATCCGTTTACATGTTTAAAATATTGTCCAGCTACATTAAACCCTACCTTATGGGTCATCTGGGATTGATGGGGCTATTGCTAAATCAGTCACACCGAATGTGGCATGAATCCGTAATACATGCCTCATCTAAATCCGTATTCATTTCCCGTGCGGCCATCGTAAAACCGTGCCACTAATCGTTCGGACTTTATCGGAGTTCAAAATTCATAGCATTAATTGAAAAGCATCCAAACACGCTATTATGTTAATTGTTTTATCCATATTTGATAAACCACATCTGCCTCATCGCCATCGACGAGCAGAGTTTGTCCTTTCAGAGAGGTTTCAGAAGCCAACAAATGATGTGCCGCTATTATCAGCTGCTGGAGCGGCGTGATAGGAGCAGTGGGCATACTATCAAAATGTCTTGACGGTTCGTTAGGCTAGTATTTTCCCTACTAGTGGATAAAACCTTTCAAAACTTTAGACTAGTTAAGAGAACTTTAAACGATGCAATACAATGCTGGAAGGAATTGATTCGAAACACTTCCACTTTAATGGCGACCAATGGTAGTTATGTCTGCCTACTCGGACCATTAAATCTCTCCTCCATTTCTGCGTGTTTCTTACGAACTGTCATTTTTCTAACTGTCAAAATGGCGACGCATTAGAATGAAAATGAAATTGGAAGAATTCGGCAGCAAGAGATGGCAGCATTTGAGTTAATATTTTTGTATGATGCCTTTGTCTACGATACTCGGCACCATTGTAGAAAACAGCGAGCAAAATAAGGTAGTTTGGTCGATTACCGTAATTTAATTTACGCAATCGACCATTTTCTACGGGGCTTCGTAGTCCGTGCTCCTTTATCAAACGCAACTTTAATAGCACCCTGAGCAGCAGCGCGTGTTTGGCTTCCCGTCTTGGCGTGTCGCCTAGTTTTGTGTGTGCGTTTTTTTCGTTTTTTTTATTGAGCTGCTTTAAACACAACCACAAAGGATTCGTTTTTAATTCCTGTTCACGTTCAAAAACAAGCAACTCGTTTGCAAAATGTGATTGAAGTGATCCTTTTTCTTTTGCGCGAGAAAAGTTGTTCTTTCCTCTTCATTTGTGTCGCGCACAATCGAACCGAGCGAAAACACCGGATCAAAGGAACGTACTGAATCGGGTTTTTGGGCGGAAATATGATTTAATTTATTCTCGAGTGCCAGTTCTGCACTAATGAAGTTGAGTTTGTGTCACCTTCCGGGTTTTTCTTGCTCTCGAGTCGATCAATGCCTCTGACAACTAGCGAGATAAAGATTATGGAAATGGGACTACGGTTTTGATGTTGGTTTACCTTCACCACCGGGCACCTCTACTAATCAGTCCGGACACTTTTATTCCAACGGGCAAGAGCAAGTTTTGCATATATTTTGAGCAGCATGTTTACCTTCGGCTAGAATGTAGATTATTCGAGATTACGCACATTAAAAGTGTACGAAACAATTTAAATCCATTACGGTACCCGGTTGCCTGCTAACAATTTAACGCTATTTATTTGCCATTCTTCCGCCGCGGTGCCGGGAAGGTGGGCGCTAAAAATAATTGAGCCATTTTAAACGCCATTTTTCACCCACAACATCATCATTGGCAAATCTTGATTGGGAAGTAAACCACTTCACTGAATTCAAATTACTCTTCGAACGAGCAAAACCTCCGCTAATTACAGTCTCGAAAACCGTCCCATAAAAATACACAACGAGAAGCATTTTTGGCCTGGCTGGCTGGCTGGCGTGGAAGCGGGGAAAATGGGCAAAGCGCACAGCAACATATTATGTACGGTGAAGAAAAAATACAGCTTGGGGTGGAAAAAATGTTAAAAAATCCTATCAGTATGCAAAGGAAAACAAACGTTAGTCAATGATGATTGCCCATAAAATGGTGTAACAGCGATAGTTAATTACAATTTACAACCACGAGTGATACTATCGCGATCCGACCCCAATAAACTAATGATCAGGTGAAACTTCCCACCCGCAAAGGTGTGTGTGTGTGTCGCGCTGTTTCCTGTGCGTTTGTGTGTTTGTTTGTGGGTGGCCGTGCGCTCAGTTTATGTATTTAACTTTGTTTTTTTTTCGCTGGCCATTTGCTTGGCTTGGCTCTGTCTCCACTGATTGGGCTCCGCTGCCCGTGGTACCGTGGTTCCGTCAGCATTCCTCACCCAACACCGCTAATAGTCCGCTGGGAATCCGCGTGAGCTTCCGGTCATGAGAAACCGATAAGCGGACTGCCGTCGGGCCTGTAACTCTTCGCAGTAATGGAGCGAACGAAATAAATCAACCCCGACTACGCTTCTACCGCCACGCGGACACCTGGCAGGATACGGTCCGGCCGGACAAAACTTATTTGTGTCAGTTTAATCTCTCGCCGCTTCTGCTGCGCCCATTCTTTTCCACGCAGCGGGAAAGATCTCCGCTTCGCCCATTTAGCGCAGGAATAATTGAACAATAATTACCTAGGCTTGAATGTTGTCGGAAAAGTATCCACCCGAAACCGGAAAATGGTGGACATTCGTTTGGTTCATTCGTGATTTTATCACACGAATTCACGAAAAACCGAACCCAGCCAATTCCAGCACCCGAAACCCAAACGCGCGGTGCGCCCCGGTACCTGGTCGTGCTAAAATAAATGGCCAGAGATAAATACGGCACGGAAAGCACGAAAACATTCGACAAGATTAAGCAACATTCTACATAAAGTACCCCGAAATCACAACCGAAATCCACTTGTGCGGGATCAGCGCACAGCGATAAAGCATGGCATTTGCCCATAATCTGAAGCAGAACCGAAAAAAAAAACAAGAAAAAGTATTCTGTTTTCCCAACAGACCACCGGTACCGCCACCGGTGGCCATAGTTTTGCACGCGAATAAATTATTATTAATTAATTCCTAATTATTTATTTGCAAAACAGTGCTAACTGTTCGCAGTTACACGGTCAACTAATTATCAAGTGAGCATTGAGTATGTGTACGTGTGTATGTGTGTGAATATGCTGTGACACCTTCCGTCATTGTGCTGTGCACCATGCGCACCCGCGGAACACGATCGATGATATATGAATATTAATTAGAGCGCAATTCGCAATTCGTTCTGTACGGATTGCGTTTTAACCCAGGCTGCTGGGGGCGCGTTTGGTCGCATCAGCAAACGGTGTTTCAAACATTTATCAGTACATTAGTTAAGTGTGTTTCTGCCACGGTAGCCACGGTGGTCGAAAAAAAACAAATGCTCCCGTGAAAAGGAAAGACACAATCATTACTGTTTCGTGGAGTGTTTTAATGTTTAACTTGCATAATTTGGCACAGTTTCAATCATGCTAATGAAGCTATTCCGGGCTGTCGGGCTATCGGGTTGCAGTTCTTGGAAGGGAATGATTTCGAAATTAATATCCTTTATGGCACGCTGGTTTTGCGTGAACTTCATTCATAGCGTTCTTTTATTATAGGTGCATACATTATGTTTGCCTTTGATGTGATGGGCCGTTGCTGTGGAGGATGTGTTAATATTTAAAACCTTTCGAGTGGCTTCCATGCTCGCTGAATGGGGTTATTAAATATGCTTTGCGGTGCATTAATTGCCAATGCTTAAACGACCAATTTCCATTAATCCATTGCCATACAAAATGTTTGTACAAAACTCATCCATTCATCCAAACAAAAGAAGGTTTCGGGTTGGGGATGATAAATAAAATGAATTTAATTTGAATTTTACATCAGTTCATTCAAACATCAGTTCACTTCATTTCCATAAACATGTTAATCAAATGTACTCCTTCTTTAAAGCAAAATGTACTTTAAACCGTACACGGTCAAACGCCGTCGTCAGCCAATTGATAATCCCACCCGTCCCATCAGCGCCTTCACTCCATCTTGTCTCCAACTTGGGTCTATTGTCCAAGGGTACAACCTAAAAGGACTTTACGGGCTAGGTTGTCCGATGTCAATCTCATGACGTGACCAGCCCAAAGGAACCTGGCGATTCTAATCCACTGGACGACAGTGAGCTGCTCCATTGTACCTCCACACATACGGGATCAAAAATCCTTCTGAGCATTTTTCTTTCGAGGGTTTCATCAGTTTTGGGCAAGGTCCAAGTCTCAGAGTCGTATGAGAGTACTGGAAACTCTCCCTCTTCTCTCTTCTCTTTTCTTTGCGTAACGGCCTTGTTGCGTCCAGCAACGATGCCCTTTTCGTCGATTAAGAAAGCTAGAAGTTTCTTTAATATCTAGCTTTATTTGAAAAATTCAATTCCGCTTTCTGGCGATAATAAGAGGCCTGGCGCCTCTTTGCACGCACTTTTATCCCTTTTTCTTTCCACCCGATAGCGGTCATTACTCCTTCCTAGATTCATCCGAACCGCATGAGTATCGAGCGGTTCGGATGAATGTGCCTAAGCCTGACCGACTTATCGTTTCGCCCTCTCGCCCGACAGTCTTTTTCGCCGCGCTGTCAGCTGTCAAACGAGGACCGCTGTTAATAAACAACAGGCCTACTAAGTCATTCCTTACATTTCTGGCTTACTATACTTTACTTACTATACGTAGCCACATAGTCCGTCCTTACTACGGTGGGTGGATTGATCTGGATGGGATTTTGGTCCGGTCCGTTCGTATGAAAACCGGCTCCGCTACCATCATGCCACTGGGCACCGCACGGGAACTATTTCAGTTCTATATAGTCCCACCTAAATTCATCGTAACAGATGACATATGTACTCTACAATAACACTATAAATTTCCATTTGCTTAAACGTAAGTGCAATTACAAAAAGCTTCATTAGCTTTTTATATACAGCATACAGTGTACGACTTGAATGTTAAAGATTAATTTAAAGATTTTTTACTTGAAGCATATAACAGGCCATCTAAAACATAAAAAAATGTCACTGCCGTTTTCGTCATCTCCAGTTGCTTTCATTCCAAAGCTACAGGCGTAATTGCAAAGTCGAGATAGAACCAAACGATGGTAAATAATTACTTGGTTCCGATTCCGGATTCCGTACACGAACCGCGCTCACGTCGCCAGCGTTCCATTCATTCATTCATTTTTGCGTCCGTTTATAGCTTTGGTTGTGTGGAGCACAAGCGAAGTTGTGTGACGTGGCCGAACGCGCTTCATGAACATACTACACCTCATCTCACCACGTTGGGTAAGTGATTTTTCCCTTTCCTGCGGCCACCATCCCGCACCACACGCCAGCCCAACTGAAACAACCGATGAGTGAATGAATGGCTGTAAAGTCATTGAGGTGGAAGTTCTGTTTCGTAATCAAATTGAGTGCCACGATTACGATAACGATCAACAGCGCGAACCCGTACCGGACGCACCGCCGACATACGATGGCACACATTCGGTCGCACCGGAAGAGGAACTGTGACATGGGTACGACAAGCAGACGTGGCACGGGTCGAGGTTTTCGTGTTATCGCTATCGCGTGACCGTATCCTATCTGTAGCGCTGCGTGTGCGTCGAAACATCGCACCTCTCACAAGCACGCCCCCCGGCCGGCCGGCCAGCATAAAGCAAACATCAAACTTTCACGGTTTTAATCGTACTCGGGGTTGCGGTTGGAGCCCACTGGGCGTGAGCGCAGGGGCAAAGAAGGAACGGGGTCGGGAACCGAAGGAAAACTATTTGAGGAAAACTCATTTTCACACCTACGTCAAATTGAGAATCCGGGTTGTTTGTTCCGCCATGAAGACAACGTGGGGTGCGAGCTGAGAGTTGTAAAAAATAAATCTAGCACACACACACACACACACACACACATACATATGTCCGCTGTCGGTTAATCACATATAAAATGAGCAATTTATGCATTTAGTGATATTTATCAAACACATTGCCTTTACACATTGTTCAATCAGGTTCGTAACTACAGATGTGTATGTGTGTTTTTTTTTTGTTGCGTGGGTTTCACATTGCACACAGTGTGGATTGTTTTATGGTCGTACCGCTGTAAAATGAAATCCCACCATACCATAAAACCGCGTCCATGTTTACACTGACAGCTAAAAGAACAAACAAAGCCCCATTGACCTTTTTAATGAGCTTTCTGATTACTGCGGAAAGGTGTAACAGCGTGTGCTTGGTGTGCATTGACTCACGGCGAAGAAGCTTCCAGGGGCTGACGCTGGATCCAGGGGCCAGCATCTCGATCAATCCTTTCCCTCCTCGCCATTAAGGGCCGACGTTGGTTCATCGATCTTCCGATAGCTCTTTTTCAATCGATTCTGCTTTAATCCCTGCGGCGTGGCTTACATTCTTCTACCGTGGTTGATCGATTAGTAGTAGAGGTTGGTTTTAATTGTGTTTGCAAAAGTCACTTTCCTGCGCTTTCCTGCCAACTCATGCTTTTGCCACCGAAGAAAGTGCCCATCGGGTGTATTCTTAACGGTGCCGTTTTCCGTGATCTGAAGATCGGTAAAACTGAAATTCATCCCATGTCTTTTACGGGGGTTGGACGGAAATGACGGTGCCATCGTGTCAGCCCCCGGCGTTAAGACGTAGGCAAACACAGTCCCTGGCTGCACCTTGCCTTGGTTCGGATGGTTTAATCCATCGAGATTAAATTACTCCCGTTTTGCGACCGGTGCTTCTACCGGTAACTTACCGGGGGGTATGGAAAGTGCAGCCAGTACCACAATGAACCACAATCCTTTCGCAACGATTTTCCGAGGCTCGGCTCGGGTGTGGGAGTGTGGAATTCTCATACGATCTGCGGGCATTCTACCACCTCCCACATTTCAGCTGAATCACGAGACATAACGCTATGGCGAGCATGATTGGTGCGAAAATAATATGAAAGTGGCAATGAGGCGTACATCCACCTGTACTAGGCGAATGAATAGCAGCATTATGATAAATTCGCATTCGTTAATTACAACAAGTATGCATTCACAAATGCCAATCAAACTAGCAGCACATTGTACTGCCACTTGTTCAATACCTCGTATGAATCATAAGGGCTCATTCAATTATTACGTAACGCTGGAGGAGGGGGTTAGTACCAGCGTTACGATTTGTTACATAGGGGGGGAGGAGGGGGTTTTATTTTTTGTGTTACATAACAGACAGTAAGGTTTTAATGTGATCCCCGCTTCATATTATATGTATGAAAAATTTAAGAGATTCATATACAAATTCCATGTTATCTATTTACTTGTTGATTGTTTAAAGGTCAACTTTCTTGATGTCTTCTGATACCAACTCATTGATACAGATGTCCACGCAGATGGTGATTTTGAATTCCGGTGTGTAGTCCAGTTTATACCCATTGTCACATAACAAGCATTGTCGACTCGTAAAACAAGTATTGAGCTTGAAGGGCTCTAAATAGTCTCATAATCCTCTTGCGTTTAAGCGAAAGCAGCAAAAATTTTAAAATCCACTGACATATATCCAATTTAATGTACAATTAATGTGTTTGAAATATTGTCACGTTCAGTTACAGGATATCCCGCAATTCTTTGACAGTTTCCCATCAATTTTTGAATCCGTTCCGAGATTTTTTGACTGCGTCTCATATATTTTTGAAACCGTCTTACAATTTTTTGACTGCGTCCCATCAATTTTTGAATTCGTCTCGAGGTTTTTTAAAGGTTTCCCATATATTTTTGAATTCGTTCCGAGGTTTTTTGATAGGGACGGTCTAGTGATGTGAATGGTGAAGGTATCGGCCCGGTCTTCACAAGACAGGACCAGACCAAAATCCCATCCAGAGCAATTTTCTGTATACTGGACGAACTATTCGGCTACGGATAAATAAAGACAAAAAAGCCAGAAATGATAGGCCTAACCTCTTGAGGTTGTGGTGCCGATACACAAGAAAAAAAATGTTGAAGGTGATTCAAGCATTCAAGCTGCTTGACGGTAAAGTCTCTGCGGATTGTTAGCAGGCTTATCAAGCAGCTCATCCGCAGCGGTCGATTTTCTCTAAACTTTTTTACCTCAAAGATGAAATACGGATGCCAAAGATTTTCCACGAATGCATCTGAACCTGTGCCCTTCGCTCCCTTATCTGTGGTTCAATACAATTGCAGGATACTGTGGTTAAGCAAAAGACAATTTATTTAAAGTAGCATTCAAAACTATTTGGGAAACCGTCAAAAAACACCGGAACGAATTCTAAAACATATGGGAAACCGTCAAAAAACTTCGAGACGAATTCAAAAATATGTGAGACGCAGTCAAAAAATTGTGGGACGCATTCAAAAATTGATGGGTCGCAGTCAAAAAATCTACGGAAGGATTCAAAAATATCTAGGAAGTAATCAAAAAACCTTGGGAAACTGTGGAAAAATTGTGGGATACCCTGTAACTTGCTACATGCCAATGATACCAATAATATTGATGAAAGATACGAACAGCCTGAAAACAAACATGGTTAATGAAGTATCGTATGCAGAATCGTAGCTGAATAGATAGAAGTAGGTTCTAAAACCGCTTTAAATTATTAGCAACGATCAAGTAAGTCAGCCTGGCGTGAGTAGTAAATTTATTAGGCAGTATGTTCGTTTCGTTTTGCAGTTGTCGAAATATAATGGAATTACATAGATTACTTAAAAGAATTTATTTATTTTTTAAACATGTGGGAGGGGGAGTCAAAGAAAGGCTCGAAAATTGAAAATTTTTGCGTTACGTAATAATTGATTGAACCCTAATTCCTACGATAAAGTTTAGTTTTTGTTCGTTAGCCATCGAGCATTAGCCATCGATCAAATGATGAGCGATAAATAAATATGAAGATAAAGCCAAATCCAGTTGTGCGAACCGTTTTGCAAACACTGCACTGTACCGAGACCGTGTGTCTGCAAGGGCGTGCCATGGATTACCCACGAATGAATGATTGGACAGTGCTATTTCTACAGACCAACCGCACACAGCAGCACACCGCAAGATGGCACATATGTGTGTACGTTATTAAGATCAATCATCATTAAAACTTGATATTGCTGGTAGCAGTAGCTGGATGACGATGACGGACAACAATCCCCAACGGTTCGTCATCGTGGTGAAATGTCCTGCGATGATTGTTTCGGTGCAGGCTTAAACAGGCCCGGCTGGCCACAAGCCGCGGGCGGTGAAAACGGAAGTGCCCCGTGGGAGTAACCACAGAAGATGTAGAAATCTCACGGGGAAAGACGCTTCGAAAGCTCGGGCCCGATCGCACGCAAGCGATGTTGTGGTGGTCCTATTGCGTTTCGCTTCGCTTCCGCTTTCCACCGTCCGCTGCTGCTCCCGCTGGGGGTGGTTGTTCGTTTATTTATAACCTTAATGCGTGAATTATGTCCTTCGGGCGCATATGCTGACGAAAACGCTAATGTTCCCTTGAGGGGACGGTAGTGGTGGGAGAGGCAAATGGCACAATGGAGCATAGGTTTGATCGAGCGCCAACACACACACACACACACGATGCCGAGGGAAAGCCGTTGTTTGGGCGCCCCCACACCCAATTCCTCGCGAGCGGATAATCCTGCACGCTTGCGTTATGCGCGCGGACTAGGTGAATGCAGATTTAAAAGCCCGGGTTTTGTGGTGTTTTGATGATAATGGCGCACGGGGTATGATTACGCTTGTTTGGTTTCCCTTTTTCACGGTTTTCACGGTGCGGAAGAATGATGATGATTTTAAGAACCACCGATTCCGTCGCGCGTTCCGATGGAAATCCATTACCCGAAGGTGGCGTATGCACGCACACACACACACACACACACACACACACACACACACACACACACACACACACACACACACACACACACACACACACATGAACGTGGCCACAATTGACTTGTTTTCTCCAACCGCCTGCTGCCAATGAAGGTGAACGTAATGGAGCCGGTGTAGCGGTGTAGCAGCATAAAGGCACACCGACCGAGTACATGCGGCTTACGATTGGTGCGGCGGTTCCACCGGGATCTCAAAAACCTCGTCTCGTTTTGGGATATTGTTTTACTTTACTGTTGTGCGATTTTTTGTCCTGCTATTTCACTGTTACTGCGCCTACCACTAGACGCCGTTCCGCTGCTGAACGGCCCAGATTTTGGCGGTGCGTCGCCGTACTGATGTAACGAAGCCGAAAACCGTGCCTTTACGCTGGCAGGATCATTTATCATCTTGTGACATAAAACATCATGTGCGTGTGTGTGTGTGTGTGTGTACGAGTACGCACAAATACACACGCGCCCATACAGAGTCATGCAAGAACAAGAGAAGTCATCAAACTGTTGTTAAACAAAGGCGCCGGAAAGGATTGCCACCGGTGTGCCGTTTGCCGAGACGCTTCCGGGTTCCAGGCAATATGTTCCTCGGCAAAGGAAATTACTACCCAGGCCCGGTTGGGAGTGACGGCACATCCACCCAAAACAGGCACATGCTTTATGGGAGCTTATTTCAAAACCATTACCATGATCTCTGGCACGCCAAAGCCTTTCACGGGGGTGAAAATTTCAACCCTTAGCTACACAAAGTAGACGCGCATTATCTTGATACACTTTCGGTTTATGCAAAGCGTGGTAAATTGTTTAGATTACCGGGAGAGCATCGTCGTTTCAGCATCATCAGCTTACTTTGATGCTTTGCAGTTTCTGTTCGACATCGGACTGCTTTGATCGATAAAATGGGTCTGCAACGAAGTAATGGTTGCCGAGCTTCAGTGCAATGTTCGATCGAATTCTATTACGTGTCAACTATTCGCAGGCGAGCGACGCGATCAAAGGTTGCTACGTTGGGTCTTTTGCTGGATGTTGCTGGTTCGAGATGTTATGTTTATGCTTTTATGCAAAACAACAACTGCAACCGTGCGCAATATTTACGACCATCCATCGCAGATGATGACAATCTGCATCAGTCAATGGTATTGATGAAATATTTGCGATATATATAACACGGTTCATATATTTCAATCCTCGCTACTTGCAGATGCGGATAATATCCTTTTTGCGCAGCTCGATGTGATGAGATCTGCTTGACGGATTTATTTTTTTACGGCCATCACTATGCACGTAGCTCGCCTTTTGTGTGCACTGCACAGTCGTTAAAGCAGTGCAGCACGTACCTGATTGTTCATAAAACTGTTAGTGTTGCTTAAAATTGTTATGCTTTTCGGATCGTGCACGTCAACACCTTTGCGGGTAGCACCCGGACCGGGTGTCATCACGTTCAACGGTATGTTTTGACCGTTGTTAAAATGGATGTAATAATTTCTAAATGAGCAATCTACTTGCATTTGGCTGAAGCAAAAAAAAAAAAGCATAAACAACCGGCTCCATCTGTTTTAATCATCATTTCAGGCCGGATTTCCACCGTGCCAAAGACGGTATCTATTTTTACCTGAAATTATTATTGCGCATCGCGCTTCAAGTATGAATTTACAAAATCTGGCGAATAAACGCGATTACGGCAGATGAAACTTAAGATGAAAGCGAAACATAAAAGGACGCGAAAAGGACATTGGAGGCTAGCGGATGATGAAATGAAATTATATCGCAGCAGCATATCCCCGGAATTTGGTATTTTATTTATAAAACGCTTTCAGTGCGCGCACACACCGGCAAGGTTCGGCTTCCGGGTTTTGTGCTTTTATTTTCGCATCTTTCCGTTCAATGCACGATCAGAAATTCCTGAACCATTTTAGGGTGTTTTGCGTCAGGGTGTTGCTCAAGTAACCGGGTCTGTCTCGTCAAATCCCCACTGGCCAGCGGGGCAAACCACTTCGGGGAAAAAACCCGATCGTACCACGGACTCTTAGCGTCCCCATGCGCCCCACACGCGTTCATAAATCTGAGTTTTTGAATATTTATAATAACTTTGTGCCTTGGCAATGGCTCTGGTTCGGGTTGTTCCGAGGAAAAGTTCTGCCACCGAGGACAAATGCCACGGAAAATCATCTCCTCCAGTTTCTCCGGTTTGCTCTCGCATGCCCCGTGACGTAGTAAGTTGCTGACCACATCCTCTTCTTCCAGTTCCCATTCCCCGCCAATCTTACACCAACACTCGCCCCCATTGCTCTGGAGCTTTTATTTTCTTTGCGAAAAAGTGTGTGTGTGTATGCTCTTCCAGCGTCCAACCGCCACCGACACGGTAGGTTTTCGTCATCATTATCATCATCAATAGTGGCGTTGGCGTTGGGATGGACGGATGTACCAACGCTCGGAGGATGTAGACGAACGTACGGAATGTTGATCGGAATTTTGATGAAGATGCTCCGTATCGGATGGACGCTTCGATGGCGCCCGGAGTATTGCCAGAGTTTGTGTGCTATGTGTGCTACGGATTTACTTTTTCCTAGTGAAGGAATCATTTTTCTGTTTTTCTTCAATTTTGGGAAACAGTTTTTGTTTTTTTTTTTTTGGGGAAGCTACTTTTTGCAGTTTATTCCCACTGGTAGGGACGTACCGTAGAATTTTGTTTGCTTTTAGTGATGAAACAAGTGGCCCAAACCAGAGGTTGGAGATAGGAGAAGGTAAGGCTACGCGGTTTGAGCGCAATGGAATGTTTTGGCGGAACTGCTGGGCTGGGCAGAACGGTGGGAGAAATATTGATTGTATAAGCACGTACTGATAAAATCCTGAGCAGCATGACAAGTTGGCCCGGCCATGGAAACTCGATCTGCGTATAATCGATGTACTCACATTTTTTGGGGCGTTTTTTTGTTTGTGCTTATGAGCGATAACGCTTCGATTTGCTTCCGGATGTTATGGTTTTTTTTTTGTTTATTTGGGTTTGGCGTTAGTCAAGAGGAGTTATGACAGTGGTCATTCACAGCTCCCAGTGTTTCCACTGGATGAGAATATTTGATATCGGTTGCAGAAGTGAGGAAACGATGTTTTAAATATGAACGAGAGCGCATCGACACGAAACCAAACATACCATTTGAAATATTATATCCAACACGTACACAAATGTTATCCTCTCGTGACTGATGAAAAAAACCTAACTTTTTTCAAACAGAATATTTAAAGCTTAACCGGTTCTCTTCTGGTTTGGTAATAAACATATTTAACCATAAAAATACTCCAGATAGAGACGCTCGGTACTTCCTAACTATCGCGGTTCGCCCGTTACTGCATAACGTACTCATGAAAACGGAATTAAAATGCTCGACAATATGAGTGCCGTACACAATGCTAATCTTTTCATGCATACATGGCGCATGAGACCACTTACGCGCTGGAGCTTTTCGTACGATCCGGGCACGAGAGCCTTCACCTAACCTGCCAGCCAGTTTGCTGGGTAAGATTAAACTCCGAGCCGCCGGGTTTACTGCGACAGCAAAACAGTAAGCTGGATTCTCTGACCCGACCGCTCGCTGCCGCTGCCGGAACGTTAATCCGAGCAACGTGTGGCTCGGTGACAAGTGCCACTACCGTAATCCAATACGTAACGCATGAGTCACGCGCCAAGGACAAGTCCGTCCGTGCGCGCAGGTATCGCAACCCGGTATGTTGGGCCTCGGATGTTTATCTACGCAATGCAAAGTTTCTCAACCTGGGGACTGTGGCATCGTTTACCGTGCGAAGCAACGTTACATTCCACCCACAAATTCTTCCTGTCAACCTGCATCCCCCCCCCCCCCCCCCCACAGCAGCTTGCACAAATCCCACAAAGGTCAAGATGTACGGAGAACTTTTTACGGCGATGGGACCTGCGAAGAGAACGTGGTAACGGGTGACGGCGAAACTACACGGCCAGCTCGATAAGATGTTAATCAAAAATTGAAATTGCAAAATGGCCACTGTGAAAGTGGATGGATGTGTTGGGATAGATATTTTTGGGGTGATGTTGTTCACACAGCACGGCAGGTATTGCGTTAAGCTGCAGATGTTGCATTGCAATTGCCAGGGTGTTAGGCTCACCAGGTAGCATCAGGAGACATTCGGGGGACAGAGAGGAGTGGTGATGCGGCTTTAGTGTTTGTACAAGTGATTGCTAGACGAGTGTTGTAAGCGTTAGCGACGGTGTGTAGCTACGGCAATGTTCGCAATTCTAACGAGTTTCATCGAGCGGTGGCATCAATGATGTGCTCCGTGGTAAATGCGTACTATTCTCCAACTAGCGTAAGATGGTATGTAGACAAGATTGGAAGTGTAATTATTACGATATTACCATTACTACTACCTATTACGATTAAGCCAGGAGATGCAGTATATTTCAGAAAAGAAAATAGAAAGAAATAAGATCCGATTTATTTAGGCCCATGCACAGTAACTAAAGTCGATCAACCAAATTGTACAATTATCAATAATCATGGTAAAAAAGAAAGTAATGTACACAAAAATAAATTGGTGAAATGATGAAAATCTACGCTATACGATTTTCATTTTTAAAAAGTGGGGAGGTCAGCGGCGGATCAAACGGTAGGCGGAGTAGGCGGTCGCTTAGGGCCTCGCCGTGTTGGGGGCCCCAAACAATTTGTGCCGATTGTGCGATTTTTGGAAATTTAACAGCAGAGTTAATTTATAGCACAAAACCTAATTAAAAAGGTAAAACATTGATCAAAAAAAACTTCCTTGATTATATAAAACATTTGTTTGTATGTGATAAATTAAATGCAGAGCAGAATATCTACTTTGTGACTTTAAAGTATAAACGAAATTGCTACTCGGATTTCGGATAGTACCGGGAGAGCATCCACGGAAGAGGTAGCACCTAGTACAGAAATTTTGCTCGAAAACCGTCGAAAGGTATGCAATGTTTAAACACTAACTTTCCCGTTGGTCGTGAAAAATTTCTTCGAAAACTACCAGTTTTCGAATGTATAGTACCAGGAAAGCATCCACGGAAGAGGTGGTACCTGGTAATTTTACCCGCCTAAAGGTATGCAAGGTTTAAACACTAACTTTCCATACAAACCAGCTGTATTCAGATTTCCGATACCAGGAGAGCATGTTTTTCAAAAGGTAACACTTAGTACCAGCAGAACAAGATGGCAACCAACAATTCATGCAATGTTTCATGAAATGTTTCATGAAAAATTTCATGAAATATTTCATGAAAATCCTCCAAGGGGATTGATCCTCCACTGGGGGAGGTGTAGAAATGTAGGGAATATTAGATTATGGAATACTACGTTTATTATAGTACGTACGTTAGACTATAGTAAAATAATTAAAACTAGACATTGGTTCGTTTGTATTTGTTAGTATGTTAGTATTTAATAGAGTAGAGCGTGACTGGTAGTTGTATAGCGAAATAGGATAGAATAGGATAGATTACATAAAGATAGGAATAGCCATTAGAATAGTAAGAATAAGAAAATTAGGAATACATAATGTTAGCTAGGATTAGATAGGTAGGATTTTAGTATAAATAGCGGTTAATGATTTTACGGAGGGCATCAGAATTTATATCCGTGTAAGGGGAAACTCTGCCCGACAGTAAGCAGAAATGAGTCTTAAACGAAAAATAAAAAAGGCATAAACTTTAAACGAAATTCCCTAACTTCGCCTAATATTATACTACCATGTCTTGACTTGATTTCCACGCAAAGAAGACAAAAACAACTTAACATACTTTAGCAAGAATGATTCGAATATTACTGCCACAGCATACAAGCTTTGGCAAACCCTTGCGTCAGTGATGACACCGATTGCTTTTTAATATATCCAGCGAGTGGCGGTAGGCTGCCGCCGTAGTGGCGTAACCGGCCAGAGTGCTAATTTTGATAACAAACCGTAACGAGATGAAACGTGACGTGAAATGGGAAATAGCCGTGGCTGCCGTGGTCGGTCAGCCAGCTCCACATGGCCCCGACATGGGCCCAACCGTGAGCGGTGGATTGTGTGGATAAATTGTTTGCATGAACACAGAAAATTGTGTACTGGTGGGTTTTATTTTTTTGCGCCCCTTCAAGGTCAGTGTTCAAACAGTTTTGATGCCGATGTACGGCTTACAAATGGTTTATAATGGCTTTTCTATACACGTCACGATTATTTGCCCTTAAAAAGTTGCATTTACTTCCATTAGCCCTGCATCGGGATTTCACTCTTTAGATCGAAAAAATAATACAAAATTCAAATCCGATTGACTGTTACAAAAAAAACCTTAGAGGAAGATAACGACGATATTTTTTTGTTTCTTCACGATTATATCCCTCACAAAGGCTGACGTATGAAAGGAATCCGTACATTTCCCTTCAGCTCATCGTCCTTTTCCGTGCAGCGAACGATGCTTTTTACCAATCTTTTTTTTGTTAAAATAAAAATTAGCCAGTGTCCGCGTTTTCCTACCTTCCAGTGGGTCGTCATTGGGCTGAAACAGACGCTCGCTGGATAGCAGCAAGCTGGCCAACGTTTGCTCGTTCCGCTGCAGATCGTTATCCTGCCGGTACTCGGAATTTAACTGCTCCTGTTGCTGGCCGGAAGCTGAAGGAACTGAACCGTGAAGTTGACGTTGATAGTCACCTTCGAAGAGAGAAACGGATCGCCGCACCGGTGGTTTCGTGCCGATGGCATCGCCGTTCTCGGTATGCAACTCCCCACCAACCACCGGCGGTAGGCCACCGATTGGCCAGCGCGGCAAATCGAAGGGCCCGAGCAGGGTTGGCTCCTGCACGGAGCCCGAAGGCATGGCGGAGGACGTACATTCGCTGGGAGGTAATGAACCGTACGCGCGGAACATTGTGATCGGAATTTTGACCTCCTTCGTTTCGCGTTGTTTTGCGATAGAAAGAGACAAAATACACACAAACAGACACACAAACAATCACACACACACACACACACACACACACACACACTTGCACAACACGGGCGTTTGCTGGGAATATGGCTCCAGGGGCGGAACTACGCTGCACGATGTGTTTACTGATTTCCGATTCTGCAGATCAAATGATTTCGGTAGCTTTCACACAACAACCACGCCAGCACTGCGGGGAACTCGTTATCGTAGCAGCAACTGTAGGGCGTTAGATAACACGGAAATACTATCTCGCACCGACACGACACGAGGCTCGGGCATCGGCCGTTAAAGGGCTAGCTGGATCAACCGGCTAGCGGAATACGCTTGTGATCCACACACAGAACTATTTCCGGCACGATTTCAGGGCGGATTAGGGCGGTTGTGATTTAACCCGGCACCGGAGTTGCTGGCAACACTGGTAACAGAAGTTAAACCAAAAAAATACGAACGAATAAAAGATAAACTTTTCCACCGAAAGCAAGAGCAAACCCAGCAGTGTAGAGTAGTTCACTGTTAATGGGTGAATAGTTCCTGTGTGACTATATCGCACAGCACAGCGACGAACGAACGAACGAACGTACGAGCTCGCGGTGTGACAGCTGTGTTGAGATCGTAGATCTGCCGTCACGATGCACAAGGAGCGGCAAGAGCGGGGTTTGGAAACGTTCGTGGAGCACGCGATCGCCATGTTTTGGAGCGATTGGGCGAAACAGGGAGGCGAAAGTGGTACGCGCAAAGACGTGTGACACCGCTAATCATACGCAAGCAACGGTACGGCCATCTTCACTTGCTCAGCGCGCCAAAATGTCAGTAACGGGGGTGTTGGTGGTGGTAACGGGTTGTGGACAGCAACGAACCACACTACGATAAGACGGTCCGCATACATAGACGCTGACACTAGGTTTAGGGGTAGTAGCACACCTGCACATTACCACGATGGCGGTGTTTGTCTAGTGTGCTCTCGCAGCGAACCGCACAGCGAACGGCCATGTGCAGTGTCAATGTTGCGGTGTTGTACCACCAACATCCACCAAAACGGCACCGGGCATATAGTTTCCATATCGCGCCGGCCCGTTGGTACGTGGAAAGTTGTCCACACGGTCCCCCCCTCCGCACACACTTTGTTTTCGTTGCGTTTATCTTCCGCTGTCACGAAGTGTTTGTGCCGCACTGTATACTGTGTACGGCATTTGCCGGTAAAAAGAAAAATGGGGAATGGCTGGTGCGGAAACACTGGTCACTTATGCGGATGGCAGCGTCGGCAACTTCTGTCCACGATGATCCGATGATAATCGCGCTTAATGTGTGTGTCCCAGCAATGCACACACACACACACATACAGCCCAAATGGGTCAAGATCGGCCGTTTCGGTGTTTGGCATAACGATTAATATCGATCAAGTACGATCAAAATATCATTAGCTGTACGGTCGTTGGGTGGGTTTTGTGCCCCATTTATGGAACTCAAATTACACGCCACGTGATTTCGAATATGCGCGGAACGATCGAATTTGTATTAGCCATCTAATCATATTCAGCACTGTTCTTTTTTTAATCGTTAGAACATCATTATTATTGTACAATTTTATTTTAAATTTGACATTAAAATTTAAAAAAAAATCATACTTTAGGCTACATAATTTATGTTTCACCGCAATGGCAGTAGCATCCATTGGACACAAAAATGGCCAGCTAACTGCAAAGCCTTCTGCCTAGCTCTTGTTTGGTTTCGCGTTCCACAGGGCAAATTAATTCGCAGTTGGGTGCTAATTTTGCCCGCCCCATTGGGTAAGATGTAAAATTTTCTTACGGTCTCTTATAGGTTGTGTTGTAACAGGGTTGTGCTCTAGTTTCAATCACGACGGCTTCAGCAGTTGAGGTGGATGTAAAATGCACCTTCATCAGAAACTCATACTGCGTGGTTGGGCCATCAATGTTTGATTATTATTATTATTATTATTATTATTATTATTATTATTATTATTATTATTATTATTATTATTATTATTATTATTATTATTATTATTATTATTATTATTATTATTATTATTATTATTATTATTATTATTATTATTATTATTTAATCAAATTGTTTGCCTCGCGGGCTGAACAATGGCATAAAAAAATTAAATCTAAAGTGGCCCTAAACTAAACCCTACAACGAAAAGAAGAAATTAAGAAAACTGCAGGAACAAGCGAGTACAACTAACCCGGAAAGAAAAAAAAAAGGAAGGAAACAAATAGAAGAGGAAATGGACAATTAAAAAAACAGAGTAAATAGAGTGGGAAGTAAAATAGAAAGCGAAAAGAAAACAGGGAAATTCCGTTCATATTCAATTCAAAATTGTTCATCATTTCACAAGCAATAAATTCAATAAAACGACATGTCCGAAGCAGTAACTACCCTTTTTTTTAAAGTACTATTGGCTTTTTATCCGCTTAGTTACATAACGTCTTGAACTTCGGGATTCGGGAAAGGTAATGTACTGTCGACAAATAAAACACTTCTAAAACTTCGCCTGCCGGAAAACAGCACAAAGTAGCAGAACGCAGTATGGCGTCCCCCCCCCCCCCCCCCCCCCCCCCCCCCAAAAAGCCTGACAGCTGTCACATACGTAGTTCATAGTATATGTCAAATTTATGACTTCCTTGCTTCGAGAAAGTGACATACGGGGGCGTAGCCTTTCCCTCCTCCGATGTGGTTCACGCTCGTTGATGCTGCACCACCGATTTCAGCTCAAGCGAAATTCCTGAAGGAACATAAGTCAGGACGGCTGACATTGACATACATACCTTTTACGGAGCGTGGCGACCTCCCGGTTTGGTTAGCGTCGAAATGATCTTCAATCGCCTTCGCCTGCTTAGACCACGGTTTAACAGAAGGCATCCGAAAATTTGCAAGTGTCGTCGGTTTATAGTTTGATTTTCTTCTACAAATCCACCTCATGACTGCACAGTGCAGCTGCAACACACAAGCAGTGCGATAGCCGAAGTTAAATTGAAATGGGCCCGATACCCCCGAAACTGTCACAATTCGCTGTGAAAATACGTTCACAACGTTGGTCCGGGATGGTTGTGCAATTGAAGCCTGTTGCTGACAAGAGCTCGGTTTGTGGTGTGGGTACTAGTGCCTTGCCTGCAGATTACCGATCCGACGCAAGAGGACGGTTTCTTTTTCCACTCGACTTCCGTTCTCCGCCCAGCGAGAGAATCTGCCACGTACAGGCGTGCGTTACTTTGATACGATGCTGGGGCATTAGAATTTGTGACAGGCAGCGCTAGTGGCGGGCACACATTATTTTCTCACTCGTTCCTACGCGACGAAGCATCCGGCTACCAACAAATGTCCACACAGCTGCTCCTACCCTCCTACCTCCCCCCACCCGGTGTACGGATTTATTCAAAGTCAGTAAAACACAATCTTTGCACCGGAAGTTCTTCTGTCGATAGCTCACAACCGGATGGCAGAGAGCATTCCGTGTGCTGTTGAGCAAAAAAAAACCAGCAGGAAGGGTCCACTGCTACAACGGTTTCCACCCCGTAAAACCGTACGGTTTATGGTTGTGCAAAAAAAAAAAGGCCAATCCCTCGGACCAATGCACATGGGCACCGGTGTACGGTCCCTAATCGGGGACTACAAATTACCAATGGTAATCGCACTAAGTGATGTGCCATTGGATGGCCCCTTTTTCGGCCAACTAGGTCAAAGTAACGAGTTCCCGAACGATTCCACAAGATTCAAGCAAGGGAAGCACCGAAGCAAAGCACGGTAAGCAAAAGGGCAAACGTGGAACGTTAAAGCTGTTTGAATGGTTTCAATTTCGCTCGATCTGGCTCAGGGGTGGATTTCCACCGGTACTGTACCGGGGAGCCCATTCACGTGGGTAATTTTCCTTGAGCCAAGCACAACACGGTGTGTGAGTGTTTTGTACGTATTGTGCGAGCACATGCCACGGCCTACTATGCGTCAGCTGTAAAAAGCACACGCACACCAACGCATGTAACCGTGGTGACAAGGTTTGTGTTTACATTCCCTGTCACGTGTAGTGTGCGACATTGAAACAAACTTGCCATCAACGCAGTAAGCGATGGCGGAGTTGGACAGGTGCCGCGAGAAGCGTTAGAGGCAACGGGACTATAACACTATGACGCAACTCAGACCGCGATGAAGTGCGATGCCATATCGCATACTGTCGGTGGTGAGGTGGTTGTGTTTTTTTTTTTTCTTCAGTGTATGCGATTCACAATGCACGCGGCGAGGAAAATAGAAACAAGAGGAATAGATGAGGGAATAAGTAGAGGTTGAAAACAGATACCGGCTTGCGAAGGGTAGAACAGTGTCAAAAGAGAATTTATTTTCTCCACATTCAATTCTAAATTATGTACTGTATGCATCTTAGGGTGAGGTGTCACCATAAGCTGTGAAACGCAACGACAAGGTAACGAAGCTGACAGACGGACCGACGTAGTCAAGTATCATCGTTACGATAGCACGATGCAAATGCAGACGGTAGCGCACGATAACGAATGTATGCAAACGAGGTGCATCAATGGGAAAACGCTGTACGAGGCCGGTCGCGCCGGTGACAGTGTGTGCAGCCGATCGGATCGAGTAGAGTTTGCGAATGAAATGAATTGAAAGTAATTTGCCACCCGTCAGTGCATCGTGCAAAAAAAAACATGATACGTGGCAATGAGGATGAGGCTCGGTTCCGCTGGACGGATGGTTATGCAAAGGTTACGAGTCATGCAACCATGGGGTGAAACCGGCAACGTCTGGTGATAGAAATGGATAAACGGTTTGCCCCAGTAGCGAATGATCGCGTGCGATCGTATGGGCTAGAGCAGTGTGTTGAGGTAAAACAGCAGTTTTTACAACCATTTTTACTGAATTATGATGACACTCGGAAGTAGATAACACACGAATGGGCCCGAAAATGACATTCCAACGAAAGTCGAATAAGTTCCCCTTAATGATGCCGTCTCGTAAAACTTCCGGGCAGGTGTCAAGTGCTGATTAGAGTGCTACCATTAGAAAATCCTCTCCAGCAGGGGAAAAAGGAGTCCAACATTCACGCACAAAATACAACCTCGAGCATAATAATTTTGTTGCGGCTGTAACACATTCACCACATTGCTGCCACATTCCAGTGACGAGCGCACAGCCGGAAAATCGAATTGCCAAATATGCCAAACATTTCGCTCATTATCTTTACCGGCTTGATAAAGTGGCGCGAGCGGAAGACATCTTTATAAGCTCGGCACCAGTCGGCACCGCTAACAGTCTCGGCTGCTCATCGTACAGCGCAAGACAATCTATCCCGCACCCGTTCAACACGTAGGAAACCTTAAAAGCAGCAGCAATGCGATGCGATGCTCTAAGGCGTCTAAAGTTCGCAACGGAAAGAAATTCAATTACATCGACTTTCTTTCCACCACGTGCCAGTCGATTGTGTCGCCCATGTTGCGAATAAAATGCACGACATCCGGAACCGGGACCTTCGATCCCTTGCTGTCGCACACATACCCAAGTTGTTGGGGCAAGTTCCAATTGAGGCTTAATTCTTCTTTACAGCTCGTAATAACTATGTCTATTGTCTGGCGACGCACGGGTTCGCACTGTTTTAATTTATAATTTTTCACGCCTGCAGCAAAAGGGCAAGAGTTTGCAGTGCGCAAGCATTTGGCGCGTAGAAACTGCTGATTGTTTGCAAGAAACCGTTCTAGGCTGGAAATGTTAATGTTTTCGTCGCGTTTTCTAATGGGCCACACACACACACACACATACCATCGTTCAAAAACCGACGTGATCGCCGCCGGTAAATGGGCAGCTTTCGTTCGACTTCTTGACATTGAACGGAACGGATGGGGGTTTTCCGCATTTGCACGCTTCAAGCGAGCGCCAAACTTGCACTTGAGGCAAACTGTGTGCAGCGAACCGTTTAGGCTACGGTTTTAAACTTTCCCCATGGGCACTCTTTCCAGCAAAAGGGTTCCGTGTAATGACACTGAGGTGGGGCTGAAGTCACGAGGACTGAAGCAAAAAAAAAGGAAGATGTCGTGCCACGTGCTGTACGTGCTTTTAAGGGTGGCTAGTCGCGATGAACGGTTATTGGGGGTAAATATCGTCTTGATGGAATCGTCTGCCAACCGGGAGTGATAACATTTTGTGTCACAATCACCACACACCGGGACGGTGGGGGAAATGTATTTGTATTCGTGAATCGATCCCGGTGCAGCACGTACCACATTATTGTGAACCATTGTGATGTGTAAAGTGTTAATTGATTAAATTTTAAATCGATTTATTGTAAACAAAACCATAATCCGCTGCCTTTTGAGCAAAAAAAGATTGTTCATGTACGGACGTATCGTAAAGTTTAAAGTGTGTTACTTTGCTGAAACTAAACTAACACTTCAACAGTGTGTTGCATGAGCTACAAAGATGGCTATGCATGTCGGTGCGTAGCAAACCATCGTTATGCAACTCAACTGCAGGCATCGTTAGTTTGTTTCAATTTGTTAGCCACCACACTGTAACAAACGAAAAGTTCTCATCTGCATCAGTCGTTCGCATCGATGCATTGCAAGATGCAGACCGAGCCACAACCACTCTGCCGCCGCTTCATCGCAAACCACACATACACATCGTTCGCGCTCGTTCGCCACCAACCAGACCAACAGTGCATACCATTCCGATGGCGTTTTTCGACGATGTTCGGCTGCACATACGTAGTGTAGTAATCCACTGCCTTCATTGTTGCAGCGCTATCGCAAACTTCTAACCAACCGGGTGGATGGATAGATGTGCGATGCTAGATTGTGGAGGCTTCAACACTACCCAGCGACCGTCGATGGGGCTCTGTCATTGTCGCTACTACACATATCACTCACACGCCCAATCCGGATAAGCAATGAAAGCTTTGCGATCACTGTCAACTGCGATGCTGTTGCGAAAGCCTGTAAGGTACTGTTGCAAAAGCGAGACCCTTATCGGTGATGGCTTTTAAAGTGTGGGAGTACCGCTTTGCTTAGCTAAATACACTTTTGGAGTTATTTATTACGAAACATACGGGAATAGTGTAACGCATCATGTTACGTCAATTTTACTGAATGAAATTAAAAAATAATACACTTTTAAAATCCAGCAAGTTTCCATTCATTTTTTTTTTTTTGCAAAAAATTGGGGTTTTATTGTGAAAATTTGTTCGATAACTTTCATTCGACGGCATACCAGCATCAGCAACTGATAAATTGCAGATCAAAACACATTCGTGTCTTCTAAACTAAAGCTAAAATTTAGTCAATTGTAAGTTCCTCGAACAAGCAGAAACATATTCCACGTTCGTTCTGCAACGTTTAAAATGGGTCAACGAAATTAAATAGTGTCAAGTATTATCCTTAAGGTGATCGAGGTAGCGGTGATCTTGAACTATTTAGTCGACAAAATATATTTTATAAGTGTCAAAGTTTTTGACACAACTTGCCCATTCAGAGCATTGAAGCTTAGCACGAATGACGGGAGAGGGCGCCACCAGCAATGCAAATAAAAATGGCTGCATTTCGAAGATCGAGCCCTAATCCTGTTGCAAACGAGAAAAGACCAGTAAAATTCTGAACGTCTCTCATATAAACGAGGCTGTTAAAGATTTACTGCTAAAATACGAAAATTTGCAACACAGGGCATTGTCATATAGCCCAGCAATACCTTTGTGGAAAATTGCTATTGACTGTCAAGCCTTATCATCAATCCGATAAGAAGTATACAATTCTTGCAGTACAGTATGTAATATTTAACAGAGCATAACTGCTAGTGATTACTTGACTTTTGATAAATTAATAGCTTTCCGGGATTAATGAATATTTTTATGTTACAATCTACCACTTCAATCTCCGCAAACAATGAGACTTGTTGCAGTGGCATGAGGCACACTTTTCTTTATCTTATAGAGTGGGTATAAATGCTTTCCGCTAAAGCTTTATAAGTGGAAAACTTCTTCTTTTTGGTTTAACGACTTCCTAGGTCATGTATGCCGTTTCTGGCTAACTAGATTAATTTTATCAAGTAGCCCGATAGTCAGCCATTGCTACTATAACGGCCATCGAGGAAACGGCCAGGATGGGATTTTGTACCGGACTTTTCGCGTGGAACTGGCGCCACTAACGAATGCATCACCCGACAGTCGGGTTTTGCCTAGTTTACACTCGAACAAATTTACAGCGTAGATTAGAATGTTAAAATTCAGTAAAGTGAATTAATTGATGGCCTTATTAATAAATGTCCAAAAACCCTATATAAACCCTATTTATAGGCCTAATAAATTGAAAGGAAAACGTTGAAAGTGAGTGATGTTCTTTACGTTGTGTACCTTACCAAACATGATTATAGTTTCAGGAAATGTCACGAATAATGCAACTACGCCTTTACCTGTAAGAAAATAATAAAAAAAGAAACATTATTTTTTGTTATATTTATTATTATTGCTATTACAATAATTATTTAAATCAATTTAATATATCACACGCAGTACCTTTCAATACGGTACACAGCACGTTAGTAATCCTTATCGTTTTGTATTGTGAGAGTAATGCTTTAACTTAATGCTTTACCTTTTAGTAATGCTTTACCACCAATAAAATCATCACCTCATTCGGTTCGGACATAAGTGTTGCCAGGTGAGTATGTCGGAACAGTAGACCGTCGACGACCCCCGAGTGTCAAGTAACCAAAGACCCCTGTTGGGATAGTACCAGTACCAGTACCGGTACGCTGTTGGTAATCATTGCCTAACCGACAAACTTCCCCCACAATAGTGTCACCACTTCCGTTAGACCACGGTACGGTGGGCTCGTTGGCTAAACGGCTGCGCCATCGTCCGGGAACGTCGGGTCGGTGTAATCAGAAGTGAAGATAAATTATTACTCGTGAAACTAGGTCAGCCGGCACAAAGTGCATGGCTCATTGTCAGCACCCGTACCACCCGTAAACGGCAAATAAGACAGTGAGGCCGGGAAGCCCTTCTGAGGAAGCGATGAAATATGGTACATTTTTCATGCATGGAGCTTGCATGAAGGTGGTGCTTGTTTTGTCTGTTCTTACGAAAGCGTAAGGACGCTAATTGTCGGGATGTACTGTCAAGCTTGAAACATCATCAATATCGGCCCACATAATGGCCAGCCGATCGTGGTACAGCTATTGATCCGAACTCTCCAATGTCCCATGCTCTTGATAAGCTTCCCATCATCGGAACATCAGCATTCGAGTGGTCCAGACACCTTTCCAGAAGGATAAACTCTTCGTATTGGAAACAATGCTTTAAGCAGTTGCCGTTGTAGATATTTTTTATAACTAATGAATGTACTAAAGAATGCTTGCAGTATTTTTACGAAAAATCTCCGTTCAATTCAGTTAGTTATTGATTAAGGTGTAAATCGTTGCTCACAGTTTACTAAAAGCGCCCACACTCTGGGTGGATGTTTCCCAATACGTACGGAGATGAGCTTTGTTCTGCTGGTAGACACGCATTGCAAGCTCGGTGTGGTCAACATCTGTTGACCATGGGTAGGTACACATGCATGATTCTTCCCTAACCCCAACCCAACCTAAAACGGGTACTTGAAAACGAAGGGGCCTTTTCGGTTGGTTGAATCTCACACACGATCGGTTGTACGCCTGTGCTTCAAAGTAACCGCAAATCTTCTCATTTTGCAACAGATGGCACGGGCCCAGGTACGGAGTGAGTGCAATCGAGCCTCATGCTGAGTACGGTCGACATTAGAACGATTTGCTCCCCGGAGTTCCCCGGGGCGTGTGATGCGAGTGCTTGAAACATTTTCGTACCGAGCGGGACAGTAGTCTGTAAAGACGCACCACGCAGGATATGGCGATTCGTTCACATTCCGACAGATTATTTCAGTGGGCTGAGCTATCTAAGGTATGCTCTGGGATTCAATAAAGCGAATCGTTGCTTTACTACCAATCCGCCTGTTTTGCAGAAGACAAACAATGAAACGAGACAAAACCGGTCCAGTTTTTTTAATACGATCGGTACAGAACGGAAAATGCATCCCTTTTTAAAAGGCTGTGCTGTATGATAAACGTCGAGAAGGCTCGCACATGCAAACGCACCAGTACCGCGCCAGCATGTTGATGATAACATCAATTATGTTTTTTCTCTACCTTCCTGAAACATTAATTACGCCCCACTAATTACACCCGTCAAGTAAATTTCCCTTTCCCCGCAACATGCTGCCGTGCCGTTTCACGTTCATTCCGTTTCGCGTTTGCAAACGCGGATGCTGATAAGCTTCTCGGGCGTTTACACGGCAAAGAAAAAGTTTATAAGCCAGTTTGCGTTTGCTTTTCGTTTTCCGGTTTTTTTTTCTTTCTCTCTTTCCTCGCTGGTTCACGAGCAACAGCAACACGAGCGCGCAAAGTGTCGAATTCTTTGCAAAGAGCGATTAGGAGGTAGATGAATTATTTGCCAACATTTACAACCACCAACACGATAGGGAACGTTCGATCGTCACGTTTGTCACCACGGTAAGTGAAGTTGAGAAATTATTTCATAACAACAAACAAGCATGGTTTGGGGCTATAAATAATTGCAAGGCGTGAACAATGTCGCTGTAAATTAAGGTAACACAACGATGAGATTTTCCACGAAACACTTTAAGCTTCTTTGTCTGAATTATTTAATGCACATTTAATGCTAATGGCTAATGTTTCTTCGAATGCATACGATGATCGTGTGCATCGTGTTTTTTGAGCTCATTATATTCTAGGAGTACGAAATCATAATTTAAATTTCAAGAAGCTTTGAAGGTTAATTAAGGGAGCTGGGAAACTATTTTCTTCTAGCGATCATTATAAGTCGAAACAGCGGCGGATCAAACGGTAGGCGGAGTAGGCGGTCGCCTAGGGCCTCGCCGTGTTGGGGGCCCTAAACAACTTGTGCCGATTGTGCGATTTTTGGAAATTTAATAGCAGAGTTAACTTATAGCATAAAACCTAATTAAAAAGGTAGAAAATTGGTTATCCTTGGTAGATAATTTTTTTTGTTTGATTAGCTGTATCGGCCCGTTTACACGGCTACGCAAGAGAAGTATGCAGTGTATTCAAACTCCTTCTTCTTTATCGGCACGACATCTTCAGGATGTTTAAGCCTACCATTTCTATTTTTTTACTTTATTTACCCGTAGGATAGGCAGTGCTGCGTACGGAAAGCGGTCTTGTTTTTTTTTGCATTGAAAACTCAGTTAGTGTTGTAGAAAAATTAGTGAGTGCTTTGTGGTCTTGTATGCCTATAATTTGCTACTGACTATCAAATTGTGCCTGAGAAGCACATAGTGTGTTTCATACTGATGTAAATGTGCAAGTGTAAATGTGACGACATGATCGCAAGTGTCTTCACAATGAGCGAAAAGATCGGCCCAGAAATTCTTGGATTTCTTGACGCACGGACAACCGACCTAAAATTGGAGCATCAAACTTAATACGCGAAAATCAAGCGAACGATCGAAATTCACATGAATATGTGCCACTAGAGTTGACAAAATGTTGACAAATTTGTCCAATGACCAAATCAGCTGGGCAACTGTAAAAACCACTATGCCGTAGCCGCGCACACAATTATTTTCAGATTTCCGATACCAGGAGAGCATGGTTTCCCAGAGGTGACATCTGCAGCTTGGGACAAATTTGCCCATCACAATTGCTATTGCATACTATCAAACACGTGAGAACGATCGCTAATAAGGAAGATCAATAAAACGGAAAGCATCCTTCATCTCGCTCAAACTTTCCGTCGGTTGGTACGAAAATCCATGCAAACCAGCTGTTTTCAGATTTCCGATACCAGGAGAGCATTCACGGCAGAAGTAGCACCTTGTACAGCAATTTTGGTCGAAAAACGCCGAAAGGTATGCAATGTTTAAACATTAACTTTCCCGTTGGTCGAGTAAAATTAGACAGCAATTTTGCTCTAGAACCGCCGAAAGGTATGCAATGTTTAAACACTAACTTTCCCGTTCGTCGAGTAAAATTTCGCAGTAATTTTGCTCGAAAACCGCCTAAAGGTATGCAATGTTTAAACACTAACTTTCCCGTTGGTGGAGCAAAATTTCTTCGAAAACTACCAGTTCCCGAATGTATAGTACCAGGAGAGCATCCACGGAAGAGGTAGCTCCTGGTACTGCGCCGGAAGGTATGCAATCACTTGCAATGCGCCGAAAGGTATGCAATGTTTATACACTAACTTTGCAACCAATTTTCCGCCGTAAGGTATGCAATGTTTATACACTAACTTTTCATACAAACCAGCTGTTTTCAGATTTCCGATACCAGGAGAGCATGTACTTCAGGAGGTGACATCTTCCATCCCCCTCCACCCCTTCCCAACAAGATGGCGGACAAGATGGCGGACAAGATGGCGGACAAGATGGCGGCCAAGATGGCGGCCAAGATGGCGGACAAGATGGCGGACACAAGATGGCGGACAAGATGGCGGACACAAGATGGCGGACAAGATGGCGGACAAGATGGCGGACAAGATGGCGGACAAGATGGCGGACAAGATGGCGGACAAGATGGCGGACAAGATGGCGGACACAAGATGGCGGACAAGATGGCGGACAAGATGGCGGACAAGATGGCGGACAAGATGGCGGACACAAGATGGCGGACAAGATGGCGGACAAGATGGCGGACAAGATGGCGGCCAAGATGGCGGCCAAGATGGCGGACAAGATGGCGGACACAAGATGGCGGACAAGATGGCGGACACAAGATGGCGGCCAAGATGGCGGACAAGATGGCGGACACAAGATGGCGGCCAAGATGGCGGACAAGATGGCGGCCAAGATGGCGGACAAGATGGCAGCCAAGATGGCGGCCAAGATGGCGGACAAGATGGCGGCCAAGATGGCGGACAAGATGGCGGCCAAAATGGCGGACAATATGGCGGACACAAGATGGCGGACAAGATGGTGGACAAGATGGCGGACAAGATGGCGGACAAGATGGCGGACAAAATGGCGGACAATATGGCGGACAAGATGGCGGACAATATGGCGGCCAAAATGGCGGACCAAGATGGCGGACAAGATGGCGGACAAGATGGCGGCCAAGATGGCGGCCAAGATGGCGGACAAGATGGCGGACAAGATGGCGGACAAGATGGCGGACAAGATGGCGGTCAAGATGGCGGACACAAGATGGCGGCCAAGATGGCGGACAAGTTGGCGGCAAAGATGGCGGACAAGATGGCGGCCAAAATGGCGGACAATATGGCGGACACAAGATGGCGGACAAGATGGTGGACAAGATGGCGGACAAGATGGCGGACACAAGATGGCGGCCAAGATGGCGGACAAGATGGCGGACACAAGATGGCGGACAAGATGGCAGCCAAGATGGCGGCCAAGATGGCGGACAATATGGCGGCAAAGATGGCGGACAAGATGGCGGCCAAAATGGCGGACAAGATGGCGGACACAAGATGGCGGACAAGATGGTGGACAAGATGGCGGACAAGATGGCGGACAAGATGGCGGACAAGATGGCGGACAAGATGGCGGACACAAGATGGCGGACAAGATGGCGGACAAGATGGCGGACAAGATGGCGGACAAAATGGCGGACAATATGGCGGACACAAGATGGCGGCCAAGATGGCGGACACAATATGGCGGACAAGATGGCGGATAATATGGCGGACAAGATGGCGGACAAGATGGCGGACAAGATGGCGGTCAAGATGGCGGACACAAGATGGCGGACAAGATGGCGGACACAAGATGGCGGACACAAGATGGCGGACAAGATGGCGGACAAGATGGCGGACAAGATGGCGGACAAGATGGCAGCCAAGATGGCGGCCAAGATGGCGGACAAGATGGCGGCCAAGATGGCGGACAAGATGGCGGACAATATGGCGGACACAAGATGGCGGACAAGATGGTGGACAAGATGGCGGACAAGATGGCGGACAATATGGCGGACAAGATGGCGGCCAAGATGGCGGACAAGATGGCGGATAAGATGGCGGACACAAGATGGCGGACAAGATGGCGGACAAGATGGCGGACAAGATGGCGGACAAGATGGCGGCCAAGATGGCGGACAAGATGGCGGCCAAGATGGCGGACAAGATGGCGGACAAGATGGCGGCAAAGATGGCGGACAAGATGGCGGCCACAAGATGGCGGACAAGATGGCGGACAAGATGGCGGACAAGATGGCGGACAAGATGGCGGACACAAGATGGCGGACAAGATGGCGGACAAGATGGCGGACACAAGATGGCGGACAAGATGGCGGACAAGATGGCGGACAAGATGGCGGACAAGATGGCGGACAAGATGGCGGCCAAGATGGCGGACAAGATGGCGGACAAGATGGCGGACAAGATGGCGGCCAAGATGGCGGCCAAGATGGCGGACACAAGATGGCGGCCAAGATGGCGGACAAGATGGCGGCCAAGATGGCGGACAAGATGGCAGCCAAGATGGCGGCCAAGATGGCGGACAAGATGGCGGCCAAGATGGCGGACAAGATGGCGGTCAAGATGGCGGACAAGATGGCGGCAAAGATGGCGGACAAGATGGCGGACACAAGATGGCGGACACAAGATGGCGGCCAAGATGGCGGACACAAAATGGCGGCCAAAATGGCGGACAAGATGGCGGACAAGATGGCGGCCAAGATGGCGGATAAGATGGCGGACAAGATGGCGGCCAAGATGGCGGCCAAGATGGGGGACACATGATGGCGGACAAGATGGCGGCCAAGATGGCGGACAAGATGGCGGCCTATATGGCGGCCAAGATGGCGGCAAAGATGGCGGTCAAGATGGCGGACAATATGGCGGACAAGATGGCGGACAAGATGGCGGACAAGATGGCGGACACAAGATGGCGGCTAAGATGGCGGCCAAGATGGCGGACAAGATGGTGGACACAAGATGGCGGCCAAGATGGCGGACAAGATGGCGGACAAGATGGCGGATAAGATGGTGGATAAGATGGCGGACAAGATGGCGGACAAGATGGCGGACAAGATGGCGGACAAGATGGCGGACCAAGATGGCGGACAAGATGGCGGCCAAGATGGCGGACAAGATGGCGGACAAGATGGCGGACAAGATGGCGGCCAAGATGGCGGACAAGATGGCGGACAAGATGGCGGACACAAGATGGCGGACAAGATGGCGGACCAAGATGGCGGACAAGATGGCGGCCAAGATGGCGGACAAGATGGCGGACAAAATGGCGGACAATATGGCGGCCAAGATGGCGGCCAAGATGGCGGACAAGATGGCGGCTAAGATGGCGGACAAGATGGCGGATAAGATGGTGGATAAGATGGCAGCCAAGATGGCGGCCAAGATGGCGGACAAGATGGCGGACAAGATGGCGGACAAGATGGCGGCCAAGATGGCGGACAAGATGGCGGCCAAGATGGCGGACAAGATGGGGGACACATGATGGCGGCCAAGATGGCGGACAAGATGGGGGACACATGATGGCGGCCAAGATGGCGGACAAGATGGCGGCCAAGATGACGGACAAGATGGCGGCCAAGATGGCGGACAAGATGGCGGCCAAGATGGCGGACAAGATGGCGGACACAAGATGGCGGACACAAGATGGCGGCCAAGATGGCGGACACAAGATGGCGGCCAAGATGGCGGACAAGATGGCGGACAAGATGGCGGACAAGATGGCGGATAAGATGGCGGACAAGATGGCGGACAAGATGGCGGACAAGATGGCGGACAAGATGGCGGACAAGATGGCGGCCAAGATGGCGGCCTATATGGCGGCCAAGATGGTGGCAAAGATGGCGGTCAAGATGGCGGACACAAGATGGCGGACAAGATGGCGGACACAAGATGGCGGACACAAGATGGCGGACAAGATGGCGGCTAAGATGGCGGCCAAGATGGCGGACAAGATGGTGGACACAAGATGGCGGCCAAGATGGCGGACAAGATGGCGGACAAGATGGCGGATAAGATGGTGGACAAGATGGCGGACACAAGATGGCGGACAAGATGGTGGACAAGATGGCGGACAAGATGGCGGACAAGATGGCGGCCAAGATGGTGGCCAAGATGGCGGCCTAGATGGCGGCCAAGATGGCACCAAAGATGGCGGTCAAGATGGCGGACACTAGATGGCGGACAAGATGGCGGACACAAGATGGCGGACACAAGATGGCGGACAAGATGACGGGTGGTAGGTGGTGACTCGTGGGAGGTGGGTGGGGGTCCGTGGGAGATGGGTGGTCGCATGTTGGTGGTGAGAGGTGACCCGTGGTAGGTAGGAGGAGACACGTGGGAGGTAGGTGGTGACACGTGGGAGGATGGTGGTGACAGGAGGAGGGTGGTGACACGAGGAGGGAGGTGAAACGAGGGAGGAGGTGACACGAGGTTGGAGATGACTGCTAATTTACGGCTAATTGACGGCTTTCGGCGGTTTTCAATCAAAATTGCTGTACAACGTGCTACCTCTTCCGTGGATGCTCTCCTGGTACTATACACTCGGAAACTGGAGTTTTCGAAGAAATTTTTCACGACCAACGGGAAAGTTAGTGTTTAACCATTGCGAGCAAAATTGCTGTACTAGGTGCTCTTTCGTGGATGCTCTCCTGGTATCGGAAATTTGAAAACAGCATCTTCCTTAAACTAGTGAACGCTCTCACGGGTTTGATAGTATGCAATAGCAATTGTGATGGGCAAATTGGTCCCAAGCTGCAGATGTCACCTCTGGGAAACCATGCTCTCAATCATGATCAATGACCATGATCAATTGTTAAAAAAGTTCAGTAAGTAGGAGCTCACCACAGAAGTCAACCGTTAATTTTTGTTCATCGCCTAAAACATCTACATGAGCGGAACAGGTTGCTAAGAAATTTCGCTGATTGTTACCGAAAAGTAAACCGATTGGAAACTGTACCTTGGGCGAAAAAATCGTAGAAGGCGTTGGACTAATCAGGAATCATAAATGTACGTAAATCGTAGAAAATGTGATCCAGTGGCGTTATGGTTCTCCTTAGCTTATACAAACGTTTATATATAGACTAGCTTAACGGCCCGGTTTCAGGGCTACGCAATAGAACTCTGAGTTGTACGCAAGGGAACTTTGTTTTCGATACTTTGCTGATGTTTGTTTGATCATGGAGGTAGTCTTTCAACACAAAAACTTGACCTAGCATTTTAGTTTTCAAATGCTAAAAGCTAAGCAAATCTAACCGGCTGTGCATAACACAAATTACTATTATTATTAAACAAAATTTGCGTTGTTTGCTTAATGGGATACAGAATGTTAAACAATCCACTAAATAACAAATAAACAAAAGAATCGAAATTCACAACTTAGTAACTCGCTCATTCTGTATTGCAAATCGTACTGGACTATATTCCTGTTATCAAGACTCGGATTACAAGTCACGGTGATGAACAGATCTGGTTTGCCCAAAAGCACAAACAACGATCATTGAATTTTGATACTGTGCCCTCATGTATCCGCTGCAACTGAGTTTTGCATGGCGAATCTCCCGGAAGCACAGCGAGCGAACCAATTCGATGGCAAAGTGTTCCTTGGATGCTGTAGTTGTAAATTCCACCACGTGCAGCTTCTCGAAGTTGGCGCACCTATGATTGTAGCTACATTTAGAAGAGTACAGGTGCAGTGGTAACTGGTGTTGGTGGTGATTTAGCCGGTTCCGATATTGTATTCGAAGATGGTGATGGCCCTGGTGGTCCATTTGAAGAAGATGATTAGGAACGGCCCAGCGGCGGATCAAACGGTAGGCGGAGTAGGCCCTTTCTTACTGCGCTTTTCGCCTTGTCTCATTTCAAGTCCCCTCAATGTTCCCCTACCCTTCTGCATCGTTTTTAGAGGCCCCAACTATAATTCCGCCCAGGGCCTCCAAGGGAATTGATCCTCCACTGAGTCGAAATATCTTTAGAATAAAAATTCTAATTTTCTATGCGAAATGTTTGATGTTTCATTATACTCTGAAAATTTTGTAATTCGCATCTGATCGTCGTAGTATTACTGACACTAAGGACAGTCGTAAATTAACGCATGGTGCCATTTGAATAGGCTTAATAAATTAATCATTTTAAGAAAAGCGATTTCTACCACAAACATAAGACTCAACGAATAGGACCATCAACGCGTGAAGATGACTTTGTGCTTATTGTTAAAGCCTATCAACACTCGACTTCAACTGCAGCCGGAAAGCTACAAATAATCAAATTCGCGTGTAAATTTAATTGAAATCCGTCATATTTATTTGCTTGCGAATCCTGTTGCGACCATCAAGCAAACATCCACACACACACACACACGTACACTCACAAATATTAACTTAATTGATTCGATTTGTTCTGCCAGCGCTCTGTCCACCGCTATTGTCGCCGGGCGCACAAGCTCTGCAACTCGCGGACCTTAAACCGAACTAATTGAAAACTTTTCCGCAACACTTGGCATTCAATTGGCGCAGCTGCTCCACTCATCGTGTTGAAGGATGCGAAGGATTTTGACGATGTCTTAGATGAGTCGTTCTTGCCATTTTCCATTATTATTCCCTTTTTTGCCTTTTGGTTAGCAAGGCTCTCGTTGGGTTTGAAGGAGCCGGCGTAGGCGTGGTGGCCGTTTAAAGGCTTCACGAAACGTGCTTTACCGAAAGGCAAAACGGAAAACAAAAAAAAACGGAAACGAAGGTTGATAGGAACGGTAGATACCGATGATGTTGATGATAATGGAGAACGCAGTGGCGTATGGTCTGGCCTTGAAGGTTTCGATTTTTATTTTGGTGCTTTTTGTGTTGTACCCCGGCGAAACGCTGATGATTCTGACAGCACCGAGTTCATGGTACTCAAATGATAGAGATGATGTTCTGTGCACCGAAACTCCTTACCACAAGAGTACCACGAAACCGATGGCTGTATTATGCTATCATTAGCAGCACAAATATATGCACACTTTTCCTACACATTTCCCGTTCGTTGTGCGCTGTCGTTCGAATGTGCTTTCCGGAGTGAAGCTTTTTGTTCTCTCTCTTTTGATTATCGCTACCGTTTTGGGTGGCTTTCTTCTAGTGCTTTAACAAAAAAAGAACAAGAAAATGAATAGCTTTCCTAAAAAAACGTCTCTGCTCTGGCTCGAGCTGGCATTTGGTTCCTTTTGCATTGCTTTCGGTATGCTTATACGTGTGAGTCCATTCGATTTCGGTTTCCGCTGCGGGACGATCGGATGTTATTTTTTAATTTAGGGAAAATTAGGTCCTGTTTTTATGATATTCATTGTTTTCGTTCAATTTTGTTACGGCAGGTTTCCAAGCCAATCGATTTCTGTCCAATTTAAGGCGACTGTTTAATGACGACTGTTTCTCACTTTACGGGCAGTGCTTTAAGCTGTTACCCGTCGTTCCCGTAAATCATTCTTTCGAACAGCAACGATACAATTAATAACAATCGCTCGTTGCTGCAAAACCCGCGCTAAAATACAGCGCATCGCATGATTCACCAGTGATGGGTTTGGTTTTACAGTGAGAAATATGATATTTTCAGCTAAAAAAAAAAGTTACAGCAACACAAGGGGTGCCCCACGGAAATTGGCACAATGATGGAGGATGATAGATTAGTGTACGGCTTGTACGGATACCGAAGGATTATTATTTGAGTAAAATCGGAAAACACCATCGGCAAGACAAACGTCAACATGATCCCATTTGTCACCGACTGACAGGTTTAATATTTTCCATCCAGCTGGCCCCCGTTTCGTGTGCGAGAATGGTTCTAGTTTTAACACGTGTTTAGTAGTTGATTCATTTTTCGGTAAGGGTTACCTGAGCAAGGCTGAGCCACAGAGACGGGTCAGATTGACGATCGCTGTCAAGTAATGCGGACATCTTGCAGGAGGTTTAATTTAACGGCCTTTTGAAAATCAATTTCGCTGGGGATGGCAGTTTTCTAGCGCTCTTCACTGTGTTCGGGATTTTCATTTAACACCATCCGTGGTCAGACCAAAAATGATCCGCACTTTGTTCAAAAATTCTTTGTTATCAACAAACATGTTATGCTTTAAAATAACCCATTAATAAACTACATGTATAATAGTGTTATTCAGCATGAAACTTCCTGAAATACTTTCACTAGAAGTCGTAATTGTGCAATCTACGATACAACTTCTCTTTGTGTACGCTTTCGCACTAAGGGCCAGTTCGAATCCGTTTTAATCACAACTCAAGACTCGACTTAGGTTCCTTTTTGGTGACCTTTTTAATATCGAGCTTTATTCAGACTAATTGAAGTTCGCTACTATTTTTTAATTCTACCTCTCTTTGACCCTCGCTCACCAATACTCGTGTCGTACCGGTTCTTCCGACACTGTAGCGGGGATTGCCTATTGTATGGTGCAACACTTTGAAAGTCTTTAAGTCTAAAATATTTGTTTAATTTCACATTTGTTATCTTCATCCAGGCGATCTTAATTCAATCGCTATACAAATTTTAGTTGGAGGCGACGCATAACGTTTCCATGGTAACATTATTTCCAACACCCATGGACCTTTTTTGTGTGTGGAGCATTTTTGATTTCACAGCTCTACTTTAAACTCCTTTCTTTCGCTATGCCTTCTATGATCCCCTCGCCAACTATTTACTTTTCCATGTATACTATGATTTTAGCAAATGGCTTTTACACGTATCGACGTCCACAGACGCGCAATTTGAGAATGGTTTTAGTTGTTGTCCCCTGGAAGTCGCACGTTTTCTAGCAGTTTTCGTTCGGATCCTTTACAAGTTTTCGAAAAGATTTTAATTATGGTCGGTGATACAGATAACGGCATAACGCAACAACAATAGCTCTTGGAATATGCTTTGCCAAATAGTTTTTTTATGAGAGCCAAAGTGGCCCGAGATGAGAAATTTGATCATTTATTAAACTAAATAAAGTAAACTAATTAAACTAAGTAAAATGTGTAAAGTAACTCTTTTAAAACATCTTTGAGTATACGTACACTACGGAATTCTGTTGCATAGCCCTGTAACCGGGCCGATTAGCTAGTTTAATTCAAAATATCGCTAGGTTGCACCGAACGTTGAACCACGAGTAGTGCCGCCCCCCCTAAAGCATTAGGTGCAATTTAATCAACCTGAAAATACACCTCTTTAAACGAAATGGCACTCGTTTACTTTTAACCACTATCTAGGTAAAGCTTGCGCTAGCCAGATGTATAATGATCGAATCTATCGTAAAAAGCAATGACTTCTAACACGAACAACAAACCACTTTTGCTTGCGTTTTTTTTTTTGCTTGCGCTTTGTTTGAAGATAAAGCGCACTGAAGGGCATTTTCTTGGTAGCGTCCTGTTTCAAGAGTGAAACGTGACTGAAGTGGACCGGCTCTTCCATGATGGCATACCACTTAAGTCAGAATGAAAAAAATGAAGCATTATGCTCATGATTACGCTAATTGTCCATCGATAAATCAACGGAACGCAGTTAAGAGTTGTAACGTTGGTACGATAAGACATTTAAATTAATCAAATGTCAAATAGGTGTTTAGTTTAATATTTTTATATTACTTGCTGGTGACGGATTTTACAGAATAATTCAATAGTTCAAACAAAAGAAAAACAGTTATTTAATATTATTTAATTGTTTTATAAATCCATTTGCACTCGTCAATAATCAATACATATCCTGGATATGTGTGTTTATACTTTTTCTACCAAATATAATAAAAAAAAATCAGTGTAAATTCAATGGGAATTCCCTCCATTCATCTTGGCATTATGGCGTGCGGGGGCAAACATGCCCGGTGCACACAATTTCATGGTACACCGCCACAGGAAAAATCGGCAACAACGCAACGACAGTGCACAAATCAGGCGAACAAAAGCAAATCGGTACCATGTGCAACGCGTCATCGTCGTGAACAACACATGGTTCTTATAATGGAAAAACCGGTACACCATAGCTCTTGTTGGTTTTGTGCACAGCGATTGAGCCCATACCTCAACGGAAAATCAATCAACGAATGCTGATTTTAATTTATTCATCAAATTTGTCGCAGCAGACGATACAGCGGTACGACCAACCGTGTCCCATGCGCCGCCACCACCCACCACCATGAACGTTGGTGGTCCTCTTCGGTCCGTTGGTAATCAGAATTGTGCTTTTCATGTACATAATCTGCATCGTTCGCATACCTACACACATGCAGGCTCACACGGTTATTTCATACAGTTTTTTCTTGCATTGCCCGAGAGCGTGTGGAGAGTGATTTGTATCCCTTTTTTTGGGGAAGGCTACGTCAAAATAATCTCTCCAATAAATGAGCTCATTTCCATTCCATAAATGGTTAAATTTGAGCCAGTCCGAGTTGCAGATGCTATGCAATAAAAGGCATAATTTTGCAATCGGTATTACGTTTGACCTTCCTCTGCATGTACACGCAAAAATTGCAAAATATTATGAACGCTTCGTGTCTATTGATCCCGCAAAAGTTAATTTATAACAGGGATGCTTTTGAAATACTTTTTTTAAAGTGTGATGTTGTGATGAAATGAATTAATTGTTTGTTTTATACATTGAATGCAATTCTATTTAGCTTAAACATTCAAATTGGTACCAACTCGTCTGCGATGTTGTTGATCACAATAGGAATATTTCGTGAAAATTAATTTAACGTTGTAATTAGTAAGACTTCCCGTTTTACGGTCAACTGATTTGTGCATAATATACATGGTATATATACAGAGATTTAGAACATAAAAAATATAATGGATGAATTTTAAGAACAGAAATTAATTTAGTCAATAAAATAACTACTATTGTTACACGCCGAGCTTCTTCGGCAGACCACGCGAAGGACTGATCCTTTGGCTGAAGACTCAGTGCGACGTTAACGTAGTTTTCTCGGTGACGCAGCGGTGGTGATTCGTCCCGCTTACCAGACCTTCCCGCTAGTTGCTCCTTATCCAATGCTTGGGGAGCCTATTCAGACAGAAAGGGGGTAAGGTTCCGAAAACCAGAGCTCTGATACATGAAACCTTCACTGTTTGCTGTTTCTACCTCAACCGATTTATACAAACTGCTTTACAGAACAATTGCTCCCGCTTATATTGCCATTTAAAAACAAAAATCATAGCTTCCTTAAACTATTTTACTGCAGTTTACAATGTTACATTTTCGTATGGTTACTTCGATTCAAAATTCCAAAACGCAACAACTATAGATACTACTGTGTCGTTTATCTCTGTCTGTGTTCGTGTTCTATTGTTAGATGTATTGTATTTGTACTGAAACCTGATCGAAGTGGGAGAAGAACAATGAACGTTGATTTTTACACGATATGTTTTAGTCTAGTTTATTATTTATTTACTGAAGGTTGGCGGTTACATTGATGCTCCGTACATCATAGAAATGTAAAACTTTCTAGACCTGATCGTGATGGTCAAAGGCAATTTTAAACACAGAATTTGTTTAAATTAATCTGCTTAATAATGAATAAATGTATTAAAAAAAACTCCTTAAACCTAGTTTACAACATTTTTGCAATTCACATCTTTGTGGCCTTTGCGTGTCTGGCCCACAGTAGAAACCAAAAGCAGCGATGTTTACATTGACAATCGAAACATGTGTGCAATTCTAAAACAACACACGATTGGTAGATTTTTATTTTAATTCAATCCACAGTGCCACAAGCTTGGAGAAAAGAGGTAGATGACAGTGATGAAATTTGATTTGTGCATTTGTGTGCAAGCCTAGTCCCAAAGGAGCTGTGAAATAAAATTTTTTCCCATTCGATCCTTCAACAATCGAAACTAGGCCAAAGCCCGGCATACGACAGTGTGTTTGTGGATACTATGTAACAAATAAAATGGTTTATGTACGAAATGCTTTGTCCAGCAGTTGCTTTAAGGTATAGAGCTACTCCTTCTTTTTGATACGACTCATGAATCGTACCACACGAAACATTCCACGACGCACATGGATGCTTAAAGTGCACCCAAGGTGAAGTTATCGTCCACATGCTCAAACGCTTCATCCCCCTTTCAGTGTTTTCATTTCACCACAATCGTTCCGTTTCTTGATAAGTTTTCCCATCTCAAAGACAAATAACTGCACCTCAATGGGAGAAATTTCACTACTTCACTACACACAACACACAAATAACGAGAAAATGTCGTAAAAATCGTACATACAACATAACCAACCGTACTTTAGCTGTACGCATGCAGCTACGCATGTCTGGAGTGCCTTCAGCAGCGAGAGGGCACGGAGAAAAAAAATGCCAATTTCGTAACAATTCGCTAAAGCTGTAAACCTTTCCAAAAACCTGCTGACCCTTTATGAAGGTACAAAACCAAATAAACAGCAAAAAAAAGCTCGTGAGGGAGTGAGAGTGCTTATCAATTTTTGCAAACTTCTGGTGCTGTTCGATCCTCTCGGGTTTAGGTAAATGGTCCCACAAAATCACACACACACACTGCTTCGCCTGCTTCGTTTTCGTACTGCTAGGACTTCCGGCGCATCCGCTCGCCTGCGTCTGCAATCGTTCGATTTGACCTTCTATCCCTGGCAGAGATTGGGTGTGTGTGATAAAATTTATAAGCAAACTATAAACGGGTCCAATTAAAGGGACCACCGTTTGGTTTTGGCCTGTTGGCAAATTATCACTGCGCAGCTGGTGCTGGAGGAGCCTGGTTGATTTGGGATAGAATTTTAAAACAGTGCTATTACGAAATCGCACGTTATTGAGTGATAATGAGCTCTAGAGGTCAATATTGTATTAGTTTTATTTTTAAATGCTGCTCTCCCACGTTAGCATAGTATGGTGGGAAAATATTCCCGAAAATGAAACACACACGGGTGGCGTTTCGAAAAAATGATGTCTGATATAAGGAGTTTCAAGCTTTTTTTTTGAGTGTATTAAGGAATCCAGTTTGATACGTGCGTTAAATTTTGTAAGCTAAAAAGTGAAAGCAAACTCGCTTTCAAAATAATCACAACTCAAAGATAATCTTTATCGCTAAGCCAAACAACGTATCTTTTTCTACATCATTTCTCACCGTTGGCTTATCGTGTGCTGATGACAAAGAAAAATGGTAAAAAGCGAAGCCCTTTTCCGTGTTAATATTTCCCCCCTGCCACCCGTCCAGCATCTTCGCTTCTTGTCGCACCCGTCACAATTTTCTCCGCCTGGCATAAATAGAATTGAGACCCGCTTTCACCGCGCATTGTCACGTTCGCTTTGTTTGCGGTTGATTAAATCCGGTACTTTTTAATGTTGAGCTTTAGAAAAAAAAAACTCGGAATCTCTTTTTGGGATCTTCATGATTCGCACTTGGCCATGTACTAACCCCCAAGATGAAAAAAAAATCCTGCCGAAGGTTTCGACAACCCTTTCACCTGCACCCGAGCACGTGTGCTGTCCAGTTGAGGCTGTCATACGCTTCCATGTCGGGTTTAAAAATCCCTTCGTCAGCTGTTGGAAGTGATTGCGTTAGTTTGTTGGTTTTTTTTTTGTTTGGTGTGCCTTTTATGATAATTCCAACCTTGGTCGCATGTCCGTATGTTGGAAGGGATATTTTCTTTATTCATTTGGCATTTTTTTTTACTTCTCGTTTGCCTCTCGTTATGCTAGTTATATATCTTGAGAAGGAGACCAGCTGCCGGATGATAATGATGAGCCAGTGTAAAACATAACTCGAAATGACCCTCCGTGGCTCCTCACCGTGTACCCAAATCTGTAGGCATTTGGAGTTGAACCCTGAACCAACCGGCAAAGCGCTGCGGCACTGAAAAAGGTCGGACATGTTGATCCTGGCTTGCATTAAATTGTGATCATGTTTTGCCGTCCTTCAGGAGATGATTAAATGTGATAAGGTGCCGTGCAGCAATCCCAGTTTACGTCCGGGACCCGAACAGCACGTCGCTTGTGCTTGTGGGGGTGGTGTTATCGATATGTGGTACGAAGCGGACTCTATATAGGCTAGAGTCCAAACTGCTCAAATTCATCAGACACGTTCCCTTTGCACTACATTCGTTACTACCATTAAGATCTGTTGAAGGGGAGCTTAGATAGTGACCGGTACAGTTTCATCTTTGTTCACGACCGGCACTTGAACACTGCATCCGAATCACTGCGGGTTTATTGACTGTAGTTTATTGTAGTTAATCCCTGAACGTTGGACCCTCTCGAAGTCCTACCGAACATGGTGGTGGACTAAGCAAAACTACCTCACGCTCACGCTAATCATTCCTGGTTATATTTCTTCCGTCCGCTGGACTCATATCGCACCCAGTACATCATTTCTGGGGTTTCTGGCGATTTTGGGACTTTTCTTTTGCGAAGATAATGCTTCGGTATGCCATCGGTCTCGGAGCTATCTTTTGCACTGCTCAAATCACCTGAAGCCTGAACATGCCGTTCGTTTTGGAAGATAAATTACTATATGCAGTAAGACATAGCACGAAGTCTTCTTCGCACGTTGAAATGATGAAGGCACAGAATGACAAAAAACATATCTACTAAAGAAAACCAAGGATACCGAGGAATTCTGTGAATCGATACCAATCGGGTTGTGTCCGTACCGTTCTCGTCGCATCTGTCCTTTTCACGTGCTCGAAAGCCATTTTCAACCACCAACGGACGGGCCCAGTTCCCTTTTTGTTGTTGTTGCTGCTAAAGGCTTTGGCGGGGAGGAGAAAAGATTTCCGAGGAAAAAGTAATAAGCGTCCGGGTTCGGGTTGGATGGTTAAACGGAAGGGTTACCGGTATACCGGTAAGGATAATAACTTCCCACGTGCTCATAGATCAATTCCTCCGCACGAAGCCAGTACCGTTGACGTGTACGGTACGGGGTACGGTAAAGGTAATACTGATGATTTCGCAGAACGCAGAAAAAAAGAACTCCGAAACACAACGAAAATGGGGGAGAATGCAATAAGTAGAACGGTACGGAGAGGAAACAAGGGAAAAAAGCGTCTCAAGATTCCCGTTCGAAATGAAGATGACGGTCATGGAAGAAATATTTCGTATAGCCGGCTAGATCATCCTTTACCTGCAATAACGCAAGTATTGCTCAAATCCGTTCGCCCATTTGGAGCTTACAGGGGATCCACGGGGCGGCAGGATGGCCAGCCGGAAACCAGAGGGCCGGAGTGAAGTTTTATTTAGCAGAAAGTTGAATTGACACGACCGGGATGATAACAGATGGTGCTGATAAATGTCAGGTTTGTTTCGGTTGCTCCACACGCCATCCACACGCTGCTAAACCGCTCAGCGTGGAGGGAAGCCCGAATTTTGGGGCGTCCAGCCGCACCAAGTAGACGGTGCGCTTGGGGGGGGGGGGGGGGGGGGGGGGCGTTGTGTGTGGATGGGCATATTTGTTACGGGAAAGTTTTCTCCCCGAGAAGGTTTCAAATTATGATAGAATTTCCAAGATAAAACGCAGCCCAGCAAAGCTTATGACCCGAACTTGTATCGCCCGGGCACGGATGTTTTGGTCGATGGTCGGAATAGGTCGGTTCCGTGGTGGAACGGGTCAATACGGTGAAAATTTATGTTTCGGCTGGGAAATCAGACTAGCCAAGTTTCGGTGGTGTGTGCGACGTTATTTTGCGAAACTACTATCCGCATTGCAATCTGTTTAGATTATGTTGCCGTCTGCAAACGAGATGAGCATACGGAAGTCTATGATATAGATCATAGGTGACCGGTTTAAAGCGAATTGAAATGTTAACTGTACAAGCAACACCGAAAAAACTTTCATAAAACACACCATTATTATTCGGATTGCCATAAACCATTTTTTCGATTAATGAAATAACGGCCCGGTCCGTGTGTATCTAAGAATTAACCATAACAAAAGCTAACCATAACACATTTGATACAAGCATAACAAAATTACGGTGCTAAAAATAAAGAAATAAATTAACATTAAATCAGCGATCGTCCCGTGTACAGCAATGCCCAGACAGTGAATGCTTCGTCATTCTCGATCCAAAAGCTATGCGTGACTGAATTTCGAACCATTTTTTTCCACCCCCACCCCCCAACCCCTTTTTCGCTTTCGGCACACAAAAGCCCACACACACTTTTGTTACCCTTTGCGGGTGTTTTTTTTTTTTTGTTAAAGCTTTTCCTTCCTTTCGTTTCGATTATTTCTCCCACCTCATACCTTTCGCTGCTGCTGAAACACATTTCCATGCAAGGGGAAGGTTTCATCGATGGCATCAAAGAAGGCTTTGACCGGGTAGGGGAAGGTTCGGTGTTCGGTATGTACGAGCTGACTGGGACTTTTTTTTTTTGATTACTGTTGCTGTCACCCGTAAACCCATCTCCATCCCAGCCCATCCCCATCCACCATGCCTTGTTTCCTTCATCCCTACGGCTGAATGTCACCGGTTCAAAAATAGCAGCATGACATTTTTATGTTGTCATTGCATTGCTTTTGTGCGCATGATTAAATATTAACCGCGTGAAGAAGAGCAAAGAGGTGTTGCGTTTGCTTCTATACATGCATTAACGCGTTCGCCTTTAAAAACGGATATGAAAGCGCTAATTTCCAGCAATACTTTGAGCGGACTGAAACACTACAGGTTGATACGTTGATGCGCACTGAGAGGACCATTTTTAGTGACTGTTTATGATTTGTTTTATGATCGCACTATTTTATTATTTCCTCGCGGTACTTAACATTAACAAACTCCTTGACAGCACACGTTTCTCAACTCAACCATCTTAAAAAGTCCGATCGGAATCGACCACCCCGTCGTCGGCTTCGTCGTCACAGTGACTACACTTTTTCCGATCAAAACCAAATTGAATCGACCCATCCCCCCGTGCCCAAAGCACCCAAGCGGGGACAATAAATAGACGAGTGTATATGGCTCTGCCGTCGAGGATATCGATATAAATATTTTCGTTTCTCCACTTCAACCCGCGCGCCTAGGCGTTCCGGGCGTTCTAGCACACCGGCACAAAAAGGGTAATGCTATGTCAACGATCCTGGGGAAAGTAAACGTAAAAGTAAATAGACAACCTCAAACAGCCACCACGCACATGGAAGAAGAAAATGAAAAAAAAAAATATACAAACCCCAAAAGAAGCCAAATTCAAAACGGATTCCTCCTGGCAGCGCTTTTGGAGAGGTTTATTTTATCGGTAAATATATCAAATCAAATAATTTCTAGCTCACTTTTCATCCTTCTTGCGAAGTGCCCTGTTCCATTCGGGATCGGTTGTGTGTGTGTGTGTGTGTGTGCGCCGTGCAACCTACACCCAGTAAATATGGAGCATGAATTCGATTTCGAATTTGTGGCACTTTGTGCACACGATAAACATTAGCTATTGGTAGGATGTAGGCAGGAAAAAAAAAACTAAACGAGTTTCCCAGGGTCACTGTTTCCTTCGCATCTCGCGATCGATCGATGAAGATTTCCGCCATTGTGCCTACCGCGATGTGGTTGCAGACTATTGCTTTCACAAATTACCCTGCCATCTCACACACACACGCATAGACACTACCCCGACGGCGTCATTGAGACAATGGCACCAGCAGCCACACGGCAATACATTTAATATAATCCCCGGACGGGGTGGCAAACCGTGCCGGGCAATCGGCAGCATTCGATGCCGATAATAAACCCCGTAGCACCTCGGACGAGATCGGAAACAAGGCGAATCTTCATTGAAACCTTTGTAGTTCCGAGCCCGTTTGCAGCTGTGTTGTGTCCAGGACACTTGTGGCAATAATGGGGTGTTAATGGGTGAATTGATTTTCTTTATAGTCGTGAGCGCACGATAGTCGCGGGCATCAAGCACTAGCAAAGCGCTGGTCCGATATACATCATGACCGATTATCACCCGCACCGGCATCAGGCGAGGGAAAGTAGGGTTACCGTTTTTCGCTGACGACAGGTTTTGCCATTCCACAAACCCACAGCCACCGGGGAGGCAACTTTGGAGATCGAGTGTTTCTCCCCCTGCGTCCGTTTTCAGGCTTACCGGATGGTGATAGTGATGGCTATGATGACGCTGTTACGGCGTAATGGTACGACGCACACGTACCACACACGATGATGAAGCGATGAAAGACGCCAACAGCGCGCGACCGGACGCGGTGGATGATCTGCTATCAAAATCCCAACACTCGACACACGCCGGGTTTTGCCGGCTTTCAACGACTGGAAGCGAACCTTGATCCATAAATAGTAGCCATTTCCATCTTTTTTTTTCGAGGGCCCATTTCCAGCGGATAGCGACGCCAGGCTATGGTTGATAAATTTTGCTTCACCACCCGACCCCACGCGGTAACGGAGCCCGATGGTTGCGTATTCCCCGCCTCACGGGAGAGGTCAAAGCCAATGGCCAAGGGCTCATAAATAAATTAAAGCATGAAATACGTCTTGCGGTGACCGTAAATCAATGTTCTACCGCTGTACGAACCGGGCCTGGTGGCGGTGGTTCTGGCGAAGAAGATTCTTCCGTTCTGCCTCGGTGGGAAAGCACCGAAAGTCTTGTCTTGCTTGCGAACAAAGCAGGAGACCACGCGTCAGCATCCCGGACGTACTTTCGATGTGCGTTAAGGAACAAATCGCCCCTTTCTAACCAGTGCTCGGAAGACACTTGAACTCGCTACCCAGAATTAACCACCCGTTCCGGAATGGGGGTGGTGGAAGCATTCTCCCGGCTGCAGTTCATTTTCTTCAAGTTTACAATTCATCTTCTCGAGCATTGACAGATCTCGGTTTTACAGCCAGGCGCAGCCACCAATCTTCCGATGAGGTGGAAAAGTTGCAAAACGGTTGCTACACAAGCGCAGTAAGTGGATTGGGGGGTACTTGCTTGGAATTCATCGTAATGCCTGGCTTTTGATGGACAAGGATTGAAAATTGAAATTGGCTCGAATAGTTTCTCCGCAGATTGGATTAGATTTGCTGGAGAGAAGGCATTTGCTTTGCAAGCCACATTTTATTACTTCCATGCATTGCAAATGAAATGCAAGAATTGCGCACAAAACGCACAAAAAGTGAGCTTTTAATTAGTTTCAGTTAAAGGTGTAGGCATAAAGTGTACACAACGATAGTAATCGTTGCTTGTAGCTACTAAATTTGTTTAGCTCAGTTTTGTGTTTGTAATCCGAGTACAGTTTATTTGTGAAATTTCCAACTTGCGTGTGTATTGTGCTTCACTTGTTATCCAGAAAACCAACGCTTGCTTCTTTCCACTGACTTTTCTCACTGACTGATGTCATTCCACGGTTCCAAACGTCAGACGTTGGTGACGTCTGGATACTTTAAAAAATTCGTTATGCCCTTGAAGAAGGCACATCTTGTTTGGTGTACATTTGTTATTAGGATCGGAAACGCTTTTGATTGTGGTCTTTGCAAACACATTGAATTTAATTTCTTATCTCACAGAAGAAGTATTATGAAGAAGTGTAGAAGAAGTAATATGCAGCCAATGGGTGGTACACGGGTTAATTTGAAGCCATTTCGGGATTTATTTCCAATTTGTGTGTCGATGGAATATCAGATTCTCCAACCATAATAACCTAAAAATTGATTCCGTTCAATCGTAAAGCTTTACATTTTACATGTTCCAGAACAAGATTTTTCCGGAACACATTCTAGTTCTTCTTGAACAGATACCAGAAATTACTCCAATTTTGAAACCTAAACAAGAAACTCACAAGATTGAATATGACTTGAAATTCCCTGATTCGAAACGAACGAACAGATCCTTGAGTTTCTGATGTAATATAAAAATGAACACTTTAGTGGAGATTGGAATTCAAGTCATAGCAAAATAGCGAGATTAAGTTGCAAAATATGAAGTAGCAACATCCATTCACACACATCACATCACATCTGATAAAAGCTTAAATTGTAACTTTAATGTTGAAGATGTCACTGTTGAAACAATTTAATAGAAAACTGAGAGTAAATATATTACAAAAATAGGCCACCACCTGCTTCAAATTTTGGTTTCTCCTCACGATCGGTGAATGTTTATATTAAAATCATCAAATCATTTAATTTTTATCCGCTTATCTTCTCTTTTTCAACACTTGTTCGAAGTGAATTTAAAGGAATTATATGCTTTCCCTTCTACGCTAGTTGAATCGATTTCCCTTTGTTTGACTTTTACATTCATCAAACTGGAACGGTTGCGAAGATGAATAACCTTTACTGGTATACATCGCATATTGCTTAACAAAATAAACAAAAAAAAAGGAAGCACAGAACCTTTGCTAATCCATAATAATATTATCATCACCGACCGCCAAATGAGCCGCTTAAGTGGGCAAACTTACAAAAGCAAAGTTACTGCTGCTGCGGTTTAGACGCAACAATGTAGAAGAAGAAAAAAATTAAACACGAAAAGATAAACAATGCTCACGCACACTTGCCACTTGCCCGTCACACGCTGAACGCTGAAGAAGCGGGCATTTGTATTTCTTCTCCAGAAGAAAAGAAGCAAATCGTTTCCATCGTGCCCGCTGGGATGGACTTACGCGCGCAGCCCCACGGAGATAGTTCTGTTCTGCAAAGGCTTCTTCAGTTTTTGCTTCGCTTTTTTTGCTTTCTTATTTTTATTTAGCCCCCCCCCCCCCACCATTTACTTTCCATCCATCGGAAGTAATCCTGTTGCATTTTCGTATTTCATTACCATTACCGAATTTCCTGTGACTTCATTAGCAGTAAAATCACGTTCAGCAGCGGTTGCGGTGGGTGCGCATGGTACGCGGGTTTTTCCCTCCACTTACCGTAACGATGGTTTTGATGGTGAAGTAAAGGAATATAAATAATGTGAAAAGCCCGTCCCACCGTCCCGTCCCGCACGATATGAGTAATGGGACGCGGCTGGCATGCGGTATGCATGCGCGTCTGCCTTCACAATGCCCAAAACCCATTTGCACAATGATAACGAAAGCACCTTAAACCGTGCAGTGGAAGCAGCTTCGAAGTACGTTTTATACGCCACCGCTCTGCTCGGGCATCCCGCACCCCGATGGAGACGCCTGGTTCGCCGTAAAAGAGATTTGGTGAAAGCATTCTGCGAATGACTTTTCGCACGGACTTTCTCGGAAATGCGCATCAGCCTCGCCAGTTGCTTCGCCAGTTTGGGATCCTGCTGGAGGGAGGGCTGAGTAGATTGGGAGTTATTCAAGTGCGACACAGTCGGTCCGACTAGCTCTTACGTGTGTGTACGTGAATTGTGCGCATGAGAAGACAAAAGTTTTCGATGATGCGTATACGCGAGCCGTACGTGTATGTAAGACAATCCAAATCATTTCAGTTTTATGGAGCAAAATCAAAAGTGTCTCTTTTTTAGCTGCTTTGTACCTGCCCGAAATAATAGCCACTCGCACGCATACTTGGATGACCACATCCATCCCTCGTCCAGACAGTTTAATTAATCTGCATCACAACAAAACAACCGCGTGTCCATGAGACGATGGCAGCATGCGCAAATGCGTGCATATGGTCCAGAAAATATCTCCATTAATCGCATCACAGCCAGCAAATTACAAAGTTTGCAACTAATTCTCATTCTATTAGCACTCTGGCAATTTTGCACTTCATCAACTACCCAACCGATGGAGGGCGTGCGATGGAACGGGCAAACGAAAAGCAACCACAGGCACGCTTGCCGCAAATGAGTTCACGTGTGTGCGGTGTATACATCACCTACGGAACGTACCACTGATGGCGATGATGTAGAGCAGCACAAACTTTGTCCTGCGCATGCAACTGGCAGCCGACGTAATAGTAAATTTTCGTATCATTTTCGAAGGGAGGTGATTAAAAAGGGAGAAAATATGTTTGACTGTGTGTAAGTGTGTGTGAGTAGGGGAAAAACGTTTGGAAAAAGAGAAACAAAAAAACTTTCTTCTGCCAACACGTTCTGCCGAACGTTGAAGGGACAAAGCAAAGGTTGCAAGTGCAAGTGCACCTTTGGTCATTGACATCATGTACCGTTTCGAAACACGGTTGATTGATCAGTTTGGGAAACAAGAGCATCACCAACGTCTTGTAAATGAGTGATTAAAAAGTTTGATAACATTATTTACACCTTTTCCAAAACTTCTGAATGCCGCTAGTTGAGCAAGCTCCATGAGTATCTTCTGACGTTAAAGTTATTTTTTTTTTATTAATTACTGATGATTGAATGTTGATTACAGCAAATCGTTATAATGCTTAAAGTTATTGTTATTATTATTATTATTAATTTATTTCATCGGACATGTACGTGTCTTAATGAATACTTAGTTGGCAATGTGACAAGACAACAAGAGACAACGGACCTAACAAGACGAGTTGGACATTGATGGACAGAAACGGAGACGTTCGCGAAATGCCGGTTGAGAAATACCAAATTCGTAATACCCATTGTAATTTGCATTGAAAACTGTACACATTACATTAACGGGATCGGTTTGGCCGAAAGTGGTTCTATACCGCGTAAGGTTTTAATTATTTCCCGCTGTCTTAGACTCCTGGACGAGGCAAAAAAGTTGATGGATGGCTAAGAAGAGCCGGTGCATCAATATCGTTACCGATGAGCAACAAACATACATTGAGCCATTGTCAGTCGTACCGCCAATGGCTGAAGTCCCAAGAGCAGGCATCGAGCAGGCGTAGTCTGGGCGTGTGTCGTTGGCTCTCCAGGGAAGAAGCCTAATGGCAAACCGGGTTGCCTTCCGTTGGATCGATTCGATGCGTTGGCTCCAGGCATGTGTTGAACGACACCAACGAACAAAATAAGGTTTTTTATGCACATGGGGTCAAGTAATTCTTTAGTCACTCGAAATAGTAGGCCTAGCGTATGATTACTGCGGTTATTTAGATTAGGTCTAAAACTGAGTTGCTTGTCAAGAATGACACCGAAGTCTCTAACACTTTCCGAACGTTGCAATAAACTATTCTCAATGTTGTAGTCAAAGAGAATGACAAATCTGCATGTCTTGTGAAGGACATTACTTGACATTTTTCGATGGACAGTAGCAATGAGTTTCGGCGGCACCAAGAACTGAATGCGTCAATTCTTGAAGAACTTGAAGACGAGAACAGTCTGAGACATGTTTCAACCGCGACAAACAGCTTGACATCATCGGTATATAATAGAATGTTGATATCAGCTGGTAGTAAAGCAGCATAATTGATGTACAGAAGGAACAGTAATGGTCCGAGATTGCTGCCTTGCGGAACCCCGGAATTAATGGTGAAGGTCCGTGACACGCTATTCTCTAGCTTAATACGATAGGATCTTCCCGAGAAGTAAGAATTTATCCATTTTACCATGTGAGAAACCAAGCTTCTGTAATTTAACAAGAATAGCGTGGGAAATCGAGTAAAAGGCCGCCTTCAGGTCTGGGTAGATGGCATCGACCTGGAACCCAGAGTCCAGAGTTTTTTTTGCAGAAACTGAGTTGAGCGTTTGGGTATGAAACCGTGTTGTGAGGAGCATAGGTATCGTTTTGCAGCAGGCAGGCGTTGAGTGGTGGAGCATGAGTTCGAACACCTTCGACATAGCACAGAGAGATGTCACACGATCACTATTTTGTGTATTAGTACCATTAGAACTGATTTCCAGTAGCTGGGAAATATTTCCGTTTGAAGAGAGGTCTTGTAGATGTATGCTAAAATTGGAGCAATAGCTTTGCAGCAGCGAACGAAGACCCGGATAGCCGGAACACCCTCTGGGCCGGGGCAAGTAGTCGGTTTAAGTCGGTTTAAAGACGCGACCACTGTAGGAATGTCTATTTGTGGGAGGTTTAGTTCCGATGTATCAGCCTGTGTGTCGGCGGTGGCATCGGCAACGTTAGCGGTATCAGTGGTCAACACTAACGTATTGGCTTTCAAATCTGCGTGCAAATGTCTCAGATATAGAATTAGGAGACGTGCCATCGATCCCTTCCAAAGATACTACATTCGGAATCGAATTGATTTTGGTTTTACTGAAGTTTATCAACGGTACATAATCGATACTATGCCAAAACGGACCCTTGAACATGTAGTTCTTGAACGCCGATGAGCACGGAGCACTGCCGATCACTGCCTTTTTCAGTTTTCTGAGATGATTATCTCCCCAAACTGGAGCCCCCAACAAAGCCAGTTATCAGCCAAAGCCTTCCCAACAGAGAATCTTCCTTAGCAATAACTCACCATCTGCAACTACCATTACAAATATGATGAGATCATATCAATAATGCAGCGCAAATATGCAACAAATATGGCACCCCGGTACACAACACCGGTTGCAATATTTCATTCCACGAACAAGCAACAAGCACCGAACAGGACACCGAAGGTACCGAAGTGTGCCAAAGCGCACGGCAACAAATCCTGTCTTGTCAGAACGAATTTGGTTGTACCTACTGCAGGATTACGGCAACCTAACGACATCGTTAAGGTGTGCCAAATATATAAAGCAAGACACACACAGAGCAACACAAAAAAAAACAACAAGCAAGCCATGAAAGGCACCTCAAATGTTTTCGGTTACAGCTTAAGCAATCCAAGCATGCCATCGTAATGCTGTTGCTCATGTTGCAAACACCTTCCGACGGGTGGGCTAAAGGGCTGCTCGAAGGAAAAAAAAAAGCTGGTCAAAACATGTAACGAGAATCTGTTTGCCAGCTTGATTCGGTTTGAAGTTTGATACCAGTTTTAACGCTACTTGCCTTCCGCCGAGCACTTGTCGACGAAAGGCTGCTTTAAACGGCGACTTCCAGCCGCTGCGCGCGACGGTGAAACGGTCCTGGTTTGGGACGCTTCTCCATTTGGCGGATTGTATTTTTTCCCCCCCTTCGCTACCCATTCATTCAGACATTCGGCAAGAAATGATGCTGCTCGTCTACAGCGCTAGCAAAGGTGATGTGTGTTTGCAATTCAATTTCCAATAAATCTCAATAAAGCCCACCCCGGCTGAAGTTTTCCCGGTTTCAGGCAAGCTTCGTACGAGTTCTGTTTCGCTGTTTTTTTTTTGTGTACGATAAAATAGCCACATTGCTGATACGCACAGCCGAATATACAATAAGTGGAGTGTGGGAAGGAGATTCCACGTTTCTTCGCTCCCGTTTAACTTGCCGTGTCGATTCGCGGTACTTACAGAGTGGGCCGCTGTTCGACGAACTGATGGTCGAAAGCCTTTCAGCAGCGAATGAAGTTTAGGTCAATGGGTGAAAACCACCTGGTAGCGGATAGAGGATACGTGTAAAGGAAATGGTACCTTTACCCTAGCGGAAGATCCACGCAAGTGGGGGGATGCAAAATGATAGTAGGCCGACCCGTAAGGAATAAACCCTCCTTCTCTTATCAAGCTGTTGCTTTGTGTCTTTCGGCAAGACAAATCGGCACACCGACATGCCGAAGCTAGCGAAATAAGCTTTGGCAATAGGATTAGTGTTTCGATTTCCGGGATTCGACCGATCCCTGAGATAAACTTGCCGTGCCGTCTCTTTTTCATTCGCCTCCACTCGGGATAAATGGACAATTCGCGTACGCGAGCGGGAAAACGGCACAAACAAAGCGTCGCATCAGTGCGGGAAAACTTTCGGACGAACATTTGATTTGAGCCGGAAGATATTCGCACTTAATCAATCGATTTGTTTGGTCCTTGCTTGGCCGGTCCCGTCCGGTGCTGCACGTTTCGCAAAAAGTTGTGTTTGATGAGCTGGAAATGATAGAAGTAATACCGTCCGTCCTGGATTAGGGTCTTACGAGCGCCATGAAGTCATCGATTTTTCACGGAATTTTTCCAACTAAAACACGCCCATGCAAATGTGGTTTTTTTTGTAACGAAGAAAGGGAATGACAATCGTTGCATTGCAACTGCCTGCTGGAGCATGGTTCAATGTTGAAAAAAATGTTAAAGAAATTATGTACTCTTTGTTTGTAACAAAAATACCAGCGTTATCAAACAAATTTCGTGGAATATACTGATACACTGAGGCATTTTTTTATGTTCCATCTTTTCCTTTCCGATGTAAAATGGATGGATAAAATGTACCGATCGGGACTGTAAGGTTTTTTTTACGGCACCGAGTCATACATTTACACAAAGAGATTTTACCCGGTAGATATGAACGAAACCGGGGACCAATATCATTTGCCCCACTCACAGACCTTCGGTCGCAATGTAAATTAGTCACAGTAAACCAGATAATTGTGATTTACGGAAATCAATTCCACGAAGATTACGGCAGCAACGTGAGGATGCATTGGTATCGAGCACGGTGTCACGGTTGATTCGAACCGAGTAGAATCGGCAGTATCGGTGCCATAAGCCAGGCACGACAAAGTGTCCCATTCAATACCGATGGGAAACCAATTAATCGTGGTCTTTATCGTTGTGTAAGCTGTTCAGCGTCTGCAGTTGGAGTTGGAGTTGGAAAACCAACCACAAATGGGAGATCGGAAGTAATGAACAGATTTATACCGAGCCATTTTTTAAATGTTGAAAGTGTTCAAAGTTGTTAGAGTACGGCATTTGATAAATTTTATATTGGGGTGTAACAATTTTAGTGCGCTAATTGCGGAATTGTTGAGTAATTATTCACTAAATTGCTTCATGACTTCATGGAAATTAAAAAACATGTCACAATGCAATTTACAATTCTTTGAAAAATTGTGTTATCTACAATTTACGATCTGTTTTCTGTGTTGCTAGTTTTGCCCGAACCATGGGCACAATGGCCCCAGATCCATGCAAGCTTGCAAACGGTGACCAGATCTGAATATTATGGCAACATTTTATCATCAAAAACCCAACACGAATGCCGTAATGGCACTCCACGCAATCATTCACACTACCACGTTTGTTTGGGTTGGTAAAAAGTGACGAATGGTTTAGGTAACGATTTCGCCACGCTCTTGAAACCGTACCGTTCCGTGACAGAATACATTCGTAATACTCGAGAGTGACCATTGCAGGGAATGATTATTAATCACAAAGGAGTGGTCATCTTTCATCTAGCATTAAACATCTGTTGTATGATAATAAAAGCGACAAAAAAACGAATGAAATAACTATCCTTCTCTAAGAACACACCGCCTGCAGATGATGAGTTTCCTGCAGCATCTCAACCGTCTCCAATCATAGTAACCACTTGGCTACAAAACCTAACTGTCCCATCGCAGCATCGCTTATCCCAAAACTGGATCGCCTTTGCGGAGGGAGGGTGGGAAGCGGCGTCCCGGCTTAGCGATGCAAGAACTACCGAAATAGAGTGTCGCTTGTTCCAGAAACAAGGTCACAAGGCACTTCAGAAAATTAAACACTACCCCTTTTTCTGCGATTTCCCACACCTCACGCCAGGTAAGATTTCTTCGCCTCGCACAAACAATAAACGGTATTCTTAAGCTGTGACAGTGGAAGAAAAAAAAAATGCTGGCAAACCAGAAGCACAACTGCAGCGCCGTGTGTTTGCGAAATGGCAATCCGGAAGGAAAAACAGTGACACTCAGGTGTGCTTTGCGCGCATCGGTCCTGCCGTCCCTAACCGTAATGCAAACTGTGCGCTATTTTCACTTCCGTTTTGTTCCGCTGCCGAGCAGGCGGTTGGCCGGCATCTCTGAACGGTCCGGCTTCGCTTAGTCCTAAACGGGGTAAGCACCAGCAGATGGATTGCTCGAGTGGATTGCTTTTCATTTATCATCAGAATCGAGCACGGGGAAAAAGATGCGTTTTCGTTTGCCAAATGAATGAAATCGGACGGTGGCGGCTTCGGACCATTCGGATACGGCACGATCCAGCGAGAAACAGGCGCGTATCAGTTGGTAGAAGGAAAAACAACTAATTAGAAGGTAATTAGTTTCATGCCGAAGCCCGTAGTCGAAACGTTAGTGCTCTAGAGCGAGCGTTTTTCAGTGCGTTTAACCAGTGAAAGATTACGGCCACTTTTTTATCGCTGGCATCATCGCGGCCTGCTGCTAATTGTTAAGGTAACAACAACTTTTAATATTTTATAGATCGACTACGGTCGTCAAATGCCTAAAAGCCAGCAACGTTGATAAAAATGTACTAAGAAAGATTTATTTTAATATTTCAATTCGATCGAATTAGTTTGAGAAACTCATTGCGTTGGATTTTGTTCGTAAACACTTGCATAGTAAGGATAAATACTTACGAAATAAATTGTGTAAACTGCATATACACATAAAATACACTTCCCAAGAGAGCGGTGGATAACATACCTGCAATGAAACACAAAAGGGAGAATTACACATTAAGTGTAGTTATAAACTATGGTTGAAAAAATACTGATAAAGTACATCAAAATATGAATCCGATACATCTAAACTCATAAAGATAGTATGACAGTATTATTGCGAGTTTTATTGTTATTGGTAAGTATTAAAAAACATCCATGTTTGATAAAAGTGCTCCGAAGCACAAAACTGTGCAATTTTTCAATGGGAAACAATCTCAATTAACAGATCGAACAGGTTATTTTTTGTATCAAATACTTGTAGATATTTCATTGAAAAACAATGAGGCACCAGCAAAACAAAATATTTTTGAAAAGTTTATAGTATAATTTATCAGTATTAGTTTATCAACATTAATATGGCGTAAAACACAGGGCGTAGACAAAATTCTATCCGGACTTTTCCTCCGTATCCGGCTACGTGGTAAAATTGGGCCGAAACAGCCTGGATTGAATTCTAACGAACAGCAATGACGTAAATAGTTATTTCAGGCTATACATTTTTCCTGTTTTTTCAGTTGAAAATGTAATAAATGTTAAGCTATTCGGTTCACTTGTTTTCAAAAAAATTCTAAAAAACGATTTGTCGGTTCTTCGATTTGAAAACATAATTGGTTAGCGAAAACTGCGTTTGAACTTTCAGCAGATGCTGTTTTGCATGACTATTAATTTGCCCTTTTAGCAGTAACTTCGAAATTGGCTGTTACTTGTTATTATTACTATAAATATTTGTTTTCCGAAACGGCGGAACGAAAAAGTACATCATACCAAAATGCACCAAACTTGCATTGCAAGTTGGTTGCAAGGTTAGTGTATAAACATTGCATACCTTACGGCGCATTGCGTTGCAAGTTAGTTGCAAAGTTAGTGTATAAACATTGCATACCTTACGGCGCAGTACCAGGAGCTACCTCTTCCGTGCATGCTCTCCTGGTACTTTAAATTCGGAAACTGGTAGTTTTCGAAGAAATTTTTCACGACCAACGGGAAAGTTAGTGTTTAAACATTGCATACTTTTCGGCGGTTTTCGAGCAAAATTGCTGTACTAGGTGCTACCTCTTCTGTGGATGCTTTCCTGGTACTATACATTTGGAAATCCTGGTGCAATTTCGTTTATACTTTAAAATCACAGAGTCGATATTCTTCTCTGCATTTAATTTATCACATGTTTTATATAACCAAGGGAGATGTGTTTGATCAATTTTTTACCTTGTAAATTAATTTTTATTATTAATAAAATTTTGCTATTAATGCTATAAAACTGCTATTAAATTTTTAAAAATCACACAATCAGCTCAAATTTTTTGGGGCCCCCAACACGGCGAGGCTCTAGGCGACCGCCTACTCCGCCTACCGTTGAGATCCGCCGCTGGATCAACGTATACTATTATTTGTTAAGCTTATCCAAAATTTTCAGATTTTACAACCATTTGAATTTCTTAACCTGCTCAGCAGTTGAACTGTAATCCTGTATGAATTGTATTGCTGCAGTCTTTTTGATCCCGTTTAAAAAACTGAAATTTCAATATGTGCAAACGCGCTACGACTGGGGCAATCCTTTCACATTTCACGCACACCACACAGGGCAGCAGGGACCGACAATCTGTTTCATCTCATTTAACAACATGCTCATTTGCATACACTCAAATACGATTTTCACAAGCTATATTTTCCAGTTCCATGCCCAAAGGTAACCTTCAAAAGAACGATCCAAACTCTCCAGCGAATAAAACTCACGGAAGCCGATTTCGAATCGCCAAAAAGAACGATTCCACCAAAAAGTTTATGCCGAACGCATTCCCCTAGCTGGTAACGTTCGCTCTGCAGCGAGTGCGCGGAATTTTTATTGAGCTTTCATGCAAATGTTCATTTCCACCGGCACAACAATGTTGCGCACAGTTTATTGAATCAATTCCGAAATTCCTTACATGTCTACGTGAACATGTCAATTTGGCACGATGCGAGCGGGGAGGAAACTGAATTCGAACTGGCCCTGACTAACAACGCAGAGCAGGAGACTAGTGGTGAAGAGAATGTTAGAAATAATTATTGTATGCCTGTATGTTTTGTTTAAAATGATGATATTGAAACAATCAAATAGAGCTGAATGTAGTCGAAAGGTTCAAAGTCTCTATAAGCCGACTCAACAATAATCAACAGTGAAACGAAATGGATTAATCGGACTAATTGTTGACGGAAAACTATGGTCAATCGAAATAATAATAGCGATTAATGCATATTTTTTACCATTCATCAAGGAATGGTTAAAAATTGCATGTTTCTTGTGCCCGTTTTCAACTTTACTAGTACGAAATAGAAGAAATGTTTAACAGCTCTCTAGGAATAGAAACCCTATTAGATCACGAAACTGCGTAGTGCGCAAGCCTATTGGTTTTCAAACATGGTTCATTTTAAACAGAAATCATTGTAATTTTTTGCCTCGGTGAACGCAATCACGGTAGCGAACGACACCGAGCCACATAAACACACCGTAACACACAGCCGGAAAAGCTGACCAAAGCAGAAAAAAGTATGGATTTACGTTACGCGGACGTGAAAAAAAAAACCCGGTGAATCTAAAGCATCTGTCCAGACCAAGGCACCTCTTCTGGCTATTTCCACGGTTTTATTTTCGCATGTTACTGCCCACCAAGCAGACAAACTCATTTGCATCGGCGTTACCGCCCAACGGAGAGGTGCGGGCTTGCATTGTAGGTTGTCGCGCAACTCGGACAGGTGACCTTTCCTTCGGCACCAAACCGGTGCGCTAATTAATTACAATCCATCGGAAGCACACAATCGGAAGTTCACTAAGTGTTCAAGAAATCTGTTTTTCCTATTAAACGTTTGCTTTCGGGGTGGTATCGGGCTTGTCCTTTTTTATTCCTCGTTTGTGCAAGCCTACATTAATCCAGCTCCATAGCACCATGTGTCTTGCTTTCAGTGAAAGGAAGAGAGAAAAAAAAGACGAAAAACAAGCCAAATTTGCATAATCACACAAACTGGTAACAAATGCAAAACGTTACTTGAATGCTTGTTTAGTGACGCTTCGGTTTCTTTGCGCTTCTCATTACGTTTATTTATTCACGCTTACGCTTACGAATGCGTACAATCATGCAGGGGTTGACGCTTGACCCGCTAAGATTGAAAAAGAGCAAAAGAGAATGAAAAACTGGACATTAGAAAAGGCTGAAACCTCAAAAGGAAGGAAGTGAAAGGAGGCTTTTTATTTCGCTTAGGAATGGAAAAATGCTCCTACAAATGCCAAAAACAAAATGACGAAAGAATAATTCAAGATGATCGCTATTGAATTCGATTCCGGGAAAAGATCTTGCCGATTAGTTGTTGTGCATCCAATTTCATCGCACAGTTGCGTAGACTTTCTACAAGAATTTTGATAAAAGCTTCACTGTTCATTCATTCTTAAATACAGCGAACGAATATGAATGAAGGTGCGTAGCGAAACCAAAACAAAAACACATTTGTGCCCAACACGTCTTTGTCTCGTTTTGTTTTTTTTTTTGGTTACAGTTCGTTGTTGATAATACTCCTTCCAATAGTGGAGGACACAATTTTCACAACCGTACACACACACACTTGTTTAAGAATAAAAACGGCCACGCTAGAGACAGAATAGCCTATCGTTTGCCGTACTTTTTTTCCACAAAACCAGAACCAAACAATGACTGATGATGATTTCCAGAGCTCTACGGGGAAAACAATAAAATTTTGTTGTTCCCATTCTTCCGATCCGTTGCTTGTTTTTGTTTTTTTGCACCCGTCGGTACGTAAGACCTTCGCATTTCACCTTCGCAAACAACAGCATCGCAACGGGCAGCTAAAATTGGTCGATAGGAACGTCCGGACAGGAACGAAAACTATCAAAGCTTTCTCGTGTCGAAGGAGAAAAAAAAGGCACACACACACACACGAAAGCTTCCAGCTCGATAAAATGGCAGACAATCTCTGCCATATTTTGGAGAAAGTGTTTGATGCTGCTTTGTGGGGATGTTTTCTTTTTATTGGATGCTTGCTTCTTTCTTTTGTTTTTTCATTTTTTCCCACTCAACGTTTATGCCGTGTCCAGTTAACGAAAGCTCGTTGCTGCTGCTGCGTCGTACCCGTTGCGTTGTGTGATCGTGGTGCAAAATCGACAAACGCCCAAAGGCGAACGAACATCGTTTTTCATTATTTCAAGTTTTCCATCCACTTCCTCCAAGGTTTTGTGCTGCAAGTGTCTGTGTCCATGAGACACATGAGTAGATGGCGGGGGTTTTTTTTGACGGGAGTGAACTGCTTTCAAACCCCCCTGTTTCGTGCGGAACCAGCGCTGCTGGTCAATGGTTTTGATGATGAAAAGCTGTTATCGTTTGCAGGATATTCGTGTTCTGCTTTCGCTGCTGTTTATTTTATTCATCACTTGCTAACCGGTCGCTCCATTATGTGTGGGATGGTTCTGGAACAGGCGGAACTGCACGCTACCGAAATACAAACTGATTTCGATAAGATCACTGAACCGCCCACGCTCACTCACCGTACAGCGAGGAGTGAGGAGTGATGATTAAAATCAATATTCGGGGAAGTTTCAATGCAAGACACTTTTTAAATGAAGCTTACAGGAAAGGATTTGTTATTTTTAAGCACGAAAAAAATAATGTTATTTTGTGTGCTTCCGACGATTCCAGCAAATTTACTTTAATTTAATTTAATTTTTTACAAAGTTGGCAAGAAACACAAACCTCCCGTGTTTCAGAGAATTGGCAAAACCCATGCAACGCGTTTAGTTTGTCACAGTTCAAGCAGAAATCAGAGAAACTATTTTTTAATTATTAATAATAGTGATTATTGTTTTTTTAAGATTTAAACAAAAACTGTATTTCCAATATAAAATATCTTAGTCTGAAAATCTATACTTAACAATTCCTCACTTATGTCTACATCGGGATTTAAACTAACGGTATTTATGTAATTAATACATTGTTTGAAAGTCGCTCTTTTCTTGATGGTAACACGGAAAACAAGTTCTTCCCTTTAGTTTTGAGCTTTTGTGCAAATGAATTGATTGATTAATTTTAGACAAATTTCCCATTTTTGTTTTAGCATGGGACAGGTTGGATAATGATAATAGTTTTATTATATATATATTTTTTATATACAGCCATTGCTTATGCTAATATTGTTCAAATGTAATATTATAAACAAGCATAATATCAGTAAGAAATGTTTCAAGCTATTTGCTTCCAAAGCACTTTTTTCTCCTCACGGAAAACACTATTTCCACGCAGCGTCACGTAACGTCAAGCAATGTTAAGATGTCGATTCTGCTGAAACGGCAGTGAAACGCATAAAGCAATCAGGCCAGCTTTTTTGCACCCGCATCGTGGTTCCCTTCTCTAAAGTGGCAAAATAACTCCCAGCGCTTTTGTGACAGTTACAAATACGATCGAAATCCTGACAGATAAAAATAACTTTACCTTCCGGGGGGTGGCAGACGGAAAATTTTAATACAACCCCAAAGCTCCCGTGGGCATCCTTCCGATTTCCATTTAAGCTGTCGCATCTCGCCCACATACACAAAAAGAGCTTGCTTTGAGCTCTTTCCCCTATCCAAGGCTAAGCGGTGCCTGGTAAATGGGATAACTTTTGCAAGCACCTTGCAACGATCTCTACTGTGCCGAGTGGGCAAATGGGGGAAAGGAGGACGAAGATGCACTCACAAACCATACCGCGAACCAACAAACTTTTACGCCGGCTGCTTCATTCCCGGCTCGGGGACACAAAACTTGCCTGGTTGATGCGTGCTTTGGCCATTGTCACATGACTTGAGGACCACACAACCCACAACGCTTAGAAACACAACGCGGAAACCGTCGGCGAGCACGCTGTGCACGATCGCATCCTTGTGTCGCCTAGCAACCGACGTTGGGGTCCCGGTAGAAAGAAAAGTTGAACACCCAATGGAAGAAACCACAAACCGGAAGCGACTGGGCGAGAACGTTTTGGGAGGTTTCTTTTTCGGCTAAAGGTGGCAATAGTGCATATTCCAGTTCTATTCATTCTTAGTCCAGAAACCATTCTTTTCCTTTGCTTTATTTTGCTATACAAGTATACGGCCAATGCCCGTTGGTGTTGGTGGTGGCGCTGGTTGGGAAAACCATCCGGCGCTGTTATGTTCCTCTGTCCTCTGTTCACTGACTTGGCTGTCTGTTTTTGTTGTACATTCATTCGGTTCGGTGAAGGAGGGAGTAAAAGTTTTCCGCGAAGCGATGCATTTCCACTTCCTTCGCATAGTCCACAGTTAGCAGTCGGCAAAGGGGAAAAGATGATTAATAGTCCCGGTGCAGAGCCACCGCTAGCAGGCAATAATGGATGCACGGGGTTTTAGGAATGCGTGCAAGGACCATTTTGTGGTGCGACTTCGATGCATCGCCATCGGTTTACCCTGCAACAAGAGGCACATTTCGCTGGGGCACAAATCTTAGTCCGCATGCGTTTGTGCGCACCGCACAGATGCACTCAACCAAACCATTTTTCCCCGCTGTGTGTTGCGGCAGATATCCTGCATCCGCACTTGGAACTATTTGTTACTGAGCTGAGCGTGCACGGAGCACAAAAGGCACGCCACACGCCACGCCAAAGTGAATGTTTCGATTAGTTTGGGGCAAAATTTATGGAACCACTCTGGGCGCACGATAATTTATCCCAATCACACGCCGTGGCCGAAAGAAAACGTTACTCGTGCAGGTACGTGTGCACCGACACGACACGCGAGCATGCAAAACCCGCAGCACAGCTTCCAGAGCCAGAGCGATTCACCAAGGCAAGATGAAAATATAATTTCCTTCGCTTTATCACCTCGCCCCCGAAAAGGTGCGGAAATTTATGGAAAGCGTTTTTCTCGTTTCTCGCCCCACCCCATCGCTGCGACACAAGTCATCATCACCGCCGCCGTCGTGTTCGTCGATGTGTCGTTGACGGTCGCATTTCGAAATTCGATCAAGTCACACTCAATCACAGATTCATTCGGCAAAGGTGATTACTGTTGCGACTGTCTAGCTATCATGTCCATTCGGTGGGGTTTGGTGGGTCTTCCTGTTCCCGGTACACACAGCAAACACACACACATACACGGAGTAAATAGATGGAAATCACTATGCTGATAGATTTTGCTCACGCATTGCCGAGAAAACAAGCGCACCGGTAACCGGGCTGTGTGATCGTCAGTCGAATAGCAAGAAAAGAACATCGTACCGGGGGAGGGGGTTTGCGTGCGACAGCTCAGCTTCCTTTTTGTGTGTGTGACACAACATTTCGACCATTTCCGACCGGTCCGTTTCTGCAGCACGGCAGCCGAGGGAAAGGCAGCCAAAAATCCCTTCCCACAATCCTGAGCTGCATAACGTATCGTCACATGAGTGAAATCCAATCTTTACCAGCGTAAGCTGGGACGTGAAAGGAAAAAATCGAAACCACGACGACGACTCCTCCTGCAAATCCTCCCGAGACGAAAACCGACAGCGCGCCAACAGCATCAGACCGAACAGCTACCGGAGAGCATTGGTTTTGCTTTGCCGTTTGCCAGCTTCCCAGCGGATTTCCCCTTCACACCACTGTGGAGATGCTGAGTGAAAAATTTTCCCATGCATATTAATAAGATGTTCTTTGATTTTAAACCTTTTATTTGTGCTTCGTTTGTTTCGGTACGACATGGATTACGAGATGCTTCTGTGTAAGGTTGGAAGCTTTGGGGTGTTTTCTTTGCTTCGCTGGCTGCTTCGATGAATTCTGATGCCACATTCGCAGTTGCCGGGCGAGGAGTTGGGTGGATGAAAAAAAAAAACGATGATGACTAGATCATATCGTGCCGTGTAATACAACACATGCAAGAAAGATTTTAACAACCGAATAGAACCCCTAATTATTTAAGTAATATTTTCCCATGAATGTTTATCTGTGAAATACATAGTGTTGACTATCGGTGTACTTATTTTCCGCAATACAACATTGGACTGTAAATTCCAAATGCAATTTCTCGTCATACACACACACACTGTGCCTATCCCTTCATCATCTCGTTCGGTTGGCTGTCATTTGCAGCGTCGTTGCTGTTGTCACCGCAATGCAGAATTGGCGAGCAGTGTGTGTTTGTGTGTGATGGCATGCATTGGGCACATGAAACTGCTCAACAAGCTTCATAGGTCGGCTGGCTACAACGTGTGTCACGCTTCCTCACCACCACACCTTTTATGCTGCTTAACCCGCACCCGTGCTTCGTTGCTGCGGAAGTCTAAGACAATCGTGTAGCGGGAAATGTTGCCATCGTTTCTAGCCCGGAAACACTTGTTTTGGCATCGTTTCGTTGCTGTCGAGCGAGTCGGAGCGAGTTTTGATGGCCAGTTCGTCGCAGAACCGCACATCCTGTGACGTCTGTACATATTATTTTCCCGCTTCCCGCATGCTATATGAGTCGAAACCACCTGCCAAACAGCTGGTGCCGGTTACTTGGTATAATGAGTCCAGCACCAAACATAACCCAACCTCAACAAACCAGCAGAAAAGTTGTTGTGCCGACGTTGTAAAGGAAAACTATGTATTAAATGCTGTACTAATGCGCTCACAGCATAATACTGAAAGGAATACAGGAAAATTGAGTTGGGAAAAAATCATCAAGCGTAGCTTTAGGTGTATCCTTTTAAGCATCCTGAAGGTATCGCAATTCGGAAATAAAGCATAAGGGCTCATCCAATTATTACGTAACGCAAAACTTGTCAATTTTCGACCCCCTCCCCCCCCCCCCCCTTCTATTGTAACAAAACGTAACACTGGACGCAACCCCCCTCCATTAATTACGTAACATTTGGATAACCCCCCTCCCCTTGTTTGAAAAAAATGAAATTTTCTTAAGTAATCTATGTAATTCCATCGTATTTCGACTAATGCAAAAAGAAACAAACATACTACCTAATAAATCTACTACTCACGCCAGCCTGGCTTGCTTGATCGTTGCTAATAATTTGAAGCGGGTTTAGAACCTACTTCGATCTATACTGCTACGATTCTGCGTACGATACTTCATTAACCATGTTTGTTTTCAGGCTGTTCGTATCTTTCATCAATATTATTGGTATCATTGGCATGTAGCAAGTTACAGGGTATCTCACAATTTTTCCACAGTTTCCCAAGGTTTTTTGATTGCGTCCCAGATATTTTTGAATCCGTCCCGGGATTTTTTGACTGCGTCTCACAATTTATTGACTGCGTTCCACATATTTTTGAATTCGTCCCGAGTTTTTTTTTTAAGTTTTCCCACATATTTTTGAATTCGTCTCGAGGTTTTTTAACGGTTTCCCAACTAGTTTTGAATACTACTTAAAATAAATTGTCTTTCGCTTAACTAAGTATCCTGCAATTGTATTGAACCACAGATAAGGGAGAGCAGATCACAAGTTCAGATGCATTCATGGAAAACCGTTGGTCTCCGTATTTCATCTTTGAGGTAAAAAAGTTTAGAGAAAATCGACCGCTGCGGATGAGCTGCTTGATAAGCCTGCTAACAATCCGCAGAGACTTTACCGTCAAGCAGCTTGAATGCTTGAATCACCTTCAACATTTTTTTTCTTGTGTATCGGCACCACAACCTCAAGAGGTTAGGCCTATCATTTCTGGCTTTTTTGTCTTTATTTATCCGTAGCCGAATAGTTCGTCCAGTATACAGAAAATTGATCTGGATGGGATTTTGGTCTGGTCCTGTCTTGTGAAGACCGGGCCTATACCTTCACCATTCACATCACTAGACCGCCCCTATCAAAAAACCTCGGAACGAATTCAAAAATATATGGGAAACCGTTAAAAAACCTCGAGACGAATTCAAAAATTGATGGGACGCAGTCAAAAAATTGTAAGACGTTTTCAAAAATACATGAGATGCAGTCAAAAAATCTCGGAACGGATTCAAAACTTGATGGGAAACTGCCAAAGAATTGCGGGATATCCTGTAACTGAACGTGACAATATTTCAAACACATTAATTGTTCATTAATTTGGATATGTTTCTTTAGATTTTAAAATTTTTGCTGCTTTCGCTTAAACGCAAGAGGATTATGAGACTATTTAGTGCCCTTCAAGCTCAATACTTGTTTTAAGAGTCGACGATGCTTGTTATGTGACAATGGGTATCAACTGCATCCACTACTACACACCGGAATTCAAAATCACCATCTGCGTGGACATCGGTATCAATGGGTTGGTATCAGAAGATATCAAGAAACTTGACCTTTAAACAATCAACAACAAGATAGATAATATGGAATTTGTATAAAAATCCCTTAAATACGTTAATTTTTCACACATGGCATATGAAGCGGGAAATTAAGAAAAATCTTACTGTATGTTACGTAACAAAAAGTTAAACCCCCCCTCTCCCTTATGTAACAAATCGTAACGCTGGTTCTGACCCCCTCCCTCCCCCCCTATCAGCGTTACGTAATAATTGAATGAGCCCTAAACATCAGCATTTAATTAACTATTAATTTGAAGAAGCAAGCCTAACATTCCTGTGGTATCGAATTAGTAAAACATTCTCTGCATTTACGCTTAGTGCTAGTGGACCATGACCACTGACCCTTATCTAGCGAGATAATAAAAATTCCATAACCTGTTTGTCAAATATTAAATTGCTACGCTCGATTCGTGTTGCACGTTGATTTTACAACAGAACGACCTTAAGAAAAAAACACACGATTAACGTTCCCATAAAATTGCATAAAACCCACCACTTCCGGTGCTTTTCTGTTTATCGATTCAAATTATCTTTTGCTTGCCGAAAACCGAATCTCCTCCCCACAATCTGCACGAAACATTCCCGGATTGTGCCCCGGAGGTAGGGCTGTGAGGAATGTGACCGTAGCGTTCTTCATACGAGACGCTACAAAAAAGCTAAAACATGCCCTGTGACCACTTGAGCTCATCGTTGATCTTTGCGAAAAGCGAAGCGAAGCGAAAAAAAACACTACAAACAACAAAACCAAAAACTCGACTCGTAGAAAAAAAGTTCTCGAATGTATGACGCACGATCGATGCGGCGAAAGTTCTGGCATTTCCCCTCGTTGGCGGCCCTGAGTCCGTTCCCGTGGAAGGTAATCTGTCCGAATGTTAATTAAATTCCTCGTCCAAAAAATTCCTCCCAAGGATCTTGAACCCTCCACCCTCGGTGCATTCGGTGCTCGGGAGGGGACTCCCTAATGGGTGAAGGGTTTTGAGCTGGGTTACATGAAATATCGTACGCTAATTTTGATCTCAACAGACAGCTCATAAAAGCATCCCGATGGAAGATTACCGGTGCCCGATTTTCTCTGCACGACCATTCCAGTCGGCCCAGGGGCCTGTGTCTATCGGCGAGAGTGGCGAGCGCTTTTTAAACGTTTTCCAGTATAATTGTGTATCGGAGTGTGAACGACACACAAATATACGTTAGCCCCCAACCCCTCCAGGGACTGTCCTATTACTGTTCCCTTTCTTGAAAAGTTTTGCCAAACGGTGCTCCACTATCAGATCTGATACTGCGGATGATTCGATTGTGGTCTCGACGGGGTCGAACGGCGGTCTTACCTTTCAGATGATCCGGCTGCGATGCTTCGCCCACGTTTCGCATGATGTCGCTCAGGCAGTGCTCTAGCGAGCGCATGTCCAAACCATTGCTCAGTCCGGTGCGGTCCTGGAAGAACAGGGCGAAATGAAGCTGTTAGGAAATCCGGTCCGAAAATTGTGAAGTTAAGATTGCGGCGGTAATTAATGAATACGGGGCGGTGGTTAACTTTTTCTCTGCCCACCGAACGCTTTTTGCGCAGCGTAGTATATTTGCGAAAGATGCCCACCGACGTCGACGTTGCCGTCGTCGACGAAAGCTTCAGAAGTGCCAGTGCCATTAAGCCAGTGCACAACCACTGGGATGGGGAGTTGTGGGAAGGGCCGCTGCCCGGGGAAAGGAAGGAGATACTAAACTCTGTCCCGCAACGGTGGTGTATCCATTCCGTCGGAAGGATGCTCCTTAGTGAAGTCACTTTCTTTAAGGTCAACCATTGGAAACGAGACCCATTCATAAGTTGCTCGTGTATGTTAATTTAGTCCCAAATGGCAAATTGGTACGCCTCGGAGCGCCATGCCGTCCCGGGCGGTATAACCGGGAGGGAAAAATCCCCCGAAACGCAAAAGGGAAACTAATTTCGCAAAAGGTTAGCCACGATAAGTTTCATTTGCTACAGGTAACATTCACACTCGGCTGAGTACCTTTACGGGGTGTACTCGACGCAGTGACGCTACCGTATGTTATACTGTGTACTTTACACTTTTTGTTGATGAAATTTACGCTTCACTCAATCGTAATTCCTCCAGCTTGGAAAGGGTTTTCGTTTCGTTTCGTTTTTTTTTTGGGTGTATTTCAAGAATAAACTTAAAATTGGTTACGCAAATTGTTCAACATTTCTTAAACCGCTCTGTCACGGTACAAATAGCACGTACCTTTAGTGGAAATCAGTGCCCTAAAGCTACTAAGGTATATTTGAAATTGCAACCCGCACTAGTAACGTTCACACACACGTGTGAAAAACCGGATGCAAAACGGATGCTTTGAGCAAAAACTCGTCAAATCTCTAAATTGGATCGAACCATATCACACTATCACCGCGTCAGCGCGTACCTTTTGGCCGTGAGCAAAAAGGGAGAAAAACTTTTCCTGTGTTGCATACTGCTGGCGTATTTTTTTCTTTTATTTCCAGAATGACGCTTTAGACCCTTGAACAGTTGGTTGAGAGTAGAGAGGCAGTAGACAAGAAAAAGCTCACAGACACACACGTACAGCCGCAAAGCGAATACGGAAGCATCTCGCTATAATATCGTCCTCGGAGCCAACCATCCTTGGAATGGCAAAACTGGGTCGTATAAATATTTTCTTATTGGATTTTGAATGAAATATTTCCGACTTGCTGCTTCAATTTTGCGCTTCCCTGCCTCGCACCTTTGGGGTACGGGTGTGTTTTGCAAAAAAAAAACGGACACCAAAAGCCAATACCAGGAGGACCAGGCAGGCAGGATGGAATAGTGCGCACCAGCAAGACGATGTGCCGTGTAAATCGCCCATTTTATACCATCCACATCCACCGCTTGGTCTCATATGGGCGCTGTTTTTTACCCCCGAAAGGGATCACAGTCACAGTAAATGCTCAAAGCCGAAGGCTGGGAAGAAGATGTTGCTTTCGAGCGACCCAGTGGAATAGAAATTTTTTTCCCCTCGCTGCTGCCGGCCGGGGCAGGATTACGGAGCAGCGCGAAGGGAAAGTTTATCCGTCTTCTAAGGCAATCGAAGGGCCAAAAACCGCACACGTTTCATATATGCGCGGTATGAGGCATGATGCTCGATTCTTTCGTTTATACTTTTCTTTGCAGCATTTTTTGCATATTTGCCAACCGTTTTCGGGCACTCTTTTCCCTCACAGCTGTTGCATGGTGGTAAGGTTTCGTTTCGCATGCATTTCCACTCCGGTTGCCACCGGTAGCGACCGGTGCACGCGGCGGTGCAGTGAAAGAATCCGATGCGCTAGTCTGCATTCAGCGTGTGAAAGCCACACACCGGTGATAGTACTTCTTGCGAAGCACTGCGAGAAATGGGGAAAAAATGGAAGGGATAAGCAAGTGTAAGTCCCGGCCGATACGGACGAGGGAGAAAATGCTCGCCAGTCAGCCGGAATATACTGTGCAGTACACTGCTGCCATTTCCTGAGAAAATGATCACTTTTTCTGCGTAGTTTAGCGTTTGCATTCAAAGCAAACAGAACTCGCATACCTGCAACTCTGCGGTGCAGCGGTTGAAAGTTAAATCCTACAGCAAATGCGTCCGCGGAAGGAACGGCCTCGCTTATCCCTTCGGTAAGACTCATGTGCATCATATCGCAAGGTAGCAGCTAAGGATAAAGTTAGAAATCATCATACTTAGCCGAACGGATCGAACCATTGGCTCAAATGCTAAGTGGCATCGGAGCAAAATGCAACACAAACACATTCGGTACGAAAATCATTCTAAAGCGCTCCTTCTTGGTAAACATCTTCCCAGCAAATAACAACATCAAGCAACTTTTCCGCAACTTCCACAGCGCTTAGCGGCGCACAGTGTGATGCAAATAATGCTACTAGCCTCTCCTTCTGTGTGTCTATATGGTACAAAGCAAAAGAAACAAGAGCAAACTTACAGGACAGGTGAATAAAATTGATTATTTTCTATTTGTTTGCCCGGCGGCCCTTTTTCCGACCACCGCTGGTTGGTTGGCTGGCACAAACAGATCGATCGCAACCATAATAAATCCAGCAACCAGCAATGCTGGCAAAACAAAACCGATATTTGTGGCCGCAAGGCAAACAGCAGCAAGCGGATATATCCACCGCTGAACAACCCCCGCAAAAAAAAACAAAAAACCATAGCTCCAATACACAGCAAGGCCTCCTCCGACCGTTGCCACAGGCTGCAAGATTGTACATCAAACGTGTGCGCCTGACAGGTAGGCAATGTTTTGGTGGGTTGATTTGATAAGACGGTACCAAAACACTGCTAGCAGTGCTTTATGTTTTTCCCTCATCATCGTTAAAAGACTGCCTCGGATGTGATTCAATCGCTTCATCAAAGGTACACGGGGGGTTCATCTCTAACGGCTGTCATAATTGAATGTCTGGTAAGCAAAATGGACCAGGGAAAGGCCGTAATGATGGCAAGAGATCAAAGCAATTTGCGGAACCATCTTGTGAAGCCACATTTTCGAATGGCGCGTGATGATAAGTATTTTTCTGATTAAAATCAATTAAAAGTAGAACAATCACCGTGTATTTTTTCCAGCATTGGTTGATTGATTCCAATCGGCACATACGGAGTTGTCATTACTTTTACTATAATTATGGCGACTGAATTATACCGCAAATTGAGATGTTTGAACAGTTTTTTTTTTGTGAAGGCCCAGTAGGCTGTTCTACGAAATGTTAAATATTTCATCGAACATTTCATTGTACTTATGTCAGAGTAAAATTCAGTCGAACGGCTTTTCCGAGCGGCGTGTGATGATCATTATTTTACTGTTTCAAATAATTGTACATCAAACCAATCACACAATTTTCACTAGAATTAACACAAACTGTTTGTTTGTTTGTTTTCCTTGCGAAGAATCATCAGACCTTTGTGCGAAACATTAAATATTTCATTAAACGCCGTAATGCTTTAGTTTCGGTGTAAAAAATATCAGTTATGCAACCATTCCAGCACAATGCGTTCCGACGCAATATACCTGCAGCTGCTGTAGCATCATACCAAAACCGTTTCAAATATCCACGCGTAATCAAATCCGATACCGTGCAAATTCCAACTCGCACACCAAACATTACCTTTCATCATACTATGCGACACTATTGCGATATTTTTGCAGAACTGCGGCAATGCTGCTGGTGCGGGTGGCCAAACCGGGTGGTACGGTGTGCGAGCACCGAAACGTCAATCTGAAATCAACACGTTCCCCAACGCAAGCGAGTTTAGCGAGCAATGCCGACGCTGTTTAGTTTTTCTAACCCTCTAGCACCACTCGATGCCACCGTTCCAGGTCTCCGGCGGCCGTGCGGTATTTTGTGGCGCGAAATTTCAACCAAATGACGGATGAACACGTTCACGTTGGGCTTCGGCAAACACGGTTTGGTCCGAGAAATCGAGCACCCAAAAATTGACGAGTACAGGTCCCGTACCCGACGCGTATAGATGCTATGATGCCATCATCCCGTACCCGGTCCCAGATGACCCGAGGCTGATCAATTATGAACGATTCAATTCGCTTTTTGCGCCCTTACCATTGGTATTCTGGCACGTTATACGCCAAACCGGCAGTGTTATTGAAGCATTCGGGCCGTAGACGCGGGCCGGAGAAATTGAGAAATTTTTGGTACGCGAATCACAAACCAGCCAGGCCGAGCAGGGCATGGCTTCGCGGTGCAAATCGAGCCGCCGAACAGTATCGTCCTCGTTGAAAATACCGTCGCGATGGAAAGCGATCGGTAGCGGGATCGTAACAAAACCCTCGGCTGGAATAAGCGAAACATCATTCCACACGGACGTTCGGTTTACGAATTTTGCTGGCTTCATCATCGCATTTCAGTCACCTTGCCAATTTCGGTCGTCCGGTAGCCCATTGCAAGCTAAAGCTAAAGCGCGCGAAGTTTGCGAAAAATTCATAAAACCATTAAAATTCTATAACCCACTCAATCAGCTGCACGCTGCAAGATGCACCGAAAATTGGACAGTTGATATTTTCATTCAATTCCCGTTTCCGGAGCAAACCCGAGCAGCGTACGGTCCCCGGTTGGGAATGCTGTGATTCTTCGCCCGCTGCCCTATTCCGGGGCATCTTACTCTCCCCGAACTGGGGCGAGACCGAACGATACAGCAGCTCATTGGACTCATTTCTGGGGATAGTTTTTCACCCAGCCCGGTTTTGCAGCCACCCGTTTAGCGCTGCCTAAACGACAATCAAACATTCGAACCACCATCACACATTGCTTCGTCGGTGCCAGCGGATTCGTTATGCCCTACAATAGCAGATCATTTAAGGACACACACACCACCGGTTCCGTTTGGTCGTTTCGGCATCTCACCCTAGTACGGTGTCGCTGTCTGTTGGATTATTGGCAGTGTTATTGTAGCTATTCGGCTCACGCAGCCCTTTTCCCAGTGTGCCGTCTCACAAACTCCGGGGCGAACCAATCTCAGTTTGCCAACGCTGCCGGTTACGAACGAGGACAGGAATCATAATTAGAACACACGGCCCAGCATTAGGATGCCGGATGGACGGTTTTCCAGTCAGAAATAGATGATGCGTGATGTTCCGGTTCGATCCCCGGGGACAATGGTATGGCTAAACGGTGCGCACACAAGTTGACTGTTGTGAAAACGTGTTTTTCTGTAGCAGCGGAATGCTGTTTTGGAACAGTTTTGTTTGTTTGGAATTTTCGAAATGGTTACCACAATCATTTGCTAGGCCATTAGTACGGAAGAACTCTACACACGAAACGTTTCACTACATGTAACTTTGAAGTACAGTTGCGAAAGTTTCTAAAACACATATTTCAGAATTTTTCAGAATTTAAAAAAAATGTTTTCTTTTCCATTGTTTACATATGCTGGGTTGAGTATTATGAGAGCATTTTAAATTATTCCAAAAATCAATTTTTAATGTTTAAACTGTACTTTCTTTACACATTCTTTTTTCGAAATATGAGTTTAAAAATCAAAGAATTGCTGTACCAGTTGCTTACACATTTTACAAATGAATTTATTTAATTTTCAGACTTGTTTATATTTGTCTTTTCATCTTTAAATCTGTTTGTTTGTTTCTTTACCGTGCAAATAGACATGTAGCGATTTTTCTCAGTGAGACATTTCGCAATGCTATTCGATGAAATGCGATGTTAAGTTCATTTATGAGGTGCTACCTCAAGGTCTTTGCAGGATAGAGGTCGAGTAATGTAGAGCAATTTGACAAGTAGCCAAAAGTTCGTTACACGTGATTTGACGTTTGGACGCTCTTTTCCATTCAAATGTTTTGTGTGTAGTTGTGTTCATTAAACAGGCCCGTCATAGCAACAAGATTTTTATTGTTTTAGATTTGGTTGGAAATTTATGTCGCTGTTTTTCGATTTTAGTCCGGAATAAGATCTGCAGATTCAAAGGCATTCGAAACGAAGGAAAACTTTAACGACGAAGCTAATTGTGAAACTTTGCGATATAGTAAACAAGTAGGCTAGACGCAAGGAATCTTACACGGGCGACCAAACGTCAAATGAAATCCAAAATGGCGAACCTCTATCTTGGCTATTACTCGATCTCTATCCCACACAGACCTTGGTGCTACCTCTTCCGTGGATGCTCTCCTGGTACTATACATTCGGAAATTCTGGGACAATTTCGTTTATTCTTTCAAGTCACAGAGTCGATCTTCTTCTTTGCATTTAATTGATCTACCCGTGCAAATACACATGCAGCGATTTTTCTCAGTGCAAAATGTCGCAAAATAGCTCAATCTTGCAAAAAAAACCCACATCTCATTTCGAAACAATTTAGCGCCTACTGAGGCTGTCAAATCATTACATTGTTCTACATGCCGGCTCGATGTCCAGCTCCTCATGCAAAATCGAACGCCAAAATTAAGCTATTTCATACACTGCGATGAAAACGACAAGCCGTTTTTTATATGTGAACTTATCATCGCATTTCATCGAATAGCATTGCGAAATGTTTCACTGAGAAAATTCGCTGCATGTCTATTTGCACGGTAAGCCATCATGCCATCCCTTTTGCTGAACAACCTCCATTTGTGTGTTTTAATATTTCTTCGCTTTTTCTTTCATCCATTTTATGAGCACTGTAGCCATCCAACCTCGTACCTGCAGGCTCTTAAAACAATCGCACTGATGCGCTAAGCAGCGAGCCGGTCTGCGTTTCTTTAACTCCAACGCTCTTCCACGCTGCAGCCGGAAAGTTGGTACACCGTAAAGGAAAATCCTTCCCAAGGCAACAGTGGCACCCAGCCCCGGCATCGGCACGGACGCGGTTCAATGCACACGACCGTAAAACAGAAAACGAGATTCTACCTTTTCATTTCCTGCCCAGCGACATCAGCCGAGGCCCATCAAACCGGAGAAGAAGTTTAAAGTTCGCCACTAGCAACTTCGAATGATTCTGCAGCACATTGCCCAACGAGTGCATTTCGGCGTGCCATGCAATGGGTGCAGGGATGAAACACGCACAGGGGGGGAGGGGGGGGATGGGCTCGAGGAACTCCGTACCGAACCGGGCAAGGTTAAATGCTTCGCTTATCTGTACCATACTTCTGGATTACTGCTTGCACGAAGTTCGCACTGCAAGCGTATACTTTACGACGCTTGGATTGGACCGGTACGCTTGATGCATTTGCTGGCCGGGGAGGTACATGGAAGGTCCTTTTTTACTTAACAACACAACCGTAAAGAACAAGAACACAGGCTAGACGATGGCAGCGAGCGGATGGATCGATGACGGAATCTTTGCGTGGACCCGTGGAAGAGCCCGTGGATTGAAACTGATTTCCACCAAATGCATACACTTCGCTGGCTGGTAATGTTCGGAGCTGAATGCATCTCTTTTTTCCTGTTCTTTCCATTGTGCTCGGCACAGCCAAAAACCAGCAGCGCACCATTCGCTCGTACCGCGTACGCGAAGCTTTTTCCGGGTTTTATGGATGAATTTATGTTCACATCCCTGCAAAACTCGCTTGCTAACTGTTATAGCTCTTGATTTTTTCGAGACTATTACGTTCCGTTCCCGGACGATGGAAATGCCTTATCCGCCGTAGTTCGCGTTTCAAATGGATGTTGTTCGCGGTGGATGGGAAGCAGCCGTTTGTTTGTAACCCATTACGGGGTTACCTTTTCCAGCTGGGATCATGTTGCTTGCGATCGTGCTGCTGCTGCTGCAATGGAACTTCATTGTGCTCGAGCGGTGGGCAACATTTTTCCTTTTTTTTTTTGCTACCAAATTGTGCAGCACAGCGTACGTATACCGTACACACTGTTTGGTAGGCTTCAGTGCGATACGTTTCCCCCATCCCCCATTGCTACAACTAATTTTCCGTCCCGGTATGTTTGCCCTGCGAGAAAACGTTCGTGGAGAGCTGTTTTCTCGGTGGGATGTGCAGTGGGACGGAAAGGCAGAAGGAAACGCGTGTAGCAGATGAAGTTCGGGTGGATTCGTACGTTCGGTGCAATGCTGGCGCAGAACAGCAACCAAAAAAAAAACACGGTAGGTGTGAAAGTTTGCCTTTAGGAACAATTTCTTTAAGTACAAGCAAACCATCGCAGGTCACCTTTTGCTTGCCGTTTACTGGTTTTACCGGTGAGAGCAAGGGATTCATTTTGGGGTGGATTCAGGGAAACATGTACGATGTCTACTGTGCGTTAAAGTGGTGTTGTAGCATATCTGCTAAACAACATTTTTCAACCAACAATGTAATCAATCGCACCTCGATCGGTCAGTGCACTATAGGAGAAACAGTTTTCGCAAATGTAGCAATCAAGCAGTAAATGATCTCGACTATGACACAATGAGCAAAAGAACTTTTGTAAATAGGTAAAGCAATTATACAATAAGTATCCATCAGAAATGGTATAAATAAAAAGAGGTAGCCGACAGCAATGGACAGTTACAGTCACAGTTGGAGAGAGATCCGGATGATCATTCGATGAGACGGCTATCGATCTAGTGTCGGTAATGTAGTTTATCCAACAGAACTATTCGTCTATTTCGTTCATTTCAAGAGGATTGAAAGTCCCCCTACCGTCAAGGGCAACAATATCTCCAACGTTCCTGTCGTCGCTAGAGCAATTACATTTAAAACAAAACAAAATAAAGTTGGCAATTAAATGAAAAATAAATAAAAATAAATATATGTGAGAATGAACAAGGAAGCGACCCATGGAAGAGTAGAAGAGTAATGGAAGGAGAGAAACGGAAATAGATAGAAAGAGTAAGAGATAAGGAAGAAAGGTTAATAAGTGACGCGCGGCGTCACGAAGGGAGGATTCGCGAACTGACGATCAAAGTGGAAGGAACTGTATACGAATTATCATTTTTGAAATCATTCTTAATAAATCAATTTTCTCACATATTATTCCCTACATATATAATACGAGTAGAATGCTCCCTATGCTTCCATACGGAGGAACTGTAAGCGTAGTCGGTGGAGGCTTAGGAGCGGCAAATTTAGCCCTAATGATCACGCACTCTCTTAAGCTGGGCCGAGTAGGGATAATAATATAAACATCGCTAGTAGAGCCCGTCGTCGGCGAGCGTCGCGCCAAAGAAAAATGCATAATAAAGGCCTCTTTTCTCTCACACGTTTTACTAGTTTTTAACTTGTTTATTTGTATTTTCTAAAGTGGAAAGAAAGGGCCCAACTCCTGCAAGCAGTTGCGTTCGCTTAAAAGGACTTGGCGAGACTGGGATTATTCAGTTCCAGTCTCGTTCAGTTCCAGTAAGGGGTAATTACTTCCAGAATGTCCAACGATCGCCTGGACGATAATGTTCCCCCATCGAAGCTAAACGAATGAATACGGTAACGTACCCGACCTACCACACCCGGAAAGGGTGCTCGCGAGTGCACGCATTATGCGCTACGGAAAGAACTTCCGAGCGATCAGAATAAATTTAATTTGGGAAACATTTGATGGGGAAATAATCCATACATATAGCGGAACAACTAATTATAGTTTTACAAAATGGGCGGAGATTTGCCAATGGTGACGTTGAGTTGTTTCAATGCATTACACTCAATGCATAGATTCAACTTTGAACAATATGTTGGATGGTTTGGAATGGCGAATTTTTACACCGATCGTTAAATTTCATTTCCATTTCCGCCAGGAGTTTGTTTAGGAAGAGTACACTTGCCAGCGTATACAGATCATTATTTCGTGTGATCTGTTCTGGTGATGAGTTCTTTAACATGTTTTCCACACAGAAGCCGTGTATGTAACTGCGGGAATGATCACTTGATTGAATATGGCTAGCTTATTTTCTTGTGATAGTCGCGACCTACGATTTAGCACAGGGTAGAGACATTTCAGAAGGAGATGCCCTTTTTCTAAGATGTTTTCTACATGTCTTCGGAAAAGCATCTTGTGATCAAGAGTTATTCCTAAATATTTCAGTCGAAGAGGACCAAGGGACAACTGTTCCGTCGACATTTCGACGTCGTAGGGAATAATCATTGCTTGGGTTTTTACTGGATGGCGCTAAATTTTCCAGTTTGAAGCGTATCTTAAAAGAACGGCATCGTAGCAATCTGCTCCTCAATTCTATTGCATTCCTTCCCCTCACTGCGATGGCTGTGTCGTCTACGAACAGAAACAGCTGTCCGTCACCGGGAAAGGATGGGAGGTCCGTCGTGTACAAAATATACAACAGCGGAGCCAGCAGGCTTCCCTGAGGAATGCCCACTGAGGCAGTGGTATTTTTGGAAAGAGCAGAGTGCAAGGCCACCCTAAACGTCCTCTGTTTTAGATAGTTTGAGATGATCTTGTACATGTACGTAGACATGACCAAATTGTATCAGCTTGTGTATTAACCCTCAATGCCATACACTGTCGAAAGCCTTTTCAATATCCAACAATGCTATAGCAACAGACTTTTGGTTCATTTTGTTCAGTTCTACGCAATTCCTGAGTCTCAAGAGTTGAGGGACTGTAGAGTGTCCGTGCGAGCGATCATATAACGTAACTCCAGTAGGTATATTACAGTTGTTACATCAACATCTTATAGTTCAAGTGAATATTTTTTTGAATATCCCGTTGATAGTCTGCTGTTATGTAAATTATCAAACAATTCAAAGACTGAAACAGTAACAATTCATACAGCAAGATCATGAAACTCACGTAACATTTGATCACCGGTACAAAAAGAAACCCGCTACGAAACCCACAACAGCGTTCGAATGCAGGCGTAATGCAATGGGACCCTGCGCCACGGTCCAGCCTGTTGCAAACAACCCACCACAAACACAAAACCACTCCACTCCAAGTTCTGCCGCCATGCGCCCCTTTCGCCTTGGCCCGTACGATTGAAGTTTATTGCAGAACGTGGGGTAACTTTAATTGCAAAATTTATTGAAACCTGCGGTACGTGGTTATGATGCTGTGCCATGGCTTTCCCGCAGAAAACCCAATGAATGCACCCACCACCAGCAGCAGCAGCAGCAGCAGTGGAAATTGTTCGCGTTTACATAAAATCATACCCATTACATCAGGAGCCCTTGGTTCGCTTGGTAAGCTTCGGGAACGCACTGTGGACCGTTTTTCAAGTCATGCACGACGGCTCGAGGTGAAAAAGGTCATCCGCGCAAACTGAACTCGGTGGGCGAATAATACAGAGCAGACCTGATGAAACATTTATTAATAATAACTATATTACGGAGTCAGTTTGCTCCTCCCTGCTGCTGCATTTCGATCGCCTCTTTGTAAAATGCATTGCGAGAGCAACTTTTATTAGTGCGAGTTGTGCGCTAAACTCATACCGAGAGTGTACGCGAAGGGGTAACACTATTTAGCTGCTAATAGGTACGATGAAGTGAAATTTATCTTCCCACCAATTATCTTTACCACAAAACGGTTCGCTGGCATTAACGGTAATACCGCGGTACGGGTATTACACTTAGCTTCGTCGGTTCGTTCGTGTGAAAATGTTTGTCCGAGAGTGTTCTGTTTAAAAGAAGAAAACCATCGTTCATCAAATCGGCCGCCTGGCGACAACGGGGCAAACGACACGCTGCCAAATTTATCTAACCCTGCTCGTTATTAAAACAGAAAAGGGTTTTACACACTTTTTATGTTAAGCATAAACTTGTGTGTGTGTGTGTGTGTGTGTGTGTGTGTGTGTGTGTGTGTGTGTGTGTGTGTGTGTGTGTGTGTGTGTCAAAATCTTTCGCTTAACACACTGATAAAAAGTGACCTCGCTTCCTTGCTTGTTACAGCGCACTTCGGTATTCGGTTGCTGGGAAGCACTTTTCGTGAGTGTGGAACTCGGGTCGGTAGATGATAGAGATCCATTCCGCACAAGTTATGACCGAGTCGTGAAAGTGCTTGTCTCCGTGCTTACCCACTATCGTGTCGAACATGAAATGTCTTCGAAGACCGTTTCGTTCGGTTCTGGATGGGTCCCGCACCCGAGAGTGGCAACGAAGCAACGCGCACCGTAGACACATAAACACATAAACTGTGCCCAGTGTCTCCGCAAGCAAAACAATGTAGCCCGGGGCTAGGCTTAAAGCCGTAGGCGACAGCAGGCATCCCGGCACCCCGGCACTCACGCAGGCGACGATGCGCGTCGTGCCGGCTCAATCCATTCGGTCCGCCATAAACTGGCATGTTGAAAATAATTAAAAGCCTAATCAAATAGATTGTTATCTTTACTCGAATGGGCCACCCTGCCCATTTATGCAGCTTATCCCCGGATGCGGATGGGCATCCATTACGTTCCGTGGCCACTTTCCCCGGCATGGGCGATTCGGAGAAAGTTTTCGGGTGACGGAATCCGATCACGCTGGAACGGAGTCCGGTTTTGTAAGGCTAGCGATTAGAATCATTCCTCGGCTTCACAACCAATCATTGTTAATCTGAACAGTCAATGCTTGGGCAGGAACGCACCATTTGATGCTGCTACAAATGTGTCATCGTAGAGCAAGCATTCTTGGCAGACGTGGGTTTAGTTAAAAATACGAGTACACTTTCTAGAGCATAAACATGCTTTATGGTTGTCTGCACAAAAGTGATAAATCAATATCAGGAATTAGAGAAACAAATATGTAACTATAAACGCCATTGGATTCTGTGATACGTTCGTCCTGGTTTTAATTAAACGTTTCGACGTTTGGCGGTTTAAAATAAGCATCAAAATAACATACCTTATTTGCTCGTGTATTTTAGTATAAGCTGCTGAACGTAACCCCGCACGCATTTCTGACACAAAACTGATTGATTTTTAGTTTTGTTTTCATCTTGTTTTCTATTTATTGACTCATCTGTAGTTGCCTCTCCAAGCGAGGCAGAGCGTTTGAAATTCTCCAAGAAATTACACAGCCAGAATGATTCAACATAAACTCATATTAAATACAGCTCAATGTTCCAAGTTGGTTTTAAATAGCAGTTCTCCGATTTTATGCCAGATGTCATTCCATTGTTTTATTTCATTTTGTTCTATTTTAACAAAAGTGTATGGCAACATACTGTGGCGTTTACCAGTAAAAGTGATACAGAGGAATTAAAATCAAAAAGGTTGTAGCGTTCAATGAAGCTTCTCATAAGGTCTAGAACAGAATCATTGAAACTATACAAACACCGACGAAGTTGAGGAGCAAAATATTCGCGGTTTCTTAAAGTACGTGCTGGATCATATATGTTTAGCCTAGCAAGTAGGTCCAGGGCGTCTATTTCATCAGTTGAAAGTTTTGCCACAAAAAAAAACATTGAGCGACTTGACGTATGTGGTCAAATGTTGCAAGCCCTAATAATAAACAACAGCGGGTTCTGCATTTAAGATGGAACGAAACATAACGCGAATATGTAGATAGAGCAAATCGTGTGAATTTTCGATCGTATTGACTAACTATCCTATAGATATAACAGGTGGCCTATGATAGTAAAACACTTTTTTTTTGCAAAATTTTTTTTTATCGTCCCTTCAAGGGCGATACACCAATTTTCTTTTTTTCGGTCTTTAAATTTTTCGATACCCCTTTTGTAGTAGTATTTGTTCTTTGCCTCAAAAAAGGCCTTTGTTTCGGCGATCACCGCTTCATCCGACGAAAATTTCTTCTCAGAATACATCCTTTTGAGATCTGCGAAAAGGAATTAGTCACTGTGAGCCAGATCTATGAAATACGGTGGGTGGCGAAGCATTCCGTGGTCTAATTCATGAATTTTTGCCATTATTTTCACTGATTTGGGGCACGGTGAGTTGTCTTGATGAAACAAAACTTTGTTTTCTTCAAATGTGGCCGTTTTTTGGCGATTTCGTGCTTCAAACGCTCCAATAACTTGAAATAGTAGTCGCTGTTAATGGTCTTTCCTTTCCCAAGATAATCTATTAAGATTATTCCTTGCGAATCCCAAAAAACTGACGCCATAACCTAGCCAGGTGATTGTTGCGTTTTCCCTGTTTTGGGGCACGTTCATCGCGTCCAGTCCACTCGGATGACTGTCTATTGGACTTTGGAGTGAAGTGGAGAAGCCAACACTCATGCATGGTAACATACTGACGCAAAAACTCGGATTTATTTCGCTCAAACAGCTCCAAACACTGCTCCAAATCCGAATTGATATTCGTCGTTGTTTTTGGTCAAATGTGAGCTCGCGTGGCAGCCATTTTGCACAGAGCTTTTTCATATCCAAATACTCGTGAACGGTATGTCCAACACGTTTCTTAGACATCTTTAGGGTGTCAACTATCTCGATCAACTTCACATTATGGTTGCTTTTAATAATTTTGAGGTTTTTTTTAATGTTTTTGTCTGCAACCTCCTCTTTTGGGCGTCCACTGTGTTCACCGTCCTCAGTGCTCATTTTACCACTTTTAAATTTAGCATACCAATATTAGATGGTTGATTTTTGTAGAGCAGTGTCCAAAAACTCTTCATCAAGCCAATTTTCCGCTTCGACTCTATTTTTCCCCTTCAAAAAGCAACACTTTATCCTCACGCGAAATTCCTTCTTTTCCATGATTACTCAAAGCACAAAAGTTGCGTCACAAAAAATGTCCTAGCTCATTAGGTTATGGCCCGTGTGCTGTCAAATTTTGACAGAAGTCGTTTGAAGATTTAAATCTACTAGCGCATGTTATGACCTGTTATGACCCGACAGATCTATCGATAAATAACACAATACTTACAATGATATCGAATTCAAATCATAAAATTCCCCTTAAAAAGCGTGTTTGATAGGTCATCACTTAAAACCGAGTATGTTTAAAGAGCTTTCGTTTTAGTACGAACTTTAAAACTTAACCATCTTCGTGTCACTATACGAATGGACCTTTTCACACACACACACTCGCTTAAAATAACGTCACAAATATTCACATGCTCGCAAGCTGGGCAAAGGTAGCAGGCAAAAATCCATAGATAATTTAATGCATCCTCAACGCTCGTATTGTGCATGCTTTATTTAGCAGGCACGCTGCTGCGTCCTTTTCTCCATTTCTGCCGCTTCCTGCCCTTACCTTAGCAGCGGAGTGCTCGGGCAGAAAGGCATACGGATAAAAAAGTAAAACATGCCCATGTTTGCCGTTTTTGTCGCGCATAAATGTGTGTGAGCATGTGTGCGTCTGAACACATATTGCACGTACCGTGATTTTGCTTCCGGAACGAACCATAACCGTATCCGTTGCATTGCACAAATGCCGGTGTGCGGAGCAGAAACCTCGTCTGCTCGTTATCATTCGGTTTTATTTGTTCGGTCCGGAATGAAAACCGAAGCGTCAAGCTAAACTTTGCCTCCAATGCCTCAATGTCAGGTATGAAGCTACTGCAACCGCATCTAGATGAGCGAGGACGGTGCGGCACGGGACGCCTTGAACGAAAGCGCTTGCCCGTCTTGGCGAGCGATGGAGGCGCCTGGTCGCCCAGTCCGCTGCCAGTCGGTTTTTGATGAGCTAGAAATAAACTTCTTCTACAGGTTGGTGGCCGTTTGTGCCAATGCTGTTACGCAAATAGGTCTTACCAATAAAATCATCATATAACAGACCATCCGACCCATCAGCAGCGCAAGTTGACCGACATTTCCCATACGCTGTTCCATACGCCCGTCTCGAAAGGCAATCGCTAAGTCGACAGACTGCTTTAAAGGATGATTTACACTAAAGTGCTCACGATCACGGTGAGGCAGCTTGGTTACGAGGTGGTGGTTATCAATAAACTACATATATTTATAGCATCCAGTTTTACAATCCCATTAAAGCATTGCGAACGACTTATAACACAACTGTGGGTGGATTCCTTTCGCATCCACGCCCGCTCGTCTGCCTTATCACGGATCAATCACTTACGGAGGGTTATGACGAAAATTAAAACAAAACTGTCCAACGACCATTGGAGCACCCGACACGATGGGTCCTGGGCGGTTTGCCGCAAGTCGGTCGAGGGAAGCATAATTTGAATGATTCATGACAATTTCGCTACAAAAGCGAAACAGCAACAAACCACAGCCTAGTGCACGGTGGTTGAGTAAACACACACACTTGACGTGACGCACAACATACCGACGGTCGCTCGGTGATGAAACACAAATGGAACCACCGTCGCCGCGGGCAAACGGTTCAACGGTTCGGTTCCCTTTTCCCTCGCAGCATAAACCCGTCCCATCCCATCCCGTCGTCAATCAATGCCAAGTGGGGAGCATGCCGTCCAACGAGGGTTTTCCAAAGAGCGCGAAAAACCAAAATGGTAACCAGGTGGCAGCATAAAGCACTGTCGGTTATTGATTTCCCAGTGCTCGTGATGCAATCCTTTTTTCGCTTCGATTATATTCATCCCCCCAGCACAGGCAAACGGCATGTGGCCCGGCCCAACAGTGTCGTACATGGGGTACTCAGGGCGTCGTCCTTCTCGTCGTTACCGGTACCCGGTTGCGATGACAATCGTGACCATCTTGAGCTGCTTGATTTGAAATCCTACTCCACAAAGCCAACGGCATCCAATTTCCTCCTGGGACACGGGTTTCATTCGCTCCATACGTTTTTTTAACAATCAAAACCCCACAAACAGCAATAATAACAAGCGCCAGTACCAACAAACCTTCAACCACCGCCTCCTTGGTCGCGCCCATTCAAGAGGGGGGAAGGGAAACAACAAAAAGAAAAAAAACAACAACAGTTCGCAAACCTGTCTCTCCAACAGAACAAAACTCGTAATACCGCAAACGATGAGGTTTTTCGGTTGTTTAGCAAGTGTAGCCAGTGTCATTAGATGGGCGAACTTTACCCCGCGCCATCATGCCATCCCGGGGAGCGAATGACACCTACACGCATTCACGTCATGGTGGCCTTCATCACATGACGGTACGCTGAAGCACTAACTTCAAGCAGCCCCTAACAAACGGGGAAAGAAAACAAAAAAGCGGACAGCAAGTAAGGCACGGCCAAAATAAACGACAAACCGAACGAACCGAAACTTGGTTTTAAGCATATTGGAGCGGACGTTGTGGAACTTTTTGGCTTTTCATTCCGAATGGTTTTTCTGTTGTGTACTTTTCCATCGGAACTTTTTTCCTTCCCCTCCTTCCCGAGGTGTTTGCCGATCGGTGGGCCGTTGTAGTCGTATTTGCACAGTAATGCCATCGGAATGTGATGTTTATGAAACGATAGAATTGGCTGAAGACACTTAATACCGAAATTGTTCATTCGTTTAATGGTGGAAGCGACAAACGAAAAAATACGAAACGAAAGGTGGAATCGAGTGTTTCTTTTTCGATGACGTTTGCTTCTTAACCGCTCGTCTCCATGGTACCGGTAGGTGAATCAACAGCCGTAAACCGCAACCTGAAGGAAGATTTTCACTACTGTGCTAAAGCGGTTGTAGTTGTTCTGGTTAAATAATAGAAGAAAAAGAAAGAAAACACCATTTTCGCAAACTTAAAACGATTTCGGTGTTTTCCTTTATGTTTTTTTTTATGTCATGCGAAAAATTTTCAGTAACGTTCCTGCTTATTGCTCGCTAAGACACCTCAACGATTGCAGTACATTTTCAAAACTTTCCACTTAAACAACTATTGCCACCACCCGAAAACTCATTTAATAGTATTCCCTTCACACTAACGCGCACACACACACACAGCCCAATGTGTGACACCAATTTTCCAAAGAAAATTCAATTACTACCACTCATTTCGTGTATCGCGCAGGCAGACAGAAAATAATATTCCACCAAGCAAGCGCCCCCATCCCTAATTGGCCATCACCAATGGCACCGGGTTTCGGTCACAGCGATTATGCAAGCAAACCTTACTTCATCCTTCCCTTCCTTCCCCTTCAAACTACCGGGTTTTGCCGGACAAACTCTAACGGAACACGGAACAGCGAACCCGCGGGGCGCTGTGAGTAAATCATATTATACATCAACGCCAGAGCGCAAACACTTAGCGCTTGAACTGTACCCAACCGAGCATTAGTGGTTTTTGGGTGTTGGAATTTGACCGGCGAACAGGAGAAAATGGAACACGGAACGCCTGGTGGAAATGGAATGGTGAAATTAGTGTTATCCAACGCCTAACTACTTGTCACACTCTCGTCTCTGCAACAAAAAAAAAAAAACACCCACACGACACATGATGCGCGACAGTGCTGACCATGTACCACCCTTCCCAAAAAAAAGCTTTCCCTTTTTGGCGTGCAGTTGGGGGAAGGATAAAAGTACCCTTCCTTCCCTACCGACAGTTCAAGCTAATTCCCGCCACAGATCGAAGTTCACGAGCGGGAACCAGTTTTGTTGCTATTTTTTTGTTCACTACCATTTGCTCGTTTGGTAAACCACCTAATTACATTCGAGCCTGTTCCGGCTTTTGTTCTGCCAGTTCCGGGGGAAAAAAGTGGAGCTTAAACTTTCCCACAAGTGTCCACAGCAAGCAGTAGCAGCAAGCAGCAACAACCAACACACACTCTTCAAAAGCACTTGAAGCCAGTGTTCATGGGTGGCGTTGGTGTGGATGTTGTGTGCAGAGAGATCACGACAGCTGAAAATGCTAAATATGACACTGACACGAAAAACATAAATCAAATCAACTGAAATTATTCCAACCACCCCGACCGAGCCACACCGAGGTCGGTCAGGCCGTGTGCGCTCGCGACGGAAATGGACGCTCGGGGACTGCTTGCCTACCAACATGCCGTCGTTACTCCGGGTTTTTGCTCTTTTCCACTGCGGCAAAGCCATCGGAATCGCATGGCGGGGCGAAGAGTCCCAACGGAACCCGCTGACGTGCCATGTTAACTCAATACTTACGCCGAACGATTTCTTTCGCGGAGCGCATTTCACCGAACGCGCGTGAAACGTGTCATCATCCCCGGGTGTTGGTCCCCGGTGTGCCCTCGCTCAAAGTCATTCAAGTATTTCCTTTTCCACCTGTTCCACCCTCTTTTTTCCCTCCCCCCCGCCAAGGGACGATGGCTGCAACAGGACCGCCACCAACCAAATTGGCAATGGCGCGAAGTGGCACCCGCAGGAACAAATCACATCAACATTAATATCACTCGGCTCGATTTTGGACTGCCGGGCCCCCCGAAGGGAGTCCTCGCCGGGATGGGCGTTTGCCTTTGATGGCCCCCGGGGATTGGGCCGACCGGGGATTGGTGACAGGCACGATAGGGGGAAAAATTGGCTTCCACCCGGCAATAGGAAATGGACGGCGCCCCACTGAAGGGTGACGATGATTCTAACGATGGTAATGATCGTGCCGGTGGTGGCGATAATGATGATGATGATGATGATGATGACGATGATGGCAAGCGAACCACCATAACCTTGGTACCCAGGTGTCAAAAGTGCGATATGGTAAATGATATTAATATGCATGAACATGCAGATGGTTTAGTCGAGGTTGGGCTGTGCAAAATGTGCATGAAGCAATGAATCCTGAATCCTGTACCACCACGTTCACTTCAAGCCCTTTGCTGTCGGGTGTCAGTTTCCGTCCCTGTTTTTTTTTCTACACACCTCCAGGATAAGCGCTATCCTTGTCTACTTGCTGCTTCGATTTTCTTTGATAACCCGCAGGCAGTTCAGTGCGAATTTTGCTGCTTCTTTTGCATTACAACAAGCGAAAAAAGAAACACATCGGACGAGAACCAGCTCACCTGCCATTACAGGAATTCAGGAGCTGGTTTACTCTACGCTCTACAAAATACACACCAGCACGAGTGTGTGTTCGAAGCTGGTGAGTGCCGTAACAGGTGGTGATTTGAATTTCTTTTGCAATGGTTTTTATTTGCCACTTTGCGCGCGCGTTCGGATAACGCGCCCCGAGGCAAACGGGCGGGTAGTGGCGTGCGAATGCGGCAAGCCGTGGCAATCAAACGTAGCGTATTGGAATAATATTTATTGTGGCTTAGCAAATCAGCCCATTGACATGCAACACGCACGCGAGCCAATTTTTGGCGAGCAGATCGAATCATTTTACCTTTTCTGCCGTGTCGGGCCACCGTACCACGTACACTCGTTTGCACGGATGTTATGTGTCGTGATAAGGGCAAGCTTAATTGATTGCAAAGTGACGGGTAAACGACGATTAGGCGTTTGATTTGAAAGTAATTTTTTCAGATGCGATCATTTCATCGCTATCACATAATTTGAATTTTCTATTTTTCTTATTCAATCCTTATAAAAATAGCATCCTGATGCGATAAGTCATGTTTGAAGGCAATTTAAGTAAAGATATGCATCATTTTATAGCCTTCACCATGATCGGACTATTCTGGCTTTTCTTGTCATTATCTTTAGGACTCGCAGCGCTATCCTTAAGAGCGAGAAGATACTCGTTGTATGTTTGACGTTGACAAGAACAGTGAAATTAGTTTCTATACAAGTTAACTATTGAGTCATAGTACCCACGACTAGATATTAGCCGGCTAAAATCCCACAAAAAAAATCATATAATGGGACTTCTTAATGAAAGTCTAAAGTCCTTTTAGATCGCCAACATGTACAAAGGAAGCATGATAGCAAAAAAATTGTGATAGAGAGATGGCGTTGATGGGTCCACCAGGAGACCAGGATAATGGATTGACAGACAAAAACGCTCGACCGATAGTGATTTGGAGGACACTCCTTCAGCAGGCCAATACTGGGAAGCGGTTGTAGCGCCGAGTATGAAAGTAAGTAAACAAGTTTTGAGAAGCTACCTTCCATTCGGTAGAAACCAGCCTCTGTACCGATTTAATCGACCGCTGGCTCCTGATCGCGAGACCGTAGAAGCTTCGAAGACAAATTTCTTTCTGTGTGATGGACCACAAAGCTGGTGCAATGAGTTTAAAGGTCATAAAGGTTTAAAGGAAATGTTTAATCCTTATGGATATTCACTTGCACAAAGCTCCAGTTCAACTCAACTTTATCGGAGAACCGAGCTGCATCTAAAAAACAAAGGATACAGATTTTGAGAATTGAAGGAAACAGATTTGCTCGCGGTTTCTACCAAATTTGAGCGATCAATCCACAAATTGTTGAGAGAAATCAGACTAATATTGAGTACTTATTGACTTATTACTTAGTAACCTTTAGCCTTTGTGAGTTTAGAAAAATTGTAAGATCGTAGAAATCTACCACGCATCGTACTTCATCAAACAAACAATATCGTTGTTTCAATAAATCCTCTTGTTGCGAGCAACGGTTCATTTGAACCAACAGCAGCCTCGTTCAGTAGGTTTACGCTAGGTGGCGCTTGCGTAGCAGGATCGTGCGTTCTTCTTTCGAATTCCCGTTCTGGGAAAACGGGAGAGAGGGCAGATAAAAGCAGCGCGCAGGGACAGCTAGGGCCTTTTTCGATACCAGCTTAGGCCAAGGATAGAAGTTTTTTTAGCCTCTTCCCTCTCTTAACCTAACACGAGAGATACACTCTCCTTTAAGAATAAAAGTGTTAAAAAAAGCTATTAGTGTCGCCTTTGCGGTAGAAAAGCGGTTGCTGGACGCGACCTTTGTTGCTGGACGCAACACCTCTACTAACTCCATCTATAACAGCAATAACATATATCTGTTTTCAGACTGCACTGAGATTTGATATTATTTAAAATTATCATTTCGCCCATTTTGTGTACATTTTCCCATCGGGTAACTCAGACCGATTAATGGGTGAAATTGAGATAACTTAATAATTGTTGTTAATGAATCTACATGCTTTAAAGAAAACTGACTTAAATTTTGTTTACAAATACCGGGACTGTCAGTATGGATACAGGATTGGTCCGGAAGGGATTTTGGACTGGTCCTGTGGTGTGAAGGCATGGCTACCAATACACCACCGAAAAAAACATATCCGCTTCCGGATAATTGTTGGGGGAATGAATCTAAACGTCCATGGTTTAAACATCGTCATAGATCCTCATTTCATTTCGAGTACGATGCTGACCATATCATTAATGAGTAATGAAGATTTAGGAACGATGTGAACAAAATCATAATGTTTTACCGTACTTTTCTTAGCTGCTTTTTTCCACTCACGTCTCGATGGTTGGGAAATAATTTACCTGCAATAAAGAAACGAGAATAACAAATTAGATATACGAGAAGAAGGATGTGTAATCAATGCACACGCGGCCATATATTATGCACATTTTTGCCGTTTTTTTCAGAATTTGTAATACATTTTTAAGTGGGTCAACGGTTTGATCAAAACGATTCTGAAAAGCACTGCACCCGCCTCGGTATCATCATTTACACTATCCCGGGGTAGTGCATACATTAACGAAACCCGCCCCCATCAAACCAACTTCAAAAGAAACCTTTGTTCGCTTGACTGGTATGCACTGACAATCGATGCACTTTTACTTGCAACATGCATGCTGCACCATATCCTTCGCATCGCTCTTTACCAACCAAGAAGTACAACCGCTTGCACCTTGCACCGGATGGATGCAATCTTTTGATATTGTCTTACATGTCTTTCAAGCAGATGATCAAGCAGTTCATTAAAACGATGCTATACCATCTCCCACGTTCTACATTTCGTTCACATTCGCCCAGCGTATCGCTTTGCGGAAGATCATCGGAAAAATGTAATTCTAACCACCTTCGCATCGCAATAACCGTACCGGTTCGGTGATGTTTCATAAAATTTCGATTTTCACCTAGAGCTATCGGGAATCATAGCATTTTTCGCATCTTCCCTTTCTTCCATCCCCCCTTGCCACTGCCAAAGCAAATCAACCCCCCACCAGTAAACATTCAGTTCCAGTGCCAGCGTACCACTCGCTTACAGCTCTCCGGCCTGCAAAACAAGCAACGGTTCTTGCCGGCACCGGAGCAGCACAGCAAGAAACATTTCCGATACGGTCCACTCCATTCAGTGGCAGGATTCCCCAGAGTGCTTCCGGCCATCCCGAAGGAGGTTCTTGTTACTTTTGCTCAAACAATCGCTATCTTGTCACCAACAAAGCTCACACGCTTTCGCTTGTCCTCGGAAGCCCTTCCGTGCGCTGTGTGTTTCCCGTTCGCGCACTCGTTCCCATTTCCACTCGTTTCCGTTTTCATTGCTGTGTGGGAAGTTTGTCGACAAAGTTTCCCCCACCGATACGGCTAGTCCTCGACACCGTTTACTTGCCCCGGTCTACGGTTTTGTTTTCAACTCGATCATGCTCCCCGTCCTACTGCGGCACCCGTCGCAAAACGTGACGTAGTTTTCCTACCGTTTCGTCTCGCACGCCACACGAACGGCAACCCACTTTCTGAATCATTTCCATCTCACAAAGGACCTGGCGCTGATTTCTCACTACAGTGCGGTGGGGGCGCCTGGTGTTTTTTTTCTTTCATCATTTCACCCACCGGTTCTACTTCATTCTACTGTCACGGCACTCACCGCATACACACTGAGACCCTTCCGATCCGATGTTTCACTATGTAGAGCATTTTTTCTCACACTGTTTCTCTATTTTACATTCTACACTCAAATGAATTGCTTTATAACAGCTCTGGTGCACCGCTCTGGTCCGCCTTGGCGCACATTTTTTCTAGCGAGCTTAGAGGTTTTTCCTCGGAAGCCACTCGGCACACCTAACCCGGCGCTTCATGCCCCGGCCAGATATGGCTGCATGGCTCACCAAATAACACTTCACTTTGCAAGCGATTTGTGCAGCATCGAGGATATGCACTGCCTTGCCCAGGAGAAGAACTCGGCACTTGAACAACATATTTTTTTGTACAACTTTTTCAACGTTGCGAGGTTCGAGACATTAAGATGGAAAGGCGAGGTGGACGGGCCATGGTAATGGGAGAGGAAAATCAACTCCAAACAGACGCGATGCAGGCACCATTGCACTGGAGCTGGTACCATCGCACGACGGTTGTTTGAATATAGATGCACACGGTTGTCTTTCCCGTCATTGTGAATGTTACCATTATCGTCATATCATCATTATTACCATTATGATTATCATTGCATCAAAGGGGACGAGTGGACCGGACTGCTGGTGAGTTTGTTTCAGCGTAAAATAGTTCTTCCCTTCCCAGATTGGAAATAAAAAAAATGTCACAAATGCATGTTGCCTGTAATTATGAGATATATGTTCATGCTGCGTTTGTTATTTATATTTTCTTCTTCGTTTTGCTCCATTCCACTGCATTAATCGTCGCATGGACACATTATTGTGATTGCAACACAGTGATCTAGAAGATCTTTTTTCACAGCGCTTACATACTTCGCTAAAAGCATGCTGAATGTCCTTATAAAATAACTATAAATTGTCATTCAATTCCTTGTAGCATGTGTGAGATGAACACTTTCCACTATGCGTTTTGACGTTTGGAAGCTTATTCTCTGACATTCCAAACATGTTGAGTGGTCAAGTTAGCCTGGGAAAAGAGGGTTAATTTGATTTCTTTTCTTTTGTTTTTTCTAAAGCTTCGGTCAGGAGTTCGACTAATCGCTACTAAAACGTATACTAAAAATGTAAATAAACAAATAAATTCAATATATTTAACATTTTTGGATTTGTTAAATAATCTAAAAATTTTGTACAATCACTCTTCAAACATTCATTTAAATTTATATTTCTCATTTTTCAAGTTAAAAACTTGATTTAAAAAAATTGTTTTCCCATTTTTACAAAATCGGATTGCATTCTTTGTTTGACGACAGACCTTGATTAATGTTCAAGCTGAATATAGTCTTACACTAAATATGTAAATGATTTTTTCAAGAGAAGAAAATAAGTTTAAAAAACTTGGATAATCTTTTTGACATCTCTTTAAATACCGCACATGATCAACATACTTTTGAGGTTTTTAAAAACGTGCTATAAAATTGAAATGTTTTGACTTATTGTTTAACCTAGTCCAATAGTGGTAGCAAAGAAAAGATTTGAAAATTAAAGTTTTAGTAACTATAGACAATAATAAACCAAGCACTTTTTTTTTGTTTCAATGCTCAATATCCATGGTGTGTTCTTTGTGGTCATTTATTCGCTTCTACCATTTTCAATGAAAACAAAGAACCACAAATAAGCAGCACCAACTAAAACTATGTTAACCATCTCTTCTTTTTTCCCTGTTACAAATTTCTCGACTGGAAAAAAGTCTCCAGAGATGAAATACATTTTGCACAACTTTCCGTTCCCGTTTTTTTTTTCGTCGATGCGTGGAATTCAGAATTTTCCATTGTACTTCTGTCCACGGCTAGTGCTGAACGGTGTAGGGCAAGAAAAACGCATAATATCTTTTCTTTTGCCCCCCTCCGTTACCAGGCTGCTCATTTGCCAAGGAAACCACTGTAACGCGTCGATAGTCTTATTATGCTGCTGTGTACCGGGCCGGGTGTTGAACTAAAAATTCAACTGCAGCGAAGCGTGGTAAACTTATGTCGCCTCTAATAACTTGCATTGTTGCTGCCCATCACAATTTACTGCACAAAAATATTTACTGAATTATTCAAGCAGCTGCAAAGTAAAAACTTTTACTACAAACTCACTTTGCACCGTGCCAGCAGAGCATGAGGAGGAAAACTTTAAAACGCTGGCAATAACAATTACCGCACTGCAACAGTAATGCATTTATAAACGTAAGTAGATTTTTCCCATTAAAGTGTGTTGCCGTTTGTGTTTAAATTGGAACGCTATATAGGACATGTATTGCCCTCGTTCTGAAACTGCTTGAACTGCTGCTTTCATATAGCCGAATATTTCTTTAAAATTTGATCAACTCGGATTCAGTACCGCCAGCACGACCCCCTTTCATCCTGAGCTCATTGCTCTTTTTATCGTGTAACGCAAGGAGTGCTTGTTCTTGACTTCGGTACCCACTCTGTAACCCCAGCCAACAGTGGAAAATCGCTTTGTGGCGACAGTTCATAAGCAGTAAATTATATATTTAGCCACATTCAGCTACCAGCTACAGTCGCAAATTTTGTCGCCAGTCTGCCCCGACACTGCGCAACGTTCTCGGACGAAGCACGGACGAAGGACGAAGCGCACGGGAAAAGGATCGAAAAATTACATCCCCAAAAAACCGGCAGTCAGTCAGCGTTACCAGCAGCAGGCACACGTACCATCCAGCAGGCAGGCAGACGTGCCGAACTTCTTTTCTTTTCATCGGTTTCCACGCGGTGCCCGGTCAAACCGCACGAAATCTTTGGCTTCCTTTCGCTTGCTTTAAAGTTGCTCGAAAATACAACGCAACGGCCAGGGGCAAATCCCGCTGGCAGCCCGATCGAGCGACACATAGTTCGATTCGTTATCCCTGATGATGCAGCCATTTCCTCGTCGAGGTTGCTAACGCTGCCTCCGAATTGGCGGTGGCGAACGGAGCCAATCAATTTACTTCCTACGTCAAAGTAAAGTTTAAACAGCTTCGTTATCCACCGACCAATGACGTTTTACGTCCCAAGCGAACTTGCATGGCGACAGCGGTACTGAGTATGTGGTGCACAGTGTACGGACCGCTCACAACGCCGGTATCGAGTATGGCGGCAGTACGACGACTCGTTTGATGGTGGTCACCACATTCCAAACCGTACCACGACCAGGCTCTGAGTTGATGGATGGGACTGATTCGGTAAGACGAAAGACAGACGCAGCTTATCGGTTCCATTACGAGAATTAAGTAATACCACATCACTTTGTTTAAATGGGTAGATTGGAAAGCAAGACGAAACGTGTAGCAGGGGGTAGTGTGGTGCTACTTTTATGCTTACGCTTTCATTCGCCGAGCTGCAAGCGAGATGGGTAGCGGCGCGGGTGCTTTGCTTTCTTTCCTGCCATTCTCAGCTTTAAAGTCGCAACCCAGTCAGCTGTGAGATTAATCCGCTTCTACTTCATTGCAAGCATGATTTGCTTGCGCGTTCTCACAGCAAAACCATCCCCGCTCAAAGCACATTTCCTAGAGCGTATGCACAGCGCTATGGCTATGTGCTAGGGGAAAGGCAATGACAGTGTTCAAGAAGCGTGCGAGCCTAAGCTTTCATTCATGGTAAAACGATTACACGCAGCGTCATCCAGCGAACGATGCAGATCTACCGTTCACTAACGTGAGCGTTTAAATGAATTAAAACCTCCTCGACAACAAAGCCAGCGCTGCTTCATTATTCAACACAAACAAACATTTTAATGATGGATAAGCCGATAAGATTTGCTTCTGTTCGTTTCGTTTATGCAAGTGACAGTTAGACACAATGGCTTCTGAACGTAGGTCATTTGCACAGTGCGCAAAACAATACCCATTAATATTACAAACAAGTAAAACTTGCCCAGGAAGTCTACTTCAAGTTGTGTTTTATTAGGATTTAGTTAATTAATGGCTGAATAGGTTAGTATTTGAGCCATAAAATCAAACAATTGAAGAAAATAAAATCGAAGAGCACTCGTATTGCTATTGAGTTACAGTTCAAATCGCTGTTCAAAACACAAAAAGAGTACAGGCAGTTCCCGAGATACGCGGATCCTCTTATACGCGGATTCGGAGATACGGGGTTTTTGGAAATTTGACAGGTGCGTCAGTTTATAGCACAAAATTTAAGCAAAAAGGTGAAAATTGCTCGAAAATACCTTTTTTGTCACATAAAACATTTGTTTTTAACCTATTTTAATGTATTCTTTCTTAAAATTGCCTGATTCGGTGAAAAAATTAAGTGCGGAGAAGGAAGTCGACTCTGTGACTTTGAGGTATAAACGAAATTGCACCAAGATTCGACTTAGGCGGAAATTCGAATTACACGGAGTTTACAGCGGGTCCTCTATAATAACGTATCTCGGGGACTGCCTGCATATGTTTCGAATAACAAATAAACAGTCCGGTATATAGTTGTACAACTTTAAAAAGAAACAATAATGTCTTCTTCGTACAGTATGCGTACCACAAGAACGGGTAAGCACCGTGTTCAGAGGCTTAACGTATTTTTTTTCTATTAAAGCACAAACACAATAAAACGAGCCAGCCAAGCAGATACTAAAACATCCGTAATGGCTGTTACCACACAAGTAGTCTCCAGCACATTGAATAACAGTCGCATGCTTTTTTGCCTACCTTAACAGCTCCAGACATACCCGCATGCCGTTTCCAGTTTTGCCCAATTTCAAAACTTCCACGGCAAACATTTTGCGAAAGTAGTGGAAAGCTTTTAGAGTTTGTGCGGTTTTCCGCCTGTTTTTCAGCTTCCCTCTGTCCAGGATGGCAGGAGCAGTGCGAAAAGTGGCAGTACACTCGCAGTACGTCCATGACACCAACGAATCATGTTTTTTCGTTGAAGCGGAGCGTGATGGTGTGAAAGAAAAATGTGCCAAAATGCTAGCAACTTCACCATCTCTTAACTCGCGGTATCAGTGGCGTGATGGAGCAGCATGGAGCAGCTGCTGCACTTGTGGTAGGCGTGCACATTCGAATGAACCAGCGGTGGAAATAAATGCATACTGCTCGAGAATCTGTAGAACGCGGCGCGGTGATGAGCCGTTGCAACATTGCATGGTTCCATAAAGGGAAGACAGTAGTGTTGGGCGGATCGGATCGGATCGGATTCTGGGACTGGATCCTTCATTGGATCGATCCGGATTCGATCCTAAATCCAGGATCCTCTGGATTGAAATCCCAAACAATCCTTTTCGATCCGGATCTGCCTGTCGAGTATACAAGAGTATCCCGGATCCGGATCTGTCATTATTGGAATCTGGGACTGTGGTAGGGATTGTTTTCGGATGCGAATATTTTGTGATTTATTGCCTTTTCATTCTGTTCCATGTAAACGCATTTTCTCTAAGGCAGGGCAAATTTACACGGACAGAAGAAATAGGCTGCTCTTCAAATAAACTGATTGAAATATTATTTCTAAAGCATAATTTAAGCGAGGAAGACATAGAAATAATTGCATAATTTTGTTTTGGATTTGGATTCTTATAGCTTTGGTTTGTATTTTTTTAAATTAATGCATTTGGTTTAAAACATATTGATAAAAAAAATCACATAATGTATTTGGTGATCTGGATTTCTTGGTGGGTGTGATTTAGCTACGATGTAATGTTGGTTGGGTTTAAAATTCATAAATTAATAATATAATAATTATTATTTACTAATGAAACTTGAGTAATTAAGATAGTTTCCTATTTGAGAAAACTAAAGCGTACAGTTTTAGATGTCCTTAATTTAATCTGCTGATGCTGAAAAATGATAATCCCATGAATGTTGAGTAATACAGAAATCGATATTGAAAAGAGTGAATTTTTAATTAAGTAATAAAAATAAAGAAATTTAAGTTTTTTTATATTACATAACCTCAATTGTGAATCCACTTTTTTAATTCAAGAAAAAAGTGTCGTATTACCATATATCCACTATGCATTTTCTTTGTTTACAAAGCAAAGAGTTTGTTTTTGTGATCATAGAAAAATCTAGTAGGATTCGGATCGGATTCGGAGGATCGATCCCAAGGCGGATCCGGATCGGTCAGATGGGATTTTTCCCATCACTAGAAGAAGACAGTCTCCCGGTGAGGCTAAGAACACAAACAAAACACGTACACTCTTGGACAAAACCCTTCCCCATGGACGCTCTCCGCAGAGTACACCCCAACCCCGACCAGTTAGCCAGGCACAGTAAGAATGCCGCCGATGGTGGAAAGTATTGTGAATAAATAATGGTGATAGTGTGCTATCGCACACCGCTGGCCAAAAAATCTTTCCATCAATCCCACACGCTCGCTCACTTCTGCCCTGGACCGGTGTGTCATTGCGATACAACTTCCTAAAATGTGCCCTTTTTGTTGCTTGCTTTATCGTCATCGTCAGAAGTCTGTGTTCCTCACTGCCGTATCATGGCGGCAACGGCAGCAGCATACGGCCGTGAGGTGATAATGGTACGAAGCAGCAGCACAAAAGTGCAATCAGTGTTGCAGCAGTAGGCAGCATTCGGCACAGTATGATTTGCAGCACGACCGGCAAGGAATGGGTGGAAAAGAATTTCAATTATTTGCACTGGCATAAGCATTCAATTCGTGATTACTTTCACGAGTAATTGCTACCAGTGGCACGGTTCGGATGCTGCACCGCACCAGAGTGCTTTGTTTGTTCCCACGCTAAAAGCCATCCAATCCAAGACGCCCTAAAACGTGGCCAAAGATGCACTTACAGCATTCCTATTTAGGGGGGGTAGAACCGAATGCTGATTTTGTTGGTTGTGCTCACCCACTAATGTATGTTGTGATTGCAACTCTCAAACCCCCTGTGTTTATTCCTCCGCAACTTACCGAAAAAGTTGTTTCGACATTCTTTTGCATAACCAATTTTCTTTATGCTTAAAATTTTACTTCGAGTCCACGCAGTGTCTTGAGTTGAGTGGGTGGTTGCGGTGGTCTTTTTGTAGCTCAACTCCTGAAAGCCACGGCAATTATGAGCACATTTTGCTCCCAGTTTTGTGGGAAGAAAAGAGCAAAGTAAATACGAACGTTTGCCTACTTCCAACTTTAAACTAGACTGTGCAAATAGGAGAAACTTTTTTGCACACAACCAACCACCACTTTGTTAAACAACATCCACGAATCTTTGATTAAACGTCTGTTTCACCATCAATAGGAACAGTTCATCGCACTAATCACCTCACGATAAGTTCAATTCAAACAACCATTCGCGAACATCGAGAGCATAACGACCTACGTACGAAAAACATTGGGAGGAACGGAACACTTCGGTCCAGTCAATTTGATACAATCAGCCGGAAACACATCGTCTTGATCTTTTCAAAAAAAAAAAAAAAAAAGGTTCGGTGGCCCTGTGTCGCTCTTCTTAAATCAGCTACCTGGAAAATCATAATCACATAACTTGACCTCGACTCGACTGTTCCAATCGACTTGCGTTCACACGCTCATATCTTGCAAAACTTAGCACACCCTACGGACCGGATATCGAATGGCCTTTACGCTTGGAGAAAGGCACTTTAAGCGTGTGCCCTTTTTGGAAGCGTGGTGGAATTTTGTTTCCTTGCGGTCAACATGCAAGTCGAAGTGTGGGGAGTAGATTGAGTTTCATCGGCCCCCCCATCGAACCGCTCTCCATCGTTGTGTGGATAAAGGTTGCTTTTTTTTTGTTGTCGATTCGGGTGCTCATGCAATTGGAAACGTGGTGGACAGCAGCATAGCAGCAAAAAAAAAACACAAAAAGGGATCGTAAAGGTACAACACCCTCTCGATTGAATTGCACAACACCAGTGCGAGGTGAAACAAACACGTCGCTTCCTTTATGCGGTGAAAACACCACCTATGATAACGCTCTAAGTCATCGTTTTGGAATGGACGGGAGAAAATTAAGGTTTGCAGACACTATTCGATTACGCTCAAGGGGTGCACGAACATACACGGACCCCCTTAGAGTCTTGTCAATTTGCTAGCAATACCCACACCGAAATGAATCGTGTATTGGCAGCACTGTGGCGTGTGTGTGTGTGTGTGTGTGTGGGTTTGTGAATCTGTAACACCCGAACTACACGACCGAACAGACCATCTCTGATACTGCACCGACCAGGACCAGGTAGCTGTATGCACATTGGCCCGGTTTGCACAATGAACCGCAAATGAACCGCCAATGTTCCTGGTGGGGATTGTTCACTTCGTGCGCGGTGAAAGCAATCTTCTACCGGTTTGCCCTTTGCCGAATGAAGTGTAAAATTAAAGCGGAACGTTTCATGCGAAGCTTTTACCGGTGGCGCTCGGTGTGGTCAGGTTCAAACGACCGAAATCGAAAAGTGGGATATTAGCCCCGTTGCGACGTTCCGTGCGAGGTTTCCGCGCACCACATACGAACCGCACTGGAAGCTACAAAATATGCAAATCGAAGAAAATAAATTGCTCGACCATTCGGAGTGAATCGGAGCGGTACGCTCCAGAGAAGAAAAAGGTCACACAATCGAGATCACGTTTTGCAGAATGGAATAATCAATTTCATGGGAACGATCGCAATTGCAATAGTATCTTTAGTTTTCTTGCATCCATTCGGTTTCTTAACAATTGTTTATTCATGCGCAACGATATGGGAATTAATGTGCGTACGTTTCGAAGAATAAAAACATCGTTGTCCTCACTAAATCCTTGTATAAATGGATTTATTGCTACTATTGGCTATGAATAATTATATGTGTCGAAACGGAAAAGGTGCCAGCATCCATTTCTAACAAAATGTTAAATTAATCATATTTTGTAAAACAAAACCAGCATTCGTTTGAATACCTCGGAACGGATATTAAGTTTCACCGAAAGAAAAAGACGTACACCTTAACTAGCGCCCAATTAGCATTCCAGTCAGACATTTGTCAACGTTCATCCTCGGCCACAGCTCGGGAAAAGTTTTTGTGGTTGACATTCTTTTTTTTTTCTGGGGGCAGAATTTGTTCGTGTTCATGTGGAACACGTCACCAGCAAACACGTTCAAACTTTTCCTCACCAAAATCCAAAAAGCTAAATAAGACCAGGGCAAGAATATTCAACCATCGCTCACACAAAGGCAAACGGTGGCGCTTGGTGGTGAGTTTTCCTATAAGAGCCGTCGGGTGTATGAAACTTGCCTAATAGGCCGCGGTTTCTTTGAAGAGAGCATTCGCTTCTCGAGTCCACCCGATAATGCAACACAAACCTTTTACCTCCTCCTTCGTACCGAATTGCAAATAAACCGCCAATAAGCAATTGCACAAGACAAATCCCTTGACAAAAAATCCCCCCCCACCCCACCCCCTTCCAACATATATCACGGCTGGAATATTAAACATCGTAAGAAAATGAACAAAAGACTGTGGACGCTTTCCCTCCCAACCACCCCCCAAAACAACCGGCGAGACTTTTAAGCCCCAATCCGGAGCACACATTTGAAACGGTGCCAAAAGTACACGGTATAAATTAGCCAGCCAGTATGATGGAGAGAGAAAAAAAGGGAAAGTTGCCCTCGGGACTAATGCACCACAAACGAAAATCAGACAACCATCACACGAATCACGAAACACAACCAAAAACCTTGGGACGATCCGATTAACGGCTAGGAGGAGAAAGTAAAAAGGAGCCACGTTGGTAGCGGCCTTAACGCAAAGAAAGGGAATGAACTACAAACGGGGGAAAAGAAAGCGAATATCTAGAGCCACATATAGGTTGCCCGGTTGCTGGATCAGCACTCGGGAGCCGAGGAACGGGTAGCCATAAAATGCGTCTCTCCAGAAATTACAAAAACGTGACTCATTTGGCACTTTCTTTCCACACAAAAGCGAAAAAGCGAATCGAAAGAATCAATACGAAAGAGATCGGTTGGGTTTCGTTTTGCAGATCTTTAAGGATATTTTCCGAATCCGGAACAGCACAACGGACCACACACACGCACACACAAAAACTCCCTTCTGTAGAGAAGGAAATCCAATCGTAAACGCATGAAGGACAATTTACCCAAAACAGTGACAGTTCGAAAGAGCCATAAAAAGGAGTCTTCTCGTCATTCTTTCGTCCTCACGCTCGTTCTTTGCTTGCTGTGCTGCATGCAGCGCTAAGGCAGAGCCCGCTACGATTGTCATCTGAACCGGCAAGAAGTTGCTCCATCCAGCAGTGAAAATGTTAACCCCAATTAAAAGAGACATTTGCACACTGAAAACGTAATTAGAGCATGTTGTAAGGGTAAGCAATGGAAACTTATGCATTTGATTTCCTCCCCGAAAAACACTTATCATGCGAATGGGCATTCAGGTCTCTCGTGAAGGATGGTACATAGCGCAAGCTTTTTGTAATCGATAACCATACAGCTGGTGCTGGTGAGCTTGGCAGCCATTTGGTAGCGTAGTTCGAACTGGGGAAAAAAAAACCCCAAACGGGCGCCACAGCGGAAGCTTCAAGCGAGAAAATCCGTTGTGTAAGAAGAACCGACGCCATACGTAAGACAGCGAGTAGCTAAGCCATCAGCCATTATGTCAAGAGTGTGACGACGTCACCAAGCCAACAGTGACATGTGAGACTGTTCGTAAAAAAGCAAGCCATGAGTCAGTCAGAAAAATCAACGCAGACACCCTAAATGATGGTAAAGGCCACCGAAACACGCAGTACGAAGCAAAAAAAAACTCCACACATTTACAGCATTGGCCAGAAAGACGGTGTATTTGCTTGGTTGGAACGAACTGGTGGTCGTGTACGAGCGTTGCCGAAACGATTCCCCCAAGCACAGCACAAACCACAGCATGGGGGCTCCAGCGGGCAACCGGTGGGAAAGAAAGTGAAAAGCAAACTGGGTGCCGGGAGCTGAATTTACATAACCAAATATCCCATCCCGATCCGTTGGTTCGTCCCGTTCCCGCACGGAAAGTGCTGAGTGAAAACGGCAACGGTAGCGCGGGCATTGTGCAAGTATGCCCCGGGAATGCCATTGTCTTACGGCTCGCGAATCAACTATCGAACAAACGATCGTGAGCCTTTTGTGCCTTTCAGCGTGAACCGCACAGCAAGTTAAACCGATGATAAAGATCATCTGAACTGATCGATTTGTTTCTGTGCCCCTGCGAAGGGTGAACTGATGGAAAATGTTGAAACAGAAAATGCTCTCAATGGAGCTTTTTGAATGTAGTTAAGGATAATCAATCACGTCACAAGCTTCGCCCGTTGTACACGTGTAAAGGATTAAGCAGAAGCAAAACACAAACTGAAATTGCAGGGCAATAGGTAAATCATGGGAAAACCTTTGTTAAAGTTTTCATTAATGCCTCAAAAAGTTAGCCAGCTTTTGATGAAAACAATATAAAAACAACTTATTTAACGGGCAAAACTTCAATCCACGAAAAATGACGCTGTCATAGTCTACCAGCCATCTAGAGAATATCAAATTTGAATGCCATAATCTGGTTTTTACTAAAACAAAAACAACGAAACTCCAACTGGAATAGATACTACATCCACAACAAAAAGAAACCCCGTAAAGTACCCCTTTATACTTTAGTAGTCCGGTTACACATTTTTGTTTATAGTATGTCCTTTTTTATATTTTAATGAAAAATAAAACACAATGTTTGCACAATAGCGAACACTACTCCACAAAAATGTGTTGTACATTCGACCAAGGCGAAACATTTTAATGAAGCACCATGCGCCTCCATTTCGATGCCGTTGTGCAAGAGCGGCTCAAACACAATTTGAGGCGTTGCTCGCTGTCATCGAGCACAACGGAGCTCGATGTTCAGCACGACTGCTAGCTTCGACTCATCATCGATTTTCTCGCAGCGCATTCCACTCGCCAGCCACCGGCGGGTTTTAGTTCTGTCCGAAATGGGTTCGAAACCTAACAACCGAACAGTAGCAGAAACATGAGAATCCGTTGTAAGCAGAAGCGCCAACTGGGATGGAAAACGAAGAAACAAACCAAATCGACCAGAATAACATACACTCGACAGAAAACGTAGTGAATAAATTACCACCGGCAACCGGGCAAAGCAAACGGAACAGGCAGAAAGCTTTGGCGACGTCAAGCCCGATGGTAGCGAGACCGACGATTACGGGGACACGACCAGGATACTACGAACCATGACGCCAATGCCACATGCAGACATTCTCCATCACATATACACACACACACGCATGTTCGCGTTTAGCCAAAACGTCCGAAATTCCAGCGCGTTCCTTCAACTCACTACTGTAGCTCGGGCAGCAAGTGGTGCCGCGCGGTTGTTGACGAAAGAACATAAGAACAAACCCTACCAGTTAACATTTTAAATCTTTTCCATCCATTGCTTCACCAGGCGGAGCCATAGCTAGCTTTGGACAACCATTGGGACCAACAATCGAGGTTGTCCGTTGCGTTTTGCTGTTTAGAGTGAAACAAGGGGACAGAATTGAACTGTGATGACCAAACTGAAAACTTAAATGTGATGTGACCGCTCATAACACGAACCTCGAACGAACATTTTTCATTCAACTTAAAATGGCCAGCCTATGCATCCTAACGTCATACGTGTATGAATCTCCAATGACATCTTTCAATCGTGTACAGACTTGATCGTTCAATTCTTTAATTCTTGCAAGTCTTCGTATAAAAACCAGAATGTATCGCCCTGCTTTTATTTTAGTTTTTATTGAGTAATTTGCATTTTCCACTTTTTCAATTTTACATGTGGTATATGTTGTTAGAAAACGTATGTTAAAAGCTAATATTAAATCACTTTAGAGCAATTACGTACAGTCTGTCAAATATTTAATATTTTTGTTTCACCAACCAAGTTCTATTTTGCATCTGCTCCATTTGAAAAAACAATCTTTCAAGTCAATTCTCATTTCAATGTCTAGTATTAAAAGAATGTCTTTTATAAAACGTTACTATCTTCTATAAATATAAGTAAACTTGTCACGCCTACGAAATTTACCGGATCGAACTGCCATTCCAATTGAAGTCGGCCGTTTGGAAAGGTCAATTGGTCTTGCCCAAAACGAGCAGGTTTTTCTTACGCTTACCAACCGAAAGCATACGAAATGGAAATAAAACAAACCCCAAACCGTAACGGTTGCACACTTGCAGAAACGAAACTAAAAGCTCACAATAGGCCAAAAAACAGTATGGGAAAAATTTCCATAATCATCCCACGTAGGACATATTTTTCATCCGAACCGATGCTGCTCTGTGCCTTCCTTTATTGTTGCCCTTTTTTGCTGTTTTAGTTTTCATTTTGTGCTTTACTTCTAAGGGGTTTTAACTTTCATTCATTGGTCGACGGGCTTATATCGATCTCGCTACGCTGCGTGCCTTTGGAAGAGAACCCCAAATGCGGAGCAGCAAAAAAAAAAAGAAACAGTTTTCTCAAACAAATATTTATTCAACAAAGTCATTGAATCCAATGGATTGTGCTGGAGTTGTTTCACCATTTACTTGCATCGACATTTTACCGTAACTTTTGCTTTATGGTTCTTTTTCCGATTCAGCATATTTAAATTTTCGATCTGATTCTGATTATTTTAAATCAGAAATAGTTCATCAATTCAATTAAGCTCCATTTCGATCAACAATCGTCAAACATAAAAGCACCCACACAAACGCTTCACTTTTACCTGAGCAAGTGCAGACGTTAGTTACATATGTGCTACGATCGAATTCACCGAATGACACTACATTCCATTAATTCACACTCTGCTAACGCCCTGTGCTCATTCTCTTTTCTGGGCTTAGTTTCATGATTCTTCTTTTTTTGCACTGTTACTCCTAGAGGAGGTAGTTTCCATCCACACCACACGCGGGCTGTCGAGGAATACCATCCTTTCCCGTAAGCCATCCGATCGGAAACGTCAAATGTCACCATCATCGAACGGAGCCACCGTCGTTCCATTCCAGGAAACGAAGCCAATGAAGAACGCGCGAAGAAAAAACTACGGAAAAACTCAATCGTTCGAAGCCTTTGCTCGTGCTGAACAGTGTAACATACTGTACGAATAGAAAGAGGGAGAGAGAGAGAGAGAGTGAAAATAAAACACACCAAGTCACCAAACCGAGCACTTCGGAACGAAACCAACGAATGTTGCTAGCAACCGGGCGCATTCCCACGCCTACACCGAACGCCATTAATACCCACACGACACCGTCAAACCAAAGCCTAGCTCCAAACCGGGGGTGGATAATATCGGGTTTGCGCACACTCACACCACGCGACAGTACGCGTGGGCTTCGGAGTGCGATCGAGGTTTGCCATTGCCACGTATAGCAGCCAACACAATCAGTGTGTTTTATTTCTTCTCTGACACGGTGTGTGTGTGTGTGTTTTTTGTTTCTTTTTTTTTTCTTCTTCACCACCACAGCAGCATGCTCCAACGTGACGCCGCGTGCACTGTCGGTTGGGAACTCGAATGATGCAAATGAAAAGTAGGTCAAAAAGATGCTTTTAATGACGTCATTATCCTGGACCCACATTATGCTCATTGCTCACCGGCTAGGAAGTGAACGTGCCGGTATGTGAAGGCATCGTTGTGTACCAGGTTCTTTTTTTTTTATAAAATCCATAGCCTACCCCGATTTGGAAACCGTTCGCTTTACCTCTGCGAACATTCGTCACAAGAAAGAAACCTAGCGGCGTGGTTAGTGTGGACCATTCGTTTATCGTTCCAACCCAAGATGGCGGATGGCAAAAGAAAATGTGGGCCACTCTGGAACCTCACGCCACTCTGGCACGAGCCGCCGTATCGTTTGTGGGGTCTTTATTCCATCGCCGTTTCCTTCACAATGCTTCACCCATTGTAACGGCTTGCTTCGATTCAAACATATTTGGGAAGCCGCGTTACGCTTTAACTCCAGCCCATATCAACCGTTGTCGTTTTCGCTGCCATCACACTGACAGCGACCACCCGTCGGCAGTTTTTTGCTTCTAGTGAGCAGAGTTCATTTGTTCTTCGGTCTGGTTTTGATGGTTTCATTCTCTTGTAAATCTTTTCCATAACATAAATCTTAACGTCTGTTTAAAATTTCGTTTGTTGATAGAAATGTCGTTGCAAAAATTCCTTGTTGTACACAATATAAACATCTTGATCTCCTAGAATTCGTTACAATTTCATTCTTATTTTATTTATTTCCTTGCGACAGTCCGTAGGATTTCTCAATTGTAAAAAATTGCGTTTTATAGTGTGCCTGGTACAACAGTGCCGTGCAAATCATCACTCTTTCCGTAACCAATGCATCATGAAAGAATTCTGTCCAATTAATTAGCTAACGAATCGTAATGATTGTCGCCTGTTACTTCACACTTCCTGTAATCAGTTCTTAACCAACTGGTCAACGTTCATTAGCCTCGGCCCCGGTGCAGTATCACCGTAAGGTTCATAAATTTTTACTCGGAACCGTAATGGACACTTTATGTGTCCACTTTCCACATCAAACCGTTGGGAACGTGTTATCGGGGCGCTTTCCGGGTGGATTCACCCGCACCGGTGGCGATTAATGGTAAACGCATTTTATTTACGGGACCGTATGCGGTACTGCCTGCAACAGCCTGTCACGTTATTCCAAATGACAGACAAAACTTTTCCCAAAAAAAAACACAAACCTTCCGCCCGAGTTAACCCACTCGCGTGTCATCATTTGCAGATGTACCGAAAGCAGCATCGGGATCACGGTGGTTGATACTTGGAAAGCGGACGCGTTTGCAACGGTTGCAAGATTTAATGTGCTGCTTGTGCAGGCGATTTAAATTAAGCAACCTTCGCCAAACACCTGATGAGCCCACTGCATGAGTAATATCAGTGCTTTTTTGAGAATTTAATTGCCCTCTCGTTTGAGCCCAAATAAGGCTGTGGCGTTTCCATTGGGGTTAACGCAAGGGGTTTCGCAAATATTGACATAATATATTAACGTAAATACAAATTGACCAACAATCATTTTGGATCGTTATTGATTGGCTTGGAATCTCATTTATTGTTGATCGTTATTGATGAATTTTGTGAAATTTAGCACCCAATATAATATCCCAAAATGTAACTAAAGCTTCAATAATGAAGTTTTTATTATAAGCTCTTACTTTAAAAACTAAAGTGGTCCTAAACTAAACCCTACAACGAAAAGAAGAAATTAAGAAAACTGCAGGAACAAGCGTGTACAACTAAACCGGAAAGACAAAAAGGAAGGAAACAAATAGAAGAGGAAATGAACAATTCACAAAACAGAGTAAATAGAAGAAAAAGAGAAGAAAAAGAAAAAGCGAAAAGAAAACAGGAAGATAGCTTATTAGAAGCAGAGGATAACATACGAGAGCGAAATTATTTTGTAATTTTTGATTAATTATCAATTAATTTTAGGGTTCAAGTTACAAGTTACATTTGAATGATGATCTATCAGGTTGATTCATTAATCCCTATACATTTCATACTTGATTTTTTTTTATCAAGCAAAAATCGATTACTTGAAATTTTATATCAATTATGTTCTAACTTCCATAAATAGAGATTTGTTTCAAGCAAGAGATTTGTATAAGAAGCAAGAAGCAAGAGATTTGTATGTATATATTGAATAAAGAGATTTGTTTCAAGCAAGTGTTGCTCCCCAAGAAGAACTGCGAGAATAACGTAACGCGTAACGTAGGGTATAACGAATGTTTGCTACCGTCTTTGTTAGAGCTACAAGGGATATTGTAAAACACGTGTGACGTCCAATCTCACCCGAGGTGACGATGGATGACAGGAGTTAAGTAACATGACATCACTAATTTGTACATGATCAGTCTAATGTCGAACAATGATTTGCTACAGCGACATCAACCGAAAAACATCGCATCATACCTTAAACAAAAGTTTGCTCACTGCTCACTATGGCGAGCGTCACACACATTGTCGTGCCTTAGAGCCTATCGTGAACGTACAGGTAACAACAGCGACAAAGAACCACACAGCGAGCAGTGAGGACAACAATCTATCGGATCGGATACAGATAAAAGAAGGCAGAGAAAAAAAAAACCCTCCCCGACCTTGCCGTTTCAAAAACCGACGGACGGTTAATGAACACCGTCCACCAACGGCACACGTTCTCAAGCGGTGTGCGTCTTTTTGGCAGCCGACAGCCAACTCCCGACGGGAGTTCGCTTCTTTCTTTGTTCTACTCGCCCTACCGGTGAAACGGTGAGTGGTAAAAATAAATCCAAAACAATTTATATCGACGGTTACTTTCGCTACTGGCCGCACACTTTCGCTTGTAACACGCTTGTCACGTGGAACAAGGGTGCGAGAAGCGAGAGGCGGTGGCACACTGGCTGGCTGGCTGGCTTGATGTGTATTCTTACACCCGAAACGGTACAATTCCACCGCCGGGAAAATGGGCGATGCCCTTCCCTTCGAAACTGGCTCCCACGATCGTTGTAGCGTAATGTTTCAAGGTCAAGTGTTGTTACAAGCTAAAAATGGCCTCTTTTTGCACCCACCCACCGAACACCAAAGCCATTCGGGATGGGTGGGTGGGTTAATGGGGGATGCATTACTCAATCCCGTTACGTTACGTTAGATTGACATGCGCCTAGTGCGTCTTAGTACCGTTGCGCTCATACCTTTGCGTAATGCATGACAACAAATCGCGTGGCGTGTGCGAGTGTGTGGTGCAATAAAGTAAAACGATCAAACAAAGCATTCAGTGGTAAACGACTCACTCACCTGATACGATGAAAGGAATGGATCGCGATTCTCATCGATGCCCGACACCACGTCGAGTGGCCCGGGAAAGCCACCGGAACCAATGCCTCCTACACTGCCACCGCTACCAACAACCCCGCTGCCTCCTACACCACCACCACCACCAACAGTGCCCGTGGCCGATATAGAGAGGGACGATTTGTTCGGGAATGGAATCGACGAAGTGCTGCGCCTGTAGCGTGATGGCGAGTTGGCAAGGTTCGACTGTAACGGCTGCAGTGCGTTCGACTGATGATGCGACGGGTGATGATGGTGCTGCTGCTGTTGCTGATGATGTTGATGTTGCATGCCCTGTTGCTGATGCGCATGTTGCTGCTGGTGATGGTGGGATTGCTGCAGGTGGCTACCGTTACCGATACCGTACGGCGAGAGGGACTGATTGCCGGACTGATGTGGCGGCTTGCGCGAGTGCAATCCGTTCGGACCGAGCCCGGATGAGTTGAGGCTCGACACGGAACGTCCACGGTTCCAGGAGGATAGCGAGCTTTGCTGCTGCTGCTGATGTTGATGCACTTGCTGCTGATGATGCTGCTGTTGTTGCTGCTGCTGCTGCTGCTGCTGTTGGGTGGACTGTTGCTGTGACCAAGGTCCCGGATTGGACCACGAAGGGTACGAATTTTTATACTGATTTTGCTGTTGCTGTTGTTGTTGCTGTTGTTGCTGCTGTTGTTGCTGCTGCAACATTGCATTACCATGCACGGATAAACCGTTGGGCGAGATACCGTGATGATGGCTGGGGAAACCACCATGCGACGCCGTTATGGCACGGCGCTGTTGCTGATGTTGCTGCTGCTGTTGTTGCTGTTGCTGCTGCTGCTGCTGTTGCTGTTGCTGCTGCTGAGCAGCTGCGGCTGCAGCAGCTGCGGCAGCCGCCACGACGGCACCACTGTAGAGATTGCTCGAGAAGTTCTGGAACGCTCCCAACCCGTTCATTGATAGGTGAGCCCCACCGGCACTGCCCTGTCCGGACGACGTTTCATCCGGGCCCGTCGACCATGGACTGGAATGGTCTGGAGAGGTGCCGAACCCGAGCCCGCTGGGAGCTAGACAGGAGCCAATGTGCGATGATCCATTCATTAGGTTGGCCGTAACACCGAGGCAGCTCAAATCGGTCGCCTTCAGGCTGAGCTCTTCAGCCACAGACTGCAGCTGCAGCTGATCGGTTCCGCTGTCCAGGAGCAGATTGTTGTTGGCGCTGTTTTGATTTCCACCAGCATTCCCATTCACGCATATGGCAGAGCTGTTACTAGCACTACTGCCACCATTATTGCTGTGGCTGTGACCTGTGCTGTTGTGGTTACCGTTGGCGCTACTGCCGGTATTGTTTCCCATCCCATTTACGCCACCGTGCCCGCCAAGGTTCACTATCGAGGGCGATGTAATGCTGCCACCGTTAAGCAGCGATGAAGTCACCGTCGCCTCGCCGACACTGCCGGCTGCTGCGGCCGAGCTCAGTGCCATGGACAGTTCGCGTGCGGCCGACACAGACGACAATGAGCAACCGTCCGACGACATGGCCGTTGTGATGATGTTGGACACGGAGGAAAGACCTCCCACGCCGCAGCTGGACGCAGCAACGCTCGATGCCATCAGCAGCCCTCCCGGTCCATCGACGGCGGACGCACCGGAACCGCCGGTGGCAACGCCTAGCGACAGCGCACCGGACGATCCACCGCTGGCGGACAGTTTGGAACCGGTGCCACCGTTACCGTTGGTCTTGGTGCGCTCTCCCATCGACACCGAGGACGACGAGGAGGAGGATTCGCCGATCGTGCCCAAGCTGTCCGTGATGCCCGTGCCGGCCATGTCGGGCCCAGACGTACCCGCCAAATGCTTGATATTCAGCAGATTGTTGATGCTGAGCGTGTCGAGCAGCGACGGATTAGCGACGCACGACTCGTTCGCAAGAACAGAGCTGGAGTAGAGAAAATCACCCATCGCTCCGTTCCGTTTCCCGCACCAGCAGAACGGGACGACCAACTACCCACGCGGCTATGCGGCCCTCCTGACGATACCGGAATCGGTAAACACGCTTATCGTGTGGTTACAAGTCACAATTACAATCTTCACGAAGAAAAACACTCGATACAATTACAGTAACACCGCACCGATCTTGTACAAGGCTCGTACTGACTAAGAACTTTCACGTATTTCACTTAATGCCGAACGAGTACGATGGACACACACCAACGCGACGAGAACACGCAGTTCACACAATACTCACACACACACACACTTTGTTATGTTATACGCTTTGGTTGAATTTGGTTTTACGCAAAATTTCACGCATCCACATACCGATGGGACACTTACTTACATTACTTCACGGTCAATAATCACGCTCATAACAACACGATTTGCTTGCGATACGCATCAACATTCACCAAACGCTGGATCACTCTTTCCGGGTGCACTAAGTGTTCTTCACCAAAAAACCGAACGTATATACCACACGGGCACCCACAGTTAGTGGCGTATAGCTGCGTATGCGGAAGGAAAAGTGGCCCTAGATGTACCGGGATATTAGTATTGAGCTTTCGAACACTTTCGAACGTCCGTTTCACACACCGAAGCCGCCTGAGACCATCATCAACACCAGTTCGATTAAACACGAATAACGATAACGTTAACAGTTGATAGAAATAGTAGCATTAGTTTCTGTTTTGTTTCAACAATCAAGCGGCTAATTCAAAGCACATCGATAAACTCTAGCGGTAATGGCGGTACACAAACTTAACAAGCACACGGATAATCGCCAGGTAGAAAAGGTTACGAATATACACGTATTATGGGGGGGGTAAGCAATTTTCAGCAACTCGTCGATGATTTTCCCATCACCTACGCACACCTTCACACCCACAAATGGACAGTGCGTGCGTGTGTTTTTTTTCCCGCAGCGCCTTCGAATGCACACCCGGGCTCGAAGCCGTAGCCTTACTGGTACTGTTTTCTCACTGTCGACGCCGGCGAAAAAAAACGTTCCGTCTCGCTACTGCGATCAACTTGTCCTGAAACGAAGCGACACGAATTGACCGCAGAACACCAGCGTGGGCTGCGTTTTATTCGGCCATCCTGGTTGCCGATGGACCTAGCCGATGGAGCAAAACCGATGCCGCGTTCGGGGCACTCAGTGCCGTACCAGCACCGAACGTTCGTGTTGGGGTGCAAGCAAAGGATCGGCCTCGCGGGAAGGGGAGTAAACAAAACGCACATTTATGGCACAGTGGCACCGTACCCTAGTGAACTCGTCTCCTGGCCGTAAGGATGCGAACGGACCTGTAACGGAACGGAACGGTGCCGAACGAGTCACTGAGTGACTCGTTGTGACATGCGCCGTTTCGGATTCCGCTCGGATGGGAGGGTAGTTTCCGCTTTCGGAACGGACACCCACCCACCACACGGTGGATCGTACGTAGGAGTTTTCGTGCGAGCCTTGCGAGCATGAACGCCACCATCGAACGAAGATTTGCCGTCCGCGTTTGTTCTTCGATCACTCAGTGAGTGAGTGGTGCACTGAGTGGTTCCGCCATGGTTTTTGGTTTGGCCAAAGCCAAAGTTGCGTTTGGATCGGAAGCAAATGCGTAAGGATATTTCACTCCGCATGGCAGCTTCTGCTGTGTGTTTCTGTGTAGCGAACACGGCACTTTCCGGGTGTACGTGCGTGTGCCGCTGCGACAGACAGTATGGATGCGTCTAGACGGTGGTATAATTGTGCCTCATGCTCTCATTTAACCGAGCGCCTACTGACGTCAGTAAAATGCCCGGTAAACCGAAATGTGCCATCGGAAAATGTCCCAACCACCACCACCCACCTCCCCCCACACCATCCAAATTCCCCGGATGCTATCAGAACGCTTCAGAACTTTCCAATTGCCAACACCGTCTAATGACGGCAGCTAAACAACAGCAACAAAAAAAGACGAAGACATTTTATCCGCTTCGGGGTGGCCTTCTGGTAGCCGATATGATAGCTCCATCGAACGCCCGGAATCACTTGGAAGCGATGGGACGGCGAACGGCGGTGTAATGATGGGAAATTTTCCGCTATGATTGATGCGTTCCGGAATGCTTGTTTTTTTTTTGTGGGAGGAGTAAACTGTTCAAACCTGACCAGGCACCAGGAGGCGGAAAAGAACTGGGCCAAACAGGACATTCGTCGATGAGCCATTAGTCCGTCGGACATCTTCAGCTCCCAACGCTCCCGTTGCACAACCCCCACGATCGACCTTCTGACCGAATACGAAACGATTACATATTTCATCAGCAAAATGATGAAATTATGAAACGTTACGCGAACGAATCGAATCATTTCGTTTGCGGCGGTGTAGCGTGTAACCGAATTGATTTGCGTTCATTCATAATTATCGTTTTTGTTTTTTGTTTTTTTTTGTACGGATTATCGGTAATGAGGAACATCGTCCGTGCAGGCATCATTTGCGTACCGACGGTAAAAACCAACTCTTCAAATCATAATTAAGCGCTTGATGGTACCGTTTAAACATCCACAACTTAAGGAAGTGGCTCGATCGATCAGTGCCTAAGCATCAATGAAAAAGTAAGACATTTCGAGCGAACTGGTCTTATGGATAATTAGTATTCTATAGACTGTACGTCTTCAGCTTTGATATTATTGAGGTTAGAACTGGAATTGAATTGCTGGATAATGAAAAACTGCGCACATGTTTTACTTATGTCATTAACAATACAAGCATTAGGTGACAATGCCCTGTAACTTGTTAGCTTAACAACCTGCTTCTTCGACTGCGAGATATTTCACGACAAGACTATAGAATTCGGCTTCCTGGTCTAACATTTGCTGCTGCATAAGTTTTGAAATTTATGATTTCTTGTACACGAGATGTCGAATGTCCCGACGGATTTAATAAAAAGTTCGTTCATGTCCTTTAACAAACTGCCTAGAACCAATAAGGTGGATTGGTTGAAGACGGTCCAAGATGCTGAATTCCTCTACCGTACTTCCTGACATCCTCTACCGAAGTGGCATCCGAAGAAGAACGATCTTTGTACACTCTTTGAGTCTTTTCGATTAGAAGAGTTGCTCAATTCTGATAACGTTGGTAGAATTATAAATTCATCAAAATACCCGACCAATCAAAGTATTTGTAAATTCATATGAAGAGCGTTCTATGACACTGTGTTTACTGCAATAAAAAAATACTAACATCAATCCTACGCCATAATCACTATTCCAATTCAAAACAAAGACACAATTAACAAAATTCATGGGTCGTAAAACGTCAATAAGTTGTACGACACGATACGTTCTATCTGTTCGGGATTCTGCCATAACTACCTGAATTGGATTCAAAGAACAGTGAGTGACGAGAAGATTTGATAAATTCAATCCAGATCAAACTTACGAGACAGTTCAGTTTCTGTCATCCAAAAAGCACCGGTGGGCTCAGCAAACTACGGCCCACTCACAGCTACTCCAAATGTCAAATCGTCGTAAACACTTCACGCGCACATACACCAACAGTTGGATACGCAGAGCGCTACCATTACTAACGCGAGGAAAATTGTGTCCTATATCGCGTACGCGGCGTCGCTAGGATTTTCCATGCCAACCGACTGCTAGACCTGTATGTTGTGCCGGATAACTTTTGCACACTCACACCAGCGTACGCGTACACGTGCAATGGGAAGGAAAACTTCACCGCACATGAATGAGAGGAATATGCGCCCACTTCTGCAAAAGGAGCATCAAGTGAGAGAGAGAGATAGAGAGAGTGAAACATTCAAAGACTTGCAAAGCCGCACAACCTACGTCACTCAAGGCATGTAGGAATGGATGCCGAGATTGCGTTACGATACTAAGGAAAATGAAAGAAAATTTCCCACTGTAAATGGCCATGCAACCAAGGCATGAGGCCTAAAAATGACACATACGGCATGCATAATGTGTAGAAATGGAAAACTGTTTTCTAGTGCCAGCAGTGCCAACTGTGCGGCATGAAAAATCAATCGGGAAAATTGTGTTCCGTGCTGTTTCTTCTCTTAAACTCGATTCCACTCATTTGTGCTCTATTTTTTTTCTTCCTCCACATTTAACCATTGTACAGCCTGTTTTAATAACCACTCTTGCGCGTATTTGTGAGTGTACCGTATTTTTTGCTTTACGTACATCAGCCTATTCTTTCTCATCCGATTTCCCAACCACTGTTGTTTCTCTTTCTCCCCAACACGAGCACCGACAACCCTTCGCTCTCGCGTAAAGCATCCTGTGAATGAACAGTTTTCCACTCTCGCGGCTCGCGTACTGCTCGGGGAAACTATAAATGTATACGTCAGAAGAGAAACTGTCAAAACAGTAGGCTATTTTTGTATGCTGAATGTTGCGTACGTCACACGCCAATACAAAACGCCAAACCACGGGAGAAGCGGCCGCTTCAATCTGAATTTTTCATCATTCTTCATCGAACAATTATTTGCCACCGTTTCGTAAGCTATCGATTACGGGTGTTGTTTGCCCCTGCCTCGACATGTGTCATTGTGTTGTAACGCAGTAAAAACACACGTTTCACTTGACGCACCAACACGCTTCACTGACGTTACGATGGTGGTGGACGTTATCACCAGATAACGATGTCGTCATCGGTCGGTAGGGTAAGATGGGGGTAAGAAGCGGAGCCACAGTTCAGCACAGCGCCCATGCTCTGTGTGATATCACGGAATATGTTTGCGTATTTCTCTAGCCTCGGTTACGCTTACGCAGCAGTCAAACATCACACAACACACTCAACATACGGAGCTCGCACTGCACGAAACACGCACACCACCGCAGCCTAATGTCACCAGCTTGCTGATAAGCTGGCATCATCGAGAAAAAGTCAGACGCCAGCCTCTGCTAACGTTCGACGTGGTCGCTGGTACCTCATCGATTGCATTAAACATAGATACATTAGGTGCCTCTATCTATGTTCAATCGTGCTCCGACCGATTGAGGTATGGCGCACTCGGAATACATAAATAATTTACCAGCGTGACAGATGGGTTGCTTCGATAAGCGCCGCTGCACTACAGGTTCCGATCTAGTACGTACTAGCCGGGAAACCAACTCAATGCCAACACAAGCATCCACAGACCAGCACACGCACATATATCAGTTCCCCACACACTACACGTCCGTGCTTTGGTGCATAGCGTTTTGTTGCTTTCTTGTGGTTTTCTTATTTGCAAACGAGAATTATATTAACACTGCATCTACCTGAACGAAACCACACTGTATGAAACAACCCCAAACATGCACGGTATTAGATGCAAGCAGCAGTACGAAGAGCTACTGCCCGGGACTGATTGGTGAGATCCCACACCAAATGTTGTCTGCTACCAAACACCTGCGACAGACGGGCAAAGCTTTGGAACAATTGAACTTCACACTCTGGTCTGCGGTTCATGATCCACGCACACTAACACGGAGCCATCGTCATAGTTTTTCCCCCAAAACACCTATCACATACACTCAGCCGCGAAAGATTCCGTCCCTTCGCACCGCGCTGCCCACCCGAAACGGGGGCACGGTAGGCAACATACGGCACAGCACAGTCTAGTGAAATGTCAGCGAAACAAACACGGCACCTTCGCCACTGTAAGAATGTGACCGCTTGACCGTAGAGCTGTAACCGACACGGCACAATCGTCTGTCCCACAGACGGCACGGGAACCGAAATCCTGGCCATCCGTCACCCGTTCCGCTTCTTCTGTTTCCTACCTTCATGCGCGTGAAAATACTACTCCCATGCGAAGCTGTTCACACTCGAAACGCGTCTGGCCAGCCGTGGATCCTGCCTAGAGCCTTTTCAATCAGCTCTCAGCCCTGATACTGCCGCTGGTGAAAAACTACTTTTCCAACCGTCCGAACCGCGAGTGGATCCGCTCACAGTTTCGCTTCTTGCGGGAGCGAAATGCGAACTTTCCGTTCGCTCTGTTCTGACTTGATGCAACAAACACTGCCAAAACACGGTCCGTTCATTTTCCCGACACTCAGCGTCGCACGGGAGTTCTCGGGAGCAGTCCGGAAAAACTCAACCTGTCCCACATAGGACGGACAAAATGTGCGCATGCCAACAGCTGTTATCTGAGTGCTGCCGTGTTTCGCATGCAGGTCTACGGTTCGGCCACTCAGAACTCGTGGCACCGCTGGTACGGAACGTTCCTACCCGATGGTAAATGAACTAGCGTGTTACACCAACGAAACCAGAAACGAACGCTCACCCCAAACGTTTTAAGCGAGTGCGATAAAAACGACGACGTCCACGGTCTTGATAAAGCGCTACCAGCGTGCCAATGAGCGTGCAAAGGAGACCGCTAAAGATAGAAAGTGTGCGAGCTAGTGCAACCCCAAAACGCGATACAGTGATGATGGGGCGAATGGCAAGGGACGGGTAAGGGACCGTTTTCGAACATCGAAACACGCTGTCGAGTGAGCGAAATACGGCTGAGTTCGAAAACAGCCCCAATTTTCACCGACAAGAGAGGTACGCGTTTGTGCAATAACATGAGAGAAAAGGCGGCCATTTTCGTCTACAGCCGCCGAACACTTTCCGTTGTGTTATACTATCAAGCCGTTGCAAATCGTTCAAAAAGGTTGCGTAAAGCAATGATGTATGTGCGTTATATGCTACAATAAATACATAAATACTATACATAGATGAGTTATAGTAAAATTATAAGTTAATTTGTTTCAAGGTCATAAATGCTATGTTCTCGTAACTCTATTATTCTAATAATTATGTCGTCCAACACGCAAACTCATTTCAGAATTTAAATTCTGAACTTCAAATGGTAAACATTGTTTCATTTTTCATTTAACATAAAATTATATTTTCTAGACAAACTGACGCTATTTCAACAACCTGATGTTCGGGTACTTTATATCTTCTGCATATTTAATTCGAAAATTTCGTCACACTCACAAAACTTTCAATCATATTCTGTCAATAAATTATCGTAAATAGTTGGAGTCATCTTGGATGGCGGAGTTGCTTGGTACTTTCAAACATTTAATGACACCAAACACCAAACGTGTAGCATTCATTAGTTTTAAACTGTTTGTCCATTCATCATGTGGACATTAGAGGGATTTAATTTCTGGCCCATCATGAACGACATTCCCTGTCTGGTTTGTCATCCAACCGTGTCCTGTGTCCGCTGGCGAGTCGAATCAGCTTCCATATGGCATGGGGCTTTCAATCTTTCCTTCACCCTATCCGCCATTTGTGCGGCGCTACTGTCACCAGTTCCATCATCCATCTCCCAGTGGTTGTCTGCTGTACACTACGGCACGTTGGTTGTTTGCAGTATCCGGATTTTTTAAATAGCACACTCTATACTAGTAAGCAATACCAGAACCCCTCATTAAAGGCTGCAAGCAGCGCCAGTGCGCGACAGAATCTCAAAGTTCGCACAAAAAACATATCACCTCTTCACGCTAACGGAGTGTTTTCCACTGCCCGGCATAATTGAAACGACTTGAAACGGTACCAACACTGCAACGTTGCACTATGCACCCACACATACTCTCATACACGCACACACTCACACACCGTTATGCAACAGCAAGTGCCGAAAAAATGCAATAAACCCAGATACCACCATCCCCCCCCCCCGGTGCACACAATGGATGCTGTCCATGCACCGTAGCGTCGTAGACCTCATCAGTCATTTATAATTTTATAAGAGCACACCACACAACCACTTTCTTCCGTACCGAATGCGCGTTGCCCATCCCATCCTTCCCGGTGTCCTCGATTGTTCTACCTGTCCGGTTAAGAACTCACCACTTCACAAACGCAAAACGGAGCGCACTGGTGAATGTTTCTCAACCGTCGCAAACACTTTCCTCTGAAGTGGCACAATACATATCGCCTCCCGTAATAGTTGGAAACCGCTGCTATATCGCCTGCTGCTTGTGGCGCTCAGTGACCTTTTTCTCATCGTCTGCTTTATCCGGTTTAATGCAATGCTTCTTTACTGAGTAACACTCAGCTAGTAATTAATTTAAAGCTATATCTTAACATAAATAATCAGTTTCCACAATACGCTTCTGGAAGTTAGTCAATCTATCGTACACAACGCTAACTAACAGCACTTCGGATAAAACTTTCCAAAACCTCCCAAACCATAAGAGCGTAACAAAAACCATTAGCCACAATTGGATTGAATCATTCCGATGCGATATTGTGAATCATAACATAACCGAATACATAAACCAATGATTGCTGCGTTTCCATCGTCTAAAGCCTTCCATTCGAAAACCCTTCACTAGATTCTATCGTCAGTGCCCACTGCACCTGTTCCACCATTTGGCCCAACGGGCGCTTGGCTTGATGCGTGGGAAATGAAATTCGAAACTTATTACCAGCGTAGCTTCACACACCCGCAACACACGATCACTCCCTCGCAAACTAGCGGGACAACCAATGCCGGAGCCGCTAGTGCAAGTAATGGAGGCGCCCGGTTGTTTGCTGAATGCTGAACACTGAACCACCGAAAAGCTCACACATGGCTCACGCAAATACCACCGCAAAACTGCTACACCGGAGATAATGGAATGCGCTCGAGCCATAGTTTTCACCCAAACTGCTGCACCCCGAACAATTGGAACGACGACGAGGTGCGAGCGCAAGAAACCGGACAGTACCGGGTAGCAGTAAATAAATACCTATTAACAAACTGTACCAAACCGACGGAAACGACGATGTCGTCGTCGAGTGTGAATTTTTGGACAGTGTATCTATTTTAGAACGACACCGACGCTTGCTGGAGTCTATGCTGGGCGCAATTTTTGTGTGCGCAATTTGCCGGAAAAGGCGTGTTGTTTGTTCGCTGCTAGATAAAACAAAGTTGTCGCCACAGTTTGTTGCGTTTGTTTCCGCTGTTGTGTTCTCCCCCTCGGGGAAGGATTCCGGGTTGGGCAGCTGGATGCCCGGTTTGCATCATTATGCCGGAGGTGTTACGGTACGATACGGCAATGGTGCAACGATGGGGGGAGTGGAATCCATTAAAACTATTTATTTTTCTCATTTACACTTGGAAGCTGCTAGTTGTTGGCAGTTGAATTGGTCCGGCAGGAGAATTGTTCACGTAACGCAAGCAACGATCGGTATGGTTGCAGTCGTCCTGTGGGTGTCATGGATTTATGAAGATACATTATTTGACAATTATGCAAATATATCTTTGAGATCCTGGTATTTCTAGCCCGGTTCCCCGTCATTGTCGCCGTCGGGATTGGGTGTGCTTTAAAATGGATAAACATGCGGTACAGTGCAACCGTGGCGAGTATACGTGCCCGTGAACAACTGTCACACACCACGTTTGTAGATGTTGTATATGCATTAAGATCGACCGAATATTGAACAGTACGCCATGCTCGCCAACGGGGACCGCCAGTTTTGCCACCATGGCCTTCCGACAAATACCCTTCGCCCCCCATTAGTGATGTGTGTTTGTGTTTGAGCGAATCGTTAATGGTGGGTAATTAAATCACCATCTTGCAAGGCACCCAAAACATGACCATCAACGTAGCTCGCCAGCCATGCCTCAGGAAGGTGACGAGCACGAGGCAGGATGGTTCGGTCGGTACGCTTGTTGGCTCGGCTTCGCCGTATGCATTCAATCAGCGATCATCGGTACAAGTGGATTAATCAGCATTAATTTCATTGCACTATGTGACATGACTTCCCGTTCCGTTGATAGGAAAATAATTTTACCATCGGTACGTGCCAGTAGATTTAGGAAACGAAATCCATCCAGCTTCTTCCCTCGAGGCGTATTTTATAACAACGGGTACAGGATGGAGAGAAGGAGAGAGAGAGGGGGGGACTCGTGGCTGGTCAACGATTAGAAACAGATGATGTTAATGGAATTTTGAGCACGAACCAGCACAAAGACTGCCCGACGCTGCGAGCACCATTCGCTCGTCCTGCAATGCACGTGTAGTGTGGTATGAATTGATTAAAATTGCCAGAGCTTATCGAAAATTTGCAATGAGTGCCGCACGTAGCATGGGGAATGGTTTTATTTTCCTTTCACCACAGCCCGCATCTTGAATGCTTAATACCATGCCGCAAGTGCCGCAGATCGGAATACAAAAGGAACAAAGACGGCGCACAGTGCTTGTTAAATTGAACACATATTTTTCCTAAAACTAGAGCCACATTACCGTTCCTTTTAATTAAATTTATTTTCAATGTGTAAGATGATAATACTTTTTAATAAAACCGTTGCTTACCGTACAATTCGTTCCTCCACATTTATTCATTTACGACACTTACTGATTGTTTATATTTCTACAAAAAAAATGTGGTTCTTAACCTCTTTCAGAATCAGATCAGATGTTGTTAGAAAACCACTTGTTTGCTAACGAATTTGGTGAAACAAGCCTTTTTTTGCCGGACACGGTTCTTACGTGTGCCAAAAAAATTGGTCTTTATTCTTTAACTGTCGTTTTTGAAAGAGGCGCATCCTGCGATCGGTTTTATCCTTTTTTCCTTCTTCCTCCTCTAAGTCGCTTTTCACTTTTCTCTAACTCTCTCTCTCTCTCTGACAGGTCGTTGGGAACGTTTAACCCACTGTTGTAGTGTTCCCAACAGATGTATAAGAACACTCTTCCAAAACTAACGATGCGTATTCATTATTCAGTGAAGAAAGCTACGAAGCGACGGGAAACGTAAAAAAATGTATCAAAAATCAGTGCCCATTACACCACACCATTTACGTTGGTCGGCATAATTGGAGACTCACATTAGCTGTGGGTAAACACAATTACTACAACTTGACACGCTCGTCAATCATACCGTAGACGCTGAACAGGTGCCAGTTCACTTCCAACTTTTACCGAGCGATGATGATCTTCCGCCACGCGTCAACACTCGTGTCACTCATGCTCCTTACCGAGCGTGTCCTCTGCTCCATATGTCTGTTCAACGGATTTCACGCAAAGTTTTTCACCGACCTCAACTACATTATCGACGATTTCGAAAGCGACATCTGGTATGTAGTGGCCTTCCAGCAACCGAAATTACCGTACCGCACGCTGTACCATTTGCCGCAGGACATCGTGTCCAACCGCAACTGCTACAGCTACACCCTGCGCACACGTGTCGGCGTTATTTTGATGGAGCTCGTTTGCCGGGAAGCGCACGCTTCCTACGATTCGTTCGACATATTTACGCGCCCGAACGGGATGTATGTAGCGGGCAGCAAGGGCCAGCAGGAAGTGCGAGACTTTCGAGTCGTGCATGTGATGCAGCTCACGAAAACCACCGTACTGCTGGTCAGCTGCTCCACCAAGATGGACACTTACGGGCTGCTTGTGCTGAACCGAGAACCACCGACCGCCAAGGATGAGAGCCAGGTGCACGAGATCATTGAGGCCAAACTGCCCTACCCCTTGCACCAGTGGGTTAACTACACGGTGACGAGCGTTTCGAACGGTGAGGGAACGTGTAGCTGTATAAATCACTTTGTGCAAAGTTTAGACGCCCAGCACGACAAACGCAAAGGGTTTCTGGTGATAACGCTTCTCGCCGCCGCAACATTGTTGGGAGTTGTGAAAGTATTAAAAAGATATTCGTTGGGTGGATAAATAGACTACCCAAAATGGTAGCAGACTAATGATCGTTTTCTTCTTATCGCAACACTATGATGTAACTTTCCGGATGAGAGTTGAGACCGGTGCTGCCGTGTGAAAGTTCTGCACCTCTTACATGCAATCTAGTTGTGGGTTACTCCACTGGCACTCCGTCGAATAAATGATTAGTTTGTAAAATAATAAATCAAATACCTCTGCAGTGTGTATCGCACAAAGGTTTGACGAGTTATTTATTGACTTCTGGTTATGTATAATTGTAATGGTTATGTGAATTTAATTTCTCCAATTTATCTATCTCTATGAATCTCATTTCCCTAATTGTATACAATTTCAATCGTTGTGACCAGTAAAGTGTCCCTCAAGGGACTTAAGTAAGGGAAAAATCGGGGGAAATACCCGATAAAAACGGTCTCCTAGTTGCTACAAAAGTTAATATTCTGACTTTTGCTATTTCTGCTATTTCTGACCAGCTTTTTAGGTGCTTTTAGGTAAGTCACTGGACAATCCGCCCTACGCACGGTGATGCGTTAAGTTCGAGATTTGGTACCAGTCTCATTGTGTAAGAAAATGACACAATCTTCTTGTTATTCTTTAGCCTATTCTTCTTCTTGATCCACTCATAGTAGTGTAATATACTTGATTATTATTTATTCTTGTTTACCATACAACGTTATCATTTCACCATGTTTGTTGGACTAACACGGTCGCTATGTAACATCATAGATATAAGGTGTCACAGTCGCCTTGTAACATATTTGCTGACGCGTTATATTATAGATGCTAGATTGATCATTATGCGATAGTTCTTTCGGACGGACTACGGGACAGAGTCCCCCATAACACAAATAACACTTGTGTTGCGTCCAGCAACCGCTTCTCCACAGCAAAGGCGACACAAAAAAGCTTTTCTTAACTTATTAACTTTTTTTCTGGGGGAAGAGTTAAATAAACTTCTATCCTTGGCCTAAGCTGGTTTCGAAAAAGACCCTAGCTGTCCCTGCGCGCTGCTTTTATCCGCCCTCTCTCCCGTTTTCCCTCGGCTCATAAGGAGAGAGGGAAAAACGCACGATCCTGCTACAGTAAGCGCCACCTAGCGTAAATCGACTGAACCAAGCTGCTGTTGGTTCAAATGAACCGTTGCTCGCAACAACATGATTTCCTTGTTGGTTATGACGATCAAGTTACAGTTACCGCGGGTGGAAGTGGCTGCGAGTGACTCTCTAGTCAACGGTAAATCTTTATTTTATATCATAATTTCGGGTATACATTGTGAGAACAATTTTGATGGAAATTTCCATTCGTCCACATACCGGACTAGTGGAAATTTAATGCTTTTGTTTGTCTGAGTTCTGATTGGTTGGTTTAATTATTTTCTTGAGTTCTAGTTCTTATTTATTGGGTGGCATAGTTCTGTTCCATAAAAGCTACGTACAGTTGGGTCGTCTCTTGTTGCAAACTTGAACCAAGTCAAGCGCACGGGTGTAGGGTGTATTGCTCAATTGCAATGGTTGCTCTGCTGGCGTGAAGCGCACCTGTACTGTCTTGCAATAGGGTTGCTATCAAGGTCTGTGTAGGATAGAGGTCGAGTAGTATAGAGCAATTTGACAAGTAGCCAAAAGTTCGTTACACGTGATTGGACGTTTGGACGCCCTTTTCCATTCAAATGTTTTGTGTGTAGTTGTGTTGATTAATCGAGCCGGTCATAGCAACAAGATTTTGATTGTTTTAGATATGGTTGGAAATTTGTGTCACTGTTTTTCGATTTTAGTCCGGAATAAGATCTGCAGATCTTATTGGCGATTGGTATTAGGTATGATTGTTGTTCAAGGCAGTTGAAAAGGTAGATAATCGGATTTTGTAAAGCGATCATTTGGCAACGAGTAGGTGAGGCTCTTCACATAAGAGGAAGAGGATGAGGCTCATCATATCTCCCGGTTCATAGTACGATGTGAAAGTCCGGTATTGTGTTATCAACCCTTGGTTCAGAACACTAATAGGTGATGACCACACACCACTTTATAAAACCATCAACAGTTTTCCGGTTTAACTAAAGGCATTCAAAACGAAGGAAAACTTTAACGACCAAGCTAATTGTGAAACTTCGCGATATAGTAAATAAGTAGGCTAGACGCAAGGAATCTTACACGGGCGACCAAACGTCAAATGGAATCCAAAATGGTGAACCTCTAGCTTGGCTATTACTCGACCTCTATCCTACACAGACCTTGGTTGCTATGGGTTTTTTTAACATATCGTATGGATAGGGTATGGATTGACATAACGCAAGTTCTTTGCGCGATCGGTGTCTCTATGGTGTATGTTTTTTATGTTTTGCATATTGGATTTGTAGCTGTAACTTGTGTGCATTGAATGTGAACTTGCAACTTGTGAGCGATTAATAATTGTTCTAATTGGGCCTGAGGTTTACGTTATTTGTGTTATTTGTTTATTGCAGTTCTTGTTCTAATATCTCTATAGACGAGCATGGGGTGAATTTCAACATAAAGAGATTTTGGATTGTTTTAAGACTGTATAGCAGATATGCTACAGTAGAGCACATGGCCGTGTCTAGCTAGCCATATCCGATATTCCCGGCTGCATCTACTCTCCTGCAGGTCAAGCCCTACACGAGGTTAGTAAAATATCAAGCAGCACACTTTTTTGAAATCTTGTTAAAGTCTCTTGAGCCATAGGAGCTTGTGAAGTCCATTGTAAACACGATTTCCCATCACTTTGCACTTCATTTCGTTGCTTATGTTAAAGATCCGAAAATACGATCGTGCCAGGGTAACAGAACTCCTCCACTACTTCAAGATCGTCGCCGGTCAACCGATTCTCTGCTCCAGGTGGGCCCCAACAAGGCACCGTATCTTAGCGTGTATAACGAACTCCTTTTAGGTAGAAAATATCCAAAGTCCAATTAAGGGGGTCGTTATACTAGGGTAGTAGCTTTTTCGTTCTAGCCTTACGGATTAAAGATCGTTTTGTTCAAATAAAAGGATGGATAGATAAGACAAGGATAAACCTGTGGTTTAATAATGTTTGGAACAAAAGACCTGGAGCTCTTATAAAAAATCAGCACCGCTGAATGAATGAGAATTACGGATACTGAATGCATTTTTTCCCAAAAATTTTGGATAATTCGTCTAGGGGGTCGTTATACACGCTAAAATACGGTACTTTGTCTTTGTCGCATTGATCCTCAATCCAAACCTTAAGGTCTCGCGTTCCAATCCGGTATACACGCGGTACACTACATTCCGATTATGTCGATGGCTTAAGCGAAGTCAATGAAGTGTACTTGTGAAAATCGTACCCCGAATATCGAAGTCGCGCTTCGCGCTTCTCATGACACCTTCCAGAGATATGTTTTAAACAGCAAACGGGAGAGTTCAATCTCCCATTTCCCAGTATTCAGTGAGATTCGAATGGTTCCGGCAGCATGTTCAAGACTCTCACCCTGCACTGCACTCCATCACTTGGTGCCTTTAATCTGTAAGATTCCTTTATTGTCCATTATGTTTAATATTGTGACGCATTTCAGTAATAAACCCGATAAAAAACAAAAAAAAACAACGTTGGTGGTTGGATATACACCGATCAGTAGCTATAGCTAAAAGTTTCGTTCCTTTAATTCAAATACAATGTAGCATTAAATCGATTGGAAATAAAACTCTACCAGTTCATACGAAAAGAGAGTTTCTATACTTCAACACCAAAACATCCCATACGCTAGAATGCACGCGATTTCGTCCTAGGCCAGACCAGGCCGGAAGGCTCCCTCCACATATTCGTATTAGTATTGATTGGCCTTTACCCGAGTGACGCCTTATTACAATCAGCGTTTTATTTTATTTCATTGCCCCACCATTACAAAGCCTTAGTGTCTGACAGTTTCCATCTCGGTACTGTCCACTAACATGCATAAGCTAGCGATGACGCTGCCGGTTGCTTTCCTCGTTATCGCGCTTACCAGCCCCACGGGTTTCGGCACCGGGTTCTACTGCCTGCTGCACCCGTTCGCATCTAATCTGCATACATTTATTATACATAAAATGTAATCCCCCAAGAGCAAGAAAAACGACTGTCAGCCGACAGTCGGCTGTCGTCCGGTAACGAGTGAGCGCTGAAAGGCGCTGTGGCTCTCGATGCCATTAGTTCGCGTTGCTTGTGCTGCCACAGTGCCACGGTCGAACATTCGGATGCCCGGGTCATAACCCCTTTTTCGCTCGTAATCGGTGTGACAAATTCACTTTTGCGTTCCCTGTCAAAATCCTAGCTTAAACATGCTAAGCTGCCACCCATCGTCGACTGTTGACGGAGCTAGATTTTATCCTTTCTCGGTTTTGCCGGTGCTCGGTGCCGCTGCAGTCCGTTCCGCGTCCACCAATGTACCAATATTGGGTCCCGTCGTCCGTGAAAGTACTCCTTCGTGCGACAATTGCATGTCGAGTTTGCCCATGCATCCGGACGACGCAGGTTTACTTACATGTCTGTGGCCATAGTGCAAGTTTGTGGGGTAAGCATGTGCATCCCGACGGCACGGTTATTCTATTCCTTCGATTGTGTGGATTACTTTTCGATCAAGACCTGCACCTGCAAGGAGGCACAAGGAGGCTGAAGGAAGCGGGGGTACGTGAGGGGACGGATTTCAACTCTTTAATTGAAATATCCTGCGAGTTATTAGCCGCGCGAAGAGAAACTTTCCCTCAGCTATCGCACACGTTCGGGCGGCCATATTACTCACACCGGGAGACATGAACAACCAGATCTTCGGTTTCTATTATCTTGATCCTCCGTAGGCATCCGGGTGGATGCTGCTACACTGTTCTCCAATATTCGCCCACTGCTGACGGGATATAAGTTTCACCTTTTTCTATCATCCTATCTTCACACCACATTCCACATGTTCCATCCAGGGGCCGCAAACGATTCCGAAACCCCTTTTCGGTTAAAGGTATATATGTGAGCGTTTATCTACTGAAGCTCGCTCTTCGTGCAGTTTTTTTTTGTCGTTGTGCCCGTCTAAACCTGTAGGTTACCAAACTGTTACACGGTTGATAAGAAACATCAAAACGATCGTACGAGCGTGTCGTGGCAACCTCACGGAGATATCTCACTTTTACCGTCGGGATGTTCGGGCCGTTGCTGCACTTGCGGGGAAGCGAGAGAACAAAATCTGCAGGTGGGAGTTTTTCACCCTCGAAACCAGTTGCTAACAGGTAGGGAAAATTGATTAAAATAGTTTGCTACATTGTAATTTAATAAAACTCTCTTTCCCAACCACGCGCAAAAAGCGAAGTGGAAGCGGGCAGCAGCAAAAAAAAACACACAAACTTTGCGTGTCTCACTTTCTCGTACCAATTTTCTTTCGCAAAGTCTGGTGGGGCTTCTTCTGCTGAGTGCAACCAGGGGAAGAGGTTACTCTCTGGCGCTATTATGTTGTTAGTTGCCTTTACTAGTTTTAAATATGTTTTCACCTTCCAGCGAAAATCTATTCCGCAGTGCCGCAGTAATTGCTCACCAGATTCGGAGACTGTTTAAGCCGTGAAAGTGAAATACTTCTTTATTATATTCGATACGAAAGTCGGTAATGCCATCAATATTTCGTGCGTGAAAGAAATGAAACAGGTAAGGATTATTCACTTCTCGCATCATAAAAGTCACTAAGTGGCGCCGCAAACGCTAGCTGATCTATGAAGTAAGGAGAATACAAAAACAAACAGCAGCACAACACCCACGATTAATATTCAAATTTAATAGAATCTATACATTGCTGACCATGACTAAGTGTGGTTAAGTTTTTTTTCCCCCCCATTGTAGACGAGAGGATTCTATCCGGACCGCTACGGTTCAACAAAAAGGAAATGAATATTCGAAAAGCTCAGTTTGACACATTTGGCTTACACAGCTTACACAGACCGATGTCAAGTTCACTGTATCCCATCATACCGCATTCAAATAGCCGAAGCTCCTCTTTGACCAAGCGTCTTTCAACCGTTTCTGGGAACCGACACAACGGAACAAAAAATTGTAATCGGCTCCCATTGCTTGAACACCACCGCTCCATCCTCACTTTCCTACGTAGACCGAACGAAATGGACTGTTCCATATTCGCTAATCTACATAAGTAATCAAATTGTCTAGACGCAAACGAGACTCGAAGTCTTGTGAGAAACGAAAACGCGTGACAGAGCCAACGCTTTTAATGGTTTGGTTTTGTTTTAAGCTTATATTTTGCTTATTGAATGTACGAAAACTTGTCACCTACCCACCTAAACTGAAATGTAATACGTCACCGGTTGGACGTAAAAAGCGACGCATTTAAGAAATAATGAACATTCACAGTTGACAGGTACATAACTCATTTAATATTTCTAGGAAAATGTTATAATTCTATATCAATAATTACTTCACATTACTAAAGTAGCGCTACATTATTTCATTTCATTTCATTTCTTCTCATAATTTTAACAATAAACTGTCGAATTTCTGGTTTACAGTTGACATAATTCATTTAATATTTTTAGGTAAATGTTATAATTCTACAGCAATAAATACTGGTTTACAGTTGACAGTTACATAATTCATTTAAATCTATAATTCTATTTTAATAATTCTATTTTAATAATTACTTCACATTACTAAAGTAACGCTGCATTATGACACGAGCTTTCATTTCTTCTTATAATTTTAACAATAAACTGTCAGAAATCTGTTTTATCCCTGCAGCATGTCACGTTCGTTCACGGAGCAAAGAAATCAATAAACGGAAAATAATTTACAACGTTCGTTTAATCATATTTCACTTTATGCCACCGACCGAAGCCACCAACTGTCGTGATCAGTATGACGCCCATGTTTTGCTCATGTTCGTGGCTTTGTTTTCGCGTAAACCCGGTCCGAAACCGGAACCGTAACTTCCCGGTAGCTACATCCGGTTGTTGCTGTCTCTGCGATTGACACCCAGCAGTTACTCGGTGGCATGTCGTATTCGTTCATTGTTCCCCGATCAACCAATTGGTCAGTGACAGTTGTGGCAGTAAGTGTAGGTTTACAAAAATTTTGAAATCAAACATTATATTGATGTTTTGTTGGTTTTCATTTTAATTGATATGGTATCAATTACTGTGTGGTTTCAATCAGTGGCATTGATAGTCGCAAAAACAAGCACTGAAATGAAAACATACAAAATCGTTCAATTAGTTACACAACATCAACTACGGCCTATTAGCGGATATTGATTTCACACCTATTTGGAAACATTCTTATGCAGGCCAAGCGCACAGCATCCAACCTTCCACTGCTCGCTACCCGGTCGATTAAGCCTTTGTCCTCGTTCAAATCGCCTCCTGCAAGCGCGCGTCGCTGTCAAAGAAGAAGAATGTCTCGCATGCCTTTACCCGAGCCGTGCTACAAAGCACCACAGTCAGTCTCTACAGCCCATTCGCACCTTTCAAGCCTCCCTTTCTCCGCTTCCAAACCCGACTGACCCCGGTTGATAGGTAATCCGCATCCACCGGGAAGGACGGACAAAACCGACAGCGGGTGCGATGATTTATATGAAATTTGCCATCAACATATTCGAAATAATACATCATTATTCCTACATCCGGCATCCAACGGCCGAGCTCATACGTCCATTCGTTTATATCGGAACGATCAAAAAGACATCCGCTATCCATGGATAGCCCGGACTTCTCGGAACGACACGATTCCGATTCGTAGCATCGAGCATCATCCCAAGCGGTACACGGACAACAAAGGAACCGATTCCCACCGAGACCAAGGATGCGCTACCGCCCTCCCATCCCAGCTGCCACCAAACCGGGAAAACCGTAGGAACAGTTACGGAAAATATGCACACATAATTTCGTGCTTTCATAAGCGATCCTTTTTTTTTTGTTGTATCTCCGGGTGGGTAAAATGAGTATCATCATCGCAGTACGCAGTTTTCCATTTTCCGCTGGGACCACCGCAGCCACTGCCACTCATCGGTCGTTATGGCGGGTTTTTGGGTTGGCGTTGCAGAATTCCACCGAGGTCAGCATCTGCCTTTCCGTGTAGGCGTAAAGTGTCGATGGAATCATTAGTTCTCCGGCGTTCGCTTTCCGACTCCGGGCGAAATGGAACGAATGGTTTGGCGCTTATTTCGGTTACGGTACGTAAGACGGCAGCACCATTGTCGTTCGTTTGCCGAATGGAACACAGCCTATCATTTTCGATCATTACGCATCCCTCGCCCTAACCGACAAATAATGTGCGGAAATGAGGTACCGCGATGGTTCGATGGTCCAATTTATTTAGCAGCAAAAGTGTTACAATTACATCATCGGAAAAGGCCGACGTAGGGGAAATATGAGCAATTCATGTACTTAAACTTGTACCTTTCCCTAGATTGATCCATCCCCTTTGTTACTGCTTTTTGGTGAACAGAAAGTATCGATTTCCCGTTCATTCGCTCAAATGTTCGCATCTATTCGAGTGCTAGTTTTGATCGGACATTTCGATGAGATTGTTTATGTCTAGAAGTCCAACTCCTCACATTTCCATAGTAGTTTGTAAGTGGCAAAATAGTAAACATCACTCGAACGGACTGGACAAAAATCCTATCCGAACCAATAGCAAAGACTGAATATTCGGTTACGTAATAAAATAAGTAATCTAGTAAGCGAGAAATGACAGGCATGATCAGTGGAAGATCCATCCTTTTGGAGGCCCAGGGCGGAATTTTTAAAGGGAGGCCCATAATTTTGCTACGGCATTATCGGTGTTAGGGAGATGTACTTCAAACATGATTTAACAACACCAGCAAAGTCGAGGAAAAAAAGCTCCCTTGCGTACACCTCAGGGTTCTGTTGCGTAGCCCTGTAAACGGGCCTAGTAAGCTACTCTATATAAAAACGTTTGTATGCGCTAAGGAGAACCATAACGCCACTACTTCGATTACATTTTCTACGATTTACGTACATTTACGATTCCTGATTAGTCCAGCGCCTGCTACGATTTTTCGCCTAAGGGACAGTTTTCAATCGGTTTACTTTACGGATACAATCAGAGAAATTTCTTAGAAACCTGTTTCGCTCATGTTGATGTTTTAGGCGATGAACAACACAATTGTTTTCAGATTTGCGAAATCAGGAAAGCATGCTTTTCAAGAGGTGACACCTGCAGCTTGGGATAAATTTACCTATCACTATTGCTATTGCATACTATCAAACCCGTGAGAGCGATCGCTAGTGGAAGGAAGATGGATGAAACGGAAGGATCCTTCATCTCGCTCAAACTTTCCATTAGCTGGTACGAAATTCCATACAAAACCAGCTGTTTTCAGATTTCCGATACCAGGAAAGCATCCACGGAAGAGGTAGCACCTTGTACAGCAATTTTGGTCGAAAACCGCCGAAAGGTATGCAATGTTTAAACATTAACTTTCCCGATGGTCGTGAAAAATTTCTTCGAAAACTACCAGTTTCCAAATGTATAGTACCAGGAGAGCATCCATGGAAGAGGTAACACCTAGTACAGCAATTTTGGTCGAAAACCGCCGAAAAGTATGCAATGTTTAAACACTAATTTTCCCGTTGGTCGTGAAAAATTTCTTCGAAAACTACCAGTTTCCGAATTTAAAGTACCAGGATAGCATCCACGGAAGAGGTATGCAATGTTTATACACTAACTTTCCCGTTGGTCGTGAAAAATTTCTTCGAAAACTACCAGTTTCCGAATTTAAAGTACCAGGAGAGCATCCACGGAAGAGGTAGCTCCTGGTACTGCGCCGTAAGGTATGCAATGTTTATACACTAACTTTGCAACCAACTTGCAACGCAAGTTTGGTGCAAGCAAGAAACTTGCATGTACCAGCCGAGCAAGATGGCGCCCAACTTCGTACTTGCATGCAAGTTTGTATGCAAGTTTGCATGCAAGTTTGTATGCAAGTTTGCATGCAAGTTTGCATGCAAGTTTGTATGCAAGTTTGCATGCAAGTTTGCATGCAAGTTTGTATGCAAGTTTGCATGCAAGTTTGTATGCAAGTTCTTGTATGCAACTTGCATGCAAGTTTGTATGCAAGTTTGTATGCAACTTGCATGCAAGTTTGCAGGCAAGTTTGCATGCAAGTTTGCATGCAAGTTTGTTGCATGCAAGTAGGAAGTTGGACGCCATGTTGCGCGCCATCTTGCTGCAAGTTTCTTGCATGCACCAAACTTGCATTGCTAGTTGGTTGCAAGGTTAGTGTATAAACATTGCATACCTTCGGGCGCATTGCGTTGCAAGTTGGTTGCAAAGTTAGTGTATAAACATTGCATACCTTACGGCGCAGTACCAGGAGCTACCTCTTCCGTGCATGCTCTCCTGGTACTTTAAATTCGGAAACAGGTAGTTTTCGAAAAAATTTTTCACGACCAACGGGAAAGTTAGTGTTTAAACATTGCAAACCTTTCGGCGTTTTTCGACCAAAATTGCTTTACTAGGTGCTACCTCTTCCGTTGTATGCTCTCCTGGTACTATACATTCGGAAACTGGTAGTTTTCGAAGATATTTTTCTCCACCAACGGGAAAATTAGTGTCCTGGTCCTGGTATAATTTCGTTTATACTTTAAAGTCACTAAGTCGATATTCTTCTCTGCATTTAATTTATCACATAGAAACAAATGTAACCGAGGAAGATATTTTTGATAAATTTTTTACCTTGTAAATTAATTTTTTTGCTATAAATTAACTTTGTTGTAAAATTTTCAAAAATCGCACAATCGTCACAAATTTTTTGGGGCCCCCAACACGGCGAGGCCCTAGGCGACCGCCTACTCCGCCTACCGTTTGATCCGCCGCTGGGCATGATCTAGTAGGTCGTTACGCCAAGAAGAGAGAGAAATAATATTGAATATGAATTTCTCTACAGTTATTCTTGGAATTCTCCAGTGGTGATCAATTGTTCGGTCATTTTTAGACAAAGGGAAACTAAGAATTCCAGCTCAAACTTTAGCTCTACCAACTAAAGAAGGTGGCCTTGGTGTTCAGATGCCAGATCTGAAGAGTAAAGCTCTGTTGACAAATAGACACACAAAAATTATTCTCCACTATATCCAAGCTTGCATTGCAAAACACAGACAATCCACCCAATATTAGAGCTTCAAACCTTCCTTGCATAAAATCCGTTATACAAGAAACAGCATATCATATCAGCAGGAAAATTAGAGAAAATTTATCAAGTAAGAGCATTTATGAACATTATTGAAGACAATAACCTCAACCGAAAATATGCACACAATATCCGTCCAAAAATTGGAAACAAATATGGAGAAATCTACACAATAGTAATATGACAAGCAACCAGAAAAACCTGTACTTCTTTTTAATTCACGGAAAGGTAAACAACAACGAAACACTCAAACGAATGAACATTAGAAACTCTGAACTATGTGAGAAATGCAATGAAATAGAATCGCTAGAACACAAGTACGCAACCTGTCCCATGATGAAACAAAAATGCGATTTTTTTCTAAAATTAACCAATCAATCCATTTGCACAAAAACTCAAAGCTGCGAAGAACTAGTTTTCCCTGATACCACCAAGAAAAGAGCGATTTTCAAACAATTTATTAATTACATAAATGCAGTTAGAATTATTTAGTATAGATTTTTAGACTAAGATATTTTATATTGAAATACAGTTTTTGTTTGAATCTTAAAAAAAAATATAAAAAATAAGAAGCTATTTTGCTTTGTTTTTGTATACAGCTCTTTTATTCATAGATTCTTTGCAACATCAGCGTGAATTTTGCTTACATATAGGAATAACCATCCTTTCCTGTCTATTTCCTTCAAAATTATCTTAATTGATTAAAGCTATTTTTGTATGTTTTGTTACAGCAACAATTTTCTTTCCATCATTAACTGAAAGCGTTCCTAATTCTTCGGAGGATGGCTGTTCGGTGTGCTTCTTTAGAAAATCTTCAACATTACTGATTTAAATTCTCAATCTGAAACTATTGGCCAGCGGCAAATGTCATTATCAAACATGTTAAAACTATTTATGAATAAATATGGGGATAATTTAAATGCATCTTAATAATTACACGGAACTAGCTAATTGCCACTGTTCATTTACAAATTCATTTCAAAATCTACTTCCATGGTATCAACAATAATTACATGTTTTGAAGTACACAACTTGTGCTTTCCGGGACGCGTTGATATTATTGTTCTACGAAATACAAACGATTGATTACTTTTGAGCGATTGATTACTGTTTCTGCATGCAGTGATTCCCAGTGCTGAAGCTTACTTGTTGAAGACTACCTTTATTTTCTTCGAACTAGTGTAGCGTTACGTTGAGCGCACTGGTACAAATGCATTGCAACCAGCACGCCATTCCAATGCATATTAATCAAACCCCAGTTCGGTATGATTCAGCAAATGCAGCTCGAATGTAATTGAAATAGTTTCAACCACCATCGTCAGGAGGAAGGGTTGGTATTTTCTGCCACCTCTTGTGCCTCAACATCTCGCCGAGCTCAGCTCTAACGCCACCATAAGAAACTAATCAAACATCCATCCATCACTTAACCATCATGCTTCATTAAAACCAACCAAGCCCAATCAAACTACTTCCAGCCCGTCTTCCCTCACTCAACCACTCATAGGGTCCCGCAAGACGAAACTCTGAGAAGCCAAGGTGGTGCAGTTAATTTGAATTTTCGGTTGCCGGCTTGGCGGAAGTCTTGTTGGGATTCGGTTGGCCACGCCGGGATGCCTGCTCTTGGCGGCTCTTGGCGGAATGACTTTTACTACGAACGCATCCGTTCACTTGTTCGCGAAAGAACTATCAATTTTACATCAACCAACCAACCAACCAACCAACCATGGTTTTCCAGCCAAGGTTTTCCCTGCTGCTTCGGCTATCGGAGGATACCAAACACGGAAAAAGTGGTTATTCATTCGATTCCGATTACTGCACCTGGCGCCCACCGTCCACTGTACCTTCTGCTCGGTTGCTCTTGGGCTGATGTTACTGATTCATTCACTTCATTTCCCGCAACAAGCACGCTCCAGAGCACGTCTTCCCAAGCGATGGAAATGGAGTACCTGACAAAATGATAAGGAATCAACTTTCAAAGGAGCAACGCAATCTTATACTGCCGGAATACCGTTAGCAACACTCGATACTGCTTTTTCATCTTCCTTGCTCGGTTCTTGCAGATGGCTGGCATGTGCCTTCCCCATCCCTGCTACGTAACGCGTTTCGATAGGACTGCTGCCTCGCAACCAAGCGACTGCCGCTGAATGATGCACCTGGTGGAACGGTGCTGCCTCGAGCCCTGGACACGCCACCCTTCCGAAGGTGAGCCAACGATCCCGGCTGCAACGGGAATCGAGTCGCACCGACGGAGACTGTAAAGTAAATTACTTCCATTCCCGGTTCCGGTCGATGCAGTCCATCCGTTCCATCGCCGTGTCGTCCCCCCATTCACCTGACGTTGCCGTTACGAAAATGAAAACTACCGCCCACAACTGCACGGGCAACCCAGGATGAAATGGGGCTGAAAAATTGTGCCACAGCTCCTGCAAATGGCAACACCGGATTCCTGCACCAGTCAACAACCGGTTGCGCCAATTTACAACCATGCGCCGGTATGCCTTCCCAATCAATTGTTCGCATTGGGTGTGTTTGAACGAAGCTTGAAATTTGCGTATTTAAATTATGTTTTTTCGACCCAATGCACCAGCGTAGGGCGTGCATTGTTCATTCTCATGCTGTTGAAGCTGCCACAAGAGTACCATCGACATAATAACACCTCAGCATGCATTTTAAATCCACCATTTTATCGACGGTACAGTAATTCCTGCAACACGACAGAGAGAAAAAAAAACAATGGTTCCCATGCGTTCACCCCATTCATTCTACTTACCAACCCACAGAAGGAGCTTTACAGGAACGTTATGAATATCAAACAAAAAAATGGTAACACCAATCACTAAAACAATAACAGCATTTTCCATCACAATGAAAATTCCAATCAATCTGGAAGCGTAAATTCGTTCTGTTCCCCTAGCTGCGGGGTGATTTGCATTATCTGCACCATGTCTTTGTGTAGTGACATATTTTTACTCTCTTTTATGTTTAGCGTCGTCATCCTGATCGGTACACATGGATTTGATCGTTTGATGTGCACAGTGGAATGTATTTAAATTTTAATTGTATTGTTGTTATTTTTTTTACATTCCTTATCGTTCCATTCATCGTACCGAATGTCGGTATGAAACTCCCTTTCCGTTCACAGTATATTAATTATGCACTTGATTCGTTGCGTGCTTAAGCTGGCAAATAATTTGGTTGTTAATTTTAAATTTATTTGGTTTGATTTTGGTTCATTGGTTTGCTATTTTAACGTTTGCATGATAAATCGTGATTAAATATACTCCATAATAAAAAAAAAATAATTAACAGTCATTTTTTTTACAATTCTTGTAGTGTTTTACTGCTTTAAATTTCAATCATGTTTGATTTATGATGTATGACGAAATAAAAATTTAATTTAAAGTATGCCACATGACGCCATATTTTCAGCCATGTTGCAATCTATCAAATGTGTTCGTCTTGTTTCGAGTTGTTTAATGATTGTTTGTCACTGTTTATGTACCCAACAGTTGTTTGTTTATGATTTGCAATAAAAAAAACAGTACCCCACCTACATTCATTTCGGAGCGTAATTGAAATTGTTCTACAACTCAATATGCTACCGATCGGAAGCATTAAGCTGCAAAACTTCATCAATTCACTCGTGAAACATTTCGCTTTCGATTAACATTAATTTGAAACGGTTACAGGAAACGGAAAGAACAAAGCATGGATAAAATACTGACATCATACGTAAAGCCAGTCAAATGATTATTATCGCCGTTACAGAACCAAGCGTCTGCATCGTGGGTTACTTCGATTTGCTCAACAGCACCGACCGAATGTAAACCCACTGCTTCACTGCTTCACTGGTCAACCGTGTACTTCGGGTGTACATTCTATCTACGACAAAATCCAGAGCTGCAAAAGGGGCCAGGACAAACATCACATTATAAGGAAAGTAAAGTAATGTTTTCTAATTTACTTTTAACGACCGTTGCCTTCCACGTGCTTGCATCTCTTGCCCATTCCGGATCGAAGCTAAACACATTGCACTAACACCAAATGGGCAAATGGGTTTCACGACAGCAATTTCAGGTTCATGTAACGTAAACGTTGTTGTTTTGTTTCGCTTGAAATTAGTTTCCAGAAGTTTCAAGAAATGTTACCGGACTAAGAATTTAATTGCATTAAGAGAATTATTTTAACTTTCTACTTCAGCACACGATTCAGCTCAAGTCATTCTATCATAACAGTAACAGACCCTGCATTGATTAGTGTTGTAGCGGTTAAACTCCAGCAACTAGAAATATAAACGTAAACGTAACGTAACTGTCAGTCTAGCAAAAATTTGACAGTTCAGTGACAGACGGAAATAAAAAGAGTGGACACACAGCGACATGAACCACAGGCGAATTCACGTGATCTTTTAATAATGCGCAAAGAAACCAGAGGGTATCGCATTAGTGTACACATCGAGAAGAAAACTCGTCGGAAACATCAAAATACAGCAATAACGTTAAATACTACGGCGTATAAAGCCGCCATTTTTATCAATTTCTTTCTCCACTATTTATTTCTACCAGTTAGATGGTTGCACTAACATGGCACACTTAACGCGTTTCGTAGTACATTTCCTTGCGATTTTGCTTATTCGGTAGGAGTCTTAGCTCAAGGACACCCTTGAACCAAACCGGTACCGGCTCCATCAGCGAATTGCACCATCTCATCAGGCAACATCTCATCCACTTAGTGCACCGATTAAAAACTACTATCGGCTTAAACGTCGAAGCAAAGCTTAGCCCTTGGGGCTGTAGTGTGCGCCCGTCAACTATTGTTGTCATGTTTTCTGCCGAACAACAATAGGGCGGGTGGGAGCCGAACATTTTCCCTAACCGGGTAATAATTTCTCCCAGCAGACGACGCACAACAGCGTCGTCCATGTGTACCGAAAACTAGGACGACGACAAGCTCGACGAGAAAACCCGGCACCAAACAAGCGCTCGTATACATGTACAGTCGGGCAAATGCAACATCACGGCAGGGGATAAAGGCGGTTTTACTCGTAATTTACACGCGTCGTAATTTGTCCCACTACTGCCGAACAACCCCACTTACGGTGCACGACGCTGTTTTTCCGAAAAGAAAATGTCTCGCCTTTGGGAGAAGGATGAGAAGTGGGCTCTCCGAACCCCGAAGCACCCCGGGAACGGAAAGCACAAACACTGCGCTCTGTGTGTGTATGAAGGAAATCTTTGATTTCGGTGAATCGCGGTAGCAGCCAGCAGAAAGTCGGACCGGCTATTGCTTCCCGGAATGTTCAAGCTCCACTAAAAGAAACATGATTGTCGATACACGAACTTCCGCCCCGCCATATCTTGCCACCATGTTGACGAAGGCAAACAACGCTGCTGAGTCGTACAGAGATTTGGAACAACCCTTCGATGGGACTCGTGGCCAATTCCCATCCCCCCTCCCCAGGAGACACTTGTCCACAGCATCGTACCGGAGCATCGAAGCGAGCCGTGATGTCGAGCCGGTAACGGCAAATGTTTGCCGTCATTAAAATTTATGCTACCCGAGATTGTAAAACACTTGCCGTGCGCGATTTCCACTACCGCCTCCCGGTAAGGTTCTTCACGTTTGGTGGCCGCCATGGGACGGCTCCTAAATCTGTACGTGTCTTCCACCACGAGCACCTCAATCTTCGGCAATGAAAAGGACTCAGCGGGCATGGCGGGTTATTTGGCAGTTGTGCGACGTGCCGGCCGAAGGAAACTACCCCATATGGTCAACCGAAACGGAAGCCTTCACTGCCTTTCACGGCCTTTATAGTGCAGAAAACAAAAAAAAACCATCCCAAGTCCGTCCATAAACGAAAAGACTGACTCGAGAGTTCGTGACTAAATCTGGAGACGTGTAAGCGCTTTTCACACGATCATATTTCTCATTGCTGGGCTGCACAACGAGCCTAACAAAGAGCCATGGTTGGGGTAACACACCATGAACGATGGCCGGTAGGTGACACCAGGTTGGGTAGGTTACTTTACGAATGGTAACTGGTCATCGTTAACGAGGTTAAATCTTAACGATTCTTGAAAAACGTTCGGAAGCTGTTCGGTTTCTGCCAACGATGGCACATTTTTTGTCGCCATCGTGCTAAAGATCGTGCACCATTGAAGCAGCGAGCGGTCAATCGAAACAAAACTACGCAAAAAAAAAACGTTTGGTTTTTATTAGATCTTTACACAAATATGTTAAGGGGCAAAAGGTTTTTATTCTATTTCGCGAAGGTCAAGGTTTCAGGGGTACTTTATCAAAATATGATCCCAATTCATCAGCAAATCACATTATTTCAGTTTCCAATCATTGATGATTTAAAATACGGAGTATAACATACTTTAAACAGGTTGTGAGTACTCGTCTCTCTTACACGACAGGTCTTGTATCAAATCCCATGACTATCATGAATAACAATGACTGTTTCTCTGGCGGGACATCGGAGGTGACATATTGAATGTATTGATATGATTTGGGCAGAATGATATGTAATAATTTGCTGTTTGGAACTTAGATATTTTTCAGATGTTCTAAATAGGAAATATAGTTGCTATTCCGAAAGCAGGCAAGATTTGGAGAGTATCAGAGAAATATAGACTCACAAGTTTGTTCAGCAGTAAAGGAAAGATCTTTAAAAAATAATTGTCTCTCATCTACGTTTATTTACGGATGGCAACAACGTACTTCCTGACGATCACCTCGTTTTATATCTATATTATCCACTACTGATCGAATATATTGTGATCATATTGATAATATTGTGTGTAATATTGTATTGACTAACCTGAACCTGAACCTGAATAATATCATTTGACACCAAGGTAAGCTATATAAACTTTAGTCATATAAAAATTATTATTTATTATTTATTATTAGTTTTAAGTATTTGGTTAACATAATTATTGCCATCCTCGAAAACAGACACAACTGTATCCATATCAGATATGCCAAATCAGACATTTTGGTCATGTTTTTCGCAATTACAAAGCGAATTGAGTTTGAATTACAGATGAGAATCTGGTTCACAACATTTTAATTCTTTATGAACATATTTTTGATGACCAGCTATATTTAAGTCATATATTTCAAAATAAACTGTGCGTAATAGCACTACATTCATATCGTTTGATCGTTCGTATCAACGTTTGATCAAATAACAGAGAAAAAGAAATTTAAATGAGTTTTTAACATTGTAATAATGAGTACACGACTGTTTAGGATTCGACTTCAATAAGTTGCAAATTCATAGAGAAGCTTTATTGAGCTTTTTTAAATTGTCCTACCCAATCTGCTCCCAAATATGCATTCACGAATGCAACGTTTCTGCATGCTTACGTTGGCAAATTGCATTCATAAACACGAAGAGCAAGGATATACTGCTTTAGTCCATTTCGAATTGTGTATCGTGGTGTTATTCTGCTGGAAAAGAAAGTATGGACCCATCAATGACTTACCGTGTACGGTTATACTGTCATCTATCAATGTAATCTTCCGACCTTACTTCCATTGAGATCTATGCTTATAGAAACTCCTTAAAACGAAAAACTTCCCAAAACCATAAGTGCACCTCTGCCAAAGTTCCGGTGCATATTTAAATCAAGCTCTTTTCGTGAGTCTTGCCAGTAGAATTGGCAATCATCAAGGGAAACTTTTCTTATTTTATCTGAAAAAAATACATTTTTCATTTCGTCCGTATAGGTAATTAACTTTTCTATAAAATTTCATTAATTTCATTAATGATTAATTTCATGTCGCTTTGACAAGTAGGCTTTGCTGAGCCTTTTGCGTCATTTCGCCAATTCCGTTGGTTGACAATTTACTTGGGAACGTCTTGCCACCGGAAGCTGTAGTTCTGCACTAGTCTGTAACGCTGTCGTTTTTTTACTCACAGCTTCTCTATGAATTCTTCGTTTACATTTTGCCATGAGATTACTCTTCTTCCTGCACAGTATGTGGAAGCAACCACTATTAAACTAAACAAAATTCTAAAAATGATCTCAAATGGTACGCCATGAAACAAACTCTCACATATCATAACACTCGGTTGTGCTAGAACAAAAGCAGTACCAATGAGGATTGTGATGTCACATGAAGAGAATGTAAACAACAAAGAAGTACTTAACCAACTAGCTTAGCGTCATTATCGAAATTATTAAAGAGATCTTTATAAAAAAGACGATATCGCGCCATCAGTAAACCTGCTCCGTCCATATGAATATTATCCTTGGATGATATTTTGCAAAACATGTTTATGCTGCTTGCAAATAGCAGGCAAATGTCAAGATTGTCTTTTACAAACTACTCTAATGTCGCAGACAAACAAATAAATCTTTTCAGCACTCGTCCATGCATCGACAAACATCTGTTCCCTGCGTGCAAAACATACGCCGATACGAATGGATCACGAACTCTCAATAAAAAGCAGTGCCATCTATTTTGGGCAAACAAAACAGTTCACGTTTGCGGCAAAAGAATCGCTACATGGGGAAAAAAAATAAATGCAATCAAGAACCAGGCCAACTGGTCGCAACCGAAAACCAGAACACAATATTCATCATTCGGACGAGCAGTTGTTATTCGAAAAAAAAAAACGCAAATCAATAATCCATGTGTGGTCACATTGTACTGGCCACTTGCCGACTCGATCGTAATGAAGGGCGTTTAAAACGATTGTTATATGTTGCAACCGTCCAGGGATTTGTTGTAGAAGCTAGCTCTCAAAATAACTTACACTAAGGTAGAGCATTTAAGCAAAAGTTTCATTGCAAAATTTATGCAATTCAATTTTTCAAACATTCCATTGTGTTCACTATGGTTTTGTACGCAAATTGAGCTCAGAGAATTTAGAACAAACAAACAAACGCCGGGATTCGTCTGAAAGCATGCATAACACGCTGATCAGGCTGGTCATATGAAATGCATACTCTCCAATACGCTCAGTCAGTTCCCTGTTGGAAGCGCACGAGACACATTCTAAGGATCAACATTGATAGCAATCACACCCAGCGCGAGTGGAAGGCTATCTGCAAAGTGTCCATCAACTGCTCCGGTAGTTGGCATCCCCGAGTTTTACGAAAACAAACACCAATCCCTTCTCTAATGCTCTTCTCCGTCAGACTGTCGTTTCTGCTAAAAATGTGCATTCTGCAACCTCATTCCATCGCTACATAAACCATACCAGCCGACTGCAACAGCCATAAACCATTTAATTAATTATGATGTTGTTCGCTGCGCTAAATGTAGACGAGGGAAGCCGACCGATGGCCCAATTGTAGCGTTCTACAATGGCTTTGTTATGGGTTTATTTTTGGTACAATTGAATTTTTGCTGATTGACCTTATGATGTTTCGTTTGTGGCGTGCCGTAAGGAGTTGAGATGAAATAGCTTGTTTATTTGTACATTTTTCTATTGCATAGTTGCTTCATGTCTTAAATATACAGTATGTTTTAAAATGCAATGAAAATAAATAACGTTAATAATCAAATGCGAACACTTTAATTTACAACATGCCCAGTGCACTTACCGTTTATTTCTGGGTTTACTTAACCCGTAAATTAAATTTTCTCATAATATTGTTGGACACACACACCAGTTCGTCCCAATCCCAGTATCACTTTTGAATTCTTTGCTTCAGCACTCGACAGGCAAGCAAACCACGATGAAATAGGGTTTCCATTTAACGCATCACACAAAAGCACCAACAAATAATCACATCAACTGAGGAATTAAATGTTTCTATTTTTGTACATCTTTCCTCCACTCCATTAGGGTTCACATAATAGCTGTGGTGGATAAAGCTGGTACCGCGAGCTAGAGTGATTCCTTGTTACCCTTCGTTTGTTTTGTTTTGTTTTTTTTTTGTTGCTTTCTGTAGTTGCTGTGTTTCCACTCTACATAGAGAGACAGATTTCATTAGCATGACATGTAATTTTTGCCTGCCGATTGCGCCGGACAGATAGCAGGAACACAACAAAACCAGCGCTAAGGGTAATGAGGTAATGAAATTTCATGCATCAATTTGATGATAATTGGGCATCAAGAGTGATAAAAGTTATTCTTCATAATAATTACCTTTACTTCTCGTTTTTCGAAGTGTGGAGATGATCTAGTGGTCCGTGTGACATTTTGAATGATTTATCACTTGAATGAAATAGATTTTAAAAAATCATCAAATCAATATTTGGCGTTATATTTTAAAAGTATTTTCTTTTTCATTGAAATATAATAAAATGGTGACGGTGATGGTGGTTTAAATTTGTTCCTAACTATTATTATTTTTTATTCTTGAAGAAGGATCATTCCATATTGCCTAAATCTTTTAAAATCTTAACCAAGAGTACAAGTCACATTAGTTTGGAGACATGTTCTCTTTATTCTTACAGTGAAAAAACTTCTATTCCCGAGTGTATTCGGACGAATGAATGTTTTAAAAAGGAAATACATGTAAGGAGGAATTTTGGCAGATGTACCGCCGCATTAGTGCCGCTGTACAAAAGTAAGAGAGAGTAGAAGAAAGAGATGTGACGATGGGTTATAAAGCATGGAATTTTAATAATGAAAAGGAGTCGCGATCACGTAGCGGTGACAAGACGTTCGCTGTCCGGTTGTGTCACTAATATTCGAAACTTTACATATATTAAACGTGTAATATATTGGTTAGTGTAAAATCATTATTTAAATTGTACATGTTTCATAAAGCATTCCGTTGGGAAAATGTGTTCAAGTTTCTTCTTTAGCTCACACCAAATTAGTTGGAATTTTGTCAAAACCATTCACGTTCCCTTGCGAAAGCTATCGAAACTACTGTGCCATTCAATTACAATGGATGTTGCTATTGAAGATCGTTATATGCATCTGTAGCATGTATGCTCAAATACGTGTTAAATAGCAAACAAAGTCAATAATTTATAGTCCATGGTCCAGCAGCAAACTTACTTTTAGTCATGCTCTTTCAGCGATTAACATTTAACACAGTGCAATTTCAACCGAGAACCACTTAAAGGTGTTTGCTCAAATGTACTAAATGGATCGGTGTGTAAATTTACGGTATAACTAATTGGGTCGTTTGGTGAAATTCATGAGCTTGTCGTGTCCTGCATCGTGTATATTACAGGAGTGTGTATTTATGGTTATTGAATATCATTCCTATTGGTATGTGGAAGCCAAACTACGCTTTACAATTTGAAATCTACTCTCTCTATGCGAGCTTTACAGAATTTCTTCATGCTTTTAGTTTAAAGTAAAATCAACAGCGCCATGAGGCGAGGTGTACGAGCTTTTCGAGTAAGTCGAAATGAGCTTGAAAGAAAAATCCTGTCAATACCCATGCACTCACAACCATATACAATTTTCACACTCCTAGCACAGGATTATCAACTCAAGCGTTAGAGAAATCTTCAAATCCTAACCCACCAGAACAATGGTACAAGCCACGGCGCAATCCACGACCGGTCGCATCTTGGCAACAATCGCTAGCTCACCAACTCAAGCGACTCGTGTCGAACGCGTCGGTGAAAGGGTTAATCTGCTCCATCCGTTCCACACGACACCAGTAATCCATCCGGAACGGTGGTACAGGATTCGTAGCGAACCATGCAAAACATGCTAATTACAAGTGGCAAAACTTTTACCCACCTACCATCGTTCGGTACGCTGGGCACCATTTGCCAGTGACGGGCAGCAACAATTTTGCTCCGTTACCGCCCTTCACTACACTGGGTAGGAAGCAGTTTGGGATGATAGTGGCAGGCAAGAATACTTGCCAGCTCTGTGTACACTAACCGGTTCGACACTCATCATCGCCACTCATCGTCACATCCCTCGGTAAGATATCACCATCCGGCATCCGTTTTGCCGACCGCGGTCGGAAGAACCGGGCAAACATACTCTCCGAAATTGGTGGGCGATTTAGACTATTAAAAACTTTATCCTACACCCGATCGGGAAGGGTTCAGGAAATTGCGGGAGTTGAGGAATAACCCCTCCTAGCGGTGCGGTGAGTGATACGTCGTGTAAGAGTTTCGCTGGTGTAAAAGACTCCGAGACAAGCAAGAGTTACACTATCTTTCGTTTTCCATCTTTTCATGCAACCCTCTATTCTTGCCCAGCGCTTGCCACTTTCGCCAAGCAAGGGACACAGTACCAACGTTTTGCAAGCAGACGACACTTCGGTATGACTAGTTTTAACGCACCCACAAACGATTCACCGATCGTGGAATTCACCAAACAGCAAAGCGGAGCGACAGTTTCGAGTTGCTTTACGAAGATAAACACTAACCGCCACGGGATGGAAACAGATTGGCCAATCCGTTGGGAAAATACTCAAGCATTCGCTGGGTAGGTGTAGCCTCGCTGAAACCACCACCACGGCGGAAGAAAGTAATGATGCAGATTCGCACAGCGAGAGTGTAACATTAGCTCATAATTCTTTCCCCGTTGGAAATTGTGTGGGTAGGGAAAGCATAACCTTACCAAGAAATTTCAAGTTTACCAAACGTCACCTCATGTACGGCAGTGCCTACTGCGAACGTTGCGAGGCAAAACTCCGTGCATCATCCCAACATACCGAATCTCATTCATTTTCATCCAAGCACTGTCACATCTGTTTCGGTGGTTTTTAGCAAAACACATGAGCCACATATCTTCGCCTTTTTGGTCCCTGAGCTTACTGCTTGAACAAAGTACGCGCACCATCCACTACCAAACAAACACAGCCGCACCAAACGAGCAACTCTCGACCCACGAGCTGAGTGTGTCGTTCGTTGCGCTTTTGCTGCTTTTTTTCATGTTTCAAGGCAGCTTCCAACATTGTTTGACGAGACGGTTGTGGGTTCCTTTTTTTTCATTCCCTTATTTCTTCTTGTAACTAATTCTGCTTTCTTACCGCTCTTTACGTTTTTATGCTTTCGTTGACGTTTCATTTTGAAGACTCATCCCACCCATGTTCTCGAAGCTTCAGCTGCAAAATTGGGTAAAGGATATTACAACATTCGCATGGCCTGCTGTGATGCAAGCTTTAGATTCATTCGAAATTGATTTGGTTACCTAAAAAGCTGCTACTGGCCACAACACATTCATACACTGACCGAGACCACGGACCAACTGGTGCATCCTTGATGGTTACTATCCCTTTGGACGCGGGCCAGCAGCCATGCTGCTAGCCACGAACAATAAGCCCGGTCTGTTCGATGGAGTATGTATAAACTTTGTCAATGACAGAGAGAGCAAAACGTATTTAAAAGCACTGTACAAAAGCATTCTATCAATTCGTTTTTTACGATTCAAAAACTTGTTAGCAAACGGTTTTAAAGTTACAACTGGCATTTGATAGCTTTCAATAACTTCTAATAAATGTTATAAAACAGTTTTTTGACAATATTAACCAACCCGTTAATCAATTCAGTAAGAAACATTTACTTCACTATACTTTTCACAGTTTCACTCATGTCAAACGCGCTGAAACAATTATTAATACATCAATTGAAAGTTGTAAAAATAGGTTTTGTGCCCGCAATTGCTTAAAACATGAAAAAAATCCTAGTATACAGGAAGCTTGTTATAGAATGATACTTAGTTGAAAATTACATTACATTACATTTACAATTACATTCAATTTTTTACATAATACGTTTCATCTGAAATAAAATTTCAAACAATCGTATTGCAAACATCAATGAGTTTTCAGCTATTTTTTATTTCTTTTTCTAGGAATGAACTTTCAATTACAACATCAATTAAATGTTACCTCATGCTCCCTTTGTATTATCTTTGCTACCGATAATTGTACGAATTGCTCCTGTTTATGTTATTCATATCAGTTTACAGCACTCATCAACGATATTGAAACGATGTTTTCGCCTTTTTTTTCCTTTATAACAACTGCAGTTGATGAATGATAATGTTGGCAAATGAATTGAAGCTGCTGTGAAATGGAACGATACTTTGTTTCAAAATAGCAATTTAAATAAATTAGCATCTGCCTTCATCACATCATAGTCATGACATTTTCATACAAAGAATTTCACTTTGTGGAAAACATATAAAGAACATGTTTTTCATACTGCGTTGCACCCTAAAAATAAACACCATATAAAACTACTATCCTAATTAAAAATAGGCTTTTGTTAGAATTTAATGTTTGGGAAATTTCAGTTTTGGGAAAAATTTCGCGACGGAAACATCACTTTGCACGACCCACTACTACACGTCCTTTGCCGTGACAATGTCACAAATGTTGGGACCGGCGAAGAAACATAATCTAAACAGCAAAATCAAAGCTTCCCATCTCTTTATTCCAGTTGTACGCTCATCCAGCTTCATTATGGTAAAAGTGGTAGGACTGCAAATGAAAAAAGGATGAACTCCTAAACCCCATCCCGGGATTGTGCTTCTAGATGATGCTCTCGTGCGAAGAAGTTGTGTCAGATAGCGCATCCAGTGCAAGGAACAAACTCGTTGAAACATACGATAAAATATCTTCACCCACTCACAAGCTTGCAGAAAAATAGAAGCAAAAAAAAAATAAATTGTAAAATAAATGTTTGTAAACGCATCGTACGGTGGACGGTTGCGGGTGCACCGAATGGGATATCTTCGGAGGATTACGGTGCAAATTATTTGCCGTTCGAGGTTGCTGCGCGTTCTCGCCAAAGCGCGTTCCAATACGAACGAACCGCAAGCTGCACCACACCAGATGGCGTGCACGGCATGGTAAAAATGGTCACCTAAAGTAGCCCGAAATGTCGTTCCACCGAAGAAATTCTTTTCATTTTGCAGCTCACACAAAGCTGCTTCCCAGTGTGCTGGATGGAACTTTTATCGATCTAACATTGACTTGATGTAGTGGGTAGCAGCATGCATTTTTCTTCGTGCAACTAGTACAAACAGAGACCAAGACAAAACCAAAAAAAAACACATACAAAACCACAAAATGCGTTTCAAAGTTCTGAAACTAAGTTGCATCGATTTGGGATCTTAAAATGTGACACTTGCTGGATTGGCTAGCAGCTGTAACACTTTTGCCCCTAGCGCTCCGTTTCTTTGGCGCTACACACCGTGATCGTATGGGAAGCGAAATTTGATAGCGAATAGCATAGTAGCGAATGCTACGCAGAAACAAAAACTTGCAGTAACAACCGAAAACAAACTGAAGGACATGCCGCACGGTACGCGTACCACCAGCTAAAGGCAAATTTATGATGATTGTGCAACGTAAAAAAATTGACTAGCTCCAAATGCGATTTTGACGATAGCGAGCATGCTATTTACGGTGGCTGCAGCGTTCCAAAATCCGCTTCGATCGATCGACCGGAGTCTGGAAGTGGAAATTTCGCTCCGTTTTTTTTTTCCTGTTGGCAATATTCCCACCATTTAGCACCGGAACATCAGTCGAATGAATCGAACGGAGCGCGAATTTCCATCTCGTAACAGTTGCATTCCCAGCTTTGCGTTTTGTGAGGCGAATAAACCGAACCAAACAACGGATCACTAGACGATTTGCCCTAGCAACGGCAGTGAACCGTGTGGACGCGATTGATGCAATCTCAAAATGAATCAAACATTTTTATGAACCTTGCCGTTTTTATCGTCCTGCATACACTATCTACGCACGGAACCTCCCCCCCGAAAACCGCTTCCTGACACCACACGCTTCCGGTGCTTTCATCCGAACGCGATAAAACTTGCCTAACCCCACGCACCAAGCGTACACGCGCACGCGGCTAGACTAAACCATCCAGATTAGGGAACGTGCAAATCCGCGTTATTGGTTCTGTTCCAGATTTTCGATAAATTCATTTTTTCAGCACAGCTTCACTGCATTCACGTTCTCTTTTACCCATACGCTATCCTTTACAGGACGTTATTACATTTTTTCCCACCCTGCGTGCAGTACAAACCCACCACAGCTGATGATGAAGCATTCTGTGCATCAGATATTCGGTGCCTTTTACGTCGTCGGTGACTCGTTGCACTGTTTCACTAAACCACGATACAGCGCACGATACGGCTTGGGTAGTAGTATAATTGATTGTTTTCTAAAAGCAACGAAAAACAATCGAAACCTTCGGGCAACGTTGAGCCATCGAAATTGAGGCTATCGAAAAAAACACACACAAACAACAATAAAAACGAAAAAAAACTCTTAACCACCAAATGACTTTCGGCTGCAAACACAAGCACACACGGTTCGATAATGGAAGGATAGGCGAAAAGCAAAAACAGCGTAGCGGCCACGCGTCTTTCCGAAAGGACCAAAACTTTCGGTTCCATTTACTTAAACATTCTTCACCCCCTGGGGGGGGGGGGGGGGGGGGGGGGTGCGGGCATGGTGGGAGTAATTTATGCCCCCATTCTGCCGATTGCATTGCAGCATTCGCATTCCAATCTTAATGAGAAACGATGCAACTACAAAACTACACGGTGCGGGTAATTACGCGGGAAAGCGATAGAAATAAGTATGTTTATTATGGTGGAAGCGCGGCGCTGGTCTCGAAGCTGTTGGGTACGATAAAGTAAAGTAATTATAATGCAGTACGCGAACGCAAGAAATTTATTACTGACCAATAACCTATTACCACAACCCGGTTCGGGGCAATGGGAATCGTTTTTCAAAGGGATATTAATTCATAAATAAAGCTTATGATGCTTGATGCTGGTCAGCACAGGAAGCTTTACGCCAGTTTGTCGCAGAAAGATAACAAATTTTGGTGTCTTCAGAATGTTGCAGCACTGCCAATAATATTGACTATAGAAAAAAAAACAATTTGTTTCATCTGTTTAAAATTCGTCTAACATATCAGCATCATATATCGACTATCATCCATCCAAATTGTTTGTTCTCTTCCGCAAAAAACATATCGCAGCATGTTTGTAACTACTAGCAAAAGAGCATTGATTTTTTTTTCATAAATGCTGAAATGATCGATAGATTAATTTTAAAACTAATAACATTTAGCAGCATAGCGTCAGCTTGCTCGCTTCAGAGTTATATTTATTAAAAAATCCGCAATAAGTTGCAAGTTCTATGTTCTTTACTTTACGAGTAAAAGCTTCGGTGTTTCCAATTCGCGAACTGTGTGGCCGCGTAGGTCACCGGTTTTGCTATAGATTCGAATTTGTTATAAAAACAAGTAAAATATTTTGAAGAACAGGGATGATGAATTGGTAAGGGAAGTTTGTATGATCTATTATTTGACTTTATTTAACCCTTACTGCATAGTCATGTACTATGTCCTGTGAATCTTAATTGAAAACCAGGAATATACTTTTAGGTATCAATAAAATTTTTAAACTGAAAGAAATTATTATTTTTAATTTAACAAATATTTTAAGCAACGTTTGATTAAACTATTTTATCCTATATTTCGTGTTCTCGTCATGGGTAAATTCGTCTCTGCTCGGAGGATCGGTTTTTGGGAATTACAATAAACGTAAAGAATTTCTAAATTGGGACATGCAGATCGAACTGACACGAACATTGATTGAATCGTCGAATCATGGCTTTAAGTCGCGCGTTAGTACCGTACACTGTGTTAGCGCGACTTTCGTATAACATGTGTCGGTGTCTAGATACCGATCGCGGAACAGCAAGCGAAATCCTACTTACTAGCGGGGGATCATCTATGATTCCTAGTAGTAGTCCTGCAATAATGAGGACCTGAGCTCTGCTGCGCCTGACCTCTAATGTTTCTATGCCCAAAAGAAGGCAACGCTGTTTGTAGGGTGGTAGCAAGGATCCGTCTGCCCAACCTAGCTTTCTTATAGCGTATCGTGTGAATCTTTTCTGTATTGTCTCAGGTCTTCTTATAGATAGCATAGTATACGGACAAGTCACAACTGAACAGTATTCCAATAACGGGCGAACCAACGAACAATACAGAGATTTTAGACAGTGTGGGTCATTAAAGTCCCTCGTCGATTTAAACAGTAGGCCTAATGTTCTATTAGCGCAGTTAATAACGTTGTCATAGTGATGCTTGAATGTCAGCTCATTGTCAATCAAAACGCCTAGGTAACGCATTTCTTTGGTTCTTACTGACTGCGTTTATCTGATAGTCGTACCTCACAGGCGAGCGCGCCCGAGTGAAAGACATCACAAAGCACTTTACCGTGCAAACCGTCAATGAGTTCTAGACGCACTACAGGTTAAAAACAGTAACAGCATGCTGTAGTCTTTCACAATCGTCGGCGTATAGAAGGTAGGCATCGTCAGGTAACACAGAACACAGATCGTTGACATACAGGATAAATAGAAGCGGTCCCAGATTGCTTCCTTGTGGAACCCCTGCTGGTGCTGGTGAAAGGACGAGAGGTGTGTTGGCCAAATTGAACGTGATATGTGCGGTTGAGGAGGTATGAGCTCAACCATGCCGTGATTTTAATGGCGAGCCCTAGCATATGGAGCTTACGGAGTAGTATTTCATGGGATATACTATCGAAGGCTGCCCTTAGGTCCTGTATAGATACAGTCCATCTGTATGCTCTGGTCCATACAGTTCGCACACTCGCACGGTATAAAACCGTGTTGTTCCTTTGCGATGTAGCCGGTTGAAGCACACAGGATCAATACAGGATCGTGATAACTTAATCATCACTATACATTACACCGCTAATCTCGGTAGTGTTGATAGGATTTATTAATGCAACATCCGCCACCATGATATGGTACGTGATGATACTGATACGTGCCTTTATTTTACAAACAGCATAATTATTTTATTGGCTTACAAAAAAAAAATCAGCTTATCATCATGCAAACCACGCGCAGTAATTAAATGTTAAAAGTAATAAACAAATTATTATTCAGCTATCTATTGATCGGGACGTTTTAATCACTATAATAAAGCACATTACTATCCCATCCTGCAGCTCGCGCTAGTTTCTAGTAAATAGAAAAAAAAACCCGCCCTCTCGTAACATTGTCATTTAACGGGGTTTTGCTCCATTGATCGGACATCCAGCTCGGATAACCCGTTCCAGCGTGCTAATTGAAATCAAACTCATTCACTCGTTATCTGTTCCGTGCGCTTGCCCTGTCAAGGATTACGGTCGTTTGTTTCAAATGCAAATTTGACTATCCCCATCAAAAAGTGCAACCGTCGGTGGTCTTTGTAATGGAGCAGCCGTTTTGCTGTCACTAAATAATTCAAAACTTATGCTACCACATACCCGAACCCGTCCATCCCTTATCCGCTTGCGATCGGGGCTGCTATCCTTTTCGCTACTTCGTGGTGGACCTTTACACCACCCAAAAACGCAAGACAATCGTCATCGTATACAAAAGCGCATTACTAAAGCATCTCCCCTCCCCCGAAGAGACCGGAATTGGGCACTCATCGTACCGACATTCTTGCAACGGAAATTGACGGTATGTATGTATGTGTATGTGTGTGTGTGTGTGAAGCAAACTAAATTCGAAACTGCTTGATAATTTGCATAACAAAACATCTCGTACACTTCCTGCCATCGCACAAGTACGCCTTATATGCAACGCGGAAAGTCACTTCAAGGCGCTTCGCACGAAATCGCTTCGAATAAGTGGCATAAGTTACCGGTACTGGCATGCAAAACACACCAAGTGCACCCCAACGAGGGGGGGAAGAAGCTCGCACCACCACCATCATCATCACCACCTGCAACAGTAGTAGTAGCAGCAGCAGGATGGTGCCGGGAACATCAAACACCGATCATTGGTGGGAATTACAAAATCCGACCGTCCGCCTTCGGCGAACCACAGCACTGACTGACAGCGCTCGAAACCGTCGCCTTCGGAGGAAGTGTGTTGCTTTATCTTTGCATACAGATTAATTAAAATAAACATTTTACTTCCTTTCAGGGAACTCTACCGCCTGGCCATTTACACCGCGCACAGCCTGCCGTCCTGCCGTCGATCGTCTTATCGCCTTATGAGGTAATTGTTGGAAGGTTCGCTTCCTGAAGCGTTGGCTCCGCACGTTAAAACCTCCCTAGTGTAACAGCATCGAACATAGGCCGCTACAGTGTGTCGGTTTAATGAAATATTAAATCACTAACCCGAGAGCTGAACCCAAGAACCCGATGCTGGGGCAGGATACGGGGACCGGCAAACAGACAGACAGTGCCAAGCTGTACAGCAAAGCGAGCAGAAACGAGAGAACCAAGAAGCGAAGTAAAATTTCCATTTGCAGATGTGAGGTCGTACGAATGAAAATGCCCGCGAACCAGCATGAAACGTCTTGCGCTGGTTGCCCTCTTCACTCCAGTCAATGAAGGACCGGGTCGTATAATTTGCTGGAACACATAGCCAACAGGCGGTAGAAGCAGCAGCAGTTACGGCGGCAAAGGTGAAAGAGTTGTTAATCATCATTCATGCACGAGTTAAGTCTCATATCAATTACGAATTCATTAAAACTGGGCTCACAGGGATGAAAACGCAGGGCCCCGGTAAGTTTCGATCGTAAAACCGGCTTACGTTTTACGTTACTGGCACGAACACAAACCGATCCCGACCTCGCCAAACATGCTCGTACACGGTACCATGTCGAAGGCAGATTTTTAATCAGCTGGGCCCTTTTGGGTCATGGACTGGAAGAATGCTTCCTTCCTCTTCCAGCTGCCAGGGTAACGGGACGGAACTGGTACGGCATGTTACAGCTGCAAATGAGCAGCTTCGAATGCTGCCGGTGCCGGATTTAGCTTTTATGCCCTGATTTATGTTCGCTCGGAGTGTCTTTATCTGCCGCGGTGGACCTTTCGCCCCTCAAATGTTCCATTTCTTACCGTGTTCGTTAGTTCTCAAGTGAGTTTTCTACCATTTGAAGCCTAACAACTGCTCTTCTGATAGTTGCTTTGGTAGCTTTTTCTCATTCTAATGCTCTTTAAAGCATTCGCATCATTTAGGCATTTAAATAACATTACTTTCTAAAAATGGTGCTGACAATCGCAAAGGAAGATATAAACAACAGGCTTTAGGATCAGTAGGAAGTGAAGAATTAGAAAAGTTTGGGTGGAAAGAGCATGGATTCTAAGACCTGGATGCGTGTAGAATGATTCCTTTCATTTACGACATTACTAACAATTCGACACTTCAGCTTCAAATTGACGTTCAAACATATTTTCAATAAGACCTTTATTGATGTAATGAAACAATTTATTCCTAATCGCCATTTCTTCTTCGAACACTCATGAATTTCACTTTGTTCTTGCAAACTTGTTATTTCATATAATAATTTTGCTTTTAATACGTGACAAACAAATCTGTAATGAAATTTTTATCCTTTGTTAGTGTGATAATTAATTAATTAATCATTTTAACATATTACCAATTCAAACGTTACATTGCTCTAATTGATCTGAACCTTTTCACAATATTATTATACTTAACTAAAAAAGGTTGGAGGTTAGGTTATCTTTGACTTCATTATATTTAAAAGCTTTGAAGCATACCATCGGAAAAAATTGGCAAGAAAATCCAGAAGTATTTAATCAACCTCCTAACTGTTGATTACCTCGTAAAAGTATTTATTTCGTTATGTCAACAATTAGTTCTACAAATAATGAAATGAAAAAATGAAATGTAAATATAAAAAATTGAATAATGAAACTTAAGAACAACAGGATTCACCAATAATTATGTTCTTATTCAATTATCAAATTTTCATTTTCTTTCCTTATTTTTTACCATATTCATAACCCCTCTGTTTGGCGGTTTATGCCCATGACAATAGCAATGAAAATGTTACTTCTAATGTTTCTCTAAAGCTTCAACAACATACCTAAGCTTCGACAAAAGTCCATATGCATAAAGCCAAAAACAGCTATCTTTAATTGCACTTCAATTTCACGACACATTGTTGATTATATTACCTAAACTGGTTCGTGCAAAAAGAACCATCTGCGAATTGATACAAGAAAAGCATACTAATACCTGGTGCTAATTTCACACCACCGCTTCGACGAATGTCGCTAACATATTCATGGGAAGAAATTTAATCTAGCACACTTGAGCATCTAATCCTCTGTTAATTGGATCTGATAACAGGTACAACTATTCGCTTGTACATTGGAATGACAATATTAATCCAATTGAATTCTGCTCTTCAAAGATTCAAATACAACCAACTTTCTTGTTGGTTCTGTGTAGGACTCTGAGAACAAGAATGTTACAAACTCTAACTCTGTTTTGCCACATGAAAAAACTCTCAGATCATGTTGTTTAACAATTCGTTTTGGCAGCTGTAATTAATGTGCTTCGATAAGACTTCAATACTACGACACAAGAATTAGTATAAATTGTTTCTAAATTAGGAATTGTTACTATTTTAAATCGGTTCGAATTTATATAATACAACCAGGATATGTAAGGGATATTGCTAATCGTAGTCTCATTATTACATAAATTTTACGTACTTCACATGAGAAAATTTACTTAAACGAATTTTTTGAGCACATCTTTTGTTGCACAACCATCAATGATACATTTTCTCTTCCAAGCACAATCTTGTCTGATTTCGAGTAGAAACTCTTTCACTAATGCTGCCTCATCTCGAACCCTCTTTAATCCCACTGACTTTGTCAAATCGTACCTATCGACTGCGAAGAATTCGTGCGTCACATAAAGCGTCACACATTCGAATGGCTGTCGAATCAAAATCAATTTCCATAATCCCACTACCCGTCGTGGCAATCGTTTAAAGAAGCCACTCGAACCACTTGATTAATCCCACTTTATTTACCTCAAAAGGTAGGCTCATTTAATGCACCGCACCGAACCCTAAGCTGATATTGTCATCAATTTCGCCCCTAAAGCAGACCTACGGGGAACCGTATTACAATCATTGTAGGATCCAAAAGGAGCAACAACAAAAAAAAAACCCTAGCGAAACGATATGAAATGCCTTATATCCGTTATTTACCATAAAAGAACCATAATATTCACAATACCTACCCTACCCTGCACACAGAAATGTCCACCGGTTAGATGATCGCTTTCGAGCTATTTTTTCTGATATCTCAGGAAATCCAAACGATTGTCCCTTTTCTCTCCTTTACTTGCACAAAAAAAAGCGATGGAAACCAAAAAAGATCACATTTCCAAAATATGATGTCCTACGTGGACTTCAGTTGTATATTTATTACAAGTACGTGCCTCTTTCCGTCTGACAGTTAGTGAGCGGTTGGAAAAATATTCTCTTTTAAACCGATTCGAAATCCTTCAACGTGTGTCCTTTCTGGCAATCGTTGGGGTAAGCTTCATATTTCAAATATATTATATCCTTTTTGCGGATGGCAATGTCCATGGCCTTGCATCATGGGTGATTACAAAAGGAAAGTGTAATATTAAATAAAGCAATGGGTTTTATGGTACCGGTAAGCATGGACGTAACATGCACACTTGTTTAGTATCAAATTATTTTTTTCTTTAATCACTAATCGTCTTAATTACATTCATTAATTAATTCACACACAAGGACATTCGTATAATCGTTGATATCCATCTTGTAAGAAATGATACAAAAACAGCGCTAGCATAACGCGCCTGTTCTATTCTGATAAATTGTTGAAAAGAATTTTACAAGTAACTTAGAGTATTATTTCTTCTTTATCGGCACAACCTTCTGGAGAGGTCCAGAGGACTACTCCTTCTGGCTTGTTTTGATTTTATTTACCCGTAGGTAGATAGTAAGTCCTACAGGGGATTGATCCGGATGGGATTTTGGATCGGTCCTGTCCAGTGACGACCGCGATGACTCTACACCACCCATCGTTTAAATGACAAATTTTTACAATTGTAGATATTTTTGAAACAAATACGTAAACCTTGGTAAACCAAGCGCTGGATACCTTGGCTCCTTTCGCAACCTTGGGTATCTAAGAATCTTGAAGGAATGTGACAGTAGGAAGGAACGAAGGAACGTCGCTTTGTGCTTTGTGAAAGAATAAAAGAAAATTACACAATCATTTTTAGACCAACAAATTAATGAAAACAATCTCATTAAAAAGATATTATTCTACACATAATCAACAATAACTATGAGTGAAGCGTTTACATGAAAAAATATTCAAATAGCTTAATAAGAAACAAACATGTTTATAAAAGATATAATATCGTTATAATCGTCTACCAATACTAATTTCATTAAAAGCATGAAATAAATACACTTCTACCAAAAGATTGGCTTTAAAATTCGAAACCTTTGCACGTGTCGATCGTAAGTTTGCGTTGGTCGTTAACCGTTAACAACTTTCAGGTCGTAAGATAACTATTCCGTCGGAAGGTTTGCTCCTAAACAAGCTACAATCTGCGATGCAATTCACAATGGCTTACCACAACAATCAATGTCAATTTCATTTGACATTGTAAAAATACAATACCCGGGCCGCGAAACCAATAAAGCTTCTTGCAAAGCACTCACAACCATGGACAAAGACACACGCATCGAATAATGTTTACCGCGATTTAACTGGCCATCGTTATCATACACGTCATTTGGGTTGAACGTTTTGTTGCGTATTTTTGTGAACCTAATATTGCTCCAAAAAGGCAACCAGGCAGCGCAACATCCTTTCGGGTTAAATGCCACAACAGCGGCTGCAGGACGTCGTTTTTGGTATCCGTTGTAACCGGAAGCATTTTCTAAACGACAGCACAACTGCCCAATCGTTTAACTCGTTTTTTTACGGTCACTAAACGGTACGGCTATCCATGACCGAAATCAATGCTTTTCTCTTACTTTCCTCGTTTTCACTCTTCCTTTGCTACATTACAAGATCTTGCGGAGGAACGAACGAGCCACTCCGGTCAAAGACATCCCATAATCGTTAGGCTTAAGGCGTTTGAATTTTAATTCAATCTTCCAATCCGCGCGCCACTGTCTTTCGGAAGAAGATAATGGATATGAAGGCGAATGTTGATAAGGGCCCGGGTTAGGAAATTCTACATCGAACATGAAACCCCTGGGCAAGGGTAAATGGTTGTTGGTTAAACGATTTCAAATCCAGTTTTGTGGAAAAAATCTTTTCGCCAAAGAAAACAAACAAACAAGCAAAGCAAAGTAATGGCAAGCATCCCTTAAGCGAAATTGAAAGTGGAAGTATTTGAAAACCAACCAAGCTAAACTACGTTAGAATATTTTAGAGAAACATATTTTTTCAGCTCTAAAGAACATTCTTAAAATAAAAATAATCTACTATCACAGCAAGCAAGTTAAACTTGTGATAAGTTTGTTCGCCCCTAATAAGACCAGGGTTTTCTTTATACTTACAAAACTTTACCCTAATAGTTGCATTTTTGCCATTAAAAACTATGCCAGTTATCATAAAATTGAAAATTGGCCTTTAAACCTTTCCGTAATGCTAGGAACCATGGCTCAGCGCAAAGTACTTCCGGTAACAAGGAACAACGCTCATTTTACAAGGAAAAGGCGTAAAGTAAAACAGAGATTACGATGCAACGAAATGAGCACTACCCTTAGCCCGGGTAGTCCGAATTGGCTTGGTCAAAAAACGAAGAAGAACCAAAAAGACCCAAGTCACCATACAACCATTTTCCATTATGAAAATTAAATTTCCCACCACGCTGCTCTTGAGTGACTTTGTAAGTTTGGTTGGTGCGCTTGCAGCATTCCAGCATTTGGTGACCACTACCTTGTAGGGCGATAAATCAAGACAGTGCATCGTGGCCGACAAGCAACGTAACTTCTTCACCTACACTGCACTACATGTAAATCTGTAAAGCTTCGGTGCTCATCGTTTGCCCTGGAAATCTGTATCTGTCGCACGTTAAAGCTGAGAAGGTGCAAATCGAAAACGATGAAGTAGTTTATTATAACACCTTAGTCGAAAAGAATGCTAAGGCCACGTCATGCAGTGGATCAATTGAAAGTTCCATCATGTTTCACCTTCGTATTTATTTTCTCCACCCACCCCTTTTAATTGCTGTTTGATGATTTTACAAAAAGTAGATATTTTTTGTATTTTTTTTTAATATAATTTTGAATTAATGACCAATTGAATATCCTCTATTTATTGTACCCTGTTTTCATTATGATTGCTAATTTCATGATTTTATTAACTGCTCACTAGTTCGTACCTGAAATAGGTCAACCCGAACTACCAAAGTCTATGTTTTGAGAGCAAATAAGAGACATCATACAAATTCAACGCCAACGAAACGTGTGGCACACTTTAAGTATAGAATGACACGTGAAGTACCAGGCGTCTCCATGTAAATCATAAAGTACCAGGCGTCTCCACACATAACTGCAACTTGCTGTTGTCTTGATTCATATAATGAATACATGTCAGAAGATGTTAAATTACTCTAGTTGGTTGACTTTTTGCTATTTTTATTTAGATTTGTAATGAATTTTTTATTACGTAAATATATTTCCTATACCTTGCCCGTCATCGCATATCATATCATATCATATCCTGTAGCTTCCATAGGATAACAATAAATTTCTTCCAACATGAGTGTGCGTCTAAATAGCTCCCGATAACCAACCTAATAAGAGACATTATGCAAATTCAACGCCAACGAAACGTCTAGCACACTTTATGTATAGAGTGACACATGAAGTACCAGGCGTCTCCATGTAAATCGTAAAGTACCAGGCGTCTCCACACATAACTGCAACTTGCCGTTGTCTTGATTCATATAATGAATACACGTCAGATGATGTTAAATTAGTCTCGTTGGTTGACTTTTTGCTATTTTTATTTATATTTGTAATGTATTTTTTATTACGAAAACATATTTTCTATACCTATACCCTTCATCGCATATCATATCATATCATCTCCTGTAGCTTCCATAGGATAACAATAAATTTCTGCCAACATGAGTGTGCGTCTAAATAGCTCCCGATAACCAACCTAATAAGAGACATTATGCAAATTCAACGCCAACGAAACGTCTAGCACACTTTATGTATAGAGTGACACATGAAGTACCAGGCGTCTCCATGTAAATCGTAAAGTACCAGGCGTCTCCACACATAACTGCAACTTGCCGTTGTCTTGATTCATATAATGAATACACGTCAGATGATGTTAAATTACTCTCGTTGGTTGACTTTTTGCTATTTTTATTTATATTTGTAATGTATTTTTTATTACGAAAACATATTTTCTATACCTATACCCTTCATCGCATATCATATCATATCATCTCCTGTAGCTTCCATAGGATAACAATAAATTTCTGCCAACATGAGTGTGCGTCTAAATAGCTCCCGATAACCAACCTAATGACGAAACAAATTGACGATTACTGACAAAGTGTTTACCATAACCAAAGATGATGCGGCTTCAATCATTGTTCTAGCTCATGCTACGCTCGATTAAGGACAAATTAACAAATGTTACAACAACTCAGATTCTGCATTTGAAACAAATAACAATTTATCATACTTCCACCATTGCAAACCAATTAATCTTGACCTCTTCCGTCCGACACCGCAACTAGCCGTTAGCGTTCGTTCGCTGGTAAAAAAAATTAAACGAAGGCATCGTTAGACTGCTCCTTGGAGGCCGACGAAATGACAGACTGCCTGACGGAGAGACGACAGCTTTCCCCGGACGCTAGGCCGCCGTGCCTTCGCTCATCGATCACTAATCGACGGCTGGTGCCGCTTTTCGGCGCGATTTAATCGCTGATGATGCCTAACCGCCCATTGCGCACAGGGTGTCAGGGTTTCGTGCTATCACTTCAAATCAAACAACGGCGGGAAATGGTTCCCGCACACCCGACAGCATTAACCCCGCCTTAGAAAACTAAAGCATCGAATTCTCATGACACCGAAATGAGTGTTTAAGTGAAAAATTATTCCCATATCGATGACATCCTATGACCATGAAACGCAAGCAAACGGAGCAAATTCTGTGTTGGGGTATACGAACGATCGACCCGCCTCCCTGCCTCATCGTGCCGTTCCATTTTTGTCGTAGTACGATGGAAGATAGATTCTCTTTTTCGATAATCAATCAAATTCAGTGCTTTACGATGACTCGTTTTTCCAACGCTCCAACGCGAGTTTTTGTGTGTTTTTTTACTCGCTCCTTACGCTTCACGCCTCAACCATGGTGAAGATGGTTTATCTTGCATTGCCCATTACCAGCAGTTCACTACGCAATTGTGCAGTGCAATGTAAAGCATGTGCTGCTTTACATCCGCTGCACAGTACCACTTGGACGCTGTTTGCGTTTGAATTTACATCAATTAATTAAATTCTCCGGTTTCGATATCTTTCGAAGCTGCGTGTTTGCAGCGACCGAAATTTGAATCGCGGAATCGAAAGTACTACACTCATGGCAATCAATTTTCATTAATTTGAAGTGTGTAATGTAACACCCAAAGGTCACTAAAACAATTTGAAGAAAATCAAGTAGCTTTACAGAATCTTCACAAAATATTCTTTTTATGAATCATTCGAGGGTTTTCACAACAAAATATTAACTTAAAAAAAATGCAATTTTATGTATCACAACATAAAACTATTTCTATTTATAAAAATAGTTTATTTTGGTAACAGTTCTAATACATTATAATGATCCCAAAACCTCAAAAATTTGAACATCACAAATTTTGCTTTTATTATCAAAGTTTCTTTTTACGGGAATAACTGTCCACAATACAATAAATTTTTAACTTACTCTACTACAGACTGCAGAGAGATTTCAGTTAAATAGTATCAACAATTTCCATTCCTTTTGGTGTTTTATTGAGAAATTTTATTGCGTCACAACTTATAGCTAAAGTTGCTAGAAAAGCATTTCTTTGTATTTCGCACACTAATAATCCTTCAGTTTTGCAATCAAATTATCTTCCATCCCAAGCGATCGATCATCGTTCAATTTTATGGTCGTTCAAGATACGGTCCCCTTAAATTACCAATCTTCCCACAGCGACACCAATCGCATTAACCGTCCACCTCTATAAACACGCCACACGATCGTACATCCGTGTCATAATTCATCTGCTCCATTTTTATAAGCAATCGCTTTGCTCCTTTACAGCTGCAGCCCCCAAAACGACCCTTCACCCTTCACACATTGCCCACATTCCTGCATCATTCGCTTCGCTTCACTGGCCTTGCCCTGTCCTGTAAGCTGTTTGTTTGCAACCTTTTCGAAATGACCATGCGCGAAATAATCCGAGGTGAACACAAGGCAAAGAGAAATTGGCAAGTTAAGGATGTTGGTTTCGTGTGGAATGCTTCGACTTACAGGTAAGCTTATTGAGAAACCATAATCATGGCCCCACCTCGACATGTGCTGAGCGCGAAACGAGGGCGGATGGACCTTTCGACAATAGGTAGCAAACAAATGCTTGTTGCCACCAGCATTTGAGTAACGTGCACAGAGCGTCATTGCACCCTTGTACACGGATTCCGCCCGGTATCCTGCACTGCATTATCCATTCCCGTTTCTTAAGCATTTATTTGTGCATTCATAGCATCTCAGCGGGTCGCTATGGTTTTTGCAAGCGAGCGGGAAACAGCACATAATCAACCGGGCAGACTGTTCCCATAAAATGAAATTATGAAAATTAATTTGCTGGAACAACCCTGCTGTTCCCTGCACCCGAACCGTTCGCCTGCATGCTACTCCGATAGGCACATATTTGCATGTGCTACAGTCATCATATTGTCAGTTTACCACCGAAAAACTTCAGCAACACAGCAAAAGCGACAATGGACCATGCTCCACTTCCTTTCTCTCTCTCAACAATCTTCCTTCGTTTTCACGGCATCGTCGTATCGTGGCTGGCTGCATGCGATAGCACAAGCAAACAGCCACTTCTTTGCAGCTGATGCCACCTCAACCTCGATGCTGCTGCTTTCTCAGTTGTCATAATTTTCCGCTCAAAAGTGAATTTGCCTCCACCCAGGCACCAGTGTCGACTGACCACGATACGGTTTGTTTCTGGCGCGTTTCTTATCTGCTATGGCAAGAGAACCCCACTGCAAGCACCAACACATTTGCGAAACAAAGGCCGGGCAGCGAGCAGGAAAGCACTGGTTTCATCGAAGATGCTCCTGACAATAGTCGGGTCGACAACTTGATACCGCCAGCTAACGATGATGACAATGGTGAAAAGATGTTGATGATCAGTGGAAGAATGTTTTGAAGACAGTATCGGTGCGGGCAACCGCCAGTAAACGGGAACGGTCCTCACCAGCCACCCACACGGCATCAGCAGCAGCAGCACCTCGCGGGTGCGATAAAGTCAAACACAACCATTCGGTTGAGAAAAATACGCTGCTCTATTTTCATTCCATCCCCCCCAAAAACGTTGCGTTCTGCTCGGTGTGAAAGATGTCGAATAAAAACAAATGATAAACAAGGCATCACGAAACAAAACAAAAGCACGCTTGGCGTGGCTCCACCACTGGAGACGTACGTTTCGAGACGCTCATTTCGCCAACCATTCGTGCAGTCCATTTTTCGCGAGCAAAACTCCAGAAGTTCAGTCTGTTTTCAGCGTTTCGGTATAAAGTACCATTTCACTTCACCGTTTGGCACTTCCGCACATAAATAGCGTTTGTAGTTTTACTATCAAGGGTGAGTGAAAAATATTAAATCTCTAAATGGAAGAAAAGGGTAAACAAAGCTAGAAAGCGGCTACAATGCCAACGGGGAGGGAACAAAAAAAATACTTCCCCGGAAAACCAAAAGACTCAAGTAGGGGCCGGTTTTTATCACCACTTTTCGGTGCGGGTTTCATTATCCTAACCAACCGATGGAAGTATGCTTCAAACGAATGGAACGAAGCGTACACGGTTCCCGCTTGTTCTGCCGCATTGTGTCGTCCACCTGCCACGCGAAACAAAACACACTCGAAATAGATCCAACCCAACGAAATAGCGTTCGCCTTTCCAACTTGGCACACACACCAAAAAGAAAAACAAGGGTTTGCAAGCGATTCTTCGCGTAACTCGTACTTTTGGCCAACAAAATTATCAGTAGACTGTCCGTACCATTTGTACGCAAGGGGCCAACCAATCTGCTGCACAACTTTATGCAAATGAACGGGCAACTGGACGGTGGACGTCCGTATTTTTCCCAATTGAACACGGGCGCAACAGTTAGAACACGAACCCCAACGGCCGGTGCATCTTGAATTCAACAGAAGTTGAAAAGGTTATGGCAATATTTGCACAAAAGCATCTCATCCTCTAATTTGGGGATGGACGCTGCACGAGAAACAGTCCGAACTTCACTCGTTGCACTCGGAACGGAGCGGTAATGAAGCAAATTATAAACTGAAACGTTTTACAATACAAAGGCTTCAGCGGAGGTCAGGACCTAATGTGGGGTAAAAGGTGACAAAGCTAATGAAAACACCTTAAAAAATATCACCTACAACGTAAGGCAAAGATCTTCTCTTTACGATAAAAAGCATTTCAAGATTGTGTGCAGTGTTTGTTTTTTAGTGGCGCTGTACGGTAATATGCAAATATTAGCTTGGGTATAAAAACATCTAACGAAATCATTTCTATAAACCATGTTGACATGAAGCGTGCGGCACGTAAAGGAAATAGTAACCATTTCCATGGATCTAACGCATGCTGCTGTACGGTAAGAACGGAACACGAACACCACTCCAAACAGCACCACTCAAGAGCCCAACGCCTGCAGCAGACGTTCCCGTTATCTGCTTGGGAGATTTTTTTTTGTGTGGAAAACCCTGCATCAAGTACTCCACACCAAATGCAAATGTTTGCAAATGCTTCGTGGAACGTGTTTGCTTCGGTTTCAAATGAGTGCAGCTTCCTTTCGATGCGGATAGCAAATATTAACAGCGTTTTGTTCATAAATTTGACATAAATTTACCCAGCTCTTCCTTTTTTTTCGTGCCCCTCTTTTCCCGTTTTATTATTTTTTTTTTGTTCGGGTGCATTGTGGGGTGGGGTTATGCGCCCACACCACGTAAGCGTTTAAATTTGTCGGTTGAATTCGCCACTTGGTTTTGTTTCATTTGTTGCTTTATAGGTGCATATGTGTGTGTGTGTTTTTTTTTTTGTATGTGTGTGCTTTCACGACCGGGCACTAAAACACATTCGCCATTTCACTATCTCATTGACAGTGGGAGCATGTTTGGGAAATATATAATTTAATTTAACCATGGAGCTGCATAATGCAGCGCACCGCACCACCGCCATCGCAACATCACGGAGAAATAGAAACGAAATGGGAGCACAGAACCCCCCACGAAAGTATTCTTTTTTTTTTGTGTTCAATGCTGAACACACGGTATTATGAGGGGGAAAAAAAGCCGTACTCATTTCTGCAATTGAAAACTCTTGAAAATTCATAGCAAAGTTAAAAACAATCCAACGCAAACAACGACTGCATTTCCCACGGTACCCATACGCCGGTAAGCTGTTGAATAAGTTTCGACTGCATACCAAACAGGTTGATTTTTAATGAACATACTTTTTAAAATACATTTACGTTTCCCAGTTCAAATATCTGCTTCTGAATTTTGGACTGCATGTTTGACTTTCAGTATCACGTTGTTGTTTTTTTCTCGCTTCCTTCGCAAACGGACAATGCAAATGAAGTAAAAACGCGAGCATTTAATCACGCTCGCTTCGACCGCTATTTCTTATTTCAATCAATTAACTCAATTAACTTCTAGCTCGAAAGAAAATTAGCCAACCCATTCGTTATTCTGCTCTCGCTGCACGATTGATCGCACGTACCCGCCCCATACGATCCATTCAATTGGCAGCGATAAGTTATCCCGGCCGATTGCTTCTCCCTCTTTGCATCTGTCAGACGTTTCGCCAGCTAAGGCCCCACTTCGATGCGGGGGTTTTCTTCATCGCCATTCACCTAGCTCATGGCAAGCCGTTGAGTTCCAGTGTTTGTGTGTGTGTTTGAGCGTTAGTGACCGGGCTCTAGTTAGTGCTACTAGCAACGGAAGCTTTTCTTTCTCCTCTCACTTGCAAGCCACACCAACCTTCATGTGATGGAGAGATCCTCACTGATTGCCAGCAGATTTCTCCGACGCAGTTCGTTTGAAATTAAGGCAATTAAAATATCATTAAAGAAAAACGGTTCCTCACGGGGCGAGAACCTGCTGCAGAAGCGATGCGATGCAGGTTTCTACTTTCCCAACGTTCGCATGAAAGATGCAAACGACACAAGCTACGGCATTCGAAGCAACCGATTGTGGGCAACGCACAGCCACTTCCGAGCATGATAAAGCTCTACCAATATCAATTCAATCCATGTGTTTTCCATCCATTTTTCACCAGCTACGGTTGATCGTCGACGGTGACGAAGGTCTAATTTTGGATTTGATCATCTGCACCACCCGTTTCCGACAGGTTCGTTCGGATCGGGATTATTTTGCCAGATTCAATCCGTTCGGTGCAGGGGTGACAAATGAGGTGTATAATTATACGTGCAAACTGACATCCATGAAGCATATGCTAATTTAAACTTGATATTAACCAACTCGTCCAAATGGGTACTGATTGAACGAAGGAATGTTTTCACATTTCATAAAGACCTAATGCGTTAGATGCCCTTATGACTTCAGCGTCGGCATAATCTGAACAATGCAAAGTATCCATATCCATTGTTCATATTCTATCAAAGCCTGGCACATCTGAATTTCTGAAAGTGTGATGTATGAAATGTTTATTTTGGCTAGTGTTGTATTAATTCAATCATTAAATTTACGACTCTATTGATGAAGACCCTCAGGAAGTACATATTAATTAATCTGTTTGTTTGTGCTTTGTTGAAAAATTAAAATGAGAAGTTGAAAATTTGACCATTCCTTCGTTGTTTTCCTAGATTGTAGACCCTCTCATTACGTGTGCCAAAGTCACTGATATGCTTAGGAGATGTTTGAGTTAGGTCACTGTACACGTTTCTTTAAAATATTTTTAATAAATTATTCCAATCAACCATGGTTTGATGGATTGCAGCAATTAATTTTCTACCAAAAAAAAACACTAGAAAAAATACATTAAGCTATATACTACCATCTAGAGTCATCGTTTCCCAAATCAGCAAACTAATTATTCTACATTGATTAATATTGTTTTGGGTTCACCCTAACAATACGCATCGATCGTTCAAATCGAAACGGATTCTAGTAATAATACCGCTGTTCACACTCAGTTACTTACACACTCGAACGAACAGTTTTCATACAGGCGTCATGTATTGCCAGCCTACCCACCCATGCCCATGCGTGGAAACCATTCCGCCGAATGCATCGAACTGCTCAACAACAATGCGCCGTTCCGCGGCCTAGCGGCTCGTTTTCCCTTTTTTGATAGCGTAATTTATTCGCACGATTGCTTTTCCAATTTACTTCTGAAATCGCAATAAATTTTTCACGCAACCAAACCCCCATCGCCTCACCCTGATTTCTCACTTCCCAACTCCGCGCGTAAAGTCACATTGCGTACGGAATGTGGTGAGCGGCCAGGCAAAGAAGGAGTGTTTGGGTCGGAGGGCTTGTAAGGATGATACCAGTTTTGTGCTCATCTCGAACGCATCCCTTTTTTTTCCTCCACTCTCCATTCTTTTTCGCCAATCGGATGGAGAAAAATAATGCCACCGAGTTGCCCGCCGGTTTTTGCGCACTTCAGTCGGGGGAAGTCGGAAATTTTTCATTAATATTTAAATCGTACCAGATTCAATGATCGAACGGACGGTGAAGAAGTACTCCCATATCCGATCTGTCACCTTCCTGTGCCATCCTTGCGAAAAGTGCCCGGTTCGGTTCCGTCCCCCGGTGATGCTCTGCGACGCCGTGCTTGTTCTCGAATTTAGTGGGACAGTTCGATAATAAATATGATTCCATTTTTTGTTTCTTCCTTCCAGCTCGTCACCCGGTACTAGCCGGTGCAGAACCATCGTGATACGGATGGTTCGGCCGTTTTTTTGTACCCCTTTTCACAATCTTTCAAAAGCCCCCAACGGGAAGAAGCAACCATTGGCAAATGTTACTTCCATGGCAGGATGGATTGAGAAGCGAGAGGTAGAAAAAAGGAACACGTAGACAAGCTCAATAGATTATTAGAATTAGGTTACCATATTCCCCACTGAGCGTTATTGAGTGTTCTACTTTGTCGCTTATCGTTTTCATTTCCGGTACAGAAGGTGTTGGAATTTTATCTACGGAACCATTTAACGACAAGCTTTCAAGAAGAAAAAAGAAGAAATACTTTGGCGAGGTGATATACTAACATATTTTTCCTTTTAATTCTATTTTCATTTCATTTACTGCTAACGTAACACACGATTGTTTATGTAATACTTTTAATAGAGGAAGTTTCCTTTTTTTTACTAAAACTCGGCATCCGTACTGGTGGTTTCATCACTGTGGACAGATCCTTCATAAGCAAATTTATATCACACCACACTCGAGCACCGAAACAAGCCAATGTGTCAAACATTGGTATCCGTTCAACCCCAGAGTGTGTCTAAGGTTTGGCAAAGACAAAAAAGGCACCGTGCAAGCAAATGACAAACGTTACACCATTTCAGGACAAAGCTGAAAAGCACAAATCTCCGACACGGTCATAAAACACGATGCGAGATGAAGCGTAAATCATATCGGCACAATGTTTTTTTTTTGTTCCTCCTCACCGATAGCCCATGTGGCCCCAGACACACTCGGAAAGAAGAAAAATGAACAACAAACAATACCAACATAAAAAAAAAACAACCGAAAATACTGATAGCTCGTGCGTATAGCAGCAAAGGAATAAAAATACGGGTGGCCCAAAAATGCACGGCTCCTCGCACGCACGGTGGAACTGATCCATCCTTTTGCAGCTATCAACACTCATCATCTCGACCGAAGCGCGCCAACTGCGGTTTGACGCCATCATGCGGCTTGTCGGCCGCCTCGACGTAGGTGGGAAAATTTAATCGTGATAAAACAATCGCCACCAAACGATTTGCAACCAGCCGAAGCACCACCGGACACCGGGGTGATGTTGTATGACGCTTGGGACCGGATGTTTGGATACAGGGCCCGTTGGTTTTTCTCTATCTTTGCCCTTCCCTTTCGACCTATTCGCTGTCATCTATCTTCCACCGTCGAATCCGGGATAGCAATCACGGCATAACCATGCATACTTCTGACGACATGGACGGCATTGGACGATGGTTTGGAGAAGTTATAAAAAAACAACAGATTCAGATTTTGCGAACGCACACTCCCACAAACACCCACACTAAGCCAAGCCTACAAGCAGGGTTCGTAATCCATTTCACCGTAACATGTGCTCCACTTGCAAAACCGCATCAAAACACACTAGCCCCCCCCCCAATATCGATAGTAAGGCAGCAATAACGCACCACATCACATGCACCATCAAACTACGGATGTGGTAACACATGAAGTCATCATTCTGCAATCAGAGCGGCAGTGTGAACCGATAACGCTACCAGGCCAAAATCATGACCAGCCCCGGATGAGTTTGCAGCGGTGCATATGTTTACCAATGTTGCGTGCTAAATGAATTTTGTAGAACGATACATAAACCGATTAACGTGCTCGATTGTTAGAAAATGAATACATCACTTACTGTTGACCGGGTAGCATTCGTAGGCAATCGAAACGATGCGTTACGAACGATATAATGGATAGGATTGGATGTTTCCAACCGTTTAACATTATTCAGATTACATTTTCATTTCAGTTTATGCTTTCTTTTTACTTTTTATTTGCCTTTGGGGCTCATTCAATTATTACGTGACGCAAAAATTGTCAATTTTCGAGCCCCTCCCCCCCTATTGTAACAAAACGTAACACTGGACGCAACCACTCTCCATTAATTACGTAATATTTCGTTGACCCCCCCCCCCCCCCTCCTTGTTTAAAAAATAAATAAATTTTCTTAAGTAATCTATGTAATGCCATCGTATTTCGACTAATGCAAAAAGAAACAAACATACTACCTAATAAATTTACTACTACTAAATCTACTACTCTGGGGCGGCCCGGAGGCATGATGGTAGCGGAGCCGGTCTTCACACGAACGGCCCGGACTAAAAACCCAACCGGACCAATCCCCCGTAGCAAGGACTGACTATCCGGCTACGTGGTAAAATAAGTCGATACGGCCAGGCCGTTCTAACGAAACAAAAAAAAAAAAAATCTACTACTCCAGCCTGACTTGCTAGATCGTTGCTAATAAGTTGAAGCGGAACCTACTTCGATCTAAACAGCTACGATTCTGCATACGATACTTCATTAACCATGTTTGTTTTCAGGCTGTCCGTATCTTTCATCAATATAATTCATCATTATATTTCTGGAAGACGCTTCGTATACAAGTCTTCAACACCACAGATCCCAAACGAAGGATTCATTCGCTAATCGTCAATTCAAAAAAGCTTAAGCAACTCATTTGATAGTGTACATTACATCGTACCATGGCGAATCGATGTAATCTATTAAGAAAAAGAATTCGTACGTAAATTATTTATCAGTACTATTGCTCTCTTATTTAGCTAACAACACTTCTTTTGCGTATTTGTCTTCTCTTAATTCTCATTATTCATTTACTTTTTTGACTACCTTTTTTATGACACACAGACAACACAGATTTAAAGGATCTAAAAAACTGGCGAAATTAAAAAGTGCGAATACATTTGTTGGTAAAGTAGATTTAGTGAAAAATTTTCAGTTCAACGAAGCTAGGAGTATATAGAACTTATATAGCTCTAGTACTTACATACGCCTGTGAGACATGGTCTTTGTCCAAAATTGACGAAACCCTCTTAGTCGCGTTTGAGAGGAAGATGCTCAGAAGGTGTTTTGGCCCCGTATGTGTGGAAGGACAATGGAGCCGCTACAATGATGAGCTCTATGAGTTGTACGGCGAACATACCGTCGTACAATGGATTAGACCAGCCTGGGCCCCTGGTCACGTCATGAGAATGACACCGGACGACCCTGTCCAAAAAGCCGTTTTAGGTCGTCCTCATGGACAGACGAGGCTTGGTAGGTCCAAATTAAGTTAAAGGGATGTCGTTGATGGGTACACCCAACAGACCGGGATTATGGATTGGCTAACGACAGCGCTTGACCGTAGGTGGTTTAGAGGTTGTTATCATTCAACACCCAGTTGATCATCATTAATTTAGAATGTCAATAAAAAATTGCATTTGGTAGGAAAAAAACGATTAAATTGAATTGATAAGCATCGTAGAATTTAGCACCATTAAAATCAACCATTTTAGCTGGTATGCTGAGTTCAAACACGGCCCACAAGCACAAGCACCGATCACAATGTTGCACGTTCTAGTTGGCAAATGTTATTCATTGTACCGTGAATGAGCTTTCGAGCACTAAATGATATCGAATAATTGACTGATGTATGGTTAATTATTGATGTATGATTGTATGAACCTCTTTACGATAGTGGATAACTTGGATGCATCATTCTGAGTCTGTTTAGAGCTCTTCAAGCTCAATACTTGTTTTACGAGTCGACGATGCTTGCTATGTGACAATGGATGTAAACTGCATCCACTACTACACACCGGAATTCAAAATCACCATGTGAGTGGACATCAGTATCAATGAGTTGGTATCAGAAGACATCAAGAAAGTTGACCTTTAAACAATCAACAACAAGATAGATAACATGGAATTTGTATAAAAATCCCTTAAATAAGTTAGTTTTTCATACATAGACTGTGAAGCGGGAATCTATGTATAATCTTATTATATGTTACGTAACAAAAAGTTAAACCCCCCTCCCCCCTATGTAACAAATCGTAACGCTGGTACTGACACCCCCCCCCCCCCCCCACTATCAGCGTTACGTAATAATTGAATGAGCCCTTATATATACACATATACATACACATATGCATATGAGAGTGAATCAAAAGAAATTGTTCCTTCACAATACAAAACTGCATTAGCACATCTTTCCCTCTAGTGTAGCCCGTAGTGTTTCGAGATGCTTACAAACAGTAGATCCATTCAGTCCCTTACTAACTAATCCACCATCGGGTTTGTTTCCATGCACTTTACAAAAGCGCCACAAAAGCAGCAGCGTTCTAAAACTCCTCTAAGCAAGTGCAAAGCGTTGCACCGGCATGCTGCCGTACATGGGCACTCTGCCGTTAAACCCCTGATTTGTTGTACAATTACTGCTGCCATCGTTTACCCGCCAGCTCGTCCTGTGCCGCTGCCTACGTGCCGCGTAGTTCGTATGCAACTCCGTCGTTCACATTTTTCGCTGCCTGTTTTAGCGAGCATTGCGAAGGGCGAAGCTAGATCCTTCATCCAGCAAGCCCCACGCACCGCACGGCCACCCACCCAGGCCCCAGCAGCTTAATGACGATGCTTAATGGTGTTTGGGATTAGTCAGATTTATGACGCACACGAAAAGAGTAACAACGGTCGCCACGCTCACGCCGTGTGCTGCGGGCGCCCTCTATCGGTGGTTCCCAATCGTTTGCGACCTCGATGGCACACCGCAGCCGACGCTTGTTGCACTAACCAAGTTAATTACAAAGGATCTCCGCCTGGCCCAGCTACCCCGTAAACCGCAAAGCACCAAAAACAGTCTGCCCGTGCACAAGTAACGGCACCGAGCTGACCTATGGCCGAGTACCGTGTGGAGCTTTACATGGTTGCCCGTAGCAGAGGCTATGTCGCGCTGACGAGTAAACTTTGCTCACTGCTACTTTCCATAATCAAATGTAAATATTTGATCTGAGATAGTTACACGACCCATTTACTCGTTCGTACTCACTCTGCCGCTGCAGCCTTTTCCAGACGTTCTACGCCACAACGATAGATGAATCGACCGAAAATTAACAAAATTAAAAGAGTTAGTGCGGTTAAACTGTTCTGAAGCCGGTCATCGGTAGTGTATCGCAGAATGGTCTAGCAACCGTTGTAAATGAAGAAACCAGTGAATAATTTCTAACAGAAACAAAATAAAAGTTAAAAACTTTGCTTCGTTGCGTTTTGTTATATCCAAGATAGCAATGTGTAAAATGGAAATATATCCAATCGTTAAATTCTCGAAATTATTTCAAACTATTGTGATTACATTTTAAGTCAAAATGCATGTGAACCATTTGAAATACTTTAAAAATTTAAATATTTTCTAGTTTTACTAATAGCAGCCAATATTTATACAATTTATTCGATTAATTTAGTTTACTTAAACAACTTTTCTATGTCCTGATTTACAGAATAATCCAATACAATAATGAAGAAGGTGATACTTTTCAAACCGCCATCCTAGGGATTTCGGATGGACTTCATTAAACACATTGGAAGCAATTACCGCACACTAAGCACCAAATCCACACTCACAACACAATAAGTTATAAATTCTATAACCATTAGCTGTGGCTCATCCTTGTCCGGCTAATATTATCCACAACGTGCAAGTAAAACGAGAATCTATTAGCCAATGTGCGGTGGTATAAATTTTCCCCAAGTCATCACCACATCCATCAATCCTGTTTGTGTGAAAGTCCTTGGACGTGTCCAATAGCGACGCGTCGCTCGAATGACGAATCGGAGTCAGACCACGCCACATGTGTGGGCAGGTTGGGTCGATAAACGTCTTCTCGGGTCGACCATTCATCTTGAAGCTCGAGCTTTCCCGGAAGCGAAGGCCAGTTCCGGATGCTCCATCAAAATAACGTTGTCGGTCTCGGTTTACCCAAATTGCCTCATCGGATCGTCATCTTTGGCACCGTGCTACCAATGTGGTTCCGTACTGGCTGGTAGACTCCGGTACATCAGTCGTACCACTAACAACAAAAACGAGGGTCTTACAAGTAAAAATTTATCTTTACAACGAGCGATTTCGGAATGAAAAATTGATGAAGCATTACTAGGGATAGTTCGGGTCAATTATTGTATTGCTGTGCCTAAAATATTTACTCATTAACAATTCAAAATTAATTTATCATTAAATTAACTTTGTGTTGCATTGTTGCAAAACAATGGATTTATAGAAAAAAAAATCGTATATTCGTTGATTTCATAACAATTTATACAATTTATCCTATTTTTTTTTTACTTTCGTGCTTGACATATTGTTTCTATGTCAAAAATTATCAAATTCTTTGCGAAATTCAGTATATTAGACAACACAGTAAATTGAACCCCAAAAATGTGTAGGAAATTATTTTCATACTGCATTCCTGTTTCATTATGGCCTGAGGCTTAAACGCAACGTTTATCCGGAAATGGTCACTTTTCGGGGAGAGCCTGTGAATCGAACATCTTTTCCCTAGTTTTTTTTTTGCCATTCGAAACGCTTAAACTGAAACTCAACCATCCAGTGAGCCAAAAATCTGGTCATTGCCTGAGGGATGCGGCCAGAAGTAAGTGGGATTTAAACATCGTTAGCGTTTTGTCGGGGCTGGCTTATTGGGGATTTTTTATTTCCTTTCCCAGCATCGATAGGCTTCCCCTTTGCCGGTGGGGAGCCAACGTGGGTGGGGAGCGGCCCACAGTTTGATGGGCCGAAGGTTGATGGGCTTTACAGTTAGTTGGGTTTGAAGATTGGGGCAAAAAGTGCTGAATAAACAGCAAAATTCGATTATGACCGCTGGTGATTTGATGAGACGGCTTCGGCTAAAGACCACAAAGAGCTACGCTTGCGTCCCTTGCCCTTGTCCCTGATGCGATTGCTGTCCGAGAGATGTATATATATATTTATATATACCGTCAACATGCCAGTACCATGCACCGTCGGTGTATTATCCAGTCCACCACTATATTTGTGCCTTTTCCATCCATCAGCGGGCTGGGACGGGAATTTCGACCAGACGAAGAACTTCAGCATTAAACTCCCACTACACAACCATAATCCCGCCGGAAACGCACACCCACACACATACACACTCACACACATATATAGCCAAACAGCTAAAACACGCATAAAAATGCCACTTTCGCCAGCACCAAACCGGAGATCGAGAACTCATGAACCAGAAGCCCATCAATTCGAGTGCGATTTATTGAACCCATGTTCTGGTTTATGGCCTGTAAACACTATTAAACATCTTTCCATTTCGGGCTTCTTTTTTTTTCGACCCAGTACACACGACTGCAGCTCGATCATGAATCGTGAGAATAAACAACGGAAAGCGGAAATACAAGCACATAATGTTTTATTTTATTCCCGGCAGAGGGCGAGTGTTTTAGCGTGTTTTCCTTCAGTACTTTTCGCTGTAGTCGACCGTCTTACAACGATCGGATGGCAGAGGGGCGGAGGTTCGGAAGCCAGTAAACCACTTGACATTTCATACGGTATTGGCAAAATAGTCCGATGACGCTGATGAATGGTATTGATCGAATTACACAGCTTCAACGCGATGCACCCCATAGACAATTTTACCATCACTAGCGCCTGTCTATGGTCTGCCATATGTAAAATGCCATTCAAATTATTCAATTTCTATGCGATCTTCACCCATCACCGCAACCGCAAGCGTCCACAATAAACATAGCCCGCCCGGCATGCCCCATCCCGTAAACTTAATAATCGGTCCCATCACTTCTCCATAAAAATGTTAATCAATCTCGCGTGGTCCTTTCGCGCAGGTTCCGTTGCAGTTGCCATTGTGTAACTTTCAACTTTGTCTTTGGCTAACGACGACACATAAAATAAATCCATCGCAGCGCATAGCGATATATAGCATCCCCTCTGCCGGACAGGGCGGACCGGTCGGTGCACAGGTTTGCCAGTGACATCCGGCAGGAAATAAGATTTTTTATTAGTTTATCCATCGGTGATGGGAAAACACATTAGCCCGTGTCGGCTGCATTGTGTCCTTCCGCGCCCGATGTAATAACTACCGTCTGTGATTGGCATGCTTCTTCGTTGGACGGAGTTTCATCGATAATCTCCCCCAGAATCATCGCACAATACGGCCACTAAGGAGCGCAGGATGTTTTTTTCGCTTTTCCAAACCGGACCGGCTTTCCCGCCATTTTGTTCCATTTTGTCGTTAGGGAGACGAATGTGTTGCTTGGATCAGGCTTACGAATCGGACAGTTGGCAGCATTGTGGCAACCGAACGCAGATCGCTGGCTTGGCGCATGTAAACAGTGAAGGAAAACATCCTCCAAAAATGCTTTACCGATAAGGACAAGACAAAACGCACGGCACGAAAGTGGCTTATAAATTTAATAGCCAAAGCGATTCCACCAAAATCCGCATTCACCGTCAAATTTATGTGATCCTTGGAATCGATTTACGAGTTCAACCGTCCAGTTGCGTTCACTGGAACTGGTTTTTGGCGAATGAGGGAAAAAAAAACCATATGGTCAGCTACGTGTGGAATGTGCAGCAGCACAAATCACCGTGAAAAGTGAATACGAATTGTAATTCCTGAGCGGATTGAAAGGCTAAAATCACACGACAATCCGTTCGATTCGCCAGCACATCAACATCAGACCGGCACGAAGGTGGGCCAATTTGGGTAACCGAATTTGCTGCACCAATCTATGCGGCGGAAAATGGGAATGCTGGCAGGGAACCATCATTTTTCCCGAATCGCTACCACACACGGGCACAACTGTTGCTCACGAGCCGTTGCCGTTTGGTGAAAATCCTAGTAACCGTGTGCGTGGAGTGGAGGGAGGCGTGTAAGTCCCGGTAGAACACATTTTCACCCCAAAAAAGATAGTCTCCCGCTACGATCGTTTTTGCCTGTTTCGGCATGCAGATGGAGCAAAACGGCTAATGCCAAATGTCGTATTTCCCCGCATGCCGCCGTGATCCGTGAGCATCGAGAATCCCAATCGACGAGTAATTAAATGAAACTGGAAACTGCCATTCGAAGCCGAGGTTCGGTTTAGCATGCTCTAGTCCTACGGGGAAGGGCACAAAATAACTACCGGCGTCCAGCATGCATGCAAAGCCGAACTAAATTAAATTCCATTTGATTGTGCTTTATGCTGATTGCCGGAAGCTATTCAACAGCTGCATCGTTGTTGCATTGCTGCAGGGTGAACGGAGTTGGTCCAGCCGAGCGTTGGGATTAAAATGTACATTGATTGGTATTGATTTAAATAGCTTATAAAACAGTGTAAAACGAAAATCGCTCCAAAGTGTTCTGCCTAAATCAATACTAGAACTCAATGATGAACGCATGCAGTAAATGCTGCTGGTGAAAAGTTATTACGGTTATGACTTTTCCAGAAGACTGCGTGAATTGATCGTTTTCAAAGCGATTGCGTATTTGCATCCTTTTGTGTGCTGGGAGGAAATTACAAGTTTTGTTTTATAATCTTTTTACTGTTTCGATTTTGTATAATGATGCGGCAGTAAAATCGGTTTGAAACATTCGCTTGAATTCCATTTGACGTTTATTATTTTGCATTATAAAATTTACTTTCAAATTACATTTTTTTTTTTTGTGATGATACTGCTCTTGGCCGTCATAATGGAATGAAATAAAAATGAATTACATTTTTGTGATAAACACAATCTTTTAAATTAATACTTTTAAACTAAAAAAACCCGAGACGAAGAAGCTTGTTAAACATACTCTTACACAAATTTTAATCACATAAATCTAGGCGATCGTTTAATTCTTGACACATCAACTGTAAACGGTCAATAAAAACCTACGGTCCAAGTACCTTTACAACGACATCAAAATCTCGATCACATAGGCTCAGACAAATCAATTGTAGCGTGGAGCACAAGAAAGTCGATGTCACCTTGATGTAGCCGTAATAGGAAGGTGCATAGCCTATTTTTCTCAACTCGTTGCTAACTAGATGTTGTTCTAAACCAAGCAAAAGACATCATTGATGGTATGCAGGCTGGATTTGATTGGCTCGGATACCTCGAAAGAAGCTGCAACGAGGACTTTAACAGTTTTTGAACAGAGTCCATGTTTCAACAGGTTTTAAGTGGAGGAATTTTATCAGACTAGAACACTTAGTTAATGCATAAAGTCGGAATGGTTTGGTTGGAAAGATTTTGGTATTCTTGGTGTTTATTTTGAGGTTTGCCCAATATGTTGCCCAACATAACTAAACCTCTTCAAAATTGCAATCGCCTACCAATCCTATCTGTAATCTACCATCGTACATACTATCATCGTACATACTACTGCTACTGTTCAACACAGGGGTCTTCAATGAAAGTTAAATACAACGGAACAGTAAACACTCTACAAGATGGTCTACGAAGCATACCTTTCAAGTTATTTGTTTTAGTCTTTGACCGTCCTATAGATCCTATACTGGATATTGATTTATTGATTTATTTATTTATTTATTTATTTATTTATTTATTTATTTATTTATTTTACGGATTGTCCGCCCATAAGGCTTAATAAAAGGAAACTTATAAACTTAATAACGCGTCAGATGAGGAGGAGGAAACAAACTAAACATAGAGGATTACAATGAGTCATTAATTAGTCGGGTCCGAAAAGTAGATACCGAGATGTTCTAATCGAAATGATAATCCAATGAGAAATGAGCTAGATTTCATAGCTCGCAGAAAAGGATCATTTTGGCCGTAAGAGGTAAAGCGCGCCGGAATGAATAAAGGAGGATGGGAACGGAGACGACGACAAGGAGCATACAGGTTAAGCATGGATAGTAAGGATGGGGCATAAATATTGTTGAGGAGAATCTTAGCGATGAAAATAGCCTGCGTATGTGAGAGGAGTGATTTTAGATCTACAATTCCCAGCATTCGGCAACGAATGGAGTAGGAAGGCATCGGGACATTGGAGTGTCGAATCAATGATCCGATTGCAATTCTAGTAAACTTTTTTTCGATGTTAACTACTCTTTAAAGAGCGGTGACACCGGCCGGAGCCCAGATCTCACAGGCATATACAATAGTGGATCTAATCCAGCAGCAATACAGCGCCTTTAGACAGAGAGGGTCACGAATATTAGTTGAAAGCCGACATAAAAGTCCCAGAACTTTGCGAGCTTTAGCCACCACACTGTCTATATGTACCTTAAAGGACAATAATTCATCAAGCCAATCGCCGAGGTCTTTAACAAGAGACACTCGTTGTATGGTAGAGTTCAGAGAAGTAAACAGTTTGTGATTGTTTTCCTAGCGTTGTGACGTCCAAAGGATATAGAATAGCATTTTTGCGCGCAAAGTCAAAGTCAAGAAAGAGTCAAGGTAGGATTGGAGCAGACATACATCATTTGTCGAAGACACAGGAAGAAATATTTTGAAATCGTCGGCATATAGCAAGTGTCCGTTATAAGGTAAAACATTAATACAGTCATTTATAAATAGGATAAATAAAAGAGGACCAGACAGACCAGTAAATTCGCAGGATAGAGAGCTACCAACGCGAACACTATATTTACGATCAGATAGAAAGGATGACATCCACCTTAGCAAAGGATCATCAAACCCGAGTTTGATTAGTTTTGACGTTAACAGTTTATGTGGTATGCCATCGAAAGCTGCATGGAAATCTACATAAATTGTGTCAACTTGCCTACCAGCAACAAGGTGTGTAAAAAGGAAGGATATAAAACACATAAGATTGGACGCAGTTGAACGTTTTGGCGTGAAACCATGAAAATCTATCTGTTTGAAACATGCTACCAACCTTAGAGCGTGGTAAGATAGGGTTTTAGGAGATTTTCAGCTACCGTCACATGACATATGACGTAAGTTGTTATCATTCTTGCAAGATACCTTCGACAGGATTCCAAATAACTCCTAGTATCTTGTAGTGTGAACCTTACTGTGTGCTACAACTTTGATTTTATTCTCGATACACTTTCCCCAAAAACATTCAAAATTTTCGTATCCTAATATTAAAAGTCAAAAATTTAATTGAAGGCGTGGTAGGCCAAAACTAGGATGGAGTGATACCGTAGATGCGTCCGCCATACGCCTGAAAGTAGCAGTCCATGACCACGCAGTTGTTTTAGTGCCTATTCCTTATTAATCTATTCCTTATTAAAACCTTTACATCGTAACCGTATTTAAGACTTCCCAATTCATTTTTTAAAAAAATAAAATTGTAAAATTGCAATTTCTAAGCAGTTGCCATACATTCACCAAGCGCCACTCCAATACTAGCTCAAGCAAAACATAAACACAGTGCTGTTCACCTGTCTTCACACACCTTTCCGTGAAATGTATCATAAATGTTATCGCGACCATGTTCAGTATCTCTATCGAAACAAAATAATCAGAAAAAACGCTCAACCGAGCACCTGAACTGTTATCGCTTTCGGTACCAGCACACTGGCCACAGCCCAACGGGGGTTGAGTCAGCACGGTGCGCACCAGTGCTCGATAACGCAACGACACAACACCGACCGATAGCACTAGTTGGATGTGGTTAGCGTTCGTTGCCAGACGGTACCATTGCGTAGCGTCACCTCAAAGCGATTTCCAACCGAACGAACGATGGACGTTCTAGACGGTGTTCCGCGATCGGTGCTCGGCTATCCGGTGAAAACGCGTACCCAAATTGTGATGACGTTCCTCGTGCCGGTGATCTTCGAGCTGATGGTTTACATCGTGCTGACAACGGCGGATATTTTGGTGACCGTCGAACACTTTCGCAATGGTAACCCTTCCTGGGGTTGGTTCACACTGGCGCTTATCTGGCTACCTTCGTTGGTGTGCTTTTGCTCCATCGTATCTACCCCGGAAAGATGGCCAGATCAGATGGGGTGTGACGAACGGACGGGACGCTTTTTATTTATCAACATTGCTATTCTTGTGTTCTTCCCGCTGGCTGCTCTCTATCGGTACAGTAAAACGAGATCGACTCCTTTTCGAGCGAGCGCGCCTGACTCATTTCCTTTCCGATCAAATCGGTCATCTACTTATTGCAGCTTTAATAGACGCATTTTCTGGAGTATTGAAGCCCTGTTTCACGATAAGAACACTTACGGACGGGCACAGTCGGTGGCAAAAATACTGGAGATGTCGCCCTGTGAGCTGTATCACTTTCTTCAAGCTTTTCTGCAGGCGGCTCCACAGATGATGCTTCAGCTTTATATTCTGTTGCGCGATGGCACCTTCCGAAACTACGACACGGTCACGGTACAGGTGATCAGTGTCGTTTTCTCCTTCCTTACCATGGCCACAATCATCACCGGCTATCAACGGTTCGAAAGTCAAAAGATCGTCGGCCGTTGCTATCCGTGGAGCACGTCGGAACAGGCGACGACGCGACGCAAAGAGCTACTACGATCAACTAGCACGGCTGAATGCACGTTTGCGGCCCAAACACCGTCGATCGCTCCGGAGGCGGATCCGATCGTACCGAACATAATGCGCAATTTTTACTCACGCTACGGCAGCGACGAAGAACGAATGTCCGAATCAAGCGCACATTTCGGTGCCCCTAGCAGCCCCCGCAAAACTTTAAACGTCGATGCGATCAACTTCAATCGTCAGCAATCGAAAGCACATCACGACCCGTTCGTCAACTTTACCGATGATGATAAGCTGCACGAGATCAGTGCCCCCGACACCGTGGATAGAGTTGTGTCCAAGCCACGGCCTACTGGACGTAGTGTGAGCTTCAAGCTGCGAGACACCATCGAGGAGCTGCAGGAAATGGACCATTATCTACGCAGCACGGAAGATATCCGGAATGTTACCGATGACAGCGATGACGAATATCTGAAACCGGACGACTTCGATGCGGTCCCCAAGAAACGGGCCCCACCAACCCCGGAAGCTACGCCCGGTATGTTTCATCGCGTGTCCGTGTTCCGGAACATGTTGCTTCACAATGCGGAAGAGTTCATCAAGCAAAAAGTTCCTAGACTACCCGAAGGAATGTTTGAGCATACGGAGTCGAACAAGTCGGAAACGCGGAAAATGGTAGAGACCGATCAGAACGACGGTGATGCAATATCCTTACCATCGCGCCGACAGACGATAGTGGGCCTGGAGCAGGACGATATGGTGGGCAAAACGGTGCTGTTCGTCGGATGGGTTATGTTCCTGCTGATGCGTATGCTATCGCTCTCCACGTTCTATGTGTTCTTTCCCCTGTACTTCTGGATGCTGGTCGTCAACCACTATCTGCTGATGATCGCTTGCATCATCTACGAGGTGCGGCTACACGAAAAGTTGGAGCGCTACTTCTTTTACCCTTTCCTCGCCTACATGTACGTCTTTTCATTGGTAGAGTTTAAAATACGCTTCATTCATGTGCGCTGGTGGTACATGGGATACACCGGTATCGTGATGTTGGAAAACGTCGCAATGTTAGCGGTATGGTTCAATTTGGGCGTCTTTGAATCCTGGTGGTTCTACTTTCTACACCACACGATCATTGTGAGCGGTGCTTTGAGCACCATATGTTTCCTCTTTTATTACGCGTTTCTTCGCCCGAAGGATAAGGTTTTGTTTGTAAATGAGTGATTTTGTCGTACTGTTTTCGGAAGGCGTTACACGAAGGATGCTCTCTAGCCTAAGGCTTAACCAGTCGTGCAGCATCGTATGCAGAGAATGGAGAATAAATGTATGTACTAATACTAATTAAATTATTTAACTAAACCGAACTGAACTATGTTATGGTTGTTTGGTAACACTATCGTCTTTTCATTGAACATTTTTCCACGTACACAATTTAATTTTGTTTGAAAATTAAAAACCTGCATAAGTGAAAAACTAAATGTTACCAATTGTTTTGTGATCGTTACTTTATGTTCTCTTAAATATACATGAATTTAACGTAAATTTAAATAAAATGTGTTTTTCATAAGCGATTCTCTCCGTTCTTCTCACTGGTGTATTAACGTTACTATACATTACGAACAAATTCGACGATTAAAGGGTGCAATTAAATTTCACCAAATAATCCACCAACTACACCAACCACGGAATGAGCCCAATCAGAAGCTTAACTTAAAATCAATTACACCTTGCAGCAAAAGTAAGACATTACCGTTCGATGCCAAGACAAGCTAACCGAATCCTTTGCAAACAGCCACTATTTAAAAAGCGGGCGGCAAAGCTCCCAACAGACGTCTTTTGGGGAGAGCGCCGCATAATCTCGAAAGCCATAATCCGTGCCATCGTGACTGGAATTTGATGCGTTTTGTTTCCCTTTCCGGGCAACGGGCAAGGATATAGCTCGCAATATACCCACTAAAAATTAACAACTTTCAAGATAATGCCGCTGTGGAACGGATGGAACATTTTTGCTTTTTGGGCCCGTCAGCTCGCCACTGTTCTGCACACCAGTTACCGAACATTCCCAAGGAGCCGATTGACGAAAAAACGACAGACTATTAATGTGATTTACTGTTACTGCCGATCGTGCCCGACAGTACTGCTACTGCTCGGGTTGGGGTTTCGTATTAGCAGAAATCGTAATGTTTTAATCTATTAAATTGATTAGAGATAAATATTTTATGAACGCTGGAATCAACTTCACCAATCATCTTCAATACGATGATGTGTGTGTGTGTATATATATGGCTCGAGAATCAGCTCTAAATGGTGCTAATAGCGGTATTCACACATCCTCCATTGCTGGGATGGAATTTTGGAAAAAGTTCAGAGGAACAAAAAAAAAAGAACTGCGCATGAGGGAAGCGTTGCAACCGACGAGAACTCCCGAATGCATGATGAACAAGCAGACAACGTTATGAATGTATCTTTTTATTGCTATCGCTTCCGGTGAAAGGAAGAGAGCTGATGAAAAATCCAAATCAACCCAGAAAATTGATCGTCAAAACGGGCTTGTGAAGAAGAAAGGTTAAAGATATAAAAATTGACCATTCTCCTACAGCGCGAATAACCAAGCCTCATGTGACAGTGAACAGTGTCTTTAAATTGAAACAATATTATGGAAAATAAATCTGTATCCAGAATGCTTCCATCGTCTCAAAGATCAATTATGTATAGCAATCTGTACCCTTATAGTGTAACGAAAAATAGGTCATACAAGCCCAATTTCCGAAATGAATCGAGGATCATCTGCTAGCAAAGAGTGCTCCCAAATGTTTTTTTTCTGTTTGGAAAAGGAAATGTCTCCACAGTTCAAATAATTCAATTTCAATACAATTCACTGTAAAAAGTTGAATTAATTACTATAGATAAATATTCCAATACGGTCTAGTTGTTCTTCATAAATAAACCATTAATTGTTTTCATCAATTCAGAATCTTGATGAGCTTACAGTAGTGGTAAGATTTTATTTTAAATATAATATATCATTTTTGATATTTTGTAATGAGTTCAAACTTGCCTATCCTCGTTTATTTCCAACTAATATTCAAACTTATCGATGTTGATTTGCAAAAATTGCATTGCAATTGCAAAAAATGTAAAACCCCACAAACATGCACAAAGAGAAAATAGACCTAATCCCAAATGTCTTCATAAAATCCGTTTGCTAATCTTAATCTAACTTATGTATCGTTATGCAGACTCGTTACATATTATAATCTACTCTTTATTATTCTACTGGAGAGTAGATGACATTTCTAAATAGTAAAAAGGAATTTTCCGGATAGAATGAGAGACAGTGGGTGAGGATGCTCTTGTTAATTCCTCGATTGAAGTTCATTATATGCCTTGAATATTGTAATTCAAGCTTAGTTTTGTAAGATATTGTTCAATGGTGTTTATATTGCAATCTATGTGACTTCATTGCTCCCTATGCTATGGCACAATTAATTAAACTTAGGGAGGCATACATTTGTTTGGTATTATCAATGCACTGTGGAGCATTATCTTGTGTTTCAAGTTAAGTATTGATTTTCTGTTCACAAAGCAGTAAATGGAGTGCAAGATTTTCTCACATTTAATAATTTTGTTCTCTTTGTGTCTAAATGTAGCTCTTATCTAGGAGGTGGGTACTTGAGATTTGTGAACCTTTCAGAATCTTGTCAAATATATAACTGCCGATTTATCCCAATTTATTTTTAGTTTCCACTTTTTACGGAATTTTAAATATTTATGAAGTGCGGAATAAAGTGTGCTAATTATTGCTATGGCTCTTTTAACATTTTAAGCGATTGCTGCATATGTTAATAGTTAAAAAACATCTTCAACCTCAAAACATCGTCTCAATCAGAGAAATAATAAGTGAAAAGAGTTGAGTTGAAAACGATAGTAGAGTCAAATTATTTTTCATATATAATTTATTACATACAAAACAAGCATATCTAGCTTTAATAATTGAAATGAATAACTTAACTTGGCACGATACAAAACGCATCTGTGACTAACTGTCCTAAAGTAACGTTCGTGAGTTCGAGGCTAAAAAATGATACTCACTGCTTTTTCTTTTGTGGCATTACAACCTCAAGAGTTTCTGGGAGCTATGAAACTCACTAAATGTTCGTTATTAATGGGGTTATGAAATCAATAAGAATTCCAAACGAAATAATCAATTCCATAATCACACTTATAGCTCCCATCTCCGATGTTCATACGATGTTTCAACGCCCAGCAAACATCAGCATTTCTTCCGCAATAATGCGATTGCTAACTTATCGCCCGGTCTATGTGTGACTCCCCTTTTCCAATGCTACCGGGTGGTAAGGAAAAAAGTGTTGTGCATTCATTCACGCATACTTTCACTGCATAGGGGCCGAAAGGACGTTCAAAATCTCTCGCTCTAAGAAGGGCGAAAAAAGGCAAACAGCAAGAGATAAAGAACAACATTCCAGTTAAACATTCGATAATCCTTTTTCCCCCATTGACAATAGCTAATATCATTGCGGAAGCGTCCCCATTGCCGTCCAGTGGCAATGCGCCCCCACATGAGCATTGCCTTCGCATTTATTGCGCAATGTATTAAGACCCCATCCCCCCGGACCGTGCTTGCAGGTTTCATTGCCCCTCGCGAATGTCATGTAAAGATTACTTCATGCCGCAACAACCATCCCATCGGCCATAGGTAATCCAGGCTGAAAAAGGCAAAAAGGAAAGCAATCCCCGCTTGACTGGTCACTCACCACCTTCAGCCAGATTTGTGAAGCAAGCATCTATTCAGCGATGTTTCAACCACCAACCACAACCGCCCTTTTGTCAAGCAGATAACAAACGAAACCCGGTTCGATCATAGCTTACGATTCTTTTCGCTCACCCACGGTGCAACTCCCTTAAGTGACCGTGAACAGTGAGTTAAAGAAATACAACATCAACCAAAAAAAAAAAAGTTCACATCCGTACACATTCATAGTAAATCCACGGATACTATAAATGTGATGTGGTGCTAGAAAATCACAAGCTACAATTGGCTTCCCGAAGGTTCCGGTTAAAGATTTCAGGAATAGCACATTGATCCAACTTTTTCAATAACTAATGGATTATGGATTATTTTTCATACTTTCTCTACCTCAAACACCGCTTGCAGAACATCACACCAACTAAAGGCACTTGTAGTAAAATGGAGCAAAATCTACGAAGCAGTGAGAAAATTGACCATTCCTTGGTATGATTTTTCTATCAATTAGTTTCCCTACTAAAAACCGACTTTCATCAAGCCCGTTATGGAATTTTCTTTAAGCAACACCGTCGATTTAAGGGGAATTGTTAACAAACCAACAAAGGATATTGGTGAGCGTAACTAAATATTAAACTAAATTAGGCAAAGCAGCAACCAGAAGAACTGAACATCACTAATTTCAATACCTTAATCTCCTTTATTTCAAATAAGTCTTAACGAATTCTTGACCCACAAATTCAGTGTGCTTTAGTCGAGTATCCAAGATATTTTAATATGTGTTTATTTGTGCTTTAAAGTTATAGTTTGTTCTTTAAGTATATAACTTAATGATTCTAAAGGGACGGGATGATTCTAAGGGTTTTCGTCCATATTGATTCCATCCAGCTTTTTTATTTATTTTAAATAACTATATAAGTATATTCAATCGTAATTAATGTCTTATTTCTACTTATATGCATACGTTAAAAAAAACTCAATCATTCAAAAGCATTATATTTTATTAAAGAAAATATCAACAACACTATTTGATTTTGTTTTTGAAACGTCTACACAATTTATGCTAGCTACTTTCTGTGATCAACTTTAACCTCAAACACTAATCTGTTTCGTATCGCTTCCTTGCCGGAATTTGTTAAAACCATCAATTGAACGGATCGTATTACCTGTACTCTCACCCAGCATTGGAAACCTCCGATTTATCCTTTGGAAACGATTCCTTAAATCGACAGTAGACGTATGTAACCAAAACCAATGGGCCAGCACGGGAACGAATAGTGAAGCGAAAAAAAAGCTAACATTATCATCACGAAACGCTTTTGCAAAGCTAAACGAGCAACAAGAAGAAAAAAATAATCACGGCAGCCAACAAAAGCGAACCAAACCCAGTAAGGAAGCGCAAAGCAGCTAGACGCAAACGAACCATTTGCAGCGAAAGTCAGCAGCAGTGCATGGTGTGGAGGCTCTGCTGCTGTATGGTCCATCCTGGCTAGCGAAAGAATGGCTCAGAACGGCGAAGGAAGAGCACGGTAGCACACTGTACGTGGTATGACCTAAATTTTACTGCCGTTTCATATTGTTTGAGGAACTAGTTAGCTTTATGGATCATGATAAAATGTTTGGTTTCGGATACGTTCCATCCCCGGGCCGAGGATTACCCGCTGCTTCGATCATTGGAAGAATGCAACTGAAGGCACAATTTCACGATTGGTAGCCCTGGACTGGACAGGGCGAAACGAAACCATGTCCACCGCTCAGTAATCGTTGCCCATCATCGTTGATATCCTGACGCTCCCTCCATTTCTCCACACGGACACACACACACACATACACAAGTACTTACACCAATTGTAAGAGTATCTTTTCTGTCTTTCTCCACCATTCGGACATGTCGTGGTTTCGTTAATGATAAGCTTCGGAACCGGCCTTTTTATCCTTTTCTGTACTAATAAACTAGAATACTTCTATTACATTTTCCCATACCGGCGTGTACATGCGCTGGCAGGCAAACAACGGCGCAATTTTAGCATCCATGCTGCGATCCCGATAGGATCCACCGATACCGAGAGATGCAACCTTTTCATGCGCTTAATTTATCTCACTCTTGGCACACACTTCCAGCTACGGAACTTGTCGTTCATTACCCGTTTCTCTGCGTCTGAAAATGACACACTAGTAGCTAGAAAATCCGCCAGTAATGGGTAGGATTTCTTTTGATACCGGCGTTCCCTTTCGTCCACATTTCCGTACTGCCATCGCTACGCTAATAGCCAGCATTGGGACACACACACACGCCCGTCTTAATGAAGTTTGTCCAAATATTGACCATTTCTCTTTATTCTCCTCCTTTTCCCTATCATTCACATGCGAAGCTGCAGACTAATGTTACTTATGTCTCGGCAAACCAAACAAACCACAATTGTCCACACACTCGTTATGATGTCAACAATCGCAAGATTTGCGCGTCGTTCAATATTACCCACGTCCCTACCTACATCCAACGCTTCAGCCTATGTTAGCGAATGGCGCACCTCTGACCAAATACGCACTGCTGCGGTTATGACGCGTAGATCGCGTCCACGAATGATAAGGAGCAGGCTGCGGAAATAAGTAGCTGCCTTTTTGGTTGGTGATGATGCGATTGACAAAAAGACTAAGTTGTCCAATTGAGTGACAATGATGCAGACTTCATGAAAACGAACCTTCCACACTATTCATCCACATCTTCCACAAACGTTTCGTTTAAAAGCTATGAATATGCTTTGCTAAGGTTCAAGTGCTGTTTTAACTGTACAGGACTGATCTGAAAGTGTCCAGATATTCAGATATGAGGCATGAAAACTCCACGATCCCGTCGGTTTCATTTACCGAGGATCGTTAAACGATTTTTCTTTGAATCTGTCGACAACTGGATCTGCAATCATGGAATCAACAATGGCTGTTTACAGGTTCCAACCATTGGTTCCGGGGTTGGTTTCTAATTTTATTATTGCTTACGTCTAAATACACCCAGCAAGTGGTGTTGGATCCAAGTCCACTTTTTTAACTGCCCTACTACACGACAACTTTCCGAGTAAAAATTATATTGATCACGCCGGAGAGAACTTGCTCGTCGAAGGTGAAAGGATAATTGTTGTTGTTGTTTGCATAGTGGCTTTGAGCTGGGCAGCTCTATTCGCCCCTCAAAGGATTACTAACTTTTGGAACGGAAATGCTACCGTTTTACCGTTTATCGGTACCGCGGAAAACGCGGCCTTACAGTTCTCGTTTACACCAGTTACCTTTCCAATGATCATCTCATTAGTACGCACTAATCCCCCTAGATGGCGTGATTCGTATCCTAGTTAACAGGCGCTTTGGTCGCCACAGCTGCATCTACACAGCCCGATATCGCAGCTTAGACATGTAAGTGAGATAAATACGCGGAGATACGCGCCCGAGATACGCGGATTCGAAGATACGCGGTTTTTGGAAATTTGACAGATGAGCTAGTTTATAGCACAAACCCTAACCAAAAAAGTGTAAAAATTGGTCTAAAATCCTTTTTTTGTCAAATAAAATTTTTCTCTCTTACTTATTTTAATGTAATCTTCCTAAAAATCGCCCGATTCAATGAATAAATTAAGTGCAGAGAAGAAATTCGACGCTGTGACTTTGAAGTATAAACGAAATTGCACCAAGATTCGACTTACGCGGATTTTTCCCGGGTTATAATAGCGTCCGCTATAATAGCGTATCTCGGGGACTGACTGAAATTCATCAATAGCCATCCGAGCAATAATTCTCTGAAAACAACCCCCCGTATTCAGGATAACAGCACACACACACACATACGTCAGCCAATCTGCGATAAACTGCTGACGAAAAAGGTCTGCTCCTCGGGCTACAGTAGGCTAAGACAAATTTCATCAAAAGACGTGACGACATCACGTACTCATTTGTCGTTCACTAGTGCAGGCATTCACCTCGCTAGTCGTCTGATATATTGGTCGTGTACAACAACGGTACAACAAAAGCCATGAACACCGAAGAAACAGTTTGTGCAATAGAGCAACTTCCATTCGAGGCAAGTAAAAAATTTCATGGTTTTCTGTAGAACAGTAACACTTAGTAACGTTGTGTTTTTCTTTTAGATGTTGTGTAAAATATTTGATTACCTCGATATATGGAGCGTGAAGTATTGTTCTCGTACATGTCGACGCTGGCAAAAAACAATTTTTTCCGATTACTATATTAAAAGGTTCTGCTTTACCGTGAGGCTTCCATCCTGCTATAACACGACACGCGAAATGGAAAATTCGGATCGTCTGTATTGTAATATGCATATCAACTTAAATAGCGATTGCTCCTCAAATTCAAATGATGGCCGTACTTTCAACACACTTTATAGCATATTTTGCTATCCAAAGCTGGAACAGTTGGTTACATTGAAATTAACGATCGAAGATAATCTATCTGAATGTATTAGGATGATAATGGATGCCATTACACGTATGAAAGTACTTCGAGAACTGCACATTGAAAGCACTGATTGCTATACAAAGCGCAAAGTGAACATTTTGAAAATTCGTAGCAAATCCATTGAGCTGCTTGTCTTAAGAGGTATAGAACCCAGTCTTATAAAAACGCCGAAGCTTTCGTCACTGCACATCACTACGAAAACGCTCATCGACAAAAGGCTACAAATAGCTAACGAGAAACGGCTGTTCTCTTTTCGAATACCTAGCTTAAAATCTCTGGAAATCGATAAAGGTGCTTCATCCAGTTTAGCCATCATTAACAACATGGAACATGTACTACGGTTCTTAAACAATCACAAGCAACTGGAAAAATTGAACCTGATGCATGTGGATCTTTCTGGCTTTTTGTTCAAAGCAATCTGCGAAAACTGCACCAATCTAAAAGAATTATCAATTGAGTCATTGGTTATACTCGATACCTCTACATTGCTACATCTTTCGAACCTTGCTAAGCTTCGACATATTCAATTCAACAAAATAACTTGCCTGGAACCTGTGTCGTTTCAAAACGTGAAATTGCCCAACCTGGACTCACTGGGAATCGGATCTTTCCCACTACACTATGAAACGTTAGATGCATTTGAATCTGTTAGCAAAATTACTATTCTGAGCAATAACATCTCAACGGATTTCATAACTGCCCTTGCTATTAAAATACCGAAGCTGAAACAGGTTGAACTTAAAGAATTATTCACAGGAACAATACGACTATTGAAAATGCTCCCTACATTAGAAGTACTCGTTGTGCCATTTCCATTATGTATCTTAAACGATGAACATCCAGGCATTACTAAGATCAAAGAAATCCATTGCCGATTGGAATATACACCACGCTCCTCTGATATTGCAATTTTGCGCTCCCTTTTGCCTACATTGCAATTGATCACAGCTGGGAATAACTTTAAAATCAGATTCCAGAACTGAATTCCTTGAAGCAGTAATGATGTTTGCATCAGTATACTTACAAAAATTGTGAACTCGTTGTTAATTCTTATTATATATAATATATATATGAATTATTGTGAACAAATAAAAGAATATAATTAAAACTAAAATATATTCTCCAATGTCTCGAATGTAGTAAAGTTGGTAGATTCACTCAAGAACTACAAAATACTGAATGTTCTGAAACTGAAACTGATATTTACCTGTTCTGTAATTTTGTGTGTCGTGACTACGGTCATGAAATAGTCTAATTGAAGATTTGAGATTTTGCAAAAGCCACCATGTTTAAACGTAACAAAATCGAAAATACATTAATGAAAGACTCACACTAATATCCGCTAATATCCGGTCACTTTAATGGTAAAAAGAAAACGTTTTAGCTACAGTCAGGCAACCCGTTGCAACTAATAGCTGCACAAAATTGATTCATCCCGAGCATCCTCGACATCCGCAGTGTACGCATTCGACCACTCGGCCTTCCTCTAATTTCGATTTCGGCACACGGCAAATACAGTTCGTACCGAAGTTTGTGTCCCTGGTTTGTATACAGCGCAGGCAACAAAGATTTTCATAGCCCGACTTTTTCCATTTAGCTATAAGATTCGAATCGGCTATCTTTTCCTTCAGACAATAATCGTACAATTCTCGGCTGATTGCTTTCCGGCGGTAGAACAGATCGTAAATGTAGCGCGACTTCTGATGATGTATTTTGAAGATCGGCCACAATGATTCCGTAATTCGTTTTCCTTCGTGCGGTTCTGTTTCGGCTGCAAAAGGATGAAGGCTTTGGGTTGAGGAAATGCGATCTTTAGCTAATGATATCGAGTAGTCTGTGTCGGCTGTTCACACATTCTTACCTTCACGCATCTTTTGCTCCAGCTCTTCGAGTGTAGGCTCAATCAGTTCCCATCCCTCGGGTGGCTGCTTTCTACTCCGCCGCACCTTTGGCATCGTGTTTCACAACGAAACAATAGCAAAATTACAGATCAAACAATCAGTGAATTGAAACGACGCTGTTTTCTCCTGAACAAAACACTGGTATATTCTGACAATTGGAGAAAACACAAACGCAGGCCGCAACAAACGGGATGTATTGACAGTTGGGTAGTGTGGCAAACGACGTTTGACAGCTGACGAAATTACTTTCTCCGGTAAATTAAGACAGAAATGTGCTTTCTTTACTTTTAAAATGAAATAAGCAATTTATAAAGCTATACACCACAGATAAAAACACAGACAAAAACCACAAAACAACTTTGCTGGTGCTGCGTTTCCTATAATTATAGCAAATGTTTTCCGTTGTCACTAATGTCAAACACACAAACACGTTTATTTTGTTGTGGAAAATCGTTCTCTCGCGATTTCTGGGGCTGTTGAACTGACCTATCGCCGCCCTTACCAGTGCTTTGTATGATAAATTTAATGTCATGGCTACTGAGATGACCGATAATCAGAAACAAAAGAAATTTAGCAAAAATAGTACCCTTGCGGCTGACGGTAACGCCATGGAATTGGGGTCACCATCGACGAAGAACAGCGACGATAGCAGCAATAGAGACAACATCCAGAACCTATGCGAGGTATGTACGCGGTTTATTTGTTCGCTCCGTGCCCATTAGGCCGCACGGCAGATAAAAACACAAGCTACAATCTGTGCTGATTGGTTGCTTAATTTTCGCAGCAAGGACAAAACGTTATTGTGGCTGGGATGAAGGTGACGAACGCGATGCCGTCGGGACGGTCGCGCGACCTTTATGCAGCTCATCCAGAGTTCATCAAAATCATGGACACGCGGGCGAATCAGGTGTTGCATATAATATCGAACATTTTGCAGTTACAAGGAGTACAGGGCAACATTGTGCAGTGAGTAGACTGAGCAAACGTAAACGTATTTGTTTAAGGGCAAAGATTTGTATTTTGGTACGAACTTTTCTACAGACGCGATCCGGACGAGCGGTTGGAAATGATTCACGATTTTAACGATAACATTTTGGAGCGGATACACTCAAACTTGGACGAAATGGCAGGCATCCGTAAAACAGCTCCAACAGTGTTGATTCAATCGGAGGTACACGTTCCAACTGTACCTCGCTATCGTCTCAGCGGTGCATGGAATGAAAAGCAGACACGTGAACCAGTCAAAGCAACCCTCATAACCGGTATTAATGTTGCTCGACCTCAGGCAAAATTCAAAATACCGGTCGATAATTCACGCATCAATCCTTTCGTACCGAAGATACGTGATAAACCAAACTCTATGAAACCGTTGGCTGTGTTACCGGAGTACGACGATTTCGGAAACATCGTTAGTTATTTGCATCCGTACGAGTTTGAGTTGGATCGCTTTCAACCGACTAAAGACGTCTTTCAACGAGTTACACCGCAAGAACCAACACTACTGGAAGAAACACCATTGGTGTTAGTCGACAAAGAGTCACAGCTAACGGCTCTGGTGCGTGATTTAAAATCCGCCAACGAAATTGCAATCGATTTAGAACATCATTCGTACCGTAGCTACCAGGGTTTCACCTGTTTAATGCAGTTGTCAACCCGTAACAAAGATTACATTGTGGACGCACTAGCTCTTCGCGATGACCTACACGTGCTGAATGAAGTGTTTACCGATTCGAAAAAGTTGAAAGTGCTGCACGGTTCGATTAGTGATATCGAATGGTTGCAACGGGATCTGGGACTCTATCTGGTGAACATGTTTGATACGGGCGAAGCGGCACGAGTTTTGCAATTCTCCCGCATCGGTTTGCAGTTTCTTCTGAAGCATTATTGCAACATAGATACGGATAAGACGTTCCAGCTGGCAGATTGGCGCATCCGTCCGATGCCGGACAACTTCATCGAGTACGCACGGAAGGATACGCATTATCTGCTGTACATCTACGATCGTATGAAGAACGAACTGCTAGACAAGGGGGAAGGTCTGTTGCAGACCGTGTTCGATAAATCGACATTCATGTGTAAGCAACGCTATCAGAAACCCATCATGAACGAGGACACAGTGATGAACATCTACCGTCGTTCGAGATACGTTTTCGATCATCGGCAAATGTACGCATTCCGTGAAATCTTGTACTGGCGCGATCAAATAGCGCGCATGGAGGACGAATCTCCGGGATACGTACTGCCGCAGCATATGGCGCTCGATATTGCCTCGAAGCTGCCGCGTGAGATGCAAGGAATCATAGCATGCTGTACACCGGTTCCGTCGCTCGTTAGGCAGCATCTGCACTCTGTTCACCAGATTATCTTGAAGGCACGCGAATTGCCCCCGGTAGCTGGTGATCAACCTCATACAAAGGAGCAGCATGCGGACACGCGGTATAAGATCCAAGCTGCGTTCGATTTTGATAATCCCTTGGTGTGTCCTCATGACAATACGGGCCACACAGATGCAATCGGTGGTACTAATCATCCCACACTGCTGGGCGATTTAACCAACACGCTTAATGGGATCACGCTAATACAACAGGTTAATACCAATTTATTGAAGGATGCTCCTGATATGGGAGTTTTGGCAGCAACGAAGATTGTAAGTATTAAAAATCCGCCGAAGATCGCAAGAATTTTTTTTCCACATGCTTTCTCCTTTCGTTTACAGCGAACGATAGACACCCGCGGTCAAATTGGTTTGGACGAAAGTACCTTGCGTAAGGAAAGTTTTGCAAAGCTCGTGACGCTGCATACCACCATTGCGGTAGGGTTTAAACTGCGAAAAAATACTGTACATAAACAGAACGTGATTAATAACAATCTTTTTCTCTGTCTGTTGTAGCAAAAACAAGCGGGAAGTGAAAGTAAGGCAAGCAAATATGAACAGAATAAATTCAATACACCCTTTGAACGGTATCTAGAGACGTGCCGTTTGAGACAGTTAAAGCAACGTAGCGATGAGAATTTGCAGAAACAGCAACAGAAATCCACAGAAATGCAAAGCTCCGATATATCGAATCAGCCTGCGACGTTTAATTCCTCTGATGCCGCAATTCAACTTACACCGGTTCCAGCAACTGTAGTGATAGCGAAGGAAGAAAGCAAAAACCCATCAACTCCGAAACGTTTAATGACTCAAAATCAGCTGAAACGTTTGGAAGAAGCTAAGACACGCAAAGCAATTGCCGCAGGAGAAAAGCTTTGCTTTAATGGAACGAACGTCACCGAACAGACTGCGACCCAGGGCCAATCACACGGCAAACGGAAATCGTTTCCGATGGAGATTAATGTAAGTGGCAGCGCGGAGACTATCGAGCCGGACCTAGTGCCAGCGAAGGGAAGCAACGAATTGGATGGTATAGCAGCGAAAAAAGAAAAATTCCAAATGGCACCGTTTAAGGATGAATCGAAACCAGACGGTCACAATGACAGCGCGAATTGGAATGAAAAGAAAGCAAAATCTAAGAAAGCTAAACAACGTCAGCGTAATCGCATGAAAAAGTCCATCGGACAAGAATCACGCCAAACATCGAACAAACCGATCGTACCGTTCGATTACAGCAATGTAGACTTTGGCAGATTTCAGGGCGGCTCTAAACCGCTCGCTGCTCCACGCAAAGGCAAACGTGGTGGTGCTGCCGGTGGTTTTACGCTAGCTAGTGATGCCGGTGAAGGTAGTAGCCAAAAGAAGCTACATCCGAACAGCCGGATAGCGAAAAACATTAAGAAGACGCAGAACATGTTCAACCTCAGTAGTAGCAATATGAAGCGAAAGTAACATTTAGTTGCGAGTAACAACTTTGTGCTTATCGATAAGAGTTTACAGAAATGGAATTACACAACGATGTAAATTGGAATAGACGTAAGAGAAATAAAAAAAACAACTCCACTTCATTCATAGCTCTTGCTTGGGATTCGTAGAAACGTACATGTTGTGAATTTTACGGCTCAATTCCGGACCGATGCGTCGGTTTGATGCTGTGATGGGACCGCCGGCTCTTCGGATGGAAATGTTCGCTAGTAAATTGGAGCCCTCTGCACCTGCTTCGCGGAAAGCTTGCAACAGCGAGTTCATCGTTGGGTAAACGCTCATTATAGCTTCCGCTATCTCTAGCGTTACCGAAGGTACCTTAATGAGCTGCGCCTGGTACAGTTGCTGTAGTCCGGCCGTGCCTTCCACGCGTACGCATCCTTTCTTCTCATTGCCAAGATACATCTGTTCGCTGCTGTACTTTTCCATCTGCTGTTGTTTGTAGGGTAGTTCGGCGATACTTCGTGCCAGCTGGGCAACAAAATTTGCAACCTGTTCGGCCGTTTCCAGCAGCTGATGGGATACGTCTTCGAACAATTGCACTTCGGTGAGCGAGTGTTCCGTCTCACGGCGACCAACACAACCGCGATGCACACGGCAGTGGCTGACCAGTCCGAACACGATCAAGCTCAGTCGGCGATTCGGAAGCTGCTCCTTAACACTTCTCATCATTCCCAACAGCTGATGATTTCGTACGGCTGCAACAAAATCCCCACCATTGAGTAGATACACGGCAAATGGTTCCTGAATTGTGTTTCCCGAGACTGCTCCATCTGGCGTAAGTTTAGCCGCAACGGTTCGATAGAACGTTATCGTAGATGCCACTGGTTGTGGTGCCAGATCGTACTTGCATCCTAGCTCGGTAAGTTTTGGCAGTACTTGAGTACCTTGCGGATCCTTCAGGAAGTCCGGATCGATTACAACGTGCAGGAACTTGTTACAGTGTCCCGGCTTTAGGTTACGTTGCTGCTCGTTGTGGTTCAGCAGCTTCAGACGGTCGGGATTCGTTAAGGAAAACATAATCAGATGGTGCTTGGCTTGCGATTAATGGCAATCAGTGGATAGACTGGTAGTATATGAACGACTGAAAGTATAATTGAACAGCAAACGTTATTAATGAATTGAACATACAAAGAGTAATGCTATGTTTTTACGGACCGTTGCAGGATAAGCCTACTATAATCGAGGCCTTAGTTTGATTAACGAGGGATGCTATTTTCACTACTTTACAGTTCTGTTGTTGTTTATTGTTCTATCATCTTTTGCGCCAACAGACGGCCTCACACATGACAAGGCCGTATGGAAAGAAAGATAATCAAAACAAAACTCACACATCACGATCATTGTGTGCGTGCAGTCGTGCGTTTGGTACGCGGTACGCACCAACCGCACGCACACCCCTGTAGCAGCGAAGCAAAACAATCCACAGATTGCGTATCCTTTTTCCGCGCAAGTGTGAGCGATCGGAGCGAAACGGAAACGACCGGAACCGTCGCCGTTTAGGGGATGGTACGTGGGAGTCACGTTGTAGAAGCGAGAAGGCTAAATCAATGCATTTTCTAATGCTAAAATGGCGTCTCGGTGGTGATTTCGGTGCGTGTGTGTCAAGTCGAGTGTTTTCATTGTCGGAGACGGATGGTCGGTGTTGTGCAATAGCGAACGATACGGGGCGCAAGTACGCGGGCACGGAACAAAACGTCATTTGAATATAAACGCGGACGGTGATGCATCGTTTCGCTGCCGATGGTGCTGTGCCGAAGATGTCATAGTGAATAGGTGGAAAAAAGGTTTCTTTCGATTGTGATTTGCGTTTGCGATGTTTTGGGCGTGTTTATAGCTACGGCAAGGATCTACTCTACTCTCAAACATCACTACGGAAAGGATGCAATTTTATCAGCTACGCATGCAATAGTAACAGCTACATGATGTGAACAAGAAAGTGGTCTTTCGTGCCTAGTAGCAGTAGTAGTGGTAGTAGCGGCAGAAGTGGGTAGCGTATTCAACCGTGCTAAAAACGGGGTGCACTCCACGGGGAGGCCGTATCAGGCTGGCCAGGTTATTGTTCGCCTTGCTCTCTCGGGAGCACCCTTAAATTGGGGTCGAAAAGTTTCATGATCGATAATACCGAAATGAAGGCGAGCAGCAGCGAGTGTGACATTTCGTAATCGTTGTCTAGAGTCTGTGCACCCGAGAGGGTCGCGCCTGTGTTGTGTGCTGTAGATTTGGATGTCGTAGGGCCAGCGAAAGATGAAGATACTGGGCAGAAGAGCATAGCAGGCGGCGCATCGCCTCCCACCCCCTCACCCTTTGCTAGTGTGATGTTCAATGGGCGAAAACCGCGACCATAGGTTTCTATGATTCAGTCGCACTAGAGTCTATAATAGCACCCCCGTGTGGGGTGAGCAGCGGCAGCTAGAGTGAGATGGGTAACAGATTAAAAGATTCACCCCGAACGAATACACCCCACTGAAAAGAAGACACTGCGAGAGCCTGTGTGTTTGTGGGTGCGTCCTGGTGTGCGTACTAGTAGTGAGGATAAGGTGGGTTTCGTTCTAGGGGATCTTTGAACCTTTGACCTCAGGAGACTATATCCCTGCGCCGGGGCTGTATCCGGGGCTGTGTGTTGGTGTGTGGGAGCGTGTGTTGGTGCTGTTTTTATCGCACAAGCTTAGAATGGGGTTGCACGCTTTGTGTGCGAAATACGTACTCTGCTTTGGGCGCATTGCGAGGGTTCGCCTGCTTTGTGACTCCTGTGTCCCCAGTTAGTTTACATCTCGCGCGCCCTCCGTGAACAGCACGGCGCGACGGTTCCTCGGATGAATGTGTAGTTACCTGCGAACGTACTGAAGTCTATCTACACGGTTATCGATTTTCCGAAGGGGGCGATTCGCCGAGGTCTCCACCTTGACGTAGAGCGTGGCGTGTTAATTGGCAAGACGTCGCCGACAGCTCGCGTCTGTGTGTGGTCTCAAAAGTGTTCATCTTACTTCTTTCCACAGCTCCTAGTGTTTAAGCATCCACCGATCCGATGCATGCCGTGCTTCGAAACTAGTCACATGAACTAAGCAGTGGTGATAAAAAGGTGCGTGCTGTGCATGCACTTACTACCCGCAAACATCATGAGTGCCACCGGACTATCGCAGCAATTCTGTGTACGATGGAACAGCCATCTGGGCAGCTTGGGAGCAGCCTTTCCACAGGTACGTACCGTGTTACACATTTCTTTTGCTGGCCGCGATTGGTTCCTTTGATAAGTTGTCCAAAAAACTAACCGTGTTTAGGTAACTATCAGACATGTGCAATGAGAAGGAAAAATCTACACTCGATTTTTAACAAGGGTCTTAAAATCTTACCACCCCTTTCGATATCGTTGTCGACAATTCATGCGTGCAAGCAAATCTTCCTACTACGTGCGATATCTTCGTTGCTCATCGCATCCTTTATCCTACACAACACTACTACTGCCATCACCACTACAAACACAACACCCCACCGCGACGGAACGATGGAGGGTGTGTTGTCAATGGTAACCAGCCTCTGCACGCTTGTGTGCGTTTTCATCATCGAAGCGCGCGTGGGGTTGTGTTGTTAAAGATGCGAAGATGAAACCATCGACACGAAAGGGCAACACTGGTGGCACCCTGTTTCTTAGCCTGGTTTTGTGGGACAGCACGGCTGTCCTTGCGACTGTGGCCGCTAGTGTACGCGGAGGCTAGCTACGGCCCAATTGGCGTCGGTGTAATAATAAGTACGTCAAACAAATGATGCAAAGGAGAGAAGGACAGCGACATGCGAGAATCGAAGCAGAAACAACGGGTGGGTGCGGAACAACGGCCTGCCCTCAAGCATCGGACACGGACCGCAAGTTCCTAAGGGGTAGCATTTAGCGCAAAGTGCATCGCAACTCGAAGGGTTCCGATTTTTAAAGGGCTGCTGAGCATAACCGTCGCGTCTCTTTCGGTTATTGTGCAGCTCTCGCTCTGGCGCTATCGTAACCAACGAAGGTCTGCGACCGACAGCATCACCGTGCGAAGAAGCACCCCTTGGTTTGGCTTAGTTCGTTTCCAATGTGGTCCATTTGTGCGACACGCGTTTCGATGATAGCACACCCTGGGGTTCCGTGAAATGTGATCATGCGCCGCTCTTCGGTATTTCCCATCTAGTTACATTCGTTCCCTTTTTTAATTCGCCCTCGCTCTATCGCTCTAGGCGCTCTAAGCTATGCCGTTGTATGTAATCTTGTACTGGGTTTAGGGTCGTCCAGTGAATGGTTTTGTCAGAAATTTCCACTAACTAGTAGGCTTTCGATTGAACAAAAAAAAATGCCGAAATTGCATAAATGTTCATATTGGAAGGGTTTGAACACATTTTTAAAGGTCACATACGGTCTAGAGTCTTAAGGTGGAGGGGAATTGTCGTTTGGAAGGACAACATTTTCTATTTTGCTATGAGAACATCCTTTTAGTTTTATTCCTGATTCGGGTGATACCTTTTTTTTTCCTTATAGAGGAACCCCTCAGCACCATTCATTGACCTGTGCGCTATATGGCTGTAAGGGTAATGAGGAAATTTGAACATTTTTCTTCTTTTTTTGGGTTACTTTGTGATGCTTCAGTCTGAGGTAAAGGGCATTCTTTGAGTCTGCGCTCAGTAAACGATGTTTCTATCGGAACTATTCCCTGTAGCGTTGCCTTGTCTGGGGTCATCGAACGTTCCAGGACTGATAATTATCATCCTTTTAAGAGGGTCCCTTAGCAATGAAAGAAGCCATAAAAGAATAAGTTTCGGTCGGTTTTTTAGCCCCTTTTGTTTTTGATGGCATGCGTTAGTTTAGCCGAATTTCCCCAACACAATGATTCTTATTTATAATAAAGGTTTTGTATAAATTTATGTGCATTTCTGTATCATTTCTAAACGATGTACGATCTGCCCTTTTTTCTGTTAATAAAAAAGGTTCTTTTCCAACGCAGAAGTGTAATTTAAAATTGCTTCCTGTTACTGTTTTGCAGCTATTAGCCGGTCAAAGATTCGTTGATGTAACGCTTGCCTGTGAGGGACACCAGGTGCATTGTCACCGGTTGGTGCTGGCCGCCTGTTCTACCTACTTCGAAAATTTACTCGGCGAAAATCCCTGCAAACATCCGATCATCATCCTACCGCGGGACATTAAGCTATGGGCCATACAGGCGTTGGTGGATTTCATGTACAAAGGAGAAGTGAACGTATCTCAGGCCGGGCTGCCAGATCTGATGAAATGTGCCGAAATTTTGAAGATACGCGGTCTCTGCGGTTCCGATGCAGCGCTAAACCTGAACCAAACACACAGCCCCCCTGCTGGCGGTGGAGGTAACAACTACCCGCCACAGCGACATCACAGTGCTGCCAGCAGCGATGCAGGTGACCTGGTGGAATTCAACCGCGATACAAATCGACATGGCGGCAGCCGTTACCAAAGTAAGCTTTGCAATGGAACCATAGCCAGTGTGATTGTTTATTGAATGTTTTTGTGCCTTTTTCTTCGAATATTTGTAGATGCAAGATCACAGCAAAGCAACGCACCTAGTGGACCAAAGAGACAGCTTTTGAATAGTTTAAACCTGCAACCTATTGATGCGGGAAGTCATCACCAGGATGATGGAAGTCATAGTGATAACGGGGAAAGTGGCAATGAAATGTGCATCAAAACGGAAGACTTAATTATCGGTAAGCGGGCGTTGAGTTGTGTTTTGGCTACAATTGTTCTGCACTATTTGTATTTCGTTAAATTGGTGCTATCTGTAGAGCGAGATTTAAATTAGCCTTTGTTCCTGCTTACAGATGACGATGACGACACAAGCAGGCCATGTGGCGATGAAGATTTGGAAATGGACAGTAATGAGAAAGGAGCTTCTGGTAAGTTTTAGGTTTATTATTTTCAGTATAATGTTGAACGATGTAATATACAATATTAATCGGTATAAAGTTTAAATACGATTAGTACGATTAGTATTAGTTCTACCAATGTAGTTCTACCAAATGTTCTCTAGCGATACACCCTTATATTTTTCTGTTGTAAACGCAAACAAAATGGAATTTACACTATACATTTCGTTACCGCATCGTTCTGCGTGCAAAAAAAAAATATTACATTGTAAACCCAGTTTGATTTTGTCATATCCTTGTGAAAGTTTGTCAAAGAGATAATTCCAAATCTCTGATCGTACAAATGGAGGTGCCTGGTTGTTGTTTGTTATGTACGCCTAATGCATACTATTTCATGTCGAAATTATCTGTAGACAACATTTTCACTAGTTTAGACTAGTTTACCTAACGTTCACCTCTCCATTGTGGCCATCGTAAGTGTTTCGTCTACCTTTCTCACACACTCCTTCCATTATAACATTGTATGACATCATCGCCTTCACTTAATCTCTTTTTCTCTCTATCTCTTTGGATTTAATTTAATGTTTAATGTTTTCCGTTACCTGTGTGTCTACTTGCAGACGCGATTCGCTGCGAGCAGTTCCTCGGCGTTCATGCAATGGATTCAGAGGATCGAGTGACCGATCGGGTTGGAAGTGATTCGATGCGGGACGCAATGGAGGAAGAGATGGAGGAGGGAGAAAAAATGATCGGTGATCGTAGAATGATGATGGAAAAGTCAGAACAGGCTCAAAATCATACAGATCGCGATGATTGCGTGCCGGACGATTACGATACGTTCACCCACGAGCACGAAGGCGATGATGAAGATGATGTTGATAATGATCTGATGGAGGTGAGAGAAGATACAGAAGAATCACTGACTACACAGGAAGGTGCCGATAGGATGGAAATGCGAAGAAAGGCAAAACAAGTAAGCGCCACGGTGCATCATTCCACCAAAAGCAACGAACTATTAGTACCCACCAGTTCCTCAACTCGCACCCTTTCTGCTTCCTCCGTGGTATCGACGTACAGTAATAGTGCCAATAAATCGGGAGAACCATTGCAACCGACCACGATGGAAGGTGGACAGCGAGCGAACGGTGCTCGTTCGATAGGTGCCGTGCCATCACTTTCTTCCATAAGCACCACACGAACGGTACCTAGCGGTTCCAGGGGGTCGATCCGTGTGAAGTCTATTGAGAATCTCTTTGAAAGTTATCATGCCAAACAATCACCAACCAAGTCTTCCCGTGACAAAAGAAAAAACACACCGCAGTCCTCGGTGCTGGTGCTGGGCTGCAGCGGTGCCAATATCAGTGACAATGATAGTGCCAGTGAACATCATGCAAGTGGTATTGTTTCATCACTGATCTACAACCGGAAAGATATGGACATTTACGTTAAACAGCAACAGCAGCAGCGAATTCTTAAAGCAACCGAGCGCCATCCCAACGCTGAAGGTATCGGAGACGAAACGAATGCTTCAACGGTAAGCGATGGAGATGGGTACGAGAATATAATATGTTCGCCCAATTTTCCTCAACTGAATGAAGTCGTCGGTGGTGGGTACAAGGCGGAAGAGGACGATGATGAAGAGGAGTACGGGGATCAGTACGCCATAGAGCTCTTGGCGGAAGAGATCGATAGCAGTATGCTCGCAAACGGAGGCGAGAGCGAAGGAGATGAAATCCTTTATAAACCACCTCCCTTAATGGCCATCGGTGCTGGTGCAAAGGGATCTCACTCCGGTAACAACTGTGCCAATAGCAAAACCTCCACTTTACGAACCTATGGAAGAACCGCAGCGATGGGTAATGGAACCGGAGCTACCTCGACGTTAACGATTCGCAAAATCGAGCGGGAGGCACGAGGCAGCGTTTCGCAAACAAACAGTTTGACCCGCTCGGTAACTCGTCGTCCCAGACTAACTGGCCGCACGAAAGAAGCTTTCCATCAGTTGCTAAACACGAACGGAACGCCACCACCGATCGCTTTCACACTGCGCAATCCGCGGGGTAATCAACCTCGCACATACAATACCGAAGCACTGTGGGCTGCCCTAATGGACGTAAAAGCAGGTGAAAGTATCTACCGGTAGGTATTTGATGAGCTCTCGTACCATGTACCGATATTTGGATTTGGTTTTTAAGAAATAACTAGCATTCATTTACTTTTCTTCTCGATAGCGCATCACAAATGCACAAAGTTCCTCGAAAAACGTTACGGAATTGGATGAAGCGTTGGGACATAAAGTCCGCTTACCCGATGCCAAGACAGTTGAAGGAAGCAGCCGAAAAGAAGCGCATCATTAAAGAATTGACAAGCCAAATACAATAGCAGCAGCAGCAACAGCAACGGTTGCAGCAGCTGCAACTGGGACAACACATGCAACCGATGCAACCATTGTTATGCCAAACGGACGATAACGTGTTGTTACAGTCCAACTTCCACTTTGCTAATCCTGCTAGTGCTGTTGTCGTACCGCCGGCAACAGCATCAGTATCAACCGTTGCCAATACTACTATACCAATAAGTTGGGGATAAACCCGCACTAAAAGAGGGGAAACGAGAGTGGAAAGTAGGGTTTCTAGAATCAGCCAAAAGAGAATCGAAATAACGAAACAAGCCAGAAACGTAAACAGCGCGTAGTAAAGGAGGTAACAAACATTATAGATATATATACAATAAGCAGATGAATGTACGTACGAATTCAAATGATGTTACACTGCGATGTACTAAAAGACATTGCGCAGGGAAGGAAATAGATGCCAAGATAAAGATAGTCCCAGGGAAATGAATAGTAAGAGAATAGATATATATACATGGTATTGCTATTATTATTTTACAAATCATATTTTACAGTGGCGTTGAGCATAGAATTTATCATCTTTCACTTTCCCAGAAAAGGTGAACCTTTTACGTGAGAGGAGTTGCAGCAATGGCAGCCATTGAACAACATGCAACATGGCAACTTAACTTTCCTTGAACCAATAACACTCCATTTGCCAAGTATGGTGAAGCACGATATATGGAATCGTACCATTTCCTATCGTATAGTCAGTAATACCCATTACTTTTAACCAAATAGTTTTGTATAAGTTTTTAACTGCACCCGTTGGTAAACGTTTGCTTAAGGGTAAATATTGCGTTCGAGTCCTTTTAAGCTGCCGCACGCACTGCATGTGACAAAAGAAATGTAAAAGTAAGCGGAATGATGCGGATTCGTATTTTATGAAGTTGTGTATACTAACGGCCAAAGTAAACGAAGAGAGGGAAAACATAGATTCTTTTAGATAAGTCCTAAAATCGAAAGTTATACTTTACCATCCACTTAATTCTAAACAAGTGATGGTTTTCTAGTCATCATCTGTTTCTTAAGCAGATAGTTTGAATTTGTTTTGTTTATTTCAAACCAGAAAATAGTCTAACCATTGAATGTGCTTAAAGTTTTAGTATTTTGTTCCAATTTTTTTTTGTTTTTTTATGCTTGTTTTTATTCGATGAAATCGGTGGCAATATAAATTTAATGCAAGAAGGTATAGTTTATACATAACTTAACATTTAGTTTGATTGTGATGGACTTTATTCAAAGCTCGAGCTATGCTCGACGAATCGGTTCCAATGCTTATGTTCAGTTACCTGTAGATTACTACATTTGTATTCCTTATCTCAATTATTCCCCTTTACATCGGAAATCAATATTTATTGTCACACGAAAGGGTATAATAAACCAAACTAAATCTCAACATTTGATACGAAATTAAACCGAATTCTAGTGAAATAGGGTTTTAATTGCCGTCGTACTTAGGTAATAGTTGTGCCGATAAATTAGTTCGATGCTAGTCGAACCAATCCATTTCTAGTAGCCATTAGTCGTCGCCAGTCGTTCGATTATTGCTCTCATTATCCTTTCCTACCACTTTGTAACGTTTATGGCGAAGGTGTTTATTTCTTGCCTATGTCCCTGATGGAAGTGAGAATGCAGGGGCTATACTACAGTAAATAGGCTATAGCGAACCGGTATGGAGAATAATGTTGAGTGAATCCTCACCTATTTTTTACAAAGGGGTCTTTGCGAAATCGTCTACAGACAAACAGATGGAACTTATGACAGGATATACCGAATATATTGTGCATACACAAAATCCAAACAAAGGAAATACCAGTAAACTATTTATAAGAACGCTAGCGGGATGTTTCACTTCAGTGCTGATGACATCGATCGCAAAAAAGAAAAAAATGCGTCCAAAAATATTTCATATAAATTTGTCTTCATACATGCGTGTCTATCTTTTAGCTTTACCTTCAGAATTTGCGTTGGCCAATGTAACATGCGAGTATCAGTCGAACACTCAAACGGGTCCACAAGACACCGGCTCTGCTGGTCGCCGGGTGCGCCGATCGGAAGAGATACTTAAACAGGCGGCGGAGTTCGTATCGCGCGGAGACACATTCCAAAACGTTAGCATCAAGTTTGATATTCCGATTTCTACTATTCGGTACGTAACTCCTATTGAACGAGTTCTAATGAAAAAAATGAATGCTTACTCGCTATATTGCTAATATTGCTTAATCGTTTCTCTTAGCTTCTACATGGCTCGTAAAGGTATACTCCCACAAAGAAAGCGTGGCCGAACGGCCATGTATCCGGGCAGTGTTACAAGTCGCCAACAAATGGCGTTAATGGACTTACCGGCAGCTCCTCCGATTATCCAGCAACCGAACCAGATTGATGTGCAGCAGTACAATCAGCAGCTAAATGAAAATATGATCATGGCTGACAGGCCTGCCCAATCTGTTAGTACTGCGAGTGTGGAAAAAAGTGCACTAAACGTTGGAAGTCGATCACCGTCACCGTCGGGCCCACCGTTTCATTTTGCAAACTACAAGCTGCCTGATCTACGGCCAGATCTGTTGTAGATTGGTACCTCACTTCACTGACCTCTGTATAATCGACGATCTCAAATCAATCAAGCTTATGTAGAGTAAAGGGATGTATATTTACAGATAACTATATGTTCAACTTACGTGCAAGCGCTACTCATTCTTAGATGAACTATTTTAGCTTACAATATACATTGTGGTGTAAAAATGCTTTAAAGATTTTTTAAAAATGTTATTAGTAGTTCACTCAGGTTTCATGATGAACATCATAATTTTAAAACAGGTTTGTCGAACCGAACGCTGATTTTGTGTTATAAAATGGTTTAATGAACCGACTACGGTGTGTATGTCCATACATTATAGAAGCAATAGGTGATGTGAAAAGGTCACTGCATTGCAATACTTTTAAATATATTTAAATTTATTCAGTTTCCACATTACACTCTGCCTATTGCTCCTTGTCAGGTGTTTTTTCATATGCTTTGCACTCCATCTTCTTGTGGTAAATTTGTTCTTCTAATTTGGCGCAAGCCTGCTCAATTTCGTAGTTTTTCGATACTAGCATTACCCACTGTGCTTCTAATGAGCGCAGCTTTTCGCCACCTTGCGTCTGCTTCGTCTTGCGAGCCCAATTTACGTCCTGGATTTCTTTCTTCACCTCCGCCAATCTGGCCTGACATTTCGCCTGCATCGTCACCAACGTTTCCAAGTAAGATTTCCACATCTCGCACCCATAATCGGCCATAAGTTCCAGATTCATGGCGCGTACGGCCTGATGTTCTAACTGCGCCATCGAATTGTCCACACTTTCGCCCCATGCCGATACTTCGTTCATCTTGCCAGCTGGTGGCGGTGGAAGTTCGTACCGTTTCATGCTGAGCGGTTCCATCGGGAGTCTGTTTTGAATGCGTTCGAATTCTGCAGTCATTAGTTCGGTCTCAAACGCGGTCGTATTCAGGGCCGGTAAATGTTCTAAATAGTTTTTCGTTGGCCTATATCGGCGGCATTCTTCCTCTACCATAGCGATTGCCTGCAATGCAAACAAACTGTATCAGTATGAGATGTAGTTGAGTATGAAAAAGTTCGTTATGTACCGCTTCCCGCACGCCAGGATCATCGTAGCCTAGGTCGATGTATGGTAAAGCATCTACTAAAACTTCACCGGCCATTTTATTGGGAAGTTCTGTTTCAATTTCAGACCACCGATTCTGTTGAAATGAGCAACTGTTTCGCAGCGTTTGGTTTTTTTATGTTTGACAACAATTATTTTGACAGTTTGTACATGCGTGTGTGTATCGAAAAGGCTTTCCGCTATAAACATGGCCAGAAAGGCTTTTTTGCAGGAAAACAATTTCATAACATTTGATCCACTCGTGGTTAAACAAAATTCATTTTAACACAGAAGCACATTTATTACAAATGGTAGTAAATTCAGATAGTTTTCCATCGTGTACACACGGTTATTCCCCAGAATATGCAATTTTAGAAATATTTAACACGCCACTGAACTGAAGGTCCGTCTTGTTGACAACTGTCAGGGAAAAGCCGGACCGGGGTGCTTCCGCTTTGAATAGTTCTTTTTCAGTCCCCCGTGGCATGGTGGACGTGCTTTATTGGAGCAGCCAACAAAAATCGTAAAAATTTGGGTGTAAACTTGTACGAAAATGGTAAGTGCACACGGTAAACGATGGTCCAAACCTGGGGCAGCCGTAGAATGATTCCGTAGTTCCAGAAATGGAATTGAAAGTAGCCATATTGTAGTGTGTTTGTGTGATCCGCGGATGCTACCACAATGAATGCGGTGTAGTGGCTTACACCGATTCACATTGAATCCAGGCCGTCGCTGAAGTACGATTATGTGCGATGGAAAAATTGAACATTCCCCAACTGTTGATGAATGGTGAAGTGCCGTCGTTATTGCTGCGGTTGATATTGAGCATGGATACCTGGATACCATGGATGACTGCGTCGTGCCCTAGACGAGAATACCGGAAACGTGTGTTGCATGAGATGAAAGGATAGCAAAGAAAATTGTTTACCGCACTGCAGAACATTTCGATGTGAAGAGCTGTGAAATTGTTGTCCATTTGTGTCCGTTCGCGGCTTTGTGATTCCTATCGATAAATTGTTTTCTAATAATATGCATGTATGTGTGTGTGTTTATCTTTGCAGAGTTTGACGGCAGCGCGCCCTTTGGTCAGTGTGTACACTGACAAAAATGAGGCGGTGAAGGACAAGGGAGTTGCTTTGCCAGCAATTTTCAAGGCTCCGATCCGTCCGGATGTTGTGAGCGAGGTGTCGCAGCTGATGCGCCGTAATCGTCGCCAGCCGTACGCTGTTAGTGAGGCTGCCGGTCACCAAACGTCGGCTGAATCATGGGGTACTGGCCGTGCCGTGGCTCGTATTCCGCGTGTTCGTGGCGGTGGTACTCACCGTTCCGGTCAGGGTGCGTACGGTAACATGTGCCGTGGTGGACGCATGTTTGCCCCGACCAAGACCTGGCGCCGTTGGCATCGCAAGATCAACATCAACCTGAAGCGTTACGCTCTGGTTTCTGCTCTCGCCGCCACCGGTGTACCTGCTCTGGTGCAATCGCGAGGTAAGTTCTAGTAGCCACGGATTCCTTGTTCTTTCTGCTTATCATCGTTCGCTAATAACTGTGCGCTTTTATCGTAGGTCATATCATCGATGGAATTTCTGAGCTGCCTTTGGTAGTTTCCAACGACATCCAGAAATTCAAGAAAACCAAGCAGGCGGTAACTTTCCTGCGCCGGTCCAAGGTTTGGGCTGATGTACAGAAGGTGTACAAGTCGCAGCGTCTGCGTGCCGGTCGCGGTAAGATGCGCAACCGTCGTCGCATCCAGCGTCGTGGACCGTTGGTGATCTACGACCAGGATGAAGGTCTACGCAAGGCGTTCCGCAACATTCCCGGCGTAGATACGATGAAGGTGTCAAAGATGAGCTTGCTGAAGCTGGCTCCTGGTGGTCATGTTGGCCGTCTGTGCATCTGGACCGAGTCGGCGTTTGCTAAGTTGGACGCTTTGTACGGCACCTGGGAGAAGAGGTCCCGCATGAAGAAGGGTTACAATCTGCCAACCCCGATCATGGCCAATACCGATCTGGCCCGTTTGCTGAAGTCGGACGAAATCCGTCGTGTGCTGAAGGCCCCGAAGAGGAAGGTTCATAGACATGTGCGTCGTTTGAACCCGCTGACCAACACACAGCAAATGTTGAAGCTGAACCCGTACGCCGCCGTGACGAAGCGTCGCGCTCAGCTGATGACGAAGTTGCGCAAGTGTGAGCGTTTGGTGGCGAAGGCGGAGGCCAGCAAGAAACCACTGGATGCCAAGCACCAGGCTGTTGTCTACATCGAGCAACAAAAGCGACGAGTGCAGCGAGTGCAGAAGCGATTGGACGCGCGAAAGACGAAAGTCGATAAGAAGTTGGCTGACTACAAGACCGCCAAGAAGGCCGGAAAACTGCCGGAGAAAAAGAACGCGAAAGCTGGCAAGAAAGTCGTGAAGAAGGTCGTAAAGAAGTAAATGCAAGAACGCTGGTTTGTTCCGGTATGCATACTTTATCGGTAACATGTTCTAATTTCCATCGACAGAAATAAAACCGTAAAGCCATCAGTCCTTACAGCTGTGGTGGAAAGAACGTTGCATTAGTTTGTTTCACTGTCCCAGCAAAGTGGCATATCATATATAGGAAATAGAAAAGTGTGGAAATTATTAAAATTATTAATTAAAGTGCGCATGTTTTTGCGGGAAATTCTTTAATTTCCTGCATGAACTTGGTCGGGATAGCTTCACTTGGAATTGATGGATTTTTCTCAAACGCCAGTGTGGATGAATTCGTCCAGCATACGAGAGCTGCAGAATAATATGATCCTCGTATTAATATTGCTTTCTATATCCTGGCATTACTCCTGAGTCTTCTTGAGTCATATCAGAGTGTTTACCTTGTGACAGCTAGGTTAAGCGTCGGCTTGTCGCTTAAGCTCGGAAACCAGTACTAACCACCCTCCTCCTTCTTCACTCTTTCTTGTACCTTTCAGCAAGTAATCTTTCTTCAAACAAATGAATGGATTCGGAAACATAAGAATTCTTCCATAATGACTCTACATTAGATGCAAATTTGACCTGTCTTTCATGCAGTCCAGTTGTAACTTCGTTTATCCATCCAAACATCTTGAGTCTTGTGGCGGAAACATTAAATCAAGAACTCATTCCACCGCTATTTAATATTTCCACAAATCAGGGTTTGAATTCAACAATTCAAACAAAATCAACTATTAATATAGCTGCTTGGTGCAGGATTAGTAAAAAAACAACGATGATTTTAAACTCTTCCCGAATTTTTTTAGTACCACATTTCACATGTAGAGGTGCTGTACTTCAATCGCATTTGCTGTCAGTTTTGTTTGTTTACGAAAGTTGCAATTTCTAAACAGAAAGGAATACGAAAACAATTTCGCTGTGTTTCTACAATTTTGTGCAGCAATGGATATTCTAAAGGCAGAAATAGCTAAAAAAAGAAAGCTGCTAGAAGATAAAAAGCTTGTGGTATGTGCCATCGTTGCCTTTATCATTGGTCGCATGTAGTAACGACTGTCTGTTCGTACCATTACAGGACGCGAAAAAGAAATTTTTCAAACGTGGTGAACTTTTGGCGCAGGAAGAGGTTGAGTATCTCGAAAAGAGTGGATTGAATAAATTTGAAGGAGCTACCAGCAACGGCTTGGCCGAAAAAGATGGCCAATCGACACTGGGAGTTGACCCAAAATATGATTTCAAAAAGCTACCACGGTCGGAAGTGATCAGAAAGCTACGGGAACGGGGCGAACCTATCTTGCTGTTTGGCGAATCGGAGAAAGAATCGTGCCATCGGTTGCACCAGCTGGAAATATCAACCCCGGAAATCAATCGAGGCTTCCGCAACGACTTTCAGGAAGCGATGGAGCAGGTCGACGAGGAGTATCTGAACGAAATTCTTACCTCAAACGGACAAGCACCTGGTATGGGCAAAGCGAAAAATTCCAACGAAGATTACGCCATAGACGAGAGTGTCACTTACGAATCGATACAGGAAATGGCTGTTCGGTTAGGGCGCAGCGGAAAGGATCACGACTGTCACGTAATAATGACGCTCATTCAGTTCTTGCTCAAAATGTGGAACGATCAGTTGAGTGCGGTGACGGCCGCAGAGCGGATGGCTACCAAAGGCAAAATAGCACGGGCTACGTTTGAACAGACGCGACTATATCTGAAGCCGTTGCTTCGTAAGCTGAAGAACAAAACCATCCCCGAAGATATTCTCGACAGCCTCACGGACATTACGAAAAGCTTACTGAAGCGGGACTATATCCATGCAAGTGATGCTTATTTGACAATGGCCATTGGAAATGCACCCTGGCCGATCGGAGTCACTATGGTCGGTATTCACGCACGTACAGGACGTGAAAAGATTTTCTCGAAAAACGTTGCTCACGTCATGAACGATGAGACACAGAGAAAGTACATACAAGGGTTGAAACGATTGATGACTAAAATGCAGGAGTATTTCCCAACCGACCCATCGCGGTGCGTGGAATACGTTAGTAAAAAAGATAGACAAGATTAAATGTAAGTCCGAAGTACAAAAAAAAAATATTTGACGAAATTATTCAATATCCGGACATGATTGTTTTGAAATTGCTTATGTACCATGCATCTGAAAATAGCGTTAAGGTATTAGATTAAAGTTTTTTCATTGCCAAATGGCTAATACACAGACCAGAGTATTGACAATAAAAAATAATACACTTTATTTTCCGTTTGAACAATGAATATGATTCGATAGATTTATGGTACTAACGGTAAAACATGTATGTACAATCATACAACAACAGGATACTTAAGAAAGTTGTTTGGCTCGATTTGTTGCTCGCTCCACTGCGTTCATAACGGTGCCGCGCATCGATCCCTCCTCCAATGCATGCACTCCATGTATAGTCGCTCCACCGGGAGAACATACTTCATCCTTCAGAACGGCAGGATGTTTCCCGGTATCCAATACGGTCTTTGCCGCACCCATCACTGTTTGGGCGGCGAGTTGCAGAGCCATTGCACGTGGAATTCCCTGTTTCACTCCTCCGTCGGCCAGGGCTTCGATAAATTCGTATACATATGCTGGCCCACAACCAGCCAACCCGGTAACGGCGTCAATTTGGTTTTCCTTCACTTCGTAAGCAAGTCCAAGAGTTCCAAACATAAACTTAACGTTTTCGTACAGAGCATCGATAACATCGGTGGAGCACGAACGACAAAACACTATACAACCAACGCCTACTTGCATCGGCGTGTTAGGCATTGCGCGGACCAGCTTCGAACTATCTACCAATGGCAGATTTTCCTTTAAGCGATCAAGCGTAACACCTGCCATTATAGAAACAAATAGTTTAACGTGGAAATTTTTATCATTTTCAGCTACAAATTTAATGTCCCCCACTATCTGGAGGAAAATTTGTGGCTTCACGCAGATAAAAACAACGTCCGCTTTGGAAACTATCTCTTTGTTGTTCGTGGTAACGTGCGTAACCCCCAGTGGGCACCAACGGTTTCGCAGATTTTCAAGATTTGTGGCCGAAACCCAAATTTTTTCCGCTTTCACGACACCTGAGGAAGAAACGGATTGGAATGCATAGTGCTCGGGAAGGATACAGTATTGTTGCATTGGATACAAACCTTTGTTGAGCAATCCAGACGCAATAGCATAAGCCATATTGCCACCACCAATGAAACCGATCGTTTCGTTCAGTGGTAAAGCCATTTTTATACCGTCGTAAAAGTTGCGAATAAAGGATACAAAATTCTTCACTGCATTCACAGTGAAAGTAAGTTTTCGATTCACCCACACGCAGCCGATATCAAGGGCAACTATGTTGAGGATAAACAATCAACAGAATCGTATCCGTGTATCAGCGACGCAAGCCTACGTATCTCGATGTTATCTAATCAACGCGTATTTAATTGTGTCGTCGATTTCCCTTTCCGCGATAGAATGCGAATGACAGCTGATTTGTTTACAATTTTATTTTTTTATTGCACTGCCAACATTGCACAAAGGGCTGTTCATTTGGTCATTGTGAGTTGCAATATTCCAAACATCCTTCATGTACGGCGGTGCGGTGAAAAATTCGTGAAGCGAAAAAGAAAAGCTAATTTTAAAAAGGCCGCTTGTAGTACCAAATTACCTAAAATTTTACCCGTCTATGAATATCCGCGCAAATAATAACTCAGAAGTCGTTGCATAAACATCATAACCTCACAAAAGCAAGTCGTGAGCTGAAAAAGATTAGTACCGATCCAAGGACTCAGTAAATGTGTCGCTCTCCAACATGGCCGGTAGATTATCTGTCATCAAATCAGAAAAAGAAATTCATCGTTTTGTAACTGGTGAGCAGATAGAATTTCTACGCGGACAGTTCCGTTGCCGCAACGACCATCTAACCTTGGTGGAATTGCGTGAATTGCTGTGCGGAATCGGACTGGAATACACGGATGAGGAGTATCGGAACTTGTGTCTGCAGATAAACACCGACCACGATGAGTACTGCCAGTGGGATGAATTTATCAGCTATCTTATACTCGGCTTTCAGGACGATGATCCACTGGGAGTAAAACAATCGCTTGATCCTCCTATTTCGGGCGATCTTTGTCTGAAGTTGCGCCGCCAGGTGTACACTATCACAAAGATCGATTTTTGTCCAATGGTGTACTACGTAAGTGAGCTCAGTATTTTAAACTTCGAATCAGTTATTGATAGAGTTCTCATGCATTCAGGACGGCAGTATTAGTTGGTCGCAAGGACACTGGATAACAACGTCTCGCGAGGGTGTGATACAATTTTGGACGGAAGACTGGAAACCGGCCATGACGGCTAGAACGACACCGTCGAATTTGAAACGATCCAAAACTTGGGTGCTCGAAACCGTTCCTCTTCCAGATGCGAGTATGTTCTGCGTGGCTGGACTGGAAACGGAGCTACGCTTCTACGATGTCGTTGCGTCGTCCTTCACGTTGAAGCTGGTGATTGAACGACTTCCACATCCAATTAGTGCAATGGCGTATCGTTTTAACCATCTCGAACCTGGCAAGCTTATCACGGGTGACTACGACGGTCACTTACGCTTGTTTGTGTTTCATCCCGAACGAAAAGCGACATCATCGAGTGAAACATTTGGCACAATCACGCGCGTTACCCTACAAGATGTACAATGCGGAAAGTACTCACCGTTGGAGTGTATCGATTATGGACGTCTTCTACCCGATATAGTACGGTCGATACGGTTTGTTGATAGCCTGGGAAGCTTCGTAGCGTGCGCGGAAGAAAATCCTCTAATTGCCACTCGAGCCCGATCACGTTCGGAACAACCATGCAGCATGATCATTCGCTCACTGGATCTTTCTGTTGCATTGATGACGAGGTTTTACGTTCCACGTGGTGTGACTTGTTTCGCGTTTGAACCCTCCAACGAGCTGCTTGTTTCTGGTGGACCGGATTGTGATCTTCGTTTGTGGGATATACACCGACCTGATAAGCCGTCCGTTGTGCTTGTAGGGCACACCTCGAGCATTACGTTTGTTTTCCTGCAAGATAATGGCGAGAAGATTTACAGCCTTGATCAGAAGAAGATTATCAAAGTGTGGGATGTGCGCAATCGGGTCCTGTTGCAAACGTTTAGCCAGTTTTCGACCGTGCTCGTGAAAGGCACTCCAGCCTGTGCGTACTACAATATGCGTGAGCGGGAGCTTGTCGTAGCCAGCAATAAGCTATTTGTCACGGCCTGCTGTCCTGAGATTGCGCTGGATCGTACAGATGGCGATAGTCATACCAAGCCCGTATCGGTGCTGTTGTACAATGATCTGTATCAACTGGTAGTCAGCTGCGGGTTCGACAGTTTCATCATAGTTTGGGACCACCGGTTGAATCGAAAGATGACGATCATCACGGAAGCGCACACGCAGATACGTAATGGAGTGCTGGAACCGGTAGAAATCACGGCAGCGTGCTTTGACGGGAAGCAGCAGCTGCTATTGACCGGTGCACGCAATGGTTCGTTAAAAATCTGGAATATTAGTGGCCGAACGTGCATGCGCACGATACAAATGGACGACGATTGCGAAGTGACAGCCGTATTTTGGCAAGCGAATCGTATTCTAGCAATGGGCTGGAATCATCGGGTCGTAGAATTCGCTGCGTTCACGGAGAATGATGAGTACCCGCGCGGACTGCAGTGGCGCAAACTGCACTCGGATGATATTCTTTGTGCGGCGGTCAGTGGTTCAATGCCTGGCGTGATGGCCACTTCCAGTTACTCTGGGGAACTGGTTTTTTGGATGCTGGAAACAGGCCAGCCGTACTGCCGGTTTGACGCAACCAATCCTCGATCACGAGTGCCGATCTTATTCCGCGAAGCTCCGGAATCAAAACCTCACAAATTGGCTCCAAGGCGGTCTATGTTTGCAGTAGCTTCTGGACACTTGGCGCAGCGCCGTCTGTCCCGGGTCGTAATGCCATCCGGGTTAGAACAGATGCGACGGCTTTCGATACAGTCATTGCTGTTTCTCCCAAACCGTCCGATGCTTGCTGAGTATGGAACAATGGTTGGTTCGCTTGATAATGGAACAGTCCAGGTGTGGTCGCATCACCCAAAAGGAGGCTTCAAGGGACAGTTTAATGGAATCCATATGGCAGGCGATAGGATAATAACGCTGGCAACTGACAAAGCAAACAGATTCCTTTTCACCGGTACAGCATTAGGATACGTTAAAACGTGGTACATTGAAAATTGCTGGTGAGTATATTTGACTTGTAATATTAAGCAATTTGAAATTGAATATATGGCTTTAAATGTATCTTCAATTATAGGATACCGAACGAAGACAAATTCCATGTGAATAAACCGGCGCTACGAGTCATGTTTCCATTTCTACTTAACGATGTTGTACCGGGTCGTGCTAAGCGGTCCGCCAAAGATCAACCCAAACCATGGCTACTGAATTCCTACCAAGCGCATTGGACCTGTGTTACTGGCCTGATATATCTAGACGCTACGGGCCTGTTGTTGAGCTGCAGCAGTGATCGCACTATACGCCTGTGGACCCTCGCAGGACGCTACATTGGCCTGCTGGGTAGCCCAGTAACCTGGGAACCATTGGCGACTGATTTACCTCCGCCAGAAGGCTATCGTTTCCGTATTCCGCCGGATTTGCAGCGAGAGGTAAGTTTTACCACGGCGAAAGTGTTACGAGGTGGGAAAGATTTCCCACGAATACGAACCATAAGTGGTGGAGGTGGCTTAACAAGCAGTGGAATTGTTTCGGCTGATCGACAAAAGCACACACCAGCGATAGAGACGTACGGTTGCGCGCTAGTTGAACCGATAGTGAATACAACTGTGCTGAAACTACCATCCAAAGAACCGAAATTGCGGACGATAAAATTGGAACACACCTATCCCTCGTTGCCGTTGTATGGGCACATGGTACAGTTTCCCATCAAAGCAATAGAATATTCGGCACAACTTGAACTGATACTGAAAAGAACGGAAATGCTAAAATTTAAAGAAGAACCGCATGACCGCGATCCATGAAGTTGGTCACGGCAGTTTTTTGATGGCTTGGAAAAAAAACGGATGATACGACAAACACATTTTTATTTAAAAGTAATCTCAAATTGAGTAGGTTTTTATTGCTGTATTTGGACGCTTGTTGCGCTTCCACGCAATTGTAAGATTAAAATTGGCTGCGATGATAGAAACCCATTTTCCTACGCTCATTGCATTGCATTGTACGATTACAGTCTAACGGAGTACTATAAATATCGCCCCGTTCCTCGAGCGTGATTGCATTTCCCTCTAAATGTAACCATAGTACGGTAAGCATGTAGACCTGTTCGGAATCCACTTACTACGGGCAGTTTATCGTTCAGTTCTGTGGCTTTATAGGCACTCTCTCTATTCAGAAACGATATATGTGAGCGTCAATATTCGTACATGGTTGAGGATGTTCAACCGTTCGCTCAACACTATCCTCCGTGGAACTTGGTATATTAGGTGTTTCAACTCTGAACGTTCCTAAGCACGAGCACGAGCGGCTTACTAGTTAAATGACTGTATATATTTACACACTATAGCCAACATTTCGCCTGCGGTACCAACAAGTTACGTTGGTACAATGTTTAACTAACTATTTATAACGGAGAGAGTGGTTTTCTCAAAACGGTGGTATACTCTCCAGCGTATCCTTAGCGCACCAATCCCTTCATGCGCACAGCGAATAAATATAAAATTGCGCAATCATTCATTACCATTCATGCTTTGCAATGTCTTCGTTTGTTATCTATCTACTGCTACTATGATACACGATTTTGTTTTAAAAATTGCATACTTATCTATTCTGTCGTTAAAAAGGGAGTTGCTTACGCTGGCAACTATTGGCATAAAACGTAGAAGAGAAATTAAAACGATAGTCAATAAAATGCCACATATGTCACAATATTTTACAGCGGTATGCTAAACCTATTCGAAGTGATGATACAGTTTTCGTCGTGTCCGTTCGTCAACACCGGCCCCACGTGGTCCTCTTAAGGCATGGTTGAGATAACCTTGTCGTCGAGACCGAGCCCGAGTGTGTTACGTGCTCGGATCGCTGGAACCCGGCTTTACAGCTCGGTAGTAGTTTCCGCATCGGATCGATCTAGATCGTTTAGATAGGAGAAGGACAACTGGTTGTAGTCCCGTTTGCCGAAACTGACGTTTTCGTTCGTAGCGCTGATGTGGTTCAGCTGTGGTTGCGATTGTAGATCTCCGTTTTGTCTGTAAGGTAAGAAACGCAATTCGTTCAGTTTAACTGCCCGTTGTGCCGGAAGGATCAGCAGTAACGTTTAGCTTACCGTATGTGAAACAGAGGATTCGTTATTGGCACATCATTGTAGCGATTGTTCCGACCGAGCGTGTTTGTCACTATTTCTGTCCCGACGTAACCGCCACCGTTGTGCATCTGGTGATGGTGGCCCTGGTTAAGGTTGATGTTGTTCGATGCATGGTTGGCATTGTTGTGCGGTACGTGGTTGATGTTCCGCTGGTTGCGGCCAAGCGTGTTGAACGTGTTGTTCTGGGCCATGGTTAAATTATTCCTGTTGAGCGTATCACCATACCTGTTGCAGATAAGTCAGAGAAACACAATCAGAACATTTCTTCCATCAAAACGGCATATGCTTCCTGCTATGAAGTTACTTACCCATTGATGTAGTTATTGCGTTCGGATTTTATGCGTCCGAGGGTTAACGTTCCGGGCACCGTTCCATTCCCTCCTACTCCGCCGGAAACCAGCGGATTCAGATAGTTGTTGCGGTTCATCTCGAGCGTTCGGTTGAGCGTGTTTTGGCGATTGTTGATATTGAGATTGTTGTTGTTTTTAGTGTTATTGTTATTGTTGCGCTGCAGTGTGCCAACAACAGCGGTCGTTGCGTCGGAGTTTGTAGGACTGTGTTGACCTGCGAGAGTGAAAAGGTAAAAAAACCTTTAGTGCATCAGCATCACAGTGGAGGTAAAAGCAAAAAAAGGTAATTGACACTTTAAAAACGTTTTGAACTGACCATTTTCTTTGTGTGTGATGTAGCTAACATTGTCGAGGCTGAAGGCATGATTTTTGGCGCTAAAGTCAAGCTGCAAATCGTCACCCTCGTCCGCAAGTGGAACAGCCATGGCAAGGACCTGCGTTTCGTACTCTTTCAAGCTGGTCGGATTCTCCGACGGGGCTTGCTGTTGGGAATTGATCATTACCGGATCGTAGCGTACGGGGCTAGCGGGAGCAGTATACTGGCGCATTCTTTGCTTAAAGTTTTTGTATCTACACGGGTCGAAAGAAGGGGCACAAGGCAACAGAAGAGTTAAGGTGAGGATCAATCTAGCAGGATTTAATTTTGCTTTCTGGAATTATTGGCATGCGCTACTTACTTGGACCAAGATATGCAAATGTATACGATTCCGATCGAACCGAGAATAAGTATTACGATGGCAACGGCAATGAGTGCAAACGGAAAGACGTCATCATTACCGACGATGGTTGCTTTGATTTTCTGTATAGGCAGCTTCGGTTCGATCGGTCCGAAAATGCCCTGTGCCGTAGCACGTGCAATACTGGATGCTTCGAAATTGATCTGGGACAAGATTGCCGGTGCGAAGACGCGCTTGGCGATTGTGCTTGAGTTTCGCTCGAGGATGCGTTCCGTTTGCGGATCGACGGCGTAGAACCTGGCGAAGAGGAATGGGATATCATGTATTGCACAATGGAGTAACTTATTTGCTTACTATCGATATGATTCGATACTTACCATACATCGGTCGCTCCGGCCATCTCCTCCGCAGTGCCATTTTCGTTCAGCACTTTGCGAACGCTAAACCTTTCGATGCCTGTGATCAGCCCGTCGGTTTTCTCGTGCAACAGCTCCTCGAGATTGCGTGCATGGCGACGCATATCTTTGGGATTCGAGTCCAGAAACACAAGCGTCATTCGATTGATGTCGGCAATTAGGTTAACCACAATGCGGGCCCGCGCCTTGTGTACCGTGCCGCTGGTGGTGTTACCATTATTGTCACGCGCTTCCACCAAAAACACGAGCGGCATCTGACGGACACTCTGGAGGGATTTCTGAGTCTTGAGCATCCCGGTGTCCTCGCTGATGGTGAAGTACGAACTCGGCGCATCGTCGTGCGGGATCTCGTTCAACTGTTCGTCCACGTCCACCAGCGTGTACTTGATCTGACCGAACGCTCCTACGTCACGGTCGATTGCCTTCACCTGCAGCAAAGGTGTTTCGATGTCCGCATCGGCATTGATCACAGCGTAGTACGTGTCGTTGCGCGTACTTTGCTGATACGTCTTCGGCAACACAAACTGTGGCACATTGTCGTTCTCGTCCTGCACGATCACCTTTACGGTGGCCGAATTTTTGTGCTGGTTTACAAAATATTTGTTCGATGCTAGCCGAACCTCGAGCGTGTGGCTGGTGGCCGTCTCGTAGTCTAATGGTGCGACCAGTATCAAGGCGCAGGCATGATCTTCAATAGTGACGCGGAACAGTTTCTGCTCATTATTGCCATCCCCTACCAGCTCGCAGCTGAAGCCACCGTTGTGTTTTGTGGCTTTCTTAGAGTTGATGATTTGAATGAGCTTAATTGTCGCATTTACGCCGGTGGACTCGGGCACGCTTGTAGTGTAGCTGTCGTCACTGAACGCGAGTCCCTGCACCTCGAGGTTCACGATACCACCATTCTCTAGGCGCGATTCGGCAGAATCACCATTGGGATTGGCTGGGATATGGCCAACATACACGGGAAGCGTCGAAACACTGCTCAGCTGCGGTTCGCCCATATCAAACGCCCGCACATCAATCAGATACTCGCTGTCCTCCTCCTTGCCCAAGTCATCACGTATCCGCACGATTCCGGAATCCGCATCGACCTGGAAGTACTTGAGGGCTTTGCCGCGACCGACCAACTCGTACCGCACCACGTTGCCTGGCGAGGATCCGTCACCGTCGACGGCCGGCATTGAACCGACGATTGCACCGATCGGCAGATTGTCGTTGATACTGATCGGTTCGGGGATCGATACGAATACGGGCGGAATGTCGTTCCGATCCTCCACCTCCACCATGATCCGGATGTAGTCGCCCGGGTTGGTGCCATTGTTTTCCAGCGTACCCACAATCAGCTCGTGCATCTTATCCTTCTCGTAGTCCAGCCCGCGAATCGTCTTTATCTGGCCCGTTCGGGCATCCACCTTGAACAAATCGCCCGGACCGCGCTTCAGTGCGTACGTGATCTCGGGTTTCGTGTCCGGATCGAATGCACGCACCGTGGTGACCGTCATATCAGGCACATTCTCCGGTATTTTTATCTCCACAGTTGACTCCATAAACCGGGGCACTTCGTCCGGCATGTCGCGCACTTTCACCGTCACACTAGCCGTCCCGAGGCGCGGCTCTGGTGCACCGTCCTTTGCCGTCACGACGAATCGGTACTCCTTCTGCTTCTCGTAGTCCAGCGCCAGCTTCGTGCGTACCTCGCCCGTCTTGGAATCAATCTTGAACGGAATATCCGACGGAATGGTGTACGTAATCTCCGCGTTCATACCTTCGTCGGCATCGGTCGCGTGCACCGTTCCAATTGCGACGTTCTCCTTACCCTCGTCCACCGCAAACACGTACGGCAACTTGCGTTCGTCAAACTCCGGATTCTTGTCGTTAATATCCGTGACCTTGATGTTCACGGTGGCGCTGCTCGCCAGTCCGCCGTTGTCTTCGGCTCGTACGATCAGCTGATAGCGCGTCAGATCTTCCCGATCAAGTTTGCGGATAACGCTTATCACGCCACTGTCCTTGCCGATCGAGAACTGGCGCAGATCGTTACCGGTCGTGATGGCGTAGCTGACCGGATCGTTCTCCGGGTCTTCCGCTTTGAGTACGATTACGGTCGAATTGATTTCGGCTCCCTCGCTGACCTGCACCTCGTACACCGGTTTGGCGAATCGGGGTGGTTTCGTGTTTGGTCCGGGTGTGATTGTCACCTCAACGATGGCTTGGGACGACAAACCGCCCACATCCGTGGCCTGTACCGTGATGCTGTACTGCTCACCGGCGTTCAAACGCGTCCGGGTTTCAATCTCACCCGTGGCAGAGTCGATGGCAAATTTGCTTGCACCGTTGTTGGACACGTGGAAGATCGAGTAGGTGACGACGGCATTATCGGCTGCATCGTTATCGGTGGCATGAACCTTCGTCACAAGCCGTCGTCCGTCGCCGGCCATCAACGTAACCGGGGCGACCATTGCCAGCTTTGGCGCGTTATCGTTAACGTCGCGCAAGTGCACCGTAAGGCTCATCGGTGCGCTGGCGGCATTACCGTTCGCTTCCCGCGCCACAACCTGGAAGAGATATTTGCCCGGACCGGGCGGATCGCGGTCCAGTCCTTCCTCGTTAACGCGCAGTATGCCTTCCTTCGATACGGTGAACGACGGTGTCGTTACCTCGTAGATGTACTCCATACCTTCACCGTCCGGGCCGAGATCTTGATCGGTGGTCGATAGCTTAATCGGTTGACCCTGCGCATCCATAACCACCGTTCCGATTGGGGAGTTTTCATCGACAAACCCCTCCGTAGCGGAGATACTGATCATCGGTGGATATGCATCGACCGGCTTCACGTGAATCGACAGTTTGGCCGTGGTGTAGCGCTTCATATCGGAGACCTCCTCCGCCTTGACGATGATGTCGAACTTTTTCGCCGTCACCGAACCATCGACCAGTTTCGTCTGCTTCAGCACACCGGTCTGGGGATCGATCTCGAAATAATCACCGTAGTTGCCCGGGATGCCGCTCAGGAAGGTGTACCGAATCGGTGCACTGATTGTGTCGAGATCGACCGCCTGAATTCGCTCGGGTGTTACCGTCAGTACGCCCTGCAGTGTGCCGGCCGGTACGGAAGCGCTGTACTCCGGATTGAGGCATGCCCCGTCCAGCAGTACGCATCCGCGGTAAATAAAGGACGGGTCCTGATCGTCCGAGTCGGCAATGTCGATCGTTAATGTTGTTGTAGCAGATAGGCGTTCGCTGGCGTTTCGTGCACGATCCTAAAAATATATACATATACGGAGGTTGATTATTAGAGTCTCTTCAATGGTAATAGTAAATGCGATTAATTGAATTTTATAACAAGTTCATCTGGTCGCAATACACACACACACACATACACGTATTGCAATGAAAAGAAGCGTTGTGAATACAGTCTTTAAATGGGAGCTGCAATGCCCAATAGCTCCAAGCAGAGTTAAAGGTAAAGGTGTGTCATCTTCTGTAAAAGCTATTCTGAGTGATTGCTGTTCGTTGTTGGAGTGCCATTTTGGAATATTCATTACCATTCATTGAAAGGGAAATCGAATCGGTAACTGTTGAACTCCCCTAGGGAGTTGAAACGATTGAAGTTTTATCGGTTCCTTTCACCTGAGAACGGGATCAGTAATTGGAGTCGTTTTTAATTGCTAGCTTTACTCAACTGGGCGGGATGTGCCCAGAAGCAGGTGAAAAAAAACGTAACGTCATAAAAAGTGGAGTGGAGTAATAAAGTTCGGTTTAAAGTTTGTGTTAATTGATAGTTTATTGATATCGTGCCATGCTAAAATTGGCGACCACACGATTGACGCCTTGGAGCGACGAACAGTACCGATAGAGGTTACGATTTAAAGACTGTTCGGTATGTGTTCGCTACCTGCATTGTGAAAATGTCGCAAAAACTATTAATGAAGTCGCGGAGCCTAGCTAAAGATATGTAAATCGTGCCCATAAATGGTTTGTTTCGTACAGGTTAGGGTCAATTTAATGGTTTCGAGCCAAATGGTGCCCAATTTCGTTGAATAAATACAACCTTTGTGATTCGTGCGCGCCGCAACAAAAGACTCGAACGATAAAAGTAAGTGTAACTAAGAGTTCAATTGTAAAAATGATGCTTTAAATGTAATGATATGAAGTTTTTTTTGTTACAATATTTATCTAAATGAAGAATCGCAAAAATAGTAACAAAAAACCATGCTGCGAAACCATACCAATCCAGCACCTCCAGAGCAAACATTGAACTTTACAGTTAGCTTCTCTTTCTCGAGATGTAATGGCCACCATGTCGGTGATTCTCGTTGCCTAGATCGCGTGGATCAATAACAGCTTTGCCGGGCAGGCTGTAACAATCAATGGCATCTTTTGTACTCAAGGATTTTTACTTCTTCTGCGAGGAATTCCATGCCGGGAAATGCTAAGTTGGTAATCCTTCTAGACAGTTCCCTTCGAATGGTTTCATGTACCCTCGGGTTAACGCATCACATCAGCTTCGCCGTGCGCCATCATTCTGACGCATGATGCAGATTTCTGTCTGATCTGACATGTTTCTTTTCGCGGTGAATCTAGTCCGATCATCATCATCGTGATCGTCGCTATTGGTGCGAGTTTTGTTCTCATCTCTCTGCTAGCGAATCGATCAGCTCATATTTCAGACGAAGCAGCATCAGCACCTTCCAACGTCCGAGGAAGGAAAAAGGGAAGATATCATTTAAAATTCTCGTTACACACATGAACAATCTTCCGAAACGACCATGTCTCTCTTTTGCTTCATTGCGTCCTCTTCCTTGTTTTGTTGCATCGTGTAGAATTCCCTTCGACGAGATGCAAATTGCAGTAGTATGTGACGTGACGCATCTCGGTACGTTTCTTCATCGCTGCACGGTTGCTGTCGACGGTCAATCGGTTCATTGGCACCCTGTTAGTGGTAACACATCGGTAGCCTGCAATCTCGCGCCCAATCCACCTCGTGGTCATTTGTCAAGCATCGGTAAATTGAATGTAATTGCCATCGGACGGGGCTGACGGTGTTGGGCAACAGGCTCATTAATCATCTGCCCTTTCGAGACAAATGCGCCGCAAGACCGCTTGTAGGGTGCACCCTAACACCATCCCATTGTTACGGGGATGGGTGCGTGTAGAGACACCATTTTTTTTAATTAAAATCCTTTTAAACATGAAGAATAATGCAGCGCCCACCGGTTCGATCGGTGGCGTTTCGATTTTGGGTGGTTCTGCACAGTGATTGCAAACAATGGCGGAGACCGCGAAGAGATTACAAGACACGTGAGCGGTGATTTCAATGCGCCCGAAAAATGGAAACCCTTTCCCAATGCAAACAGTTTCTGTCAACGCAACGCCACCCAACGGGACCGAGGACGACCGTAGTCCAAGCTATTTCTCGGTCGTTTTCATGCGTTGGTCAGAGTTGAAGGTTTAGCCTTGTTTTTTTTTGTTCGAATCGAATTAGCGCAGCCCGACTATTATTAATTATCACTATCGGTGTTCTCGTTTGCTTGTTGCTGTGTGTCCGCTGCAAAACAAAAGTGGTCAAACCACCAGCAGCAACAGCATGTTTGTTATTTTATTTTTTTTTGTGGAAATTTGGAACATGGTGGGAATGGGTGTTAAATTAACCACCCAAGGAGAGGAGGCAAGTTACCGGTTGATTCCCGCTGTGATAGCTACGGGTGTAGATGTTTGTTAACTGCTTGTTGCGACGTGATCGTATCATGATCGAAACAGACAACCTTTTCTTAAATTTGGGAGTAATATTTTAAAGATTATTTATTTAAAAGAATTCTAAACTAGACCTCGATAATTAGGATACTTTAGACAAACATTTACTCGTACCAGAGCAAAAACTCACTCGTATGTTGGGTGCATTTACATCATTCACAACATTGTGAGAAACAGCGTGAGATTGATACGAAGCGTGTGATTACAAAAAGAATTGTGATTTCAGGAAATAAATATATTGGGAAATAATGATGATTATTTGTGATCAGTTTTAAGCAAATTTAATCATCACAAATTTTAATTTTATTTCTCAACTCTTGAATCCGCATGTGCGTAAACAGGCTTCCAGAATTGACATTCACTAAATTGTGCACACGATTCCATATCTAGTTCTTGCGATACCGTGTGAAGTGTTTTGCGCTTCACTATCAATCTCACGCTTTATCTTATTCGCTTGCGCGATTTAGTAAGTTACGCACGCCATATCATTTCTATCGCCAACCCCTGCATTATCATTAACATTATTTATCAATTTATCATTAATATCAAAATTTAAATTTTATTTTCATAAACATGCATCAAACAAATATTATATTGCCCTAGTATTGATTGGCATGCAGCATGCAGACAAACGCATAAAAATGCTACAATTCAAACTATTGAAGTGGTGGCCGCTTATGCTGCCCTTAGATAGATTAACTTAATCATTCTACTCAAAACGCGTAACACCAAACTGAACGAACCCGACGGGAAGGTATGCATTTTCCAATTAAATTGGCTCCTCGTGGAACGCGTGTGCCTTACCCGTCTTGGTCGCTGGGGCACAACGAGAACACGGCAAGCCGCAAGCCAGGTAGCCTAGCATTAGCAGAGAAGTCAAATTCGAAGCCTACCGAAGTACAATACCGGGAAATAACTATCTTTAGTTCGGTGCCAACGGCGTTCCGAGGTGTTCCGTCGATGGCAAACCGAGCGACGCAATCGACGCCATCGGGGCGGGCTAGGCTCGGCACGTAGCGTGGCGCCTTTAGCAGAAAAGATAAAGTTGTTGTGGCTATCGGGGTGGAAAATTATAATAAATTGATCACGACTTTGGCTAAAAGGAAATGGAGGTACTTTGGTTCGGGTGTTTGCCGGGCAGTGCACTCGCTGTCGTATGATTTTGGCGCGAGTTGTATTCTTCGGTACGCTCGTTACTACGACTAATATCGAGGATCCACTTGAATGGCGATCGAAAGGGAAACTCGTTGGTCAATGGTTCAACGGACACGATCCACCCGAGTTTATCACTCTTGCTGACGACCTTACCGATGACCGGCCGTGTGAAGCGAGAACAGGTAATTGACGCCTACTTCGATTGCGCACGTCATCTCATTCCCGTCCATCACCACAACTCTATTCCCGGAACCCGGAACTTATGGGGTTTAGTTTAGTGATGGAAACACTAAGGCAACAGCAAATGTCCTCCAACTGCACGTAATGGTGCGGAGTTACCGTAGATGGACCAGCCACCAGTCGAGCGGACGCTTCCCTCTTGCATACACCACCGAGAATGCAGCCTAACCCCCGAAACGGTGCCGAAACGTACCCCAAAAGGACAAAACACTATCGCCACCAGCACCAGCGACTAATGACGCAACGCGTTGCTGGCCACAAAGTGAACAAAGAGACAACAAAAAACTTGCACCACGAATTAAGATCACAATCTTTATTATCTCTCGTAATTTAGCTCTACATTTGGCACCTTGGCTGGGTGGTGGTACTTGCCGTGGTCGGTCGGGTTGGCCTATTAACGTGACTTGTTAATTCTTTTCACCTGCTTCTTCCCGACGTTGGTGGCTCGGTTGCCGTTTTGCACATTGGGTCGTGTTTGCCCCTTTAAGATGTTGTATTTGAAAACACCAAAAAAAAAAACAATGCCTCAGCGAGTGCGTTGGCAGCTTTCAATGGTAACAATATTACGCAAGTAGAACTAAATTTTTCAATGTCAAATCGCAGCAGAATAGTGTTGCTTGGATGGGACTTTAGTTGGATATTTTACGCCGCTTACAACACACCTTGCCGAAATCATTAATGCTCTTAAACGAAAGGGGGGGAAAAACAACGTTCAATTAAGTTAATTGAATATTCATTTTCAGTTTTTTATCGTGCTTAAGTTAGAATAGCAAATGTTTTTTTAAGGTTATACTACCGCCTAATCATTTTATTACAACTTGGTTTATTACTGTTTGCCATTTCTTTAAGTGATTCATAAATGATGGCATATAAAGGAATCTAAAAAAAAGCTTACAATAGTTTCAGGATGAAAAGCGTGCCGACTTATAAGTGGAATGCAAATTAGAGCTTTTTTGTAAAAGTCAAGGCACGAAATCAACTAATATTTACACTGTGGCACGTATAAAAAAAATGCGAAAATCTGTACTCCTTTATAAGATTTTTTTCACATGGTTAAGTGAAGAAAAATTAAAAAATAGTTAATAAACCATGCTATTCTACATTATTCGATATGGCCACCGTTGTTTTCCACTACTTCCTGCAGGCGGCCAAGGACCTTCCAAATGTATTCACCATACATTGAGTTCCATACTTTTGTAATGGAGGCTTCCAAAGCGTCTACATCGGGGTGATAATCTTCACAGGCTGTTGGAGTCTGTGCTGGAGGCCAAACATTGGTAGGTCAAAAAGTCATGATATTCTTCAGCAACTCTTAATTCCTTTTCCAGGTATGATACGACTCTCCGACTAGTTGGAAAAGACCTGATGCTGCTCGTTGAAGTTCTCTTTCATCCAAAGTAAGACCTCCGCCATCAAAATGCCCAAAAAGACATCGGTATTCAAAATGATATCGTGTTCAACGCATTTAGAAGCAATTGCTCTGAAAACCATTATTTCAGCGAATGGTTCAGCACGGTTCACCTAAACATTTCCTTTTCTGGAACATTCTCCAGCATCTGAGATTTACCACGTGTCATGTGCTTTAAATTTTAATTCATCTTTGACCAATCGCTTCTTTATTTTATTTTTAGAGATTTTCATCTTTCTTCAATTGTCACAAGGATTGTACTCGATTACGTTGTAGTATTTATTTCACGGATTTCTCCACTCTTGCACCACAAGTTTTAAAGACGTTGACCTTCAAGAAGGATACGTTAAATGTGGTATACAGTGGCAAGATGGCACTCCATGGCCTACGCAATTTGTTTTGCAAGTTTTCCCGCGTGGAGCAAACTAAACACGACTTCTTTCGTGGACATCGTACATCGTATTGTATTAACATCTCTTGATAGCTTGAATCCTAAAGGTCACATAAATTTCTAATATAAGTAAAAATATTGTTTCTATATAGCAAAAAAATATTCTTTTAAAATTTTCGCATTTTTTTATGGGCCATACTGTACGTTGAGAAGATATTTTAAAAGCAAACTGTCATGTTTGACGTTGCCATGCAAGTGTGTTCTAGTTTCGCTACATTTCGTATTGGGGCAGGTTAAGGATCATGCAAAGTATCAGGTGGCTCCATGGTGTGCTCCACTCCACTGCCGAGTTGCATTAAACAAACGCAACCGTGGAATGCAGATCGTCCGTATCTGGCCCAAACGAGTACAACAGCATTAGATAAACCAGAAACAAAAATACACAACCCCAAACGGAGGTTCATCGTGTGCTGTGGCAGCTCGCTCGAAGAAGCCTCCGCCAAACCCGCCTCGGTGGGATGGGGTAAATGGAGCAGAAGAAAGTCCACTGTGGCGAATCATGTCCGGGTGGGGGGAGAGCATATCGAAAAAAGGGCAAAAACAATTTACCCATTCCGTAGGCTAATTCCAGCTCCAGTTAATCTGTTTCACCTTATACGCCAGCCGCGCACCAAGACCGAGTTTTGCAAATCGTCGGCAGACGACTAAAAGCAACACGGCAAGACAGAAATGTCCTGTGTGCCACGGGGTTCGATAGGGTGCTCCCCTGCTCTCGACACTTGTGACCGTACGGCTACCGTCCAGCTGTGGTTGTTTGTTTTGGGGTTGCGCTTCTGGAGTGCGCATTCCAACGGCTGCTGGTTGCGGTTGTACGATATTTATGCAAATATGCGACGGCTAGGGCTAGAAGCAAACAAATATCGCCCGTAAACCGTGTTGGATAAGGCACAACACATCGAACGAACGTTTGCCCCAGGTTCGTCGCCCACCAAAGGGAGGAAAATCAGTTCCAATTACTGTCTGCAGCACCGTCACACACTGCACACTGCACCTGGTCCACATGGACCGAGCGAGTGTGTGAGTCTGCAGCGAGTGATCCATCCTTGTCGAGCGTGTGTCCATACGTAAATGCGCGGACGCGTAGACCCTTTTCAGACGCGCGGTGGTATTTAGGTTAGGCCCTGTTTTTCATCCCTCGATCGCGACGCGATGCATATGGAAATAGCAATTATTACCCGTGTGTGCCGCAAAGAAAAAGAAAAACGCATCGTGGTTTTAGGGCTGGCACGCGCAGCAAACATCGAGGTACGGAGAAGAAAAAAAAGATGCAAAGGGAAGGTGAGATTGGGGGGAAAATTGTTCAAGCACTGCGGCATACAAGAAATCGCGCATAAACACAGAATGATAATTAAATTGTCAAGCAGCACTACCTTCGGTAGATATTTGCGATCACATAGACGTCGGGGTTGGTCCACAATCAGCACAGTGATCGGTTGCTGTCGGTTGCGATTAGGAAGCCTAATATCACTATCATCCCCTCTCGCCTCCTCCCCCCCCCCCATCCCCCTGACCCCCTCCTACTGTCAATCAACTGCTGCTCCAGCGCGTACACGATCGTCGTCAGTTCATAAATCACGGATGTCGCTGCAGGCGGAGAGAATGGCCATGATTCCGCGTTCCGGTAGTGATTAGATATCGTTAGACTTTCACGCCTATATATAAGCTTAGCCTAAACTATCGGACTGCCACCCTCGAGCAAGCGCAGAGAATTTATTAGCTGCTTTTTTTGTTTCGCTTGTTTCGGGCAATTTTTCGCACACGAGGCACACATTTTGCGGTGCCGACTGATCGTCGTCGTCCCTGACGGTGATCACGTGCACGGTGGTTTGGCGTTGGAAATTCACACTTGCCAGAAACTATGTAATTATGGTGGTGCCATGTCCTCTCGGGCCTGCTGCTCCCCCACACCGGATGGTAACTCAAAACATTCGGCCTGGCTACGAATGTTTCTATCACTACATCGGTGGTGGTTTTTTTTTATTATTGTTTCCTCCAAGGCTGCAGCTGATTTTGGGCGTGTTCGGTGCCGCGGGATATGCTTTTGCACGGGCAGTGAAATGTGTGTTTGCGCTTTATCAAGTGTGTTTACTAGTAACAAGCACCGAGTAACACACCGGGTGCTTTTTTTCCGCTTGGATGATGGCAGTGAAACGAGAGTAGCAAAAATGTAACCTATCAAGTTTAATAACTCGTAATTATTCCCTTTCGCGTGTGATATGCTTCTGCATGGGATTGCCCTTGGCACGGGAGGATTAAGGATCCAGGTTCCAGGAAGTTACGGGTTTGCTGAAAGCATTACACGCTTGGTGGAAGTGTTAATCGACCGGTGAAAACTAAACCCCGAACGTAAGGTGAAATATCATTTGCGAAAGAGCGTGTAGTACGTGTATAGCGCTATGTATTCTCACTTTATGCTTGGTATTAGATTTATCATCATGCAACTTACAGCCTCACCACCCCGCTGGCAAAATGCTGCAAAATGAAGATATCGGCTTAGTTAGTAAGGAGCACAAGATGTTAGTGAGCTGAACTTGACAAATCGGTGAAAGTGTGTTGCATTTAGCTTAATTTGCGATATGGCTACTTTCCGCAGCAGGATTAGCAGGAAGGATTTATTACCATTGTCATAACGAACACGCTAATAACGATCAATAGCTTTTGCCTAGCAGCTAGGCTCCACTGTAGCTCACTGCTCGGAGAAGCTGATTCGGAAGCTTGATTAAATAGAGCTAAATTTCCATTTCCAATCAAAACGTTGTGCGCTAGTGATGGGAATTCTGCTCCGAACCTTTTACATTCGTTCCGTTCCTTCTGTGGAAAGATCAAACATAGGTACCTAAAAAATCATAATGTAAGTTTTTTGGGCCTGAGATGTTTTGTTCGTCTTTCGAATATTATAACGTTAAAATTTGCTTCTGTCACCTTTGCTCTAAGTTGTAGTAGAATGTAAGCATCACTCATAGTAACAAAAATATGCTCACGAGAGGTCAATTATCTTATGTCAAATTTAAGCCCTTTTTTAGATAACCATTCCATTCCAATAACCAATAATGGCCGGGATCATACTCTAAGTCAGTTTTTTTTGTATTCGTTTTGTCGCTTATTTCAGGCTTATCCGCTTACAGCATCCCATACAAATGGCGAGCCAAGTTAAGACTAGGAAAACAGGATTAGATTGTTTTCCTAATGGAAGCTTCGGTAAGCTGCACGATCAATGTCAAAACAAACGATTTTACTAGCAGGTTTGAACGAGGTTTGGCCATGTTTTCCGTACGCTAAAAATGTAAACAAACATTTTTAACGAAATCAACAAAAAAAGGATTATTTCAATTAATGAATCAAATTTAAAGTAAGATTTTTAAACGTTAAATTTAAGCGATCTAAAACTGGACAGATATTGCCTGAACTATGGAAGAAATTTTAACAAAATACTTTTAGAAGACTTCTCAAGATCGTTACTGGTTATAGTTGCGATCGGTTCGAATATTACATCGATTAATATACGTTATATTTTTTACGTTTTTTTAAAAAGATCACTCGATCTTGACATGCTATTAATTTCCTTACTTCTTCAGTTTGTTTGTTTTAATTTCTTTTTTAACATTCAAAACTGTTTGTAAGCCAAAAGCGACGAATATGTAAAAATCATATCAAACAGGATTATTTTAATTTTCTCGTGAAAGTAGGTTCCGTTCCGAATAAAATGGAACTTTCCCAATACTAGCTCCAGCAACACAAGAAATGTAGCCAACAAAGTGCTAGTGAACAAGAATAGCAAATCCCACACAATTTGTTTTATTACTATCACTTGGGACGGTTTGATGTTGGCAACAACTGTTGGATCTTCGAAATGTAGCAAAGTATAGTTTACTGCGCGTAAAGCTCTTCTCATGAATATACTTATTTGCCTTCTCACGGTGCAGCTCTTTTGTGAACGTAAACAACAATACTGCATGAAGATGACGATGCTGATGCAGTTCTTTGCTTAAATGCATTAATTGCATGCAGCATCATGTTTAATAGCTTTGAGTAACACATTGGGGCAACTAGAGTAACACTCCTCTGCGGACAGATCAACAGAAGCAGATACTAATTGGAAGACGCATTAATTCACGTATCGGGTCGAGGGTGCCTACTCGTGGTAGATTAGATCGAAATCAATGACACTGATTTATGATGCGAGTAATTGGCCTTTAACCGAGCGGGGGCTCTCGCACAGGTGTTGGTAATTATTGTCAGAGTGTATCGTTAATCATCAATCGGTGATACGTTTTCCTGATGTGTACGTTTGTTTAGGAAATACTGTGGGCTGTATTGCGGATTGTAAGAGACCAAGCCTTTGTGAAAATGGCCAGTAATGTGTAATAAATAATAATTTATTGCAGAATTTTAGTTTAGTTACATTTTGCTTACACAACTCCAAATGTCCAATAATATATTCTAGCCAGGCTTCGCATTGTAGACGTATCGCATAAACGTACCAAGCCTAACGTGACTAACCCCTTCCTGTGATTGCGGGGCGCATGGTCTACATTTCAGGGGCCTTTCCACAATGTACTTTAATTGCTGGCAGTCTGAAGTCAAGCGGTCTCATGTGCACGGGGAGGCGGGTGAGCTGACCTAGCGGGGTGATTCCCGTTGCCGTCCGACGGAAAACCATCTCGACCCCAAAGCAGGGAGCGTCCGTGCGTTCGTTCGTTTGTTCTTGATACAGTTTCTTTGCACGGTTTCGTAGGAAAATGGCACGAGCCGAGGCCTATTTTTTGCTCAAAAAGTTGTGCAACACAGATCGATTGATCGCGTATCGGGTGAAGAAGCTCGGGTACCGGTGAAGGGGGAAGGTACTTGTGTACGTTGGTAATGATTGAACCGACCTAAAAAAATGCGGTCAGCAACAATCAAGGGTTTGCACTAAACCCTCGGGAGCGAACTAGATTAAGCACTTGGCCGTGGTAGTGGGAAAAAGAGCAGCATGAAGTAGCGAGCAAAAACTCGACCAAAGCAACAACGAGGCAGATTCTAATCTCCGATAAGCACACATTTCCATTGCGCTGGCCAGGAAGGATCGAACAAATGGGGGATGCGGATAAGCAAAGAAGAAGGTTTTGAACCCCATTTGAGGTAACGTTACATGGTGAAGAGTTCAAACGTGTTCCTATCTGCGTGCTGTTTTTTTTTGTTATGTGTGTTCCCTGCTAAGTATCATGCCCCAGCTTCAGCGCAGAATGTCGATAGAACCGGTGGAAAATGAAGAAAATTAGATCACTTCCGATTGGAGCGTGGGGTTAATTGGAGTACATCGACTGTTGTAGGTTTCTGCCTCGTTGGCCCAGCTATCGGCCCCAGAATAAGCGATCGGCGGCACGAGCGAGGTTGGTTTGGTTTGGTAGATTAAAAAATAAAATGCAACCAATGCCTTCATTTAGACTCGCCCGGAACAGGGAAGTGTGAACACGAACCGGACGGAATTGAGCAAAGCAATGGCCGTACCACCACCATCCATCCATCCATCGACCCTTGGGGCATCGCGTTGGGGAGGGGGAAGGAATTCGATTACGGTTTTGTTTGGCACTTTCTTCGAGCGGCCAGTCGGTTGGGATCAAAAGAGAGTGCGAATGATGACGATGATCGGCGATCACCGCCGTTTCCGGGCAGTGGATCAAATGCCGCTGGCTGGCTGGCTGTGTATGGCGGTATGTGCCGACATGCACGCAAAATGATGAATTAGCTATTATTAAGTGATTAAATAATGCCCTCGAATCTAAGCGATGTTTGTGAAGCTATAGCCGCCCCGATGCAGGTGGAACCGGCAACGAATGAGGGGCCTCCCTTTCATCCTATTTTTTCGCAATACTGCGGCATTGGTCCTTCAGGGGGGTTCGTCGTCGTCTGGACGTGCGAAAAAAACTTTCACTAATCCCGCCGAGTCACGTCGCGTGAGTGCAAATTATTTACGCGTCGCTCGACATGAGATGACATCGAGAGTGTTGCCCTTTCGGTCTCCGGTACGGTATTCCGCATTCTGCACTCACTTCCGATGCCATTTTTGCGCTGCACGTGTGTGTTGGTGTCGTCGGGTGGAACAGGCACCGTTTGAGGGTGCGTTTTATGTTTCACTTGAGGCGGACAACGGAGACGCTGTTAAAGTTCAACGCCGGCTGGGTGAGGGTTGGGCAACACTGACCGGCAGCAGGAAACCGCAGCACCAGGGTGGAGTCTATTGTGCCACGGGGGCCATCCAACGGCCGACATTCGTGCCGGCTGGAAGGCATGGCTGGACGCTACACATTGCAAATCAAGAATTAAGCTGATGTCGTAAATCTTTCCCATAAATCCAGGCGTGCTTTTATCGCTTGTCATGCGGACGGTTGCGAATCATCGCCGGCCGCAGGATGGCGATCGTATCCGTTGCGTATAAGTGCAAGTTATGGTTCCCGTCCGGAGGTGGGTCCCAAGTGCAAACACATGGCAACCCGTTCCCAGCCCGTTGATAAGTTTTTGCTGATAGGATATCTTCATTGTGCGATCGACGATGTTGATGTTGGTGGCCACGGGCAATCCGCAACTACATCTCAGTTTTGTCGCCGATCTCGTCGGTGTGGTTGTTGCGTGTTGCTTCGTCTTCACCTGCCATGCCAGGTGACGAGGATGGCGATGATGACTACGTGCAAATATGAGCAGATAATGGAACGCTCCTTGAATTAAGAGATGAAACAGCCTCGTGTACGAGGACGGTGTAACGCTTTGGCAGTGCATATAAAGAATAACTTCTGCTCGCGGAGGTCCTCTCAGAGGGCGAGAGCTGAACTGAATGCTAATGGGGCCATTGAAATTATGGCGGTTTGAAGGAAGAGCGCTGGTTGTTACGCGGCCGTTCAACTTTTTCGCCGGCAGGAACGAGTGAAGGTGATTCAAATGACGTTCCTGCAGCAGCTCGCGATAAAAAGCAAAACATTGTTTCGTCGCGCTAATGAGCGTCTCCGTTCGTCTGCGCCGGTATTGTTTTTTCTGTGAAGAGGATACACAAAATTTGCGCTCATGTTATCCGTTGTATCACGGCAACATTCGCATAAGATTACATTTCACCGTCCCCACGCTCTAGGGACATAGAAACTTCAAGCACCTCGTGTACGAAAAATCCACATCAATTAGAGGTTGCTATCCATCCATGGATCACAATACCGGGGGCATGGTTTTGCAAACGAACAGCTAAACATTTCCTTGTCACTTTCCAATATGAGAGGCAGCGATCGCGAGTGTATCATCTTCAGCCATACCTAGACGCTAATGTTGCCAAATCCCCATGCTGAATGTGATCGTGAAATGTTAAAATTGTTGTACCGCGGTTTGTGTTTTTCCCATTCCGTTCATCGCTTCTGTGTCGTACTGCTGTCGTGCTTTGGACTATCGCCGACAACAGTGTACGACACTCGCGCATTGCCGCAACTATGGAAGGGTTCGCTGGTAATGATCATGTGAATTTATGCTGCTATTGATTCGCTCGGAGAGTTCTCTCCGGGTGAACTTCGGTTGTTGAAACAATTGTTGTTTGGAAGGGAAGGGAATACTATCGCATGGCGTCGTTGGTGATGATGTGCTGCTGAATGCAATGATGTGCATCGAATGTACACAGGCTTCATTCCAACACCACCAATAGTGGTAACCACGGCAACCGGTGGTGCTACCACGAATTGCGAATTGCTTGCCGTTGTCACGGGACCTTGTCATGAAGCCAAATAAAGAAGGTTCCCTTCTTTGAGTCTCTTTGCCAGCAAGTTGTCGTAGTGATTTCATAAAAAAAAAACGTGAAAACCCCCCATCAAACCAGAGCTGCAGTAAACAGTGCACGGGAAGGCATTCGTTCAGATGATGTTGACAGACAGGGTGGTACAGTAGGGCGGCGTTACACAGGTGCAATGGAATTGTATTAAATCTCCAACGGCACGCATGATTAAGCAGCAATCCTAACTCATCAGTTCTTGTAAATCTTGTCTGAAGCTGGCTGCGAAATATTTGAAACCTCCGATGTACAGGGTATCCCGCAATTCTTTGACGGTTTCCCAGACATTTTTGAATCCGTCTCACAATTTTTTGACTGCTTCCCATCAATTTTTGTATTCGTCCCGAGGTTTTTTGACGGTTTCCCATATATTTTTGAATTCGTTCCGAGGTTTTTTTTTTATTGGGGCGTTCCGGTGAGGTATCGGCGCCGGTCTTCACTCGACAGGATCAGTCCAAAATCCCATTCGGACCAATTTTCTGTACACAGGACAGACTATCCGGCTACGGGTAAATAGAGAAAGCCCGAAATGATAGGCCTCTTAAGGTTGTTGTGCCGATACACAAGAAAGAAAGATGTTGCAGGTGAATCAAGCATTGGTGATGAGCTTGACGGTAAAATCTCTGCGGATTGTTAGCACGTGCAACCAAGCAGCACATCCGCAGCGGTCGATTTTCTCTAAACTTTTTTTGCCTCAAAGATGACATACGGAGGCCAAAGATTTTCCAGAATGCATCTGAACCTGTGCCCTTCTCTCCCTTATCTGTGGTTTAATATAATTGCAGAATACTGTGGTTAAGCGAAAGACAATTTATTTTATGTAGCATTCAAAACTAGTTGGGAAACCGTTTAAAAACCTCGAGACGAATTCAAAAATATATGGGACGCAGTCAAAAAATTGTGGAACGCATTCAAAAATTGATGGGACGCAGTCAATAAATCTCGGGCCGGATTCAAAAATATCTGGGACGCAATCAAAAAACCTTGGAATACCTGTAAGAAGCTTTGCGATGTGAACAAAATTAGGCTTATACTACACGGGTGTCACGGTTTAATGACAATTAAGCACCTCGTAGGCACAAACGCAAATCAGACTTGGGAGACCCCGCATTGAGAAATGGTGAAGCGGTGGCACCTGAAGTTGGTGACACCTACGAGAGACACGCGATTGCAATGGCGTGTGCATGTGTCGTGCAAATAGATTCATTCCGTTTTTGTCACGGGTAAGGGTATTTAAATTTGTTTCACTAGTTCTTAGCGTTCCCGAGGTTATCCGAAACGTTCGGCCCAAGAGTGAAGCCGGACGACTGTTAAATGAGAACATGTAAAGACAAACATGAATGCTCCATGGCCACAAGGCACAACAACTGCTGCAAGTTTGCGTAAGGTGGGGCGACTTAAATGGAGCAAAGCAAATCATACTGCTGCTACACTGTGGGACTGTGGGATATAGGAGTACCAGCGACCGGCCACCAATGCCATAAAGATATGGGACCGATCTGTATCAGGTGCCGCGAGTGCTGACGTTTTGAGCGGAAAGTTAACATCCTGTCAGGAAGGTATTTACATTACCGGTGGCTATGTGACATTTAGAGCCTTCCCTTTTTTCCACTTGCTCACCGACGTGTTGCGTGCGAGGGCCACTATGAGCCCACTATGGTGCGGAGGGAGGTATGTATGAAACTATTTAACGCCTGGAAGAATGGCGAACACGAACTTGAGCCGGTGCGCAGGTCCAATGATATCAAAGCACTGCGCCGCTCGATTTCTTTCGGTTTCCAGCCCACCGAGGCGCACCGGCTGCCGATGTTAATGGTGTACTTGCGTTGCTTTTTTTTAAGATGCTGTAAAAAAAAAGCATAACCATCACGGACGCAGTAAAAACTCGAATGTCTCATTGCCCGTAGCGAATAAAAAGCTACATCGCGGTTCAGACCGCACACACCGAAGTCGCGCCATTTAAATTATGCCTAATCCGAAACCGCGTGTAATCGTTCGTACCCGCTGCGTTTCCCCCATGGTGGAAATATGATTATGAAAGGCGAGCAATAGTGGTGGCGCGTGCTTAAGCGCGTTTCCTATGTGCGTTTTAAAAACCATTTAATGCCCCATAAAGCTTACACTATTTTGTTCGCTGATCTGGCCGTAAAGTGCACATCGTATCCAGCGCCGATCGCAACCCACCGACGGGTTTTGGCGCTGTAATCTGCAAAACCCGCCTCATTCATTCAATTCGGTTTCGGTTCGATAGAATCTGAGATCCCAACGTTCGATTGTCGGTCGCGACGCACAAACTCGCGGGCGTTAGGATGCCTAGCGTGTACAGGTGACGGCGACAATGACGACGAAGCCGTCGAAAATTGCCACCAGCCCGCCGCTTCGACAAGGTGTCGAAGGCTTCATTGATCGACCAGCGCGATCGAACCGAAAAGAACCGACAGCAATTAGGTGTGGGGGGAACGCGAGATGGTGGGATGCGAGTGATCGCAAACGAAACACAACCAACCCGGCCCCACAGTGGAAGCAATAGAAGTGCAAGAAACCAATCAGAAAACGATAAAATCATGCTCCATTTTTTAAAAAGTGAAGCCTCATTTGCATATAAATTTCCTCCCTGGTTCTCGGCAAACCCCGCGTTGATTCGTACGGGGTTGTAACGGCGTACAGCAACGGGTTGTGCGACCTGCTCTAAGACGTAGTAGTAACCGTGCCAACTCTTACAAGCGAACCACCGGCCAAGCGCTGTTGAAGGTTAACTACCCCTACACGCCGGACGCCCAAAATTGGAAGTTGTTCAGGTTGGTCTGGTTGTTATGCCGGTGGTACAGAACCGAACGCCTATGCCCTTTTGAGCTGCGCAGTGCGACAAGAACTCGTCGCAAGAAACGTTCGCCAGAACATAGCCGCCTCGAATTGTGGTGCTTTGCTATGCTCCATTTTGATCGCGGGTGATCGGAGCAGGAACGTGCAACATCGTACCGAGGCGATAGGTGGCTTTACGCACGAGGATACCTATGGAGAACCTGAAGGTTTGGTCCTGTAGGCACGTAATCACGAACAGCATTAACTAACGAGCGGGTGGAGTTTTTTTCTAATCTACTTCCCATGATTGGGATTTTTAGCGGCTGTAACAACACCTTTCAGTACCTTGACATGGTTGTGGGTTTGTCAATGTAAGCTCTGAGTGAACCTGAGTTCTTAGTTGAAAATTAAGCACATGCCAGTTCAATCACGCGCCATCAGTTGTGGTCCGGTTGGAAATAGACGATTCATATATATATATATATATAGTTAGTTCAGTCATATTTGGTTAAAGAATATAACTTACAGAAATATACAGAATATAATATAACAGTCTTATAAGAACTGCCAGCACGTACATCTTATGAATTATACTTAATGTCTAACCGAAATAAAAACCCAGATACTTCATAAGCCATACATAGGGCTGAGAGACATTTCCTTCTTCTACTTTTTATGTGGTAGATCAGGGGGTAGATTAGGTTATAAATTAGGTATAACTTATTTAACAGTTTAAATAGCTATTTCACAATCTACCTACATATACTATTAAATAGGGTAAGTGTACCACCAGTGGTGCTTATACCAATAGTGGTGATAGTGGAATAAAATACCATCCCTACGACAAATTAAACGCAATAAAGATACATTTCTTCTTCAAGAAACGTTCTCTGGTCGTCTATGAATCGTTAAAAAACAATCGGCCAAATTGTCAAATGTGTTGAAATGATTAAAAAAAATTCAATTTTATCAAACAGGCTGCGGCATATGCAAACTTTCTTAAGATTTCATAACGAAAGTTATCTTTTTCTTAATACTATAAATAATAAAATAATCAATAACATGATATGAAATCTTCACGAATATGCTTAAAAATTAGGTGATTTTGGCCATAGTGTCACTATAGGAACATAAAAACAGGCTTGTGCAACACAGTGCTCGTAGAACCATTTGCGTAGAAAATTCCGGTCAAACATAATGAAGGGACAATAGCAGGCTACTTGGATTGATCGTAATTAACAAATTAGTACGCGGGTGAAGTTTTACGGATTTGAAACAGTCCACCGTTTGTTGCCATTTGAAGGAGAAATTGAAAACTTCAAAGTTCGAAAAAAAAGTGCATATAGGTACTCGGAAGACGAAGATCGAAGCTGGATCATTACCTTAGTGTTATAGGATAGTGATAAGTGATAAAGCTGATTTTGTTTGTTTGTGATTTGTTTCACTAAATTCGCTATGTTTAATGTTTGATATCGTAGTTTTTCAAGAGTGAAATGTATTATTTTATTTTTTTGTTTTGTTTTATTCCATTATGACGGCCAAGGGCCGTATGATCGACATAGTTTGCCGAAATTGAATGGCTATGGGCATATCTTGCCCAAAAAGCCTAAAAAATCTAGCCTAAACAATATTTTGTTGGAAGGTGCTAGAATATTCTTGCGACTTGTTGTTCGCATGCGTTGTTTGCATATTGCGTCCTTGTGATAGGGTAGGGTAGATGCTGTAATGTTGTAGATGCTGTAATGTAATTCAAAATTTTATCTTCATCTAGTTTCTTTATCTCCTACAGTTTAGCTTAAGTTTCGTATACTAATGTTCCACAATTATTCCTTCATGAAGTAAATGCCATCCCATATGCCACTGTTTAATTTAACGATGTCAATATAAATTTGAGCATTCTTGCTATAGAGTCAATCTCATTCTATCATGATTCACGCATCTCATACCTTTTGTTTTTTTTTTCCAGCGTGTGCATTGTGAAATTCGACTGCCCTTTGGTGTGGAGCGCAATTGTTCTTGATGGCAGTACCATGGTGCATAGATAAAAGCGTTGCCTTTTTGAAGAATTTCCCTTCAGGACCGTAATCAATCACATGCAGGTTCGGACACAAGAAAAATCTAACGATCTTGCCTTGATGGATGAATGGTGGCAACGGCGGCAGCACGCCGGATCAGTACCCCAGGGGTGACGACCGTGTGCCAAACGTCACTAACTGTGAATTACCGTCAATGTGCATCGATGCCATTTGTTGCGCAAGCGCGTAAGGTGCATTTGATTGATGTCGGGAATTAACCCTGCCACGGTGCCCTGCTGTATCGATGAGACCCCCCCCCCCCCCCCCAGACGGATCCCCGGATGGCGGTGCACGCGGTGCAGAGGGAAGTATGTTGCTTTTCCCACTTGTGACGCGTCGCGTTTTGTAATATGTCAGCCCACCTCGGGCGCAGTGTGCCCACCTAGAGAGGTCGCGCGTGATGATGAGCCACTCATCGATGAAGATGTCCGCCTGGTGTGGTGTGTTGCCGACGCTTGTGAAAAGTGTGCTTTAGACTCTCTCTCTCTCGTGCACCCTACAGGGTTGACTTTTGGCGCCGTTTATATTTGATTGCCGATGATGCTTCTTGAGGGATTTGATAGCTTTCACACGAGCGATGAGCAAATGGTAGAAGCACCAATTACGAGTTATGAAAATCACATCAGCTTGCGCAACTTTAGGTTTTGTAAAGTATGGAATACATTTGCTATAAAAAAAAACTAAATTAACTTCACGTTGCTTCAATTCAATTCAACTCTGCTGTTATCTCAGCAGAGATTCGAGTGCAACTCTGCACTTATTGATCAAAGTTTTTTTTTTATTATATGCACGATGAGAACAAAAATACACAGATAGGGTAGTACACACTGCCTAAAGAACAAGGAGGTTTAAACCTCATGATCCCCGAAGTAAAGTTCAAAGCCTTACTAGTGAATAGACAACTAAAAGAAATGGAAGACACTCCATACAGTAGCAAATTATGAAATCTCATTCAAAATCCACCATACATAGCAGACACATTCCACAACCCAATCCGTGTATTAAAACTATTAAAAATGAGATGGCTTATCTATCAGATGAATTAATTAAAAACTCAAGCACAAAAGGCAATCCAAAAATCCATCAGTAGTACAATCAATAACAATACCACAAATAATACAAAAACATCCCACAGGATATAGAGAAACATCAATGAAAATAAGCTTAGTTCTTGCGAAAGAAGTATTCTGTATAAGTTGGTTAATGAAAGAATGTACACTCAGGAATTAACATTTAAATATAAAATGGTACAGCATCCTAACTGCAAAAAATTGCAAATGTGTGGAAAGTATTGAACAGAAACTAAAGGATTGTAAAATTAGAAACAAAACTTTGGGAACTATTTTTGCCAAATCATTAAAGTTCACGAAATTAAAATTCCTTTAATTAATTAATTCAAAATTAAATTATGAGTACAAAAAAACGAATCACAATATTGTCAATTTTTAGCAAATACGTCCAGTGTGTTTTCAATAATGAATTAAATCAGAACGTTTCAAAAGATGAGCTAAAACAGCTAATATGGTAACAGCGGAATTGTGCACTAATAGGAAATTCATAATGTAAGCTTATGTATACGGATAAGTATACAAAAAAATAAGTAAGAAAAATAATAATAAGCATAGAATATAAGTATAAAATAATGAGTAAGTATAAAATAATCAGTATAATAATAAGTATAAAATAATAAGTATAGAAAAAAATAAGTACAAATGCAAATGAGCCACAAGTTGAATCCTTTACCCACGCGCCTGCGGCGTTATATTTTGGTAGCAGCCTAACCCATCGATGGAATCCGTACGTGACTACCAACTCGGTGTGGTTTTGCAGGTGCGTTAAGGAGAAATGTAAACAAGCAAACCAATATAAACAACCATAAAACAAGCCTTCAGCAAGGGTGGCTGATAGTGAAAAACGGTGGAGCCACACACACACAGGGTGGGTTAAACAAACAAGCAAACCCCTTGGTGTCGCACGATTTGCAATAGGCATAAAACGAAGGAAGGAAGCGTACGGGGGGAGGATTGAAAATCGGACTGTGCAAATAGTGTCATTTACACTCCACTCACGCACGCAACCCTCCCCATCACGGGGACACTTGATTCGAAAGCTTTTCTAACGGTTTGTCGTCGGCGAGACGATTTATTGATGTTCGTGGTTTGAACAGCACCTGCCACTGCTGATGTACCGCCTGGTGCCCACCACTTCACAACCTACTTGAGGGGGGGGGGGGGGGGGGGAGGCGATTATGTAAGCTTTTTTTTTTGATTATTTTATTTTGCTCAATGAGCTGACCGGGGCCCGATCGGGGTCGCACCGTTGGCGTTCAGTGCGTAAAAGTATGAATGAAACGTTAGTGTGCACCGTGGAGCAGCAGCAGTTCGAACGGTGGTTGCGCAATTCGAACGCGGTGCAGCGTCCGCGATTGCTTTCGGATTGGGATCTGTTCCGTCGCGATGTGTGCCCCGAACACCGTGCAACTTCGCAATGCGTAGACACTGGAACCCGAAAAAAAAAATAGTAACAATACTACCACCACCGGCTCCCAGTGGCAGGTTGCTGCGACCCAATTAGGATAATGGGTGCATTCGTGTGTGTGTGTGCGTGTGTGGTAAGACGAAAAAGTGCTACCAAAGCGCGATCGAACCACCTTTGCTGATGCAATGTAGCAAAGGCGACGCATAATTCGCGCGATAGAGGGAGGTTTCGAACACCCGGTTTTGCCGCATTTGGTCGAACGCGATCCGAGGGGGAAACTATCATTTTTATTGCCAACCGAGGCACAAGAATTGTTTGTGATGCTTTTAATTACTATCCGATCGCTCGCCGATGATGGTGGCTTCGTTTGATCTGGGGGGAGGCCAATATTAGCCAACCGAAAAAGTGATCGAAGGAAAATTGAAGGTTTTACATCGGCATGCAGGCGGATGATTGGAGGGACCGATCGATTCCCTTTTTCAACCTGTCACATCGATGATGGGGCGTCCGTGTCTGAACGTCTCGCTGGATGCTGCGGGTGATGATCATAGAGCGACGAAATGATAACGGACGATGGTGCGCTTTCTCTTTGCATCGAAAGCTCTTGAAGAGGGAGCCCCACAGCGTCCACATAACAACGCCTTCACCTCCGGAAACGATCAATGAAAAGTTAAATAACGGGTGGATAATTATGTGGAGGATGCCTTCGGTGTGTGCCTTTTTCGAACCGCGCGGAACTTTTAACCGGAAGGTTAACGTTTTTGTTTTTTCGCCTTTAACCACTCGCGTACCAATACTCTACCGATGTCCGCGGTCAGTCACAGGTTGCGCAACGTCGCGTTCGGCTCACTACTACTGGGCGCGGGAGCTGGCGTAAAGTGCTGGCCTCCCATAATTACGTGCGGCCTGTTTTTTTTTTCTCTCTCCCGCGGAGCGCCTATAAGTATGTGGTTCCGGTTTTTCGTCCGCGGGGTTTTGCAGACCGCTGGCTGTACGTAAAGATTGCCATTAATTAGCAGCGCGAATCTTCGACATTTAACGAAACATTGGTTGGAAAGTTGTTGCGTGTGTTGTTGTATGCGTCTGGCTGGCTGTGGGGAGCGTAAAATGATTTTGAGACTTGTTTTGCTTTGTTTGTCGAGGGGCCCCCGATAACGGAGCTGTATGAAACAATTTACAAAACTTTATTGCCCAAGCATTGAGGTTATTGAAGTCCCCATTTAATATACAATAAGTTCAAAAATATTCAACCAGGATTTACGGAGCTCTTGCAAAGATAAAGCAACGCTCCGAGTTAAACAATTTGTTATTCTTGTCCAATCTCTTGGACATAAAATGTTCAACATAGATTTACAGAACTCTGACAAAGATTTAAGCAAACAACCAAACATTTTCATCATTAATATCTATAATGATTTTGTTGCTCTACACGTCAATCCTAGCGCCCCACAAGCAGTAAACCGTGCTCCCCTTCCATTATTAGTACCGACTCCTCGTTGCGTGAGGAGATCAAGATCACTCCTCATGATCTTCGCCCGAGGGTTGTGCCGGGCATTTTTGTGAACAAGTACGGCCATATTGACAAAATGAACCAGTATTACACTGATGGGTCATCCTCTGAGGAGGGCACTGGCTTCGGTGTTTTTAGCGAGACCACCGAAGCATTCTTCAAATTGAAGCAGCCAATTTTTTACGCACTATTGTTAATAGCAGCGAGTCCCCCAAATCAGTACTTCTTATTTACAGATAGCCTTAGTGCCTTCAATTTCACTAAGGGCCGTTCAGAGGTAAGACTATTTTGTAGTTAAAATTGTTGAGTTGCTCGGCTCAATGTTTAACAAAGCGTTTAGAATATCGCTAATTTGGGTCTCTTCTCATTCTGGAATACCTGGTAACGAGAAAGCTGACTCACTGGCCAAAACAGGCGCCACAGAAGGCGTTTTTTACGACAGGCCTATCTCAACCCAAGAACTCCTCCGTTCACCACAGCAACTTCTCCTGTCAAGATAGTAGAGCATGTGGGAAGCGGACGAATTAGGGCGTTTTCTTTTCTCGATCTCTCCGCAAGTGTCCCTGCGGCCTTGGTTCGGTCGGCTCCCTGTAGATCGTGCTTTCATTCGACTCATGTCGAATCATTTCGCTTTGGATGGATATCTACAGCGTATTAATCTGGCAACGTCAAAGGTATGTGGCTACGGTGTAGGACCTTCTGTGGTCCTGCGTGGAGTTTGAAACCGCCAGACCTTCCTTGTTGGATGCGGCCGGGATAATCGGAAGGCTCCCGGGTACTTCAATACGCGACATTCTGGGGTGTAGGGACCTCAAGTCTATGAGGCTCATTTACTGCTTTGCGCGAGATCACGGACTTATCCTTTGATTCCTATCCTTAATTTCCATTGTTCCCATATCACTTCGTAGTCCATCCTTTGTTTTTTGTTGTCTTTGTGGATAATTGTTTTATGTAGTGCCACTTTAAGTCGATGAGGAAACAGTCGCCTCCAAGGATAACGCCAAAACCATTGAAAGGGAGGCAGACTTATAATTGAAAATATGGCATTGCCGTCATAATAGAAATTAAACAAATAAAATTGACCAAACAATTTCAATGATCGGTTAATATAACATTTTTGTTCATCTCTTAACTATTCAAATAAGTCAAATTAAATCCGATGCCAGGTATCTCCTAGGTACGTTGCCCTAAACTCTCTACCAAGGGGACCTTGCGCATCTTGTGAGCCATTGTACAAACGGGATGAAGGGTCTCGGAAAGAAATATAATGCTGTTGTATTGGTTTGGTCGTGCAAACGACGCCATTCTCATTCGTCGTGGAAACGTTATGGAAATTGAAACAAATTGGCACTTTTCTCGAAAGCCGAGAAAAATGAAACCTTGGCTCACGGTCTCATGAAAGGAACGAAGGGAAGCAGGACCTGTTGGTCGAAACCCCGTAACCATGCGACAGTTTTATCCCCGTCTTGTGACAGATGTGCGATATCTTGTTGCGATACTTCGTTGATGATAGCCAAACGAACTCCAGGCGGATGCAAAGAGTTTGCAGAGAAAAGGAAACCCCAGCGGAAAAGCAATTATTGGTAAAATAGGGAAATGCAAACACAATCCCAAGTAAGAAGGATTTCAGCCTTGCGGGTTTGAATCTAAACTTAATTGCAACCTAACGCGCGCGCGCGCCTGCCCGCATTTGTGCGCGACAAGGATGTCGTAGCGTGAAGAGAAAGTGGGTAGTGAAGCAGCAGGAGATTGCTACCGCTCACTCGGTGGTGACATGAAGGAAGGATAGTGTTGAGCGCGCTAGCAGGAGCGTAGTGCATTTCCGGGTTTGGTGCAGCGTCCATCCGGCAACAAAGCAGTACACGACGCGAATTGGGTGGATCGGATCGGATCTCGACTGCCGATTGAATCTGTGCTCCCCAGGGTTGTAGGGTGGTTGCTGGCGTAGGTGAGGATAAGCAAAAAGCTAATTAAGTTGTTGGCCTGCCCGAACCATGCCGACCATGTGATCTCCGTGACCACCGAGTAGATCGTGCACCAGGAGAGCACCGATTGTAGGTGACGATGATGATGATGCTGCGATGCTTTTCCCATGCGCTGGGGGTGGGGGTTGTACGTCGAGGGTGAATCTTAATTGCGCAAAGCGTTTATGCTTGGTGAAGACTTTCTTCAACCTTCTTCCCCACCGATCGTCGTACCCGTTGGCGATGCGCGCATGATCATGCATGCGCTGCTTCCACCACCAAACGGAATCGAGTACGGCGGGCGGAACTGTTATGCAACGAGGTGCTGATCACGCCGAACGAAGATGGTAAGATGGGAAGATGATTTGAATGTGCAGCCACGGCACAGTACATGGCGCGCTCTCGTTATCGGCGCGCTCGATCGTTCCGACCTCGATTCTTGCGATATTCTTTCACCGCCAACACATTTGCTCTATAATTACACTCTCTGTGCAAGCCCTTCACCCGTGTTCTATTTGCGGGCCCTTTTTTCACACCAAATAGCCCCGTGCGCGGGCGCGTTCCGGTTGCATGTGAACTTCCACCTTTGGAGATGCTGCCTTACTCGCATCTCTCCGGTGGCCGAATAATAATGTCGATGTTCGATCAGATGTGCCGTTATGCACGAATGGTGACGGCCCTTTTTGCCTCGGTGCAAACTCGGACACGAAACACGAAAGCGGGGAAATCAATCGCATGCTTCTTTCGGGGGAAAATCGATTTTTGGACTACTACGATCGATCCGGTCAGGCTAAAAACCAAGCGTGAGGGGGCGTGATACGGCCTACTAATGGTCGAATTTTAAATGCTTTCCAATTGAAAGAGTCAGAACGGTCTTAGATCCCATCGGAATCGATCGGTGTGCGGTAGTTTGCGGTACTCGAGTGTCACAAATCTCAGCAGGCGCATGAACCATTCTTTCGGCAACCAACGAAGAACCAACAATTTTGCCACGGAAGGTGTTAACCCAACGCGATTGTACGGATGAGATAATAGGGCTGAATGAAGACGAACCAACAAGCGACGGAGACGCTGGAGTGGATCGGTTTTGGGGGGGGTGTAGAAAAAGCTGAATAGATCACGTCTGCTTACACGACTTTGGCTCTAGGGGTGTAAAATCACGAAAGATGATGTACGTTCGTTCAGAAGTTTGGATTTCGTTTCGTTATTGTTCCCGGCTCGGTTTGTTCTAGCGGGCAAATCGCTTGACTGCAATCTTCTGCACAAAGCGAATCTTTCCGATTTGTGGCTGCGGATCGTGCATGTGATGGACAAAAGAAAGGGGCCTTTCGGGGGCCAATTTAACGTTACGGAAAACTCACCCACATCTTCTTATGGGTTTTTCTTTCAGTTTCTTAAAACCGTACGCTTGCCCGCGGTTTAAGATTTGTCCCAGTGGCCTAGTTCTTTTGAAACCGATAAACGATAATTTACCCGGTAGCCACCGCCTGCCTTTATTAAAGCGTGCACATGAGTTGGCCCGATTTAGACGCTTGATGGAACGAATTCTTTTCCAAACGAGAGAGAGAGAACAAAAGCCATGATGACAGCAATCAGACTAGGGGGATTCAAAGCGTCCCTGAATAAAGTAAACCAGGCTGATAAACTTTTGATAGCAAACAACAAAAAAAAACCTGTTGAAAGGTCCAAAATGATGTGATAAACTCTAATATTACGTAGTTTTGCATGGGCTGCAAGGTATTAAAGCGATACAATAACGTAATTTAAAGGTGGAATGCGTGTGGTGATAATACAGAAGGCATGCGAGCGGAATGAGTAAAACGCCATACAAGGAGCGCAAAATTATTGGCAACAACACGTATACACCCATAGAACGCCGTGGCGGCGCAAACGCGGCTCGATCATTATGCTAATGGGGTGGGCAATTCCGTTCGAACCTTTGGGACGACCAGGGGGTTTGGTGTTTATCTTTTTCACACTCCCCTTTTTACTGTACCACTGCCTAGCGCTATCACCGTGCAGTGAATCCTTGGCCAATCAGCGAAACTCATTGCTATTGCCCTGGTCGAAAGAGCTGTGACCATCTTCAGCGTGGTTCCACAACCTCATGCATAATTCATGACGCGCATCATTGTACAGATTGAATTACAGGAAGAAAATAACACGAGAGCGAGAGACAAAAAAAAAAACGGATACTAAAGATATAACACAATCAATAGAAACAGAACCAGCCTGGAAAGAGAAACCACTGTCTCGTGCTGCGCTATTTGTGTGGGGTTGCCTCCTTTTGGTGGGGTGTTTTGGAAAGTTGCTATTTCGATGGTGTACCAGCTGAGCTGAGGCTACCAGCGGGTACTATTAAAATCAAAACTAAGCAACTGCTCCGGGTGCTGCGGGTGCGGTGAGCAAAACAACTAAATATAGCTGTATTTACATTTATAGTCCTTCGGCATTATTCAGCACACAGCCTGTGCGATGGGTAGTGTGTGTACGGATGCTGCGACTACGGTAGAGGGCAAAAGCAGATGCACACCGTAATGAATGAGGCCTTTCCGAGCCGATTGGAACCACTCGAAGGGGGTCTTTCGGGACCTACGGAGCAAACACATTTACATTTTTGATCATTCTATTGTTTTCGGACCACATTTTGTTGCTGTGGTTCCACCATAGAAATTCCACCGAGCTTTCACTGTTATTTGGGTAACGATCGTGAGCGGAAAAAAAACTCGTCTGCCGAAGCGGTACGAAATGTTTCCAATGCCACTGAGCCACTTAGTTGAAAGTGAAACGAAAAAGGATCAAGTATCGGTCTACACAACAGCGCATTGTAATTTTTCGCATTAATAAACACAAGTCAAATAAATCGCGCAGGTTGCACAGGTGACACCAGGGTCATGGAAGTCGCAAGCATCGAAATTAATTAATCATTGCAAAATCACGCGTTCACCGAATCGTTGGAGCAAAAGGAGTTTTTCGTGCGAAATGTGAGTAGCAATCGGAATGCAAGCGCGAAACCCGGCCATGCGCAGTTTGGTTCGGAGCAAATGATTAAATAACCCATTAATTGAGAGCGTACCAGCAGTCGATGTATTGAATTAAGCCCTAATCTTCGATCTACGATCGCAAAGGACCGGGTCGTCACAGTAAAGAGACGTTTATGCCCGACCTGTCTTACGTTTTGCTCCCAGTGTCTGTGATCGCACCCGTGGATCTGCGAGACACTGGTGCTCAGCCGTGGCTGGCCACTTGTCGTATAGGGTTGTTTGATTTTTTTTTTTTAGGGTTCCTCTACATTTATTTCATTTTCTTTTGATTCCGAAACCACCAGCTTCTGGATGGATGAAGGCGGGGTGGACATATATATATTCGCAATAGCCCGATCGATGAGGTGCACCAGCAGCAAGACAAGAACTCGCTCATAGTTTCGAACACGTAGACAACCTACATCGACGGTCGGACGGTAATGGAACGGGGTTTTCACTGGCATCAAGAGCATTCGCCAAAAGTAAGAAAACAGATGAACGACACTGATCCCAACCGCTCTGATAGTAACGCGATCCAAAACTATAAATTGCATCGATTTGAGGTGGAAATGTAAGTGGACTCTCCATCATGAGTGCCTCTCGTCGGTGGTGGCACTGGGAGACACTGGAGAATTACAACCGAACGTCTGATGAAGGCTTCTATGGTATGCATGGGCGATACACTACTTTCCGAATGGGCCCCCCCCCATTTGCGACAGGTTTGACAGTATCAATTACATTAATTGGATTCCGGTTTCTCTTTCATTAGATTCTCGTCTCCTGCGCACCAATTGTGACGTACGTATGACGGGGCGGGCGATGAAGGTGTATGTAGTCAGCGGGAGTCAGCCTGCCACGAGAGGCAAAGAAACAGGTGAGTTGTTGGCCCCAAATCTTATGCTGCCGTTTGGGTCCGCGAGGTGGTTATGCTGCCGATCGCGCATATGTCAAGGTATGTGAAATATTGTCCAGTCCCATCCTGGACCTTGAACTTCTCGCGTACGGATCTCGATCGGAACCGTGCACCCTACCCCTTTTCGAGTTTTCCCACATGCGAGCATCAAGACAACAATTCTACCACTACAATAGTATGGCAGTGTAGAGAAAACACAAAACAAACGATCGTGTTTGAAATGGCACCGAACATGAAGATCGCTTGCCTTACATCAATACACACACGTATACTCATGCACAACACCGTCAGCTATTATGCAACTAGGCTATCGAGGGGGGGTCTAAGTGACACAGTGCATCTTCTCGATGGCGTCGTCATCATCGCCTGTTCTTTTAGTTCTACTTCGTTACCGTTGTAGCAGCAGCAGCTTTCTTCCACAGCTTTCGAGGCATCGAAGAAGCATCATCCCTTTTTGCTGCATGTTTTGTTGCGCTCGTCGTTAAGGGCAACAGGGCACGGTCGCGTTCGGTCGCTTTAAATCGAAATTAATTAGTTGTTTAACATTAGCAAACTACACGTCGTTGCCTTTTGGCCTCCGCGCGTTAGAGCATCGTGCCGCTCGATCGTTTGCGGGTGCTCGCCTGCCTACAAAAGCGAATATACATTCACCGCAAGACAGATGAACATTTTCGCTTTTTAGTATTGGGGGAGCTTCAGCTCTTTTTTTCAGTTCAGGTTTGTTAACTATATCCACCGGTGAAGTCACCCGCAGACGCGTTAGGATTGTACACAGAAAAAAAGAACCGTTGCTGAAGACGGTTCAGCGGTGAACTTTAACTTTTGTAGCATTGTGGCCGGTACCTTGCGGTGTCTCTTCGGGTGAGGGTTAGATTTTGTGGGCTGTAGCTGCCAGTGCCTGGTTGCATTCTGCCGGCATTGTGGTATTGCAACATTTAGCCGTTTTGTTGTTTCCTTCATTGCATTTCCATCTTTCGTTGGCTACGAACGCGACACAACGGTGATGATGTGGAACCGTAAGGAAGGTACCATAAAGAAGGTCGCACCGGTGCTGGTGAATGAAACGCGAGTGTCTGGTGCTTTGATTATCACATTTTCTCATGGCGCTTTTGCTTTGCGTACCGATAGAAATACGCTTTTTCATTATGGGAGTTTCTGCAATTTTCAACCACCGCACGCATTGCACATTGTGTTGTGGCTAGTGTTTTGAACCAGTTGCCGTTTGTGTCGTCGCTCGTTTCGTCGCAAGCCAAAGCATATACAACACATTTTTATAATTATGCGCGTGTATGGGTGAGACAGCAAATGGCGCCAACATGCAAACTAGAGACACACTTTCCGGTTCCCTATCACTTGCTCGAAGACAATTTTCCTATCGTCGAAGGTGGGTGAGAAAATTTTAATGGCCACAGCGACATGACTTCTTGGAGCGGGTGGTGGTGTTCGTGCCACCAGTCTCAGCTGGTTCTTGCATAATTAACTTGTACTTCCGCGACACCGACAATCCCAACCGAAAGGTACGGTTAAAGCAGTGGTTTTGCTCCTCTGACCAAATGGTGTTGGTGACCCACTAACTTTCTACCATCCTTTCCCTCTGGTGCGGCTTGTTTTTTGCTTCCTTTCTTCTCACGTGAGTTGGCACGCTAAGCGTGTGGTGTTAACAGCTCATACATATTCCAAAACATGATAACAAAATTTTTGCGCCGACCGACATTTTGTCTGTGCGGTCGCTTCCCTCCCCTCACCCATCCCAAAACCCATTCTCGCTCATTCTCACGCGCTCCGGTGTTGGTCGTGAGATGAGTAAAATATGCTAATAACATCCATAACGACGACATCTGAACGCGCTATAAATTCGTCACTGATTTATAGTTTCGCTTACAGTGGTATGATTATGGCGAAGGCGAAAAAGATGGGATGGGATTTTTATTTTATCACCGCACCACTACTACCGTTCTGTCTTGAACATGTTTTGTTCCGCGATAGCATGAAAGCTAGCACCACTTTAGCTACAATCATCGACCCGCCCGGTTTGTGGTTGCAACGATCGAACACGATCGGATGGCATGCAGCAGGGAGGGGGGAGAAATGAAAATAAAATGCTAATTAATATCTCATTTGCGGCCGGCTCTACTACAAACGGTGCTTAGCAGCTTTCGGTGAAGTTTTTAAAAACAATAGCAATAACCGGAACGCATTGATTCGAAACACAACGTCCGCGATCCATGATGATTAATTCGTAAATATTCCGGTAGAGTATCGATCATTCGCATCCGAATCGGTGCAAAGCGGAACGTGGATGCTAATGATTTTAAACGAACGAAGCTGTTGAAATTTGGTGTGCTACAGATATGGCAGCGAATAATGTCCTTTGGAATGGTAATCAATTTTGAAGATTTATATTAAGCGACGGCTAAATGCAGTTGCTACTAATGAATTATTCATTAAACTCGATTTGTTTACTTTTGCAATGGACAGGCAACGTTTTAAAAGGTGCATTTGGTGTTATTAATCACACATACACATACGGTAGCGATAGGGGAATGCCATTCTTTAAGAAAAAACGCAAACGCATTTGGTGCTTCCGTAGAATTTGAGTGTCAAACGAAACGGTGGGTGCATGTTATGCTAATTCATGTTTGAAAATTATATCACGAACCCATCAGTTACTGTATTTTATTGATTAAATCGTAATTTTACTCCGAAAAAACAAAAGACTTCAACAGCAAAAATAAAAAGCGACGAACCCGATTCTCCGGTTGCCGGGTGAAAAATAAATTTGAAACCAAAGCCCAAAGGTCAATACTATCGGATGATTCATCTGCCCGCATCAAAGAAAGATTAACTGCATCGGTTTGTGCCACCCTGCGTGTTTGCCAGACACCGAGCCAATCGGGGAACCAGCGGTGTCCGATTTGGTGTAGGCCACACCAAATTGACCCACCACCCCACAATCGATTAGCAATCGTGTCAACAGCCAACACACACCGGGGGAACGTGGGGACGTCAAACGAACACCCACACGCGTCGAGCGTGGCCGATGCCGGTGCTCGACGCTGGTCGGTGCAATGTAGTGCAAACTTCAACCCACCATTTTTGGTACCTTCCTTCCGTCCGGCAACTGCACCGGGTTCTCGTCGCGGTTCTGCCGTTAACGATCCCTAGCGGCAGGTTTGTTTGCGATTTCGTGAACCCTCGCAGCATGACACCCGCGGCGATCGATACCGATACGCTTTGGGCTCACGGTCACGCCAAGCAAAGCTGTGTACAGCTGAGCGCGACCGTCAGCAAGCGCATGTGTTTGCTTTAATTTTAAAAACCTTCTGCCTTCCCAAAATGTAGTCGTTTGGTTGGCATTTACCTTCCTTTCTCTTTCTACACTGTACCGTACCTGGGAAGAAAACTTCATTGGCCAGGTCCGAGAGATGCAATAAATCCCGCACTGTAGGACTTGGCACATTTCCTGCCGCTCATACCCATGCTTCAACAGACCGCCAAAGCAAAGCGCAGAGCCGTTTCCGCTCTCGATTCAGCCGCAGCCAGCGCAGAAGTGGAAGAGATTCGAACGAAAGAAAGAACGGAATCGAAAGGAAAAGGAAACGAAATCCCCAAAAACGGATTGGCGCATTTAATGCCGATCTAAAAACGAAGATTCGGTACAGAATTATTTCGATCCGGTATCAATTAATAATTTTTAATCGGTCATCAATTTGATCGGTTTCCTGGGGTGGACGGTGGAAAGGATGATGCGAGCGAGATTTAACGCAACCGGTGCGTGAAGGGATTAACAAAAAAAAAAAACTAAAACTTCCCAACAATGTAAAGAAAACCAGATTTTACGTTCTGAACCTCCAGCTCTCAGCACGAATTCCGTCGCCTGTCAAGTGGACCCGAAGTCACCGAACCTGAAGGATTTACGATGCGCAGAAGGAACGCTACTTTACTGTTGGCCTTCAATGTTGGCAACTGGACGGGGTTTTGTAAGTTTCTCGAATGCCAAACGATGGGATACGGTCCCAAGGAAGTTGAGAGGGAATTGAAAACTAAAACTTTAAAAATACAATTTTGCAACCTGAAACGATGCCCCTTGTGGATCTTCCCGGGGATAAGTGAGTTATCTTTCGCGGGTGTTAAGTGCCAGTATTATTTTCTGACTCGGTTAATTTACGGCAACGATCATTTTTAGGGATCATTCGTAACGCTAGAGTAACGCTACACCATCATTTTATGTTAGCGTTTTGTTGTGTTTTTTTTTTGCTGCATGCGTAAGAATTATGTGATCGTACCATTGACACCGTGTATCCATGGGCACTTTCAAAACGAGTTTTGTAGTTAAAGTGTAAAATTGAAGCAAGTGTGCTTTTAATTGGCATCTAATGCTCGTTCCTGCACCGGGACGTGCCCGGTGGGACAGACACATGAAATGGTGGTATTACACGAGGCGCATTTAACAGTGGCAAAACAGTGGCAAATCGCAGCCAATATTAGTTGACCGTTCATTCGTTTGTGCGTGTGTGTGTGTGTAAGTTTTTTGCTGCCTATCCTGAATTTCGAATGTAAATTTATTAATCAAGGAACTAATGCCATTCAATATGTGAATGTGTGCGTTTTTTCCATGCTTCTTTGACAAGTGCTTGCGATTTATCGAGCATATGAAGCGAAGCAGGAGGAAATCTGTGCGTTAATTTATGGCTACCATTTAGCGTAAACAACACCATTAATTTCCTTCCTACGAAGCCACCGACGCCACCTTGCTTGAGCCTAACCCAGGACGGTTTTTGTGTGGCATGTTCCAAGTGAGTTCCAATTTTCTACGGTATCGATGTATTTTCTGCTAACTTTTAACCACAACCTTCTACACATAGCTTATATTTTAACTTCGTTAAATCGTTTCGAGCATTTCTCGCGGCATTCTGGTTGCTCCAATTCTAGCAGCGATTATGTACGGACCTGAGGACATTTATTAAACATTTTTCGAGCCACCACGCTGCGACGGGAAGACAAACATCAACGCCGAACGCCGTAAATTATGTTGCGAACAAATTTTCTGCCAATTTCTGTCCCCCGGCAGGACAGCATATGAATGTCGTTTGTCTTGCACGATGTTAAAAGTCGTTTCGTTTTGTTTTATGCCTATGTTACTTCCTCCGTTAGCGAACCTACTAATCACGAACGGCGTACTGCTGCTGGTAACGTGCGAAATTCTTCTAGGATCGTTAGCAACGTGGCGAAGGCACATGCTTGATAAGAAACATTCCTGCTAGTTCGGGGTTAAATGTCAACGAGATGGAGCACATTCTTGGACCTTTGCCGAGAGCTCACGGTATCGCTGTTGTAAGGGGACCACGCTACGAAAGCATGCCGCGCTGGTGGTGGCATTTGTGCTGGGGAGTATGCAAACAACACAAACGTTGTATTGGGCTTCCCTGGCAATGGTCGACGGTAGAACAGTATCTCGTTGTAGCATGTAGGTTCCATTAATAAATCAAAACCTACGGATACAATATGCATTCGTATGTAAACGGAACGTTCTGTAGTATAGCAGTGGTACTGTTTATTTAACTTCTAGACCGAACATAAACCAAAAATTTGAGGGTGTTACTTAATGGAGAATTAAATGAAGAAAATATTGAATAATACAAATTAAAGATAGCTTGCGCACGTGTTGACTTAATAATGTTTTAAGCAAGACTAGATAAATGATCTTTTACTAGTTTTAATCTGAAGCCCGGAGTAAAACACCACCGAAATAGGATGAGAATCAGAACATATGCGACGGTTGCGATTTTGCTATTTGAACCCGATCGGATAACACTCCCAGTCTGTGAAACCCGTTTGGCGATGGAGCAGGGTATCAAAAATCCCTTCACTCGCGCTCGTTTACAACTCGCCGGTATGGATTTTTCTCCCTAAAAGGCCATTTGAATGGCCACCACACACACACACACAGTACCGATATGCAGTAGCGGCATTTATTCTCTCGCACGACGCCCGCTGATTGAGCCGCAGCAAAGGGGAGCAGCAGCACCGGGTTGAGCACATTTTAAAATTTGATTTATTAAGGAGCAACATTTGCCGACATTTTGCGCATGGTTTTGGACTGAACTGGCGTGCTAGAACAGTGTGGTTTTTGGGCAAGGAGATGATGTATGTTTGAAATCAAGAATGTACGCGAATGGAAAGAAGAATGGAAGTTTTGTTCACATACCGGCGGAAAATAGTTGTCTGTGTGCGAAAGAATGTGTACCAACGGAAGAATTAAGGGCACTTCCATCAAACCGTAACTTGTAGGCTACATAAACGAAACGGGGCAATAAAATCAATGATACTCTATCACACTTAAGCTAATGCACAACAGCGTACGGTATTTCCATACTGAGCATTCACATTTAACACACCGAGGCATCAATTTTCTGCCGGAACTAGATGTGCTATTGTGTGTTTTCATCGAAACACAAAAAAAAATCTTTTCTACCAAAAGAAGATTATCATGCCTCTCAAACTAACCATGGAAGTGAAGCGAAAGCAATAAATTGAATGTTTTTGCTAGTGGTTTTTTTTTTAAACTCTAGTATCGTTTCGGTTCCATCAAATCGAAATCGAAAATGCGCTCAAAGCAAAACCCGCTTGGTAATAACACTCTAAACTGTGGGCAAAAATGAAGCGAAGAAATACAGTGGAGAGCAAAAGAAAGACGCAATTGAAAAAATACGATCGCCAAATTCCTTCATCAGCACATCTTCAAAGCTATGGAATCGTATGGGAAAATCAAGATAAAAAAAATAATAAAAGGTGAGTTGTACAGTAGAGTAGTAATGACTCGAGGGTGTGCAATGTTCGTGCTGAAAAGCGAAAGCATACGTGCAAATTCATCTCAAATTCGAATTATGACCGCGGAGGAATTTGTTTGTTAACATTCGCATTTTGCTACATAATACCAAACGCAAATGGAATGAGTAAACGTTTAAGCACGCTAATTGCAATAAAACACTGCCCGACGGGAGCCACTTTTACCGCTTGGAACATGTACACAAATCTGAAATACGAATTCACAGTCGAATTAATGCTTCCAAAAAATGAACCCACACGATGATGACGTTCGTCATGAGGGCTGAAGAGGATGTAATAAAAGTCTTCACCATAGACGCTGGCATTGAGCCTGATTGCCTGTGGCGTAAAATTCGTCGTAGCTCATCGTACAACGGGTGCCAGTGATGTGTATACGGCGGGCAGAAATATCAACATTTATGTAATTTAGTTACCCAGCACCCCTCGGGATTTTAGCCGTTTCCGCACAATTGCTGCCGTGTTCGTTCCCACAGCGGCTCACACCTTATACTGACCGGCTTGTATCTACCGAATCCCTTCTTCCGTAGCGGTTCAGTTCCGTTGATACTCTCGCCACGGTGTAAATAAATGGTACCGTCGGAGGCTGTGCTGTATGTGTGTTTTGCACGTGATGCAAGATTAAGCGCATAAATTTCGTACTTACCGATGCAACGATGGTCAGGTAGTACCGCTGCGTTCGTTCGTAATCCAGCGTCTTGACCACGGTGACCTAAATGAGAACGATCATTGCGAAAAAAAAATAAAAGAGAAAGAAATAAATAACATGAAAACAATAAGAATACGAAAATCGGTGAACGCGCGAAACCCGGTGCAAGATACGATCGCTGATGGGATTTGTCCCATGGTCCATCTCGAAGGAAGGCCAGGATAAGGTACATACAAAAAAGTAATATACAACAGCACTTGAACAAGCCTCACCCCCATCTCTAGCGGCTGTGAATAATATGTTTGTGGTGGTGATTAAGGCGAGTGTCCTAGATACTTCGTTTACCTGCTGCATCGTGTGCAACCCACCAGCACTGAATTTATGTTGGGAGAAAACTAGTTCCCGAAAGGTGTGATGCATTTGCAGAAGCTTCTTATAATAGGCGCACCAGCAGGCAGAAACGAATGATTGATCCTCTGTCGTATCGTTTGGGGGAGAAGTAAAGTACCTCGTGAGGCTAGCAGCTTTCAATCGTGTTCTGCAAGTAACATCTTCGTGTAATAATCTTAGGACAATCACAGAAATGGACTCTAAGTAATCCATCAGCATACCGATAGTAGTGATGGGAATTTCGTTCCGGGCCTACTAGGATCGTTCCGTTCCTTCTGTGGAACGATCAAACCTAGGCGCATACAAATTCATAAAGTAGATTTTTTGCACCTACATATTCTGTTCGTCTTGCGAACATTATGGCTTTAACGTTAACTTTTGTTACTCTTGCTCAAATGTGTAGTGGAAGGTAAACAACGATATTAAAAAATTAGTTCACGCTTGTTCCATAAGCTTTTGCAAAATTGTTACACTTTTTTTAGAGAATCTAGGATTATGCTGTAATCTATTCGTGTCAATGATGGCTGCTCATGTGCCACGATATTATTGTGTAGGCTTGAAAGGTGAGATTCAATGTGAAACGGATTTTCTACATAATCAAAATAGAATATATTACATTCTATATAGAATAGAATAGAATACATATATATTCTATATAATTAATTATTTATATATAATTAGGCAGAATTATATTGAGGCAGACTACTCTACGACAGAAAAAATTAACAAAGAAACTTTAACAAAGTACGTTTATAAAAAATTACCACGATCGTTAATAGTTGTAGTTAAGTTCGGTTCGAATATTACATCGTTTAATGTACGTCATATTTTTCGACATTTTTTTAAGTTTACTCGAACTTGATATACCATTCATATTCTTACTATTTTTTGTTTTTTTTCTATGTTTATGTTTGTTATATGTTTATGTTTTTATGTTGTTTATGTTTTTATGTTTATGTTGTTTATGTTTTTATGTTGTTTATGTTTTTACGTTTATGTTGTTTATATTGGTTATGTTATGTTTGTTTGTTTGTTTGTTTGTTTGTTTTATGTTTTGTATTTTTGATATGTAAAAATCATATTACATAGGATTATTTCAATTTCCTCGTGAAGGTAGGTTCAACTAGGATCGTAGAGAACGTACTATGTACGTTCCGTTCCCAACTTTCCCATCACTAATCAATAGTAATGTAAAGAGCTAAAGTTACTGTCAATTTCTACTATTGAGAAACAGTTAATGCAGGTGATCGCTATTATATTGCTCCTTTTTTAAATAATCAAACTTTGTGCATGGCTTGGTCTACGTTGGCCCTTTTTGCTAGTTCCGATCCTCCCAAAGAACCTCCTTGGTTGCAATCTATCATCATCTAGTCCGCTGCTGGTTGCAATCTGGCGATAGAAATTGTAACTGGAACTCTTTCCGCATTTTTCTTTTTTGCCGTACACCTTAACGCAGCTGGCGCGTTGCAAAGTTGCAACGTACGATCAACGTGGAACAATGTAAGGTGCGAGGGGGGCAGGCAAGAGTTTATCTTAATCTTTTCCCCGGATGGAAATTAGTGATAAAATATGGCGAAGTAATGGAACGCGAGAGCGTGTTTTTAGTGCACCGGGGAGCGATCAAGGACTAGAGCAGTGCGATGAATTGTTAGTTTTGATATTATTGTTTGTGTGCCCCACGGTTGGGGCTGGTTTACCCGTTAGTTCGGTGGTAGAACTTCGCAGATAGACTGCGAGTCGCGACCGTGTGTACCGTCGCAGTGGAGCAGGAACCGATCGAAATGGTTGCATGGCTACTCCTACACATCCGATCGGTAGGGGGTGTACCAAAACGAGATTAGTTCCTCCTTCCTTCCTACCGAAAACCAATGCCAACGCTCACCTGTCGCTATTTGGTTCGTCCTATCGTTTCGTTTGGGGCCGTTCTCTCCAGTGACCCGGTTTCTCGAATCAGCGGACGAGATCCATAGCAAGGCGACCTGTTCGGAACAGCATCGCCCGGTACGGGGCCTGTCTGTCGATAGTGCGGGAGGTACCGTCACACAGCACCAGGCACCTTATAAATTGTTGTGTGTGTGCATGGTGCACCTCGCAGCACGCTGTTGTGCAACGACATTCCTGGTTGTCGGGTAAATGCTCACATCCCTTGCGACACCTCTAGCCGCATGGTCTGTCCCGTTTTGTCGCTGAACGCGTTCCGTTGGCAATGGAAATTGGAGAGGGATTTTTGATATTTTCCATCATTTCCATTTCATTGGTACACCCCACAGCGAACATTCCGCAGCTTCGGTGAGTTTGTGCTGCAAACTGCAATTTTGCCTGCCAGGCTTTTGCCGTACGCTTTCGGAGGTATTTTAACACCTTCGCCGTGCAAGGCTTTGTGTACATAAAAAGCACTCATAAAAACGAAATATGAAGAAAATGAATGTGATTGTAGTGTGGCAGGAATTCACCAGCATGCCGCATGGTGCAACGATGGTGGCCACCGTCCGATGCAGCTACACGCAAATATCATAAACAACGACGCTGTCGTCATTGTCATCGGTCGGCGTCAGTTTGCACCACGGTCGGAACATGATCAAGACATACGGACTTGATCAAGTGACAGTCAGTTATCTGTTTTCTTCCATTAATTTTGCTTTTAATGTGCGAAGAAACCCCCTTCTTCCAGAGGCCTTCCCTATGCTTTCCCCGCGTATCTTGCAAACTGGTAACGCGTCACTCCATCGCGCCATCACGAACAAACTCTTACCTGTCCCTGGTGAGGGTACGCGATGGCAAACACCCCAAAACCGTCCGCCGCCGTGAGGGTGTTTGGTGAAATGTCCGAAATATTTTGCGATCCCTCGACGATGAAGTACTCGACCAGCCCGTTGATACCGGCATCCTTATCCGTGGCCTGTATGCTGCGGAATATCGTCGTCCCGACCGGTGTTGACTGCAAAGAGAAGCAAAATAGGAGCGGTATTAAAATCAACATCATAAATCATGGCCGCGGCTTGGCCTAATGCTTGCATGTAATTGTATGGGGATGAACAACGGGTTGGCATACAGCAACACTACAGCGAAAGACAGCGAAGAACTATCCGCACAACATGGTGCATTTGTGTGCGGTGGAAGATGTCGGTTCCGGATAGAACCTCTGCGCTGCTGCTTAATGCCCAATGGTGATGAGGTTGAAAGGTGGCAGAAATAAATTGCATGTCGCCGGGGCCACGGATGCAAGTTCGTGCGCTAACCACAGTCACTCATCATCATGCTCGTCACCACTCGCGACAGGAGCAGAAAGGACGCCGTGCACGATCGACCAACGGCGGGTGTTGTTCAATTAATCATGTATCATAATTTCTCCTGCCGGCATTATGCAAAAAACAATTTGCCGCATTACACCCTTCGTTTTCGGGCGAATGTTCTAGGATGTGGCTTCTTTCTCTCTCTGTGCATACGATTCTCGTTCTCGTCGATAGAAACGATCAATCATAACCTACTGGAGACCTCCCTGCCCATGAAGGGTGAACGATCATGTTTGATTCGTACAAGCGATTGCAATATCCCATTTCTCTCGCGTGTTTTGTGGTCTTCACAACGGCTCACAATGGCAAAAGGATACGTGACTCTCGCCTGCCTGGCGGATCGCTACAGGATCGCGACCACTTGTCGTGCTGACAACGCGGAAACATTTCCAAACCCAGGAATAGTAAAGCCATCGCAAGTATGAGAAACCACGAGGTCTTCCGAAACATAGCACGGATCGGGGAAAAAAACGGGATGCAAATACCTTTCGGAGTGTAATTGCGAGAAAAAGGAGCAAGCATCACGCCGCTTTTTTGACACACGGCACACAACTGCTCTAGAATCATCGTCACTTCGCGTGGATCGTGCCGTGAGAATGGTGCGGTTTGGGTCGTGAACTGGAAAACTGACACTTGACAGATCAGAGCCGCACAAAACGCTGCAGGAGATTTTAACCCGGTGCCTAACCGCGCCCGTCTGTTTCGCGCACGTCATGAACGTTTAGAACAACGATGACAGTCAACCGTGAGTGTAAGTGATGGTTTTTTTTTTTGCACCGATCTTCCCGACGAAGATTAATGTAGTGCGACCATTCCAACCGGTGGGAAAGGGGATGTACGGTTGCGTGAAGGGGTACGGGGGTCGTTGTCGCAGGAGGGCAGATTCACCTCGCGTTGGTAAGAAACTAAATCTCCTCGGATAGGTTAATTGCTCTCGAAAGTGTTTTTTTTTGCGGTTGACACCCTAATGAATTGCAGCACCGTACGGCGGCATGTCGAGGTCTTCCTACTGTTTCGAGGATTTCGAAAAGTGATGAAGGGGGAGGGGTGGTGCTCGGAAAGGGGATGGAAAGGGGAGACCACCGACAATGATGAGCCGTGCACAAAGTGTTGTTTTGCGGTCGCGAGCAGCCTTATCGAGTTTAGAGAGACCATCGAGAATGGATACTGATGCTTTTTAACCTCGACACTACAAAGTATTGACAAAGTTTCGTCCGTTTCAAGGAAGACGATGCAAACCTTATCCTTACTTTATCACTTCCTCCATTATCGTAAATTGTCATAAATGGGGTTTAAAGGGAAGTGATAAGCTTTTCGCACTGCTGCACACCCGTTCGATCGATCGATCGTGATACGAAACGTTACTTTCTCTTGCATAACGGAACCCTAGCTACATGCTCCAGCACAGCGTGCCCCGAAACCTCTGCCACGTACCTGGCAGCAAACAGGGATACGACAACGGTTCCAGTTTTATACCCCGCTCTTTTTCCGGGCGTGACAGGATACGTGCCCTGTGTTAATGTAATTTATGCTCGCTGCCATCGGTGCCAAAAGGTCAGGTCAGTGAGTGGTCGACCCGATCCCCGGACCCGCCAGGGGGACCGCGTGGTAATTGAAAAATCGCATTTTACCGGCATGTAATTCTCGCTCATTTGTATCGATACCCAACGGGGGGAAGAAAAAAGGTAAAACTTTGGTTTGAAGGCTGTGGCACGGTAAACATTGCATCCCTGCAACACTCATCCTGTTTGTGTGCGACCCCCCCCCCCCCCCCCCCCCCCCCCCCCCTTTTTTGTGGTGGTACCGTACCGTGGTTACTTGAGCTTTGTGCTCCGAATGTTGGCCAGCTTCGTTTCGTTCCGTAAAAGTGCTAAAAGTGCAAAGGAGTACGCGAAATTCTGGCATGCGGCACAGGGGAGAGCGGAATATTTATCTCGAGCAGCATTGTCGATCCTGGAGTGACGGCATGCACGCACATACGGGAACCGAGTTCGGCATGCAACAAAACCAGCAAGCGCTGTGTGGGACGGTCGGTACGAATTGTTCGAATGTTGGCCGGCACTTAAGTGCGGGCAATAAATAAACTTGAAATTAGCACTATCGCTCCTTCGTGTCTCCTTTCGTTCCTCCTCCTTGCAGGTGCAGAACGGTTCTACCGTGGCAGCAAACGGTAACTTGCCATCGGCATTCTTTAGCTGTCGTCACCTTTTTTCTTCCGTGGATTGCTCCAGGGCAGTGCGGTGTGGATAACTAGGGATAATGTTGTTTATTGCTTTATTAATGCCCCACCAAATCGAGAATGGCCCCCCGGCCACAAAAGTGGAATGAACGGGTTGGTTATCACCATTCAGACGGATGAAGCACAAATAAAGACAACTTAATTCTATCGGAACAATATTTTGCTAAAAAATAGCAACTTCTAATAAAAGCGTTTGTCTCATTATACGATTTTTCTTCAGCCCCAGCCGCAAGTCATCGACGCGCTGATGGACGATTGTGAAACGTTTCGATAGTGGTAGGAGGGATACTACACGATACGGTAAGTTCACTTGTTACCGAAAGGTATTTACCCCCCCGAAAAAAATCAAAAAACAAGAACATCCCCTCACGAATGGGGCCGCGATCGTGGCTTGTCGTGGTTGCTGCATTTCAGCAGCAGCAGCAGCAGTGGCACGGGTGTCGTGTCTGCATGCACTTTGCAATTGCCGCATCGAAAAGGAGGGACACCTTTGCAGCTATTAGAAGGCAAAACTATCGAAAGGGGCCGAAGCAGCAAGGGAACGACAACGACGAAATCTTTCAGCGGCTGTGGTTGGAGATTTATCTTCCCGAACGGAACGGGGGAAAATACGATCGTCCGCACTGCTATCGTCGACTGTTTTTACACGACCTGTGATAGTCAGTTTGGTGGCGAATCGGTTTCCATAAGTCACCTGCCTTGCTTTGGGCACGGGGTGTCGATGAGCGGAATGCCACACGGAATGGGAAGCTATATACTCTCGTAGGAGTGGCTCCAGTCCCGTGGCATCAGTATTTTCTCGGGCACACGGTCACAAAACGGGGTTGGTTGTAAACGCGACGATGAGAAAAACAAAACAAAAAAACTATCACCACACAAGACCACGATTCATTTGGGAAAGAATGGGTTAAGCGATTCTCTTCTTCCAGCTGTTTCGAGCAGCAGTGTCGAGAGTTGGTTAATTTTAATTCAAACGGCACCAACGGTACGGTGATGTGTGGTTTCGCCGGGGTGTTTTAGAACAGTTTTATAGTAGTGGGCGTCTTGTCGTAAAGCTGCTGCGCGAGAGGTGGCAAATGGTGGCGCAAAAAAAAAGAAAAATGAATTATTTATGATCGCTCAACCTCTGATCGATTCCGTGGCGGGATTTTTTTTTTCGTTTCGTGGGCGAAAACTGCAAAACTAACGGACCGGAGATCGCCGTGTGACCTATAAACATTTTCATGCCAAAAACCGGGAAGATGGAACCAACGTGCATGTATATGCCGTCGATCGCAAGGTGTTGTCTTACCCTCTTGATCGCACGATTCGTGCTGGATTAGCTTTGTCTCGTGATGTGCACCTTCACCGGGTAGCATCGACTACGTGAGGGGGTTTCTGTTTTATTTTTTTGTGAGGACGGAATGATGCGACAGGTTAGCAGTAGCTAATGAGAAGCGTGTGCTTGGGAAACTCGGTTTGCGAGCAGCGATCAATCAAATGTTCACGCCCAACTTGTCCACTAATGGAAAGAAAAGTAAACTGGTACACCGAGTTCGATGCTTGATTAACATTCTTCACGAACATCTTCGTCGAACGCGTGTGGTTGCCCGTTCTGCTTCAAACCGGGACCATAAGGTTTTCCCTTGGCCGTTCATTGTGTATCTCGTCGTCGAACGGCAATCGGAACATTTGGATCAGCTGGAATGGAAACCAGCATGTGGCCAATTATGGTCAACATCGTTCGGGGCTCGATGGTACCACGGGCGCGCACTGTCTGTTCGATTCTTTGCTTATCGATGATCGCTCTGCCGTCGGTGATCACCTTTCGCGCAACTAGAACGCGATTGGCGAGGTTTATGAAGTCGGTGCATGAGCAGAGTTGAGGGACACGTCGCATTGCAGCAATGCTGATCCCGGGCCGGTAATTTGTCAGCAAGCGAATGACAAAAGCGCCCAACGCCTTGTGGATCAATTATAGCTTTCTAATAAGGCCATTCTGAGCATTGTTCAGCAATGGGCGAACACCTTAGGCAATGGAACCCGCTGGAACAAGGGCAACAAATTCATCCCATTTACGCTTGCGTTGGCTTGCCGCATTCGGGCCAGAATAAGGGGGTGCGATTATGGAGCAATCGGCGGCAGTAGAAAAAAGAAGTTGCCGTTGCACGATCAGTGAACGTTTGCTCATTGCGGGGTTTATAAATGTCGGTGGTCCGATCGCGTACTCGGCTATCTAGCGTTGCTCGCCGCAAAGATCATGCGAACGAGGATCGTAGCGATCGACATCAATGTGGGAAATTAGTCACTATCAAACAGACCATTAACTATGTATCGCGCATTGGTCAGGCGTGCTAATTTTCACCCCGCCACTGCATTAGATCATTAGATCACCCGCGCGCACACACACACTCTAAAGCGTATGCCCGTTTTGTTATTTCTGCAAAGTGTTAAATTACGCGGGATTAAATGAGCAAGTTTGTGCGCAATCTAAAGACTCGCCCAAGCAGCAAGTCATCAAAATCGTTGCGCTCGTTTCAAAGTGTGTGCCATTTCCGAGTGTTAATCCGACATTTTATCTACTGCGATCAATGGGTGCCACCCCCCCCCCCCCCCCCCCCCCTGTAAAATCAGCTTAGCTATGTGTGCACGAGATGTGGGTGGAAAATAAGAAATATGATCTTAATTCTCGTGTTTACGGCACGAGCAGTGCCGACCAGTGCGCTTCAATGCCGGAGTCATATAATTGGCAACAATGTTGATAATGTTTGCAGCATCCCCGACAAGCCGCTTAAGCGGGTGGGGTGGGATGGAAAATGGAGGGAGGGGGAGGAGGGGGAATTTTTCCTGACCCCATTCTTTGCCGCACCAAAGTAGGGTGTGTTTGTTTGTTTTTTCTCTTCGGCAGTAGTTGCAGAATACATTATCCGAGCGGTGGTTTGTAGGCAAAGATTGATCACCACCCAGGATGGAACGCTGGTCGGAAAACGGATTGATCACCGGTCGGGCAATGATACGAGCACGACACGGTGTAATTTGTTTGACATGACTTTGACTTTTACTTTTATTACCCATCGTAACAAGATGATCGTAAAGCAGGCGGATATAATGTTGTGCAGACTCGTTAAGATTGGTATCGAACTTCATCATTTCACTAAAACACTCGACCTTCGGGTTATTGCCTACCTGCGGAGAGAGCGCTATTTAAGCGTTAGAAAACTCAACAAGATATGTTGATTTTTCAGTAAAGAATGTGTTCAAGTTCGGTACGCCAGTACGTGATACATAAATCACCCTAACTACCGTACTAGTTTATAATAAAATAAAAGACTTTAGTAAGTGGTTTTCCAACGCCTTTCCTGAAGTAAGTTAAATAGTTAACTTTTGTGTATGGTCTTTATTTATTTTGAGATTCTTTAATCGATTTTTCCAACCATTTTTTTAGGTTTTAAATCCCACCGTACATGGGTCAACTTATGTTAAAGTGGTTCTGCTTAAATATCCACCTGCTTTTTTCAAGTTCCACCCTTCCCTTCCTAAAACTAAAACCTCTCGCTTCCCCATTCCAAACAAATGGTACCACCGCAAAAGCTACCGTTAATCTGTTGTGACATTTCATGGCCGATTTGGCTGTGCTCTGCCTTTCAGACCCAACCAGTCGCAAGCAAGCAAGCAAGCAAAAATCTTTACACACGCGTTTTGCATTGTTCGCCGTGTGGTTACTGCCTCCCAAAATTGCAAACTAAGCTCCAGCGAGATGAATGGTTCAAGAATAGTTTTAAGGGGATACACCTGGGTAAGGTTGTTGGTTTCGAACCGCAGGAACTCATATGTCAAGCTTCTACCGCGAATCGTTTTGCGTAATTGCTAATCTTTCCAATGGTAGCGACGTTTCGCGTTCGTTGAAGGAAAAAAAAAAACGCTATCCGTTTGACCGCAACGGCGTGTGATTGTTTGTCGCAGCAGATTTAAACTTTAGCTCTCGCGCTAAAGGTGTACTCGCGCACGGTATGTGTGGTGAATGTGGTCTGTTGTGCGCGCGCGTGTTAGTCGTGAATATCATGACTAAAGATTAATAGACGTGGATGGATGGTCTTCTTGAGGTTGACCAAGCTCGTCTGACCGTTTGCTGCCATTTTCGAGGTTATGGTTAGTTAGTCATTATTATTATTAGCCGTGGAATAGTAAAGATTTTGGCAAATCACGTCGTTCGCGGGTCGCGGGCCTTTTACTGGACCACCTGATCTTGATCACTCATGTGAGATACTGTTTTCAAACAATTTTATTCATGTTATATGCCCCTGAAGGCTGAGTGCGAGAAGGGGTGGATTTAAGAACATGGCCAATTTAAGCGAATCCATCCATCCCTCGGTGGGTGTGTGTCTGAGAGTAAGCGACATGATTTCGGGCTGCTTATGGTTCCGGAATTTCTGGGGCTGGGTATTTCTAGGCGTTCCTTTTGCAAATACCCGGAAGTTTTCACATTGCAAAAGTGTTACTGTGCTACTCTTTGCTACGGGTGATATTAGCGGGCAACTATTGAACTATCAGCTTCAGCCTTGTCTTCAACCGTTTGGCAAGGTGCGGCTCTAAGTGGGAAATGGAAATTCCAAAGCTCCCCAGGTACGAAAGCACAGCGCATAAAGCTGTGTGCTAACGAATCACAAAACGCGACATCACAATTGCGGTCAGACGAAATTGTTATGTTCTCGGTGTCGGTGCAACTTCCGCGTGTACCGTTGTCGAGAGACCGTTCTCGATAGCGTTTTTGCCCTTTATTCATTCCGCGTGCTTCCCGTGCTGCCGTAAGCCAGGAACAGACGGAGTCACCGGTATCTTCTTTCACAGCACAGGTTACACTGATCCCGACAAACCGGTCATGCGGTGTTTGCAAAGGTTCGTGGTCACGCGGATCGGGACTGCGATTCTTTCTGCAATCGGCGATGGTAGGCGCGGTGTGGCCGTGTTTAGGCCACGCGAGGATTATGTTGGACAGGATGCGAAAAGGGAAAATCGTGTAAAAAATATAATGCGGTTCCCGGTGGAACCCCTAATCGGGTGAGCGTTCACGAAAGGGTAAACGGACAGAAGGATCGAGAAGTTCGCTGCATTCTGCTTGCTCTGGTTAAATGAGGCGAGTTGCCCGGGACGGAGGAAGTGTTTCGTTGTATTTTCGAGTGGTGATCCGGATCGTTGGATGGATATTCGCGATTGGGGTTTTCGTTTTTTTTGTTATGTATTCCGATTTTTATTTTATTTTTTCAAGAACCTAACGGCAATGTTGAAACACACGTCCATCTTTGGGGAGTGACCGAACGGATTGAACCGGTGGCACCTTTGCTCGGTCGGATCTATGGCTACCGGTATTTGCAACAAGGTACAACGCCTACAAACAAGCAAAAAAACAATCCAGACAACGACAATCCATTAGGGCCAAACCCAAGGGGAAAAAAAGAATCGTGATTTAGAACCTGATTCCAGTCGCTCCACTATAGTGGAGCTTGCTTTTTCCTTCTGCTTCTCGCATTCCATCCAACGGGATCGATGCCCGTGTTTTCGACATGCACTTTTGGATGTACATTCATGGTTGCCAGGGGTTTTTTTTCTTGTTGTGTGGCTATTGCTAAATGTCTCACCCAAACGTGCCAGCTGTCAGTCGGTTCGGCAGAGGGCTTCACAAACCAAGTCACGCTGACCGATGTGACTCAATTTTGGTGTTTCTTGGCCTGCTTTTCTTATTTCGTTTTCACTTGTGCAGAAATGTTGCTGGAACATATACCCAATTTGGCGTTGATCAGGTTAATTGCGGCGGGTCCACCGTACTGCGATTCCCTTTACTGGATTTCATTAACCTTTTTCATAAGTGGGATGATTTTTTTCTTTTCAGTTCTTTATTGGTCGTAAACTTTGCGGTTTTTTTTTTCTTTTTTAAGGTGAGCCCGTCCGTCTGACTAACTATCACAGTTTGATGTGATTTTGTTTTAATTTTAATGCGCCTTCAATCTTTTGCGATCACATTTGCTCTCCCTCGTTGACCTCGTTTATGAAGGAAGGAAAAATGTTGCTAAATGTCACGTCTGCGTGTAATGCGTTTCCTTCGGTGCATAGGAGAATTCGGTGCCCAATTCGTTACAGTGAAGGTTCAGCCAATTTCGTATCCTTTCGAGTAAAATTGTTGCGCGCGCAGAGGGTTTCTCGCTGTTCCGGCGCACAAGTCGTATGTTTTGCGACACGGTGCGGAGGTTGATTCTACCGCGTTTATGACTTTATTATGGCTGTGGAGTGGCTGAAAATTGTCACTAAGCTGTGTTTATGCATCACGGCGTTGATAGTGTTCCAGGTGTGCTATTACCGTTTCGTTGGAATCATATGCACGTAAAGAGCTGAGTACACAGCTGAGGCGGTAGATCACAACAAATGAATCTTGTTTGCAAATGACGGAATGTGTGTGCAGTGTATTCAAGACTACATAACGCATTCATTCGTTCAAGAGATACTGTGCAAGATCCTTTTAGTATGTATTTTTGGCTCATTTATTACGTTGATTTTTGATATAACCTATAAAATTTTACAATGAGGAGGCATTTAGATAGCCTGTTCATTTTAAACACGCATTCATTCCAAACAGCTTTTAACACAGCTCAAGCTACGTCAATATTTGTTACTAAGGTAGAAAACAACTTTCAAAATGACATTTGAATCATAAATTTAACTCGATGGGGTAATTGATTCTAATGCTATAAATGAAGCCTATTTCATTCCATCAGTATTGTATTTCGATTTAGATGGGATTGTTTTTAAACCTGAAATTTGATTCGCATCATTTTCCTTCCTAGAAACCAATTATACGCTCGACTGATATGAGTCGTTAAGACGTTCGGCTTCGTTAAAGTGTTGCCCTGCCGAGTAATATCACGCAGATCAAGAATCTCATTAAATGCGATCGTTTCCAAAAAAACCTGCAACGTTTGTAACCGCACGCTATTGCAGTCGCCTTGCATACGATCACTTTCAACATTCGTTTCCCAGTCGAGCGTTGTATTCTTTTCCTTCCTTTTCGCAAGTTTCTTTCGATGAATAAAAATGTCCCGCTTGTAACAAAAAATACGACACACATCACCGTCGATTTCTTCATTGGTGGCAAGTACGAATTAAGATGGCAAAAAATGATTACGATTCATAATTGCGGTTTTGCACCCGGACCGTGTGTAGTAGGGCCGATGAGAACTGTTCAATATGCGCGCTAATTTACACACAGCCATCCCAACCGGCCGTGCAACGCTGCTCAAGCCGTTTGACGTAGCATCCAAGACCTTGAAAGAAGCCCGTGCGGTGATCGCTTGCCTTCGATGGGACTGCAGCGTGGTGCTCGTGGTGTGCTTCGAGTACTGCGGTTACCGATTGTCAACACAGCGTTTGTTACCCGTTTGCCATTTTCGATAGCAGCTTGCATAAGAGCGTCATCGCCGTCTTCATTCGGCAGCGCAAACACAGGCTGCGATCAATTAGGAGCAGATAATTTGAATTAATAATATTAGCTTACGCGGACGATTCCTGCTCAACACACGCGGGCGCAAGAGGTAAACGAATGAATTCCCAGCGGTACGGGGAGCGTTTAATGGCAAAATCGTGAGAAAATCACAGCTCTCAGTACGAAAAGCATCATCGACTTCGGTACGCTTCACTGGCAGGAATCATGGGTCCAAATCCAAAAAGATCCACATCGATGCGTGCAGTAAAGGTATGACAAAATTTCTTGATCCGAACCTCGCACTAAATTTTGCGTTCACCGAAGGCGATCGAAAGCTGAAGGTTAAACTGTCAATCGAAACTGCAGATTGCTGATCGATTGGTAAACGATCATCGAATTCCATCGGAATGCATGCACGGACAGGGGGGACGCCTTCGGTTTGATCGGTTTGAAGTGTTTCGTACAATTTGGGCTGCGGGTGGGCTGACTCTTAAGCACAATAATAATAGAGGTCTGAGCAAAAAAAAAAAATGAAACCCTCATGCGAGTGGTAAAGTAGTCGTCACTAATTTGTTTGTACAAAACGTTCGGGGGAACCCGAAAATGAGAACCACGCACAGGTTGTGAGTGGAAATTAAACTGCATCGCTGCTTCACGAGCGCTCGTGATCCGTTTCGTTTGTTTATGTTGCGTTGGAGTTGGAAGCGTTTGGCCGCTTGCACAGCACATGTCCGCCTGTTTGACGCCGTGAATCGATGCACCGGGCACGGGGTGTTTCGATGTGTCACGAAACCGTTTATAATTTTGACAGGTTCGTTTGAGGTTGCCCCGGTGCTCTCAAGTGCACGGACGGTTTCGTTTGTGAATGGGCGTAAAGTGACTGTGAGTGCGGCATTCCATTCCTGGCAGCAGTTTTGTCGGTCGGAAATAGATTTGAATTGCAATCGTTACAATTCTCGGCTGCTTCTCGGCAAGAACGAACGAATTTCGATCCTGTGCCACATGACGACATGACAAATGATGTCGTCTGACAAGCACGAAAGATTGTGTTCCCCGTTGGGTGAGTTTGTTTTCGTGCAAGCAAACCCAGACGACCTTGATCTCACGCTAAATGCAAATAGGAAATTAATATCACACATCGTTACGAGCTCTTTTTAATTTTCTCAGCTCGTACGAGACATAATCAACATTGCCGCTATTTAGGTGATGGAACAGATTGATCGAACCATAGCTTCCAGAGGTGTATGGTGCAGTTTGATACGAAATGGATTATTATGCTCATATCCCCACCATGGACAACCATGTACCTCGAAACCATGTATCCGATGTCGTACGATAGGACAGCAAGGGCAAAGAATTAATACAGACACAGTGATTTTCGATTTCAACAATATAATTAACGAGTATTCTCATCAAATTTTATGAACATGATTATCATCATCATCATCATCATCATCACAAGCAACAGCGCATCAACATTGGCCGCGATCTTCGTAATAATCTTTTGCACATTTTGTGTTATTTTCGTCGACATCTTATAGTGCGGACAATTTACAGCCTTTGCGTGTCCCGTACACACGCGTGGTCTTAGTTGATGAAATAAGACAACTATTGATGAAAAAAAGAATATTCTCCATGTTCCCAACCTGCTTCAACCAAGCAAACCGGTAAAATAAACACCGTCGTTAAATGACGCTACGATAAACGAACATTCCGCTCAGGTTGGATCCGTCCGACCCTTAGCGAGCGGGACGAAAAGCGACAAACTTTCAATCAACCACAGGGCGAAGAAGTGGAGACCGAGCATCGTTGTAAAGCAACACAAAAATTGGAACCTAATCAGGGTTGATTCTCGCCCACGGAACCGAACTGTGGCGGTGGTCCTGTGCTCGCATTGAAGTGGAATAACTTGGTGCTTGAACAAAAAAAAAACAGGAAAATAAACACACAACACACAGAACCTTTTCGCCCCGTGTCGTACGATGGGACGAGTATCGCAAGCAGATAGTATGCCCCGCGGTGGTAAGATGTGTTTTGCCAAAGGGAGAGAAATAATAAACACAATATTAATAGAATTTTGGCCATGTTTTGGTCGAACGAAACGATCACTATGTTAATTTATTTTTTTCAACCAGCTTAATGCAAAACAAGTAGGGTGAATCGGGCTGTTTTACTGTGATGTTGGTATTGAACGTCACGTCTTAAGCAAGGGCTAATGTGAAAAGTAGGCAACGGCTCACGAATGCCGATCTCTTGCGCGCTTCGTTTGGGTGGTATTGCATTAGGGGGCGGGCGGGGATGAACCGCTTTATCGCATTCCGGCGATCGTGAAATGCTTGCTGGAAAAACGATCTCGTTACGTTGCGTCAAAGCAATCGTCTAGCCGGGATGTAAACCGAGCAAACAGGGCATCACATTTGCACAAATATGGTTATCGATTAATCCAGTTCTAGGTTGACGATCTACGTCAAACAAGCATTACTGACATATACTGGGCGAGATGAGACAGAAAAAAAAACAAACTAAAATAATGCATTTCACAAGAAAATTTCTTCCTCATTAGAAGCTAATTCCTGTACAGTTTTTTTTTGCGTCTATTTTGTTTTGCCAGCTCTCGTACTCGTGGACTATCTTGGGCGAACCAATGTTGATCGACCAGTTCGGACGTTCATCGCGTGCAAAAGACGATGGAAGTTCGCCCTACCCGGTACTTCCTCATTCCATTCGCTGAGCTTTTCCTGCAACCGCGAATACCTTATTTCACGTTAATTATATCATTCCGATCACCAACAGGAGAGTGTAGGAACAGGTTCGTCTCCTAGCCGGCAACGCAAGTCATCCGTACACCTCACACTGTTGTACCCGTGGTATCGGCCCCGGGTTGAGTTGATTCGCTCGCTTCACCCATTTGACGCTACGTAAAGTTGACACGCTCTTTCCGGCATCAAGCCACCATGAGTCCGGAATATTATTGAATTTTAATCGGACTTCGTTTGACAGTTTGCTGCAATTAATTAACCACCCATAAATCAGTGAGTTCGGTCGGCAGTAATCGATACGCACACGCGGCGCGGTACGCGGGGCGTTGGTCCGTGCGATGTAGGTAAAGAAAGTGAAAAACAGCGAATGAGAGATGGCAGTGGTTTAAATGTAACCACGCAATATCGTGCGCAGATTGGTACGCGTTTCCTGCTATCTGACCCATTTGATGGATTTTGTAAAAACAAAACGACAAAACGGTGCTCCGAGGTGTACCGGATTGCATTCGTCACAACAAATGCGCCCGCTACGCTATCGGTTCGGCTGCTATGATGGAGATACATTCGAACGCGCGGTGAATGCAAAGAAAATACACCGGCGTTGAGCTTTGCTATATTTCAATTCCAATCACATATCATTCTGGCTTGGTCGTACCGCACTGTTGGAAACGCTTCCGACAGAGGGTTTGATCAAAGCGGGAGCCCAGGTGTACGATAAACTGGTATGATAATCTCAACAATCATTTAATAAGGAACACTAATTGCGTAATTACCACACATCGGTGCGGCATGTCGGTAAACATATGAGCAGGCCGTAGCGTTCATTTAAATTGCCCACACATTACTCATCGACAAGATCAAAGACTTTATTAAAATGTCGCCGATTTTCGCCGGTCGTCGGGTTTGGGGGTTTGAGTTTGGGTGATTCATTCGTTCTCACCATCGTCTTCGGAAGCACGATGAAAGCTTTCCTGCGGCGGCCGTGGTTCCTTCGTGCCGTAGGGCATCTTTAACCTTAATATCGCCAACCATCACCAGTCCGCGGATAGGACTTTCTAATTATCCTCCGCACGGATCCCATCGGTGCCCGGTCGTTCGGTCGGTGGCTTTAGCTGTTCGAATTAAACTGCGCCGCCGGGTACGTACGCATGTGCAGGGCGTGCAAGTGGTCTCGGTGAAAATAAAATAAAACATGCACACCGGTGAGGTCAAATTGAGTTGACCCGCGTGAGTTGCGCGTGAGAGTGTCAGTTTGTGGGTCTCACTTTCCTTGATGCGTTTATGGAGCGCGATTAGACACAATGTGAATGTATGAGTTTTGATATTTCATGTATTAAAATGTCAGAAAACAAAAATATATACGACGATGGCTTTCCTAAGCGTTCGATCGGGAAGGGTTGCGATCCAAGTCCCATAAATTAATCGCTGGCTGTGGTGAACATTACGACAAGGTGATAAATTTTATCCTAAGCTAACACGGTAACTACACCGTTAGGGGTGCCATATGAAGATTTATATCCTTGAAGTGAGCTCTCTTCCCGATAGAGAATTGCAATTAAATCGCACTTGCATTGATTGCATCCTGGTGCTTTATCATGTTCCAAGTAGGATAACATCAATTTAAAGATTCGCACAACAAGAAAGTATTAAAATTGGTCCTTTCCAACCTTTCCACGGTACAGAATAAGGTCGTCAAAAAATAGGCCAACAACAAGTAAATCAAGGAAAAGAAAAGCACACAGCAAAAGTGACGTCCGATACAAATAGTGCTAACAATTTCGCTAAAAGCTTTCGTGGCTAATTTATTTGCTTTGCCGAGGACGGTTAGGTGTGAGCTGGTCCGTCGCACGATGACCGGTCGGATGGGACCGGTTTGAACGCTTGGTATTAGTATTGCTCGCACGACACTTCTTTCGTTCTTCCCGTTTACACCCAGCCAGTTTGCAATAGCATTTGGCAAATCTCGGAAAAAACAGAACCACGGAGAAAGTATACGTGTTCGATCGACGGTGAAAGAGCGAGCTTTTAAGTGTCTTGTTGGTACAACAAAGTTGTTAATACGCCCACGGACTCACGAAAACGGAACCCACTGCCCACAAACGCATAATCTCGGCTGGAATTAATTAAAAATCTAATCATAGTACTTTTGAGCGACTCTCTACCGAACGAAATCTATTGCAGAAGGTTTCCAAAAAAAAGGAAAACAGAAAAAGGGGTAGGAAAGCAAACGTCACGCGCTTTAATTACAGCATTGAACTGACCGATTGTAGGTAGAGGAGGCGCTACCGAACTGCTTGCATGTAGGATGTTGCTTGTTACGTTTCTACCGCGCATCATCGACAATGATGAGTTGCACCGATTCATCCCAGGGTCGGAAGGAGGCAAAAACAATGTGGATCGGCGGAGTGTAGCAGAGAGGTAATAAATAAGTCACGAACTGTTTCAGCTCCATTTCTGCTGCACAAACAAAGAATTAAGTATCGATAAGATCGATAAAATACCACCTTCCGATTCCGGGCCGCTGAAGCAACCATCGGTAAACAGTGGAAGGGAAGTCCGCAAATAGCACAGTTAGCTCTGTAAGATTATCCCGGTAGAACGGAGAAATGGGAACGGAAAGATAGCAAGAGAAAAATGAGCTTGCTTCACGATTATAGCACACCGTACAGAGACATTTGTAAAATTAATAAAGTGGTGCAGCAACGGGCAGCAACGGATGCGCACACATTTGAGGCATCGAGGTGGATGATAATGATGAAATGGATGATCTAACACCGTACAATTACATTCACTGATTGCACGCAAGGATTGTTATGCAATTGCAAGAAGTGGGTTACGCCGATAGAGACGATAGTTCTCATAAGGAAAGCCACCAGCAGCTCATCCGGCAGACTTTTGCAGCGCATTCCAGGAGAGTTCAATGCTTTCATAAATCTAGTTAGCCTTGCTAGAGCCGAAACACAGTGCAAACATGGCGGCGAGATCGCGCTTTTAATTTTCCCCTTTATTCCCAGGCTTTACGGCAGAGATCCAGTGACAAGTTCGCTTTCCCACTTTATTCTTGTGAAACTGTGCATTGAATACCGTTTCCAGCATTTGTATGGCTAGGATAATGACACCGCACTGGAACCCTCCCCAGTGCATCGTCGACGGGCACGGTGAGAGGACTTTTGTAAAACACAAATGATATCATCGCTGTATACTCTCCCCGTCTGTGTGTAGGTATCTATATAATGGCAAAAAAGCCAAGCAGTTCCACGCGTTCACCGTACCGGGGCAACGCAGCTGGCTGGGCCAGCACCGCACAATGCATGTGCAATTATTATGCGTAACGAATTACGGGATGAATACGGGCGGGTCTCGTGTCTGGAATCCATGCCGAGGGTTACATTTGCTGTACGGCGCAAAATTATAGCCTCCGCACTACTGTCCCTGCTGATCGGATCGGACACATCACGGTGGTTCGATACCGAGGGTGGCTGCTGCTGTATACCGTGCGACCCTGCACTGCAGGTAACGACCGCGGTCGAACAGTGCGTCCAAAGAAGGCCACGTACGCAGCCACCCGCTTACTGACGCCGGTTACTGATGCACCATAAATAATGCAGTACCAGCGGAGATAGTGGAGTGATGCCGTTTAAGCACTTTTTTCACAGCTCGGGGGTGGGTTCGACGGTTCTTATGATTCATCGTGTCTCGGGTGCAACTCGAGCATGTTCAATCGGTGGCGTCTTGGGGGGGGACAAATCTAGTGCGCTACCTACCTCCGGGACGGTGGTTTCGTAGGGTGTGTTGATAAACATCGGTGGATTATCGTTGACATCCGACACTCGGACGATTATTGGAATGTTGCGCTTGCGGCGCGTTGACCGCACCATACAGGTTATCTAGATCACGGAAGAAACACGCAAACGAGAACGATCAGTTGGACAGTTTTCGGAGTGATTGCTGTGGCGATGTGGCCCAACAACCTACCTGGAAGACGATGTGGCTGAGATTCTCTTCATCGCGATCCAGTGGATGGATCAGTCGCAAGGATTTGCCATCGAGCAGGAAGGTTGGTTTGCCCTTTGGGAAGACCAGCTCCAGGGTGATGTCATCGTTCGGGTCACCAGAGATCGGTAGCTCCGGTGGGTTTGTGTGTTGCGCTATCGCTGGAATAAAATTGTGAAACAGTTGTGAGCACAGACAGAACAGAAAACAGAGCATCCTGATCAAAAATTAAATTGGAAAGGCCAAGAATTGCATAATTTTAAATTGGCATTCTCAACTCATCTAAAATATTTAATGTTATTTAAATGTTTCAGAATCTTGTTCGAGATCTGTTGTAAGCTTAATGAGTTTTTAGACATCGGTCGGCTGATAATTGTTTGGTCTAACACATATATCGCGCTAGGAGATTTAAATCCGTATCATTCTTAGTTTGTACCAACCTTCAAACGAATTCTGTCGAAATTTGACAGCACTCGGGCCATAACCTAGTAGGCTAAAGCATTTTTTGTGACGCATCTGTTGTGCTTTGAGTAATCATGGAAAAGAAGGAAGTTCGCGTGATGATAAAGTATTGGTTTTTGAAGGGTAAAAATACAGTTGAAGCCAAAAATTGTTTTAATAATATAATAAATAAAGAGTTTATGGACACTGCTCCACCAAAATCAACCATCAAATATTGGTATGCTAAATTTAAATGTGATAAAATGAGCACTGAGGACGGTGAACACAGTGGACGCCCAAAAGAGGTGGTTGCTGACAAAAGCATTTAAAAAATCCACAAAATTATTAAAAGCAACCATTATGTGAAGTTGATCGAGATAGTTGACACCCTAAAGATGTCTTAAGGAACGTGTTGGACATATCGTTCACGAGTATTTGGATATGAAGAAAGCTGTGTGCAAAAAGGCTGCCGCGCGAGCTCACATTTTACAAAAAAAAAACAACGATTTGATGATTCGGAGCAGTGTTTGGAGCTGTTCAAGCGAAATAATTTCGAGTTTTTGCGCCAATATGTTACTGTGGATGAGTGTTGGCTTCTCCACTTCACTCTAAAGTCCTATAGACAGTCATCCGAGTGGACTGGACGCGATGAACCTGCTCCAAAGCGGAGAAAAGAAAAATAGAAGTTTTTTTTAACTCTCCCCCACATTCACCTCACACGAGAGATACACATAAACCCGCCACACGTCCCACAAATCAGTGAAAACGAAGGCAAAAATTCATGAATTAGGCTACGAATTGCTTCCCCACCGATCGTATTCTCCAGATCTGACACCCAGTGACAATTTCCATATCTCAGATCGCAAAAGGATGCTCGGAGGACAGTTTCGTCGGATGAAGAGGTGATCGCCGAAACAAAGGCCTTTTTTGAGGCAAGGGGCAAATACTACTACAAAAATTGTATCGAAAAATTGAAAGTTCGCTATAATCGGTGTATCACCCTTGAAGGGACGAATGTTGAACTTGTTGAACGTATTTACTTTCAACAAGCCAAACCAAATACTGAAGTAAGTAAGCTAATATAGTTTAACAGACTTCACATGAGGGTAATAAGGGCTTCTAGTACATGATTGTAAGGCTGTAACTGGTATTCCCCAGACGCTCCAAATGACTGGATTTATTCGCTTGATTGCTTTTTGAGCCCTACCCAATGCATGCACCCAATGTTTCAGCAATGCATTACACCCGTAGGAAGCTCTAATTCTGATTAGTGCCTGCGGGGGCAATAAGCCCCCCAAAGAGCTGCCGGACGGTCACGAAGTACTGCTGCAAAACAAGTGTACCCATTACGTTTCCGCCTACGGGGCAAATTTTAATTGATTGTGCTTTTTTGTGCTGCCACGGAACGCTAGACGGGGAAGCAGGAAGGATCGGTTTATGGAATGGAATCGGGTTTTGTTTCGTGGCAGGAATGTGACTTCATGTTTGGCCGGAAAGGGATAATGTTTGTGGCAATGCTACCACCACCTGCAGCTTTTAACGCGTGTGCCCGTAGGGTTAGGTACTAAAGTTGTAACGCTTTACTTTGCCGCCTGTTACAGTTTGCTGCGCGAAAGATATTAAACCGTCCTTTTGCCCGGGGATGCATGGGCCAGACGCAAATATGTCTATTTATGCTTAAAAACACAAAAAAAGGAACGGGTTTTGATGATTTTTTTTGTTGCTCTTCTATACTTACAGCTACCTCGGCTTTCCTCAATGTCCAGAATGATGCTGGACTGACCCGTCTCTACCTCACACAGCTGCATCTTCCCTTCAGCGACGGGCAGCATAGCGCAGGAGGTCACGAGCAGTATCGCTAGCAGCAGTGCGCCGTGCGCCATTACGGCTGGTGGGATGGGTTTGGACAGAAAACTGGTCACCATCATTACTGGCTGCTGCGTTCTCGGCCGTTCTCGCCGCAACCAAGGCCGATCGTGTCCGTTGTTGAGCTGTGGTTGCTGTGGGTCCCGTTTCGTGACGATCGATTCCATCGATCGGGCGGCCGCGGTGCTGATAGTCATTTCCGTTGGTGTCGCCGCGTCCGGTCGCGATGTCACGCTGGCTGGCTGGTCGATCGATGCTGCAGTGGTCCCCTACCGAACGCAGCCAGTGTGTCTGGAAGGGAAAGGAGAACGACACAATACGAATTAATTAAAGACGCATGCAATTCTGCGATCGGGGTGCAGGATTAAAATGGTGGGCTTCAGGCTTGTGTTGAGGCCGCTCTCAAATTATACATTCATACACTGTGGTGAACCGATAATGGTATAGAAAAGGGACCACCACCACCGCCACTACCACACCTACGCAAGACCGGGTCATGTTTCGTGGGAAACAGATCAGCGTTCCACCTGCACGAAAATGATACGTATAGGACATGTACGCGTACCACCAACAATTAGTGATACTTTTAATCAATTAACATGCTAACTAGAACTAACAAAGCGTTGCTACGTGCTGCTGGCTGCCGTTGGTTCGAGAGATCAAATCGTGAGGATTGCTTGCTATTTAGCATAACCGCACAACGGCGAGGTGAGGAGAGAAAGCATAGCAGCACGAGCCCCACGGGGAAGTGGTTTTGTCCGTATCGGAACGATTAGAAGATTAATAGCGCGGAGAAAAATGGTAATTCCATTTCCGCTAGCAACACAACACACAGAGATTAGTCATTCGCGAGGAAAACTTGTTTTATTTGTGACGCTTGTAAAGCGTCATTCAAACTTTCTTAGATCGAAAGAGATAGCAATCTGGCTAGACTGTTCTTCTTGAATAAAAAAAAAACAAGATTGAGTGAGCCGTGAATCGATGTGCGTAGATAGTGCGGCTTTTGTTTGCAGAAGAAATAACACACAAGCCAAAATGGGAACTTGATTTTTACGCCTTCTTCGTTAAGTGGAGCTTTTACAAATATTCCACACGTGACTATGAAAAAAGTCCGATTTCCTCACCATGTTGTTGCTGTAGCGGTCGATATGTTTTACTTTTGGAAAATGACTACCTGAACTGCGATAGCATTTGAAAGGTAGGCATGGAAAAATGGAATTACATATTTTACACGATCGCGCGCACTGTTGCTAAACTGTTCAAGCGCTCAATATCGATCGCAAGAAGCAATGTGTCGCTGAGGTTATCGATCACCGCCACCGGGTCGAACGATATTGAGCGTTGATCAATGGGAAGTCTTTTTTTTTTTATTCACATGTCGTCCATTCGCCAAGCTGCCTTGCTTTTTCACGAATGCACGATTTTTTCCAAATGAACCAGAGTGGATAGGATTCAAAGATTAATGATCCTGTCGCCTTGGCTCGCCTTCAAAACGGCAACGGTTCTGTTTGAAAATTGAAAATTTATACATAGACACACACACACACGGTCGACAAAAAATCCCTGCCGATCATACCCCCCGATTGGAGTAATTAAATATTCAAATGGAAGGTAAAGTGTGCACCGATTGTGTGTAGCCCGAGCGAAAATGCAGCTTGCACCTTGGTCCCATTCATGGGCAGATAAAATTACACCTGTCCGTGTTCCGTAGGGGAATACGAAAGGTGGGTTTTGGAGGCGAGATTTGGAGCAGTTTTGAGAAATAGGCTCGTCCGTTTGTGTACACTCCTTGTGCGCTTACGGTCGATGGAATGGCACCTTTTGGCTAAAACGCACCACTGCACACACCAACCAGCGGCGGTCATGATTGCAGGCGGCACGGCAGTCAAAGATGCTTGGTGATAGATTGCAGGCGCTACGTGTTTGCTTCCATACTCGGCACAAAGATAAAGTACACTCCCCCCTTCGTCTGTTGGTCAGAGAAATGGAACATAAATTTTGCATTTGCGGCTGGAACCGGCCTGGAACCTTACGCAACTTGAGCGAGCGCTCGCGATCTCTGGCCCGATCCGATCCGGGAACTTGATCGGTTCGACGCAACGACGCGGCACCGGGAAATGTTTCGCGAACGTTTCGGTGCGCGGTTTGGCTGCGAAAGATTTTCCCCCGATATAATGCACTGGTGCTGCACAACAAGTGCAGTCGGATTTTCCATGTTCGGTTCTGTTTTTTTTTTTTTTTAGTAGCCACCATTCTCCCAGGAATGTTGGCAAGCATTGCTGTAATAACGAAAAAAAAGAGAGTAGCGAACGAAAACTGATTTGCCCGGAGCGTTGGGGCGCAATGGCGGCAAACGTTGGAACTGTGACTCGGGCGAAAGTGTACCCATACCATCCTGTATGCGGTATCCGTAATCTATCCGGACACATTTAACGAGCGTCTCCCGCCCCATTTGGACCCGATTTTGCCATCCGCAAGCGATCGAACCGCGGGTTTGTTTCCTCGCTGGAGTTTGCGTTCTTTTCTTAACCCCCCACCCCCCCATCGACGATAAGAAGGGCAAGTTTGGGGCTCATTATGCGATGCGGGAAAACCGCGTTCTTCTTGCACGCAAAAAAGGGGCTCTCTAACGTTCGGTGGCCCGGCGCAATGGCAGCAGGGTTTAACCTTTTCCTTCGCAGCTTTCTGCCCGTAGGGCTCTGTTTTCGTGCCATTATTTATGGCCCAATTTACCCAATCGTCGTTAATAATAATACCTCGTAAATTATTTCTTCTACGTAAATGTGAACCAGTTTCATTTTTCCGCCAGGAACTTATTATTATTCTTTGCTTTATTTACTTGCACGGTCCAAACGTTTGTTCTGATTTGCCATTCTAAGGTCGCACTCCGGGCGATCGGCTGAGAAATGGCAAACCATTTTTGACGACTTCATTAGGATCTTTGGTGACCGAGAAGTAATCGGTCGGTCGTGGAAATATTTTTTCTTACCGCCATCCGCCTGCACACAAGAGGTATGGGGACTAATTATACTGGAGCACACCTTAGTCGCCGAAGGTCATCAAATTTGTAACAAATAAGGCCACACAGCTTGTGACAACGTTCGTAAGCAAACTCCCGAACAAATAACTTGTTACGGGCTAAACCATCTACGTCTGTGTGAGTTCCCGGAGAAAAAGGTTGGATAACGTCCGGAATAATGATTATGGTGTTGATTAATGGCGAAAATATTCTAAAATTCCACACCACGCATGCATCGTGCAAGATGCCAAATTTCGTATCGAGCCAAGTAGCGGACAGGCGCAAACGGCAAGCAATAATCGGAAGATGAAAGAAAGATAAGCAACCAACACCACGGCAGAAAGAGAAGGCATCTCTCTGACAACGAAAAAAAAAACGCGACGGTTGCATTGTTAATGTAACATGAGCGCGGTATTCGTTTGCCAGATCGATCACCCATTTATCATCGCGCCCAGAATTGCGCGAGAAAAGATGCGCGTACATTTTCACCTCCCGGGCGCGCGCATTGCATTGCGGTGCTGGCGGATGGATAGGTGTTTGCGAACCGGTTTTGTATGCATTTGGTGATTTTTGCGATTCTACCTGTTGCGGATGGGAATTCCATCACTAGCGCGGAAGATATGTTCGTTGCGCGCCATTGCCCACGTTTGCCACGCAGTGTGTGCGCGATGCATCATTTGGTGCGCGAATGGACATAAATTGTGACATTTATTTATTGGATCCTGTCCGGTGGGAGTGTAGTGTTGTAGTGCAGTTTTTGATTTAGTGGACAGTGTGCGTAATGTGTTGATAAGCAAACTTTACCAGCGGCACTGTCCGACGAATTCCTGATTGTACGCTTTTTGCAGCGAAGAAGATGTACGGAGCTGTTAGGTGAGAGGATGATTATGATCTGCGTTGATACATGGCAGGCAAGGTACGGAGAAGACATAATCTTGCAGTTATAATTGCATCGCTCGATCATCAGCAGTTACGATGGAGAAACATTCTAGTAATGGCGAATACGAGGTAATGTTGCATATTAAGTGTTAGATATAATCGCTAAAAGGTTACACCGCGAACCATTAGGGCATGTTTTCGAATGGTGGTGCTACATGGATTAATTGCAATCTTTTCAATGATGCGGTCATACAGGCAAACTATCTCACCACAGCATTTCAATTTAATTCTTGAGTTTATGGTTTTAATCAAATTGTTGTGACATCAATAAACTTAAAAATTTTAAAATATTTAAGTTTTATTGATCATTAATATCATAAAATCATTTTATGAATAAACTATAGTTAGATGTAGCCTGTTACTGCCCATAAAACGTACCGCACATAAAACGTAACGTAACGTAACGTAACGTAACGTAGGAGGAAAAAATTGCAAATGTCAAACTAAACCTTCATCAGCTGAGAGCATTTCTTTACGCAAAAAATATAAATTAAACAAGGCCTAGTTTGTTAATATTTTTTCAATACAAATTGAAGAACCTCTCTCTCCATCCCTCCTTCACTTTGTCTACCATTCTTTGTCGTAAAATAGTTACTAATCTTGAAAAAAAAAACGGTTGGTTTATTTCTGTTTAAAATGTTGCCTGTTTTGCTATTCACCTGCTACGAACTGAGATGAGCATGGCACGGGTGTTTTAATACAGTTTCTCTTGCGTACGCTCGTGTGCGTGCCTTTATGTCCTTACGACCCATAAATTATGCATAGCAAAATCGAATGACAACAACTTGTTAAATCAATTAAAACTCGTTTTCACTTCGTCCATTCAGCGTCCGACACTTCGACGGTTATGTCCCGCTGGGACGAGGGCATCGATTCAGTCTCGCTGAAATGTTGGCCAAGCTGTTGTGGAGCTAGGTAGGAAAAAAAAGGCAATCTTTGGAACTCCTAACCGGCAGCCAAAATCCTGTGGGTTGTTGGTTGGTTGCGTGTACTGATCACCTTGTTTCCCATCGATTGTGCCAGTGGACGTGTGCGACCGGCATCTTCGCTACAGGGGTAGGCGAGTATGCAACGTGGCAAGGAAACGCGTACAGATAAGATCCACGATCTTTCACTTCACTTCGCATATGCGTGTCGGATCTATTCCCATTGGCTTATTTTTTTTTGTGCTGCAAATCGCCAACGAAGGGTAGTGTGCTTAGTGGCTGGCAGCTGGATAGATAAAATGTTGACTTGTTTGGCAGTTTTAGCAAACACAAAACGACCTAACGTAACGAAACGAGCGTAGTACGCGGTGGTTTTGCGTGCGGGAAGGCGAAGGCGAAGAGGATTGAGGCGAACATGACAATTTCGGGATAAACTGCCACCGGTTAAAGAAGAGAAGAGTGCCCGCGGTGAAGACCTCCGGGTGGTACACAAATTAAACAATCCTTCCACACAGCCCGCTTGGCAGCAGTCAAATGTGTCTCCTCCCGTGGAGTGCACTTTTCATTTCATTTTATGACCCGGCCGCTTCTTTCCGGGACCTTTCCGGGTTCGTAATCGCTGCGAGATTCTCCATCACGTTTAGGTCCCCGCAGATAGAGGTCGCTTTGGTGGTGGTAGTAGTGGTGGGGTTGTGGTGTTTGCAGAGATTGGACACACTTGTTTTCTCCATGTATGGGAGCAGCAGTAACAACATTTAGTGCAGCAGCACTTCCTGACCATGGTTGCGATTTGTGTGCAGCTTGTCCAGTTCGGACTCGAACCATCGGTACGGTCGTGTTGGTGCTCGCCGAATGGATTATTTATTTTATTTTTCCATTTAATTAGATGCACTTGGACATTGTTTGTATATGCGATTCTCATGCAGTGAATGCCCCTGTAATGGGCTTGAGCGACAGATTTCCTCAGCCGTTGGGCGAAAGAGTGGCATTCAAGGATAGCTTGTAGTATTTCGGAACATTGAAGCAACAAACCAATTTCTTTGCATTTTGGTCTAGTTTTAATTGATTTTGCTTGTAAGGCCCACTACTGCGACGGTTGATGTTTCAACCCCTTCAAGCCAAGCGAGTTTTCCACCTATCCGCACACCGGGTGGTAAATGTTTTGACATGCTGGCAATGCAACTTTCAGGACTGGTTTCAATTACAGGGAGCGTGCCTGCTAATTATTGATCACAAACGATGCAAACGGGCACGGTTTGGTTTGGCTGTTCCGCATATTTTCTGCACGCTCAGGTTTCGGTGCGATGAATGATGTTACCTTATGCAAGAAAAATTAGGTAAAACAGAAACACTCACTGCCTGATCGCTGAGCTCGATCGAACGCCGCTCAGATGTCGCCCGATAATGAACCACATGCTAATAAAGACTCCCTCCAGTCCATCATCAAATCCCTCGATTCCTTTCACCGTCTCCGGCTTAAATGAACGGTTCCGGAGCAAGGGTTTACCTGTTTTTTTTCCCCCCGCCGTTCCTCGGTGGTGACAGGAAATGTTTCTTTTCACATCGTTTCCTGCGCGATTAGCACTTTGACAGCTGCAACTATTTTCACACAAAGCTACTGAAGACGATCACTTCATCGGTGTAAAAATATTCATCCTGTTCGTTTTCACATTTTTTGCTCAATTTCGCAACTGAGCGGGGATCGTTAGGTAGAAATGTGTTAATTTGTCTTCACTCATTAAGCAACCTTTCACTTGGCCCGCCGTGTGCCGGGATCGATTACAAACGTTGAAAACAAAAAAGACGCATTACAAAAAAAAACACACAAATGGACGCAACTAATTTACACCATATCTCAGTGTGCAAAGGTTCCTTGCGGCTGGTGGCGTTGAAGTCACTTGTTTTAGTTGCGCAAATTGCCGGTTTCGTACAGCGTTGGAAACTGAACAAACCGCTGCACCGGGGTGGCGGAACGGGTATCCGAAAAGTGCAACCAGCAATTTCACCCCGTGATCGATGATGACTACTTGTCCATTTTGCAGCTGACACACATTGCCAACTCAGGTGAAACTTTGCCCGACCAGGAAAACGGGCGACGTTCGTTGTCGTCACCGTTGTTTCGTTATGTAAATCGTTTCGCATCGTCAATGAGCAGTCATCAATTCTAGACTTTCCCCCGGTTGGGTTTTGTACCTTCGGTACGATACCGGTAAATAAATCACTCTCACTTCGGTTGCCTAGGCAACGGAGTCCTTCCGCGAGTTAGATTTCTTTCTTTAAGAAAAGGGTGTGAGACCGTCGATTGCCAGATACGAACTAATTTATTAATTTTGCATAAATGTCCAACCAACGCCGATGTGCTGATCCGAGACCGCTGGAAACTAGGTTAACTCCAAACGTTAACCCGTGTATTGACGATTCAGCGACGGTCAGCAATTGTCGCCGTTGCTAACTCGTGTATTGCCGATACAGCGATGGTCAGCAATTGTCGCAGTTGCTAACTCGCCCCCCCTTAAGTTGCTGACGTCTCCGGAACATAACTCCGATTGGGGAAGGTCTGGTAGCCGTTTGTTGTGGAATCGATGGTCGGAGAATGCTCTACCGTTAGCACGACGTTTGCATTATTTTTTCTGCGATGGATGGTGTAAAACAGCAATACTGCAACAACCATGACGAGTGGGATCAACGTTCCTCCGAAAATGGTAATCGAAGGCCAGTCCAGAGAGAAAGAGAAAGAATCGTTCTTCAGACGGATATGTTCCAACTCTTTCCTCGTTTCTAGATGCAGGTCCAGTAGCTGTTCCATACTCATGTTGAAGATTTCCTGTTGTTTTACTATGGGTACTCCATCCAGCTGGTAAAACGATAGGTTGGCCATCAAATCTATCACCTTTGAGGAGTATTTATTACCGTTGATCCATAAGTCACACGAATTGAATCTAACAATGAATGATCCGGTCAGATTTCTGTTGCTTGTGCCACAATTGTTGTGCAAGGTGAAGTTGCGTACGGAGTTTATCAGAATAGTCTGATCATCTATTCGTAACACCTCAAACGTCAGAGGATTCATCGTGAAGTCGCAGGATGCCTGTTCTGCTCTGATCAGTTTAGGTATACATTCAGACTCGTCCAACTCTATTGTGCTGATGGGGAAGATGTATGGGTTCAGATTGCTAACTCTGTAGCTACTGTTGTTGTGGACTATATAGGTATTATGGTGCAAATGAACTTTCCCTTGATGATACAGTACAGGATAGAGTCTGATTTTTCGGAATATTCTGGGGTCAAGCTTCGGGGTCTTTATCAGCAAAACTATTTCTCTATTGTTGGTGGCGATCGATGTATCGACGTATGTTAGTGCTTCAGCTCTTGTAACGAAGGGGATGTTCTCAGCTTCCAAATTTTTCTGAATTAAATCGATTTCGAAATCTGACAATACTTTTTCGTTAACAATATTTGACTTAGTTAATGTTATGCTATCTACTATTGCCTGAATTGATTGTGTGATTTTTTCAAGGTGTATGTAAATATTAATGGAATTTATTTCGACGGATTCTGATCGGAATTGTTTAATTACATTTGATGTAAGGGAGGTTAAATCTTTGATTTTATTATTGAACTGTCTATTGATGGCTACTTGTTTATTATTATTGTCAATTAAGTCGTTTAGTGAACTATTGATTATTCGAAGGTCGTTAGCATCGGGGTTTCCCGCTATATACTTCCAAACAGTTCCCACTGAATCCCAACGTTTGAAACGTTTGTTTGGCAGAAGTTTTCTGAATAATGAATTTAAATGTTCTAACTGATTTTGTATTACGTTGGTAAACTGATTGCTTTCTATTTTATTGAATTCGACTCTTATTGATTCTGTATAAATTTTATATGCTGTAATGTTGTAGTGGTGAATGTAATTGTAACTATCAATTCCAATTCTAGCTGGGCCTAAATCGATACCTATTATTGGTTGGTTATCTACCCTGTTTATGGTTATAATTTGGCCGTTCAGCAACCATACTAAACCTAACAGACTGTAACGAGGAGAAAATTGTTTATTGTAATTAGTGTTGTGATTTGCTGTTTTTTATCGGATTTTCAAATCATTTTTATGGACTTTACGAGATTTGTCTGTAATTACGGTGCTTCTGTTAATCTGTTTGATTTTGATTTTCTTGTATCTAGGTTTGTGTTTTAATCTGGCTCTTGTTTTTTCAAAAATTGTTTGGTTTGTTGGAATAATTTTCTCCTGTTTTCCCTTGTTGTAGGCCAAAAGATCCTTTTCTTGTTTTGACTTTAAATGATTGTAAACTTGTTCGCAGATTATGGAGGATCGAGTGGAGGGTAGGATTACTTCGTACGGAGTGTGTTTGATACAGGAATGAATAGATGAATTATATTTATGTACTGAAGCTTGGATTAGGTCAGGGACGGGTAGGTGCTTTTGTTCAAACTTCGTGATACGATAAATTTCGAGTATGGTCGAATGAAACCTTTCTATCACTCCGTTCATTTCACTACGACCTGTAGCTGTTAAATAAACTTGAATTTGGTAGTTTTGATAGAAGTCGGTTAAATCCTGAGTGCCAAATGATTTTTCACCATCCATCACCAGTATCTTTGGTGGATGGTATTTTAACAACATATCCTTAACTGCCGGAATAATATCTATGGCTGCTCGCGATTGAATCAACTTGACTTGTGCGAATTTTGAAAATTTGTCTATATAAGTTAAGAAATAATGCTTCTCCAAAAACAGTATGTCAATATGGGCAATTTCAAATGGTCCTGTTGGGATCGGTGTTTCTTGTTGGAGACACTTAATAGGAATACGATCATATTTGTTTTCATTGCAGATGCTGCATTTGGAAACAATATGTTTGATTTTGGAGAGTAGCTTCGGAAAATAATATTTACGCAAAATTTGTAACTTATTCTCCTCCGCTCCTCTATGCGCTCTGTTGTGTTCAGCTGTTATTAATTTGGTTTGTTGGTCTTCATCTGTTACATCCTCGAGAAGTTTCTGAGAAAAACGGATCTTAAGAAGCTTTTGGTTGCCGAAATATTTTCTGTATACTTCTTGAATTTTACCCATTATTTCTTCGCTTGTTAAAATTTCGTTTATTTTTGTAAGTACCGTGTGATCCTTTAAAATCTGCAATATAGATGGTTCCGTTAAGGTATTTGTGTAAACAGTAGTGCGTGTAAAATTTGGGAATGGATTTTCGATAACTATGTTTGAGTTTCCTTTTTTCAAAATAATCTGGTTATGAAAAACATTCAGAGGTGCTTCGGTTGAAATTATGTAGAAATCGTCACTTGTATCTGATGAATGTTGCGTACCCGTCATAGAAAACACTATTCTGCTGAGGGCATCTGCAACGACGTTACCTTTACCAGGTTTGTACATTATCTCATAATCATGCTCTTCCAAATAGGCTTTCCAGCGCTTCAATTTGGCATTCGTGTTCTTAGGAGACAGAGCAAAAGTGAGTGGTTGGTGATCCGTTAGTATTTTGAGTTTGGTACCATACAAATAGTTTCGAAATGTTTGCAACGACCAAAATATAGCAAGCATTTCTTTCTCAGGTACGGAATATTTTTCTTCTGTTTTAGACAAGGTTCTTGAGGCGAAGTGAATAGGTTTATCTTTGCCTAATTCACCTTGGGAGAGGACAGCTCCAACAGCAAAATCTGAAGCATCAGTAGTGAGAATGAATGGTTTATTGAAATCGGGATAGATAAGAATATCATTTGATGATAATATTTGCTTCATTTTATTGAAACATTCTATTTCTTGCTGATTTAATGAAATTTTTTGTTTTGATGTGTCAGAACCCTTCCCCCTTAAAATGTTTGTCAAAGGTTTTGCGATTTTAGCAAAATCTCTGACAAATCGCCGATAGTAGCCCATCAATCCAAGAAAGGCACGAAGTTCTTTCATGTTCTTGGGCACAGGGTATTTTGAAATCACGTCGATTTTATTTTGATTAGGTTTTATCCCGTCGGAAGCAACAATAAAACCGAGGAATTCTACTTCTTTTTTCAAGAATTCTGACTTATCTAGTTGAATTTTCAATCCTGCTTGATTCAGTGTGGTCAAAATGATGTTCAAGTTTTTCAAATGTTCCTCTAAATTTTTACCAAAAACTATTACATCGTCTATATAGACGTAGCAAATTTTTCCGATAAAATCACGCAAAATATCATCAATTGCTCTCTGGAAGATTGCTGGAGCGTTTTTGAGGCCAAATGGCATTCTAGTGAATTCGTATTTTCCATTATTTATGGCAAATGCCGTTTTCTCTATGTCTGATTCTTTCATTTTAATCTGGTGAAACCCTGAAGCTAAATCCAGAGTAGAAAAGTATAGCTGTCCTTTCAGTTGGTCTATGACATAATTTATCTCAGGCATAGGGTATTTTTCGGAAACAGTTTTGGAATTAAGCATACGGTAATCAATCACCATTCTAAACTTTTTTTCCCCTGATGCATCCGTTTTTTTTGGTACGATCCATACCGGCGATGTCCAAGCTGAGCGAGATGGTCTAATTATTCCGTCCGCTAATAGCTTGTCCACCTGTTTTCGTACTTCTTCGGTATACGCAGCGGGGTAAGGATAAACACGTTGGTGAATTGGGGAGTTATCCGTAGTGTTGATTCCACATTCAACATTGGTTGAGCAGGTTAATTTTGTGTCAGGTTTATAAAATGCATTGCTGTTATTATTCAATATCATTTTAAGCTTCCTTAACTCTAATTCTGAAAGATGAGAGGTTCGGAAAACATTGTGCGAAGAATGATTATTGGGGCTATAAAAAGAAATCGGAATTGTAAAACTGTTCGAGCCTCTTTTTAAAGTAATCTTTTTATTTTCCAAATCTATATTTGCTTTTAAAGCTTTCAGCATACCGTGACCAATTAATCCATGGAAAAAACTGTGAAACTTATGTAACAAAAATCGATCTTTATAGTTTATTACTGGATGAAAAAAATTCAAATCTAATGCACTAGTTGGAGAAAATTTACTGTTTGCACCACTAATCATACCAGCTGAAAATTCATATGGTTTACTATATTCATATGTGCAAGCTAGTTGAGGGTTTATTAAATTTACATTTGCACCTGTATCGATTAAAAAAGGAAAATTGCCAATGGTAGTTTTTAGGTTTACATAAGGCAGAGAGTGAACTACCAACTCGTCTTCCACTCTAAAAAATGGTTCTCTCCGAAATTACTTGATTCATCATGGTCGGGTTGAGGCATAATTTGAGGTGGTTGATCCGGTTCATAAGTATATTCTTCATTCAATTGATCTGTCTGTAACGGATGTGCTTGTCGTTTGGGCCAAGCTTCCTGGCTTGAAGCCGGTCTGGGACGTTTTTCACCATATGTAGGTCTGTTCCCATAATTCACGTGTCGTGAATTTGTACTTCTGTCTACCTCCATTGGCTCAGGATACTGCCTTTGGGGAACATACGGTCGGTTTGGAAACGGGTGAGGATTGGATTGATGATGATATCTTGGAGCTGGTTGTGGGATTGCTCTAGGCATAGGTCTTGGTGGTAGGAAAGTTCTCCTAGGTGGAACCTTGGGAGCTTCGGGTTGATAACCTAAGTCTCTTGGTTTTGGTATATTCGCTGCATTCTGTGCACCATATTGGTTTTTAAATGGTGCTGATCTCATATCCATATTGAAATAATCAAGGCAAAATTGATAGGCCTTGCTTAAAGATTTTGGGTCAGCAGTTTTCAACAAAACTGATAATGGTTTCTCTAAACCTCTAATGAATGAGTCCAAAGCCTTTTCTCGAAAGTAATGAATATGGACGTTTGAATGCATTGCATATTTACTATCCGTTTGAACTTGAGCTATTATAGCGGCTAACAATTCGTTTACACGACTATAATAACTGCTGAGACTTTCTGTATTGCTCTTTTTAATGCACGTTAGTTCATAATCGAGAGTTTTCACATCACGCTTGTCTTTGTAGTACAATAACAAAGTTGATTTTATTTGATGCCAACCGCACGTCACGTTATTTGCATTAAGGGCATCAGAAGCTTCCCCTCTGACCTTCCTACGAATTGTTCGCTCGATCAAGTGATATTGTACTGAGTCATCGGGAATGTCTCTGTACATCACAAACACATCTTCTACATCAGAAATCCAATTCATCAACTCATTTGGATTGCCATCAAAAATCGGAACATCCCTCAAAAAATCAGGAGTTTTACCCATGTCTACGAAAGACCGTAATGCTGAATCGATGTTTGGGTTAGTCATTTTATTTTTAATTTCACTAGCACTTTCACACTAATCAGATTAAATTGCGCAAATTAAAGGTTAAAATGATTTAGTTGATACCAATTTGAATTTAAATATTTAATCGATCCCAAATTGTTGTTTGGTTTTTTTGTCACTACCAAATCGTTATTTGGATTTTTTTGGTTTTTTTTTGTCACTACCAAATTGTTATTTGGATTTTTTTATTAACTTACAGTAGAGTTGAGTTCGTTGCTTTCGACATCTGACTTTTTTCTCCGGGGGAAGATTTGGCAGCTACAACAGGATGATCCTTTTTATCGTTGTGACTACTGGGGGCCTGCTTGCAGCAATCGGGAGTTGTCCACGGTGTCCAAAACTTCGCTTCGTTGAGAATGGCTCCTTCAACCACGGGATTATTTTCACAATAAACTTCAGGATTTTTTTTTTTTTACTTATACACTTCCCGGTTACTTTTCGTCAGGTCCCTATTCGGGCGCCAGTTAGATTTCTTTCTTTAAGAAAAGGGTGTGAGACCGTCGATTGCCAGATACGAACTAATTTATTAATTTTGCATAAATGTCCAACCAACGCCGATGTGCTGATCCGAGACCGCTGGAAACTAGGTTAACTCCAAACGTTAACCCGTGTATTGACGATTCAGCGACGGTCAGCAATTGTCGCCGTTGCTAACTCGTGTATTGCCGATACAGCGATGGTCAGCAATTGTCGCAGTTGCTAACTCGCGTGCTATCACTGTCAATCACCTACTCCGGTGTCTTGTTCCCTCTTATGGTGTGTTTAAAATTCTTTTACCTTCTGCTGTCTGTATCATCGTTAGACGGGCTTGACATTTATTTCTCTTCCGAGCCATCAGTTAAAGCGAATGAGGAAGGCACTCCGCAGCCACGGCTCGCCGTAAAGTGGTAACTTTGTGGTATAAAAAAAAACCTTGGTGGTACGTTTGCAATTGCATGGTTAAAGATCGTGCAGCAGGCTGACTCATTGTTGCGGGAGCACCCTCATTAAAGTAGCTTCTAACCCCGCGATGGCCGAAGCACCGTCTGACGGCAACATCACCGACGAAGGTGTTGGAAAGCAGTCGAAAGGAAACAATGGACAATTCTTCTTCGCTCGATAATAACCCAGCGACTGACTCATCCGCAGCATCGTCATCAAACACCATTCAAGTTCAATCGCTCGCATTTTCATTCAACCAGCCACAATTGCTTTCCATGCATCCTTTCCTTACCCCTGGTCCGATCGAACCGTGCGTTCAATATCACGACGATCGCATTAAACAAAATTAGCCTTTGCTACACATAAACCAACCCAAAAGCCTCGATCAAAGTATGACCAGAGCCGTTGGGTTTTCAGAGCAGAGCGTCGGTACGTTCGGTAGCGTGAACTTTTTTCTCTTCGTCTTTCATCATTGGGCAAGGCAAAGATATAGGCGCGTTCGGAATAGCAAGCTTTCGGCGCCATTGCAATCGATGGAACAGGAACGAAATGCGCCGTTCGTTGAAGTTTAAATAATAATACTTACGCCGAAATTGAAAGTGATTTATGATGACGTGGCGAGTCTGGTACAGAAAAATTCCGACTGCCCTTCAATCCGCTCGATACCTCCCCACCGGCTAAATTATGCTTGCTTATTTTGCTGTGTGCTTTTTTGTTGCTGTTTCCAAACTAACGTTCCACACTCCCGTTCGATTTATTCTAATTGTGAACACAACAAAGGTTAACCCTTCGGTGCATGGCATGGCCCCTACGGTGCTCGGGGTGAAAGGGCAACGTAAAACGGGCGAAAATGGTGTCCAATTTTCGTGGCACCATGGGCATTATGGATCGCGTACTCCACACACTGCGGGTTGCGGGCCGCCAAATGTCAGAACTTTAACGATAACGATCGTTTGATGTAACACAAGCACATCCCAGTATGTATGCTGTAGAGAAATAAAAGTTACTTCGCAGTTCTGTTGTCTGTCTCGCCTCATCGCGGAGTTCAAAGATTAACGGCTTCGGGTGTTCGAGTGTTTTTTGCGAAATCTGTGTGGCGTTTGGTATGTGAAGAAGCATAACGCTGCACGCTGGCGCTGTGATATTTTCATTTCCACCAAAACACTTCGCCGTCTTCGGTGCTGGCGGGCGCCGAATCTCAAGATGCTGGTTTCGAGATTGGCACTGTTGATTTTAAAGCTCAAGCATTCCGGTAGCATCGCCTCACAGTGCCAACGATTGTAGCAATGGTATTCGTTCCTCAGTAAGTAAGCATCTTCCCCCAGCGCTTCGGCACAAGGACCACTTTCGATGGCACGAAAGCCAGCAAACCGATCGCATGCAGAAACCGATAAACTTTCACTCAACCCTGATACACACCGATAGGAGTCGACCGGCGATCGACCGGGAGAAGGTTTGGGACGGACCGAACATAAAACCATCATGACCCAGCTAAAACGATCATCGTAGTTCACTGAAGGGGTGTATGGCTTTTCGCTTTCTGCAGTAGCCATAAAACAAACAGCGCGAACCTCCACCGCAAAACCAACGGCGATCATCGCTGGAATGTTTCATCGTAGGTTTCTTTTTTTTTATCACAATTTCTTCCTGCATCATCATTATTCGGGATTCCCGCGAGAGCATCGTTTTGAAGGGTTTGATCGATTAGTGGAAGAAGAGGTGAATATCCCAAAAATCCCCACTGTCGTCCAACGACGGTGACAATAGATTAAAACATTTTTCAATAATCACCCAAAAATATGTTCGATGCCACGATGGTCGCTCGTTTGCTTGAACACAAATGGCGCTTTCATTTGCCCATTGTTGTTGTTTTTTCCTAGGGTGCTTTATGTGACGAATCATTGGGGTGAATTTTTACGCACGCACAGTAAAGAAGCAGCAAAAAAAAAACTCCTCAATTGCCTCAAAAGGCGACAGAAAAACCTTACCCCCGAAGGTTCCTTTTAACCATCGAAAATGCCACCAAAACATGACCCCAATCGAAACTGGTTGGGGCGTTCTTATTATTGGCTTTCTCGAAGCACAATTTGGCTCGCAAATGAAAAGAAGAAAGACGAAAAGCTTATTGGAAAAAATAATGTGTGCGAGAAAAGCAACCCGGAAAAGAAAAGAAAAAATAAGGTTGGGAATGGACGTTACGAACAAAAAAAAAACAACACAAAAAGCTACAAGCTTTACCCTGTGGGATGCAGAAAAAGAAATGAAGTGTCCAACCCACCACCCTGAAGGCAGAAAATTCAGCATCTTGCATGCAAGGGTTCAGCGTGTGTGTGTGTGTTGTATTTTTTTTTCCTACAAGGGAGAACTCTTGCCAATGTGTTGGCCTACTTTCGCTTTTCGTGTGTAGCGCGTGATGTGTCGTACAGCGAATGGATTAACAGAAGAGCTGCAGATGATAACATTTTCATACATTCGATCAAGCATGTACCTTTTTTATTTTTTGGATAATTTGTTACTTTTTCTTTCCTTCAATCACGTGATTGTAACACCATTTCTGTTGATTGTCGCACAGCTACCGGTGTGCACTGAAAATCCGGTTTCGATCTTGTCCAAAAAAACACATAAATATTCGCCCTTCCGAGAAGAAAGCTATACGATGGAGGTGTGGAACAACAACAGCACACACACGAAAACGGGCCCCCCAAAATCAATCCGATGATTTACAGCCAGGTCCGAAACGGCGCATGCAATCAACGCATAACTGTTGCCGTTGACCGCACCGGCTGAAGGTACGTGACCCGTGGTGGTCACCTCCCGAATGGGCTGAACTTTGAACGGCAGCGCCCTCAAAAATGCTGGTGCTGATTTATGATTGTTTACATGTGTACGTGCCCAGCGCGAGCAGAGATCCATGTTGCGGGGCAAGCAGGGAACCAAACAAACAAAAACCCCTACTTTATGCAACACTCAGGTGAGAAAGCCACCCGATCGCGTGTGGACATTTGACGAGCGTACAATAATTTGCCAAAAATGAAACGATCGTTTTATTCGCCAATTTCGGCCATACGCTCGCGAATGTGTGGAGCTACCACGGTACGTCGGAGGACGGTTTCATTTCTCTGTCTCCCGAAGCGTTAATGCAAATATTGGGCCATTGCGATTGTGTCACCCGTGAGTGTGTGTGTGTGTGTGTGTGTGTGTGTGTGTGTGTGTGTGTGTGTGTGTGTGTGTGTGTGTGTGGCAAAGGGTAGGTGGAACAATTTAACCATTTGCCATCGCATCCCGATCGAGCGTTCGGGACGAGAGTGTTAAATCGAAGCGTGATTTATCGCATCATAAATCATCCATCACACGGTGGAAAGGATTTTTGATGGTTGATGTTTTGCATCGGTGTCGAGGTGGTTGTTTCTTTTTTTTCTACGTGCCTTCTACGTGCTCATCGGATTGGGCTAGGCTGCAGTTTATAGTCGGGCGATAGGGTTTCACTTTTTACGCACGTTGTCAACGTTGCGGTTTTTGGCAATTTTTATGGCAATGCTATTTTTGGCAATGCTCACACTCCAAGCACAGAGACACTCCACTTATCGTACATCATCAGCTTGTGCGTCCTCCAACCCCAAGTGAACCGTGTGGACAATCGGCATTGAGCAGTGGCCCCCGGGACGCAGTGTGAAAAGAAATAAAATTTATCAAGATATTTCTTGGTGCGCCAAGAAACGTGCACAGATGAATAAACAACATTCACACCCGGTTCGGAAGAGAAAGAAAGATTTTTCTACGGATGGGCAGCTCACCGTTAATCGTGCATGTTCACTTATCGTGATTACACCGGCTTGATGCCATCGCTTTCGTTTTACCTAGCACCCACCACCGAACGGACAGCAATCTGTCCTGAGTGTATTCCAAAGCCGTGGACACAAGGCAGCTAAATAGTTTAAAACTACATCTGTTCTCGCACCTTCTCGCACGGTGTGGACTCAAACGCGATTTTGCTTAGCGAACGCGCGCGCCAGGAACGTGAAATAGGGGCCAATGTAGAGGGTGTTGAATTTGCATGCAAGAATCTCGCACCGCGCGCACCGGCGGATTCCGTTAGCTGATCGAGCGCGCGCAAGGGAGAATTGTAAGACCGAGATCAACAATTTAAGCACACCGCCGCACCGGGTGCAACTGCATGGAAATGGGTTCACCTGCATTCCCGTTCGGCGGTGGCCGCTAAAGAATGCTCGCCTCCGCGTAATACAATGGGGCTGGGGGGCAGGGGGTGTGGGGGTGTGTACACGTTGGGTGGCATTTTCTCTGTACGTACAGTTTGAAACATTTAGGACAGTCGCTTGCTGTACAAACGTAAGCAGGGATAGCCTAATGATCGGCTTTTGGTGCATTTTTCTTTTGCTGCAAGCACCACAACTAACGGTGGATTGGTACAATTCATCTATGGCCAGATAGGGAATGCGGAGGCAGGTGGCGTTTTCCCACTATTGTGCTGACATTAAGTCACCGTGTTTTGTATGTGTGCACCTTACAACCCTTAGTACAGTTTTCCTTCCAGCGTTCGGAGCTCCGGTAAGAGTCATAGAATATGCCTTTCAGAACAAGGTGATATATCCGATTGCACCACGACAGTGTCATTTACACTGTTCCGTGCATGGTGCATTGCAAAAGTGCGCACGAAAGTCCCCGATATACGCTATTATAGCAGACCGCTATAACTCGGGAAAATCCGCGTAACTCGAATTTCGAAACCGAAGTCGAATACCGGTGCTATTTCGTTTATACTTCAAGGTCACAGAGTCGAATTCCTTCTCGGCATTTAATTTATGCAGCGAATCAGGTTATTTTTAGTAAGATTACATTAAAATAAGTAAGAAGGAGAAGTTTTATATGACAAAAAAAGGATTTTAGACCAATTACTACACTTTTTTGGTTAGGGTTTGTGCTATAAATTAGCTCATCTGTCAAATTTCCAAAAACCGCGTCTCTCCGAATCCGCGTATCTCGGGCACTGCCTGTACAGGCAGTCCCCGAGATACGCTATTATAGCGGACCGCTATTATCCGGGAAAAATCCTCGTAACTCGAATTTAGTAAGTCGAATCCTGGTGCAATTTCGTTTATACTTCAAAGTCACAGAGTCGACTTCCTTCTCTGGATTAATTTTTTCACCGAATCAGGCGATTTTTAGAATGATTACATTAAAATAAATTAGAAAGAATTGTTTTCTGAACTGAAATAAGTACAAAAGAATGACAAAGAAAGGAAATTTCCACTAAATTTTCACCAATTTGCCTAGATTTTGTGCTATAAACCTGCTCAGCTGTCAAATTTCCAAAAACCGCGTATCTCCGAATCCGCGTATAAGAGGAACCGCGTATCTCGGGGACTGTCTGTACTAGAAAAGCACACTTTGATCGTGTTTCTGCTTTCCATTCGACGTTACGTAATAACTTTGCCACCCATTTGCAGGTGCTTCCCACGTGCTGTACTGATCATGCGCTTGATCGTACAAGGAAGCAACACCTGTTAGCTGTCAAAAGCACTCCACACCGTGTAATGCTCACTTCCTTTCGCCACCGTACAAATGTTACAAGGAAGGAGCTTTGTTGTGAGCTTTGTGGAAAATGTCACTCCATCGATTGATGGTGGGCGCGCGCGCCACACAGTCGATCACTTCCGATGCGATGGGTGTGCAACGTTAGCTGCGTGCGACAATGTCTTCGCGCCCATCCATTTATGGGCAAAGTAATCAATCAGTGCGCATCAACAACGATCTCGTGCGTCGATAGATGCTAGCGACCGATATGCCATTAACGATCGTGGTACGACGCTGCGCCATGAGTGAGTACACGGTTACAACAGCACGTAAACTTTGGCCTCCTGCAGCCGAAATGCAAGTGGTTGACGGTGCAACCGATAGTGCAACCGACGCTAGCTGTGAATGAATACCTTCGCCGCTGCGAAGACAAAATGCGAACGAAATGTGGCAAATGCGCGCGGACCGATACGGGTAGCAGGCAGCCAGCTAATCGGTGTGTGTCGATCGCGTTTGGAAGTCGCGTCGAAGGGGGGCACCACGATGCATTCATGTTGCGATAGTCATCGGTTGGTGCCGATGAATGTCATTGGTTTTTGCACTCCGGTGCATCATTTAGAAAGTCTAGTGACACGATCTGGTCGGAGATGCAACATTGTAGACCGACTGGTGAGTCCGCGTTGTCATGTTCTTCACGATAATCATGACCAAGTACAGGCGGATGGAACATGCGGACCCGGGCTATTGACTATTCAAATCTTCCCATGGGTTGCTTACGTACAGATCCTAATTGATGCCAGTCAATACAATGTAAAACGTTGCAGATATCTGTTACCGTTCCTATTTTCTATGTGCTGTAAGCACATTGAGTATTGGTTGGAAAGAAAAAATGGTTTTGCTGAATATTATAATAATTTAAACAAAATTGTCACACAACAAACCAAACCGGATTTGTGTATTACACAAATTCTACACGTGATGTTACATTATCGAGCGATCGAACCATACTGGAATGTTTCGACTGGCAAGACAGGATCAAATTTCCTCCCATCCACTTCCCATACCAACAAACGCAAAGCAAAAAGGGCCCAACAGAGGTGAGCAAATGTAATTAGAAATCCATTTATCACTGTCATGCGCCGGTTGTACCTACATCGGCGAGAGACAAAATACCGAACAAGTTCCCTTCCGTATCCCCATTCTTCCAAAGGGAAGGCCAATGGATTAGTACGAAACTGACCACAGCAATGATGACGCCGTTTACAGACCTGCCTTAACATAGTAGGACGGGAAAAGCAGAGCAAAAAAAAAGATGAACGAAACTGCTTTACTTTCTACCGAAATATATACAGTCGACGTTGCTCGTGGACGATCATGTCTGTAGTTGAACCGTGCGCCATAATGGTTGCGGAGCGCAACACGGCTTGAGCATGAGGGCAGTTTTGTTAATATTAATTTCTTCGTCTGATAATTGCTGTCTTTTTCCGCCTCGTTGTTTCGATCGTGGTAGATGAGATTTGCTTTCTTGGCGTTATTTTTTTTTTTGTTGGTTAACGTGAGTGTTTGATCGCTATGGTACGATGCGATTCATATTTTGCTGGCCGTACCGTGCTTACTAGACACGGACCGACCGGGCACGGGCAGATACGATCGAAGAGGGCCAGCATCTGCAAAACTATCCACTCCGTCCGGTTGATCATAAATAATATTTCTACGACGGTATGATCACCACCATCGGGTACCGGGTCAGAAATCGAAAGGAACTCACGCTTATTTTTAGTACGGAGTGGTTTTTAGCAGTGCGAGCTATAGACGCAAAAAAAACCTATGATAAAAAGATGAATTGAAATGCATTTAAATGGATAAGCATCCCATCAAGCATAACGCACATTCACTAAACATATAATAATAAAACTGTATTTCACAGCTTCGCTCTGTGACTTTCGACAGGAAGTTGCTGCAGTTAACACCCTTGCTGCTGCGCTAGTCCCCACTAATTATACTTGCCACATTTGAAAACTAGCCGGTAATCGAAAGCGAATCCGAACGATTGCCCGTTTTGTTCGATCACACGCGATCACATGCCGCTGTGACCGTTGTCCAATCTGACGTTTTATGAATTATATGCGAATGAGATCGAATACACCTGTAGTTGGAGGTGCCGTTTGCTGGAGGGTCACCAAAGATAATAAAATCAATCAAGCAGGAAGTGACAAATCTTTTCCCATTCGTTCCCAAGTTTTCGGTTGTCTTGGCTCTATCCCTCTGCATATCATCCACTTTCATAAGTCCCCAAAATGCACCTCAATTTCTTGGACCCACGAATAGGACGAACAAACGCCGAACTGAAATTAAAAAGGCAACAAGAAACAACAAAATGTTGATTCCTCTATTGGAGTGTTTTTTTTTTGTTTTTTGGTCCGCGGGAGGGTTTTGTGGGACATTTCCGGCCCTCGGTGGATTGGGTACGAATTAAATCATATCCCTTCGAGCGATTTCACGTCGCTATAAAGCCAACGCATTAGGTATGAAATATCTTAGGGCTTAACGTTCCGCTTCGGGACCGCAACCGTTGCGGCCATCCGGTCTATATGATGAGAATCGGGCCAGTTGCACGAACCGAACAACAGCTCGTGGCGCTGATGATGTCGCGTTGGGTTCGAAGATGATAGTTCCATGATAAAGACTAGCCGGGATGGAGCAATGCTACAAGAATACCCTATAAACTGGCGCACCACTCATATTTTCCATTCGATTCCTTAGCCATCGTTTATTTTCCCTTTTTTACCCTCTGTTTTGCGGATATGCACTTGGCTGCATAGAGGATCGTGCTGGTGATGCTGCTGGTACCATTTTATGCTACGTGTGGGAAAATTCTTTTACCACCTCCAGGAGGCACACGTGATGGTGAGCTGCCGGTTGCCGAAGCCGAACACCAAGAAGGCTAGTTGAGCCAAGAAAATATGTTATCCTACCCAACGTGTGATAAATTCAAGCAAAACCGAGGGAAAAACTCGACCGAAACACCTTCACTAGTGAGCCGATAGTCGGACCGCCAGATGAAGGTCGAATGAATATTGCCCTTAAAGAAGGTAAAACCCTTGCCCGTGTTCCCGTATCGGATCCCTCGGGCGGCAGGATTAAGTGCGTCGAGCTGCACGGCCACCAATGGCAACATTGTGCAATTGTAGTCAATGTCCTCGGCGCGCGTCAACGTTGCGAGAGATCAAAATCGGGAAAGACAGAACCCGCTCCAGGGTGTGCTGTTGCCCGCTTCTGGTCTAGAAGCGATAAATAATCAACCGATGGTTTTTGCTTTCAACGCGAGCTACCTCAACCGTGTCTTGCGTCGGGATACGTGCATCTGTAAGTATGCTTTTTTTTCTTTGTACCACACATTTTGTACACAAATAAACAATGAAGAAGAAAAAAAAAACGCATACGAAAGGGAGCAAAAATACAATGATTAAATTCACCTTGTGGACTCTGTCGTGGGACACACTTCGTCTGATGTAGATTGAATTATGTGAGACGTGCAAAATACTAGTTTGCAGCATGACAGTCACATCGCAAAGGGAAGAAATCGGGGATGGATTTTTAAAATTCGAATTTCGCCCCTCGCGGTCGGTCATTTTATCGATCGGTTGTGGTCACTTTTTCCCCGGGACATGTCCTTCTGGACGACATACCGTGCTCGACGCTGCACTCATAAGCTGCTCAAAAATTGCACACGAACTGATCGAAGGTAGGTGTTTCTGAGGCATATATCTGTAGCAACGACCGCCCTTGCTTTCATGTAACCCACCGACAATCATTCTGCATAAGCAATTGCGCTGATACGGTCGCCTCTTAAATCGATCAACAGTCCGGCCGTCGGTGCGACAAAACGAACTCATCAAACTGTTCTGCATCGTTGGTCGACGGTTGGTTTATGCATTGATTTATGTTTTTGACCTGACGTGTATCCTGCTGACCCGTGCGTACGATGCGCCCGGTTCACAAGCAGTGAACGGTCTACGGTAAACAGAGAGTAGAAAAAGTTAATCAATTCAGGTTGCATGCAACGTTTGGGTTTTGCTATGCTTGTTTTTGAGCCAAATATTGTTTTTTTTCTCCTTTTCATCGGTCGGGCCGAGCTATGTCGATGTCTGATGCTCGCCCGTTGAAAAGGTCAATCATTCGGGAGTGAGGAGCCAACGCTGCGTCGGTTTGCTTGCGTAGGTCGATCAATTACGATTTAAATTACTTTTATCACCGAATTTAATGATTTATTTGTGCCTTTATCATAAACTTCAAGGCAACGGATGCAAAGCGTATGCGTGGTTCACCTTATGCTTGATTCGCAACCGAATTGAGTGTGGATGGCTGTGTTGGTATAGATCGTTATGGGCATTACATAACCTTTATGAATTGATCATTGAGTTATATGAAACAGAAACAGCTTTTTTACTTTGACGATCAAAAAGATGAACTGTGGTGATGGGGGTGTATGTGATTGGTTAGACTTAGTACGCCTTATAGATCCATTTCTTCGTAATCTCTTTAAAATTACGTATCTAAATTAAATCATGAATTGGTTTGCTTGTTTGATAGTCTGAGCGGTAGACAAAATCGAACAACAATTTTATAATCTAATCCTCAGCTGATAAATTAAAAACACTTTCTTTCCTCGATCACAAATGGAGCTGGCGCATACACACAACGCAACAAAATGCTAACGACGGCTCGACTAAAAGGTTGAGTCAAATTATTGCTGCTACCCTTTTTAATGCACTTGAAATGGTGATTCTTCCCATCCGGCAAATGATTGTATCGAGTATAAAAGCAGACGCCTTTCGTACGGTTTTATTTCGTTTTTTTTTTCGTGTGTGTGCATTGCCTCGAATTAAACGCTGCCCGAGTGCAATCGTAATAAATTTATCCACTTTGTCATGTTTTAAACATTGTTGCATCAACAGCGCCGCCGCAAATGTCACCATTGTTAGCCGCCAGAGTCGATCGGTAGCCGAACGCTGCCAACCCTTTTGGGAGCTCTCTGCACGTTCCCTTTTCTACCAGGGTTCAACAGCTGGAAGGATGATAGCGGGAAGCATATCACAGAGCACGCCTGCCTGTCTGCGCAGCGTTGAGTGTGTGTGACTTGAGCTCGTCCGGCGACGAACCTCTTTTTGCCTGAATCGGGGTATCAAGAGGTGGTAAGGTAAGATGGCTTTTTATTACGCCTGCTACCCGACTTTATTTCTTCCCAGTGCCATTGTGACCCATGCCTCGGCCGTCTTCACCGTCATAAAGCGCGAATGCGATACTATAGTCACTTCGGTGCATACTTTGCAACAGTTGCATGGCTACTGCGATTGAAGAAGCGTTCGAAGAAATGGAGGAAATTGAGCTAAGTAAACATTGTAAGCTCGAATGTACGGGGCCCCGCAGTGGTGTTGGTCCAAAACGGGACAAGAGTGACACCGCGTGGATGGTAAAATACAGTAATTGTAGCTCCGAGGTGGCACTTTCTGCTGGTGAAAATAAACCCCACCGGAACGTTTGCTGCAGCTACTAATGATTACGCCTACAGCACGCCAAGTGCCGCCTTACTACTTTGGGTTCCTTATTGTTGCACTACTTTATTACTAGCATTACCTTTAGAAATGGTGCACTCCATCGGTATTATAAGCTTCAGGATTGATTAAAAAATGCCTAGAAACAACCACGATGGCAAAAAAAGTTCTCTAAAAACTTAGTACAACTGAAAATACGACCTGGCTTCATGATGACGCTGGACAGTTGCCTATTGTTTTACGATTTTATTTCAATCCAGTGACTCTAGCGTTGTGTTTTTTTTTTTCGTTGGCTTTGAAAAGTTTCACATTTTTTACTGCCTTTTTTTGTGCGTGGGTCGCACATCGCTCCGTTACATCATGGCGATTTGAATTAGGGGTTTTTTGTTCTTTGTTTTTGCTTTTTATTTCGTCCGTCCATTTCACGCAATGAAGTTTTGGTACCATGGGGGTCCGGCGGCATCGTTGGTGGCCGGTGACCTAATAACCGGTTAAGCTACATTGTAATGGTGCATTTAACAAACAATTTGTAATGCTACGAGATCCGCTGTTCATATCACTTTCGGATGGGATAACTGACAGTGGTTTGCGGCGCGGAAACATGATTCGTTTCACATCTACCAAACACGCACATCCGAGAAGTCATCTTCAAAAAATAAAGGTTGAAAGAAAAAAGCCGAATTAACTAGCCCGTAGTCAAGTCCCAATTTCTTGGGTATTTCGGAGTTTTATTTTCCACATCCACTGACCCACATTAGGTGACATTAGACTTAAGGTAGCGTTTTATTTTCTCTTCACATCCAGACGCTTTCGATCAACCTCTGCTGGCGTCCCTGGAGGGACCGGAACATACCTCCACGGAGTTGTTAAAAATCGTAGCATTCGAAGAATTTCATGGCATCCCCGTTCAGCTTCCCGTTTCGTCACAACCAAATTGACAATCAGATACTGTTTTGTTTTTGTTTCTGTGCCCCACATGGAGCCGCTCTGGCCTGATGGTTTTGCCTACAGGGTGTTTCTCTCTTAACCTTGTCATGCCACCCTCAGGCATGGTATGAGTGAAACCCACCGGGAAACCATCATATCCCGTGCATATAAATTGAAAATTAACTTCATTTATAACCCAAAGCCCGATTAAATGAAAATGATAGCAAGCGATGATCGGAGGCGACCTCGCGATCCTGCAGGGTATTTTGGGGGTTTTGATTCGGCCGCAAAGGAACCACTACCACTCGGATACTACTTATCTTCCATTTCGGCCCATGCCAATCCAACAAAATGCGTCCTCCTTCTTTTATCATTCCGCTGTGCTGGTTTGTTTTTTTTTCTCTCTCTCGAATGCGTTGCGAGATTAATTGATTGATATTAATTATCTTTTACGCATGCTCGTATAATGCCACTCTCCACTTGTCAGCTTTCCAAACCGCACCGGGTGAACGCACCGCACATTCCTTTGATATACGATCGATTAAATTTCTACTGTCTATTAGCGAGCCTGTTTTTTTTGTGCTTGCTGGATTTGCTAGCTAATCCATTTGGATTGAGGTTAAACTGCACTTAAAAACACTTGTGCACAGTGCAACATTTTTGTATCGATTTGTTTGATTTTAATGTGCAGCCGGGACGTGTTCGTTCTGGCGAGCACACACCGTTGCTTTTACGATCCATTTTATTTGCTCAGCCGACTTCCTCCCACTGCACCGCGCAACGTTGCGCGTAGTTGAAAGCACTTAAACGATGTGTAATGTGCACTCACGCTAGGAAGCTACTCATAAAAAAAGGAACCTGCCTGCTATTAAGCAGTCTGCAACATACTGCTCAGTTTTACGATGCGACGACGCACTCGGTTTATGGGTTATTTATTGAATTTATAAGTAGCACTCGTCACTTGCGGTGCTTGCAATGACAAATTCTAATTTGCAGCCTTGGAATCGCTTCATCTAGCCTGCGCAATCGACCAACGCCAACCGTTCAGCGTCGGCAATGACAAAGACATAAAGTACAGTCTTAACGAGATGTGCAACGCTATCGATCCGGACGAGATGCAAGATTGTTACAAGGCCCCGTCCGTCCATTGGCAGTGCGATAAGCGGCTTAAGACGAAACATATTGTGCCACCCGCCGTGCAACAGTGTTGTTTGCAGCATATGTTCTGCCGTACAGGAGAACCGGCATTCGTCTATAAATTTGTCAAATTAATTTTAATTAATTTGTGGCCCATTTGCTGTGTACATGCGAAAGCAACTGACGGATCGATATCAATCCGCTACGGGGCGCCGTATCAACCTATCGGCGGCACCGCACACTGGGCGACCTTTTCGGGACGATTTTCCACCGATCGATCGATCAACCCCGGGTTTCGATTGAAGTTCCGTATAATTTAATGAGACCCCCGTCCGGATGGGACGGGTATAATTTTCACATGATTACTACGGTCTACTCTCGGGCTCGTATGGGTTTCGGGTGGGCACAAGTTCGTCCGGGTCGGGTTTTGTGGCAAGCGATACGATATGATCTCGATCTTCGTTCGTGGTTCGATGTTAAAATGTCTCACTCGCCGATACTTGGCCAGGGAGACCCGAGACGCTGGTACGCAAATTCGTCGATCAATGTTCGCTCGGGGGCGTCTATCGATCAATCGCTCCGTTACGATGTGGTGCGGTCAACTCAATCAATCGTGTTCTGCCTTACTCCGGTTCCCAGCATCCCAAGTCTCCTACCGGCCGCCTGTGTTATTCTGGGCGGAAGTAGGTATTTATTTGATCGCGGCTCATTTTCCGCTTCCCGAAAACCCTGCCGATGCATTCCGTTGTTGGCGGTCTTGTGTACTGCTCATCACCCGCAAACCTTCGGCACCACCTTGTGCCGGCCGTTCGCTTGCTTTCGGCCTCGGCCTGCGTGCCTATACGAGCAACATTGTTACCGGCGCACAATAGTCCATCATTAAATCAATTATTTCCCCTTGAGGAGGGACATCGTTTGACTTGCTCGCGCAGCGCAGAACAACGGTCTCATATTTCTCCTTTTCCTGTCCGTACGAGATGAAAGTTGTAGGTGGAACTGAAGATTGTTTGAAGAAATTTCCCCCGCATTGAATAGGAGGAAGAAAAATTCTTTAGTTAAAAAAATAACAGATGCTCAATTCCATTTGCGCCATGCAGGCAGGGAACAAAGAATTACCCACAATCGTAACTGGTAGGGCTTTCTTGCATTTCTTTACATTTCCCCACGTCGAGAGGGAAGCTTACCGGAAAAAAAACCCACATACAAAAGTAGCAGCACGGCGGGCCAAACGAGCGAAAATCGTTTGGCATTTGGGACACACAATCATGCCATTATGCAAATCGGTCCACAAAACATGTCGTCCATACGGTCAACCAAACGAGTGCCGAAGGGGAGTGAACCTATTAGGCAGGTCATAGCAAGCAGGCGATTAGATCTGCCCAGTTCGTTTGAGATCTGTTGTGACTGATAGTAGTTGCAGCGATCGTCTAGCACAGTGGTAACATAATGAGAAACATAATAGTTCCTTTCAATCAACAAACATCTTCCACCGACCAATTGATTTTCGGGAAAAGATTATTTTTAAACCCAATATTGTGTTATTTGCACAAATTATATTTTTCAATTATAATAATTAAAAATACAAATATTTAATTCCCTGGAAGCACATAAAACTATAATGTAACGTAATGCTATGATTCCTATGCTATGATCTAAACAAAATAAAGGCACTATTGTAGATAAGTCTTCAAGAAATCCAAAAAAAAACTAAATTACATTAAAAAGGGAAGAACAAAAGGAAGTGTTGAGAGGAATCTTTCTTCTTGCCATGATAATCACTCCAATTCTGGAATGTAGGATGGTGTACCTACCCAAAAAAACATTTGCCTCACACGAAGCAGGTCGATTGTTGTTTGAAATCGGTATGCTAATTTAATTTCCGATTATTTCAACATTCGCTCGAAAAAAAGAAAAGAATAACAAAGGATAGAATATTTATATTTCTTACCTCTGATTGAGTGTTTGCTTTGTGAGGGTATCTTTGATCATAAAAATTGCCTTTTGCCAAACAAAACCCGCTCCAGCGCGTTCGCATAGTATCTTCATCAGGCATGTGGCACGATGATTTATAACACCTCACAAACCGGAGACCAAACCGAGACTGCTTCCAACCGCTTTTGTAGTTGCGGGAGTATGAGAACCACCTACGCAAAGCTTTCAATCTTCGCGATACGCAGCCAATCGTCTGGCTTACGTCCAGAGTTACTTTTACACAGTGCCACGGTGGTAAGTTCGAAGGCACTGATGGCAGAATGTCATAATCCAGAAAACGACCCCGAAAGAAATACGAATCAACTAATACGTACGACGACGAATGCTTAACAGCCCGCTCGCGGTACGATGATGCAGGCAGCGATGGAACAGCTTTCCAAGTTATTCATTACAATCAACCCAACCCACCGTGTGCCCGAAAGCCCTGGGCCCGTTTAATGCAAGTTATGCTCGTGCAACCGAAAGCGTGTATGCGCACGCAGCGGAATCAGGTGGTTTATCATTATTAGCGATTATTTATTGCACATTATTGAAATTATAATTTGTTCGTAAATAAGATTAAGCGTCTTGCGTCTCTCCCCCGGCCAAGTATCGGAAGATCGCGACATTTAACGCACCGCAAAGGGAAACAGGGTTTGCTTGTTGGTTTTACGCCGGCGGAGTCAACGGACGTGCTAACGGCATGACAACAGATCGCGGCCCTTGCGATCGGGAACGCGTGTGTATAGGTTGCTATGATTACTACTCGCTTGCTGCGTTTGTTGTTAATGATGATGATGAAGGTGGATAAAAGTGGTTCTACCGGCTAAATATTTATGTACAAGTCTAAGCTAATTAAAAGAAAAGGGGTTCGTTTATTAGGATGAAGTTATCCACAGAGAACGCACACAGATCTCCTCCTACCGTGGCAGTAAAATGGAGAGAGAACATTCGGTCGTTGCTACGAGGTGAAGCATAATCCGGAAGAAAATGCATTTGCCATGGTGATAATGTCGATACACCATTGATCGGATGCAGCTTACGACCCGGGGGGCTGGGGAATGAACCCTTGTAGATGGAGGGACTGAAGAAAATATCGATTTAATTCAATACCATAAAGTTCTAGGAAATATTTTCCTTCCTGCCCTATACTACCATGTTGAGCTCGGCTGTGTACGAACCCGGGAAGGAGTGTGGGGATCAATAATGGGGTAGAGTGTGTTCAATTTGTGGCGGCGTCTTAAGCAAAAAGAAATTCTGCTTGCTTCATCATCCTACGCGCGGTGCGGGTTTCGCATAAATCGAATATCCTCCAGGCGCGTGTGTTTCACCAGAAGGAAGGAAGCATTCACTGGCCATTCGTTCCATGACCGTGCTGTTATCCGAGCTGCTGGACGATTGGAAGATGGAAGATGGCGCCCTTGCAAGCAGTTCTTCCGAATAGAAGCAGTTGTTGCGAAGGTGATTTGAAACTATGGTGACGGTACCATACCGGTACCGTATCGGTTAAACGGTATCGAGACCCGCATCATCAGGCGAACGGCCCCGTAATAGGCAAAAGCTGGTTGGCAATCGTTCTCCCGGGACCGGGCGCTTTCGGGCTGTGGGCAGGACGAAAGTGTGTGGATTGATTGGATTCAACGGGTGGCACGGATGATGGAGCACGGATTGAGACCACCGCAAACTTCGATCTGCAATGTACCCGATGCTGGACGTATCGAAATTTCCTTCGATGTACAAATGCGCAAGACAGCTTGCTGCCAATCGCGGGGGGGGGGTTTCCAACAGCCCTGTCACTCCACTGTCTCCAAACCGGGCTCATCACGCTGGTCGGACCCCGGTGTGGTAAATCTAATCGGACTAAAGTATACCGTATCACAATCATTATAAATTAAGCCACATCGATCTTGCCGTGTCCTTTTTGGTTCCTTCTCGCTTACGTTTCGTTCGGGCGGCTGCACCGAAGATGCCGCGAAACCAGAACGATTTGCCTAATCGTAAAGATCAATCGATCAATCCGTCCGTTGATGTGGAGCTTCGTATCAGTGATATTTGATCAGTGCTAAGGAAATAATTTCCGTACCCCGTTCAGCGACAGATGCTGACAACGATTACACTGTGAAAACTCCATTCGCAGCTTTGCACTTATCTGCCGGGGAATTCATCGGTAGGTTGTCATCCATGGTCCACGACGAGCAATGCTTTGCACATTTAACGATGATCAAACGATCGGTCGATATTGAGATGAATAATTAATATTAATGTATACGAATATTCATGAAAACTATCCAAGTGTTCATCCAATGAATGCTGCGCTTTTATAATTAAAAAAAGTTCCCCCAATTGTTGAATAATTGTAATCAAAATTGTGAACAATAGTTTATATGGAATTATTTAAATATGAAATGGAATATTCGTGTAAATAACCAAAGGCAAAACTAACTAAACAAGACAAAAACCAAATTTCAACAAACCCCCCAACAAACGAGAAGAAAAGATAGAATTTGAGGCTGCCAAATAAAGTTCCAGAAAACGTATCTCCGACACGACCATCATCCTGCCGAAAGGAGCAAAACGTATATCGCAATAATCCCTCTTATCGAACGTCAAATTTGCACTAACTAGGATTAATCAACCATCGGCAAATTGACGTACAAGTCTTGACATTTTAAAATGCATTATGTGAGCCGGTGCCAATTTCGGACTTAAGTAAATGTCACAAAAAAGGAACTTAAAAACGGATTACAAGTCAAAGATTTGATTTGAATATTGGCGAAGCACATTTGGGCGCTACAGAGCAGCCACAGAATTAATAGATCGCGAGAATTCATGCATGTGTTCAAACACCTGCAAATGTGTTTCGTTTGGAGGGAACGATCAAGATGTGTTTGTCTATAAACATATAACAATATCTTATCGCTCAAAACCATACGTTCCTAGGCTAGGCAATTTAAATTCTTTTAGAAAATGGGACAAACTCCATCTATGAAAACCATTAGGACAATAAAAAAAATCCTTTTTAAAAATTGATTACTTTAAGTAAAACAAAAAAAAACTAATTCAACGTCATTCATTTCGCTAGCTGTAACCTCTGGTCTGTCGGCCTAGCTTGATTCGTGCAAGCAACAGGAATAATTAATAGCAGTTTACCGTATGCATTTAGATCGGATCGGTGTGCCATCATTTGTATAAGAAAGAAAGGTTGAAACGGTAGCGACTTTACAGGCGCGTTCACAATGCGCATTGTTTTGGGACGGAGATTAAGAATCGGCTCCGTTCCGTTACCACCGGGTCGAGCCATTGCGAATCGGCAACGGATTGACAGCGAGTACCGGATTGCATATATTGACAGCCCGTTATGTTGCTAGACGATTCGGCTTAGAATCAAAGCGAATGCCAATAGTGCGGTGGAAACGAGCGACAAAATGCAAAATAGAACATGGTGCGCCTTAGAACGCGATCAACTATTGGCCGTGAACCGCCCGTTGGAACGTCCAGGAAGGGAAGGAGAAAGCGCAGGTAGGTACAGACGCGAAGGGTTGACAAATGAAACACGGAACTGTGCGGCCGGAGTGATCGGTCTTAGACTGTGCGCTCTTGGTCGTACCGTCCTCGAACACGAGGTGCTGCGATTTGTTGCAGATTCGTAGCAAAGAAATGCCACTTTTCAGAGCGGTCCTGCGCTTGGACACAACACAGTACGCACGATAAGCCAAGCCAAGATGTCGTGCGACAGGATGCACGGTTAAACGTTCATTATTTATTTTTCAATAATTTAACATAAATTTCAGTTGATGGACACATAAATTATGTTGTATTTTAATGACGACCACGGAACGGGTCGGGGGCCAAGATCGTTTGTCGAACGAAGGGCCGGCGAGCGTGGTTTAGAATCGAGCACAATCGCATGGGTAGATCAGCAGTGCTGCGACGCAGCAGCGAACCGTAAGCAGACAAAATGACGCTCTATTGACAGTTGAGAAGCTTCGGAAGAGGAAGTTTTCCGTACTGCTCACTTAGAGCTGAAGGAGATAGTAAAGAAAAATTTTCACCCCGTAGTCAAACAAAACGAGCAACAAAAAGGCGATCGATTGTTTTTTTTCCACTTCCAACGTGGGGATGCTATGCTGCACATGCACATTTACGCGTACAATACCATGGGGGTGATGAGAAAGGAAAATAAAGCACATACCCAACCGGCAATGTAGAACGCAATGAATATATCCGTCGAAAGAAGGCAGACGGGAGAGACTAGATAATGAAAGAGCGATAAAATTAGCGAAGGGAAATATGTTGTAAAATAAATGTAATTGGATTTACGGTATCAAGCTGGTCGTAAATATGGGACAAAGTGGTTGTGTACCACTGAGATTCAGCGATTGTATCGGGAGTGCGCAGTAGTGAACACCTCAGAACATGAAGGGCTTCAATGCGGCCTGTGGGGAAATGAGGAAAACATTCCAACCATGTTGACACGATGGAATTTTTAACCCTCGCCCCCCCCCCCGGAAAGGACCTCCCTTCGTTTGTGCGTCGCAAGTTGGTCAGAAGAGGTTGGAATTCGTAATTGCGACGGGTGAAGATGAATTTAATTGACACTCGTCGCGGGCAATGAATGTCTCACCGCCGTTGCGCACTGAGGCATTGTGTGCGATGCGATAAGAGCTGAAGAGTGAGGATCACACGGGCAGGAACTTGATCGTATTGGCGCAAAGGGACTCGCTAGTGAACGCTTCCCTCCGCTTGTCAGCTGGAGGTATCATTAGCGACCGAAGTTGATGATGACCATGATGATGATAATGATGATCATTTAGGCTAAAGTTGTCGACGTTGGAGGATTTAGTTCCGTGAACGGCTTCCTGCTGGATGGATGGATGGATGGATGAATGATGGACATTAAGAAAATCTTGCTGTGTCCTAAATGATTTTCACTTGATCCAGTCACACCGAAAAGTCCATCCATTAAATGGCCGGTCCCCTTCTCGGCCGGTCCCTGAGTGCGGCAGATTGTTGCGAGCAGGTTCTGTGACGGCATCCAGCAGATCCGTTAGCTTCAAGCATTGGTGACCTGATTAGGTTTTGCCGTGAGTCGCAAAAAAAGGCACGTCTGTAATTGATTTCTTTGCAGGAGAAATCAAGAAAAATAGTGTAGCGACGGGTTCCGTTTGCTGGCAGCCGGCGATCGATTGAGTTATTACGGTCGGTTTGCATTGATCGCATGCCCGCCATCGATCATATTTATCCCCGTATCATTCGGCGCCTATGTGTGTTACTAGCCGACGCCGGCACAGATGTCGTAATGATGTTAATTGTACTGTAATCAAAGCTCTTTTGCTTGTTTCCTGGGGAAGAAGATCCTATGCTCGCGTGTTCATGCCGGTGCTGCATAATCCCGAGGTATGATTGATGCAACTCCAATTGCTTAATGTGATGCTACTGTTCTTCCGATACCTATTCCGACCGTGACGCTACATGTTCCAGTGAATACTCTCAAAGATATAGCTGCAATACTAACTGTATCACCACGATGGTTCATTTCTACTAGCATAGCAATACGACACTCACTTCGGCAACCATTGCCCCAGGGACCATCAGGGCTCGTCGGGGACGTCCTAAACAATTGCGTCCCGCACGAACCAAGGCATTGCGGACAAGAAATCAATTAACAACTGGCGATCCCGTAACCACAATCTCCACGGGAAAGGGCTGCCGAACTCAATGTCAACCTTGATTGCTACCAGATCGCCCGGTGTATGGGCAGGAGTGGGCAGTCAATCTGCAGCTGAATTGTTCTTAATCGCGGACGCACTGGAGGAGTGATCGCGATAGGACGCAATGGAACGTTCGGAGGGGTACGGGGCACAGGACCGTATCACGATTTTGATCCATATTTTCATAACCCCATTTTCGAAGGGTGTCGAATGAATGTTTGTGTCTCGATTGGCTCACCCGTGCTGATATCCTTCATTTAGCGGAGCGGATTTTTGCTACCATTTCGAGCAGTTTGCTACGCGAAACCGTCCCACAATACATTCACTTCCAGGCAACTTCCAGGGCTAAAGCAATGTTGCGTTGCTGCTAGGTGGCGATACCTAGAGTGAGCGGGCACCACAACGCGTGACGACGATGTGGCAGACGAATACGCAAAAACAAATGTGAGGTGAAATGTGGTTGGTGTTGTGTCGGCGTTGTTGCTACTCACGGTTTCATTGCGAACCATTCTGGAGAGCCTTCTTGTCCGAAACGAGCACTTCGAACGGAAATGTGCGGTTAAGTTGGAAAGGCTTGAGTAGAGTGGCTCTCAATGGTCGCACCGAGCGTCCGGATTTATTTCGTGTAAAAGATAGACTAATGATTTAACAATTTTAACAAAGAAAAGAGAACAAATTATTCTGTTTTTAATTTTTAATGAATAATGTAAAATTTTATATAATTTTAAATATATATTATATAAAATTAACATCCATTTTTAATGAAGGGAGGTTTTAAACAACTATAATATTTAAAGCATTTAACATACAATAAAAATATTGGAGTGTGGCAGCTTTGCAAACTGCACAACCAACAGCTTATTTTGTATGTTTCAACATTAGCTTGGTTTTCCTTTTGTTTTTTCGTCCAAATCATAGATCAGCACATAATATGTCCATAGAAATAAACGGACGCTTTCTCCTTCGCTTCAGGGTGTTTTAACGTCCAACGCCTTTTCGGCGTTTGTTTTGTGTTTTTCCAACCGACCAACACCAACACCAGCACCAGAAGTTTCGCCACCGGTGGTGGAGAATAGATCTAAACCCCATTGTTGGATGGGCGAAGCAGCACTGTAGGGAAGGTTTGCAAAGTTAGCGAGATTGTAACCGGTGACCAAATGAGAATAAAAATGAGGTCATTATTATTTTCATAGCTGTTGCTTCACGCTTTGCCCGGCTGCTGCGCTTCGAACGCGCGCGCGCGCGCGCACAAGTTCCAGTGAAGGGAAGTTGAAGGCGTTTTGGGCAGTGCACCGCGCACAACCGAAGCGTTAGCGACACTTGCTGTTATGCTGAGGCAGGCGAAAACCTGATGGCCATTTGCGAACCAGCGAGTTGGTTAACGAGTGTATGGTACGGTTTTTGCTATTGCCACGATGGTTTATTTTACGGCTCATTAGTATGCCGGTGCTGGACGACATGGCATTGAGCAAAAAGAGAAGCATGCTTCTTTTTTTTTGGCGATTCTTCACAACAACAGCGGATCGAGCGATGCTGGCCGTTGCGTTGTGTGGGACTGTGTGTTTGGTTTTACAAGCCCGCCACCAACTGTGCTTCCGGCTTTCGAGCTAACAGCAACATCATCCGTTCCCGTGCTGCCATTTGACGACGTTATGCTGCGGGTAAGCAAAAAACGCAACAACATCCCAACGTCCGACACCTTTTGCGCAGGGTGGAAAAAGGTTGGGCTGTGTGAGAAAATGATTCATCATTTTCAGCGTCGGTTCAGTGCTTGTTCGCGAACGCACTTGTTGCACACTTGAGCTTTTCCAACGAGTGTGCCCCCTCTTGAACGGGGGGCTACCAGGCTGTCTCTCGGCTAGGAGCAGATCCACTGTGAACTTGTGGAATCGATCAGAGCGTTACCGGCCGGCCTTAAGGATTATCTTGAGCCTTCTTGCTACGAGTTCGCATTAATAATTTATAAATGCACCGCCAGGAACGGAAACAATGGGCAAGAGTCGGTGGTGGTGGAGCTGACGGCACATTGTTGACTGGGCGGCATGCTTTTATGTTCTGAATGCTGCAAGGATGCCATTGTCTGACAATCGAACAATTCGAATGTCTCTAGATGTCGGTCTTCCATCACGATCGACATGGCAAACGAGACGAGGCGAGCAAAATCTCGATCACGGTACCTTATCAGGATTTTCGGTATAGGGTGTACTGGCTGAACCACCACGCTAGACGTTTCGTAAGCTTCGAATAGGTTGATTAGCTCGCCATACCTAAAACACCCACGAGAGTGTCCTATAATTTACGATTTCAATTATTCATATCAACGGACCAAAGGAGTACGTTGAATACATTGTTATATACCAGAACCCTTGCCCCCGTTAATGTGCCATTCGAGCATTGCCATCGTCAGTGGAAGTGATTTTCTGCCCATAGCTAATGAATACGAAAGCCCAACATTCTCACCGAGACCATGCGGAGCCTGATCGCCAGCGTTACGATTTAACCTTCCTGTGCGAATGACAGGGTTGACCCTGAAACATGTAAAATCTGCATCTGGGCGTAGAATTTAACAACGATCGTATCTTTTGCCCTCCCCCCTCCCTCGCCACGGTTTGGCACTTTCCCCCCTCCCCCCTCACCGTGACCTCGCCGGCCTGTTGTACCGGTGGGCAAGGAAAAGATATAAAACCATCCCCGTCACCGGGCATCAAAGACGAACCAAACCTGAATGTCAAGTTGACACCTTTCACTGCTCCCGCACCATTGTGGATGGATTTTATGCTGTCCGTGAGCGACCGGGCCGAAACCGCCGAGGGAGATATTGGCACCTCGCGTCAATAGTTAATACCCCCCCATCGAAACATGCGGTCGTAAAGTTTCGACAATCACCATTTACGGCATCGGACCGCTTTTGATGTTTGATGTCTCATCGATTTTTGGATGAATGACAATCGCAAACCACACGTATATGTGTGATCTGTTCGTGTTGCCGGATCATCATAAATGCCTGTCGGCAGAAGAGAGTTAACCAGTGAGGTTAGAGGTTTTGCTCTTTGTGCACATATTTACATTTCGGTCGAGTTTGGTCGAGAGATCACCACCTCACTGCAGACACACGCTGAAATGTATGAAAATTCCGATCGTAACTGTCTGCCGGATTTGCTGAACCATCACTCCGTCTCACGAAATTCCCATATTGCACCCACAGCACCGGCCCGGCGGTATGCGACTCGATACCATATAAGAGAAATGCAATAGTTGGATGGAAGCGTTTCAAGGATCGCCTGTAAGAACGCAGTCCACAAGCGCAAGGAATTCAATAGTAGCGTTTCGGCCCATGGCTGCCTTTCTCTTTTGCATTCGTAAAAGGAATCAATAAACATATCTTCTTACCAGCGCTTACCGAGCCGTTCCATCCTAACAACCACCGTCCCGGTGGTGCAGCAAAGGCACCTACAAATTTGCAACAATCGCAACGCTGATCGCAATCGATCGCGGAAAACTGGCTCATAGATGGATTGATTATTTTTATATAATTGACATAAGTTTTTCATCTGCTAATGAATGCTGGCATGCATGCCCACCACCACTATAACCCACCAGCCCTAGCAGAGCTAAACGATGCCGATGGGCAACGAAGAAAAAAAACTGTCCCCATTTTGTGCAGTTACCGCAAAACGCAATTGCAGTGCCGCAGAGTATGCCGCTTTGTCAGAAAACGAGAGTGATTTTCTGCTTCATAAATCATTCATCACATAATAAGAGCATTCCGGTTTGTCCGTTTCGTGTTGTTTTACGCTCGCTTTTGAGACTTTCCGTACGGTAGCAAAAAAAAAACTGGCCACAAACTGCAGCAAAACTCACAAAAACGAGTCCTTTGCTGGATAAGGACTTACCAGCGATGAAAGAACTTGATTGAGATCAATATATTTGTAATTACAGTGTTCGGCCACCGGGCAAGGCTGGCAACGGAGGAGTAAAAGCGAATTTCCAATCAAGCGACATTTTGGGAGTTTCGGAAAAACTTCCCAGCTTTGAATTTGAAATTACGGTAGTGTACCGGTGGTGCTACGTATTCCCATGCCTCCCTAATTTAGCTCCAATACCCTGTTCCGAAGATCGTACGCAAAAAAAGGAGACCTTTCCCAGTTGTCGCAAACATTGCGAGGGCTTAACATGGCGACGGTTCGACGGCTCGACACCAGCGTGTCGTTTACCGAGGGACCTCTTACATCCTCCTCCGAAACAACTTTCAGTTTTTGGCGACCGATCTAGTTCTACCACTTGCGTCTGCATTGGGGAGGTTACGAAAGAGAGAGAGAGAGTGCTTCAAAATCCCGGCACGGATCTATCAACGATCAGGTGTAATTTGCAGATCACTGTTTTGGAGGTTGCGCTGTATGATAAATGTGGCCCAGCCACTCCTGCCCGTTCATGCACGTTCTTGTGAAGATCGATCGATTGCACAACGCTCTTTGCCGCAATAAATCCCAACCAATCCCCCAACCAATTCGAACTGTGCCCAACACCGTATGAACAAAGTTAAATCGATTCATTGAAAAAACAAAACGTCCCCGGCTGGAGAACCTTCAGCCCTTAAGCGGGCGTCCCGTATGCAGGAATTGTGTGCGTGCTCGTGCCACTGCAACGAGATCGTGTAGCGATCGTTTGTTTGCTTCAATATGTGACGACTTCCCATTTCAGGTCGGGTGGACGCAGTGGGTGATGATAAATGGCTGCTGCCATTGGCAGTATGATTGTGGTCGTGTTCGATGTGCACGCACGCACCGCGCTCATATGTCATTTCGTCAGGTGAACTACCTCGGTGCAACGGTGCTGCATTACCATCAAGGAACGGTAAGCGACACGTTTGCAATGAATTTATATTGCTCCAGTGTTGTATGGACCGGAAAATAGAATGCTGAAATGAACTAACAGGTGGGTTGATATTTGTTTGGCCTATCACAGTAAAACACTTTTTTCATACAGAATTATTTTTTTTTAATTCAACATACATCCCTTCAAGGGTGTTACACCGACTACAGCGCTCTTTAAATTTTTCGATACCATTTTTTTAGTAGTATTTGCCCCTTGTCTCAAAAAAGGCCTTTGTTTCGGCGATCACCTCTTCATCCGAGGAAAATTTCTTCCCAACGTGCATCCTTTTGCGATCTTAGAAATGGAAATTGTCACTGGGAGCCATATCTAGGGAATACGATGGGTAGGGAAGGAATTCAGAGCCTATTTCATGAATTTTTGCCTTCGTTTTCGCTGATTTGTGGCACGGTGCGTTGTCTTGATGAAACAAATCCTTTTTTTTCTTCAAATGTGGCCGTTTTTTTGGCGATTTCGTCCTTCAAACGCATCAAATGACTTGATATAGTAGTCGCAATTAATGTTCTTTCCTTTCCCAAGATAATCGATAAAGATTATTCCTTATGAAGAATCCCAAAAAACTGACGCCATAACCTAGCCAGCTGATTGTTGAGTGGCTCCCCGTTTTGGAGCAGGTTCTTCGCGTCCAGTCCACTCGGATGACTGTCTATTGGACTTTGAAGTGACGTGGAGAAGCCAAGACTCATCCATGGTAACATATTGACGCAAAAACTCGGATTTATTTCGCTCAAATAGCTCCAAGCACTGCTCCGAATCATAAAACTCGTTGTTGTTTTTGGTCAAATGTGAGCTCACGCGGCAGCCATTTTGCAAAGAGCTATCTCATATCCAAATACTCGTGAACGATATGTCCAACACGTTCCTTAGACATCTTTAGGGTGTCAACTATCTCGATCAACTTTACATTGTGGGTGCTTTTAATATTTTTGTGATGTTTTAAGTGTTTTCTTCTGTAACCATCTCTTTTGGGTTTCCACTGTAATTTTCCCCTTCAAAAACCAATACTTTATCATCACGCGAAATTTCTTCTTTTCCATGATTACTCAAAACACAAAAGTTGCGTCACACAAAATGCTTTAGCCTACTAGATTATTGTCCGAGAGCTGTCAAATTTTGACAGAACTTGTTTGAAGGTTAGTACAAACTAAAATGATATGGATTTAAATCTACCAGCGCGAAGGCTTCTAAAAGCAGGTCCTTTATTTTGAATCTTTTTAACAAATGTAATGCATCGATCTGAAAATCGTGGAAGGCTCGAGCTTTTCATGTGAAAGTTTGTTTGAAACGATTGCTGTTGGCCTTCGTGTGCCGTGTGGTTAAGCAAACAGGAACCACGGGTATATGCGGGCAACTGAACGGTGATAGCTTTAATTCAATTTTCCTCCCGAAACACTACAATTAGGTGTGAGCTTGAGTGGACGGCAAAACCCCCTGTCCCCGGTGGGCAAAGTCAAAGGTTACAGCCACGATTTTACGAAAAGCACGCAAGCCTGATTGAATCCACCAACGGGCAAAAACGATCGAACCCGTTACCGAATGGCGAATGCGATGCATTTAGCATTTTTAAACCAAACGGTGTCCAAATGGTGATCTAGATCATTTCTCAACGTAATCGCAGATCTGTCCCACTGCCTGCGAGCAGCGGATGGTGAACTGTGGCCGTTCGTTCCACGTAACCGAAACCGCGAGTCTTGTAATGATCCACGTATTAGTCATGTCAATCTTGCTCACCGACGGATCTACATCAACCACAACTGCTCTACCACGGCAGCACTTCCTTTCACGACTCCCGGGGTTCGGAGTCGCAACGCTGCTGCTGCTGTTGCTGCTGTGCTGCTGTAGATTGTTTCAGATGCAGATCGCGGAGGATCCTCTTACTCACCCCAAAACCGTCACTGTCACAAGAGGGCCGGTAACGGTGTTTTATTCATACATGAAATTTGTGATCATGCTTACGACCACGAATCAACGGGCGCTAGGTGCGGGGTGTGTTGATTCGTCGAAAAACGGTATAGCATGGGAAAAACTCGGTGCCCACTGAACCGGCAATCCGGCGGAGCTTTTCCTGAGTGTTGTTTTTATGTATTTTCGAGTTGGTAACCTTTTGCAAGGGCCTTAAGATACGTTGGCTGCTTTGGTAAATCGGATGAAACCGGGCATCAACGATACCGGCTTGCTGACGATCAGGCGGGTACCGTACTGGCAGCCCACTCATTTGACTGACTCGCCTGACGACTGAGTGACTGACTGACTGACTGACTGCTTGACTGATTCGCTGACGACGCTTACTTTCACCGTATTAACAGCAGTTCTCCGCCAGGTTCCCGAATAGCGCAAAAGAGTTGTTGCATTCGGGGGACAGCACGATCCTACGATCCGTAGGACATGTATTGCTTTATTCGGTATTTTCTCCCCCCCGTTTTTTTGTTTCTAAGCGCGTCCTGCATCCGGCCCAAGACGCCAAAACGAAACAAAAATCTGCCGCCAAACAGCGGGAAAAGATGATGGATGAGGTGTTCCCTTTGATTAAACCTTGTAAGGCAATGCAATTAGAGTTGGTGGTGATCGTGATGATCGCGGCACGGGGTTCAGCCGATCGAGTACGCCAGACAGAGACCGGGGACTCAGGCCCGTTTTGCCTGAGAACTCGACGAAAGGTCATAAACAAGGAAGTGGTTTGACGTCCAGTGCAGAACCCCGCTGGAAAAGAAAGTCCACCGCTGGACAGGTCGCGATGGGTGATGCAGCAACCTGCAAAAGATTGAGATATCCGTCCGTTTTCTTTTCTCCAGACCGTTCCCGTTGCGGTACCTCCCGGCAGAATGAGGCAAAACTCGTATACCGCGTTGCGACATAGACAACCGAAACACCGAGTAATCCGTTGTCATCCATCGAATTCGGCCGCGGGGCCACGCCACGCGAGGAAACTGTGGAAGCAAATGAGTTTTATCGCCGATTTAGATCTGCTTATTTCTAATCTGATCATGCACTAATCTCAACTCGATCTAACACACTGTCGCCATGCTGCCTGGTAGACCGGCGTGACATGTGTGTGTCATGCGCATTATCGCCCAGCCAGCGAGACATTTTACAGCCATAAAATGAACCATCTATCATGCGACCCCAGCACGGCGACCGGTTCTCGAAGGAGATCGCTCTCGATCGCCCGTCCGCCTGCCAAGTGCGTTATAATTTATGGGCTCGTACTGGGCTTGCGATCACCATCACCAGTCTCTCTGTCAGAGCTGACTTTTGCGACACCGGGACCGGTACAGGTTACCGTGTGCCCCTGTTTTTTTATTCGTCCTCCCACCACCCCTCCCCCCACACTTTTGCATAATTAACACCTGTTTCCATCGTGCTGAATCAGGTAGTTCGTGCGCAAAGTTCTTAAACTGTGCTCATGCATACTGCACAACATGTAAAGTTGTCTATCGTTTCAATGGCTCGTGCATTATCGGTGGACAACTCGAGACATAAGTCGATCGCGTTTAGTTCAACTTTTACAAGCAATTCATTTTCCGTTGTCATTGTTTTTGTAGTGCTGGAATACTAATGAAGCTGTCAGAGAAAAGTCGAATAGCTATTGAATAGGATAGTACAAACGACGCTGCTAAACAAATCAAAGCAGTAAAACGGTAGTCATTTGTCTGAAAATAGTCAACCATTCTAATTAAGATACGACTTATAAAAACCTTCAACATCTCCGCAGAACTTTACTGACAAATGATGAACGGCTTTACAGTGCGGTCGGAGCAACTGTTCGGAAGAGGCACATGAACGGGTCGTAAATCAATCGACACCGTCTGGGTGCGAAGATCAGCCTGGAGAAGACAAAAAAAAACACAGCTACCAACTGTGGTAGGTGTAGTGCAATCAATGATGGCTACAACTCACCAATTGTTTATGTGGGTGGCTAACCGTCTACCACCTCTGGTATATGGGGAAACATCCGCCACCGTAGTCTGAAGTCCACCGGAGTGGTCGCGCACGGATTGCTGATTTTTTTTTGCGATGTGGATGCGTCCAATCATTCATAAAACAACGCGCCACTGCGAAATTCTTGCGTGGTCCGGTACCAACCTGCCACTAAGGCAGGTAGGCGAAAGAAGGTTTGCTCTCAGCCGGTGGGAAGGCCACGAAGACAATTATGTCACGCGTCGCAGTGAGGCAGTGCGTCATCCGAACCGGTGCGATGTATTCTTCTTTTAAGCGCTACGCGTCAGACGGAAGTTTTTTTTTCGGCGGAAATTACTTTACTCCCAAAGCCACCCATTCTAGCCCATAATGGAAACGAGTTCTCACAGAACCTGTTCTGATAAATATGTTCAATTTAATAGTACTTCCTCAGCTCGGAGCTCGGTGGTGATTCGCCGTTTTTGACTCCTCGATTCATTTTTATCCCACTCGCTGTTTAATAGCAAGCTCGAGCAGAGAATCGGTGCGGGATAATGTGACCACTTCCCAAATACCTTCCAAACCCATTGCCATCCCATAACAGCGGCTGGCCACTTGATTTGCTCTCGATCAGTCTCAAGATTCTGGCCATGATGTTTCATTCTCGCGGCGGCATGCGCTTAACCGGGGAGTTAGTTTTTTTTTGGCAAATTGTTTTATTTTATTTGCTCTCGATCAACAAGTCCACTCTTCCGGTCCACGGTGGACCACTTCGATCTTGCTTGATGCTTACGCGTGAACTTTTCAGAGGCTTACGTCATCCGTACAGCTTGTGCCAGAGCAAATGTAAATCCTGTTTCGTTCGGTTGTTAGCGAGCCTTTATCTGTTCCTTTTTTTTTCTCAAGTTGATGTTTTGTATTTCGAGAGTGGTGCTGTTTTTTTTTTTCGTTGGGAGGAAACATTTTCACAGTGTCAAATGCGAGCGTCGCGCATGTCGCGCGTGGACCAGTTTTTATTATTCGTTTGCTCTTCTCATCACCGACGGATTAACTGGGCTGGGCTTTCAGAACCGTTTCCAACGTACATTGACTGCAGAATGCTTACAAAAATAATCTCCAAATCCCAAAAAGCTGTATCGAAACAAAAAAAAAACATCAAACAAGAAACAAAAACCACTCACCAGGTCGAACCGCTTCACATTGCATGGGCACAAAAATAAAAAAAAACAGTTGAAGACAAACGAAAAACAGGGGAAAAACAACAAAGATCGCTTTACGCTGATCGGGTAATGTTGTACACATTAACGTTGCCTGAGTTGAGGATGCTGGTTTGGTGCAAATCCTTAACGCTCAGCTCTGGTTTTTGTTTTTGTTTGGGATCTCGCCAACACGATGACAACGGCATCGACGACAAGCGCACAAACCGATGGACACATGCGATGCTGTACGATGCATCTCGGCACCAATTACCGTGACCGGTTTTGGGGAGTTCGAGACATGGCAGTCGATTTCACTTTCGCCCCGGCACGATAATGCCTAGAGAGGCAAACGAGCAGCACCAGGTGCAGCACGCCAGCACAAAATGGTTGCGCTAGCGATCGTTTCCAGCTAAACGATCATATGCGCTATCATTTTCCTTGCACACTTTCAGCGCTTCACTCTCACTCGACTCGACGGGCGAAGAGATGCGAATGGGTGCGCGATGCACCCAAGTGTGTCGAGCAGGAAACTTGCCTGATGGAAGAATGGCGTGCTGGCAAGCCATTGAATCAGAATGTTGGCACGCGGACCTAAATCTAGCGCCATGCGATTAGCAAGCGTTTGTTTCTTTTCCCTTTTTTAATGATCTTTCAATAGGAGACGGAGGGCAAAAACACCCGGTGGAACCGCGGTGGAAGCAATCGAGAGTGAACAGTAACGGAGCAGAGCTTGACCAATTTTGTGCTCAAGTCTCCCACGCGCAAACGAAAAATCTGTTGTGCCGAAAAATTGAACGCTGCCGGTCGAGGGCGTGCTCACTACTTCCACAATCGCCCATTCGCCGTCTAATTCATCTGCGGCCTCAAACCATCGAACCTACAATGAACCATTTATCTGCGAACGCTTTCGGCGGGCAGGGTTTTCCATTGCCGGTTGTCGCCGTTCTTCCCAAGCAGTACCACAACTCGTTCCACGTCTTCAATCCGTCAGCCGTTCCGTCGCGGTTCCGTGCGGTTCACACTCTCTCTCTCTTATGACTCGATCTAGTTCCACAGGGAATATTGCTTAATCGAGATTTTCGTGTGCTATTGCGGCACACGGGATGGCGTGGCAACGATCAAGTTCGGCATCCAGCCCACCCCACCCAAGGTTTGGTAAAAAAACGGCGGAGATTGCGTCAGTGAATCAATAATGGTACATTGTTGTGAAGTTCCGCGAGTAACCACCCTCAAGGTCCCGGACAGTCCAAGGCAAGGCAATGTGAACCGAACGCCATCCGCAAAGGCAAACAAAGAATCAAACTGATGGGTATCGTCGCGTGCGCGTGGGGAAATGCAAAAATTCTTTTCATGCTTTGTAGAACATATATTTTCATAAAAGCTTGTGTATAAATTCGCTCGCAACCTTAACCGATCTAGAGCCATATCTTAGTCAGGACTTCTACCCCATGATGACAGCTTCCATGGAGTGGAGAGAATGCAAGAGCTGCGATGATTGAAGACGGATCAATATTCTATCGCCTTAAGCCAAACCTAAGCGCTCAGCTCACGTTGTACGACTAGATAGATGAATGGATGCAAGGCGGCCGTCTTTCTTTCAAGGACATTCGGTGAAGTGTCCGACGCGATGGTACAGGTCCTTGATTTTTCTACTGCCTCCGGGAACCACGCTCGTCAAGGTTCAACGACACGCGGTAATCCTCTCTAGATTTATTGTATTTTAATGTTTGCATAATTATGTGTTTCACTTTTTACACACCTGCCCGAAGCGCAGAAATAAAAATGTACTAACACCACGCTGAGGCACCCGGTGCATACAAACGGACGGACGCGGCGAGTGCATCTTTACTTGCTCTTGGTGGGATAATCTGCAAATTCATCGACTCCCTATCGACAGCCACCATGGTTCTGGTTCGCAGAATTCCGTGCCGTGGTCTGCATTACATGGCTGGCTTGTGGATGCTGTGGATCGCCTTGAAAACGGTCAACAACGGAGTCGTGTGGTGACTGCTTAATTGGGGGAACGTATCTGGACTTATCTTCTTTCGTCAATTCCAGCACTGCGCTAGGGGTTGCAACTTCTTTAGAACCAACTTGGTATATCTTCATATTTTCCATACCCTGCTCATCGCGTGTCGGGCATGCCTCATTGGTCTCATTTGCCAAACAGCGATGCCTCTGGCGAAGCAGATTTTACAAATTTATACCACCGCTAAACGAAGATGTTTAAATGCTGGCTGTAGGCGCGGAACGCTTCTAAAGGAATTCGAAGTTCTTGCTGCCAAAAATAAAAAGGAAATCTTTACAGCTCATTTATCATCTTCAATATTACGAAGCATAGCACCATTCAAACTCATTAGCAAACTTTAAAATCATGGTTTCATTTGGCGAACATTATCTTCATGAAAGGATAAGCACTATCTTCTTGTGATTTGATACCTTATTGCATATGTATGTTCACTTTTATAATACATAGACAACGAAACGAAACAAAAAATCACAGTTCCCACGATTTTTGTCCAACAACCAACTGCTCTCGCTTTCCGGATCAAGTTCGCACTGACTTTCCAATTGCGGTACCAAGCACGTGCCGGGTGCGATTGTTGACCAGCAGCAGCATTAAATAAATATACAACTTTCAGGTGGCAAAACAATAAAAAACCATGACGAAATACAGCACCCACATCGTTGTGCAGTGGTGTGCATTACATAAAAGGAAAGTTCTGTTGATGATCACCACCACCTGGTATAGTGAATTTCATCCCAAACAATAGGGAAAAATTAGTCCAAAAATTGTCTACCCCCACCGAATGGCGTAATCGAATGACATCGTTTAGCCAAACACACACAGGTGGCTTCATCACCGTTTTTATTTATTAGTGTGCGTAAAAGTGCAGTAAAGCAGAAAGGGAGTAGAAAAGGGCTCGATCTTCACCTTTCAGCAAGCGAGCAGCTTGTTCACGCACCTACCGCAATACCCCGAAACTTGCAAACCCGGTAAAAACCGGACCGAATTAACTCATCAAAAGTGCGAAAGATCGCAACTCCATTCGGCAACTAGCGAACAATAGCATTAGCATTAGTCGATTAGTGGCGAGTGTGCATCACAAAGGTACGATGCCGCCGCCGCAAAAAAAAACACCCGAACACTGTTTATCATAACAATAGGATGAAAGTGTTACGTGATGTGAAATATGTGCAAATGAAAGGGAGGGAAAAAAACCCCACTGACCACAAGCTGGGGGTTACGGGGCCAGTGCGCTATGGCGGGTCGTGAAAGGTGTGCGAGAAGTGTAGAAAACAGAATGTTACGAAATTGTGTCAAATCAGCAGAAACAGAAACACACTTTCGATGAAAGCAAAAATATTTATAAATGAGCTGTATGACCTACGAGCGTGATCTGTCGGCTGTGGTACGCAGAAAACCTTGCACTACGCGGGCACGTCTAGAACGCATTTCCATTAGCACACGTTCGTCCAAGGAGACAAAAATATGCACTTTTATTTGCATCATAACTTTCACTCTAATAGAAATAATTTACTAAACCTTTTTGTGACCTTAAGAAGGGTCAACTACATTGTCATATTTGGCGTAAGTTAATCAAGAGCGATAATGCACCTAACACTCTTGTGATCGAAACGAGCTAAAGTAATAGCACATTCGCGTCGGTTGTCTTCATTAGCGTTCATAATCAAGCAAAGGCCTCCGGGTCCGGTGAGCTGCATTTATGCCCCTCGAATGGCCGGATGTACGTATAACGCAAACGTTCAGAAGTTGTTGCAGAAAAAGATGCAGTAGATGCAGTGCAGTTTCTACTCTTGCGTAGAAAGAGCAGTTGGGGCAGATCAATCGATCGACGCCATAATCGTGATACGCCAACGAAGACGAAATCACACCGAACGGGAACGTTGTCTTAGCTTTGTTTCACCGTTCGGTTGCCGATAGGCGATGCAAAAGTGGATCGGCTATCGGTGGACGATCGTGCAAAGCGCCATCCGAAACGGTTTATACGCGCCCGCTCGCGCCCTAGCAACCGTCCGGAACAAAAGCGCATTCGTCTATCGGGGGCAATTTATCTAACGATTTATTGATTATAAATATTAAATTAACTACCGGTGAAGTGTGTACCAGTGTTTAAACCCCATTCAGTTGATGTGTTTTTCTCTCCCTTTCCGCACAGTGTGGAGTTTTTTTCTTCGCCCTATTGAGATGCGAGTCTTTAAATGGTGCCCCTTTTTCACGAGGACAAACAATGCGAAAAAACAAGTGCCCGGGTTGTTTGCGGGTTTCCAACCATCATTACACAAATCCTTAAAGTCCACCTCGTGCACCTCATTACCGCCATTACAAGCATGCGCCGCTCTACTGAAATCGTAGGCGTGATCTTTCGTGATGATTGATCGATGAAATGGGAAGTCGTTTGGGATCGGATTGTGTTTTGCGTTGGCCACGGTTTTTTGCTTTTGCTCATTCTTTCCAATGCTGCCAATCGGCCCTATCGACAATGTACCCGCGCGCGGTGCATTTGGTTGGTGTATATTTTCCCGCTGCAAGGGATCTGATTACGATAAGGAGAAATGACCGCAGTCACAGCTTTCCACACGAATATGGGGCTGTTTTAATGTAACCGATCGAATCACAGCCACAACTACTGCTGACTGCTGGGTTTTGCGCTGTAATTTTAGCTGCCGCTTTAAACGTACTCTCGTTTCCCGTCCGGATCCACATCGGAATGTCATTTTTGAGTCGTAACAAGCAGAAGATAATCGAACCTGGTTGTTGTGCTACAGGAAAAAAAGCGAAGGGTTTTTGGTAGACAATTGAAGATATGAAAAACTAAAGCAAAGTTTAGCGAAAAAAAAACACAAAACACTTCAAATTCGCTACGCCCTACGATCAAACCAACAGAACATTTTCCACGCCCCATCCAGGAAGTAACGAGCGAAAAGGCCATTGCTTAATTTCGTACAAACGCAAATCCCGTCCGCGGCCAACATCAGGTTGTGTGTGTGTTTTCCTGTTGCCCGTGCCATGTTTTACATTTCCAACATGCACCCAGTTGGGATGCCTTGGCCGTGGGTTGACGATGCGGATAAGAAAATCTGCAACCACATGCAACAATACGCTTCACTGCAGCAAGTTCCGAAACCGGCCGGAGCAGACACCGCTGAAAGTGCGATGAAATTTATTATTTCTATTAAAAAACAGGGCTCACGAATGTGGCCAACGGGAAGGTAACGGAGCTTCAGCTTCCCTGCAGGAAGAGGCTAATCGTAGCCGGTTATAGCTTTGGGGTGGCAAAAACTCATAACCTCCGCAACGAAACACAATCACGCATGCGGTCGGTCATGTGAAATTTCGTTTTGGGACCATAGAACCGCGTCCACACTTTCTACCGCGGGGCCAGCGTGCCGCGTGTTGTGCGGAAGGAAAGTGAATTACGTTCGTCGTCGCAAATGTCTTCACATCCGCATCCGATGATGACGGCGACAGATTCCGTTCTCAAATCCGGACCTCCGCGCGATAGCTTAGGAAGTTCAAAGGGGTACACCCCTTTAGCGAGCTGGGGGTGTAGCAGTATGCGAATAGCAAAAAAGGAAAGAAATGCACGTTCGTAGATCGGAGCGTGCAGATACCGGGCAAATGGATGGTTCATGCGCGGTCTTGAGTTGTTTATACTTTTTCTTGGACAGTTGCGCAAAAAGTAGACAAACCGACAACTGGTGGTTTCTTATCTGTGCCTTCAAACACAATGAAATGTGTTTATTCGTTTGTCCAAACAATCACTGTTCGTTGTAGAGAAATGGCGCCCGTTCCTTCCTTATTTAGAAGAAACAAAACCCTTTTTGCAAAATGGGCATAAAGAAACTCTGAAAATATCACATTTATTGTAGTTTTCATTTGTTTTCTTTCTCTTGTTTATTGTCTTTTTATTTTTACTATACTTGAAGAAAAGAATGTGCAATGAAGCAAAGCCTAAGACAATTTCCTGCCGCCAGTTTCAACGTCGGTTGGCGTACCAATTTCGTATGTGGACCAGAGTTTGGGTTTAAAATTTATAATACCAAAGCTCCATCCCCACGCTCACGATCGTATGAAGAGTGGATGATACTAATTTCATCAAGTTCAACTGCATGCTTTTACATTATTGCTTGCAGCTGCAGGTCCCAAACGGAACGTGGGGAACGGAAATGCAACACCGATGCATTCCAATTTTCTTGCCGGCAACCCATCCATCCCCGAGAGAGGCAGACAAAAGTATTCATTTACTAAACAATCTCCAGTGGAAACCAGGTCGACCTGTTAGTTTCCACTTTCCATTCTGTGCCCTTCTATCTCGCGATCAACGGTGGCCCGTGTATCCAGTAGCTTGTTGACGTGTGGAGCTCCTGTGCGTGTCTAGCTTGCGTTGGGTGTGGCACGCAAATAGGACTCCAGCGCGCATGGTGGCACAAAGATTAACCACAACTCTTTCCCATTTCCCATCAACTGGGTCATTCGGGCATCGCGAGGGAAAGATTCTTCCGCCAAACATGGAAAGCGCGCATTCCCATGGAAAGCGGAAATCAAAACAACACACAGAAATATGTGATAAATTTTAATTGAAACATCTTTTCAGGGGGTTTTGAGGGAATTTGAGTGGGAATTTAATGTATGCTAAAACTTTTGAATTTGCTTTTTCCCATTCGTCATTTTAGTCGTTAATTTGTTGTGTAAAACTACCGACATATACATAACAATTTATTCTAAATTGTAATGCAAAGACTACAAAATGGGAAACTACTCTTTTGCGCCCATTAGAAACCTCAAACAGACGGAAAAAGTTGGGATTCATGTTAAAAACAAGCACAACTAACAGCCGTCCATAATGCAGGAAACAGGAAAATGAACCGTAAAGATAATCACACCGAGAAACACGCACACCAACCAAACATTCGCACTCGGGCCAAATAACAAGTGAAATAAGACAATAAAAAAGCGATAAGAATAATAATCGTAAATTAAAGTACCAAACAGCTTCCCAAGACAAAAAAAAATCCACCGCCAAAATTCGGCACACACTTACGCATGGTTCTACCGGTTTCTCCGTACCACGATTCGATTTGCCCAATACGGTGTAGAGAGAAGGCCGGTACAACATTAACGAAAGTTTTAAACCCAGTGTTCCACGCGGCGAACGACTGATCATCTCGCGCCTTAGTGATTCGTGCTGCGTGCAAATGGTAAAAAGGGGTAAGGTGAATGAAACAAAAACCGGCACCGTTTCGAAAGGTTCCGATTAAATGTGATGAAAACGTTAAATGGCCAAAATTTTAATAGAGGAGAAAATTGAACCACCCAGCTGTGCGCGTCCATTCGAACGATGCGTCCGACACCGCCAAAGCGTTACATTCGCGATCGATTAATGGATGTTACCGGCCGGTCGTGTTACTTTACGGTTCAACACTTGTGCGCTAAAATGTTAGCACACCGCAACACATCGGGGGGACGTTCGTTCATCGGCCACCGAGAGCCACCTGTGGGAATTGGATTTGCTTAGTATTCCATATAATTGATGTATTTTTACTACATTACTGGTTGTTACGTTCAATGGGCGCTGGGTAAACAACAAACAACACATCCGCTCACTATGACGAAATGGACGATGATAGATGAGGTTGTGCTTGTTTTTCTTTTAGTTCCCCGTCTGCACACTAATTAGACATTATAGACAATTTGTAGCTTAGATGGATTTCGACACAACGTTTTGCAAGATGTGCAGAAATTATATACGATTGGCGCTTGTAACATAAGAAAGTTTGAGGCAACATTAAGGAAAGGCATGAAAGATGCTGCTATGCTATTCTTTTCGTTAATTTTTATAATTTAAAATAATTTCAATATTAATCCTCCTTACTGGCACAGCTGGATAGCCAGTCCTGCGTACGGAGGACTGGTCCGAATGGGATTATGTTCTGGTTCTGCCGTGTGAAGCTACCAAATAAAGTACTGGGCCGCTTCTTCAAGATTAATAATGTGCTAAAATAATCGGCTAAGAGAAGTTTATTTATTCTTCTCATTTTAATAATAATTGAATATTTTTAAAAAATATTAAATACTATAACAACATTGTTCAGGCATGTAATTCGGATTGTTTTTCGAGAAGAGACGGGAAAATTGAGCTTTTAAAAATAAAACGAACTGTAAAAGTTTTTTTTTATTAATGTTAACTCATGAAATTTTGGACTTTAGTTTCTCTTCTCAGCAATCGATAGAAACGTGCAAATGACGTTGCATTAACAGGACTGCAGCTACTAGCAGATTGGGACCATGTACAGCCATTAGCAGGCACGGCCCACCGTCGCTTTGCATGAACCTGCTAAATGGAGGATCTAATGGTAAGAAAAAAAAAAACTACATCACGTAAGACCGCGTGGACCAATTAGATGATTCGCATCCAACATAAAAGCACTCGCGCTTACAGATACAGTTAATGTTAACACCCTGCCTCATATATTTCTCCCATCTTTCCGTCCCTTTCTTGGCGCTTTTGTCTCTTTTTCGCCTGGTTTTAAAAAGAGTGTTTGGCAGTCGCACGCGTTTAGCACGATCGCCCGCGATGGTTGCCCTGGCCAAGCGCACCGTCGCGAGTGCATTTATGTACATGCGCGCTACGCATGCGATCCATATTTTATTCAATAGACGTTACCAAGCCTCGCAGCTCGCGTAATTTATAATTTATGGACTTTTATCTTCGTGGTGAGCGCTCTATCCGTCAGCAGCAGCTACGATGCATGTGAAGGCGGTCGGGAATACTCTTTGTGAGGAAAAATGGGTAAGTATGCACCTCAAACAGTGCTATCACATTTCCGACCAGTAGAATGAAGGGTGTCTTGGTTGGACCGCGGCTGGATACTCAACATTTAGCAGTCAACAGGATCGTTCTACTTGTCGTCATCAGCGTAGGCACTCCTTGAGTTTAATCAATAAAATCAACCGTACAGAGGCATGTTTTACCGTTGCATGTTCGGCTGCTATAAATTAGCATAAGCAAAGGATCGTTCCTTGGAAAGGAAAGTCTACAAGGCAAGAGAACGTAAAACTGATTACACTAATTGAAAGATGCTCACTATGAATTAGTCAAGTTTTGATGGAGAGTGCTAGTGGCGGTGAGCTGTGAACCATTTTTTCTAACGAAACTCAAAGGTTGAGAGAAGGTTCTCCTGTAAGAAGTCATTGGTGTATTGATCCATTGAAAAAAAAGCATCTCAACATGTTTTGCCTGCCAAACTTCAATCGTTCCGCCAACGGTGGTTGCCACGCAGCGTTCACGCATCAAAAGTATTGAATGTTTAAATTCTCAAAAACGTGAAACGTTGGGTAGGGCAAACCACTGAATGCGAGTGCTTAATTAAATCGCTCATTGTCAAAATATTTAGATGCAATTGAATGGAAATAGAAAACGGAAACTTCACGGTACCATCCATCTTCCAGGATGTTCGCGACGGTGTACAAACAGGGATTACAGCATTCCCCGTGTTCGCTCATTGAGCATGGCAGTCCGTTGTAATGGCACCGATTGACAGCAAAGAGCACCATTTGATTGGAGCTTTGAATGGAGGATGAGAAATTCCTTCCCTGACCTTTCGTACGCCATCATCGTCTGGTTGCGCGAAGCACATGTTGACGAAGTCGCTTTGATCAATTGCATGACTGTGCTTTTTCCTACCACGCTTGTACAAAATTCCTTCCATCGAAGCGTGTAAGAGGATCAAAACAAATATCACTACCAATCACAAACTCACACAACCACACACGCGAAGGTTATATTTACGAGATCCTGACGCGAGAAAAAGCAATGAGAAATTAAAAATTGTCTATCTCCACGGGAAGATCATTTCACTCGAATGTGATCCAAGAATGGGACACATGGGTCCAATCGGACGCACGCTGTGCGTGAATCCATAACATAAGATATGTGGGGCGTTTTGGGCCATCCATGCCCATCAACACTGGGAAGCTGTGGAAGCAAAACATTTAAATCCTAAACCGCGTCCGAACGCATGTTCGGTACATTAATTTATTGACTTCACCGAGCATCGGGGGGTGCTTCGATGGTTAGGTTTGGCAGTCTGGAACAAACTGCTCGGCATACTTTTCCGCACCGTAAAAACATCCGTCCCAGTAGGCTGTGCCATCGAATGTCCAGAACGATGCATTTTGTTAGATTAACCCTTCTGGAAACCAAAGCAGAAGGTGCTCAGATAGATAGCGGGTGTGAGATTCAAGCGCCAGAGATTTATAGGCGATCTGATAAAGAATTTGTTTCGTTGCTTTATTTCGTGCTGTCGAGCGGTTTGGAACGAAATTTATGGTTGGCAACCCGCCTCCAAAAAAAACAACAAACCCGACCACATGATGGAGGATGTAAGACGAAACCGGTGCGCAGCTGCGTGAAATGAAATAAGGCATTTGTTTTAAGGTTCCAGTGAGGAAAATGGTGATTTTGTTCCAAACAAAAGCCTCCGGAATTATCATGAATGATCTTACCGAACGCTTTACATTGTGTAGATGTATTAATTACAAGTACAGACATGCATGGATTATTAATGCTTAGGACAATTTATGTTACGTTTTAAATGAATCGCTTATTTTTAATGTTGGAATGAATCTTCGCAAGAGTTTTATTGTTATAAAACCATAATAAATCTTGCATAGCGCTTTAAGTAATGTCCAATAATTTGAGGTCCTCAAAGCTGGTATAGCATTCTAAGACTCTATACAAAATCTTAGCTTGACGATATTGCGATTGAGTAGTTTGCCAAATAATGGGATGGAAAATAGAAAATCGCTCCCGTTGGATAAACTATTCATACGGACGGAAAAATTCGGACGTTAAAGTTTAAAAAGAAGTAAAGTTTGGTAACACTTACCACTCTTCCCAACGCCGATGGATGGTGATTTAATTCAGCCGGTAGCGAATATGAAGGTTCACAACCGATTGCACCAATTGATGCTCGTGATACCGCACTGCCAGTAACAATGTATCGTCCTGTTTGCCGTTCAGGTGGATAATGGGAAACGAACCGCTACCACGCCGCTAATCAATGTTCAACCCTTCACTGTGTACCGGCTGATCACGTTTGATGCTGTATGATCACCGCAAAATGCATCGACGATTCGGCTGGATATACGCTGGTGTACGCGCGGGTGTGATGATAATGATTTAAAAGCAACCTTAGATCGGTCGAGCGAGATTAAAGCCATCCCATCAATGCGGCAGAATGTAAAACCCTTTTTGCTCTTTTCGCTTCCACACTTCCACGCTTTTTCAATGCATTTGTGGCACACCACGGCGAGTAGGTGGTGGTTCCGCTCGGTCCGTCCTTTTCGTAGATCAACTGCTTTCCTTGTCTTTTTTTTGTGTGCTGCGGTTTTTATTTTCTTCTTTCTCACACTGGATACACTATTGAATACACTTACGATGCATTTCCAACCACTGCACTCACAATAATGACAGCCGATGCTGATGCTTCTGAATGCATCGCTGATGAGGCCGATAACGATGTGGCTCCATTTAAATGACCAAGATCAGGAAAGATTTTCTCCTGTCAAAACCGGCCCGCTAACATTCGCGTGTGACAGTGTGGCCACTATACAATCGTGCAAAGCGATCAAAGTAAGCCTACAAAAATAATAAAAAAAATACAATTGAAGTACAAAATGAAGGAAGAAAATCGGTAAAAGGAGATGGCAAAAATTGAATTACACTCGTCACAATGTATTATACACTGATTAGTCACCTATTATCACTTCACCGGGGCAAAAATAAAATGAAAAAAAACCGAAACTGTGCAAAACCTGTAACGAACGAGTGGAAATCACCGAACGGTACGGAATCAAATTTATACTTTATCGTTAACACTTTATCATGCGACAGCGGGATGGTAATTATCATTAATCTTGTGCTAACATTCCGCTTGTTGCTCGTTAGCGTTGGCGTAAAATGAAGAGCACCCACTGGGGGACGCAAGAGCACGAACCGGTAGAATAGAACTATTTTAATTTTGCTCAGAAGCGGCGGGTTATCCTTTGGTGTGCACAATTCCTTGCCTCCTATGCATATCATTCTATTTCACTCGATGAGCACTTGTTGTCTAGGGAACTCTGCACTATTATGCACCATCACTATGATGATGGTGTGTCACTAGTCCAATCGAAAAGATCTGAAACGAATGCGTAAAGAGAGAAAAAAAAACTATATTAATCAACCAGTCAACATGCCGCCGCACCGATGTGATATGATGAAAAGTGCGAGCTGAGTTGCGATAGTGAACAATTTGCCGCATAATATAACGATGTGTAAGTCCTGCCGGGCATCTTCTCGGGAAGAAGTCGACGACGAACGAAAAAGTGAAGTGAACTAAAAATATCCCATAAAGCGAGCACCGGCCGGATCAGGTTCAGACGGACCGCCTGCTCCATAAGGCAATGTTTCAATGTCGCCACCATCAACCTTGCACGCGGTTGAAAAAGAGTGTAGCGAATGCGAATAAAATGGTACCATTTTTATTGGGGCCCCCCCTCAATTCCGCGATCGCATCCCATCGCGATGTGGTGAGGATTTTGCTTGCGATGCTCGCTTCGGGCAGATAAGACCAATAATTAAGTCATATGTTAGGCACAACGCAACCGTGCCAACCGACCCTGATGTAAATAAACGCTCGGAAACCAGTGGCTTAAGGCGTGCGATACTTTGCGAGCCGCGGTCCAACCGTATCAAGATGACCAACGACGACGACGTAGCGGTATCGTAGCAACGCCCGAACGACGCCATCAATCAGCACATTTCCAACCGATCCGGGCTGAGCGATGGCAGTAAATTTAGCACACAGGTGCACTTTGACTCTGGCCACCGAATACACCGGCCTGCGAGCCGATGATCTCCCCAAGGACCAACGAGGAGGAAGGTGAAACATTCTTCGCGCCGCGTTTGGCGCACTAAATTGGCTATTTAGAGCACGGCCGTTTGAAAGCGTGCCCGTGGGGGGAAGAAGGGGTGGACTGATTCCCGACGACAACGACAACGCGGTGGAATTTTGCTGCCGCCATGTGCTTATGTTGCTGCCACCTTGCTGCCGTGATGAAGTTTTAAGGGGCCGAACGGAACAAAACTGGAATAAATGGCCACTCCTAATGGGATCGAGCGCTGTGGGTTGCATGCTTTGCTGCTTGAATGTTGCCAGATTCTCGAGCAACGCTACTAGCAGTGTGCATACAGAGCATATCAAGACACCACACATATGCACCACCGACCATAACCACTGTGTTCGTAAATGCTAACAAGTGGCGTTAAGGTTCGCGTTGAAAGGGATAATCACTGCTCTGGTGGGCAATTCGTTCAAAAGAATACAACATCATAAACTGAAGTTTATACCACGCAATAAATATGCGGATGAGAAATCAACCCTGCTGATAATTAAACTATGAAAACTCACTTTATTACTGTACGCACTCTTTTATACACGGCAAATCAGTTCAAATATAGTTGAATTTAATTTTAAACCAATTTTACGACAATATTTTCACATCCTTCACTCCCACTGTGAGTGAGTTTATCAGTTCGTTCAAAGTAAATCCTACGAATAAACGCTATAAGCGAGCATGTTCTATGTTCGTGCCTCAAGACTTTGCTAAGGTGAGCCCAAACCGTGCCACCTCAAGAACACACGACTCGGTAACAAGGAGCTGCGCGACGACAACGCTGAAGCTGATCGGTGGAGGTGATCAGAATGTTTGCATTGGCAAACTCTACTGCCTACGCTCACCTGCCCAACCAGCTGCAACACAATCTTGGACAAGTGCAGCAAAGCGAAGCGGATTCGGGCCAACCGACGAGAACGTTGCCACTGGCATCATGACGACAACAGAAAAAAACACTCTCATTCCTGATTTTGTTGGTTTCTGTTTTCTTGCGGTTGATCATCCTAAATCTCAAACGCCGTAACCATGGTGCAACACACGACTGCAATGGAACGGTAAAAGGCCGGAATTCTTCAGCAATTCGTTACCAATAGCAACCTTTAAACTGCAGTCAGTATCAGTGGAGGCTATTCTTGAAAGAAACAGTTTTTTGCATTTGTTTCGATCCGGCATTGACGGCACCTGTTTATCGAAATATTATGAAAGTAAACAAATCATTACTATTTTCCGATTACAGGCGCAGTCCTCGAGATTATAGCGGACCGCTATAATCCGGGAAAAATCCGCATTAGTCGAATTCTGGTGCAATTTCGTTTATACTTCAAAGTCACAGAGTCGACTTCCTTCTCTGGGCTTAATTTTTTCAGCGAATCAGGCGATTTTGAGAAAGAATACATTAAAATAAGTTAGAAAGAAATGTTTTATGTGACAAAAAGAGGTATTTTCGACCAATTTTCATCTTTTTGCTTAGATTTTGTGCTATAAACTAGCTCAGCTGTCAAATTTCCAAAAACCCGCGTATCTCCGAATCCGCGTATCTCGGGGACTGCCTGGATTTTTTTTCTTCGGAAAATCCACAATTTAATGCACATACGCATACCTACTTATCGAACAATCGCACAGTGGGACATTTGCCCTGGCTGTTCAGACGTAAGACACAATACCCTTTTGCAACCGGAAGGCCCTTCAGGCAGTCCGGACAAGGTTGTGGTCGATATTCGACCTAATGACATTCAACAAATCGAGGTATACTTCCAGTACGGCAAATCAAATACCCTTCCTGTTCGGTGCAAAGGAAGCACAAATGCCACTTCCCGTATGCCCGTTTTGTTCGTTGATAAGTTGGCACATTGGCGACATGGAAATATGACACCATCGTTCATGTGCCTGCTTGTCATCCAATAAGTGTAAAGTGTTAATCCAATTTTCCCGTGTTGTTTGTTGGGCAAAAAACGAGCAGTTTGATGTATCTTCCACTGGAATGCAGACGGATGCAAACGGATGTGCACGTTACCGCTTGGCGAAGGTTCCTATCTTAAGGCCCTATTGGGCCTAATTCGCTAGATTCGGTGGAGACGGAATGAAACTAGATCCTCTTGTGGTTTCGGTTTGCCGATCGGTTGGTTGAGCTGTCCTCTTGTTGGCCAACTTGACTTCAATTTTCCATGCGCCGATTTTTTTTTATTTCAAGCCACGGGTCGAAACCAATTGACGCATTTTCCGTCAGCAGATTACTCCCATCGATTGGACGATGGTACAGGCATCAGAGACAATGAAGGAACGCAACGGACAGCAAACCTTCCCTTCCCGAGCATCCATTTGCCCGAAGTCATAGAAGTGACGGGTGTACGAGCACTTGAAATTCCTTTCCAACCTCAAGTGGTTCATTCCAATCCGCTTCGTGTACGTTCCGGGGTAAGCGGTATAACAAGCAATCGGGGGTCAAATTTTGCGATACCCTAAACAGCTTTGAAGGAAACGCTTATGTGGTGGTGAAGGATTTTGTCTACACTGAAACATACCGGCACAAACTATTTGCGCTGTTACTAAATAATTGCACCCCTTATAAGCGTTATAAGCACTACCAACTCTTGCGAAGCATGTGCTAATTATGTTCTACCATTTATCATACTTAATTTCTGCTAAACAGAATCCAGCATTACGTACAGCATTACATCCACACCCGTTCCGAGTGTGTGTACGCCCGCGAAAGGTCATGCAGATTGGCGATCAAACGATCTGTGGTAGCTTCGAATCGGAGGTTTGCCTTGGAGTGTACTCGAAAAACATCAGAAAAATGCATTCCTACGGTGGAAAACTGGAACCACTGCTGCCCGGAACGAATATCAAAAAAACGTGGTGGGACGTGGTCTTTTCCCGTTCCCGACAAGGAAAACCTGCCCGGAGTCAATACCGCCCGGTCGACCGGTAAAAGGTCTGGTAAAATTGATTTCAGCTGGCAATTTTCCTACATAAATTACACTCATAAATCATGCACCTTAAACGCCGGCATTCGAGCAGTTGTTGAAGTCGCGCATACGCCCCATCCTGAGCTGCCGTTTCGCAGCATGTTCGGTGCCGATTTGTTTTTTCTGCAATGGCTGGGACTTCAGCGCGAAAGTCTTATAAAGCTAGGCCGGGATCTAGCAAGAGGTTGGTAGAATTTTTGCCAGCAATAAAAATTACCATTACCATAGATCACTTCGGGACGGCCCTCTAGATCACCACCCGAAGGAGTGCCTTCACCTGTCCGGTACACACACACACACACTCCCTTCTCGGTTGGCGATCCAGGAAGAAGCATTAGTGGCTTGTTCTGGAATCAAGTCAGCATCGTACACTTTGTCACACACTGCTTCGTGGGTTCGTCGTTTTGCTCACGTTGCAGTCGCTGGTAGCTGGATGCTTCCATCTTCGACAGATCGAGTTCCACGACCTCAGCGATCCGGTTGCATCTACGCCGGAACATGCCGACCGTGACGACAACGACGACGTCTGGACGAAGAACTCTGAATCTGACTCTGGTGATAGCGTAATGAACGCCTACACACGATCAGTTCGCTCAGCGGTAAGCGGAGAAGGATCCGTTTCACTGGGCAACATAAAAGAAACTTGCCTCAACCTACCAGAACAAGCACTTGTCCCGTTCTAGTACAGCGCCCTGCAAATTACACTTTCAAGCCGTGCTCTCGCCAAACCCATCGAGCGTGGTGTAGAGATTTATAATGCCACAGGGCTGCTCTGCCTGATTCACCGTTGCGCGATCGTACCGGGAGCCTGCCTAGAATCGGAAGATCGCGAGTAGCAGAATGTCCCGAAGAAACCCCCGAAGTAGATTATCATTCTTTATTTTATTATGTACCTTTCGTACCCTTTTTAGTCAGAAACCGGCGAATGATTCAGTTTTGCATACGCGCTCTCTCCTTCCCTCATTCTGCAGCCAGTTCAACCACACACATGCGAACACTGACAGACGGACGGGTTTTGCCTGATCCCGTGGGTCAGTCCTCGGCACGCACACGCGCTAGACTTCGGGCGAGTGGGTGTTCGGGCTCGGGATGGTGTTTCAATCCGATGAGCGAAAATCGCGAATTTCTGCCCGGCTACCACGTTTACCACCGCTCCACCGGGCCGTAACAACCATCGACATAAACAAAAAACTAGATCTTCTCGAGCTCATTTCGTATTCACACATGCGGTCGGTTGATTAATCTTTCTGTTGAGATTTTGTTTCCACCCGCTTTTCGTTCTGAGCCTTCCCCCGTGATCCGGATTTTCAAGGGGCACCTGCTTCCACGGGGCCCTCGTTCACCCCGTTCTCGGAGTTGGAGTTGCCACCAGTTGCCGTTGCGTCTCGGCCGTACATGCTACCATTTGTTTTAACGTCAGCTTATGTATTTACTCATTTCCTAGAACTGCCAGAGCACCTCCGGGGGCGTTGGCGAGAAAGATCGGCTGATTTGGAATCTGTGTTTCGATGTGTGTGTGTGTGTGGGGTACGTGCAAGTTCCCTCGTACCCCGTAACGTCTGTGTCATGCCAAATGAAAGAAGATCGCATGTATAAAGTTCCATTTCCACGGTGTCCTAACTACCCCGTTTCCCATGACATCCATAGTTTCAGCCGCGAAATCGCGAACCAAACCATGGTGCTGAAGATCAGCCAGCATCTTCCACCCGTCCCCCAAGTATGGTACATTGAAACCATTTCTGTAGGAGTTCGCTTTCGCCATTCCAATTCGCCACATTGAAGGGTATCGCTTTGTGGCTCGAATGTAATTTAGTGTGTCGATCAGTTGCGATATGTCGGCCCGAAAAGCTGAACGCGCTTCCAGGAATTGGTTCATAATCAAATGTGGCAAACAAAACAAAAAACCCTGGTTTTGTGATCCTGTGTTTAATGTTTTAAAAGATGGAAAGAATATTTGGCCACACCGAACCAGCTGATTCGGTTCGATTTAATTCAGGCGAGAGGGTTAGTTCTTAGCACCAGTCTGTGTTTCGCACACACCGGTTCTACCCGAATGTCGGGTGTTCCTCTTTAATTTGCTTCCAACCTAAACCCGAACCCGGCTGGCGGATGTTGGATCATCGATTGGTTACAGACAAACACTAAAATCATCGAATTTGATTTATGGACACCGATCCTTTTAATTCAATTGATTATCGTTGGCCATGTTTTATTCGTTGCGAAGTGCGGGAATGCAGCAGTGATCGATGGAGAGCGAAAAGAAATGTTATTGACCGTACCGAATGGTTCATTAATCTTCCGAATGGATCAATTAAGATGGGAAAAAATATCAAAGGAATTTTGCCAAGTTAAGCTAACCATGTTTAACAACAGTTTTTTTAAAACAATTGATAAAAGTTTCCAGTGATGAAACGTGATGATGTCTTCCAAAAATACATAAGAAGAATTTATGTTTGCTAATACATTAGAACGATGACGCACCGAGGCATCGGGGTCAACAAATAAGCGGCACTCATGCGTGACTTTTAAGCTCCAGTTTCAATTGTCACACAAAAACCGGGTGTCACTTTTAATGGTGAGGTGTTAAATGAAAATAAATTATCCAGCCTTATGCATCGCTAAGTGTTTGTTCAAACAAAAGCGTCACGTAACAATTTGCCTCTGGGTGTACTTTTCTCTTTTTTATCGTTTTTTCTTTACTTTCGTCACACTTTTACACGTCATTCTCATTTAGCTTCTAGTGAAACGTGTTTCAGTTCTCGCGTTTGTATACTGAATAGCTTAACGTTTTAAAAGATAAACTATACTGAGCTAACTGATGATATGTATTAGGAAAAATCCTTGTAAACCATCATTGGGTAAAATGCAATACAAATGAATAAAACGTACCTACAAAATGCGAAACCGCTAACCCTAGATCTAAAAAAAACCAGTCCTTAAATATTGAAACCCTCCTCCCAAAAGGCTATGCGTAGCCGATAGCATGCGTTTTCCTTAAGCAAACAAAAAAAAAGCCAAGTGCTAGGCAGTGATTTCCTTTGACACGTTGATAAATCGCTTCATTGTCACGCCCCTTTCCGCAACTTTCGGGCCCGGCGTGCTCAAACAAACATACCGGTCGCTAGCGCGCAAGAGCCGCAACCCGGGTTTCGGATACTGTCAAACAGTCAACCCACAGCCTACTCGGACCCGTTCCGAACCGGGAGATGCATTGGTGAAAGTTTCGCCTACCGCCAAAACGACACCCGTGCGCCTGCCACGCTAGAAGACACACGGCTCGAGGGTCCTCCAATCGATGAATCGGGCTCACGTTTCAGTTTGTCTGTTTTATTCGCTACCCTTGTCTGCATCCCGCTGCTTGGTTGCTTGGATGCGAGCGGTTGTGACCGCACATTCCACACTCGTAGGATGCTGCCACGATCGAGGGGGAAATATAATAATAATTGACACAACATTAATAATATTATTTTCTAATTTAATCGTTCGTTTTCGTGTGTGTCGAGGATCGGGCGAGTGTTTGGGGGGGGAGGGCTGCGAGACGGGGAACTTTTTTTTTCGCGGAGATAGTCCGGAATTCTTCCGCTTCGCGATAGCTTTTGCAAAAACTGCACCTAGTTGCACCACGTTTGACCGAGTGCGAGTGCCATTCGGGGGGTTCGAGCATTCACATCCGGAAAACGTGTGCTCTCACCTCCGACATTGGATTATCCCCTCACACATAAATCCGCTTTTCCACAGCATCTTTACCAGCTGGCTGGATTGGGCTTTCGATTAGCTGCGTAAACAGCCCACCACCACAACCGCTGTCTCCGTTTCCGATTGCCGAGTTGAAAATGCAACATCTCCGCTGATTACTTTGAAAATAGCTGAAGATGAAAATTTATAGCTTTCATCGCGATGCCGGCAAAACGTAAACCTACCCCGTTCGGGGGGGTGAATTAGAAACGGAAGAAGTTGGCCAAAGCGAGAAGACACATCGCTTTCCACGCTGTTTGGTAGAACAAGGTACCGGCGAACGGTCGGAAAGATTGCGTAGGATGATCGATCGTGTCGGGGACAGGAGATGCCTTCGAGCGAGCGAGCGACAAATCTAGGTGGGCTGTTGACGAGTTTCGGTTTGGTTTGGACCCGGTTTTATCGTCACCCGTTCCAGCGGATAGGCAGGCCGAACACGGTCTGTGGTGGGAATGAGTCTGCTCATTAGCTTTCCGCGCCGATCAACCCGAATGAAGTATCAGGATCAAGCACTGTTGATGCGTTACCATGGAGGAGGTTTATCAGTACTCAAGGGGTGTTGAGTGTCTGTAAAACTTCACATTTCAAATGCAAGCCTAAGACCACCCCAAAGGGTGAGATGAGATGATCGTTAAATGCGCGCAATATGAGCACCAAACGTCGTCGGTATTTCAAAGCCCACACCTGTGAGCACTAGAGTAGTGTTGCAAGCAGACAAGCACGAAATAACAATACCATTACCATTAGGTTTTAAGAGCATCTCGGTAAATTCCACATCCATCGTTAAGGGGTGTGCAATTTCCCACCATTGGCGGCCGACGGATCCCTATCATCAACGCATGTACCACACCAGCAGCAGCATCTGAATGATGAATATCCGTGCAGTCGGCGTAGGAACGCAATCAAAGGAAAACGGTTCGAAAGGTAGTCGCAAATTATTTGCTCATTTTTTGCCCTTAGTGCCTAGTGCAGGGAAAATTCTTTCCGATTCCTTAATGCGAGGGATTACTGTTTCATCCTTCGCTCAAAACGGTACCGGTCTGCTTCGGATGGTGCAGCTTTTCCACACCTGTTTGCAAAGGGTGGAAAAGATAATTACTAACCATGGGCCCAGTGGTATGAAGCCCGGCGAGGCCGACATTCGATGTGAGAGTATTATGTAACATTCTAAATTGGACCATAAATTCTCTCACCGGCAATGCAAGCGTCAAGAAAGTCAGCAGAAAGAGATCACAAAAGCTGAACAGAATCATCGTAAGCATGATTAATGCTGCTCATTTCATCGTTTCACATTATCAGCCTTATGCATAAGGGCAGGCCGGACCCATGCGTATGAATGAACTTTTGACCTGCTTATTGGTGCCGACTATGGGCTTTCGTTCGTTCTGCATACGGTAGCCAAACATCCGGGTGCTCGTTACAGGTCCCGCGGGAGATTTTTGTGTGGCAGTCGCAGAAGTGGCGGTCGAGAAAAATCGTTTCACCGTATCCAGGGACATATCCCGGTGTTAAGATTTCCTTCTCCCACTGCATTCCTTCCTTTTTCTTTGCGTACGCGTGTCTAATGCGATGTGTGCAGGCGGTACGCGGGCCCTCACTTTCAAGTTCACCGTGAACGGTCACTTTCGCGCGTAATGCTGCACACCGTGGATGTTGCGCGGCAAAGAAATTGAACACTGAAAGTAAACACGCGCGAAACAAACTGGCATTGCGCGCATTTGCATATATGCAAACATCGGGTGGCATAGCGTATGATCGCGATCGCACCGACACACACAAACGGTGACCATGGCAAGGGTCGATACGGTTGGAGAAAAATTAAATGGTTTCCTACAGCTCCAGCTCGTTTTAGGCCGGCTGGTGTTCTCGTTGCGTCGTGCGAGTGTTTGTGAACATGTTACATTTTATGTCGCATTACGATTTTAAAACAATGGTACCTTCGCGGCTGGATGCGTCCGTATTGCGCTGGGTGCATTTAAACCATATTTTTTCCCCCGGCTTTTCCCATTTCCCGACCCGGTTCCTCTTTTCCCGAAATTGCCACCGTTGCACTCACCTGCTTACTTCCGGGCTTGGAATGACCGTTGCACGTGCGCACGACGGACGCATTACAATCCCCCCCTCCGTGATAAGGGGAAATGTTGGAAAAATTAGTAAACTTTCTAACGCAACCACAACGAACAAACAAAAAATAACACAAACGGCCGCAAAAAGGTTTACCAACCAGTTGGGTGGTTGCAGTGGCGCAAAAAAAAAACAACAAACTGTCAACACTGCATGTTTGCACCGCGACCGAAACAAAGCAAAACATGGGGAAATAATTATTCCATCACAAAGAGATCCGCTGCGCGCGGCTAGAACGACGCTTTCACCCTTTTCCGAAGGGGTGTTGTTGCTGTTGCGCGTTTCAGAATGGTCAAACCGTTCGCACAAGCGCACATTCTCATGTGTACGCGCGCAGCGGATAAAAGTGCAGCCCGTTTGCCGCCCGGACGCATTTGAATTGAATGGGTACGGGAAGATAATTTATAATGTCCACAAACGTAGGTCGCTGCGACGCCTAAATAGGCCAACGTTTACGGCACAACCACACCACCACCGGGCACCGGGTGTCGTGCTGGCTGTAAAGACGAGACGAGAAGAATAGGAAAAAAACAGGGTGGTCACACCGGAGGTAGCCCCGACCAACGAAGCATGGCTTTGACGATAGCTAATGGAAGAAATTATGGAACGTTGCGTCAGGAATGCTGCTTATCGCTGCCCATTTGGTAAACCAGAAAGCGTTCTTAATAACGTACGAATGGTGGTTTGCAAAACCGTTCCGATGGAAGCACATTTACAAACAATCAGTAAAAATCACGTCTGAAACCAGATGGGGCAACCGAATGTGATTGTGAAGTGCCTGTCCATGCAGATAGCTTGAGCGAGTGCGAAACGAAACGCACCTTGCCTGCAGGATGTATCTTGTAAGAGGAAACATATTAAATTTTAAACCAATTCTATACATGTTAATAAATCCAGGAAGAAACGAAGGAACGCTGGAAATAGGCACAAGAGAAGAGAGTTTAAATCAGCTTCACTAACATAGTGGTGAAACTCCACAATGTCTGATTTATTGGTTGCCCCGTGAAAGGAATGAGGTACTCCAAATAATCCAGAACTCATGATCACTGTTTGGTGACTCATCAGCAGCTTTAATCTTTTGGCTTTTTTTATTCTCACAACCGCTTCATCTGAAATCTTATGGAGATGTATTTGGGAATCCAACGATATTGGTTGCGGAATAATGTTTCTTCGCAAGGAACACGCGAAGAGGCATGAAATTCTGTGAAAACAGCAGATCCAGTTTGAAGTTCAAGTGAAACAAAAACCATTTTCCATTCCTTAATGCGTTTGTCCCGACGACATCGAGTCGAGCTGGCGGGTGTAGTTTTGCTTACCCAGCAACGAAACTAACCCGCTGCTCATCGTAAGGTGACGCGATCTAATAACACCTGTACGGAAATTTAATCCGCCACTGCGATGGGGAACGACTGACGGACGCTTTTGCGGCACCGAAACAAGACGCAACGGAAAACCGTCCAGCAGACACTTGGGCTTTTGGTGGATTGGCTCATTCAGTTTCGTTTTGGCCGGTAACCTGATTTTTGCTAATTTTAATACGTATTCCTTCCTTGCCGTCCCATTCCCGGCCCGATGTTTGGATCGCATGCTGTCAGCCGATCGGCTACGAGCGGATATTTGATACGATACGTCTTTTGGATGCTGGTGCTGGAGGTGGGCTGTCTCGCTATTATTCTCGCTTCCCTGATCGCAAAATGTCATCTTTGAGGCGGACCCAAACTGCGCATTTGAATTATTAGCATTCGAACGCCAGACTGTCTGCGAATCGTTTGAAACGTGGACGTTGGAGAGAAATAGAATTGGATTAAAAATTAACATTGCTATTGCAAAAGCGCTCATCCAAATAGCAAAAACAAAATTCCAACACTTTAATTACAGAATACAGCCACGCTGGAAAAAAAAACGGACGTACTGCGCCAGCCCATTATCGAGAATGCGCCAACGGGATTATGACCTCAATTTTGTTCCCCGTTCGTTTAGCTCAAATCACTAAACGATTGCACTGGGGTACGATCGCATCAAAACGGCGCCCTTTGAGCGATACACAAAGCGGGCGACTGGATGAAAGGTAGAAGGGCCAGCAGCAGCAGCAGCGAAAAAAAAAGAGGAACTAAATCATCGCAGAATTTATTACCATTTGCCGAGATAAGGAAAGCTCATCCGCACTCCCCCACTAAAAACCTGAACGAACGAACGGATAAAGCTTGGTGCAGCTGCAGAGTTGCAGTTTCACGAATTGCAGCAAAACCCGCCGAAGCTGCCGCAGAAGCAATACAACACACCGGAAAAGTGTGGTCGTGTGTGTCTGTGTATGTGATCATTATTGCGCAAACCATCGTCAACGGTATCGGTCCGTCTTGCACGATCGCGAGGCGATGAAAGGAACGCGCGCGCGCGCGCGCACAGTGCGGTCACGATTTTGTGTAGCGGGTGCAGCTCTCGCAGGTCTCGCATAAATCGGCATCGCGTATGTCCACACCGTGTACCGGGGGGATAGCAGCTCATCTCCATCCGCATAGCTGCATAGTATGTTTTTTTTTTTGGTTTCTGTTCTGCAACATGCTAGGAGAAGCGCTGGAATTCCACCTTGAATCACCACAAGAACCGCAATATGCTGTGCGAAAGGATGCATCGCACGAAGGTGGTAGAAATAATGAAAATCAATTTCCCCGTAATAATCAGCTTCGCAGAATCCAATCGGTTACACCATTGAAGAATGTGTGCGTGTGTGCGTGGATAAAAAATGCGCTAAAATAAGTCATGCTCACTGTCTGCTCCTTCCTTCCTTGCGCAAGCAAGCGTTGCATCTATCAAAACCGAACCCCTCGATCGATGGTTGATCGGATCGGGGAGTTTGTATTAAAATAAATAAAACCCATCATATCTTGATCCAGAACGCTGTTTGCAGCTGTTCGGTAATTTGCTGCCAAGTGTTATCCCTTCCAAACGCCACCGTCCACCGAATTGCGAATGATCAATTTTTGTGCGAACGGAGAAGATCCAAATGGCAGATGGCAATAAATTGGCAAAAATAAAAAAAAACAAAACGGCCAGCATGTTGTATGCTATCTTCAAGTGTAATCCCTTTCCATTTCTACCCTCGGGTACATGCCGAACAACTAGGAGTAACTTCTCTTTGCTGCAAGTAATTTCGTTTCACACGTATCCGAGCGTACGATCGTGATTCGTTCCACTGGAATTTACTCGATCGCGAAATGATAACGAATACGGGTGTGGGGTGTTGGTAATAAATTTTGCTGCCATTAGGAAGCTACATTAACCCAGCCTCCTAAACGACACGTTAACATCCGTGTATGTGTTCGTTTGCACGGCGTAAGAAGGACCACGATCGACTAATGCTTTGATAGATTTTTTATTCCCCTCATGGACACTCCACCGCCACTATTACCACCCATTGGGGTGGTTAAAATGATCGCAAGAAAACACGCACATTTAGTCGGGCTCGGGTTTGTTTTCCAATTATAGAAAATTGGATCAATTATTGATATTGCAGCAGACATTCACACTTTGCGCCTGGACTTTGCAAAGATTCACACTACGCTTGCGGCCGCGCATAGGATAGCGAACATTATTTTAAGGATTCCTTGCCGTTCGTCCTCTTAATCATCTACAGAAACGATCGTTAAAACTTAGACAACCTGATTAGCGATTGGTTACGTTACCTTTCTGCCCAACGAAGGTGAGGCAGAAACCGATCCATCGCAATGGTCAGAACAACATGCGCTGTATGCTTCTATCGGATTTTCCCACCTGGAATGGCGAGCGGAACGGAACGGGAGCGGCAACGGCAAGCGGGAACGCGAAATACTTCGAGCCGTGATAACGATCTGCGTAATTTGCAGCGAACGAGAAACAAAATGCACAACAAATGAAAACGAAACGCGTCTGGGCCTGTGCCGCACACCGCAAGCCGGATAGTTGTTTAAATCCAAGTAAACATTCATTACTGTCACGCCATATGGGCGCGGCTGGGTGGGTGGGTGGCTGGTGGTACGTGTCTTGCGGTAGGGAATGCATTCTTTACGCAGGTAGCACGCAATCTTCGATTCTTGTTTGTTCTGCAAATGGGTCGGGCTGCGGTGAGAAAAGATGTCTTAACGTTCTAGGCACTCGTTAGCCTGTGTGCCTGTGAACACTTTGTGTATAATTTATGCGATAATGCCAGCCCCAAACCAAGCCGTACCGTGAATGCTGTGTTCCGTGCCAGGATCGAACAGGCATTCGATCGATATGTTAACTATAAATGTCAATGTCTTTACTAGATTTGTGGGAAAAAAAGTTACCCCAGTAGTTCATTAGTTCCACCAGTTGATTCGTTCATTCTGGTGACACCATCAATCAAAACAATTGTGCATAAAATCGGGTCGGCGGTAGTATAAACCCAGCTCATCCCAGTGTATCGTATTTTTATTGCACGATCATAAACATAAAACTGCAAAAAAGAAAACAAAAATCGACACTCCATCTGAAGGAAGCACCGAAATCGTCAACATGGAACGTCCCCAAAACAACTTAATTTACGTGTACATCAACCAAACCCACAACCCACCCCTACGCCACAACTGCGCCCCTGGATGGCGAGGAAACATCATCTGCATGCTCACTGTTTTGCCGCTCGCCGGCTATAAAATATGAAATTTTATCCATTTGACCGAAAATGGTTTCAATTCGTCTTCGGTTTTATGACAGTTTATTGTGATGGCCTTTGGCAACGCGTTGCAAACCCGTAGGCCGGTGAGGTGAACCGAAGATCGTGAAGAAGTGAAGAAATAGAAGGTTCACCTGAAAATTGAACCATCAACGGTAAGGTTTGGCGCATGACGAAGTGGTCAGAATTATCAATCGTAAAAGATTGTGACTCGTCGTTTTTTTTTGTTAAAGGAGTGTTCCACTGCCACTGTACGAGCTCGCTGGACGATCCTGTCGGTGTCGCAGAGAGTTTCTAAGCCTTACGGACGTGGTCACGATCGGTTGATAATGTCAAGATGCGTAACCATTAATCTGCATGACTAACGATCCGATGGCGCTTTCCTAGAAACAGAATGGGTAGGAATAATGTGTATGCAAAGCATTTGTTTTGCGAATTTGAGGCTAGATTTTGCATATTGCTTCCCACAAGCTGGTTATGTGAATTGGGACGCTAGGCAGACGTTCGGTGCTTTGGAGTAACGCTGCAGTAACGCTGACTGACCAAAAACACAGACAATGTATGTAGCGGTACATAACTAATGAACTGATGAATATAAGTAATATGTTGCTTTTCGGTCGGTTCTTTCTTGCACTGCTCTTTCGAAGAGGTTTACAAAGCGCGGCGAAGCAAACTACGAAAATTCGATTCATTTTCTGCAATAAAATTGGGTTTGATTGAATCAATACCACATCAATGCGCGAGACATTACGATCGCATCGTACATTATCGGGTCGACAGCACTCCGAAACGGCAATCCAATCGACAGTTATTTTCGTTTCTTGTCGGACTTTTCCTTCGCACCAAATCTGCACCACGATCGGCCCTGAATCATCAGTACGTGCACGAAACCGAAGCACAAATCAGCACGCGACGTTGACGGATTTCTTTCCAATTTCAATTTATACCAAGACCCCCCGAAAGCCAAACTGTCCGACCCGGTTTGCAATGCGATCGATTGCACTTTTACATTGCGGAACACAACACATTTTGGGGTCTTTTTTTTTTTTTTTTTTTTTTTATTTAGCGGAAGAACGGCCAGGCCGTATATCTTATAGACTACGCTTAATATCTAGTAGTTCACAAATAAGGGTGGGACATTTCCTTCTCTCACCATTGCGATGCACCTTATCCCGGGTGAACTCGGTAGGAATAGCTGCATCATTTTGGAGTCCCTCTTGTCCTCCTTTTTCGGTGGTCCTCCTTTACTCCGACATTCAGACAGGCCGTCTGCGGCGTCCTTTAGTCGGAGGTGAGTTTGATGATCGGCATCGTGACCATCTTGCCAGTCTTTGACTCGCCTTTGATTCGCTGTCGTCCGTGTGGGCTGTCGTCTCAGACGTTTTTGGCATACCAGACTGCGTCATGGTAGCGTCTGTCCCAACCTACATAGGTGCGACTGTCCAAGCTTCCCCAATGTATCCTCGACAACAGCAATAGAACATATAACAGTAAGGACAACAGAAACGAGGGACAAACATCTGAAACAAGGACTAAACAAAAGGAAGAACAAATAAGAACAAACGATAGTGCGTACTACCTACAGGATGGGGAAGGGGAGGGATTCATAGGGTGATTCCGATCTCTTTGGCGAAGTCGAACAAAATCCGTGCGTACTCGTAGTCCTTCTGACCCAGAATGTCGCGAATTGGCACAGCAGCGGATCTTCCTGATGCCCGAACGGCTGCTAGAAGACCGGGTCTTGCGGCATCGAATTCACCACATGACCAGAGGATGTGGTCGATGTCATGGAATCCAACACTACAGCTACAAACCTTGGAGTCGGACATACCTATACGTTGAAGGTGCGCATTCATTGCATAATGGTTCGACATAAGTCTAGACATCATACGAATGAACGCACGACCTACCGGGAGCCTGTGAAACCAAGGACGCAGGGATACCTGAGGTGAGATTGAATACAAGAACCTCCCGAGCTCATCGTCATCCCACATGCTCTGCCAGCGAGCCATGCAAAGCTGTTGTGGGGTGCGAAGAAACTCGTGAGGGGGAATCGACCTCTCAAAAAAGTTGCCCTCAGAGGCACCTCGTTTGGCCAAAAGATCTGCCTTTTCATTTCCGGGGATACCGCAATGAGCAGGCAACCAGATAAGCGATATTCGAAACGCTTTGTTGAACAGAGAGCTTAGTATATCCAAGATTTTTCGAATAAAATAATCGGAGCTCTTTATAGCCTCCACTGATTTCAGTGCTTCGACAGCGCTGAGGCTGTCTGTGAATATAAAATACTGATCCGGAGGACTCGCACTTATAAGTAATAGGGCGTAAAAAATAGCAGCCAGCTCAGCTACATAGATTGAGCATGGCTGTCTAAGTTTGTGGAAGATTTCGGTGCATGTGTTAAATACACCAAAACCCGTATGCCAATCTGGGCCGACGGCAGACCGAGCGATGACCCAACAACGAGCGCTCAAACGTTTGGCAAAAAGTCCACCTGAATGGCATCAAGATTTGGAAAGGTTTTGTACCGAATGAGCAAATAGAAAGAAAAAAAAGAATTGGGAACTTCACATCAACGGCCGCAATTGAAAAGCATTTGATTCAATTAAAATTCTTCACTCCACATTCAGCCTTAGATCAGCATTCGGTGTGGCAAAAGCGTCACAACAATCAACAAAAAAAACTCCTTGCGCTCATTCAAGCCCTACTTTTGAGTGACATTTAGCTGTCATCCCAGCAGGACGGACGCTTGACATATCACCACAGCGTGGCACCCGGCAGCACCTTCGCGTGAAGCCTTCACTGTTAGTTTATTTTTCAGCCCTTTGGCACGAATCCAGCCAGCTGATGCTGCTAGCAACGCTGACGTCAAACTGTTAAACCATCTAAAACGACCAGCATCTCGCGGCCGGAGCGTACAGTTTTATTTCAATTCCCATGATTCGCATCGTCTTCGTGCCATTTCATGCCTTCATCACCATGTGGTGGACTTCAATCGTCCTCATCCTCACACCTCGTGTATGCTGGTGTACACGGGGAAACGCCAATGGTTGGAGTGCACCATTTTTCATTCGATTTTATCGTCACCCGTAAATCTAATCTTGGAGCCTTCTCTATTTTCTTTCCCCTTACCGTTCTCTGCTTGACCGTTATGACACCTGTTGGACTTGTCTCATTTCATGGCTGTAGCAGCAGGACTATGGAAACGACGCCCAATCCGTACGAAAGTGATGCGAGCTGGCCACCCGAGAACAAGCTAAGCGTGCGAAAGGAATTCGAAGCACTGTCCAATCACGCCGTTTGTTTGTGGTCTGGAACTTCCAAGTACAATTTGTCACCAGTTAAACAAAAGCCATCGCAACGGATACGTTTAGGAATCTCGACTTTACGACAAGACATAAATGTGTATCAGAGGGTACAAAACAAAAGCACGACTCGGTGAGGGCACGAAGGAACACCGAACTGCTGAGCTGAGCATAATTAAGAATCGAAGGAGCGAAGATGAAAACAGGCAAGGAAAACTACCAAAGCTACATATGTGAATAGGTTTCCAAATCTTTCGCCAACAGCGCACCCCACAAAACTGGCCCCGGGAGAACGAACTAGATGGAGGTTAAAATCGGAAAATTAGCATAATTAATTGCTGGCTTCACATCGTGCCGCCAGAAACTGGCAGCTTCACTGAGTAAACGACCGATTGAACATGGATGGCCGGTAGAAGAGATTGTACGCTGTGGTTATTAACGAATTTGTGCTTGAGAATGGCATAGACTGACTTTTAGAAAAAACACCTTAAAGAATCGTTCTTTCGAGCAATAAGGGGTTAGAAACTGGTTCCTAATCATTTTCTTACCACCACTGACAAAAGCAAAAGGGGCTAAGAAGTGGAAGGCAATTAATCGATAAGAAAATCCTGTTCTATCAGCATGCGATCACTATCGTGGGTCAACAACGTCGAAGCTGGTTTGCTGTGCGGCTTTCCAAACTAAACATGGGCAAGGGCCACTGGCGTCGAACCCCGCGCAGGCCTTTTGACATGCGCGATGCTAGCCGCGGTGGCGACTGGCCCATACCTGCGGGTTCCGGCGCGCACTAAAATGTGTGGTTATGATTAAACTCATTTGCTTGACTGATGTGAGTTTTGTTGAGCCCCTAATGTTAATCTAATTAATCCATCGAAAGGCAAACAAAATGGACAGCGAATACAAGGGTTGTATTTGAATTGCAAATTCGTTATCCACCGGGGGCCGATCACAACGCGGCCACTTTGGTAGATATCTTTTGTCCAACGCGATTCGATTCGAAGACTGATCCACTGATCTTGTAAATTAAGACGTATTCCGATTGGTTCAAGCTGGAGGCAAAACGAACGGATCGGGCTCGCGTAAGGGTCTCTCGTTAGAGGATTTAGCTGGGGCTTTTTTTAATGATCATGCCTTTTTTCTAACCATTTTTTTTTCTACAGCCAACAACCAACATATCAGATCCGCTCTAGACTGTTGATTAATTGGAAAAATAACCTATAAACCAAGGAAAAAACCTACCGAAGAAACTAACGATATTATTGATTCGGTTTTGTGTTTTTTTTTTCCATATTGCCGAAATCTCACCGGGATTAATGTAAACTTCTTTTTTTTTTGTCTAATATATGTTTCCTCGGTGAATCTTTACTATGACCTTTCCTACCGGTTGTAACTCGGTTATTCCGCACGGTAACGGGGAGCCGCAAGGCTAACGGAACGGCATTTCACGAAATCGATTAATAGGCTGTTTTGCTATTTTTCATCTCGTGGCCCAGTCTTTCCAGTGCCGCCAACATGCTGAGCGGTAGTGCAAATCGAATCGAACGTATGAAAGAATTTCACACCTTGTGCATTGTGTGCACCACCACCTGTGAACCACCAGATTTGTGCTGGGACACACTAGGGCTGGTCGTACGGAACAAAAGACTTCAACCGTGAGTAAAGCGACGAACCCCCTTTCTGCCGCAGTGCAGGTGCCATTTTAGATCGCATTCTCAGCGAACGGTTTCTGATACGATTTGCTCACCACTTTTTAAAGACAAATACATTAGCGGTAATGGGTTTCGAATGTTTCGTCGAAACCAACCGAGTGCGCGTAAGCGGTTTTGCGGTCACCAAACCGCGGGTCCTAGAATGGGATGAGAACGCAATAACCCTAAACACTCCCGTACGTGTGTGTGTGTGTGTGTGTGTGTGCTATCCACGTCTCGGTGAAATGTATCTGCTGCTTCCCATAGAACAGTCGGGGTCCATCATCATTAGCACAACGCGCTTTTGGACCATTAATATTACAGTTAACCCAAATCAACGCGAGACGCGTTGTCTTCAGTTTGTCGCTGAGTGAAGAATACCCGTTTTTTATTATTTCCCTCTGCCTACTTTGGTCACACAAAATTTCAATTTCAACGTTTCATAACCCCATTACGGTGGACACCATTATTTTACAGCTTGATTTGTTTTTTTTTTTTCGTTTGGTAGGCATGAAGATGGGCACCACCAGCGCACAACGAAACCGGGACCAAACCATTGAATTGAAGTGGTAACAACGATGAAACAAGTGTTTCACCGTGCGGATCGCCAACGGCGTAGTTAATGGAGCAATGGCACACAACACAACGAGGACACTTCATGGTGTGATAATAATTTATGTGTGAGATAAATCATTTTTACCGACTAATTTTTGTGGTTCACGACCGGAATAACCGGGGCATGCGCATAAGATAATATCCGTGAGAAACTCATCACCATGTGCGCGCACCTGTCACGGTCGGAATGGAACTGCAAGCCGACCACTGGCGGCCGGTAGATAACGACGATGAAGATATATAAATAAGGAAAGGCAATCAGTTCGATGCGAGCATTTCCGCATCGGTTTTGGGGGGAATGGGAAGATAGATAGGGACGGGAAGGGTTCATGCTTTCCGTACCGGGAACGTCACATAACCCGTGCCGTACATTGTACATTGCGCACAGCCGTCGAGTCGATAGGTCAACGGCTATGAAGCAGAGGTCAAACGTTGGTTCCTTTCTACCCAGCGTGTGTTCAATGGCTGGCCAACAAACCGGGCGTTAATGGTGGTGCGTCAATCGCTAAGGAACTAAGCGGTACATTCGCTAAGCGCGCTCGCTCGCTAAGAAATCGAGAGAAAGTGCACTAACTGCACCGGCCGAAGATTATAGATTAGCTTTCTCTGTGCTTGCGTGATGGTGTGAAAAAAAAGTGGAGAGCAAAAAAAACACCAACTGCGACCCCTAATACCTTCAGGGTGATATCGTGCGCAAGCTTCAACTGCTCCAGATTGCAGGAAGAATTTTTAAACAACCCACCTGTGTGTCGGGTGCCACAATCCTAAAGGGAATGGTGCAGGAAATGGGGCCAGGGCACGCAAATAATTTATCCAAGCCGCTAATAAAATCCTTTACATTGCTGGAATTTCGCAAGACAGGCTTCCTGTATTGAGGGCACACGTTCGCTCACCATTATACGGCTGGTTAAAATATGCACAAACCTGCTTATCACTTTCTCAGCCAGCAAACGATTAGATGAGCCGCTCGTCTGTCTCTGCTCAACGCAACGCAACGCTGGCACTCAATAAATTGTCACCCATAAATTAGCGCGAGCGTGTTCAAGCAATTTTACGAGGGGAGGGGGTTGTTTTAAAGCAAGCCGTGAAGGGGCACGTTTATTAGAAAAAAACACAAGAAACACAGTGCCAACCTTTATAACAAGCCCCTGATCACCGCGCGGAACACTGGCGTGAAGTGTTTGATATAAATTTAATTTTCTATACCGATTTTCATAATTCGCTCGATTGATCAGTTTGTCTAAACGACGTTTCGCGCCAGTTGAGCGACCTGTCCGTCTTGCGAATAAAATAATCGAACACAAAAGTACACCCATACCCACACAGCTCCGCTTGTTAAATGTTGGCATATTTACGGTGGACGGTAAAGGTAAATTTATGAAACAAAATATGTAAATGAATCGATCGTGCGCTTCGGACAACGGTTCGATGGCTTGCAAGTTGTTCGTGATCGTTTCCCCCCTTGTGTGTCCCTCTCGCCATCGTAGCACACCTTCATTTACTAGGCTTCGTCTTCGGCCCATACGAAGGGTTGCTGCATGTCGCTGGTTGCACATATGTTACATGGTTAGATTTGCCGGCTGTCATTAACATCTTCTGCACATTGACTGCGCCCGGTCCCGGTAGGATTAAAATTAGAAAACAACTCACCTGCCACCGCCAGACATGATCGTACAAAAATCGAAAGCTTTCGCGATCGCTGGCACTGCCTGGCTGTGTGTTACGGCTGGTTGAAAGAACGTTACCGGATTTTGACACCCAATGTTAACGAGCTTCAGCGAAAGGAAGCGTGTGGCAAATATTTTCGTTTGCTCCTTACCCTAGTACCTTCACTAAGCCGCAAGTATCACATCGCTCGAACCCAACTGCTCAGCGCTACGTCTGGCGGATGGGATGAAACTCCCGCTGGAAGTTCAGCCGAGTTCAACCTGCTTGCGCTTTTCTAGTGCCATTGTGCCGCGGCACTAAACATCGGTCCGGATGGGCCAAACGCCAAAAACGATAGAGCCAAGCAGCACACGCTAACGCCACGCTGTGATCGTTCGTTCGCTGTCGTGCTGTACATCTTCGCTATATTGAGGTCATGTGTGACGGCGGAGCGTAGGTTGGCGCGATAGGTTCCCTAGGCCTATCGCCGGTCGTTTCTTCGACCTGAAGCTGTGGCCCGATTTGGCGTGGAGTTTCGTAAACCGTTGCGTTCTCTGCCCCATGGGCCGCCATCCAAAACTTTCTTCCCGGCATCGCCCATTCGATTGGGCGTATGATTGGGGTTGTCGCACTGGCGGTTATTCCTAATTTATATCCATCGATCGTCGCTGCCCACGAGCCATCTTCATTTCGAAGGACGCGTTTGCGTGACATTTCCGATAATCGATGACTTTTGTCACGACCAATTAGCTCTTTCGGTGTTCAAAAATTGAGCACAAATGTTGTTGTGTTAGGCTCTTAGTTATATTTGGTTATTGGTTGGCTAGATTTTTATTTTAACAAAAATCACAACATACAGCTTCGTGTCGATACAATTTGTAGACATTTTTACAACATTTGGAGAGACATTTTGAATGACATTTTATTTAATTATTTTAAAAATCTCCATAACAATTTCAAGTGTATAAAAATAAATCATGCAGCAGTAGTTTCAGCAACAAGTTCATTAGCTTCGCATTAAAAAATGTTACCGCTTCTTTTCCACATTAAAGAGCAAGAGCGCAATTAAATCACCGATCCCAATGCGAGTGGACCATCATTGCCAGTCTCAATAGCAAAAAACCACCGCCTACCGAAAGCCGAAAATCATTAGAACGAACTAAATCGATCGCGTAACAATGAAGATCAAGATCGCAGATCAGAAGTTGATCAATAGCTGCTGCTGGCAGCATACTTTCGTTCAGAATCCCGTTAATAGCAAAGTGATTCTATCGTCACTCCGCGAACGACGTTGAGTAAACATCGGCCGTAACACACAAAAGACACCTTCCCGCCTTCCCGTAACATAATAGTCGAGGGAAAACGATGACCGGGGAAAGGCGTTACTTGGAGCTAAATCTGGTTTGTTCCCGTTTTTCCGACCAGTTACGTACGATGCCGTCCAGTACGTTCTCGTGCTAAACGCTTCACTGGACACTGGACTGAAAGTGATTGCTGGTGCGGTTTCCACACGCGAAACTTCTCGCCACTTTTGCACGAAAACTTTAGTGCGATGCTGTGCGATGGGGGTTGAGTTGAAGCAATGAGAAAAATAAAGCGTATGTACCGTTCTCAGCCACTCGATCGAAACGCTTATTGAGCGATAGAATAATAAAAGCAAAGCCCGTTTGTTTTTTGCCATCCCACCCCATCCCTACCGAGGATCGAATTAGAAGAAGACATGGCTTTATTTAATTCGGTCGTAAAAAAAAGACCCCCCGATCACACCAGCCGGCTGACCGACCCCTTCAATCTTGATCTTAATCTTGTTTCCGAGTTCGAGTTTCCAGCCGTGTCGTCACCGCCCATCACTCCACAGTCCCGTGCTATAAACAATATGAAAATAAAACGGTAATTTGGGAAGACTTTTGCGAGAAGATGTTAGATTTTTGTTTCCAATGGGTACTGGTGGGGTGGTTGCTGGCATGTTGTTCTGTTCCACTCAACTGACGAATCGCGATTGTCGAGACAAAAGCATCCGGAACATCGTGCCAAGGAAGGGAATGGAGAAACAAAATAAAACGAAACAGAGCGGCAATATCCCTTCGGATGCACTTAACCAGAACTAATCCAATTTCCGCGGTATTGTGTGCGGGACCGCAGCTCAAATCGGATCGAAAGATCATAATCCCTGGGCGGTGTGTGGGGTTTTTCTTCCTTTTCTCCTAACTTTCTGATCGGTCCCGGATTGTATCGACGTGCCAAATGTTATGGCCTTTTGAGGCAATGTGCGCATCGAATGTAAATCGAATTGAAGGAAGAAAAAAATGATTACATAATAAGCATCGGAAGCAAAACTTGAGGAAAAACGAACCAGAAGCACGAACATTGATTTGTTCTTCAACGCCGCACGCGGTTGTGCGGCAGTACAGTTTTCTAACCGCGAGTGTGTGTCTGTGGTAGAAAGGAAACGAAGCCCCGCTCCGGGGGAGGACCTTCATCGATTCCGGCGATCAAGATGCAAACATTGACAATAATGTTAATTAAATCATTAAAAGGTTTGCGTCCCGCAATCCGCGCTCTCGCTAGTCGCTACCGGCAAAGAAAACAAAGCACAAACCGAACATCCCACTTCCTGGCGACAAGCTGTGCGTCACCAACTCCGCCCGTACAGCGTCGCCCGTTTGAGGCCCGAACGTCCAGCAGGCGACGCATGTTAAACATACATTCAGAATCTCCCACGATTGTCTGCGTCAGCGTGTTTTTCAAGAACATCATCAACAACAACGGCAGCAAAAAAAACACACACACACACCGGGCTTGATCTGGCTTGATCGCTTTCGTTCCCTTCTCCAAAAGACAACCTTCTTAGTTTGGGGGCATATCTTTCGTCTTCCGCAGCCTTTTCATTATTCCGCCTTTTAGGAGGCTACCGTGCGGTTGTATCACGATTGTTCCCTTTAGCTCATTATTCTTCCGTTCCCGGTGAGCGGTTGGGTTCGAAATCAAAAGCGCCATCGCTTTTCCGGTCGGTGTCCGGCGGTTCGGTGGACCGACGCACCCCACTTTACTTGGTTCGCCGGATCGTGGCAGGCAAAGCGAGCATGATCCCACACTACTACTACACCGCTACCTGCACATGTGTGTGGGGTTTGGCGATGATATTTCGATTGTAGTCGAAGCAGGCGGCGACAGAAAATCGGATCATTTGAACTCGCAGCCCTTCGATTAGCGCCAAACTGCAGGCGTGTCAAGAACGCACAATAACGAACAGCGAAAGATGCAGGAGGCAGCAAGAACACAAGAAAATGATTTTATTGTATAAAATCGTCGTCGGAACGTCAGACGAATCCAAGTGGTGGAGCATATAAAGAGCACACCCTTAGGTCGCGCCAACCTGCCCCAATAATAGCCAACAACTGTCGTGATAAAACTGAGGATATAGTCTAATTAATGAACCGAAAACAGAACAAAGTCTGCCGGTAAATCAAATGCGACATTCGACGGAGAAGTTCATGTAAAATCCAACATCCAAAAGCCTGCGTGTGTCGCCCAAGAACAGCCGGAAGAGAAGCATCGCTGGTGTGTGTATAACCAGGAAGAACAGATCTATCCAAATCAGAGGCTAGTAGCACAGGAACGACAGAATAGCTGCGGTGAGTGATTTAGTGGTAGCTTGGGCCAACGCTGTACGGTGAGCAATACCATAGAACGATTTCCTTTTTTGGTGCCTTGTTGGCAATCGCGCCGTTCTTCGTGAACTCCCAATTCCCAACGAGACTTGGAGCACCAAAATGGCCAGCACGCAAGCAAAGCGCCACAAAACATTCGTCCAACATTGGTAATCATCATTTAACCACTCACGGTAACACATTATTTAATTTTATTAACATTTGCCCTGCTTCAACGGTTGCCCCTGATCTTTGGTGCCGGTTAGAACTTGCTGGCAGCAGATGGATTGAAGATTATTACGATTATCAATCATGGCCCCGTAAGATGATGATGATGATGATGATGATCGTGCAACGTGTGGTTGTGAAGTGGTGTGTTCTCCCCTTCCTAGACTCCCAGCTACATTATTCACATTTAGAGAGAACATCTTAGGCCAAACACTAGGGAAAATCTGGCTGACTGATGAATACTTCAAAAACGGAGCACAGGTTGGTTGGAAGCGCTTAGGAAAAACAATCAGAACCATATGCTTCGGTGCCTCTGCCCAACCGTACCATGGGCCCAAGAAGCTGCGACTGTAGAGCACACAAACACACACACAGCCGGGACGAAGAAAAAACCAACATACTTTTGCGCAATTAAGCGTTTATTCACATATCGGAAAGCAAACGATCAGCGAAGCACAGGTGCAAATGGTGGCCCATTGAAACATCGGAAAGCTCAAGTTGCGCTCCCTTCCCGGCTCTGTAATGGTGCGATTAGCGAGGCTCGAGCTTGCCATGGTTTGGCTGTTGCCGCTAATGATTCATATCGATGAGTGTTAATCTTAACACACGGAGGCAACAGGCCACTCGATCACTGCTAATGCCACACACTCGACCCGCACCGGTATATTATACAAAAACCCATGCTCCCCCAGCGGTTCGAACTGATCGGTTTATCTTTTTAAATGCAAGAACCGTTTTGCTTTTCGAATAAACTTATCAGTTCGTCAAAACGTTTCATCCTGCCAAACTGCACATAAAAAGGAGGATGAATTAAAAAAAAAACACGACACACCTCACCACAAACTCGCGCACAGACAAATGGCGTACGGTAATGGCAAACATTAGCTAGAATCGTGCACAAACGTGAACATGCGATCTCGTCTGTTGATGGACTCTCAAGTTGATGACCAAAGATGCTTGGTTTGCCGCTAGTACTCGCTCGTATTTTTTTTTTGTTAAGGCTCGTCACTTCATACAGAAACGATTCCAGTTTGGTCCATGGGCAACAAAGTGTCGTTAGAAGAAGGCGGCAACCCCCCTTTTTTTTCGCAAAGCCAATAAATAGGTAAATAAACTCTTAATTACCACTCGAAAATTGAGCACCGCCGTTTTGGACAAAAAAGAAACAAATCTTCCAAGCATTTCCCAAAACAAAAAAAAAGAACATCATTTATGTTTCGTACGCTGTTTAGATTCCGTGGCGCGGTGCGTTCTTACATTCGGGCCGGAACATGCGAAAGAACGTTCGATCGATCGATTGATCGACGGCTCGCACAAACCGTCAGATCGAGCGATTGTGCGCCTGTCAAGCGTTGCTAGCAAAGCACAAATGAGCAGCTTTAAGTGTTCTGTAACGGGACAGCGTGTGTGTACTGCTGCTTTTGGCATGAAAGGTGCGAAATTATGTTTTGCCGCCTGTTCAAGATACTGATGACCCCATGCGGGGTCCATTAAAATGTAAAGTTTTACTACTAAAATTAAGGGAAGATAAGAAAAGTCTTAATGCATTGTCAAGTTTTCTAAATTCTCACGAAATTCTAACGTTTTAAAAGATTTCAACCCAGACATATAATATATTTGTTCCAAAGCTTTTGCATTCATGTCAGTAAATATGTGCGGCAAACTGTTATCAGGCAAAACTAGACTTAAGAACCTTTCAAATACCTTTGTACATCATTAATCATTTGCATACATTTTTTACGCGATGTTTAGTAGTGATGGGAATGTTCCATTTTTTCTGAACGAAACGGAACCATTTTTTTTTTCTTAAAAGATCGAAACGAACCTATTAGGTTCGTTGGACCTACTTTAACAAGAAAATAAAATAATCCTGCATGATATGATTATTATATGATCATGCAGGAAATGATTAGGTATGTCAAGACCAATTAGGAAATGATTGGTATGTCAAGATCAAGTGATCTTTTTAAAATTGTTAAATAATGAAACGCATATTAAAGAATGTAAAGTTTGAACCGATCGCAACTACTATCTTTCACGACCGTAGTTTTATCTTTTAATGGCTTTTGTTCATATTTCTTAATTTGTGGAACATTATTCAACGGTCGATTAGAATGCGACAGCTGGTTTCAACCGTTTGGCTGTAGCGGACGCCACATTCGAGCCGAGCACGTCCTAACTGACAGGAAAAACGACCTGGAGAGGAGGATCTATAAAGTGAACCCGGTGAACGAGGACGTGATTTTTTAGCTCCACAAATAAAGTGTGCTAAAGAAAATTCTATTTGTGTATTTTATTATGTATGTGCATTGGTATTTTATATAATTGAAAGAACGCTGTTGCTTGTCGCAACATAATTTTTCATTTCTTAATTATATCCGCCGTTTCCATGAGAATGGAATACAACAGCAATGGAATGGCTCTCTAAAAAGTGTATTAATTTAGCAGAATATCATTGAACAAACGTGGACACATTCTTGTTACTATAAGTGTTGTTTACATTCCACTAGATATACGAAATCTTGGAAAGATAAGCAAAACATGTAGGTGCAAAACACCAACTTTATGAAATTGTTTTCATCAAGGTTCGATCGTTCCATAGAAGGAACGGAACGAACCAAGCAGGTTCGGAGCAAAATTCCCATCACTAATCTTTAGAACACGATCAACGAATGATTCTTTTGATACGTTTCTGATCAAGACGCACCCACCCGAAAGGACATTAACCTAGCCGGACGAAGATCACTTGCGCTCTGGAACACGAGTCATGTCAGCGCGTTCTTCCACAGCGTATCGCTGGAAAAGCGATGAATCATTCTGTGTGATTTTCCGTCACTCCCGGCACGTCACACCGCAATGACGCGCAGTGCCGTGTTAATGTTTCAATTTCAATCACAGCATGAAGTGAAATGCCAGCGGCTTCAGCAGTAATGCAGCAGCAAAAAAAAGAAAGAAAAGCAAAAACCGAACGCAGAAAATCGGTGCCAGAAACCAATCCCAGAACAGGGCGTACCAGTGCACGACGGCGGACACAGACCGATCAGAACCGCTCGCATGCAAGGCCACTGGCTGTGGGCCCTTTGGCAACGAAATGCCAAATAAAATGCCAGTCGAGAAGCGAGAAGGGAAATCGTTTCCTATCAGCAGCTAAATCTAAACCAAAAAAAAAAATCCAAACTCACCGTCCAAAGTCCATGGCGGACGCAGAGGAGCGTTCTAAGCAGCGAGACAGTCAACCTCTGTTTCGTTACGTTTAATGTTCCCTTCATTTGGTTTTTTTTTTGGGTTCTTTTGCTACGTTCTGACGCTTCCTGCCAGCCATCGGTGCGTCGTGGTCATTTTCCGAAAGGGGTTCCCATTTCCTTCTGCTTACTTATTTGCCCCAAAACCTCATTTCGGTCACATAATACAAGTAGTTAGATGTTGCTGTTACGTGGATTTGCTTTTAACTGCATCAGTGCGTTCCGGAGTGCGGCGGACGGAGCATTCCGTACGGTCCGGCGGCATTTCGTGTTGTTTGTAGCGCTTCTCTTCCCAGATCTTATTTCACCCTTCCTTATCCCTTTTATGTTCTTCACCACCGCTTGCGACTACTAAAGGGAAAGAACGTCGGAAAACGGTTGGTATTTGCTTTATTTGTGTGTTTACTTTCGTGTGTGTGTGTATGTCTTGTCGTAATGTTAACATAAAATTTTATGAGTTTATTGTGTTTGCCGAACTTGCACACTACGATGTGCGGTGTACGTTCGGCATGTTCGGAAACCTGATCCGAGTGTCCCTTCGCCTTGATGCACACGGCAGACGGTGCGTTGCTGTACAATACCAATACCAAAGGCTAGAATGTTCACAATACATTCGATCGGCCACTATCGAACGATCGTACGTGAAAAGCCAAACTGGAGTTACTTGTTTCAATTAACATTCTCTTACACCACCACGGCCGCATCGTTACCAGCCTCATTATTCATTATACGCCAGTGCCGGCCAAGGATTGCATCGAGATCGGTTAATCCTGAAATGGTTACAAACGGTGCGCAGCAAAAATCAAAATCAGCTGATCGTAAAATAATTGGATGGGAAAGCCAGCCAAACGGATTACGGGCAAGGATTCATCTCCACTTGCCTGCCTGCTGGGCAACATGGATTAACACACACGAAACCATTCGCAGGCTAATAAAGGTCCTGGCAGTGGTTGCGATGGTGATGATGATGATGATAGTGCAGGCAACGCACCATAGATAATGGCTACCGCATTTCCAGTGTACTGCGTGTGTTAAGTTTCTTGGAATTCTGGCACTCTGAAGGTACATAAAAAAGGGAAGCGGTAACAGTAGGACAGACAATACAAAAGGAATTTCTATCTTTGGCTTCATATCTTGTTCACACTCCAAATCAAGCGATCAAGCTCATGGTAATGATCAGCCCCACACATTGGCAAAGGGTTTAGTGTTTTGTTTGAAAACATTTATAAACAAACAGCATCGTTTTGATCAAATACCTCGATCGGAAATGGACCCTTAAGCTACAATTCCAACCACTCACCCAATTACATTTCTTGGGATATGATTTTAGCGGATTCTTTTCTGGATATCTTGTCTGAACGTCTTCTCTTCTTGAAATACCTATCTGTTATAGTAACAGTAATAGCATTACATTTTTTCCATAACATAGCTTCTATTTGTTATCAATATACAACTAGAACAGAGGCATCGCAAGAAAATTTTTGCTAATGTTTAACTAAACTCCTATTTTTTGTCAGCGCTGACCGGCACGAAAAGGGCATCGCACCGGAGAAACGTTCATGTCAACGATGGTTGCACCCTGCACGCGCACCGGTTTTGGGGTGGGAAATTTATGTAGATGAAATTCAAACACTAGCCACAAGTGTTCCTCAACGAAAACCACCCTCCACCTTCCGGGTTTCGATCGTGAGCCGCGCTTTTGGCAGCGCAAGATGACGATCAACGGATCGGTTACGGTTGGGCAGAGCAGCCGGGACAAATCCCAACCACGGCAAAGCGCGTGTATCGATTTCAGATCACGTCGAAGCCGCTACTTTAGCGTATTCTTCTCGCTTTTTTTATGGTTTTCATGTCATTTCGTTGAGGCCTTCTGGTTGGCTCGTTTTCTCTCTCTATCTGCCTCTTCTTATCGGTCTTTTCTAAGAAATGCTCAAACTAAGATGTAGACTATCAAGTTTTTTTTTCTCTTCTGTTGTGTCGATTTAGTTCCCTGTTTCACTATTTATGCGGCGGCAAGCTCCTGTGTTTGGGGTTCCAATTGCCAAGCGCATACAACAATCCGCCGTCCCTTGATTGATGAGAACCATCCCGGATCAGCGGGTTCAACCTGAGCAGATGGGTTGTCGAAAGACCGATCGCAGCGTACGCAACATTCTTGCCGCCATAAAATCGAAGCAGAAGCGACACCATGTATACCGCCACACGAGCCACCGTTCGATTGGGACGACATGGGTGGCCATCGTGGAGTGGTTGATGGGTGGGTGCGCTCGGCAAGTTTCCGAATGGACGGGATACACAGGGCAGCGGAACACTGGGCGAGATTTTTGATGATTTTTGAAGATCGACTTTCAAACGCCTCCGACTTGTTGGCGGCTTAAGATGCTTAAGATAATACCGGAACGGACGTCCTTCAGATCGAATGAGGGCAAAGAAAATTGGATGGAAAGTAATTTGAATATATTTTTTGATCTTTTTTTTTTTGCAGGACGTGTTTAGGAGCTGGCAGTAACATTTGTATTCTTTTGATGGTTATAGCATCGATTGATGGTCCAAATGGAATTAAAAGGCTGCATTTCCATATTCAAAAGCTATCGAATCGACAACTGCCCGCTTTTAGAATACGTCAAAAAACTCCCCAACACTTCAGTGAGGATTAGGAATCGGACACGACAGCTAAAGATGAAATGTGAAGTTGAAAAAACGCATCGCAATACATTGCGCACAATGGATTAGCGGTTTTCCAGTGGCGGACCGCGGGGAAACGATCGACAGCTTATACTAATTAGAAACAATCAATTAATTACCTCCAGAATGTTGCTCGCGTAATCCGAATTTGTGTAACTGCAGTTTGTGCCAAGCGAGAGTAAGTAATCCAATTAGAGGAAACCGCCGCAAGGCTAGGCGCTGGTACGCTGGTATGCAGGAAGATTCAAACGAGTGTATTGACCGCGGGAACAACAAGGAATTGCACTTAATCCAATTTGTCACCTGTGTGAGCACGGTCGGCACCCGATACTCCCTTTGAACACTTGTGTTCCCGATGCACACGATAATGGTGGTTTTGCATACTGCAGGCACAATAAATAAACACACACAATGCACAGCTCACAGTCGCACTTAGACATAGAACAATTTGCACTGAACATACATTTCCACCATACTGTTGCAACTCACCGAGGAATGCTTTTAGCGGCAATATTCTTGCAAAAACGATTCACCCAAGCTGATGTTGAGGTGCGGAAAACACACTTTATCTTGCAAATGATCAAAGTATGCGGTTACACTGCAATGACACTTGATTAAAATTCTTGCACAGCCCGAAACGATGCGGTATACTCTACGTCGATTCACGTGCAGCATCGCTGTCGGTTCCTTTTACAAAAAAAAACGATTTTCGCTTTTGCTTTTATTGCATGAACCGTGTGTATCGATGAGCAGTAAATCACAAACATGCACTCATACACCCACAAACGCATAACCACTAAAGAAACATACACGCTTTTCCTAACGCAAACATTTCCACCAGATCAGACCTGTTCTCTACGCGCATTGAAGTTACTATCCACGAGAGAAAAAGAAATGTGTCACTTTCTACACGCCTCAACGTCACCACGATGACACACTTTTATCTTACGGAATGCTGATCACCTTAAAGGGTGCTTTCTTCCTGAAGCTCGACTCTGACTCACCGCAAACACTCAGTGGCTCATTGCTGAATTTGTGCAACCTATTGCCTTTCACGGTGCACTAGTGGCGCATCCACAAACACCAGTTTGCATTGGACCTTTGCACCTGAAAGCAAATGCTTCCGCAGGCTCAGGATCAACTTCATGCGTAAAAACACGAGAGAACCGTACGCACATACAGGAACAGCTGCGTTTTTTTTTACGAAACAAACCTTCAATTGTTAGAAACGAAGCACATACAAACGATATCCTGCCGCCCCACGATTCAGTGCACCTGTCACTGGTTGCCCGTGAAAACCGACACGATCACGAGGAGGATAAGATATACACGGACCCTTCTTAAGCAGCAGCACACCGACCCGGGTCTGTGTGTAGGCCGAAGCACTCGTGCACGTTCCTCTAAACCGCTGCTAAACCGTCGTAGCGACGATGTGCATTGTACCGTAGTCTACGCTCGACTGCTGCGTGCGCCACCTTCATTCAGCGAAACCGGCAGATCGTGGTCGCTTGGTTACCCAGCAATGGCCTACGGGCTCTGGGCTGCGGCGTACAGGCGTACGTAAACCAACACAAACAGCAAACCACCCCAAAAACCATGAATGTGTGTGCTTTCGTGCGCTCAGGTGAACCGACTCCCCGAGAACCGGTTTTTCCGGAGCTTTTGGTGCGACTTTCTTTCCACTACGCCCGCCAGTCTCGTTGCGGTTGGATCTCTTTCGTTCATGGTGGTCGCATGGCTTCTTTGGCCAGTTGGTTTTCTTTTTTGCTCCGCTATTCTGGCCGTTTCTCACATGGGTTTGTTTACGGTGCTGTTGCATTAGTTTTTGTGTGACCGCGCAGAGGTATTCTATGGCGGTGCAAGGCGACGTACACATACACATCTACAAAACCGGGAACTGCTGTCCGGATCGCACCACCCGCGAGAGAACCATAAACCGGTCCGGGGATAGGAACCATGAGATACGGTAGAGTCTAGCAAGCGCCTTGGTAAGCGGCAATGCAACAGGTTGCTTTCGTTGGGGAGTATGTACTCTTTGGTAGATGCAGAGCACTGCTGTCCTTGGTTCACGAGAGCTTTTTCGATTTTCCAAGCGAGCTTTTTGGTTATTTGCGCAAGACGATCACTTGGAAGCATAAGCTAAGGCGTGCATATATGTATGACACAAAAGGATAGCGTAGAAACACATTCACAGACATTCAGGACATTCATAGAAATTATTTAATCATTTATTTTTACAGTACTTGCAATCAGTTCGAATAAAGAAGATACTTTTAAATATAAACAATTCGTGGAAAGTGATCTTAAGTTCGACCCACTACCATGAAATCAATTTTTATATATTTTTTACGTCTTACTAACGTATACATAAATGAAGCGAAATTGTTTCTGATGTTTCTGTTTCTCTCAATCATTCATTCGAAGCTCCTAGCTAAATTTCGTGGTTTGTTTTACTTAAAGCAAAAATAAAGATATCTCAAAGTGCAAGGCAGCCTAGCTTGTCTCTGCACCTACAAGTGTGTACATCGAAACTTTCATTAATATAAAAGCGTAAATTGTTTTATTATATAAAACCTTCGTGCCTTTTCACAACTTTAGTTTCAGTTTGCTTCACTCTTTTACCTAAAATAGGAAATAACGTTTAAAAACTATAATTCTAATGAAGGAACCGATGGGGCTAATATCGCGTTTTCTACCGCCAACAATAGGGTTAGAAAAAGTTATAAAAATTGAAGATTCGATCATTCATTTGTTTCAAAGTATGAACACAATCATAAATTTCTAGTTTAATATATGGCATTTTCTAAATTTATCCAATTTGTGTAACGATTAAATACGACTGTAATATAATTGAATTTACATACTGATATCAATAGTAACAAAACTGTTAGATGAAATTGAACGTAACTGTTAAGAAATACTTAATGAATTCAATAACCATATAATAAACCAAGTCGAAAAATTAAAATCCCTGCATTGCGCTACCGCTTGTTTAAACCGAAAAGCATTACCTTTATAATTTAATGAGCATTGCTGGTGACATTACTACCTACCGTATTATTCCACTCAGCTCATTGCATGTTATTAGTCAGTGTTCAACACCTTGGGTGCTTTTACCTCGTAGTACTTTGAAACGAGCGGATCATCGTAGACCAGCACATTAGTAAGGACGACATGCGGTGGTAGTGGGTATCGTTTGATTACAAACTGAGCCTGTCCAGTTTCGCTTAGCCGTGTTTCACAACGTAGTCTTCGCTCCACTGCTAATCTACGATGAGGAGAATAATTTTACTATGAGTGTAAAGGTAAAAGATCTACTTACATGCTTACCTCGTTAGCAGGATGCGTTCGTATTCGGTAAATTCAGGAGAAAATATGAGATCATAGTACGGTTTGCGGACGAGTATAGCTTCCATTAGCACACGGTAAAAGTGTTCATCAATAGTGCATTCGCTTTCGATCACGCGTTTGATTCGATTTTTTTTCACCGTAACTCGAGCGCCCAGCCCGCGGCGGTCAAATTTGCCCGACACTTCTATCGGTTCCAGGATTCCCGTCTGTTTAGATCCAAGCGCTCCACCGGTCCAGCCTAGCTTTTGGAGTAAACGATAGCCGATATTGTACTGCTGGTAACACTGCGTAGGTTGGTGGGTACAATCATCCAATAACCTTTCCACGTTGTAATTTAGGTAAGAAAACCGCTGTACGTACTGCAAAATAGACATGGGGTGATTACATATGTAGCGATTAAACGTCTTTTGAAGTAGTTAAACCCGTCATACTTACATTAACTTGATAGCAGTAATTTTTCAGGATTTCCAATAGATCTGCCACACATTGTGCGTAAGCAATTTGATACGTACCAGACGCTCTGGTAATAAAATAGTTTGATACGTAAGCTTTTACTTCGTACACTCCATACGCTATCAAGCCGATAGCAATAGATATGGTCCCGCTACCCAAGCGTTCGAACCATTCCGTTGTTTCTTTTAGTGAATTGTTCACTACCACGATATTTTGGAATATCTCGACAAGCGATTGGGCTGGAAAGATAGGGCTTAAGCGTGACAATTGTAAACATGTTTCGGAGTTTAGTTCTTCCTGTTTCACCGTATCGTATAATAGTGTATCCTTGGGCGCTAGTGTACGGTAGGTCCTTTTCTTTTCAAGCTTGCGATAAACGGAGCCTCCTAGTTCTTTCACTCGCTCCATGAGCTTAGGTGTGTATTTACAACCATAGGCAACCATGTTTGCAAATACATGCGCTAAAGGTACCAACTCATGTTCCGGAATACGCTTTTTGTGCAATTGCATGAACAAATTTTTTAGCTCCCATAAATAGAATGTGTCGTGTGGGTTACGGTACTTGTCGATGAGCCAGTCAGTCTCAAAGACGGGTTTTGGCGCTTCCTGACCGCTGCTAGAACCGTCTGATGTTGTCTCGGGCTTAGATATTGGCATGGTTTTGGATTTTTTGCTCCTCGAAAAAGGATTTAACCATCTGCGCTTGATTTGCTTTCTGGGAACTTTCAATCTACGAGCGGTTTGTATTTTCTGGTGCTTGGAACACTTAAATTTCATATCAATAGCAATTTAAACAAGTGAGTGAAACGTAAAACTGATCGTATGAGGATTTTACTACCAAAATTGTTTGGTAAATAAGAGATTTTTACCGGCGTAGTATATTATTTGCCAGCAGAATAACCCGCGTATTGAATCGGTCACGCTCAAAGTGACTGTGTAGATGAACTGCAGTTTGACACAAAATGAACCAGTAGACTGACATGTGATTTAAAATTACTAAAATTGAGAATCCTGGGTTTTGCGATAGAATAGCACAAATAATGTTAATTGTAGAGCAGACAAAGAAGAATGCCGTAGCAAGTAAATTAAAGATTTTTCAATTTAAATTTCCAAAACTAGATCACAGGTATAACCGGTTCGATCGTATTAATCTTGGGTAACCGTTTCAACACCTTGCGATATATTTAGCTTCAGCCACGATTTGACAGAAGACATTTCAATCAAAACAAAACCATGCTTAAACTGTGGTCAATCTTAAATGTGAGTTGCTGTAAAATAGAAAAACATAGCGAAAAATTAGAATAAAACACTCAATTAACCCTACTACTGCATTAAAAATGAAACGTACAATTGGCAAACCTAATGATACAGCGAGTGATGGTAATAGCATATTGGCCATAAAAGCAAAAGAGAAGACAAAACTCAAAAAGCGAAAAGCGCAAACGGTTTGGGAAGAGCAAACTATCGATGAAACTTCGGTCAACGGTGACCAGCGCCGCAATCCGCCACCTACAACTGATAGTGGCAATCATGAAACTAATGTCCCTAATATTGCCACTGAAGCAATAACTAAGAAAAAAAAGAAAAAGCAAAAAGTGAAAAGGGAAGCGGAAGATATTGATAAAACTTCGTTCAACATTGACCAATGTCGCAATCCATTTGAGGGAGAGGACCACTGGCGTTTGCGGCGTGCCTTTTTAGAGAAAAATCAACAAGTTCTATCTCCAGATGAACTCATTTGCTTTGCTCAGGTTTACATAAACATGGAATTGTTGGGCTGTCGATATGCTGCAGAAACCATGGAAATGGTTACCAAACTATCTGAAGGGCTTGGCCACGATTATCACCGTGCCCATGCACTTATGCTTAAACGAACACTCGTTACTGCATCGGATGCGGCCGCTTGCAAAGTGCGTAAGCTAAACCCATCGGATGTAGCAAAGAATGATACGAACCTATCGGTTAATACAGTCGTTAATAAGACGCACGGCCATGTCCCTTCGTATGTGTTAAATCAGTTGCGCAGAGATTTAATTATTTTCAACAATAATCTGTTACAAACTATGCAAATATTCAACAATCTCAACAATGGATTGAGAATGAAATCATCCACCAGTGCGGCTGGTAATGGGATGTTTAAAGCGCTTGTCGAAATAGGACAGTTTAAGATAGCGGAAGCCGTCCATGATAGTGCCAAGCATGCTCTACGTAGGGCCTCGGAAATTGCAATTGAATTCCTTTCGCACTATTGCTATTCGATAAAGGTAGGTAACTGTCATGTAACATTAGTACTGCCCGTGTACATTCTCTTTTTGGTCCCTTTTTCAGCACAAGCACCGTCTGGCGGATCTGGACGGTGTAGACGTTGTAGAGAAATCCGACATTGCAGAGAAATCGGACATTGCAGAGAATTCCCATCCCGAAGAAGAGTCATCACCATCCAAGCTCAACGCGGAAAACATTGGATTCAAACTATTGGAAAAACTGGGTTGGAGTGGTGGTAGTCTGGGTGTTCGCGGAGATGGTATAGTGGATCCTGTGGCGGTCAATAAAACAAAGGGCCGTGCAGGGCTTGGATTAAGAACGGAAGGTGGCTCTGGTAGCAGACTGAGTCGTGCGACGATAACGCAGATGCTGCAGGATTTCCGAGATGGAAAGACTGACGATCTGAAAATTGTATTCAGCAGTGAGTGTTCCAAAGAGGATCGGATACTCATCCATAAGTAAGTGAAGTAGTGATAAATTGTCAACGCAAAATAAATAGCTTAGTTTTTATTTCTCCTGTTAGGCTCGCAGTCAAAATGCAATTAAAATCGCAAAGTTTCGGGAAGGAAGGCGTAGGAGATGGTCGGTACCTCGTCGTGACCAGAAAACCATTACGGCCAACCGAATTACTCAGAAAAGTACTGGTTGAAAAGGATCCAACTTTCTGCAAAACGTATGACGTTACGTATCCGGCTGAGCTTAACTAGTAGCACATTAATAATATAATCGAGTTCGATTTTTTTCTTCTTTTGGTAACATTAGTTCAACAAACAGGATAATACGGCAAAGTGTTGTCAAAATTAAAATAACATTCTGTTTAACAAACAAATTTAGCGATTCGTTACATCGGATTCCCAACGATAGCGTCTTTTAACTAATTGCATCACCTCTGCTATAAGTTCGTCCTTATTTCGACGTTTTTTACGTTTTCTTCTCAAACAATACTGCTCTACATCGACCGTTTCGCACTGCGTACCACAATCCTTGCCTCCATCTTCTGTGACGCTAATATTGGGTCCTGGAACTAGTACCTGGACCTCGCAATTATCTGTACAAGTGGATACATCTCGTACATCCCGAGCACTGCGAACAGTGTGATGCTCAGTGGTTTGAGTGGTAGCATCCTTCATGCCGGGTTTTTCAACATATGAAATGAGCGTTGCAGCTGACTGAAGCGCAGGAACGTTGGTTTCGTGTTCAGTTTTGTTTCTCATTTGCCATACTTCACGAATAACCTTATACTCTTCTATTTTTAACAAGCAATATGAACACACTACGGATGCGTGATCCTGTTCATAAGTAATGGTGATGCCGGACAGTATGTATATAGTTTCCAGATGCTTTTCCGTTAGCTCGATTCCACCACGTAGATTGTATATAGGCGAACATACATGGTCCGGACTATCACATAAACGGCATCTAAGGGTTGGCAACAAGTCATCCGGCAAAATGATGATCTCTGATTTGACTATAGTTTCTTGAAGCCAAGAATACGTTGCTTCTGTTGGTTCTTCCACAGGATTTTTCCCGAATTGTTCTGCCAGTGTTGTGGTTTCTGAATTGGTTCCATTCATGCTGCTCTTTGTCATGGTTTATTTGTGTTGATTCCTTTCCGGTTTGCTTATGATACTGTATGAATAAAAAAAGACGATGCTTATAATGAAGTATGTTTTGTGTTACTATCTTTGGTGTTACTTACGGCCGACTGCTTACTTAAAATTGATTTACAAAAGGCGCAATATTTACACAATATATACAGTGCACTTTCCTTCATTCTGTTTGTTTTCTTGCAGTATGGTTGGTAGTTTTCTTTTTTGTTAAAACGTTAACAGTCCGACAGTTCGCCTAAGGTTTATGCAATAGTTAGAAACACAACTGGGAATCAACGAAACGGAACTCGACATTCGGGTTTTACATAACTCAAAATATATTATGTGTATAATATATGTAATTATATGTGTATAATGCGCATTTTTATCATTTTTCCAAGCATAAATAAAATAACCCTTGCGTGACTGTCGCAAGCCGTTCAAATGCATGCAAGAAAACTGTTGCGAGCGTAACATTTTCAAGAGATTTGTTTACATCGTTGCTGTCAGTCTGAAAACCGAGCAAATGGGACGAAGTGTGAATCAAAACACAAACACACGGTGAGGTCTCTACGCGGTGTAATCTGGCTATGAAATCGAATATTCATACGTTGGATCGTCTTAAAAGTGAATTAAGTATTCTCCAAAGCTTTAAAGAATCCAGGGAATGTGCTATGGCGTTGTGTTTTTAACGTGATAGACAGTTTGCAGATATTTTACGAACGAAATTGAGTGATTGTTGGTGGATAACGAATTCATTGGTTGAAAAGCTCACCAATTTCGCAATCCGCAATTGTAGTTTTGAAAGAAATTGCCATCAAAAGGAATAGAATTGAGTGAACGACGAGTCGATTCGTTATGGCAAAGATGCAAGAAAACTGGCGCGACGCTATTGCGGACAGACTTCGGGAACGAAATAAAAATGAATCGGCTCGGTTTGCTGATATTATACATTACAGTAAGTGTCCTTGTGGAACCGGTTCACTGACACAGAAGAGAGCGATAAATTAGATTATGTGTGCGTAGTAATACATCCTGTACCGAGTGCAATATGCGCGCTCATCGGTCATACTTTCTTCGGTTACCTCTTTCACTGGGAAAGTGAAAAGAGAAAGTGACTTTTGTAACGCATTTCGGATGAAGTTTTGCATCACAGAGCAACCATATGGTGCTAAAGGTTGTTGATTTTTTTGTTTCACACTATTTTTTCTGATATTGCAGATAATCGTTTATTCGATACGGCAGCTAAACTGCGGCAGGAAAATTTGGATTTGAAAATTGATAAAAAAATTCGGGACAGTGTAAATGTTACCGGCGCGGGTGGTAGTAGCACTGGGTTCGCGACGGATGTAGCAGCCATAACGAACGCCCAAATTCAATCGCTTGAAAAGAAGGTGCTTGCCCAACAGGAAGAGCTAACAGAACTCCATAAACGCAAGGGCGAACATTCGCAAATGGTGATAAACCTTAACCAGAAGCTGTCCGATCTGCAGCGGCTGCTGATCGAGAAAGAGCGGGTACTGGCAGAGAAGACGGCACTGAGCATTTCGTTGAAAGAAGAGCTAGACGAACTGAAAGCCTCACACGTTACAATAAAGGATGAATCGCTAGCTTCGCAGTTGCGCGCTAATGCGGCCGAAGACAAGCTGCGCGCTGTGCAGGATGAGAACACGAAACTGCTCAACCTGCTAATGGAATATAAATCGCGCGATGCCGAGATTATGAACAAGGAGAATGATAAGTTTGTTAAGGAGAAAAAGGCTCGCATAGAAAGTGAACTGGAACGGGCAATACGCGACATACCGGGTCCTTCGTCACTCGGACCTGATCTGGATCGGTTCGATGTAGACGGATTGCCGGAAGGTGTGGAGTTTAAGTTTGATGCTCACGACGGTGAGGTCAATGCGGTACGCTGGAGTCCGATCGAGCGTATCGTAGCCACCGGTGGTGCTGACCGAAAGGTTAAACTGTGGGACGTGGGAAAAGGTAACAGAACATTTTAATCCGAAGCACAGCCGCCAGCAGAAATTAATCGTAAATTTTTCCCATTTAAGGTATTTGTGAACAGCGCGGTGTGCTTGTGGGCAGTAATCAAGGCATCAATTCGGTTGAATTTGATACTACCGGGTCAATGATATTGGCCGCTTCTAATGATTCAGCCAGCCGTATGTGGTCAGTGGTGGATCATCGGTTAAGGGTGAGTGAAAATTATGATATTACTCTCTTTACGATTATCAGACATTTATTATTATATTTAGAAAGTACACGGTTGTGTTTATTTTTTAAATTTATTCACTTTATTAAAATAATGTTTCACATTACAGTAACGTTTTCCTATTTATCGCTGTAAACCGATGTTGGTTGGTTGAGCCACTGCTACTAATCGCTGTTGTTCTGCGCTGTAGTGTCTAGCGAATACATAGAAAACATATGCATATGTATTGTATGTAGTACTATTGCGTTGAGACACGCTTTTGCAATTCCTTCCTCAAGGGATTGCTGTGCGTGGCAGTTCGGTTAGATTTTGTTTTATTTTTTTTTTTGTAACGTTTTGTATCTTTTCTGATACTCTCACATTCGTTCCTTCCATATACTACCCTAAGGTTGTTTTGCGCAATTAAGTTAATGTTAATTTGATTTCATTACATTTAAATTAAGTTAAATTATCATTTACTTTTTTGACTTTTATGCGGTGTGTGTCTGTGTTTCATTTTTTGTTATTTTTTTATCATTTTTCATTTCACTTACATCTTGGCTTCCTCAACTTGATTCGTAAAGCGCGATTAGAAGTTGTGTTTACTGGAGCTGTGAATGCTAATGGGTTTTGTCAATACCGGTGAACAAGCTACTAGTAGCTGTGTCGAGACGAAATAACAATGCACTTTAAAATATTAAAAGAAACACTGGATGAAGAATATGTTTGCTGTAGTACCAGTAATGTCTGAGCTGATTTATCTTCGCTTGAAAAAAAATAATGTCGACATCATTTGCTAATTGCGTCCTTTGCTACTAACTATTGTTATGTATCTCTTACTGTGGCTAAGGTTAGTTAGTTTGCGAATGTGAAATGCCATCGCGTGTAGCGACAGTTTTATGCGAAGGTAATGCAGAAGACCAACCATTGACGGTATTGATCTTCTTGTTTGTCGTTGCCAGAGGGAGTTTTGGGGAAATGAGAAAAAAGTGGCGCACTTTAGCGTCTGGCGTACTGAGTATGGTTTGTGTTCATTTTATATTGCGAAGCAAACAGCGCTCATGCAAGATGCTCTCCGACGCCAAAGCTCCATGGGTGTCACATGCTCAAATGCGGTGTGCTTCAAAGAGCTAGTAAAAGTTATAGTTTATTGAGTAAAAATAAATTATGATAAATGCTTAAAATTAAGGCCGCACATTTCACTGGCTGACAAGTTGCATGGGACGAGGCCATTTTTAAAGCGGACTCCACCGGGCATTGTTCCCACAATGGGTGTCCAAATCTTCAATTGGATCCATCCTGCAATGCACAACTCAAATAAAAGCGTCTGTTACGGTTTCATTTCAATTGTTCATTGCGCTTGGATCGCTCGGTCCCAAACCACTCGCACACGTTCATAAAAAAACAAAAAAAAAAAACGTCCGCCGGCCTGAGCGTGGCCTTAAAGTCCGGAGAAAAGGACAAATGGATATACAATGCTACAGATTGGTCGATGTTTCCCTTATACCCTGCTTATACCACGGCCGCTACGGTCGCATTCGGGAAGGTTTAAATGTGGGATGGGATTGTTTCCTATCTTTAAACTACTTTGCTTCGCCCTTTGCTAGGTGAATTTTGTCTTTGTTTCTTTTTTTTTGTCACTATTTAGTCGAAACAGTTACTACTAATGCTAATACACGCACACACTCTTCATCACCCGTACGCTTGTGCAGTTGGGAAGGCTGCACAACCGTATGGCAATGCACTCATTCATCCTATCGGTCAGTCACGCATATCAGTCTCACAAACGGAAGAAGCTTTTTTGCGTTTAATTCGTAATGCCTATCACAATTACGCGTTCACCCTCGTCGCACACACAGTTCCTACCAACCCCTCCCTTATAATGTTTCGTTTCCCTTTTGCTGTGAAAGAGATGCCACTTTTTCTAATTCGATTTTAGTAAACACTCAATTGTCCTTCTGTTTTATATTCTAGTCGTCCTTTTCTCCAATAAGATTTAATTCATCGATTGTATGATCGCTTCATGAAGATGGTGATAAAATGATATTTGATTGGGTGTATGATTTGTTGATTGTTTTTTCTTCTTCTAAATGTGATTATGAGTTATTCATTCGCTTCTTTTATAAAAGACTCCATCACTAGAGGCACTTTCTTCGTTTTTTTTTGTAATCGTTCTAGAAAATAATAATTGCGCACATCCAAAAAAAGAAATGAGTAAATTTTTCCGTATATCCACCACGCGATATGGAGCAACGGGCACGTTAGTGATGGGTGAGCTTTGATCCTCGGGACAAAAGATACCACCCGTCGTTTTGGCGATAAAGTTGCGTTTCCTGATAGTAGTAGTATTTCGCATTATGTACAAATAGTGCTAATGCTACTTCCACCATGAACAACAATCCTATCGATGTGAATCGTTTATGAACAATGTTTTGTATTAGTTCCGTAACGTTCACAGTACAAAACTGTATTTGTTTTTGTTAGTGGATGAGTGTGTCTGAGTTTTGTTTGTTGTTGGTTACGTGGAAAGTCTTTTGTCATCTAAATCTGTTCCGGCGCAAATTTGGTGGGGATGTGGTCAGCATTGGAGTGGTGCGATTTAAAAGTGCCTGCCGGCGTAACCACTGTCATACAGTTTGCACATTGAATCCGCTCGGCTACCGGTCAGCGTTGGGGTCGGTACAACCGACGAACCCATTGAGGCATTCTCGAACTGACGCTGCTTTCGGCGACGTTGCCACAGATAAGTCCAAATGGCAATCACTGCCAGCTGGCCGAGCAGGAACACGGCACCAGCAACGATAAGACCTGGCGGAACGGAACAACCGATTACATACGATCCTTCTAAAGGTATGGGCGATCGTGTACTTACCTAATCCATTGACACAGATTCCTTGTCCATCGTTGGCCACGAACACGGTTTCACTGCTGCTTAGTTTTGGCTTGGCACCCTGCTGCTTTTCGAACCCGAACTTGTCGGTAATCTGGATCGATTGCACCAGCAGCATATCGTCCTGCGGGGCCTGGCGTGTGGTTTCTCGGCGATGGCGTACCGCCGCATCCATCAGTGCACTCATCGTAGCGTTAACCGATCGGCGCTTGCGTCCATACGACACCATCGAGCGCAGCTCCCCGCCGAAGTCGTCCTGGTCGCACTGTACCGGTTCGCAGGTCGGCATGCACGGTGTGACGAGCGCCCGGAACTGTACCATCTCCGACGAGGGGAACTTGAACGCATCGAAGTGCGAGAGCAGGATCTTGCCAGAGTTGACGCTCTTGTAGATTGGTCCCATGATGAAGTGATCCGTCGGACAACCGCGGGCATCGATGAGCGTAATTTCGCTGCTGTCCACACCGTCCATCGCGACCAGTTCGCGGACAAAGATTTCGTACGGTGACTGCGGGTCCAGGATCTCGAAGCGCAGCGCCAGGGGATCGCCAACTTCGGCCGTGCGCATCATTTCGCTGCCGTCGCGCGTGGTAATCTTCATCACTACGTTGGGCGAATCCACGACCACCTCTTCCGACAGGGCCGGTTCAATGTCACCCGTAACATCCAGATCGACGTCGTTCGAGACGGTCTTGTTGGTCAGATCGTACTGGCAGGTGACGGCCAGCCCCAGATCGGAGGACGTCACGATGGTGTCGTGATGCTGGATGACCACATCGTTCAGGTAGCGCCCCAAACCGTTCTGGCGCACGTTACAGTCGATGTCCTGGTAGCCCATGCGCAGTTCAAACTCTAGCGAGTTCTTCACATCAACCGAGCACGAGTTCGGCGATCCCTTGGCGTACACCTTGCCGTCGAACAGTTTGGAGGTGCGAATCTTGGCAATCATATCGCCGGCACGGCATTCGATCGAAACGTTGTAGCACGAGGATAGCTCGTAGGTGGCAGCTTCCGGCACGTCCAGATAGGGATCCTGAATGTCGGACAGCGTGGCACGGCTGTGATGGGACAGCCGGCACACCATATCGCCGGTATCACCGTAGTCGTACGAGTGGCAACGGTAGGGCGAGCTGAGGCAGAGCTCACGGCACTCGTCCACGCTGGCCACGTCCTGGTACACGGAGTCGACCGTCTTTAAGATGCGTCCGGATAGGCGCTTGAACTCGCACAGCTTGGTCGGTTCTTCGGCGCAGTTGTTCTCCAGGTAGTCGGCACCGTCATTCGTTTGGAAGGCGGAGGATCCGGCCAGCGTGATACGGTCCATGTCGGACAGCTCGCAAGTCATCGTGGTCTGGTAGAAGTTGGCCGAGCTAGAGAGCGAAAAAAAAAAATGATACGAGAAGACAACCAAATGCATGAGTATGAATGTTTAGCGGATCGATTCGGTCATTATGTTTTCATTTATGTTATATAGAATATTTGGAATTGCCGCATGGCATGGCAGGCATGCAACAGTTTTGCAACTAGCTGGTCCGCTTTTAGCAATCCGGAACGGTACCGCTAGCAATATGAGAGCCGTGATAGTGATCTGGGGCTAGTAGGGGCCGCACAAAGCAGAACACTCGACACATCGTGCACTGACATTCCACCGCACCGCACCAACTGGGTTCACCGTTACATGAGTTTGTCATATTCAAATCAGTAAAATTTAATCTCGACACCGATTGCCTTCCGTTTGCATACGTTGCCCTATATTGTGCGCAGCAAACAACCGGTGCAAAGGGACCATGGCTTTAACGATCCTAACGGGTATTGAATTCTAGTGCAGTCGTCGGTATGGTGAAGCAAAAGACCAGACACGTTAGCGCAACAGTCTTTGGCTTGCGAAGGACCAGGTCTCATCTGCCCAGTGTCGCGGCGTCCAGTGTGTGGTAGTAATTATAATAATTGATCAATTTCCATCGATAAGCGGATCGGAGCCTACCTACACACAGGACCTCGTGCCAGGGTTCGTCTGTCTTGTTTACAGGGAAGCAAATATGTTTCCGGGTATGATCGCTTGCCACCGATTACCACCGGCCAGGCAGCATCATGCAAAGATTGCAATAACAAATACAGCCCGTGACGTGCGCGATGCTGTGACTGCCGGACTGATGGGCTAAGAGTAAAAGTTGGTGACCCATAACCGGAAGGTGATCGGGGTAAATTGGAGCGAAACAAATTGAACAGTACGGGCGGCGCGGCAAGTATGTCGCGCCCTCACCCACCCATCCATTGTGCGGTCGCGAATGCAAAGCAAACAACCGACTCGGTGACCCAACGCCGTTGTCTGCGGTTTTTTTTGTGCGATGCTTTCCATTTCACGGGTTGACCCTTTCTCCACTTTTACGCTTTTGCATTTCGCTTAACCGCATCGCAATCCGTTCAGATTGCTATCTTCCCTCTGTCTACGCGGTTCATGCCTGGATTTGTGCGGTTACCACGTTGGGGTGGTTATGTTGATATGGTTCAACATTCAACGGCCAAAACGCGTCGCGGTGTGATTGTTACAGATGAGTTTCAGTTCGTCTAATGGAGTCATTCCCCTCCGAGAGACGTCGATAAATCGAAACGATACGAAAACGAGGCACGTTCTTAACGTTACGTGAAGTTGTAATTTTTCTTCTTCGATAAAACGTATTGTTAATTTATTCTTTTGCGATAAAGGCGGCATCTTCTTCGCGATGAAGCGAGGACGGGGGGGCCAAAACGAATACATGTGTGTAATCAAACCGGTGGCATCGAAAAGTTGGCTGAACAGTTGCAGGGGTTATAAAATGATTCAACCGCCAAAAATCCTTTACCGGTGTTTTGTGGAATGATTTTTTGGGATTTCGTGATAAAAATGACCCGGAAAAACGAGTTTTTTTTAAAGAAGCAGTAATGGTTTCTTCATTCGCAGTTTTTTTTTTGAGGTTTTTGCTATTCTTATTCAATGGGCAGTCGGTGTTGAAGTGGTTCACATGGTATACAGCAGGGGTCGGCACACCTTTTACTGATAGGGTCGGATAATAAAAGTAGAGCTCACTTTGAAGCTGCGGGCCCGAGAAAACCAATGAGGTTTTAGACAAATGAAGTAGGTGCAACGATTGAACTAAGAAATGTTACAATTTTTTATTTTTATGTTATGTTATTTTTGTTCAAATGTTACATGACTCAAAATAATTAGAATATCTGCGGAATGTAAATAAAACGTTGCTTTCTAATCGGATTTTGACAAAAATCCTGTAATGTTATCGAGATTTCTATTTTTGCGTGGCACGACTCTTAAACACAACTGCCCACGTTACCACGATCGTTCTGGACTTCGCGTTGAGGCAACTTTGGTAAACTATCAGAGCGACCAAAAATTAATTGGTTGATAAAAGATGATCAAAGAAATTTTGTTGAAAAACGTAGACAAATATGAAAAACAGTTGATATCAATAATGAAGGACATTTATGCATTGTTACTGTCATGGTGAAGAGATCTTGTGTTGTTTTTTTCAAATTTTCAACTGAGCCGGATAAAATCATTTGCCGACCCCTGGTATACAGAATGTTAATTGAAAACAAAACAGAAAACAAACGAAGTTGAAAGGAACGATTTTGAGATGAAAATAAAACCACAATCCTTACCGAGATGTGCGTTTGAGTGTAAGTGGTAAAGGGGAAATCGCGAAATCGGCCTCCCATCGAAAGGTCATTGATCAATCGCGCAACCTCCCCCCTTGTACACTGATCTAGTGGCGTGTGATCGCACGCAGTGGCGCGCGTTCGTTTGCCGATCGAAACCCTACGGTGCCATTTAGTGCTTGTTTCGTGTGAGCTATTTCCGTCGACCACGTTCCAAACTGTGGCCCCTGATAAGCGCTCTTGATTTGTTTAATTTACTATCCATTTTTCAGGCTCACAGACGGCTCTCATCTATCCTGCCAACAGGTAGCGGTGTTGCGTAAAACGGACCGTCCCCATAGTCAGCGTGTTATGTTTGCGCAAGCGACAGTGCGGACAGCGGATTGTGTGAAAAGAAATGGAAATACACATAAAACTTCTCATTCGCGTTCACTCTGCCTCGGTGGAGGGTGTTTGAAGGCGGTGGGGCACAAAACCCAGGCACGCAATTCGTGGTTTCTGCCATGATTGGTTTGGGTGCTTGATCGACCATCCGCGACCGGTGTGGACCGGAGAAAGAAAGATAGGTCATCGAACCGGAACGTCCTTGAGAGGGAAAGGGCGGTGTAAGCATAGCCTCAGCAGCAATGATGGTTAGGAGTGCGAGAAACAATAATAATGACACTTATGCTCGGCCACAGTGGAACGCCCCGTGTGTAAATTGAGCTGTTTTGGTGGTGCCGGTAGCCCAACGGGCAAAAGGCTGATGACATTCGTACCGGCTGTGTACCGTACAAGATCGGTGCCGTTCCGGTGGTTTGCGTTTGATGATTGATTACAGCGACAAACCCCGCACGGCGGTGCGTGGCGTAGATCGGACAAGCAAGCCAAAATCCCGAACGCAGACTGATGGACCTTTATCGACAGCCCGGACAGGTCGGCTGCCTGCAAAAAAGCAACACGCGGCTGGGAATAGATGGATCGATCGATAGAACCGTTCTGACACGGTGCTATTCATTCGCTTCAGGATTGCTCACTGTGCGGGGTGATGTGAGCATTCAGCAAACGATTTGTTCGCTGTCATGTAACACAAGGATTACCATTCGGAGGCGCATCGTTCTGTTGCTGATCGCAATAATTGGCGATCATTAGAGTCGTCGCCCAGTTGTCGCATGGTTGCTGTCTCACGAGTCTCTAATCCTCCCTCTACCATTGGGTTGTTCAGGCTGGAGATCACCTCGCCGCATCGCTTGACTTGCTTTAAAAAAAGGAGGTGGTCAACGATTCCGATTCCGCCTTGACGCGGTGCCCTCTAAAGCAGCGTGGAATGCTTGTTCTGCAATAGTTTTAACAAGCGCATGGTGCTTTATTAAATCAAAATGGCTTTGCATGGGCGTTATGCAAGACCCCTCGGTCGACGGCAAAGCAAGCAAAAAGGGATATGGTACACGCGGGAAAAACTTGGGGCAGATTCTCTACATGCCCCGGTCTGCTTGCACACAAAACCCCCGTGGAACGATGGGGTTTGCGATAGGCAATAATAATAGGTTCGCAGTACATCCGGGGATAGATATTTTTTTTTACTTGTTATTACTTTTATCTTCGACTTCCATTATTTGCTCCTCATGTGAGCGCGGTACCAAATCGAGCATAGTGCAAACACAAATACACACCCTTCGCTTCCATTGCTTGCGCGCTTGTTTCATAAGCGCATTGACAAGCGGAAGGGTTTGCTTAAAAAGGGTTTCAGCCAAAGTTGCATTTCCACAATGGACCCGCTAGCAAGCTCCAAATTGGAAAAGCCGCCAACCAGCCGGGGTTGGGAGAGATTCTTATCAGTGAAAGAAGTTGAGCAACCTCCGGCGTGGAGTTCTGGTGGCGTGGGGCTGCAGGGGATAAAATATAAAATATGTACGGTTGTGGTTGGGTACAAAGTGCGCTTAATGGTCTCTTCAACCCTTGTTTGCTAACAATTGTGGCGAAAGATGTCCTCCTATCGTGCCAATATTTTTTCCCCCCCGTTTCTCTACTGCTTCGTTCAAACATTCTGCTTGTGCAGCACCATCTCTTCCCGAGCTGGCGAGACTGGCCAACTCCCAATCTCCAAACCCTTCTGTAGCGTTAGTCGTTTCCGGCTCGGGCACATAACATGGTGGTGGGTTCGTTTGCCCCGTTCTCTGCCCTGTGCTCTAGAGGTCGTGGTTCAAATAGTAATTGTTTCCCTGCTGCTATCGTCTAACAATAATGATATAGTACGAGCTTCCCAGCTGCTTCTAGCATCCTTCTTCGGCCAAACTCCACAATACACACACTCCCCGTATTGTTGTTACTAAAAGCGGAAGGTGATGGACCTGTGCGGCCCATGTTCAGAACCGCGGCGTTGTGGAGCGGCATTCTGAAAAAGGGCGTGTTGCGCCTGGTTTCGTTCGCGATCGAATTCGAACACGACTAGATTTTGCGCAAGGTGTGCGCGACTAGACCATGATGCGGTCAGCACCGACCGAAAGCCGAAGGGAAGAATATAATTAACAGGTTGTTATGGATTCCTTTTGAAGATGGTTTAATGCTCGACAGGAACGCTAAGCTGAAGCACCGCCGAGCATTGGTGCACAGAATCGGATCGGCGTACAATTACGATACTGGCTCACCGGCTGGCCGGGCACACCCGTCGGACGTTTGGAGGGCCGTTTGGCCCTCTGGTGTGTATATGCGCGTGGTGTCCGCGCATCGTGTGTTCCTTTGGTGTGTGTGTGTGTGATCCATTTTGTGCTAATAAGACAAGCTTCATCACCCTTCGAGCGGATGAAGAATGAATCGGTACAGGTTGTTCACTCTTTCCTTCTCTCTCTCTCTATCACTCTCTCAAACACACACACTTTATTGGGGGGGATAATCCTGCAGTGGTAAGCACGTAGCGGGCGGAACGTTTCGGAGTGTCCTAACCGTAACTTCTGCTTGCGCGTGCCGTGTACGATCTCGTCGAATGATTGGGGAGTAATTGGAATGTCAGTGGAAAATCGCGCACAGGGCTCGCCCCACATGCCAACACGACAGGCCATCCTTCCCTTGGCCGGTACGGTTCGGATCCGCCGTCGTGGAGAGGGTAGACGGTACAGACAAGATCTACTAACTGCTTGATGGTTATCACCGCACCACACCGTCATGTCGCCGATCTAACAATGGTGCAACGTGCACGTAACGGGAATGGGAGACAAGGAGAGCTTGGTGCAGAAGTCACATCATGCCGGTGACCTTAAGCGCAATCCTCCACACACACACACAGGTGAAGAGAGCGGGCTGCAAGTTTAATCTGCCGGAATCGATCTTTTCCGAACGCCTGCTACGTGCTACGTGGAGATCAACAAACCGCAACGGCGTATCGTAGCTGCCATGCTCTAATCCGTGTACCATAATTTACCACCGTGCTTAGCTGAATGGTTGCAAGTTAATTGCGCATGAGTCTTCTGCCTGCCAGCAACAACGAGCCCACAAGCCTGTGGGCAGGGATTTATGGAAAATGTCACTCGCATCGTTAAGCTACACGTGCGGAGATTTGGAGTTGAGTTGTCTAAAGTTGAGTTCGGATCTTACACCAATCTACTCGCGTGTGTTCTAGCTGTTTTTACTAACTTCGCAAAAAGTGTAACGGTAAGCAAGATTAATTGCTCGAAGCACAGTTTTACACAATGTTTCCATTAACACTGGGAGACGTAATTAATTCACCTTGTCAAAAGAAAATTATGTGCGCAAAGTTTTGCCATCGTGTGGAACGCCCGCCGGGCGGCCAATGTGTGGTCGCAACCAAAAAAAAAAAAAAAGAGGTCAAAATTCACATTTGCTCGAATTTGGCTATGTGTTATCGTGCTTTTCGCGGAATTTGTTACTCGCAAACATATCGAATGAAAACAATTTAGATAAGATCGTCGTCCCGACATGCGTGAACAAAACAAAACAAAAACAAAGGGATAAAGCAGAAGAAACGTGTTGACAAGCGTAAATAGCGCACCGAGCGGGGAGTAGTACAATGGTGACATGTGGTTATCGCCCCCCCCCCCCAGCCGTAGGGAAAACTGAAACCCTTTTATTTGCAATTTAATGTCTGCTAGTCGGCACTGTAAGTAGACACATTTGGGCGACACTATAAATCACTTTGCACGACGGGTGAATACGGCGCGTTGCAGGTTGCTCTGCTGGGCGCGCAGGTGTAATAGCTCGGTATGGACAGACGCGTAGAGCGTTAATTATCTCTTCAACGCAAAAAGAAAAGGCGGCAGCATCAGTTGGGCCGCCCAAGTCTCCTCTTGCGCTATCGGGGTTTTTAGCATTCGCCTACTTTGTTTGCACAGGATTTGAGTCTTTCTGTTTCATTAACCAGTGGACCAACACGCGGACGCCCGTTCCCGATGGTGATGCGGATTAGTTCAGTAAAGGAGTAATTAATTTGCCACTATCTCAGGTACACGGATCATTAGCAAGTGTATTTTGTTTTATTTCTGTAAAGACGCGCGTTTAGACTCGTGCCGAGTTTTATTTTGTTGCTCCAGTGGGAATGATTGCGGGGATTCATCCAAGCGGCTTGGTAAGATTCCGACGAGCTCTAGCCAGAAATACCAAACAAAGCTGTGGCTGTAAGGGCTGTGTAGGGACAACGGGGTTTGGACTAATGCCGTAGTGGGACACTTAGTTAGAAACGCCTCCCGGGCATATGCTACCAAGCAGTAGCCATGAAGCATAAAACAGTAACACAGCATAAATAATGCATAATTGTAATTGAGTAATCAAAAGCCTTTCCGTGCCGCCTCGGTCAAGCAATGGGATCGAGGTTGGTTACACATGCCTCACATTTTCAGCTGCCTGCCATTCGAGGTGCGGATGAATGGATACCGGGTGTGCTAGTGCTAGTGCCCGTAATTGGGTCAATCGAAAATGATGTTGAGTTTTCTACGCCACGGAGCAGAAATGTGCTAACGGGGTACCATCGCTACGAGATGATGTGTTGCTCTCCCGTCCATCGCACTATCGATGGCGGTTGCACCTCCTGCGATCCCCCACAGCTGGGTAGCCAATTTCATTAACACCTTCTCTTTCCGCGCGAAACGCGCATACAAAGCGGCGGCGTGTATGCATGGGATTGAGGGTTGCTTTTTTTTTCTTTCTTATTTTCCCGTTGGCACACCGGGACGTAGCAGTACCGGTGCACACCCTTCGCTTTGCTCTCCTTAGGCTCGCGAAGCGTCGTACGATCGAGCCACAGGCCCAACGAGGGCGCAAAGAGGCAGGATGATGTTTGGCATTCGGAGGCTGGGCTCGATGTTTCCCATTCCCTTCCGAGGCCACCGACGTTACAGTTAGCGCGATGAGCTGATTCTGGAGATGTAGTGCATATGGATGGAACCAGTTACAAGGTCGTAACGCGGACACACCTGGCATCTGGGTGGGGTGGTGGGGAAATTTGTTGTTAGTCATATCGCGGCAGATCACGCCGAGTTCCGTTAAGGCATTGGACGAAACTTTACCACCGGAACACCAAAAATCGTAACGGACGATTAGGTTATGTAGTGTAGAAATGTGTTTCACTGAGCGTGGAATGTAAATAACAGGTGGGCTGATAATTGTTTGGCCTTAGACAGTAAAACATTTTTTTTGCAAAATTATTTTTTGTATTCAACATACGTCCCTTCAAGGGTGGTTCACCGATTACAGCCGGTTTTCAATTTTTGGTTACTTTACATTTGTAAAGTAAAAAATGCTGTTACTTTTGTAATAGCATTTGTCATTTGCCTTTAAAAAGGCCTTCGGCGATCACCTCTTCATCCGACGAAAATTTCTTCCCTCCGAGCATCCTTTTGCGATCTTAGAAATGAATTCTTTTTTTTTCTTCAAATGTGGGCGTTTTTTGGCGGCCATTTCGTCCTCCAAACGCTCCAATAACTTGATATAGTAGTTGCTGTTAATGGTCTTTTCTTTCTCAAGATGACGATTATTTCTTGCGAATCCCAAAAACCTTACGCCATAATCTTGCCAACTGATGCCGTTACGCTTGGAGCAGGTTCATCGCGTGCAGTCCACTCGGATGACTGTCTATTGGACTTTGAAGTGACATGGAGAAGCCAAGACTCATCCATGGTAACATATTGGCGCAAAAACTCGAATTTATTTCGCTTAAACAGCTCCAAACTCTGCTCCGAATCATCAACTCGTCGTTGTTTTTGGTCAAATGTGAGCAAACGAGCTGCACAGAGCTTTCTCATATCCAAATACTCGTGAACGATATGTCCAACACGTTCCTTAGACATCTTTAGGGTGTCAGCTATCTCGATCAGCTTCACATTATGGGTGCTCTTAATAATGTTGTGATTTCTTTTAATGTTTTCTTCTGTAACCACCTCTTTTGGGCTTCCACTGTGTTCACCGTCCTCAGGGATCATTTCACCACGTTTTAATTTAGCATACCAATATTAGATGGTTGATTTTTGTAGAGCAGTGTCCAAAAACTCTTCATCAAGCCAATTTTTGGTTTCGACTGTATTTTTCCCCTTCAAAAAGCAATACTTTATCATCACGCGAAATTCCTTCTTTTCCATGATTACTCAAAGCACAAAAGTTGCGTCACACAAAATGCTTCAGCCTACTAAGTTTTTGTCCGAGTACTGTCAAATTTGGACAGAATTTATTTGAAGGTTGGTACAAACGAAATATGATATGGATATAAGTCTTCTAGCGCGATATATGTGTTGGGCCAAGTGTTTTGCCTCGATATTACACTCCGATGAATGTAATTTCACTCATGTGCCAAAGGCTCTCCATTTGGCAAAACCGATCCGGAATAATCGTTAATTTGATGCTCTGTTTACCGATAAAAGAAGACCTATTGTGCCAAAGGTTCAGAACCCATCGTTTAACGTTCCAGAATGACCGGTCAGACCACTGCCGGGGTAAGGTGAGGTGCTATCACATTTCCCGTATGCTAATGAGACCATTCCGAAAGACGTTCATTGGAATAAATCCTTCAATTTTCAACGCAAACAGCATAGTTGAGCGTAGCGGGAAGTGCATCGGTGCACACCTACCCCGCGATCAGTCGATCCGTTTCGCGACATGCCGTCGATTGTGTATCGCGGGAACGGAAGCACCCAAAACCCCCACAACACGCCGTACGTTCAACAATAGATTGATGGAAGTGGAGGGACATATTAAGCAGGCTTTAGTAGCTTGTCCCGCGGGGCGGCGAAACCCTTTAAGACGGGTCCGGTTTCTACGTCTACGATTGTCCTGTCCTGCCCGTCCTGTGTCCCGTCCCCTGCCAGCATGGGGATCGATCAATCGCGATATCACATGACAGAGGGACATGATTTATGTTTGGCAAGGAGAGTTCTGGATTCCCGGTGACGTGCATCGGCTTCTTTTCTAACCTCTGCTTTCTACGCGGGGTGCTGCTACTGTGTGACGGCTGTAGGCTACGGGCGATCATTAACGAACAATTTTCGCTCCTGTGGAAAATAAATCGGGGACCCAAAGTGTAACCAGTTGGCTGTGTGAAGATACGAAGGACCGATCGGCCATGGGGTTCGAATCGAAGCAGTGTGGGTCGCTTAGTCAATACGTGACCAGAAAGCGATTGCTACACGGTCACGCAATTTGGCGCCAACCGCACAGAGCGATCGCCGTAGGTGGTAAAAAGATACTCCTATTTTTTGCTTTGTTTTGTTTTGCAGATATTTTGCTGCCACCGATGGGGTGGGGACGGTGAGCGCTCATTGTAGGTGAAGAGATATGAAATTTAAAAAAAGAAAGAAATAAGAGAAATAGCATCTCAAACGTTCTTTTACCGTTGTTGACAACCGTTTGACTAGCGTTGAAAACGGACAAAACAAAAACACACACCCAGGGGGCTGGAGGACTGGCTGTACAAGTACGATCCAAACAATGTGTGGCTTGCGCGCGGAAAAGGGATTGACAGTTTATCTTTTGCCGCCGCGCAAGCGATTCTTGCAGCGGTTGTAGCAAATAATATGACAGCTCCGGGTATGATGATAGCATTCGACACTCGTGCAGCTCTCACTCACATTGCATGCGGTCCCCCTAGATCAGAGAATGTCAGCCGCCACAGCCGGAGGATCCCCGCTGGTACGCGCTGGAAAAACGGATTGTACGAGTGTGGCCACTGGGAACGGGAGCACACTATCGATACCAGAAACGTGCTAACACGCGAAACATCTAGGCGTTTTGCTAAAACAAAACCTGAAAGTAGAGTTCCAAGTCAAGCAGGGTTTATGCTTTCTAGCCTGCAACCGCCTCCAACACTCGCGGGAAATTCTCACTCAATACGCTCCCATCTGATGAATTTTCCACCCATGGGCATCCGTTTTAATTGGACTTTCTACGGTCAAACTCTCCCGCTAGAAGACACGCGGTGGACACTTTGGACGGCGGAATCTAACCTCTAGTGCAAAGGATCGCAGCACGGGGGAGAGTCGCTGCGACAGATCGGCATCGTGAAGATCGTCCCATGATCGCGTGTGCACGATGCGGTTAAATTAATTAGACTTTCTCCTTCCCTTATCCCGTGATGTACTCTGGACGAGGGGGAGGCTACCTTATCGCTTCGTCATCAGTCGTACGGGTTGGGTCCACTGCGGTGGATTTTTTTGTTGCTGTTTAAATCATCGCACCGCATGAGCATGAGTACAATTATGTGGTTCGCCTCTGAAGATGATATTTAAAATTGGTCGGATGAGGCACACATGCCATGATCACCAGAATGAGAGTTGCTGACCCAAAAATATTAAGGTGTATGATCGTGGTGGCTTCGTTGGGGTTTAATAGAGGTGGCGCCGTCTTGAGAAATAAATAAAATCTCGTCTAGAATTTTTCGCACAGCCTTTGTGCATCCCCGGCGCTGCTGTTTGAAGTGAAATGAAACGATTGCACACGATGAAACGCACTGTGGTTGCGATCGAGAGTCGATCTTCTGCTTTTGCTCTGCCCGAAGGTAGACACAATGCTAGTACTAAAGCACTATTTTTTTCTGGGTGTGTGTGCGGAGTTGTTATTTTGTTGCCTGCCCATTGGATAGTAATTAGAACCGTGAACGGGCGACCAAGCGAACGGTACATTTTACGGAACTTTGGCGCGTCTCTTTGGTCTCTCTGTTGTAGGGTCGCGGCACAAGTAGATAGGATAATTAATTTTCTGCCAATTAATAAACACACACTAATTTCATATTATTTAGCGCTCGCGCGCGCACACGCTTGAGCCCATTTTTTACCGGGCCCACCCGAGAATAGAAGACCGGGTCCCGGGTGTCGTCCGAGCGGTTGCTTGCTGGTCCCGCGATATCTCGTGGGAGACTTTCAATGGGCGTGTGTGTGTGTGTGTGTGTGAGCCCCACAGTGTGTACTAGAATTAATTATGGAACGTTGTTGCAGGAATGGCACGTCTATTGTCCATGGACATCACTGGAACCTTCTGGCGAACGAGGGATGAAGGGTGCGGCGGTCCCTTTAAGTGGCTTACACACTATCACTTCGAATGAAAGGCGAATTCATTGCTCTGTTTCCCATCCCAACAGTGGGGAGTAGGGCGAATATAAGGAGGAGGAAAAAAAACCCATCCACATGCTACTCCCTGCAAACTACGGAAAGTGTCTGTAGCGGACGATAATAACAGTAACAGGTCCGTATCTCGACCCGCCAGTGCACTATTGGGGCTGTAACTTTAATTTGGAGTGCCTACGGGCTTAGAAGGCCACTGGGGGCCCCCATTTCTGTGCGATGGATGAGTGGCGCACTCAAACGCTTCACGAATTTAAGTTACCCAGTGAAACATGCGGGATTGTTAGCAGTGGACAATGGTATGTTCTCTCTCACGCACCCGGGGCGTTTGGGTTCGGTCTCCGGCGGTCTCACGACGATCCGCTTTTGAGGCTCGTGACCAACTACGAAACGATGCAGCAAATACACGCAAAAAGGTTGACAAAAAGCACGAAAGATAATAAAAAAAAAAATCGAAATCTCACTGGAGGCAACATCCTTCGAAACTTGACCCCGTGCATCCCGTGCGGGGTCGTGTGGTGCATTGGTTCTAGGGGGGTGGACAGTTTGAATTTCTGGACCAGATCGTATTCTTTGCAATTAAGAAGCATGTCGGTCCAATTAGTTCGGATGTGGGTTAACCCGGAGAACGGATCGCAATCAGGGCGTTTGTTTGTTGTGTTTGTCTGCTTGATCGGTCGATCAAGCCGGGGGGGTTGGAAAATTATGCTTATCGGATTTATGTAATACCATTTAAACACAGTGGGTTTGGTGCGCGTTGGAAACTCTGCAACCTGACCGTTAAATCAAATACCTTGCAGGCAGGTGCGTTGTTTGGACAATCGATAATCGATCTCGTTTGCTTTTGGTCTATACAATTCGCTTTGCATCGGGTGGAAATGGAGAATGGGGTTAGTGAAGGGGTGGAGCGATTCTCGGCGATGTTCGTACATTGCGGGCACCCGAGCAACGATTTTCCGACTGAGCTAATTTTGCTAGATTAGTTGCAATCAAACCATATCGCCGGGTGCATGGAATCTTCCCCCTTCTCGTTTCGGTTCGGTCCCTCGTGGTCTCGCACAAAATATACCGCTAGAAGATATCCTACATTTTCCCCGGCCTCCCAGTTAGTTGCTGTGAGCTCTGGATTGGATCTCGACCAGGTGCTAGTTTGGTTTCTGGGTTTGGGTAACGTTGCGATATCGATTGAACTGGCGCTCAGAAAAAAAGACACGAATAACATGCTTGGAACATTGGGAGTACCTTGGGAGATCTCATAGAAGTGCGAAGACTATGCTGTTTATGCTACGTGGTCGGTACTCTTTTGAACTTAAAAATGCGTCTAAATCGGTTAACCAAACCGAATTGTATGTCCGGGTCGTCCAGTCAATGGCGTTATCCCTTAATTTATCGAGAACTCCTCGAATTTCACATTTACGCTTTGTCTTTTTTTGTACGAAAGATAGATTTCGGTCAAAGGTGAGTTCCTTTGGAGCTGTGCATAAATTTGAAACCCATTTACCCGGAATCAACCAATATCACACATATCATCCAGAACGAGTCTGCTCTCGATCGGTTGCGATAGCGAATGGGGTTTTGTCCGAGTTCGCGGTCGGGAAAGGGTCCGGTAACTGTAAACTAACCTTCAGCCGGTGGGTTGGCGTACCAGACCGGAGTGAAAACACCAGCCCGATGATCTTAGCGCTTTGATCCGTTTGTACCACATTTGCCAATGCCAATTGTCGACCGTACACCCCAATCGCTAACCGATACACTTGTTTTAATATTTATTTAAGCAATCAATTTAAATGACCCCGCTCCGAAACGGCGGTCCCGTCGATAGCGCGTCATGCCCGAAGCGCTGGTAGTTTGTTATTTTTCTCCCCCCCGCTAGTTGGCCGGCGCTTATCCCTTCGCGTGGAAGCTTTTCTTGTACGCCAGCCTGTTGGGGTGTACGCCTGAAATCAGCGGCTTTCATCACACTTCGTTTCGTGTGCGCCTTTGCACGGTCAAACCGGTGCGGGCGCACGTTGGAAGGATAATCTAATTTATATTTCAACGTCGCGATTCATTCGCTTATAGTAGACGCTAGGTGCTTCGTATGCACGGCATTCAGCTCTGTTGGTTTTTTTTTGTTTTCTTTTACCCGAGTTTATCGATCCTCCCATTTTTCTCCTTGTTAGTGTTTGACCACAATCTGCCAGGCCCGGTTTATGCTGCTTACCAAACGTCACCTCAGGGGATACATCAACCAATCTCCGCTTCCAGTTTAGGGGCGAGCAGAACGCCAGGAATGGAAGCAACGAGTGCTTTCGATGCCCGAACTTTGCTTCTTTCCCTCCTCTATTGATCGGATGAAAATTTAAATCATGCCTTAATTTGTCAGCCAAACGCCGCCTTAGATAAACCGTGCCTCCCTTAGCCGATGGAAACGAGCAGTATTTGCATACAATGTTAATGCTATGGTAATTTTGCTTTCCGCAGAGCCGTACGCTCCAATTTAGATTTCTTGTCTATTAGCGCTTGGTGCACACAATGATAGGGTAAGAAGGTAACGCGTTCTTAACTGCCACCGAAATGGAATCGAAACGGATCAGCGCTAGAAAACTTGGCTGTGCTCGCCGTTTGTTCACCTGTCGCGGGAAGTTTAGAGAAAAAAAAATATTAACTCTACCACTAAAGGAAGTTTACTTTGTACGATCATCAAACGTGTGGTAGGCGTACGCGTTGAAATGTTTGAAGTGTTTTGAAAACATTTCTACCAAAGCGTGACAAGCGCGACAAATAAAAAACAAAAAAATAGCGGTAGAAGAAAATCTTCACTCACAAAAGTGTTTCCTAAGAAAAAAAGGATAACAACAAAAAATAAGCAAAACTAGTGTAGACGCAATCCGTGGATTCGAGCGCTGGGAGTTGTTGGGAGAGAAATTATGAAATTTATGATTATTGCCGTTTGCTTATGTTGCTGTATTCTCTGCGCACTCGAGATCAGCTTCTAAGAGACGCAATCTTTCCGTCTGACATGTCTGGGCAAATTCTTACCGATGTGTAGAAAGAACCCCGCGTGAACGCTTGGCCGACGCAAACAGAAAAAAAAACAAAACTGAAGAGTTGGTTCGGCGCAAATTGAAGTGAAACATTTTGTCAGGTCTAACGATCGTTTAAGTCTCCGGCGCAATTCGCTCAGCCGCCCCGGGAACAACCGGTAGTTCGCAAGCTGTTGGTGCGTGTGGCGTTAATTGCACTTCAGCTCGATTGTTTCGCTCGATTGCACTTGCGTGAACGGTCTTCGCGTCTGCTCCGTCCGTCCGAGTGATGTTTTGTGTGACGCTCCGGTGTTACAGTCCGGTCCGGTCTGCGAATGGATTCAGCTTCCACTGGCCCCGGTAGTAAGAAGGCGATCGTTAAGATCACCATCCTTGTAGTGAATGAATATAATGAGGTCGGTTGTACGCAAAAGCGTCACTTTGAGAGTGCACAGACACCCGACCAGGACTAAGCACCGGGCGGGGGATACGGAACCGTTTTGGCGCGGTTGGATTGAGCAGCAAGGGCAAGCAGATGGTACTTAATGCGACAATCTCACCTATGCTCGTTCATAACTTTAGCAAGCCTCGTTTTTCGCATACCTCGTTGTCTTTGGGTGTTCTCCTTTTCTGTTCTATCCTTACCACAGAGGTTACAGCACTTCAGGGTGCTGTTTAGCACCACATTGGCTGCCACAGTTCCTACCGGTCCTAGGGGTCTAGTTTATTTGCATAAAAAGTGATCAAGTTGACAGAAATTACATAAAAGGGCAACTGTTGCAATTGTTTTGCATCGTACCGTTTGCTCTGTTGGTTGCAAGAGCCCCCCTGCGCCCTGTTGGAGTGACCAAATCGCACTTCTTTAATAATGTTCCGGTTGCATATGGACGTTGCGGGGTAGCGAGGTACGAAGTACGATGTGAAACGCACCGCGTTTCGGTCGCGAAATCCATTCGAACGTCACATGGTGCATGTTCTATTACTGCGCACCCGAACCGGGAAGTGCCACAGTCATCAAGTGGCTGTGGATGTAGTATTGCAGTGGCCGGGGATTCTTCGACGGGTTCTGGTACGTTCTTCCGCGTACCGAACGTGTCGCGAGGAGCAAAATGATACTGCCAACCATGTTCACAAGCTATGTCGACCACATTTTTTTTTTTCAACCACCTCCTAGAACGACGATCGTACGGCGAGCCGATCCGGGTTGTCCCGGGGGGACGGAGGATGGTAAGGTGGTAAAGTGTTGTTAACTGTTGTTAGCTCAAAATACCGATTGTGCCCCTCGAATGGACATTGCAGAAGATAATGCGACACGAAAAAAAAACACACACAAGATACAGGAAAGGCATCTCACACTAACGGTAGCTCGGCGGTAGCCGCAATACCGAAGGGTTAATTCAATATCTTTTATGCTTCTGCACCGGATCAAGTTGCCGCACGTTTTCGCGAGCGAATATTCGAGGTGGAAGAAAGGGGAAGAAAAAAAATCATCCCTCATGAAAGAATTCGGTTTTTTTTTTCTAAAGCCAAAGTGTGTATGTGTGTGGCACGGAATTGAATGGACGACGGTATGGGATGATGCTAGTCGCTGCTACGCTACGCTGCTTGATTGGTTTCGAGTGATTCGAGCGGATGCAGTGCTGTGAACAAGATCGCGATCATGCGCACCCAACCTCGAAGCGGTGTGATGTGGTTTCAGGGAAAAAGGTTAAGCGAATAGAACACGAGTATGCGCGCAGAGTAACAGCACGAAAACCCGTAAAAAGACAAGAAGCACGTTTCAACCCTAAACCAAAACGCTAAAGCCCCGCGGTCAGTGATGATCGCCTGTAGGATGGGACGGCTAGGGCGCGAGAAAGAAATGTTGCTTAATAGTAGCAATATCCGATGTTGTTAGTGTAAACGGTTGAGTTGTTTAGGTTGTAATCATAACAATAAATTCACCGCATGTTGTTCCACCCGGTACAGCGCGAGACCGCGTGACCGAGCTCACCTCCCCGTGCCCGGATGCGGATCATTCTAGCTTTCGATCACTTTTATGCCTTCCCGTGGATAAGGCGGTTCTGGAACGGAGAACTTTGACCGATCGCGATAGTCACCGAGCGGATGCTGGAGCGCAAATCGTTCCTAGAATGGTTCTTCCCCTGTTGTGTCATGTTCACTTCCGTCGAGTGATCGTTTATAGACCACAAGATGTAACGGAGAATGCGCGAAAAAAAAAACAAACGGAAAACGTTTCCAAAGGACTATTCAAGGTTCATTCATAGCCATCAGAAGAATGGATCGGAGAAGATGATGGGACCGAACAAATGGGTCCCCACTAGATTTACTCTTATTTTCTACCAAAGCGCCTAAAGCTGATGACAATGGTCAGCAGGAAAAGAAGGAATCAGTTGTTTCGCGTTCGTGTTGGCAATTGTCTTTCCATTTTGATGCCGATTTGTTCGAAAACGAGCCACAGTTAGCACTAACGACCAGTACGAAATAAAATGGCGAAAGTGAGCGACACGGAGCAACAGTCGCAATGGGTCATGATTTCCCTATTAAGATGATGATAAAATTTAAGCTTTATGATTGCGCCTGCAAAAAGTGTGCGAAATGTTCTGATGAGAAACGGAGTTTCCCCCCCCGGATGTGGACTCACGAACATGAAGACTTGACTCGGCTACATTGCGATTATTGCGAGCGTTGGCTTTTGGTCCAAGAGGAAGGTCCAATGTAATGAGTTTACCGACTGTTTAGAACAAAGTTACTGCAGGAAATATGCCACAAACCGATATAAAGTCCCATAAACGAAACGTTAGATAATAAATTAATTCTCAAACATGAGGCACTGTGGATTGGAAGATAACGAAAAATATCTCCTGTTGGTTCTAGCAAATTTGGCTAGTTGAACCATCGAAAGGCAACCATCTTTAAAGCCGATTATACTTTTATGATCCTTGATCGGTTGCGTTAATTGTGAACAAGGGCGGATCACCAATAACAGGCGGGTCTCGATAGCAATGGCTTTGTTATATATTCCCACACTTTGCTGTGCGAAGAATCGTTCGAGCGCAATGCAAGACGCACAAACACCATCGCCAATTAACGGTAGCGTTCCCCGTTTGACAATTGCTGGAGATGATTTAGCTGTCGGGTGCCATCAAAAGCGATGCTCCACGTATGTCAGAAGCCGTTCAGCGTAAGCACGCTCGTTAATGGGACTCATTAAGAGCAGGCTCACGGAGTCCCATCACTCGTTTTGGTCTAACACCGCCGCTCGTATTCTAGTGACGCAATAATCCTCCACAGATCGTTTTGAGCGGTGCGGTTCTTTGCCTCCGCTCCATTTTGAAGTGTGTCACTAGCATCACACGATCCAGTTTTGGTGGCGACGAATCACGAAATATCCCGATCGCCCCGACGGTTTTCTGCGGGACTCCTGCAGAAGGAGTGGAATTCGTGCAGCTAAGTTCAAAGCTTATCGGGTTCGGTACGGCGGTTGCTTCCGTTCGCGGCATCATCAGCATAAAAAGGGCACGATCCTGGCACCGATCGCGCACCCGAAAGGACTATGAATAATTCATAGATCGCGCGTGAACGAAACCGCACCACCGTGCGGCCGTGTACGCTCGATCGATCCGATGGATGATGGTCCAAAAGCGATGGGGTGGGGTTCCCTAGCCCCCCTGCTGGTGAAGTCTCCCAGATGATAGGCTTCGCGGATAATTACCATCGAACGGTACTCTTCAAACAAGCACCGGGGCCTAACTGCTGATTGCACACCAACTCGTCGGGGGAAATTGTAATTTTGCTCGTTTTTATCTGTGCAAGCGCATCAATTCATATACAGTGCCATTTGATGAGCACGGCAGCGCCGATTAGATGTAAGTGTAGAACGAGCTCATGTTTTTTTTTGTTGTTTTTGCCGCTGTTTGTGCGGCTCTTGTTTTCTGTGCGGCTTTATTCCTCGCGCCGCAGTTAGGTTGCGCTTCGAGAAAATCGATTGGATTATTATAAATTCCCATTGGGCAGGGAATTGAAGGCTCATTTTGGACGATAGTTAAGTCCGCCATGGCAAAGGAATTGCGGAATTACAGACAACAATTGCGATCGATCTTATGCTGACCGCATGTTTGTCTTTCTTTTTATCGCAACGATGTCGACACTTGTTACTTTGTAGACAAATAACTCGTTTGTTCTTGAACATTTCTTCATGAGACCCACACATACTCCGAGGTGTGGCCGTGCATCTCGGTTGAAGGGTGTTTAAGCTGACTGGACGATAAGTTATGAAGCCACCGGGGTTATGGGCATCCGTCTGTGAACGGTCACTCAATCGCAAACATGTTAACGATCGTGGCAGCGTGGCACAGTGTGAAGAAAATGCATCGCATCTAATGCGAAGAATCAGGAGTCAGGGGCAGAAAATATCTTCGGAGAAATCCTCTTCCACGTACATCGTATATTCTAATAATTATAGTACCAATAAGTTTTCCCTGCACCACCATTATGCCGTTTTCTGCTGAAGTATGGGTTTTTAATGAGCCATTCTGATGATCGCCCAGCATCATTACATTGATGCGTCGCGTTTGCTAATTCAACGCCGCTGAGCGCACTTGGACGATCGTGGACGAGCCGATTGGTACCATTTGCCTTCTGCTCTGGCTTGAGTGATGGCTGCTGAGTTGAAATCGGTGGATTAAGAAGATGATCGCTGTGTTTGAATCGGGCGGGGTAATAATTCTGACAGAGATGATCTAGTGCAAAATTGCTCGCATGGAGCGCTGCCGATCGCTGCCGATCGAGTGAAGATAGGATTCGCAATCGGATTTTCTCTATTTGATCACCAACAGCAACGGTCTGGTAAAGGGTTCTTCGTGTGTTTATGGTGTCTAGTAATGTTCAACTGTTTGTTGAACACATTTTAGTTTAAACAAAGTGCTAAAATAATGTACCATAAGAAGTAGCTAAACGAATTTCTCTTCCCATTCGGTTGATATGTGGTACGAAGGTAGCAATACTGAAAGTCATTGAATGTATTTGGTCCAATATCCGCTCGCTCCACCTTCAGTCTTTAAGTGAAACAAACAACCAACTCTCACACGGGAGGCAGTCATATACATAATCCCAAGTGGCTGTCCATAATCCATCACGGACAGGTTAGTTTTTGGCTAACCGGTTTCTTCAAATTGAGTTGCTGCGGACTTGCATTTACCTAACAGACCCTCGGTGTTACAGGTATCGACAATCGATCGAACCTGTAATGATCGAAAAATTGACTTTTCCTACCCTTTAAGACAAACAAACGGTCGAACTCTCGGACACGGAAGAAGGTTTCCTAATCGCTGCCCAATCGTCCACAGAGCATTAAGAAATTCTAACAAGATGACTCAACGTTAATCGGCGGTGGTTACGTCTAAATGGAATGTTTAGATTTCGTCGATACGATACTCTGTCCAACAAACAACTCTTTACCGAAGTGGGAGGGAAAGTTTTGTATTAAACAGAAAATCATGAAAAATCAACAGACGCGCTCGGCCTTGAAAACTGGGAAAAACCAGTTTCGGCCGTGGAGTGTAACTCCACGCACGGCTCATCTTGATCTTGTTTAGACCGACCGATGGAAGGTCACATCATATCTCATCCTTTCGGATCCGGTGCCTCGGATCGGTCAAGTGATGAATAATTGTTATGTATAAAGGGTGTACACTCGCCCCCTAAACGGAGCAATATGAGTGTGATTTTATTGTGGAATGCCCATGCAATAAAACAAGAGCTGATAAATTATCGTTGTATGGTCGGCATGGGTGGTTAGGAAAACCGTTGCCTGAAACACCTCCAAAGGGAACACAAGAAGCCGCATTTCGTTTCACGCTGCTGAATAAATCGCTAAAATTGATTTCTTTGTCATTTTATCAGCGTGAGGCAACTGGGATATACACGGGGGCTACTGAGGCAGCGCATTCGTTCCGCGATGCTTCGCCGTGTGCATCTGGCATCTGGCAAGGGAATATGTTTCAAAGTTCATGCCCGTTACGATTATCATTCATCATTAAAATGCCGAGCTTATTAATCTCCTGAGTAATGGACCGTGTGCATCTTCAAGTACCATCTTCAAGGGGTGCCACCATCTCACGGGACTCCGCGGACGGTGTGTTTACTCGTCCGGATCCTCGGGACGATGGGCGCTACTACGCACGCAATAGGTTGCTGTCATTGATTTTAATGTTGCATGGTGCGGCGGACCTTTTGCTAGGGGTTGTCTACTTACCGGCAGGTGAATTCGTTCTCTCCCAGACACATCTCGATACAGTCGCGGCGCGAAACGACCTGGGCGGTGCGCTTGACGTGTCCGTTCAGCTTGTAGCCCTGCACTCTGTCGATGCACCAGGCACGTTCGCACGGACGCAGCTTCAAGCAGGACTTCTGTGCGTAGATCGTGAACACCGGGAACTGTGACTTTGTAAGGGCACCTAGTAAAGAGAGAGAGAAGAAGAGAAAAAAAACCATCAATGGCGATCGGTTGGAGGCGAATAGGCAGCCGCGTAAATCTATGTTAAATATTTATATGTGTGTTTAGTTGTCCTTTTGCTCCGCGATGGGCAACTGCGGCTGTCTTTCCCCCGTATCTTGTATCCCTGAGCTGGGCCGGCACGAGCGCACGGGCCACATAGATTTAACAAATTACAGAAATCATCACCTCCACGGAAAGGGTTTCACTTTTATTCAGGCATTGAATCGTCCGCATGCCTTATCGAAGCAAAGCGAAGCGGGAATGAAGTTTAATTTTACTTTCCTTCCATATTACGACCCGTCATCGGTCTGATCGAGGTTTTAATCGAGGCGCTTTAAAGTACGATTATATACGCTGGCGGTCAGAAAAAGGTAATTATTAAGTGCAGAAAGGGAATAGTGTACGCGACACGGGCCAGTACACTTTCTACTACTAACGGTCCGGAATTGGAACGTGCTGAGTTCCACCTACTTCTAGCCGAGTGCAAGCGGGCCATCAAGTTTGATGGAACGAAAGCAAAATGATTGGGACGATCGAATATGTCTAGCCAGATAGGGACGAAACGCTTTGTTGTGCTGAATGTTTCCGTTGCGTAGCCAAAAGAAAGCCTACAGGTAGCACGACGCACGGCCCATTCTGTGGTTGAGTTTCGTGATGGTGTTCTGGAGCGATATTTTGCGTTAACTATTTGAAATCGCATTCGTCATAGTTGGCAACATTCACGTGCTCTGTGAGCCCGGAGCTCGGTAGGGCGGGCTGGCTAACAAAAAGTGTGAGCCCAACCTTGTTTCTTCGGTGCAACAATGCGTTGGCTGGCGTTGGTTCGCCACCGGGCGTCCGTTTGTTGCCGCGGCACTATCTATTGCGCTTGGTGGGACTCCTTTAGAGCAGTTCGCCGCAAACGGTTAAGTATAGCCGCATGCATAAGATATTGTATTTAATAATGGGATAAACCATTATTACCGCAGCACCATGTATGCAATTTCATATTCTTTCGCTTCGGCGAGCGAATCCCGCGATCGAACGCGCAGAAGCAACCTTTAATCAGTCGTTTCATTATCGTTCTCTTTCGCGTTTATGAAACAATATCTAAAAGGGGCCGTATTTTTCTTGTTATCCTGCGGAACGGAGCGGAATTCGCAAACAGCGCTGAATGCTCTTACACCCAGCAAGGGATGAGTGGTGTAGTCAATCCGCAAGCAGCACATCTTCTCTGCCACATCGATCATACGATCGATCGATAGCTTGATGCATGAAAATACGTCCAAGGCGCAGAGTCGTCAACGGCCGTCGGACAGGCCAAGATCAGTGGTGAGTGGTGCAAAAAGTGCGGTATTATTAGCGGTAATTTGATAGTTGTTAGGTTCTAGTTGTCTACGTGGTTGAACCTGGGCTTCAGTTGCGCCTGTTGGGTTGGTTGTAACGATACTTTGGCTGGAATAGCTTCTTGACCGATGCCCTCGTCCTCGTGCTGTAGCGCCAATGGGAGTGGATGGATGGATGGAGCGAGCGAGCGTGTAAATTAGTGTTCCTCCAACAACGTGCTCTTGTGTGCCGGTTAAGCTTGCATGAAATGAATTTTCGATTTTATGAATGGGTAAAACTAGGTTGCTAAAGTATCTGGGCTCCTTGGAAGGGGAAGAGTTGTGTACTTACACAATATCGTGGCTAGTAAAATTTAGTTTTAGAATATTCCTTTCCCATAATCGCTTTAATCGCCCATATATCAAGCTTTAGTATAATTTTAGTACAATTTTAGTACAAAGTTGATATGTTCTAAATATTATGATCATTCGCATAATGCAAATACACTTGGATAGATTTATCTCAAACAATCTGTCAATCGTAAAAGAACACTCGTTTATCGAAAGCTTCTTTTCTTCAGCGTTGCTAAATTCCACCAGCAGACTTTTCTCGAACGCAAGTGAGAGTGCACATGTTAGGGCACAGCTGTACCGCGAACCGCGATCATCTAGTAAATGGCCGCAAGGCAACGCGGTGCGAAAGCTGGTCGTGCAAACCGGAAACGATGAGCAAACGATAGCGCGCATCGTCGTTACAGACCCATTTCTATTACTGCTGTTTGATTTAGTGCACCCATCAGCGACGACTGAATGCACCGTTCCCGCGGCTAAAAGTGTGCGGCTTGTGGCTTGGTTTCGTCGTGACGCCGATCGCTTTGCGTTTGTAACCATCAACCAAGAGGAGGAGGTAGATGAGCCAAACAAAAAAAAAAAAACGACACCAAATCGGCCCCAAGGTGTCCACGATTTCTCCCGTTTTGCAAATAAATTATGAATTCATGTTCTTCCGTTTTTGCACCAGCCAGCGTACAACCGATTATATCCTCGGTGGATCTTTGCACATAAAGGGAAGCAGGCACAAATCGTGTGCACTTGAGTTTTGCTTGATTTTTTTGCTTCGCTTGGAGCAGCCTGCTGCTACCTATCCGCCCAATCGCGCCCTTGGCTTGGTGCAGCAACTTCGCCTCAGTGCCAGTGGGAAAATTAGATGAACTTCGGAGAGTTAAAGCAGAGCAGAGGGTGGAAGAATTGAACCGAATCGAACAGAGAAAAGACAAACGCCGCGTCTATTGGTGGCTAAATTTACGAGACATCGGCGCTGCGGTGCCCATTTTCTCATAAGTTTTGCGGTTTTTCCTTTCACTTCTGCATCGGTGTCAGTGGTGAAGATCACTGGGTGTACCAGGTAGAAGGAAGATTTTCGATGTTCCTTGATGGAAATTATAATGAGTAGGATGAACGGTCGGACAGAAATAGAGCATCCCTGTCACAGCGTGCATCACAAGAAATGGTTCCGCGAATCTCAAGGCATACTATGTGCGTTTAGTTTAAATTCTTTCCCACTTGCACCATCATCATCCGTCAGTGGAGCAAAAGATCGGTAGGAAAAAAAAACACAAACAAACAAAATCGGTTGAAAAATAAACAGCCGACAAATATCGGCACCGAATCACGACCCAACGATGGGTCGTCCCGTTGGAACTGAGAATTTCAGTACGATGGTGTTGTGAAAACGTGGAGGGTTGTAATGGAAGCACGAGGAAGTTTGAATGTTGGATCTCTTAAATTGCCGTGCTTCTCATCATTCACCATGGCCACTGGTGTAGAGTGGGCGACCAGTTGTCGAGCGGTCGAGAATGTTGCAGCAAAGCCTGGGAATGCACTATATATGCACAATCACGAACTATCGAAATTCTTGCCTGGAAGTCCCTTGAGTGGAATATCCATCCCAGCCACCGAAGGAAACTTCTTCTTGCGGAGAAGCGGTCGATCCAATTTTTATTTATGTACTCGCCTGTTCCGATCACGAATTGTATGGTCAATGTCGTTGTCGTTGACCGTGTAGAATGGAGGTAATGGGTTTTTTGGTACGGGAGCAGTGCTTTTATGGCAATCGGTGGTACACACAGAAGGGTGACAGTAAAATGGAGATAACATTTCAATTTTTATTCTTTGCCGGCAAACACTGCCCCTTCGTTCGGTGGGTTGAATTGCATTGGAACAGCACCATTTCGGGTAGGGAAGATCGACATAATATAGAAATCGTGTTACACATCGAAACGAACCTAGTAATAGGATTGTTTTGACAGAGTAGCTCAAAGCGCGAGAAGGAACCGGATTCAAGAATCCGTCCACTAACGATGTGCACGACGCACTCTGCTGCTCACCGTTGCGACGGAACACACAGTGCCGCAGAGAACGTGGCGTAGAAAGATAAATTACAAATTATTAATTATCGTTGGCGGTCCGCAGGGGGGGGGGACTTGGCGTTGACGCTGCTGTAGAGCGCAGCCTGCGTGCCGCTAGCAAATTATGATCAAAAGGAAGCTTCATTTCCTGCTGCGACGATGTCCAATTGTGTGGTGAGAAGATTTTGCCTCTCGAGTTTGTGATCCCGGTGGAAAAAAAAGAAGATTCCTGTCCCTTTTCTCCATCTCCCACTGCAGCAACTGTATCGCTTTGGAAAAGGATCGTTAGCTAGCGGGTGGGCCTTATATTTAAATCGGCATGCTTATGATGAAAATCGAGCGGAACATAGGTTTTGCGTAAAAGGAAAAATAAAAAACGTTGCACCATCCGGACCATCGGACCATTCGTTTGATGCTTTTGCATCGGGTTTCACCTGTTTCCGTGGACGCGGGCATTGGTGCTTGCGTGCAGTGCGAAGAAAATGATACACGCGTTTGATTTAGTGGCGAATCAATCTAACGCCACTTTGCAGTGAGGGGTCGAACCAAAAGTCGATTTAGTTTGCCGAACAAATGGATGGAATGTTGTAGGTACCGCTTGATGTCGGCTAGAATATCCCGCTAAGCGTTACAGTTAGCTTTTGCTGTACACACGGTACTCGAAATCGAAATGCATGCTGACACATGAGAACACTGGCGTGCTAAAACGCGTGACCGTTCAGAATCAGAACGCGTAGGGGGGACGTTGACGGAAAATGAAGCTTTCTTTTTTGTTTTTTGTAAGATAACCTCTTGTGCTCGTTTGTATCGGTTTGAGCTTTTGCTACACGCCTCCCTGCACCGACTTCAAACATGCCGCATAAGCGTTTCATTTCATCGTGGTTGTATCAATGTTTTCTTTCCATTTATATTTCGTGTGCCGTTCGGTCGCGATCGATCAGCGCAATTGCATGTTGTTGAGAATTTTAACGACAGCACTGCGTCTGCAAATGAGACTTCCTGCTATGCGTACCCGCATCGGGTACGATCTGATAGAATGGGAACAATGTTTTGCCGTGGGGATTTGATTGGCGCGCGAGCGCTATTTATGCTGGGATCGTTAGTGCTAGGGCTCGCGCAGTGAAAGATATAATATGCACTGATTTATGCGATATCTCTTAATTAGAATCGTAAAACCGGGGAACCCGGGGGTTGCTTGCAATTCATTCCAATGTTTTGATTGCTGCACGGCAGTTAGATCGGTAGCGTGACATTGCAGCTGATCGATAGCAGCCTCCGGTGTACGCAGTGGGATATTTCTCGCACAAGAAGATGATCCATCCAGCCCTTACGGTGCAAAGATATTACTGCATAAATCACTGAACTACTGAGCAAACGCGTAGCCGAGGTCTGTTCACAGCATAAACACAACACAATATCAAGCAATCATCTACCAGCGTTGAATCCATATGAAACCAGGCGTAAGGCCGTAAGGCTCGTTGTATGCGACGGTTCATAATTTATGGTCCACGCTTGTGGAAACTTTTCCCGCTGTTGTCTGCGGTGTTGCTTTTGTTTTTATTTTTCGTACCTTGCTCAACCCGTTTGATGGCGATGTGAACCGAAAAGGATGCTGCGGTCTGTTCTGTTGTCTTTAGCAGCAAAAGTTGTCAAACGGTTGCTCTTTGCCAATGTCGATCGGTGGATCGGTGAACAACACCCCCCGTCGCGATATCATCGAAAAGATACAATTTTATTATGGTTGTTTGTTTTTCGCGATCGTTGCCCCCGGGGCATCGTGGCAGTTGGCGCGCAACTTTATCTGTGATAAACCGCGAACGTCATGACAGAGTTTCTCTCGGTTAGTCGGAAGGCTCCGCGAAAGGTCACGTGAAAACGGCAGCGGCTCTTGGGTCGTAGAATCGTGTAGCGATGGTGCTTCCGCTTCGCGATCGATGATCACTGGCTGGAGCAGTTGTTCACATGCGCCCAAATCACGCCAAACAAACGAAACGATATGGTTACGACCGATTCAACAGATTTTTCCTCGGGTTCATCGGTTCGGTATGCCTGCCTAAACGAAGTCCCGTGTTGCCGTGTGGGATATCGCGAGAGGGAAAGAATGATGACAGCGGGCAGGCACGATCGGTTTTTGTTCATTGCGCACCGATACACAATGGCTAATTTATGTGCTTGTTGAAAAGCGAAATGCGAACGTTTTGCCGGCTTGCGGACTGGTCAAATATGAGGAAGATCTAATAACTTTCGGGTCCGCTACTATTGTCCGCATCGCGTCCTTTTTTTTTTCTTGCCGCTTCTCATCGCTGTTTTGCTTTGCATGCGAAAATAAAGTTCCCTTTCCGATAGCTGAGCAAGAACCGATACACCGGTTGCGGGGGCTATCGTAAAATGAATGAAACTACTTTCCCCTTTTGTGGACGCGCTGGTGCCGGGAAGAATAAGCCCAGACCGCTTAACCACCGGCATTGTATCGAAACAATAAATAACATCTCTAGGCTCAAGAATTCAAACGCCATCATCGGACACACTTGCGCCGGGACCCACTTTGGTGGTGAGTGATGTGAATTCTTCGCTCATAACTTGCGAGCCATCTGCCTGATCGAACCAAAACCCAAGCGATCAAGCGAAAGCGAACTCACCACCATGTGCTCTGCCGTCCATCATTAGCCCGTTATGGCTTGGGGCAAGATAGAAATGGAAGCGCACGAATAACGAAAATACAAAGGAAAAAAGGAAAGAAATTTTATGTCGAAACTATGTCACGTGGAAATCATCACGATTTTTCTATAGGAATCTTGCGAGAAAATCTGACATCTTCGCATCGGTTTTCTTAACGTCCGCAGACATTACCTGGGAACAGGCGAAAACTCCCGTGCGCGGGATGTTGTACGACCAAGTGTTGAAGCACATCAGCTAATGACCACACACCGTTCGGTCAGCGGTAAGACGCGATCGCGATTTGAGAAGCTTTTCAAACCCTTTTGTGTTAGAAAGCCTTGGTGGCTTTCTCCACCGATTTCAGATACCGCCGGCTGCGCTGTATCGCAGTATCGTCGATTATATTTTCACAGTTAATGGCTATAAAGTTTAATTTGACGGTTTTCGACACTATCTATGATGCTGTTCTATGTTGTTTCTCTGCCGTGTGCGTCTACTTCTAACGAATGTGCATCTTAATAATTGCTGGAGTTTTATTTTATCGCTTTTTTGGGTGAACTTTCATATATTTTTTTTTTGAATTCTCTTGTAAAGTATAAAAAAACATTCAATATTACTTTTTTAAATCGGCAGAACAACCTCAAGAGGTCTAGGAGTGGCCTGCCATTTCTGGATTTCGGTGACTCCATTTACTCGAAACCAGATAGTTAGTCTTGGGGAATCTGGGGGTCTTGGGCGTACGGGGGAATTGGTCCGGATGGGATTTTGGTCCGGTCCGCTCGTGTGAAAACCGGCGTCGCTACCAACATTCCACCCGGCAACTCTGAACCCACTATTACTACTTATTCCAAAAATGTTGAGCGTTTCTTACAATCGTCTCGAAGCCTTCAGGTTAACCGGGGTCCGATCGCCGCCACGGTTATGGGAACGGTCAATTATGGGTGGTCGATACCGTCTCGGTAACCCATCATTGTTAATTTGATCAAGTTAATTGCTTTTCGATTAGCCATTTGCTACAGCCGCCACCACAGTGAAGCGTGGAAGCATTCGAGTTTTATGATATCTGTTGCACTGGGAATGCAATTTGCCAGGAAGTGAGCGGAATGCTTAAATGAACGATCACCATTTTCACAGACCGGGACCATATCTTTAACCTTTGCTGACATCATTTATCCACATTACGGGTTAAGTTTTGAAAAATCGAACCAGATCAAAATCAAGGTTCCGTTCTGTTTGTTGTGTCAGGCGGAGGCCCCATCTGGATCGAAACGTTTGGAACGATCAACAAAAAGCGTGATCGATAGAGACCTCCCAACGAACAGAACACCGGACCGTAACGGGATGGACCCTCGGTACCATCCGCAGTAGGATGCCTTTCGCTCTGGGCGGACAATGTTTCGATCCAGTCCGCGGGAAAGAAAGTGAACTATCTCGTAAAATTTCTTTCTTCTAGAAATCAATCGATCGATCATGCTGTAGATGTTCGCTATCGGTCCAAAGATTGTAGCGGTCCTCTCCAGGGACGCCGTTTTGTGGAATGGGAAAAATCCACCTGCAGTACGGCGCGGCTTTGGTGCAAAGCAGCTTTCTATGGACGATACACCTAATTTATTGAAAAGACGTTGCTAGTAAGCAGCGAACAAGGGGAAGGCATTGTGTGTTTTTCTCCCTTTTGACAGCAACGACAACTTACCTGGTAATTTGTCAGAGTTTGACGAGAACAGCACACACAGGCCGGTTTCGTAGTTGACGGATGCGCATGAATCATTGTTCTGACAAGCTTCCAGGCAGTCGGTCAGCATCAGCGTACCGGGCATGGAATCAAGAAGCTTGTTCGGTGCCGAGAAGACGTACCTGTCAGGAAAAAGCGAAGCGGAATGCACACGATGTAGCGATATGAGGTGGGGGAAGGTTGATTTGATGCGGCCATTTCATGATTTGAACTACTGTTTCCTCACCGGAGGTAAGTAAAACAACGAAACTGGGCTGGATGCCGCTGTGTTTCAACCACGCTCGTCAAACTTACCCGGTGACCAGCTCGAAAGCTATAAAGTCCGGATCGCATTCCTCGTCCGAGTACTCGTCGATCATTTGGCTGCTGTTTTCCGAACTGCCGCTTCCGCTAGCGTTGGCGGACGATTCCGTCTCGGCGGAAGTGCCCGCACTGGTTGCTGCGGCCGGTGTGATGGCAGCCGGTGCTTCTACGCGCTCGTACGCCGGCTCGGAACCGGATGCGGTGGCAAGGTTGTCCTCAAGTGGTGCATCGGCTGGCTTTGAAATGGGTAGATCGAGTCGGGATCGCCTCTTCGCCGCATCTATGCTTGGGGAGGACGCTAACAGTAGGCACGCCAGCAACAACGAACGCAACGATCTCAGCAGCATGTTGACAGATGGGAGTTTGTCGCTCTGGAAAGATTGTATGATAGAAAAAAAAACGAAGAAAAGCGAATATTAATAAACCTGTCCGAATGTACGGTACATAATATGATCGAGTGATAGTGGGCAATCGTTTAAATTAAGTCACGGATAGGACTTTATTTGTCAGCGTATTGATAGATCATATCAATTGTGGATTTATCAGGATTTTAAAAAAAGTGTTAAGATTCTTTGTCTTTATGAATTTAAAATTGATTTTTGTGGGTATGAATGAATTAATGAGGGGAAAACTTAAAGCCACTTAAAGGTACGAGTGTACTGCAGTAAAGGAAGAGGTAAAGAATGCGTGTTCAATTCGATTCAATTCGATATAAAACATATGCTTTCGACCGGACGCTAGCACCATCAAATGAGACACTACATTACTCTTGTGCAAACTTTACTCCTAACAAACTTTTCTCGATCGGCCCTTTTAGAGATCGAGCCCCCCGGACCCTGGTGCGGGGCAAGGTGCGGTGTGTCCATGTCAGGCTTGCTCGTTATGCCAACTTGCTGTATCCTCTTTCCTTACATCCTTGGCAAGTTCCTCACTTCAGCAGCGTTCTGTTTATAACCCAGGAGCGGTTCTGTGGTCTGATGTCTGTAAAAAGTTGTTATTTTCCAATTTATCTTTTTTTTCCCATTCGGAAAAGTGAGCTCGCTTGATCGCAGAATACCGCCGTGATATGTTCTTGCGTTACACGAGTCCACTCCCGCATCCTCACGAATAGGACGCTCGTGCGCAAACAAGTTTTTCTGTTCCAATGTTCCGGGTGTTGCGGTAGGTCTGACCATTCAAAAATCTATAAGCAATAGTATAAATATGAATTCAAATCAGATAGGTACCACCGGTCCGGCACCAGAAAAATAAACATATCCTCTCATGGTGTGCCAGCCGATGGTGTGCGCTTGTTGTATTTTGGCGCTCCCTCCAAACACACATTGGAGGGAACAAGATCCACCAAACGAAATTCCTTTTTCGTTGCGAATTCCATCCACGGATCGACCATGGCTTAAGTGGAGCGCTGTCATACTATCGTAGCCAAGTGCGATAATCGATTGTGGGCAAATACCACGACTGCCGTTGAGCGACTTAAAGCCGCAGGGGAATTTGGTCACAGGCCCAGCATACTGCATTCGTTTGTCATCGCCGTGCATTGAAATGCGAATACACTGCTGGAAAAAAGGGGTTCAGAAACATCCTGTGTTTGTGTTTTATTTTAGCGATTCGAATGCGTGTGGATGCACCGCAAGTGCATGGTAGAATAGTTTTGCGATTCCCATTTTTGATGAATCGTGTAAAGGGTACATTGTGTGGTTGGAATGTTTCAAGCATAACGATGACAGAATCGTTAACCATTTGAGGGTTTTGTTTATTTTTTAGTCGCAATTCGTGTTTTAATTAAAGATCAGCATTAGCAACAAATAAAATGTCAGGTTGATCGGTGCTACAATTTGCTCGAATGCGATGTGCGGTTGAATATTTAGTGTTCACTCATTCGCTGCAATTTTTCACAACAGTGTGGGCTCTTAATTGATTGCTCACTTTAGCCATCCTGTTTTCCGCGAGCATTAAACCAGCAAGCTGGGCAAGCTGTGGGATTGAGCTTTTATTTTACAACAATGTGTTGCTGCGAGTGGTAAGTGGCTCCAAAACATACCGCAACCTGGCTAACGACGATCTAATGGGCACATCTTGGGTAGCCCTCTCCTATGCGAGTTGCAATGCATTAGTTGGAAAGCAAATAGCCCCAGGATGATCTTGTACTGTACGGTGGAAGTCTAGGTAATTGACGTAATTTCCACCGACGAACCTGGTACTCTGCGCTAAGAAAGTATCTAAAAAATCTTTCTAAAAAAAGAAAATGCACAGCACTGGGCTGGTGTAAAATGAAAATCTTGTGCCATTACCTCTGCAGTAATATTCTGCACCGCTGCTCGGGAATAGAATCAGGACACGGATGGCGAAAAAAAGTTCACGAGTGTTTATTCTTAACCCTGTGGCCCTGGGTGGCTGGAGACTTGTACGCGGCGCATATATTTTCTGCACGTTCTACATAATCGCTATCGCTCAACATGGGAATGGTATGGGCTCAACAAAACAACAAGGAATGGTATGGGCTAAGCAAAACCAGCTAAGACGTAGGGCGATTATGAATGCAAATAATAATTTTAACAGCTCAAGGCAAAGGGAATAAGATTAACAACGATGCAATGCTAAAGTTATTCCGCCTTCAACTCTGGTAACGCGATTTTTGCGCTAGGAAGGATTTTACTGTTGGGTATTTGTTTTTTTTTCATGCTACGTCTTCTCTGTAAAAACACAAGCTCTGGTACACGGAAAGTCACGCTACAGCCGATTAGACCCGTACACCGGATGGGGTCAGGAATGCAGTGCGATATCTGTTTTGTTGCTGGGGAGGATTTTTGTTGTTCCTGTTGTTCGTGTCTGAACTTTGCGCCTTGCAGGCACCTGTGGCCTAGATTTCTGTTTGTCGAAAACAAGCGCAATAGGCCACCCTTTTGATTGTATCCTGCTGTGCAGGCTATTGTCGCCGTGTAGCTTGCTGTGCAACAATGTTGTCGAAAATGGTAGCATAAGCAGCATAAACGGAAGCGATTGTGGACAAACAAAAAAAACAAGCGTTCTGCTACGTTCCGGTACACAAACCAAAAAACAACCAAATTACATTTTCTAATTCAATAGTGCAGCAGTGACGTTGATCAATTTACTTAGAGGACCGTTTTAATTCCAATATTGCTATTTTGAAAGCTCTCGAGCGATTGCAATCGGTTTTGCAATTTATGTTTTTTTTTTGTTGCCACGATATTCGTGCACCGAATAATAATTGTCTCCAGGATATTGCCTGAGTTGACTGCATTTTAACTGCTTTGAGTAATCGGTTTGACCTCAGCCTCTGGCCAATAAAAGAAAAACACTATTATTTGCCTTGTTGATGCATACTCAAAGTGTACAAGAGGTTTTTTTAACGGGCAATATGTATGTATTTTATAAATAATTGTTTGTCGAATATTGCGTGATGATAATGTTCCAATTTCTTGTAATAGGTGTAATAATGTATTAATAAGGTATTAACTGTGATCAAATGACGCTGCCTGCATTTCTTTATCAAACCGTAAATATTGAACGATCGAACGATCGTAAGCACTCGATTATGACAACGGTTGTCAAAGCTAGCCCGTGAATGTGAGCAAGTGACTGATTATGAACTATAATTTATAACCCTCGTTTCAGCTGGTGGGCATAAACCAATTTACATCATCCAACCTGCAAACGTTCCTTCCTGCTTTACCGGCACACTGAAGCTATGCCGACCATGATTTATGATGCTGATATACTGGACAAACGCAATTCGTTTTACGTTCTGGCAACTGAAAGCGCACCAGAACTGTCAGTTAAGCTCTAATGTGTTGCATTATGTTTTTTTTTTATGGTGTGCACCGGATGAATAGTCTGCCGAGGCGGCGGCAATGACTTCTCTCCGCTTCTGTGTTACTGCTTAATTACGACTTTTACTGGTTTAGTGTAAAATGTCCTTTGATCTCGAGCGTTTTAATGTTTTGGGCCATTTTGCGTAGAATCGGTGGTGCGTAATTAACACAGAAACTTTGGAAGACATCGTACGTACGTTGCGTTGCCCGTTTAACGGCTTCGTAAACGTAGTTATACACCGCAGCGAAAGTTCATCATTCTTTCCGTCCGTAGCGATTGTTGTCGCGCAGGGAACCAGAAGCACAGAACGCGTGAAGGTCGGTGGGGCATAAAGAACTTCCTGTCAAGTGCGCACGATATGTCGCTCGGGAGATGCGAGCAAGGGAACGCGAAAAAAAAGCGACTTAAATCATTGGTCAAGGCATGAAGGAATGAACCTATTAGCGGGCACATTCCTGTGCACTTCTGTACTTTTGCTTTTCGTTTCTGTTTTTTTGCTGTTGCTGTTGAAGTTGTAGAATTCGCAGCACCATAGTGATAGGGATGAACGATGAAGTTACTGCTACTGCCTGTCAGCAGTGACGGCATGTCGCGCCGGAGACCCATGCCAAGGCTAATGACCTTCGCGCTCAGGCTCAGCCAAGCGTCATCTTCAGGTTCGGCAGGTCCGAAGCAGGCGAGAAGCCAGCGTGTTTGCACGGTTAGGTTTTTAGTGATTATTATTTCTAGCTTTATTTTCCTCCATTTATGCCACCTTTTGACCACACCGTGCACACACAGTGTGGCAATGAGTTTCCACTCTAGCGTGGCCTCGGAATGGTCAGCAATCCTTCTTTTCGGGGGTTTTGATTGTGCGGTTTTGGGACAAGTACCCTCCGCCGGGAACAATAACGAGATCATTCTTGGTAGGTAGCGCGTAGACACACTGATGGCTCCAAATGTACGCGAGATTATTTGGCGTCTTTGCGCATCGATGGGTTAATGCAAAAAAAAGACAAGAATAATAAAATACCACGACTGGAGGAAATCATAACAAACTGGTTTATTGAACTCGACCTCCGTTGTCGAGTTGGGCCGGTTAGATGGGTGCGTGCGTGGGGGGGGGGGGGGGGGGGGAGGTCGATCCCGAAGTAACGATATTTAATGAGTTATTATATAATCGTTAGACAGAAGAAATAACGCTCATCGTTATCCACATGTCGGTTTTGCGGAAAATCATCCGGCTCGTTGGTGTAATGGCACACATATGAGAAGCGTATGTGGAATGAGAATGGGCTAATGAGATAGCATCATTCAGCACACAACAATATGTACCCATACAATATGCTATGGGTTAGGGATCGGTTGCTGCCGAAAACGTGGAGATGATGGGTTAAAAATGGCAATAAAAGGCCTAGCCATAGCCAGCAGAAGTGGGTTTCGGGAGGGAAAATAAAAGAACCCAAGTCAAGTGATCTCGACTGTGAAAGCATTCTTGAAGAATGATAGCACCTTTTACCACCGTGAGGTTAAAGATACTCGCACACGAAGCATAAGTGGTGCCTCTCGCTTGAAGAGGTTGCGAATTCCTATATTCGGGCTTGGGCTCGCGAGGCAGCACCGGCCGGGAAAAATCCCATGTGATGACGGGCATGACGAGATGATGAACAAATTTGATAAGAAAATAATAGCAAATCGACCTTGACGGTTAATTGATGGTGTTGGAAATAGAAATGGAATTGACCTCCCACCCTCCTGTTGAAAATAAAAGTGAAGAGGGTTCTATTGTTCGAAGAAGTTCGGCGAAGATGTGTTACCTACGAACTCTCTTTAGGAAGCTGATTTTCCATCCGCCTGACTTGAAGTTGCTGGCCTGTGAAGTTCAATGTCCTCGGTAAGATCGTCGAATCTGTGTGTGAAGTGTCTGATCGTTTGGGATCGCTGTGCACCCCCAAAATGCGTCATATTCTGTAGAACCGACGGTGTTGATGTTTGTTTTGCGAACAGATCCTGGCCAAATCATCCTTGGCGCCTGTAAACAGAGCGTCTTCGAAGACTGATCAATCTAACGATGACCCCGATTGGCACGAAGAAGGAAACAAAGCGTACGGCGGCGGTTCCGCTGCTTTTATGATAACCTTTCTCAACACATTCGCATCCCACTCCCCCAATATCTTGGACCCACCCAGCCCACCCCGTTTTGCCCTTGAGAGAGTGTTGCGAACATGCGCGCAAGAATTTCGCCTTTGTGTTGGTGTGGAGTGTGTGTGTGAAGGGCGCTGTAGGGCAAAAGATATGTTACCCTTCACGTCCCGTTAGCCCGCTTTGCGTACGTGGCCCGTATTCGCGCCCCGCGCGTTGTAGGGCGCCCCAAACCAGGCATGTTGCCGATAAACTTTGTTGCGGGAGGAATCGGCAGCAGCAAGATTGACTGCACGATAAACACTAATTCCCGTTGTGATATTGAGCGTGTGCGCGCGCGAGCTCCCGCTCAACCTGCTTATTGAAACATTCTCGATAGTAATCATGCATGTGTAACGTATCCTGTGCCAGCTAATGGCCAACCAAGCCAACCGCTGCTACCGATACCGATAGCAGCAGCAGCCGCCTGCCGTGTCGGCATTCAGTTGGGGGCTGTGTTTCTGCATTAATGCTTGCTCATGAACCTCAGGTGTCTCCTCCGCGGCGTGTGTTCCGTGCTACCGTGAAAATGTTGGAGCATCGTAAGCTGGCGCAAACAGGCAAACGGCCGACCGGTCAGAACAACGGCTTAAAGGGTGCTAATGAATGCCATGTTCTAATTATTCTTCCACTTAGGTAGGCTGATACGTCGCGCACTTTGAGAGAGAAAAAGGAGGATTCTTGTATGAAAAGAAAAAAAAAACCGGGTGCTGGCGTCAGTCGGCCGGGCCAGGTGTCGACGGATTATTCGATAGTAATATCATCCCTAAGTACACGCCCGTATAATGTTGCCACAACAAATTTGTGATAGGATTTTAATTAATTTCAAACATGATTTATGTCTACCTCACGTGGAGTTTTCTGGCCGAACAATTTTCCGAAGCGTAAAAAATGCATTTTTATGCATTTCTTTTCCCAAGGTTTTTTGATTGCGTCCCAGATATTTTTGAATCCGTCCCGGGATTTTTTGACTGCGTCCCACAATTTTTTGACTGCGTTCCACATATTTTTGAATTCGTCCCGAGTTTTTTTTTTTTTAAGTTTTCCCATATATTTTTGAATTCGTTCCGAGGTTTTTTGACGGTTTTTGCCAAATAATTTTGAATGCTACTTTAAATAAATTATCTTTCGCTTAACCACAGTATCCTGCAATTGTATTGAACCACAGATAAGGGAGAGAAGGTCACAGGTTCAGATGCATTCGTGAAAAACCGTTGGTCCCCGTATGTCATCTTTAAAGCGAAAAAAGTTTAGAGAAAATCGACCGCTGCGGATGAACTGCTTGGTCTGCAGAGATTTTACCGTCCAGCTCCTCAGCAATGCTTGATTCACCTTCAACATTTTTCTGTCTTGTGTATCGGCACAATAACCTTATGAGGCCTTGGCCTATCATTTCTGGCTTTCTGGAAACTGTCAAAGAATTGCGGGATACCCTGTATTTTACATCACTATTGATAGATAAACGTCCATAACATTTAGCTTAGTAGAAATGTGAAATTAAAGGCAATGGTGAGAAAAATTAAACGACATCTTCATTTCAGAATCTTCACTAAATGCCACTTTTAGGCTTGAAAATGCTTGAGGTTGATCAGTCAGATCGCGAAAGTTGATCGTTAGCAGCGTCTACGGAATGTTTTGTATGGTGCGCGCGTGTCACTAGTAGTTGTGTCAGTAGGAAGCAACAAAAATATGTAGGTAAGATTTCGAACGCAAGATAAGTCTCTTCCACCGTCGCGATCGCGAAACTGAAACGAAAAGCGTTTAGCGAAGATGTGATGTTGTTGTTGTTTTTTTTTACATTTCATTCGCTAACTAGGTTCAATCGATTGGCAAATGGCGCTGCTGGTAGCTAACCCTATCCCGATGTTTTTTTTTTTTTTTTTTTTTTTTGCTGAGCGATTTTCCCGACTGGATCGAACCGGTGAAGATTTCCACCAACCGATAGCCATTTGAATGGTTACGGGATGCGATGTTTTTGCTTCATGTTTTCCCTGCTGGTGATTGTCAGTGATATTGGAAGGTGGGGATGGATATGGCCTTGCAACCCTGCTGCAGGTCGGCCCACACACTCCCGACCGATGAATGTCGGCGGGAGTCCTGGGAATTAGAACACCGTCCGCGCTGTGATCGCGATCACTCGAGTGATGAGCGATCGGGAAAATCGGGAAGGGGTGCAAATACTTTCATTAAATTTTCGCAATGCTGCAACCGGTGCGATCGGCGTACAATTCCCAGCTGTAAATGAAAGTATTAGCAGTGGAAATAAATGTAGACGGGGCGGATTTACACCTCGCAACCTACCGGTGCAGTGATGGACTTTGAAAAGAAAAAGGCAATTTATTTTCCCATCCACACCGTTGCCCGTTTGCTGATGTTGTTGGTTTTTGTATTGAGAGTGTGACCAGTTTGCCGGCTTGCAGTTGTGTTTGTTCTTTCCGGGAGAGGAAAACGCTTCAAATGATGTTGCGTAGCGTTGGCTTTAAATAAGCTGTTGTAGCCAGCCTTTCCCTTTTCACGTGGTCAGTTGGAAGCGGTGAAAAATAAAGATTGGCCATATCGCGAAGGAAGCGCCCGCAGGGGTGAAAAGATTGATATCGACGAGTATTGGCGAGTGGTCGCATGCAGACAAAGAATATGAAAAAAAGATTCGATGAAAGGTGAATCTTTTTGAAAAAATCGTTGACTTAAAGAAGAACACGCGGAAGTAATTACTGCGTGTGAAGGGTTTTGTTTGACCAACGGAAAGCTCGCTCGACACAGCAACGAAACAGTAAAAGTAGGTTTTGGTGGTAAATGATTGATAAGATGCGATGCATTGTTACATCGACGGTTCCAGCGTTCAACTAAATCCCTGACAATGTTCGGATTTGCTTAGAGCTCGGAAACTGCGAGATGAGAACGATTTGCGCAGAACGTGAAACAAATAATGCTTTACTTTGTATTGACAAACATAACTGCACCACTGCTTTGTGGTCGATCATTTATAACATCCATCATTAGACCTGGGCAGCCCCGTGGATTGTATGGCTTTGTGTGTCCCGTGCGCTTACAGCACCGGACACCGGGACCCACGCCGGGTTCGGTTTGATTGCAGGAAGATTGGCTTTTTGAATGCGCGCCGTAACGAGATGTCGTTGGCTTAAAGACGCCAGACGGCTGGCAGTTGGACCGTTTTGTTGTCCGGTGCGCTATTTAGCCCGACCGGGGCGGCATTTTTCTGAGACGACCACGAGGCCGCGACGTACCGAAAGGTGCATGAATATTCGCATGCTTCGCACGCCGCCCGGTTCTCGCACGGAAAATATGGACGCGGTGGTACGGTTGGTCCCCAGTTGAACTAATTTATCACGAAATTGCTCACTCGCAATGAGTGTAACTGTTAGAACCCCGGGGCCGCCTAATGGGATGCAATATGCCAGAAGTGGGTTAAGTACGGTTGAAACCGTTAAAATTGTGATCTGTCATCGTGTGTTTCGTCGGCTGGAGGTGCCCGTGAGAAGAATCAAACGCCCGAAAATTGTACTTCCTCCTCCCTTTTTCGGGCTCTGGTGTCTTTCGGCTTGTATTTTTGGGGCACAATTGGATTGGGCCGGGTCTGAATTGCGGTACGGTTTTACGGTTTGGCGGAAAGTTGCTTTTGAAGTGCTCCGCTTTCGAACCACCGGGTTTCCGTCGGTCGGTCGGTTTTACACACCGGTACGATTGTTAAAGAAGATGTTGAAAGTTAATTAGGCATTCTTCGGGCAAGGTGAGTGTTTTTGTTGCCGCCTGAAAGGAACTGCCATGCTGCCAATACATTCTAGGCGTTCTTGATACACCAACCGCAACCGCGTGATGGTGTTAGCCGTAACCGGCAGTGTTGCCAGCGATGGGTGGAGAAAAAAAATCAAATCCCCAAAAGATTCACGCTTGCAGATCAAGTGCAATCGTGGCCGCTGTGTGTATAATCGCAATTTCTCAAGCTCTAAGGTCTTTTCGTGCACTGTGCGAGAATCAATTTCCCAACAACAACCATCCGTACATGGCACATCGCAACATCCCACTTCGATGATGATTTCGTATTCGTGTCCCCATGGCGATGGAGCATTCCTAGTGCTAGTGCTCTTCCGTATGCTTTTCTTTTCCCTTCCTTCGGCAACAATCCTCAGGAGTCGGCCGGCAGTGTAGGGTTCAGAGTTTCATCAGCGTGGAATGCAAATTCCTGCCAACAGATAGTTAAAACCAGGACGGATGGGTGAAAATAGTCGTGATTTTCCGCCGTCGCTGGTCGGTCCTTTCGGTAATGAATCCCCGTGCTGTCCCGTTCCCGACACACACACATACACACAGCCAGGCAGGCGTTGTGTGACGGTCAACACTTGATAAGGCGTTGCGAACGCGACCCGACCCGACATCGTTTCGACGGTGCTGCACTTACCAGGCGGCACACGGAAGGGCTTGGTTAAATGGTCCCCGGACCGGTGGACCCAGGAATACCTTTAATTAAGACCCTTGACTTGAGATTTCAGCATCGGGAAAACATCGAAAGAAATTCATCACGTTTCTGTCCGGTTTCGTCGAATGGGGGAAGAAGGATGGTTACCGTACCTCTGACCTCTCCTCCGCAGTATGGTCAATTTGTGGTGGGTGCACGAGAGAGGGCAGTTTGCATTGAAATGCTTCTCACATGAATTCGATAGCGAGGGGAAGCTTAGCTTCTGGAAGGGAGTGACGATGTTTGGCGTGCCGCAGCAATTTTCGCTGACACCGGGTACAGACATTTGGTGGAATTTATTGTTGCTGTCGTGCTGGCCAGCCTTATCGGTGGTGAGGGATCTTTTAATTTGGTGCAAGGAAGGAAAAATATACACGAATCGCTGAGAGTTTCCAGGAATCGAACAGCGTTAGATGGAGCCATCACTGATCGCAAGTTCGCAAACATAAGACGCTGTTGACACCGATCGCGGAATACGGCAACGATGCCGATATCGATGCAATTCCACAGAAGTTACATCTGCTATTATAACGCATCCCTTGATGGGATAACCAGGAGAGGAAAAAAAACGGGCACTCTGTGCCAAACGCATTATCCGCGGTGGTATCACCTGCAAATAATTACCTTTATTCGTTCGTTTCTTCTCGCAAAGCGGACTTCTGTCTTTAAGCGATCATTTGAATATGTTTTCTCCTCTGCCAGCAAACGCGCAATGCGAACGATCGATCGAGCAAAAAAACATCGCGATAATTCGTTTTCCGGAATGATGGTTCGTGCAATTTACGGCGAAAAACCTTGACCATGACGATCGAAGACGGAAAACGGCCATTAGAATATTTCAATAATCGAATCATTCCAATCTCGTTGTAATCATCCTAATGCCACCGTCTAACGGGAGGCCGCCCCATTGACCGTTCGGATGCGTGCAGCAGCGCATCGTTGCTGCCCGGCCTTAGTGTGCGCTATTAAATCTCCACCACCTCATCCGGTGCATCCGAACGAACGCATCCCTTCGATCCGTGATCATTCCATTAGGTTAGTGGCCGGTATGTCCGCATGCCCAACACTACGGGTATGGGACGGGTATTTGTTCAATCTGCCGCCCAGCATCGGGCAAACGGTGACCGATAAAGCCTACTGCCTACTGCCTACTGCGAATTATCACCGGCCGTGTGGCGATGGTAGCCAGGTGCCAGGTTCAAGATATTTTTCCATTATAATTTCAAATTACATTTACGGTATATCGGTACGCGGTGGCTAAAGAATGGCAGCTGACTGTGCGATCAACCACGATCGCTTCCCTCGCCGTCGGACCTGAAAGTCAGCACACAACAAAGTTCTCTCTTGTCCGGAGCTACGTATGACGGCAGAATCGGTAAGGGCGTTCGCTATCTTGCGGTCAGTAGGTTGGTTTTACTGGAAATAGTCCTCCCGCACACTCTCTCTCTCTGTCTCTCGCTCTCGCTCTTTCTTGCACCGTCACATTGGGAATCGAAAGACTTGGCCCAGCGCGAACAACGAACCCGAACAAAACGTGAAGGTGTGAACCGTTGGCCCAGAAACGAAATCTTTCCCATGACCGCGTCGTGAAGATGATTATGCAGATCAAATTGACAGCAACCGAAAAACGTGGCATCCGTAATGAAGAAATTGATTCGAACAAACACAGGACAGCGTTGTGCATTGAGCTGCTGACGGCGGTACAGTACCGGGGTCTGGCTTCCTCTCGGGGCTTATGATAGTACCGCCTCGTACCGTTGATCCAAATTTGGTGATAGAACGTTGCTTCAAGCACTCCGTTTTGTGTGTAGTATATTTTTTTTTGTTTCACTTCCATCGAACCCCCATCAACGAATGAATTATTCATAATTTGCTATTTCCCGTCCGCCGCAATGCGCTTTCAGCGAGTTTCCTGCGACTGGAAGGGTGGTTACGATGATCTTGCAGATGGTAAAAATGCATCGTGCCGTTGTTCACCTCATTAGAATGTTCTTGTGCTGTGGGCCCAATGCAACAGCGGTAGTCTGCAATCTCGTTCGGGTGAACAAATTATGAAACTTAGCACCTTAACCTTTGTACACGGTGAAGCGTTACATTAACTGCCGTAAATACGAGCGTGAGGCGTTGCACCGAAGAATGTGTTTTCTGATGTTTTTTTCTCTTTTCGCCACACACCAAACAACAAGTAACTGTAGTTTTGGGTGGTATTTGATGCCCTTTGCTACACATTCACACATACATCCATGGCTGATCGTGTTGCGCGGGAGTGTCGAAAGATTCATCCACCTCTAGGTGCCCGCCGTTTTTCCCGGGGGTTTCCGTGAAAGGAGCGTGAAGCATTGCACCGAATGGATGTTACGGTTCTGGCCCTCTCCCCAAAAGGCCCTTTTCCGAGTGGAGGCTTCTCTCACCTTTCATGTACGACTCATTAAAAAAACATGTGGATCGAAAGTGTGAGCTCACAATTACGGGTTCTGATTCTTGCACCGCTCCCGGTTTCCCGAGCACGCGCAGAAAGGCTGACGTGTGGTCGACGGTCGAAAAGGTTTCATCGCAAACGCGGCGCCCCATGGGAAATGGAAGGGCCCGAGAGCGGGAACGGCTTGTAATTTGAATCGAAACCGAAAAATATTATTAGGCTTCAGGTCGTATCCCTTCGGGTCTGCGTACCTCATCAACCCCATCAACAGGCATGTCAGCACCCGTCCGAGGGGTGATGGGGTGACCGATGCGCAGAACAGTAAGCAGAGCAGAAGGTTCGGTTGGGTTCGTTCGATCGGAAGAAATGAAGCGTAACCGATGCTAGCCCGATGATCCATCCGTTGCGCTACGTTACACACGCCAGCGTCTTGGTGAAGCAACACCAACACCATTCCGCGAAGGGATCGTGCCAAGTTTGTAGGGGTTTTTTCTTCATCCCCATCCCCAAGCGGTAGGATCCGTTCATGTGTTTTTGTTTGGTTCATGTGAAATTTGTCCAACATTTTTGATCTCGCCAGGGGAAAGAAATTATGTCGGGGGTGGGTAAGCGTTAATGAGCGTCCTCGCGAGTCGACGGGCATTTCGGGGCTGCCCTGCGCGATTGCTGCTGGCGTTCGTTGAACCCGAGTCGGTTGCGGTATGCGAGGTAAATCGAAACACTCGGTTGCTCGGGGTTGCACGATCAACCCGGAGAAAGGTGAGAAATTACACTGCCGAATGTGGAGAAATGTGCGTAAAATGCTTCTTTTTTCTTGTTTGCTCTGTAGCTATCAAGTTCGAACCGAATTACAAAGACAGGGCCGTTTCCTGTTGAAAGGGTCGCGAATGTTGCCTTAAGTTTGGATTCTTTGTTCGCGGATCGTGCTTGCAATTCTTGCTCTACCATCCGGGAAATGATCGCATGGTTGTTGCATTATAATAAATTGTTCTCTCAGTAAAGTTAATTTGTAGTTATCCGCTACAAGATTTTTTTTTTCGAAAGGAAGTAATCCACACTTGGATGGCTAAACATTGCAAATGGCTGCTGCAAAAGGATGTTGAGTTTCCTTTAATGCCGTCTGAGCACTAATATTAAGGGCAATGATCGAATGAATTATTGTCAATATATAGTACTGTTTTATCCACTACTGTGCTTTTTTTTCGTTATCGATTGTTAGTTTTGTTATAAAACATGCCAAAGAGCGCGGATATCGATAATTACTACGTACATCTCTAGCTACTCACAGATCCTCGCACAAATAGCTCGTTAAATGGGTTGTAATCGCGTATCGTAGCACCTGACACGGTCCTCTCTGTTTCGTTGTCTGTGAGGTGTAATCGATTGTTGTTCCATAATGGTTGGCAATTATGAAAATTGTAACTACAAAACCTACATCCATTTTCCTGTCTCCACGGAAGACATCCAGCGACCGGAAGTTGCAACTGGACGCATCGCAATCGCTCATCACAGCCGTTGGGCTTCATGATCAATTTTAATCGGATAAATATAATGAAACATTGGTTCCATGAACAGCGGATAAGCTTGCGCAAAATGAATGGTCCGTTATGTTGCGCATGAAAATAGCAATTTGAAGAAAATGTCTCGATCGAAATCTGTCGACAAATCGTCACAACATGATGACAAGTGCAAATAGTTGCCATTCGCTCTGTTCATTTGATGCTAGTGAAGCAAATTATAGTTGATCGGTGGCTTTTCGGTTTCATGACAAATAAATGGAATGAAAAGAAACTCGCTGCGTCACGGATCGGGAGGGGGGAGTCCAAATGAACTTGCATTGTAGGAAAGGTGACTGACTCTTAGAAATTTAAACATTTTCATTATTAATTAGTATCATCGTACCTGCTTTAAACACGATTTAATCTGCAATGGAAAGGAAAAAAGATGAAACAATTATTAGTTTTGTTTTTGCTTCAGAAACGTTAAGTGATGATGGTAGAGACAATGGTAGAGAAATTATATTGCTTAAATGATGAAAAATTTTCAAAACCAACCAAACCAAATGATTACTCGAATCAAAGCAATACAAACACTATAATTCTTGGTTGTAATCGAAATCGCATAATAAGGGCATCAAATTTGAACAAAAATTATTCGCTTCGCAGTAAAGAGACCATGGGGTAATGAGCACTTTTATCGTCTGTAGAGCTTTTTGATAATGGATTGAAGAATGATGGATAGATCTAGAGCAATAACGTGAAGCTTCCTTTGCGAACGATTTCGCAAGTGCGTAAACGTTCGGAATGGTTTGGCAAGTGTTCGAAAATCGGTACGGCGGCTATTAGGGTTTGCTTTAAATGTAGAACGTTTCCCGCTCTTCATCGATAGTTTTGTTTCAATTTCATTGACCTTCGCTAATACTGCCAGTGGTGTACACAACCTGATACCCATTTGCCAAAAATTCCTTTCCTCTGCTGCGTAAAATGCAGACAAAGCAGGTAAATGTTCCCCGAAGGCATCAAGAACCATCCCCCTGCCCGAAACGGCCCCGATCGCCCGTCAAATGTTTTTTCGAGTGCACTTCTCATTTTTGGTTTTAATTGCCAACCTCCTCGGGCCTTCCACAACCACTCCATTCTAGCCATCATTATTTGGCTTACGATCGGGTAGAATGAGCTTGAGGCGATGATGATGTTGCGGAAAAGTACGCTTCTTCAACTGCCCACCAGAGCGGGGCAGAGGCATTTGCTTATGCAAGTCGGTCAACTGGTTCAAACAACTGCTAACATGCAATTAACAAACGAATCGTGTAAATGAGAGCCAACGCAAACGTGAACCGAGACATGGTGGGTAACGTTTAACGTGTATACGTGTAGCAGCGCGAGGTCAATACGATCCTTGTTTGGAATGGATGTTCTGCCAGTCGAGCTGCTGGGGCTACATTCTGGCATCACACCCTATTCATCTTCTAACTCCTGTTCCCCATAGCTTCGATTTTGCTCAATTTGACCCCCCCGGGAAGGAAATCCGTGACAGAGAACATAAATAAAGGTTTAATTAAAATGTTCGAACGGTTCGCTTGGCGCTGTGTCGCTGAAATGATGCGCTACTGCATAACCGGCGCGTGTGCCTTGGCCGGCGTGCTTGAAAATGCGTCCGTTCTTGCGCTGTTACATTGCTTACCTCGCTAGTGAAGGTACAGCGAGTACGATTTCATTTGACTTATGTTTCCGTTTTGTGGGCAGCTTCTGTACAGCGCTATTATTAGCTATTTTTATCATGCTCTCATCCTCGATCAGAATCGAGGATCGTAACGCATCGTGTAGCGATTCCGGTAGCAGGTTGGAAGTAGGGAACGCCAGCACAGATTAGCTGTTTGCGCGGTATCGGCTTTCCGGATCATCGCCAACAAGATCATCAACTCGCAGGAGCCGTTGCGGTGCAGGCGAACCATTCTCGGGTACGTCTCAATGGCAATGGTAACAAATAGATAAAAAGAAAGAGAAAAACTCTCAGCTACGCAAGACGCGCTGCATTGGTAGCTGGCAGAATTTATGAGCTCCTGTTTCTGGAGCAGCGTACCAGGTGCTTGCCTGCCCTCCTGAGCAGCGCGTGGTGGTGGGTGACGATGTATCATAATAAATCTGTCATGTAACGTGGTATTAGGGATGGGCCCCGCAAGAAGGAAGGTAAGAGAATTCTTACCTCGGATTATCGAGCAGAATGCTGTTGCCGCTGCTTCACCCTTTTTTGCTAGCGTTTGATTATGATGTCTTTCTTGTAACGATGGTACGCAGTCGGTGTGTTTTGATTAATTCAGTAGATAATTTAATTAGTCAATGTCTAGCGGCGCTTGTGTCCGGGTCCTGGTGGAAAACTCCCAGGTTTTGCTTCCATTGTCGAAATGAAACATTGCAGTCATAATGCAGTATGAATTATGTTGCTACCATTATTAAATCAAACCCTCGGTGAAATCTGTACAGCAAGAAAAAAATCAAAATAGGCGGATCGATTCATCCAGTCATTTGTTCGATGCGTATGCGTACAAATCCTCCCGTTACGTCCGATGAGCAAGCCTATCGCAGCCCGTTTGCATAGCGAACTGATATACGCTAAATGCTTTTGCGCCAGAAGCGGCAAAGCGGTCGAACACCCACCGCGTAACGATGCAAACTTTCTCTGATGTTCTTGGTCCCCAAGGCGGCACTGCGGCGATTCATAACTTTCTTTGCGGTTTTTATCTCCGTTGACAGTGAAAAGAATGTGAAAATGGTGGTACAGACTGGCTGTGGTGGACAGTTTTCCCGAGCGGTGGCCATATGCTGCAAACATGATGACAGCGATGGTGGTGTGGTCGTGCATGTGCAACATTTGCATTTTGCAAACAAAACCACAATCGGCACCATCTCAGTGTCGTTGGACGATAGAAGAAAACGGCTGTGTTTTTCAACACTTTTTGCTAAAGCTCATCAACTTTTTCCATCTCGTGCTGGAAGCGGGCAGCCGGGAAATCAGGCAGTGCGTGATCACGCCAGCACTATTACTTTCTCACGCCAACCACTTCTTTAGGGTATCGTTCCGTAGTTGCCGAAATTGGTCAGTCACGAGCTTTCACTACCAAGCTGTCCTTTTTTCTCTGAGCGGACAGCCACAGACTCGGGCAGGGATTATCGCGATTGTATTGCGAAAAGCTGCGCGACTTGTTCTTCTTCCCTGCCAGTGATATCAGTTGGGATCGTCGTCATCATTATCGAAGTAGTACTACTGCCAACTGTCCTCGGTAGCGTCGGTCGGTTCATCGATGCGGAATGGGAAAATGGTGTTTCCCTTATGGTAATCGACTACCGGCATCAGGGTTCCGTCGAGTGAAAAACTGCAGCTGGTGTAGGTTTTCTCATTGATGAAAATGTCATCCGGTCAAGCCACGTTCATATTGAGGCTGGTATTGGGAAGAAGTATTGGGAAACTGCAAACGACACGACTATGCTAAAATTTCGAACACATCCCCGTGTCGGTGGAATAGAGAATACGAATGCAACTGTGATCACACAGTGGAGAAATTAAAGATCAAATTGCTATGCGAAAACCGGAACGGTCTCCCGCAGGAAAAGTCACCCCTGCATTGTTAGGGCGAGGGATAAGATGGTATATAAACGAATGCATTTATACGCTCCTTGGGGTTTGCCCTTTTCTTAATGCCGAAGCTCGAAACCCGCGAGCCTCGACTGGGTAAAGAAATAAATGCACCAGCTTCCGGACTTTACAAAGACAATCTCGACATGTTTATGATAGTTCAATAGTGCTGCTCGTGGAGGGAAACCTTCGGCCGTGCATGATAGTGCAACAATGTCTCTGCGTTGATTGGTGTTGAAAGATTGGCGAACGATGCAAGCTGATGTGAAGGAGAGACTTGAAACAATGTTTCATGCACGGAATTAGATCAGTCCTGTGCAATGTTGCGGGGGCAATTAAATACAATACGTAGCGTGCCCCCCAGGAAGTCTTGTGTGTGTAGTATGCAAGTATCTTCCTGGGAAGGAACCATTTTATTTGTCATATTTGCTACAAGCAAGTGTAAAGTGTATGTTGCAGTCTTCATCGCAATACGATTAGTGAAGTGTATGTGCTTTGTCTGGAATGAGGCAAGGAAAAGAATTTTAATTGCACGCCTGTGTTTCTAGTAGCGATACAAGATACGAGAAAGACTGTCACATGTTTAGCTACAAACTCCAAACGTTTTGGGGTTCTATCGCTGGCTGTTGGCATCTGTAACTGCAATGTGCAGCATTAGATCTGTTTTGCAAACATTGTATTTTAGACATGTTTAGTCGTTGTCTAATGACCATCGTTTATTTGTTATAAATATAGATTGAATCATTGTTTCATGCTGTGATTTGAAGGGCAAATATGAGAAAAAAACACGAAAACTCAAGAGAAAGGTTGTTTAAATTGGGTACTGAAGGTTATAATTATTGACGGTTCGTTCATGGAATTGTGTATTCTCATAATGAACAAGAACTCAATATTTTTTTAAATAAATTCGAGGATTTAGATATTACAGAATCATATCAAAAGAGAATCATCTACAAAAACTACATCTAATTCAGGGTGTCTATGCAATGAAAAGACTTCGCTAACAGTTGAAAAATCATAGTGTGTAAGATTAGTAAGAATAGATGAAGTGTAAAATTCCAAATTTCAGGAACTTTTTTACAAGTATGTCGTTGCCGCAATTGCTCCCCTTTAATGAAGAGTGATAAATCTGACTACATTCGTATTTTCTGCCCAGCTGAGGGTGACGATTAAATACAAAAAAAAATACCAAAACATGTTCCCTAAAGCATCAACTTTCGGATCCGATCGTTGGTTTTGAGGGTTTTGATTTAAGTACGTCACTTTAAGCTAACGGTGCAAATCATGCCTCGTTACAGGTGCGTCCAGGCGAGGCTCTGGTAACTTATGTACCGTTGCGGCAATTCGCGATTCAATTGGCATGGTAATGCGAAGAACAGTGAATTGGTATAATTATTCAGTGATTGATTTTGAAATTAAGCTTCTATTTTCGCCTGTTTCTCAGTATGATCGTAACAGTAGGAAGTTCTTTCATCCGATGTCTAGACACCGTTGCTCTTTCCATGCTTCTGATCCCAAATGGAAATATTGTGTGTAAATGAACAAACATTTTATAATTACATTTTTAGGTACTTTGTAGGTGATTGCGCTAAAAAAGCTTGGCTTTCATCGTGAGTTACATAAATCATTAACATAGGTGGGTTTTGTGTAATTATAATATTTTCTTCGCTTAAGCTGATTATTACCGTACTCTGTGAATGGATCATTTCTTCCAATGATACCCAGTAACACTGTGTGTGTTAGGTTCTTTTATTCGACCTTGTGGTGTATCGTAACATATAAATCATATCCAATTAATAGAAAATTGTTTTAAACATCCCGCTATTTTTCCTGCATGTTACTTAAATGGGACTGGGCATCATTTCGTTATTTTCTTGACCTAACTATTGGTGATCAATTTATGCAATTAGACGTCCTCTACACTGGTGAAACCCCTTTCTCCTGCTTGATGTACTGTAGATAGTTTGAAGTTTCATTGACAGAAAGTATCTAATGGGTGCTGTTAGCAAAGTGGGTCAACGGAAGTAATCGTTGCTCTCCAAGTTGCAATCCAAGTAGGCTTATGCTTTGCACCGTCGTCTCCTAATGTTGTCAAGGACGCATTAAAAGATCATTAAACGGAAACGGAGCTCGGTACGGCTGTAATAACAAACTGTCTTTTGCTATCCTTAATTGTGTGCGCAGATGATTTCAGAATTTAAGATGTACGTCCCCTTGGGGGATGCAATCATGCAGAATAGCTTTCGAAGAAACGCGTGCATCAGACATCAGGTGGCCATGTACATAGTAATTCATCTTCTTGGTTCAAGGTTAAGCACATTGGTGCTAATTAAATCTCTTATGGTGTGCATTTCCTGCTGATTTTCCTGCTTGCGGGCAGCGACCACCAACCGTGACATCGTGCTAATTGTTTTATGGCAAATAGTTGCACGAACTTTGACTGCAGTGAGTGGCATCAATGATGCTGCAGATGCACGAGCGTGCATTGCCTCTCAGGCAGGAGGGTTATACTGTAATAATCAACATTCTTAGCGAACGATGCGCCAATGCCACCAGTTTAACGCAAGCGGCAAACAGACAGTTTGTGTTAATTTTGTTTACGCTCTCTCGCAGAGAATAATAATTGCCGTCGATTTCGCTATTGATTTAAGTGTTATATTTATTTCTTTTGTTGACCAGAAAAATCAATTAAATGGCATCTGTCATCGGGACCATTAAAGAACGGTTCTCGCAAGTCTACTCATTATGTCCACACGTTCTATTGAGTTGTGGTTGCAAGTACAGGTGCGTCGAACATTAAACGACATTCGTCTGATCGGTCTGATGTGTGGGATGACGAGAAATTCCATCTCCATCAACAACCATCCGGTACGCAGTAGGATTGGGTGATGTTTTATGGGGAAAACCATCCGCTGCTAGCACAAAACCAGCAACAGGACGAATGGACGGGAAACGAAATGAACAAAACAATAAACCGGATTGAAAATTGTAAGTGATTCGCACAGCATTTAATGTCGCCTATCATTAGGCATCAGTGTGCAGTGTGTAGCGGGGGACCTGCTTTAAGGTGAAATAAACCCGAGAAACACATTTCGTACACTCGTTCAAGCTGCTCTTGACAGATGACAAATATAACCGCGGATTGTTGTCCGTTGACGGCAGCGCGGATGAATCTATTTTTAGACCAACTCTACCTGCGATGGGGCTGCATTTTTCCAGCCACGTCAGAACAAGTTCCTCTTCGTTCCTTATTTTCCGGCACCTATGAATCATCGCGCTGCGGAGTGCGTTTTACGCACGTGCAACAGCAACGGCGGACGTGTGTGACGCGCTATGGAGAATTTCCAAGAATCATCGCAACACGTAATAATTAAATTGAAAAAAAAACGACCATTCCTTTCTCCGATGCAATGCTTCCGATCCAGTGCAGTGGCATGTCGAGATCGTAACGACTTGCCCGATGTTGTCAGGGTTTTGTGCATTGAAGCTCAAGTTCACGCACACGACATCGCGCATCCTAGACTTCGCCGCGAGGTTCGTTTGTTCCGCTGTGTAAAGTGGTAGAAAGATGCGTGACATGCATGCGATAGGAACGTTTTCACCCAACGCTCCGTTGATCAGTCGGTGGGAATGCATTCTATCCTGGTGGGTCTGGCTGTCGCTGACCTTTTGCGGCCAGCAGCATCATGCAGCGGTGGAAAGTGCATGGCCCGCGAGCGATCGAGATCGGCACGAATAATTATAGCACGCACGCATGCATGGTGCGTTTAATTCCCCGATTTCACACTTGCCGTTTTTTTTTTGTTCACAACCTCAGCTAACTCTGGCATCGGTCAATCAAAGCCTTCCTTCGCTGCGTAGTGCACAAGTTCCAGTGCAGTTTTTGCTGTAAGCTTCCGTACCATTGCACCGATGGTGATTGTTGGGTAACTCTCTGCAGGAGGGCATGCCGTGCGCTTGGCAGGCGTTTAATTAAATGCAAATAAAGCTCAAATCTCCAACACTCCACACGAATAGATCGGGGGGGGGGGCGCCAACGTTCCAGGGGCGCATCAAATGATGTTGCATGTCGTTACACGTTAAACGGAACGATCATTCCGGCAGGGGAGGCGCGATCCTCTTAACCTTTGGGTCAATTTAAAAGTGCCTGGTAGGTTCGTCGCTTGTCGTAGACAGTGCCTCCAGCTACAAGCGGTGCAGTTTGATTGACGCGAAAATTTTACGTCAAAACATATTTTTCTCGCTTGATGCGGTGTGTTAGATGATGTAGACCGTTGTGCTTCTTGCCTGTCTGACACATCATCGAAGGTGCGAGTCTGGAGGTAGCTAGACACTTTCCACCTTTCGCAAAATAGTCATTTCAGTAGAAGAAAACGATAAGTGACTAGAGATATTTAATCTTCTGTAGAAAAAAGTTAAACCATAAATGTAACACATTCAACTATTCAACAGATTTGTTAAGCGTGATATGGCATGGGTTTTTTTTCTTCCTGTCTGAAATAAAAGCAATTGAAAGTTCTGATTGAAATCATTTAAAGCTTTCACTTCATTGCTTAATGCAGTTAGTTTCTCCGTGGTAAGAAAGACGTGCCCTGCCTGCTTAATACTCCCTGCGTGCTCAATCAATTCGTGATCGTCGGAACAAACGCGGTGTGGCACTTGATTATTTTTAAACTCGCCTTCGCTGGCCTCTATGTCATCGTCTATTTGTGATCAGACGACAGGTGAAGCAATAACCATGACGTTGACATGCTCTGGAGCTCGGGTAACTTTTTTGACGATTGAACCACGATTGTGGACGATCAGTAGCTGCTCAGCAGTATGTGATATCCATGGCCCTGCTCTATGGTACAAAATCGCATCGAGCATCGTACCAACGAGGCCGAGTGGGTGGTGGTTAGATCGTTGCCAATGGGAGAGCAACAAAATCAGGTTAATTGGAGTAGGAAAACTATCGTGGAAAAAGACATTATCTTCAACGGTGGGCACAGCCAGTGATTGGAGAACGGGATTGCAATCTTTCAGCGATAGTTTTATCACCACCACAAAGAAAGTGCTTCTTGTACCGATCGCGTTCCGTCGTCCGGCCGGAATTGTGGTGCGATTTATATTGATCTGATTTAATTTTTTCCCGCCCTCCCAAGCTGTTGGGGTTGTACATGGTCAAAAGGGTTGCCACATTTTGCTTGCTGACGCGTTCCCGTTTACTCCGACTCGGACAATGTGACAATGTGTGGTACGCATGGTAGATGACGGGCCAACTTCCGCCGTAACGATGGCGAGGATGCGGCTGTGTTTTTTTATAGCGTTGAACTGATTATTTTTTTTGTTTGTTTTTGTTTTTCTTTCCTCGCGTCACATCGATTCGCATGAACGCGCGAGATCGTTAGCGGAAACGGGTCAATGGGCGATACGAAATCGAGCCGATTCGCACCTTCGCACGATCGTTTTTTTGGGGCTACGCAAGGAAATATTTGTGTCAAGCGAGACGTGTTATTTGGTAGGTTAAAGTTGGTGCATCGCGTTAGTTTGCGGAACAAGCGGTTCACGTGCTAACCGAAAGGTGTCGAATCTGTTGTTGGGGACCGAAATAAGCTTTCAAAAAAAAAAAAAAAAACGATCGGCAGTATCAGCAGCATACAGCGGCTGTAGGCAACATTCACCGCAAAAGGTTGTTGCCAATCAATGAACGGTTGTTTCCTGTTTGATCCATGCCATTCGTTCCGTGGGCTGTCGTTCCCGAATGAAAAGTTGATGCATTTGCTAAATTTTGCACATTCACATTTCTTCACCCGCAACACGCCAGACGGGAGAAACATCGAATTATACTTCTTCTGTTTTAATTTGGTGTCCGGCATGCCAAAATCTTCCAGTTTGATTTAGCTCTCCTCGATGCTGCCCTTTTGAGTTGCTTTTCACGTAGCATGTTACTGTTTGAGTTTCATTCGCCCCGTAGCATTGCGGTTCGTGCTGTAAAGGTGCGTATCATGGTTTGGAACATGTGAAGGTTTACAGTTATCTTGAGCGCACTCGTTTTTCCCTTGTCGAACTTGCCACAGCAGTAAAGCCGGTCGCACGGTTTGGCGATTACACTTTTTTTTGCCATTCAGCACCGTGTGCTGAGGGTGCTTTTTTGGTTTAGCTTGCTGCACCCTTTCGATACAGTTTGGACATTGGAATTACACGCGAATCGAGATGTCCCCATGAATAGTAACATATTCGGCAGTGTGAGCATGCGAGCTGCGTGTTTGCAACGAGCTTGTAGCAAAGCATACACAGGTACTATTTTATTCCGATCGTTTATCTATGGTCACCAAAACGCTACCACCATGTGGAAGGGTGTACTTCGAACAGTACGCTTCCTCTCTTATGTCTCTCCACGCAATGTCCAACGGGCAAATACCTTGCAACAAAAAAATGCTAAGGAAGGCAGGATGGAAAAATTGAAACAAACGACATCAATGCCTAGTGAAGGCACGAACCGCACTTGGGTGCCTCCCACACAACACCAAGTTGGTTAACCTAGTTCCAGTTGGCTTTCAGACAAGTTCTGCTACACCGAACCAGAATCAACGCCCGCCGGTCGTTGATTATCGCCCATCCGGATACGCGCCCGCTTATCCACATCAGGCAACATCAGCATCATCAGCAGCAGCAGCAACAGCAGCAAGCAAGCAGTGAAGTAGATCGCGCTTCGGGTGCAGTCTGTGCGAAAATAACTAGGCAAACAACTTGTTCACATGCTCTTTCCTCCCGGTTGCACTGGCCCCTCCCTAATGCGTCCACGCACACCTTCCCGAATCCAATGGTTGGTTGCAAATTAATAACAATCAATCTGGAGCACAATTTATGCATGCACCCCATCCAACGCATGGCGAAGGGAATGAGCATAGTTTTGGACCAAATTACCCGAAACCCGCCCCCAGGAAATAGATCAGCGCGCACCGCAACCGTACGGTGCGAGCGTTTCTTATCAGATACGATCGACGCGCCCAGTATCAAACCGGCAGTGGACCGGCTTTCGGTTCGGTGCGAGGATTCGAAAAGAAAATGGGTGTTGTTCCCCCTTTCCGAAAGGTTCCCGAAAGCTACCAATTTGTGTTGGAATTTTCTGGCATTGGCCTGCGGAATGCATTGCCCGCTTACAGTCGGGCAATAAATTATGTATTTGTGTTTTTGTGTGCATCATAATTTTTTATACCTTTTTCCCTGAGTCCAGTGATGCCAGCAGCAGCAGCACGGCAAGCATCGGCCACAATCGGCAATCCAGTTCCGTACGCAAACGATCTCTGCCCTCTAGAGGCCTCCGGGTACTCCGGCCACTGCCAGCGTGTGGTGTAAATTAAATTACCCACGGGGTGAAACGGGGTCAAAACCAGGCTCGAGCCTGTTCCTGCTGGTTGCTGTTCCTGCCGCCGTTGCACGGCCAATGCATGCATTCAGTTGTAAGACAGATGTTGCTCACCGGCACCACCAACACCATACAGATAACGGGAGCTTCGGGTCAGGTGTGCATGTATTGCTTCCAGTCGCGTCGGAACAGTAGAATAATACAGAATTTTGCAGCTCCAGATGCGAGCGGAGGTTTCTGCACCAAGGGAGAAGATTTGGTGATTTGTTCGGAGGTTTGTTCTGGGGTTTTTTGTTCGCGCACGATCGAACCAACACCGAAGCATCCCGTAATCGTGTGGCTAGCTAGCTGAGAAGCAAGAATCGAGCGGTGCAATTATGATTGAATTATGGTAAGCTAGTGAAATTGAATATAGTAGCGAAAGGAAGGAAAAATGTTTCGCAACACGAGATTGGAAGCGTGCGGTTTAAGGCTGAGCAGCGGTATCCAACCATCACATCGCGCTACAGTCCGCAATGGGATCGTCAGGGGTTTGTTTTCCTGGAAGAGCAAAATTAAAACATCTTTCGCAGGGTCGAATCCGTGGCGTGAATAAACAAATCCAATTTGCCTCACCGCTGCCATGGAAGGGAGTAGGAGTTGGTGTTTTTTTTTTTTTTGTTTAGTATTCGTCATCAACTCCATCTCCTTTCTCCAATGCGCCCTGAGCAAAGAAACTGAGCAAAGAAAGTTGCCCGTGCACCGTTCTTTTACTCACTTTCTTGCGCACATTTCCCACGCATGTACCAGGTAGAATCGTGGCTTCACCCTGAACTGAAGGAGAGAAAAGAATCTAAATGATCGGAGAATGATCGGAGGCTTCGGTTCTTCTGGTTGGGTGGGTGTACGAAATTTGAACGAGGTTTTTTCGAGTTTTACTGTAATTAGTTTTGCTTATCTTTTGCGTTGGTGAGTTTAATCCCTGAATTAACTGCACACAATTAAAGTTCAATTTCGGTAAATTACTAGCATTTGGTGCTTGGTAGTATGATCCGTGCTCAGTAATATGATCGGAAGGCAGTTTTTATCGGTAGAACGGTTTGATGCTAGAAATATAGCATTTCGGAATGTAAATGGTCACTGCTTTCCAAACAAATCGGCTTAAACCTGTTCTCAACTGTTCTTTTCCCGGGGTTCGTCGCTTATCGCTTGATGGGCTAATCATCGATAATCTTGATTGTGATTTAACTAACTCGTTTTGGATCAACTGCGACTGGTTCTGCATCGCATCGGGTAGCTAAATCTGAAGGGTATTTTACGAAATGCCGTCATGCTGTCACTAAATGAGATGCGTTTCTGGACATCAATCCTCCCTGTTCGAGATAAACCATCTGCATAGGTTTTTCCTTTTTTTATTTTTATTCCCACATATTCGAAATGGAAAGTTCGTAGAACTCTTGCTCTCTCTCTCTCTTCACTTTTCTGGCGGTTTGCTAGTTGATCGCCTGGGAGAAAGTCTCGATACCGGACGGAACTCAGTATCGAAACGGTAGAACGATCGAGCAGGCTGACGGAACCATCGCGATGTAGCGGTACATTTTTATTTTATGCTTTTTAAAGTGTCTTTTTCAGTCCCATTCTAGCTGACTTTATTTTGTGCTAAGGGCGAAAATAAAATTAGAACGATCCCGGGCAGCTTCCTGCTCCGTGGAGCGAGAACTGCTGCGTGTGATCGACAAAACCAAGCCCTCCAGCCGAATGAGCGAGAAATGGTCAAATGAGGCAGAAGAAGGCACGCTTGACCGAACCGTTTAATTAGTGAGTCCGGAATGTCACTATTCTAGGACGCTTCTAGTGCGCACCGTCCAAATGTCACCGGAACACGGACCATTTGGCAGATGGAGAGAAATGAAGCAACAGAAGAAAAAAAAACTGCTTCGCTCTCGACTGAATAGGGTCAGCGCGTTTAAGCGATATGCGATGCATTTTAAGCTGGGTAGCGCAATTAAAATGCGGAACATTGAGCTGATTTTGTAACCCTCTCGATCAATAACGGTGCTTTAGCAAAACAGCTAGCAGGGGAAAAACATAAAGCGACTGGAGATCTCCTCTCTTTCTTTCGCCTGCCTATCCCCTAGCACAGTGTGTCTGGTCATGCGTAATCGATTAGTTATTGTTAAACGGCATGTTTTTCCTTCACATTACACCGAAACCGAGGCAGTGTTGTAATTTTGTGTGCCTTTTTGTCCATGCCCGGCCGGCCGGCCGTTTGCTCAGTTCGACTTTGTTGTCGTGCAAATCTTCATGACCAACTGACACGCAGACCAACTGTCTGTTGTTTTTTTTTTTTTGGTCTCCAGCTCGTGCAAGATACTCCCGCCTCAGTACAGCCTCGAATGCGTGTGGTCAGACGATCAAAAAGGTTCAATAATTGTTGGCGGTGGTGGTTCGGTTGGACGGCATGGTGAAAATTAGCCTCAGGCACGCAAAAACCAACCTTTCCCGATGGGCCGATGACTGTTGCAGATTATTTAAAAATGGTTCGTGTAAAGGTCGGTCGGTTTTAGTCGGTGCCGCGGTATCGGAAGAACTGCATTCGCTTCGAACATCATTATCACATTGTTACCGTTAACGTGACATGCCGAAATGCAGCCAGCGTCGAACAAGTGCATCGAAACTCATAAAATGGGTGCTCCATGAGGCAGTGCAAAGGCTTTTTGATGGTCAACTGGGTTTGTTTGTTTACACCATCCCCTATTTCGGTGCCAGTTCCTTGAAAGTTCTTACTGTTTTTGTATGTTTTTTCCACAAAAATTCTTCCACTGAAAGTTTACCGATCGGTCAAGATCGAAAACGGGGTTGGACGAAAAAAGGCGAAAGACGAAAAAGATCAACTCCGAGCGTAAACACCTGAACCTTTCGCTCGAACCATCGTGCAATGTTTGTTTGCCCGGTTTGTGGCTTATTACACAACCAATTTTTGTGGTTATCTTCGTCCCGGCAGATCAAGTGTGTGGATCTGTCTGGGACTTTCGTGAAGGTGAAGGTTTGCTCTGTGTCTGTATTTTTCCCCCATTTTCTGTTCCCCCTTTTGTTTGTGTGCAATCGTATTCCAGTCTTCCACACACTCACTGGCAGGCGATTACCACCGTTCCGTACCGCGTCGCGTCCCCCAAATCTCCTGTTCTGACCTTGCACTTCACCCGGGCAGTGGTCGAGGCACACTCGCCGCCGGTAAGCCCCAGAGATGATGTTTGGTAGCTACAGGACCGAAACGCTATCCTCACACTCAATTCACCCAAAACAGAGTGTATTTTGGAGAAGGGTGAACGTAAAAAAAATGTGGAAAAATAAACCGTTGGTTCGTGATTTTCGCCCTCATCCATGGACTGTCTGTACCACATCTCGATAACATTTACTCACTCAAACTCATAGCGAGCGAGATGAGCGTGAGCGACCGTGGCAGAGAAAGTGAGAAGGAACATTTTGTGGTATTTTGTTTGGTGTTATGTTTTATTTGCTTTTAACTTCGATTTTAACACTTATTTCGTGGCTATTTAAGCAAACACTTTAGTGGTTGTACACATATATGCAGGGTTTGTGTTATTTCCGGTGCAGCATGCAACCCTGCAACAAGGGTGTGAGAATGGGCAGAAGTCATAAGTGCATTTTTTTGTTGTAGTGTTGCGTTCGGCTTCGATGAACTAGATTGACCTCACCTCACTAGGGGAGAGTGAATTAACCGGCTCGTTCAGCGCGTTTCTGCCCGGATGTACCGATTGAATGTGAAGGTCATAAAAATGTATGAGACCGGGAACAGTGGGAATGCAAAGCGATGTAGACTTCACCTGTCCGATGCGTATTTGTGCACATATTTCACGTTATCTCAGCGTGATTATGTTTGGCTGTGCGCTCAAGTTGAGCGACCGCACACCGAGAAAAAAGGTAGCTTTTAATTGTAGAAAATTTCCAATGATTTTAATGATCCATTCCTCAGCGCTGGGTCTGGAATAAGAATCTTGATAAAACTGTTGTAATAGCTACCGAGAATCGTTTTCACTGTCGCTGCGCGTATAAACCGCGTGCACCGAGAGATCATGGCACCTCTGCATCTTTACCTCGGAATAAAAATCCACTCCGGCTAACGGATTCCTGTGCCACCGCGTACATGTAGTGAAAATGAACAGATTAGCCATAATCTTACACGTTCGCACGGTTGATCTTCGTATTGCTAGCAGGTATTCTCAAAGATTTAGGCAAAGGAAGAAAAAAAGGAACGAATTACGGACGGTTCGTTTAGCATATCTCTCGAAATCATTACAACAGCCCAAGACGATGTTGTCGCCCAGCTCTCGATCAATGCTGGCTGGGTGTGTGATTAAAACTGTACGTCGCTGCCGAAACGATGGGCCGAATTGTTTCCCCGGGGGCTACGATCACACCCGTTCCGCAGAACCTAATTCTCGATCCCGTTGCAGAACATTTGAATTGTGCGTTTCTTTGCCAAATTTATGCCACTTTCTCGTTGATGGGTTAAGCCTCCCTCGGTGCGAGAAGTACGCAACATGTTTTGAATGAATTTTCTTGCGTTAAAGCCGAGGTTTCGAGCCTCCCAGGAGGAGATTCCACCGATCGAGGGAGAAGACCTACTTTCTGCGTGCTTCTAAAGCAAAAGCCCCAGAACATGCGGGTTGTGGGGTGGCCGATGGTGCGAGGCAAAATGGCTTCAATCGTTGCGCTTGCTGCGAGTAAATAAGCTCAAATTACAGTGCTTTCGAGATGCCTTCGGTGGCTTCCTGTGTTTCGGGCACAGCGGTGGCGCCATCATGCAAAATCAAAATGGAAGAGAATTTAACTTTTTTTTGTTCGACAACTTTTACTCGGAAAGGTTTCTGAACATGATTGGTTAAAAAAAATTGATGCCTCTCGTGTATGTCGCGAGAAATGGTGTTCTTATGGGTGGGTTCGCATAACTTACCTTCTATTCGGAATTCGATTGCTTTGTCGTCGGTGGCACTGTAACGAAAAAAAAAACGCCAAAACATATTAGTAAAATCCATGCTAGAAATTATTTAATCACAAAGTCTATTAAATTGAAGTGTCACTAAGTTTAAATCAATTGAAATAATTATTATCGCTTTTATTATAGTTGAAACTTATTGTGAATCATGTCATCGATCCATAATAAAGCTTTAATTTATTTTTTTTCTCGTTTCAGGTACGTTTCAAACACTACGAAGCCTAAGTAGATGGATATTAGGCGTAGAGTTGTTTATTCTTGCGGATAGGTAATTTTACAAATGTTAGTTCTTGAAGCTTTGTTGCATCACATGTGCAATTTGGGTATTGTTTAGTGTATAAGAAAAAAAAGTCCCTTTTGCAATATTTTTCAGAGAGGAACAACCGTTTTAACTATCGCTGATCGAATAATTGATCATTAACACGCGTTGTGACAAACATGGTGTCCATCTTGATACTTCTGGTTCAGCACGAGCATGTTGTTTAGTGATCGCATTGATTTTCCTGTAAAGCCTCGCCCGAAAGCGACAGAATCTTGCACGACTCTCATCATGAAAAAAGAAGACCGAAAACATGTTGATACATTTACCATCAATCATAACCTCCCGCTTCATGTTCGTAGGTACAAGATAATCGTGCGCCACAAATTTCATCGGCACATCACGGCGCCAACAAGGAACGATTTGTGCCATTCGTAAACAAATTCTTGTCCAATGATGGATCGATGCCGCGATGATCGGTCATAGGAAAAACGTGCTTTTGCATCGGCAGGCAAAAGGGAATGTGTTTTCGATCCGTTGATGCGTGGCTATCGTGGCTATTTTTAGTCATTCGACACTGTGACCCAAAAAGAATGTTTTTTTACGGGTGAAAGAAATGAAAGAGAGAAATGTCTGACACTCCCGGCCGTATACGGAACCAACCGCACGCCGAAAAAGGAAATTTGAGGCACCGTGCTTTGTTTTGATGTTGGCATTACTGGCCTTTCGGGTTGTTTTGCTCGAGGCACGCTGCAGGAACGAGCGGTACAATTCACCACCATTCCGCCCCAAAAGAGCGCTTGCTGGTGATGGTTGTTTGGCTCCGGTCAAAAAGGCATAATTACATAATTAGATGAAATCTTTTCACCGCGTTCCTTGCGCATTGGCTTGAAGTGAATCACTTTTCCTTTGAATTTAGGACCCATGCATTTTGCCGGTCGGTGATATGTAATGATGATTAACATCGCGCGCACTATTTCAAGTATCGTTTAAGCGTTTCATCAATCAGCAGATTGATTGTGTCTGCACGAACGCACGACAGCATTAGGTGTGTCGCTGGAGGAAAGCTCTAGCTGTGGGGATGGGAAAATCAACCCATCCCCCCTTTGCAGTTGGCAGTGGAGAACCTCCGTCGGGCGCTAGGGAACCATTAGCATGTGGAACATTCGGCGCACCGGTGAGTGATAAACTGTCTTTTTTTTCGTAGATGAAACAGTGCAGCAACACGTGATCTTTTAAGCATTTGTCCGTACGGAACCACCTGATGGGATGCGTTTATTTCTTCATATTTTCGTCGAAGAATGCACATGCTGCGTGATTAGTATTCCAAGGAGACACAGTGCCACAGTGATTTCGGTGTGCCCTCACTAGCAGTGTTGGGTCGGGAAAAGGAAAAAAGAAACCACATGAAAACAAAAATGAAGCACGTACCACGACCGACAACACACACACACGAATGCTGATCGTTAATCACTCGCTAGCAACTGCCGTGCCCTAGTGTACTGTAACGGGAAATCGTCTTTTAATATGACAAAAATGTTCTGCTGTTACAAGTGGCCTCCTTAATACGCTCATGTAAGAAACCCCTCTATTTCGATCTTCTGTCTTCTGTAGGCCACCCCGCACCTCGTTGTTGCGTTTGGTCTAATCTAATTGCCCTTTTTATTGCTTGTAGATGGGACGTACCCGGGATCCTAGGGAAGGGTTAGATGGCAATGGCTTGGTTTGAAGCAAACCGTCGAAAGGACCGTCGCAGCACAAAACAACGTCTGACGAATGCTGCAGACCCGTTGGCAGAGCATTTGAATATCAATGGCTGTCAACTCGAGGAAAGGAAAAGTGGATGGGAAAAGGTGTATATGTTTGCTGGATGGATCGTTAAGTACTGTTTGGTGGCGGTGGATGTTTGCAGCGTTGAAATCGTCGCAGGTGCCGTTAGGGTGCGCTGAGTACTATTTTTAAACAGCTTTTGCCTATGAGAGGCCAAGAGTATTCAAATTCTAATTTTTTGCCGACATGTAGCTACCTTAAACTTATTTGACAAATTGGCCTAAAGACTTACTTTGGGTTCTTCTGCTTAAATCTAACGTAATTGTATACTTGATGGATTGGTTATCGCTGAAAGCTTTTGCGGGTTGAAACTTGAAGTTTCAGCTCACCTAATCTTTGTGTCTTACCACTACAGATTGCACGTGGTGAGTAAGCTGATAATTCCACAATGATTGAACGATAGCTGATCAGCACAAACCAACTAATTATGCGCCGAAAAGTATGCACACAGATGGGCCGAAACGAAATCAGGTGTTGAAAGTTGGCTGCTTCGGCCTAGATGGGGGATGAGGCTAACCCAAAGCAGTATAGTAATCGATTGAAATTTTGTGTACCTTTTTGGGGTTTGTAGATTACGGTGCATCTCGTGGCAGCAAAAACCCGCACCACATTGTGGTGGAAAGTCACAACAGCCGTGCCTGTATTTTTAGCGCCAAACCCCAATAATGGAAGGTGCTAGCGCCTTATGGTAGATTTCACATAGTTGCTTTTTTATTATTGCATTTCTCCTATGGCATTATTTCATTCGGTAGTTTTTGGAGGCAAACCTCTGTGGCTCAATTTTAAACCTGACGCAACCTAGCTCGATTGTGGTGCGAATTGGAACGGTTGAGTAAAACAGAACCGGTCGTTACGCATTCTCGGGGGCCACGCGGCGAGCTGTTTTTTTTTGTTAAAAAAAAAACGGTTGTAATTGTACACCACTCTCGCGGGACAGCCAAGTTCAATCCAATAATACACCGTGGAATCCGTGGTGCTATGCCGGTTTATTGAGTGTCCGCCGAAAGAAAGACTTTCTTCTCTGGTCTCAGGGCGGGCTCCGTTAGCTCGATGGCATTCGTTAGCGGTAGTAGTAAAATTGGGAATGTTCCACTTTTTTTTACCCAAAACCGTGTGCACCCTGTGAGAAATGTCAGTGAGAATGCGTTTAAGCGTAGCATTTAGTCGTTGGGGCATCGGTGCGTGATCGCCGTAGCACAGTGCGTCACGTTTTTTGGTTCGATCGGAAACATTCAAAATCATGTAAAGGCTTTTAGCTGCGGTAATGGATCACCAAATTATCACATTCGATTTAAAAATGGCCTGTATTGTTCCATCGATACCGAGCGCTGTACTTCAACGTGAAACATTCTATGTTGCAGTAAAAATTCCACAATCACGTCTGTACGTTGTACATATGCCCATTTAATGTATTTAATCACGTTTAAGTTTTTTCCCCAGTTTGTTGTATTTCCTACCGTTTCTTGTTTCATTCGCGTTGTCCAATTAGTGTAGTTATATAGCAATTTTCTCACATAAATTGTACGTAGAATAAACTATCAGAATGATTTAGTGGCAAAGGTTTGCTGTACTGATGAAGCGTGATCATCATTGCTTACGGTCCCGATCGTACCTTTTCGTTCATCAGCGCAAAAGGTGCTACCATGCGAGAAGCGTAAGATGTAATTGATAGCCATTTTCCGTTTAATGCAATGTAATATGTCCACTTTCCGTCATGAAACCATACGCGTACGTAGCAATGAACTGCGCCATGTACCCAAAACGCCGAGGCAGGCCGAGAAAATGACCGCGAAATGAAGGAATCAAAATGAAGGCAGGAAAAAGATAGAAAACGGCACGCACAAAATAGCATTATTTCAGTACGTGATCCCGTTTCATTGTTTTGTTTCACTGCTGCTGACCCTTTCCACGCTGCTTGGTGCTAATGTTTTCCCATAAGCGATGAGAAAGTGGTGGACTCCCCAAACAGTTCGGTTCTTTTGTTGCTGTTGGGTTACTGATTTCTTGAGTGCTTGTTCGGTGATTTGTGTACGCCGTGTACGTGGAGCATCGCATTCTAAAGGAAATGAGTGCACGGCCGGACGATGGAAACGGTACCAAAATAAAAAAAGAAAAACGACATGGCGCTTGTCGCCGAATGCGCTCTGATGTAAGATTTTCACACTGTTTCTCGCATTTGATCCAATCCGGTATGTCCGGTCCGTTCCTATTTCTTACTACTGCAGCCGCTGTTTCTGTTACAGTTCGCCGTTGAACTAGATCGTCGGTAAAGGCGAAACGCAGTGGAAATGTATAGCAAAAAGAGTGACCGGATGGCTCGTAGCAAAAAGCAATGTTGTTCGAAAACAATGAACTCATCCCTTCGCACCTTCGACAACAATGAAACACAACGTAGAACACGATTCGCTGCAGATTAGACGCTTCGTTTTAAGTATCCTGTGCGAGTTAATCATTGGCGGAATGAACATTTTTGACATAAAATAAAAAAAAAACCTTGAGGCAAAAATAGTATAACGTACTACAAAAAGAGCTGTGAAACTTTTTAACTTGTTTTCACGTATTTAAAAGGCAATTGTAGTTTTATAGCGGATGTAGAAAAAAAAACCCGTAAAAGAAAGGTATTTCGCCGTGAAAAATTAGCATAGTAAAGTTAATTTGTTATGTTTTGCATTTTATTCTCATGCAGCCGGTGTAAACCCAATGGTAAAGCAAAGTGCATGGCTGCGAATGGCCCGATGTGGAGGAAGTGTCCAAAATCGAGCAATCAGACAAGCGTTTTAGCCTAGTTTTAGCACCTCCAGATATTCCCTCCATCTCACCCAAAACGATGCCACAAACCACAACGGAGGAAGAAAGAAACCCCGCTAGATTGCTGTTGCTCTCGTAACGTCGTGGCGGCGGGGCATTGCTGGCTTGTTAATACGTTCTGACCGAATTATTTCGATGTTGAATGTTAGTTCGATTCCGCCGGCACGATCTACTTCCGCTCTCGACCGGTCCCGGTGGGAAGGAAGTTATGAAATCATTACCAACCAGCCATGCACTGATCGATTTATCCATTTCCCGCGGTAAGACGATTGAAACCGATTACGTAGCCAACATTAATGGGGTACTGTTCCGAGAGAAGATCCAATTCCGACGATTGGAGCTTAGTGGTAGGGCTTCAATGTGGATCGTTGTGATTTTTTTTTTTCGTTTGTAGTTCGTGTGACTTGGAGTCTCTAAACCACTGTGGCAAACGGTAGAATGATGGACGTACAAATATCATCTCTCTTCCGCACATTTGACCAAACTTTCCCAAAACTCCCCGGGGAAAGAATGGTATGAATACCAAACAAAAAAAGGTTTTTTGGACGTCTGAAAGATGTCTCTGTAGGCGCCCCCTTCGAGGTGCAACATAACACGGCACATTGTAAGCGACCCGGGTGTACCGGAGCATGATGCGGGCGTTGGTGGCCAATGACGAGGGTCATAACTGTACTTTTATGGTGCTGTAACCAGTGATTATCTTTTCGGGTCGGCACGGGGAACACCTCGCTGCATGTGGCGCTGCGTGTGGATTGCGTGGATCTTTTGCTTCCTATCATGCTGAACGCGATCGTACGCGAGTAGAGTCGTTCGGTATATCATTTGCGAACCGTTTAGCTACGTCTGGCTTCACGTGCTCGGGTGTACGTGCCAACGAAACATATTTTCTAGCCCGATGATCTGCTAATCGTCCAATCTCAGCGCTGACAATGCGCTTATGATCGATATGCAAAGTGTGCCTCACTGCCGGTGGACGCTTCTGCTGTGCTGAGCGAAACGAAGGTGGCTTCAGGTTCTATTTATAGCCAAGCGAAACCTCCCCCCTGACGGGGGTCGTGCCGCAACGGTCCTGCTGCATTTAATTGCCTTTTTACATCCTTGTGGTCCTTGCGCACCTCATCATCGTTTATCGTGTGGCTATCGTGTTGCAGACGCTAAGCAACGATCGATTGCAGTACGCTTTTAGACATTATTTATATTTAGTACGTATACCACTGGCGTGCCAGCGAAAACACGCCTTATCGTCATGGTATGCTGGCGACAAGATGACAGCATACGGGCAAGGATGAGTCCATCATCTTGCCAGCGCTTCCGTTTATCTGGTTGCGTGCGTCTTGTTGCTGCACTGCACGGCAGAGGGCAAAATGGACGAGTTTTAATTTATGCCGCTGGTGATTCGAACTGGATAACTAGATGGGCTCAAGGTTGTTGCATGTCAATTGGAACCTATGTGCCAATGCTATGTGACTGCCAGCGGTGTGTTGGTGTGTGTGTTATTGCAGGAATGAAAACAACCGCATTCATTCTGATTGTGGTGTTCCTATCCAAGCTGGTCAATAATACAATTTGCAATAATGATTTTAATTATATCTAAATAATGCGTGTATGAATTAAATAATCATTAACACATTAATTTTCTTGTCCACCTACATGATGCATTGTTTCATTTGTTTCAATACAGATGTTTCGTTATTTCATTGTTGTTTGAGTTTGTGATACTTGCCCGAAATGCTGTTTTATTGAGCGCAATTTCTGGACAACAACAATTCATTGTAGATTATTAAATGTAAATATTTTTTTATCGGTTTTTCATTAAAGACCTAACAGCGACATAATCAGCTATGAGAATTTCGTACAACGTTCTCACCATTAAATTGAATTAAACAAAATAAAATGATTATTCGGTGAGACGGCCGTGATCTGTATTGCGTTAAGAACCACTTCTCCGCTGGAAACGCAAACCTTGGAAATGGGAACAGTGCTGTTTTGTCCATAGAATTTTATCTTCCGTCCGACAGCCTGATTGCTAACAATGTTTGCGAGAGATTGCCCGTGGACAAATTGTGCATCATGTAGAGTGCTGGTAATCAATAATAATGATCATGCGAGGGAAGAATCATCATGCAGGGTGACGTATGCAAAGCTGTCTGCGTGACCTGTTAAATCCGCATCGTCTTCCATTCTCGCTACCATTGTTTGGCTGTACTGTGCTGTTGGGGGAGGGGAGTTTGGTGTTCCCGGACAGTCTTTTAGCACAAATTATCCGCTAGATTTATGTGCCGTTGGTCCCCGTAACAGTGCATTCTTCGGCCCTCGTCGGACACTAACTGGACACTTGCCAATCGTTTAGCAAACAATGGTGCCTGCCGTGAGGGGCTTTCCGATGTATGGAAGTAAAACCACATGCGAGGAAGATATCGGAAGCGGGACATGGACACGAACACGCCAAGATCTTGGTGTGCAATGTTAGAGGTCCCGGTCATCGTGGGTACGGGGCATTGTATGGTGCACAGGTTAACTGTAGTTTCTCACATCTAAAAACCCCCAATGGAATGAAGATGATTGGTGCACGAGATCATCATCGTCATCATCATCAACAACAACTCACACCGCGGCCTCACTGCTGCATCGCTGCACGGTGTGTTCACAATGCACCGGCTGCTACCCATTCATGGGGCGGCAGGCCGAACGAAGCAGGCCGGAGAAATTGTTCCAATAAAGCATGTGAATAAGGTCTATTAATAATGTTTACAGTCGCATTATATGGGTATATAAAATTATGACGATAGACGATAAGAAATTATGATGTAGGTTTACCGCAGCTCCTCCGACCAATCCATTCGACGCTTCATACTCCGTACTCCGTAAAGATGCTGGAATGAACTGCACCAGAAAACGTTCACATACTCTTTTTTTTTCCTCCATCGTGTATGTGTTTCGCACATACTTTTCTTGCGCTTCCATTCGTGCAACAGAACGGAAGAATTGGTGAGAGAGTGGTGGTGGTGGTGGTGCAAGTGCGATGCAGCCCATCCGCGCACGGTTCAGGTTGATTTACTTCGTACGGCGGTCGGTGCGGTCTGTGCAAACGCGGAACTTGCTGGCCTATATTCCTGTGCCGGATATTCTGGTTTTCGCCCCCATCGTGAGCATGTAGCGCTATCATGGGTCCGCTAAACATCCCGCATAGCATTCGTAGTAAAAAAAAATACAGGCCAATGCACGAGGCTCTAATAGACCAAAACTGTGCTAGTATGCGTTATGCATTTGAAACTGGTTCTTCTGGAATACAATTGTAGTTTTCCCCTCATTTTTGTACTTTCCCTGAAGATGCATAAAAACGCATAATCCGAGAGCAGGTTTCGGAGTAGCACTTGCAAGAGTCCTTGCGAAGTATGTTAAAGCTGCTGATGGTAGTTCCACTTTTGTTCTTATGTACATAAAGCTTTACGGAATCTTAATTTTCCTTTCCAATCTGCTGATGATGCGATGTCGTGACCATTGGTGACACTAATTACTTCATTTTTCAAGAAAAGAAACACACAGTCGGTAGCAACTAAATGACAATTCAGCTGAGTTTGGGCGACGTGCGTGCGATGATGATCGCTGATCATGCGTGTGCGGCCTTCCCCAGAAGAAGAGGCTACCGACAGGAAAAGAAAAAAAAACAGAATGGAATGGGGGGGGCAAAAATATATTCAGCACAATCCAAGCCCGCCCAGGAGAAAGTAATGCACATATCCCGCACCCGTCTGTGTGACAAAATGGAATAGGTACTGGAGAATGGTACTGGTGCGTGACTGGAATTGGAACCCGTTTAGAATACGTTTTCCCATTCGAATGATGCTTTCCACCACGTTTAGCTGTTTGGCTGTGGCTTCTGATGATGATGATGGTGCCGCGTGTGATGTGTTTATAAAGCGCTGCTCCGTGTGGAGTGTAAAATCGAGAAAACGACAAACGAACTGTCGGCACACACAACCGGTAATGTCCATGGCTTTGCATTAGCGTTGCGGGTCCCGGAGCAGTAGATGTAGGTGAGTGTGTCGCGCTTTGGTGGCGTTGGTACACAGCAACGGGTGGACCTTCTTCCGCCGCTCATGCTAATACCACCTGGCACGTGATGTGATTGTTGTTGCAAGGTCGACAAAAAAGGGGTTTCCTACCAACGTTTTACCGATGTAACGCAATGCATTTGAACTGTTTTGATAACGTGGTACAGAAAAGTAGCTGCTGCCCTGAAAAGATCTAACCAACCGACGATCGTGATCGAATTCGAGTTATCGATCGAAGTTATAAACAAACCGGAAGGAGCGTTGGGTGTACGATAACGGCATTATGCAATTATTTCGTTCGCTTTCGATCTTCCTCTCTCTCTCTCGGTGGCTGTTAGTGAAATGGGGTCAGTCAGCTCAGTCAATCGGATTGTCAAATCGCGATCGGAATAGAACGATACCTCCTGACGACGGTTGTGCTGCCGCGAACAATCAACTTGCTGTTTGATACCTCAAAGCTAATCTTGAATCAAGTGCAGATCGATCTCGTTAGTGAGCATCGTTATTAGGTGGTAAAGCCACCCTCAATTGTGTAGCGTCGAAAGGGATTGAGAAGACGCAGCAAAGCATACCAAACCCCTGCAGTGAAAGTTGTTTCATCCGCTGCTGTAATGGATTTATTATTCAAGATACGGTACGTAAAGAGGGCCTCGGCAAGGCACATAAATGTTTATAGTCACTTGTTGACGCACTGGGACTGGGCTATATTTTCCGGTTCTGTTCGGTGCACCAAAACGAGGACAAACAGAAGGACACGAACGTGCTGAAGTGGCCTAATTCAGCAGATTCCCGCTATCAATGATCAATGCATGTGATTGATTCCATTCATTGAAAGAATACATTTTGGTTGGAAAATTTGGGTTAAATCTTGCAGTACCTATGGAGCTCAGTGCTTTGATTTTATGTGCTTATGTTTATGTCAATCTGGAGTTTAAATTAATTCACCTCAAAATGTGCATAAAACATATCGAACAAAATGTTACTGCTTTGTTACTAAAATTTTATTTATATATTAAACATAATTTTAGCTAATACTTTAATTGTGAACACGCAAATATTATATGGGTTTTTTTAGTTGTACATTAAACAAAATTTCATGCCATTGTAGAAGTTTAAAGAAATAAAATAATAATAAAATAGATGTATATACGTGTAAACGCGCATTGAGCGACGACCAAAATTTTGACAGCTGTCATTTAAAAAGAACAGAATAAAAAGACAGTGAACGAGTAAGACCGTCAAATCAAAGTGTCCTCGTATTTAATTGATTTTAAACCATTTAGACCAAAATAGGATTTTATCACGGGAAACACTACTAAGCTACAATAACAGCTACATTCGTACTATTTCTTAAATGTTTATCATTCATTCAAGAAATAAAATTTAAAAACGATTACAAAACATGCATAACATCATTCTACTATGCAATGCATGAACATAATGTCGTGATTCATGCAATCGTCGGTTGACTTGTCAATAATTCATACCCTTCTAGTGGCGCCATCTGGAGTCCAAATTTGGTCATAATCTAAGTTACAGTTAGCTGCATTCTTACGGTGAACCTGTTTCGCATGAGAATTTATTGGCAATGCGTATGACACGATCATGTGACGCAGTAATAAATATGAAACGCAGCATACCATTAGCGTTTGGACGTGATTGTTGCGTCTGTTGTTGCCTGGAAGCAACTTTTAAACGCATTTTCATGACAGACGCAAAACTAGAACGCTCCGTTCCAACACGGTTTGAGCGTATGCAGTACCCGCCTCTGTCCTATTGTTGTTCGTACACTATTCCATTTACGCATCTGCGCGTTGGTGCATACGTAAATGTTTGGCGCGAATTGTTCGTCAGCCCGAAACTGTTACAAGCCATGTTTTGTGCGTTTGTGGAGCAGCAGCATCCCCTCCGGCCGCGCTCACCACTCACATCCAGCTCCTTTTACAGACGTGATTACCATTACGGTGAGGTTTTGCTCCTTCCGGGCCTGTGTCTATTTAGCTTTAAATTATGTAAATACCTTAGACAAACTCCCGCCAGGCAGCTGGCAGCGAGCGGCGGCTGCAGGAGACTAAATACATTAGCTCAGTAGCGCAAGCGCCGTGTGCGTGTCAGCCCCAGCGACAGTTCCAGGCGCTTCATCATCCTGCCGGTGCGCAGATATGCGTGCGCATCTTCCGGTCGCAAGAGGGGCTGGAATGTGTGCAAACAGCAGCATTGGCGTCTGTCGTCTATCGGCAGGTTTGGTATTCATGCTGAGCATGGGTGGAAAACTCCGTACCCTTCACACATAACTGCACTTTTCTCTTCGCCGGCGCACAAAACTCGCGAAGCGGCGAAGGAAGGCATTGCGAAGAATGAGGTTGATCATTTTCCCTTTTCGCTTAGTTAGGTGGGGTGGGCTCATGCAAAATGAGCGGTCCTCGCGTATTGGAGTACCATTGGAGTCGAGAATGCAAAACAAGATTGTAGGTGTATCGCTGATAAGGAGTGCTTCCCAGTTACCTGTTGAGCGTTTGGGATCGTTCCAATTTTGCGCTAATGATCTGTCACAGGTGGATTTACATACCTGCAAATGGAGAAGAGAAAATACAAAACGATCAAAAAAGGGAACATAAGTGGTAACGTTCCACGGAAAGAATAATTGCACAAAATATTGACGAAGTTAGAGCGTTTGGGTGTATTGTGTGTGGAGCGAAACAGCGAGGAAGGCGCATTTTCATCAATCTGCGTTGCCCATCGGAACGATTTCAATCAAAGCTGAACCAGTTTTCTCGGATGCAGAACGGTCGTTTGCGGATCTGCTGCTGATGAACAGGTTCTTCCACAGGTTGACTTCCTCCCGCTTTCCTCGTTCCACCACCACCACCACCACACGCCGACTATTATCAATCGGGCACCTCGTGTCGGGTGCTTGTCGAATGAGGGAGAAATAAGGGGTTTGGAGATCGGAAGATCACATTAGATCGCGTTCCTCCGGTTCGTCGTCTTGGTAAACGACAACGGCATGCTGGCACCTGAGCACCTGAGGACGCGAGGTGGAAAATAAAAAAAAAAACAGGTTGGAATCTCTAAATCCCGCTCGTTGTTCTCAATTATCGGTATCGAGTTTTCCGGTTTCTCGTACCAACACTGCCGTACTTTGGCGCTGAAGTAAAAAGGGACATAGCGTACGTTTGAATCCCCTTTTCCCATGGTGAATTCGTTGCGTACGGTTTGCTAGTGCCTAGTTTGCAGGAAACTTGTGGACCGTTCCTGGCACGTTGAGAAAACGGGCGCCATAGTTTTTGATTTAGATTGTCTTTATTTGGCTTCGGAACAAATTGTTCCACACTAACTAACCGGATCGCAAGGAAAACTTTTGCATTTGCACAATGTTTTCACAAAACCCAACAAGCGATTATCCAGCGGTTGTGCAGAAATATCAGACAAACCATTTTCGTACACCATTTTTGGCGAATTTTAGCAGAACACTACACAGTGGATTGCATTTAAATAATAAATGCAAATACGCAATCGTTCGGTGGTGGCGCAAACGAACGAGCTGGAACGCGCGCGCGCGCGCGAGAAGACGAATAGTTTCCTCGGCCTGGTTCTCAACGAGTAGAAGTCGCGCATCATTACCGCGCCGACCGACGGTACCGATGCTGGGTAACGATGCATGATGGCAGGATGTTTCGTTCTCATACACACACACACACATATACATATTTTGAGTGGAATGTAACCGTGTAAGCTGCGCGAGATGGATGCAGGTCCCAAGGTACTAACCAAGAAGGGTGCAGGTGCATATCACGAGGTTGGCTTTGTGCGTTCTGAGACTGAACTAATTGACCGGATGTACCCATGTGTACACGGGGTGGTGATACTTTTTTTATACTTTATTTATAGCTCATAATCAGAGGTTCGGTGTCAATGAACTACCGGGATTCGTTAAGATGTACTTCAAAGTTCAAACAACTACCAATGTGTCAAGGTGGTAGTGTAAGACGTTTACAAACAATACACGCAGTAATGCAAAAAATTTTTATTTTGTATAAAATAAAAAACATAATGCGAATGACATTTTGGCTCGTTTAGTAATGATGCACTGTTTGTTAAGTAAGGAAAGTGAAATATTACTAACCTCTATTCTGTGAGGGGAATTTACAATTTTCTCACCGGAATTCCCCTAACCGGCATGGCAGTGTGCCAAATCTGAACTTTAAGATATTTCATTTGCGTCCATTCATCGTAAGCATTAACATACCAAAATGGATGTGCTTTTCACACGATTGAAGATGGGAGTACGCGCGTGTGTACGCTGTGTTCAAATAAGTTCACACTTTCTCGCTTTTCTAATGCCAAAAAGTACGTGTACATTTCGTTACATCCCGTCCAGTAGTAGTGGGGAAATATTTTTTTAAGTAATTGTTGAAATTCCTCCATTAAACGGATGCGCACAAAATGCGAACATTGCTTAAAATCCCGTGCCCTTACGATGGAAAGTGAAATTCGCTGCACCACCGCGCACCGTAAAGATGCCATCTTCGTGACCATGAAACCTTTTGCACCTTCCGGCAAACGGCTGCTTAGTGGTTTTTAATGATGGTTTGTGGTGTTTCTCATACATATTGCACGCCCAGGTTCCTAATTTCCTCCCCTTCCAAACACGCCTCCCCCCATTGGACTATTAGCTGCTTGAATGGTTATGGGAAATAATTTTTCACTTTCGACCACTGGGCGGCGACCTACATTGGGCAGAATAATTCCCACCAGCCCTTGTTTCTTCCGCCTTTCTTAACGTTTGCTTCCCGCCATCGATCGTAGCGGATCGTTTTAATTAGTGTGGATCGGAACACCATTTTCCCTTTGCCCCGTTTTGCGCAATAGATCGCTTCAAAGAAAATCCATTTTCCACGGACCAACGTAGAAGTGTTGGTGCAGGACGCAGCCACATACACCGCCGAAGCCAATGGGGGATGCTAGTTAACGCTTGTTAATCAATCAAGCTTGTCAAGTGTCAAACGGGGCAATGGAAGGGAATTTAGAGTAAATAGTGGAATCTGTGGTTCATTCTTTCGGTTTCCTAGCCCTGTGTGGTGTGCCCCGGTGCTGACAAATTGCTAACTACCAATCAAGCGCTCATGAATAATTTATTACCACCCCTCCTATCAGCGGATTCAGTTTTGCGCATCTCTCAGAGATGCCTTGCCGGCATCTTCTGCCCGATGCAAAGCTGGCAGGATCGCTCTTACAAGCGTCAAGAACGATCCATTATCTAAGCCGTAGAGGAAGATGTGTCGCCACACTAGACGCGAACAACAACAGCAGTCAACTGTGTTGATTTGAATGTCAAGAGCACAAGCACAAAGATTGCTGAACAATAAGGGCATAAATAAGCCCACACGCAGAAGCAGAAAACAGCGCCCAACGCGGACAAACGAACGAACTCGTGGCTCGTTCTTCTCCTCTAAAGGGGTTTTTTTATATGTGCGCTTAATCTGTGCCATTCTCGATTGTAAATCAAAGTGCCCTTCGGCGGATGCGATGCGGTGTTGGTGAGAAATTAAAAAGTGATCCATTTCGCAATCTGCATCGCCCGGTCCCCACGACGGTGGTCGGCAGTGTCATTGTGGTGCGAACGTGTGTGCAGAATCCATTGCCGAGGAACGAGTGTTTCGTATCAGGTGTAGCTGTTGGATACATTTTGCGCATGGAGCGGTGGGCTCGCCGAAGCCATTGAAGCCCTAGCAATGAGTCAGTGCGATTGTTTAGTTGTGGTAGAATTCAATATCGTAAGAAAGATGCAATATTTAGTGCACGCTTTTCTATGCAAGGTTACCATAAAAGACTCGGGTTTTTTGCAATAATCCCAGCTCGACAAGTTGTTGCGATGATGTCCAGCAACACTCGCGCGCGCTTCGTTACGCATAGACCGGTGTGAAGAAAAAAAAAAACACACACAAATGAATGCAGATCAAATATCCAACCCTCCCCGAAACATTCTGGTTCCATCCAACGGTGAGCGGCCAATTCATTGTAGCGATAACACACACAACTGGTGACAGGATAAAATTTGCATAAATGTTTACCCAATTTATGACTCACTCGAAATCGGCAAGAATGGCCCACCATCATGCCAAACTGGCTTGTTTTGACTGCTTGCAGATAAATAGGCCTTTGGGGGGGTTGAGATGGGGTGGACAAAACACTAATGGGTTAGGGGCTCCATCATCCGTCATCGAAAACATACTACAACACTGTAGTTTCACCAAACGTGTGTGTGTGTGCGAAATGTACCGTTATATAATCTTCTTAAGCATCCTGTGTAATGTGGCCCTGCTTTTGCCTGGCTAATCTTATGTGACCGACATAAATCAATATTTTGCCAAGGTTTGTTTCTCTGCGTCATTTGTTTCGGTGTTTTTTTTTGTGTTTGCTGTTCTTTTCCAACTTTCTGTCACCGCTCACACCTTACGGTCATATTCTTTCGGCGCTTTCTTCTCGCGAAGTTTATTCGTTGCGGGGTTTACGTTTGAGGGGTGAGTGTCAAATTAGCCGTGCGTCACGTATATCTTCGGCACCGATAATTCACCCATTCTATTTAACTACAGCTCATCGTCTAACGTTTTCCTAAGCGACCAGGCAACAGGACCAACATCACCGAAACGATCCGGTATAGTAATTTGTCATTCTGGTAAATGCGCAAATAAGTGCCACACACTGGGCCGACTCGGGCATGCTATTTACACCTTGCCGAGGTGTCGGAAGGCGATTGACTTTTGACATTGAGGACGCGCACGATACGCTCATCATCGTGTCGTCCCATGACATGAGTCATACACAGACAGGATGGTTTTTTCTTGTGGTGTCGGTTACGAGGAGGAAAAAAAATACAAAAAACCTGATCGTCTTTTGAATTTTTGTATGTATGACACCTAGCATCGGACACCTCCAAATAATAGCTTACGTCGCCATGCGTACGATCCTCTTCAGCGTTCCTATTTCGGTCATCCTCGCGAGAGTGGTGGCGAGTTCGAGAACGTTGAATTAACATCAGAATACCTGGTTGGCATTTTGCATTCGAAAGTTGGCGTCATCCTGCGGCAACGTTCGCCAACTCTCTTCGGTCATCGGCCGCAAATGGAGGACACTTATGCGGGAACTGTTTAAATATGCCAGAATGAAACCAAAAAAAAAACCCTCAAAAAGTGATTCATACCACTCAGTGACATTCTATAACATGACTGCATGCCAAACGAAATCTTACGGTCGTCATCCGTACGATCGTGGCGGTCATATAGAATTCGACAAATAAAACAACCCAGAAACTCTCTTTCGTCGACTCGTCGAAACAGCATGTTTCTGTGTGTGTGTGTTTCGCGAAGTGGGAGTAACATTTCGCGCTTGACCTTAATTTTGATCGAATGTTTGTCTGGTTTGATCACTGGAGCTCTCGAGGCCACGATTGAGTCACGGTCACGAGAACGGTTTTCGAGCAAAAGTGAAACAAGTTTCACCGGTTCTTTCACCGCTGGATTATTCGTTCGGAGTTGCGCTGGCTGCGGCTTAACCGACCGGTAGTAGTTTGCTCTAGGCGCGGGACGCTTGTGAAATAGACAAGCAAGAAGGCGATACACCTAACAGCCGCAGCGGGCTGTTCTGTGCTTTCGCTTAGCCTATTTCGCATCCGATGTGTAATACTTTTTTGAACCAAAGAAAAAAAAAATAATCTAAAATAAAAAAGGGAATGAAACGGTTTTCATGCATCACCCGCCCGCATACAGCGCGTGGAAGAATGGTATGATCGTTTTTTAGACGGAGGGGAGCAAACACAAGTACGCTACCATCGTTTTTCCACAGTTTTTCGCACATGAGGGAGAAAACAATTAACATGCGCTGGCGCTCACGCACTCTTGTCGCGCGTGTGCTCACGAGAAACCGTTCGCTTCGCAACATTCCATTATTTGCGCCTCTTCTGGGGTTGAAGCGTTGGTGTGGTGACTTCCTGGCAGAAGTGTACCTAGAGACCTAATTTTCATGTATGCAAATTTTCTAGAACCGGCAGACCCTAAAAACTCCGTCTGGCGTCTTTGTTTGGGATCATTTTGTGGTGGTTTTCGTGTACACCAGCGTGATCAGCACGAGCTGGCGCGATGTAACGTTTTACGGCGTGGAAATCCCTCGGAAAAACAACCACCGAGACCATCGGTACCGTTCCAACTGCCAACAGCGGGGCGGGTGACAAAACGTTTCGATTTGTATGCGACTTTGCTACATGTACATGTTTTCGATGTACGGAGAAAGTGTAGAAGAGCGTTTACGTCGGGGGAAATAAGGGATGCAATATTTCCCCATTGTGGCCCTTTGTGGGAGATATGTCCCAGCCGCGTCCTTCAAGGGAATTAAATGGGTGTCGAATTGTTTTTATTTTAATCACCTTTTGCTGATAGAAGCACATACAGGAGTCGGTAGACAAAGCAGCATCAGAAGGGAATCATGGAATGGAAGATGATTCGCTAAGTACAGCATGGCTGGCAGAGAGAAAGGAGTGTTGCCTCGTCCGACAGACGACCCGAATCGTGCCGTCTGGTTGGGGATGAGGCATGTGAGAAATTATTCGTTCCGTAAGCTTCCGACCAAAAAAAAACTGGTTAGAAAACGAGTTGTGCAAAAAAAAAGACTTCCTAACTGGACCGGGAGATGAACGTACGAACCTGAACGAACCTCCCCGAATGGTGGGGCTGCTGGTGGTGGTTGGAATATTTATCGTATTGCGCCCGGCGAACCGTGGCTGGCATCCTAACTTTTGTGCGACGATAAACTGCACATCCCTTGGTGGCGGGATGGCCTTGCCTCTGTGGAGAACGAGGAGGGGGGGAAAAACGGCCGAAGAGACATGCGGAAAAGACACTTTCCCCATTTCCGTTGGCAATGATCGAAGGTGCTGTCCGTGTGGCAGCAGCTGCTGCCGAGGGGGAGGTATTCGGGTAGAATCGCGAACTGCCCGTACACAATGCGCCTTCAAACGGTTGTTTTCTCTTCCCTTATTCCCTTTCCGTTCGATGCTGTTAACATATTTTCAAGACGACAGGGCGACCAGGCGACACCGACGGCGTTACCGGGTGTAGTGGAGTGGGATCTCCTTTGTATCTTTGCGATTGATGAACGAACGGGAACGTCCGCAACTCCAGCCGATGAAAATGGAAACCAATGGAATGCTTGCGCATTGCGCAGCCAGCCCCAAGGGATGCTGCTCACTGCGAATGGCTCCTGGCGGCCATCGGTACGGTCTGTCCCACCAACTTCCCAGAAGCTCTTTTGCGCGCACGGTGTCTTATTTGCACCACCGGTGGCAATGTGCAGCTTGCAACACGTTTGGCGCACAGAAATGGCAAATTGCAAATATGGGTCATATGCAGCCAGCCAACCAACGCTAACAACAACACGATCGACGGTTGTTGACCGCGGGGAGCATGAAATCCCCTTTTTTTCGAATGCGATCTGCGTTTATTCAAAATAAAGACATTTACAAGCAGGATGTATGGGATCAAATGGGAAGTGCAATACGTTCGATTAGCCGATGAAATCGTATTTCACTCCAAGCGTGCCATTTCTGCAGACACTAAATAAACCGAGAACGTGCTGCAAAAGATGCAAAATATGATCGTATCTAATCACAAATTACAATCCCAGACACGATTCGGGTTGCGGATTGCGGATGCAAATAAAACGCTGTTTATAACGACCGTACATGAACTACTTCTACTACGAGTCTGAGTACCTATCCATAGTGCAATAATTCAAGAATATGAAGTGATACAAATGTCCAAAAGGCATGCGTCGAATGGCGATCTTCTATCAATGGAATAAATCTGACCTAGATAGTGAATCGATTTTGTGTTTTTTTTGGTTAATTGTTTAATGAACTAAATGAAGCGTGCACGATTGGATGCGTCTGTTTTACCTTGAACGTTTTGATAAAGTATTGTGAGGAAATGAAACAAAAAAATAACAACCGCCAACATAAAAAAAAAATAACTGCACTTTATTGCTTGTGCTGCTCATTTCCTACAAGTATACTTAAAAAAATCGCAACTTCCTCTCGGAACATGCCGCAAAATGGCTTAATTGAGTGAATTGTTTGTTCTGAAGCGCTCGTTCTTTGAAGCTTTACCCTTTTACCTGGCATCCCGCTCAAACGCTTTTCCAACATTTTCCTCCACCGAGCGCTACTTCCTGTGTGCCCCGGACCACACACACACTCCCTTGGCAAAGACGATCTCGCGATCACCAGCGCAACCGCGTTTTGGTGTGGAATAAAAACAACAGCATTTGCGCAAGCTCCACTCACAATGGCAAGTTTTTGGATCCGGGTTGGGTTTTGGGGAAAGAAAAACGCTTCCACTGTTGGATCGGATCGCGTGTGCGTACCTAGTATTCGGTTTCTTTACATGCGCTGTAAGAAATCCCGTAAATGAGGATTCCTTTCCGGCAGGTCTTGAAGTGCGATCAGTTTCCCCAGTGGTAGAACGAGAAGCCCGTACCGTATGGGTACGAAATTCTTCCATCCAGCCAAACCATCCATCCCAGCGGACCAAGCTGAAAATCAGCGGACCGACACGGCACAGCCATCTCTCCCGAGCATCGTGTCTAGTCGGACGAGGCAATAAACGGTGCATTTCGCTTCGGATTTTCCGATTACCGTTTAGAAGCGCTGCGTGAAGTTGAGATAGTAATCACCTAATTAAGAAGTTTTTCCTCGATTTCGTTGACCTGATGTGGGTTTGTTAGTTTTGGCTTTTTTTTTCTTCTTAATCGCTACCTTTTCTGTTTCCAATTTTTGGTTCTGTTTCTGCTAATGCTCGTGGATAGAAAAACATTGTGCTGGGGTAATATATTGTATTTTGTACACTCAAACACCCGCAATTTTCCACTCAATGGTTCCTTTTATATGATCCCTTTTTCTCTCACACACGTTATGTGCTTATTACGATTAAAGTTATTGTTACTATCAGAAAGAGTCCAGCAAAATCTACTGAAACGTGTGAATGCAGTTGTGTAACTGTAACACTGTGGAAAGGATAATTGCCGCCCAAGGCTTTACAAGCTTTACAAGTGGGCTCGGTTCATGCGTTTCGCATTCATGGTTGATTCATGCGGCATGCAAATCATCTGGGAATTATAAGTCATTTTCCGCTGGTTCCTTAGCATCTAGGTTCTTTTGCAGACGAGAAAAACCAGGTGGGTAAGATCGTTAGGTAGAATTTAAAATTAAAATCAGTGTTTTCACACTGCAACCGTGGGGTAATGCGTGTTTGTGTCAGCGTGCTGTGCGGTAGGGTGATTGGGAAAATTGATTAGCTGCATAGAACTAATCATTAATCCTCTCCCTCGGGTAGGTTGTGCCAATTTGTACCGTCTTGTCGCGCTGCCGCTTGGGGTGAGATTTGTACAGTAAAGCTTTTGCGTACAGTGGTTTTGATTTCAGCCCCGGGCAAACTGGAAAGCTCAAGAATGCTCCTGCATTTCAATGCGATTGCGTTAGATAATTGTTTAACTGTTTATCACCAACCGAACGTGAGCGAACGTGAACGATCGAAACGGCAGTCTGATGAGATGTGATGTGCACTGGGCAGTGAGCAGTGACGATCAAGTCAAGCTACTTCCCACAGCTGCACGATCATTCCCGCGTGCGTGATCTACATTTGCGCGCAGCACATGGAAGAGCTTCGGCCAGTCTCTCGAACGGTATCGACTATTATTAGTAGTAGGTTCTGAAAGACGAGGCCTCGATGCGGTGCTGATTATGGCACATTCCAACACCCGTCCTTCCCAACACCGCCACCATTATCATCTTCTTCATCATCATCAGTAATTCCTCTTCCGGTTGGTATTCATTCGGTTGTGCTTTCTGGTACGATTGTGCTAGCGGAATAAATCCCCCTGCTCGTTGTGCAGCGCTTGTTGTGATTGCATGGTTATGGTTGAATCATGCCAACGGTTAGAGGCTGTTCCTTTCGTTTCACGCCTGTTAATAAGGTGAACAAAAAAACCTTCAATTGCCTTCATCCCTCTCCAACACACGCATGCTGCATACAAGCAACATTCTTCCTGACCCAGTGACTTGGGACTAATCGATGCTTTGGAACGAAAGCAGAAGGAATCGAGCATTTTAGTTACATCACTCCAAAGAATCCTCTGGTGGGAATATACTCACAAACTGTTTGCAATGGTCAACCTAGTATCATTGTGTGTCTGCAGTCGTGAAGAACGTACAAAGATGTCCCAGAATAACTGCCACAATTTTATGCAAGAAATTCATCGGAACCCAGTTTAGTGCCGTTTTCCTTTCGCTGTTCGCAATCAGCTCTCGCACAACTGCGTGAATATTGTATTGCGTGCAACGAACTTCTCGAAGAACAGCGCGAGCGAATTGCTACGTAGCGAGCCTTTCTCTTAATATTTCTTCTTTCTGCTCAATTTTTCCGTAATCGTACAGTGCGTTTGATGCACTTAGCGTGTTCCAGCAAACAACGACCGTGCAAGTGAGTAGAATGGAGGAAAAACACAACACACAGCTACGATCGCACAACTAACCATAGTACGAACAACAGATGAAGCTGCATGCATTCTGGACGTTTATTGTTTCATTAGCCGCCTTAATGTTTTGACCGAAAGCTGGCAGCAGCATAAAACATTATGCCGACCAGACAACACAACGGAAAACGGAAGCAGGAAGATCACTTATTCGTGTAGCGAGTCTATAAACGAGCAATGCTTCAACGGTGCATGGCGCTTGTATATAACTCACGCAGCAAAGGAAGTACCTGCCAACAGAATTTAATACTGGCCGTAGCGCAAAACGGCAGCACACCAGTCTAGCTGTGTGTCTATGTTTCATTACAATTTATAACATTCCTCATTCTCGCTTGGAGTTCTTACTAGACTTGTTCGAACCGTGGTTTTGTATCTTTTCACAATCCTTTTCTATTTTCTTCTACCACCGATCCATCCGATACGCCGTCGCCGTGCGCATGGGGTTCGTCGCTTGTTTGTTGAAGTCTTTTGTATATTCCTACAGGTGATACTTTTGACTACTCGCTTTAGTAGGCCCGTACTGAGACACATGTTTAATCTAATCTCACTGTAACTGGTTAATGGGTTTCTAAATTTACCGGACCACTTATCACACCAAACTGTGGAGTTTCGCTGGCGGCAGCATTCACTGTATATCACGACGCCTGCAATAGTTATTGCCGAAGGAAAATCATTGCATCGCTCGCCAACAAACTGGACGGCAAGCAAACAAAAAACGAAAAATCTTCTACACGCCGTGAACGGTGATGGTGGAAAAGTAAAACAGGTGAACTCAATTTGTGTTTAATTTTAAACCCCGCTATACGCCACCTATTCCGCCACGGAACAAAATGGCAACGACGAGCACAGTTGGCGATGAAGGTGAGAATTTGAATTCGTTCATTCCAAAGGTGAATACGTATGGGAAGTGCGGGCTTGCCGTTCTAAAGTGTTGAAATGGTGAATACATATCTCGCGTGTCTTTGCCGCTGTTGTAGTACGTTAGCACTTATGTGGTTTGTTTTTCTTCGTGGCGGAGGGTTTCTTCATTATCCTACACTATTAGAGGTGTTTTCGTAGCAATAGGCTCAGTCAATCGATTACCTTGAGCTTTGTTTGGCTTTTTAGACCGGGATATTTTGTCCGGAATGTTTGCTTACGATCACGAGCTTTATGTTTGCGGAGCAACAGTGTTGCAAAGGCATTTTCTGCCTCGCGTCCTTCGTGTAACAATCGTCCAGAATCAACGCATCGGGTTACCGTTCGTTGCAGTTAGAATGGTTTTGTCGTTCGCCTTTAAAACTAGTATCGCAGTTCTGGGCCACTTGATCACATTTGATTCGCGATATTGACATTATCGAAAGCTTTGTTGCGGTTTGATTCTTGAACCACCGTTCTACGTTATGTGTTATCACTCGACTACCACATGACCGTTTCACTGAGCTGATGAAGATGGATAGATGGATGGATGGATGGACGAGACGTGTCAAGAACCATTCGAACCGGTCCATGTACAAAATATGCACGCAGTAAACTAGCCATGCAGGGCAGAAACCTGTTGTGGCTCGTTTTTATTCAACCAGCATTGGATGCGTTCTTGTGGCGACAAGGAAGCATCTTTTACTGTTATTTTGCCAGCAGAACGAGATCTAGTTTTATACTGTTTCTTGTCATTCAGAAACTCAAGATGATGGTTATTTCACGCGAATCACAAATGTGGTGCTACTCACCACTTATTCCCATCACTATATAACAAACAAAGAATCAATGCAGTATTTTACAAGACGGCAGTAATGCATGATCTGATATGGAATGTTCTTGATGCTTTAATTGCATTTTGTACCAAAGCACCACGAACAGCTTGCAATGCAAAATGCATAACTTTATAACTTTTAAACCGAATAAATCAGTTTAATCTTGTGTAACCGTGTCATCGAGAATATTTTCCAATTTCGTATTATTTTCGAAATTATTTTCGTATTAATAGCGAAATGTGGATGTAGAATTTTTTTAACCAATTTATCACGTATATTGATTTAAAAATTACGTTAGGGAATTTTTTTGTTAAACAATTGTCATGACAAATTTGCAATATGTTGCCAAATATTGCCTGCAGCTGGTCCTTCTCCTGAAAATTGTCAGTTTCTTAAGTTCACGTTATGTTTTTCGCCAATGATCTGCACTATTCCAATCGATGGCCCTACATTATCCGATGAATCTTAATTACGATCAAGAATCGTAATCGATAGAGTTACTCATCGTCTGCCCCAGACATTGTCCGTCTGCTGGTGAAAATTTCCCAAACAGCAAACGTGGAAAAGCACACGAGCATGGTAACCAAAATGTGCAGCCAAAGGTTTTTCCTACTATCTCATCCTCACGCTAATGAACCTTTGATTCGTTCACGAAGCAATCGATATTGCCACTTCCACACTACCCGCAAGCAACACGAGAATCGTACATCTTCAATCGTTGCGATAGTTTGCGCGAAATCATTTCGTTTCCCGTTTTTCTCCCGAACGGTATGCGTGTGTGTAGATCTGTACATATATATATGTTTGCTGGGGTCAAAAATCTTTACCAAAACTTACCTTTGTTGCCTCCGTTTTGTACGTTCGCTTGTATCGAGTCGATTCGCTTTGCACGTGCACACACTACAGTATCAAACACACAGTTCGGAATTGCGGCAGCTTCGGTAGATCTTTTTTTTTTTTGTAGATTTTTTCCGTAAAATGAGATATGTTTTCACTTCACACGTTGACGTGGGCAGTAGAAAGAAGTGGTAAACCGGACACTGTGCGCTCACACTCAGACACTTGCTCTGGGTAGGGAGAATGCTCCTTTAATGCTATCCGTGTGTGCTGTTCGGGCGAGTAGCAAATTGTTTGCAGATGCAGATGGGTCGAATTTTCCTATCCAGCAACAACACAGCCCGCGATGCAGGAAGTTGAACTGACGGAATGCGAGTAATTTTCACTAACAGTATTCTGAGTCGATCGGTTCGCTTGCCACGGTCAAAATCACTTGGTCAATTTTCATTCACTGAACGAGCCTTAATATGCCAGAATACCGTGCGGATGTATGGGATCCGTTGATCAAAATCGAACTACACTTTGCAGCACCAGCACGGAAGGAAAGTGTCTAGCCAGCGTTGGGTTGCGAGAACCGTCAGCGCCAAACAACCCACACCGAGCAGAGGCGACAAGTCAATAGCAAAGGATCGCTACTGAAGACGTCCAGGTCGGCACTTGGAGCTGGATTGACGAACGGGTTTTCTTATACGTCCTCGGCCGCCTGGGGAGACTTTTCGAATAATGAACTTGACCGTACGAAGGTCGTCACTTAACTAAAGAGCATTGGTTGGTCGTGGGTTGTTATATAAGTTTTTTTCCTCCCGGTAGCAGCGCACAAGAGTGATCTTCTTCGGGACGCCCGGTACCCGTTCGGGTGCGTGGATCGCGCGATCTTCGTATTGCGGTCCGTTCTTCGGATGAGTTTTCTCGCGGACTCGCGCGATCGGGCGGGATTTCTCTCCCGGGAGCGGGAGACCACCGATGCTGCAGCATTGCATAATGAAGATCAACCGCATGATCTTGGCATAGACACCAAAGGCAGAGAGCGAAACATCGCGTCCCAGGAGACCGAGACCGAGACCTCGACGCGAAGAAACAACCTTGATCGTGAAAAACTGCGCTCAGCAGCATATACGCGATCGGGTGATGCTCGTTGCTAGTTCGGCTTGGCCCAGATCGAGTAGGAAGTTCAACGATCGACGCGGAAGCGAAAGAAAGCTCTAAAACGCATCGGAAAAGAGGCTACCGCAAGTTGTTCTCCGTGCAGTCTTGAAGAATGAGCTCCAACCCCCGGGGGTAGGTTCCTCCGAAAGCTCCCCAAATCTCTGAGCGGGAAAACCCCAGCACGCTCTCGACACGCATTTATTTCACCGCTCAGTGCGCCATTCTCGCTCATTTATCGTGCATTCTATTTTGTGTGGATAAGTTCCGACGAGACTGCTTTCACTGAGTGACGGAGTATGAGAGTCTGAATAAAGTTCGACAAAGTGCCTTTGGAAGTCAGGTAGAGCTTGAATGAGCTTGAATGATTTTTCACCAAGAGAAAGAGACCAGCAGAGAAATGGTATGGGGGAGTGTTTGACACGAAAAGCGCAAATTAGAACAAAAAATACACACAAAACACACATAATCTGCAATTGGGGATGCATCTGTAAACATCTTGTCACCGAAACGTTGCACCATCTGTATGCAACCCAGTCAGCAGAGGTATGAAAAAGTGGTCAAAGTTGTCTGTGCCACACCGGCCACAATGAGGAAAATTGTCTACTCTCGGGCACTTGTTATCGTGTGACACCGATCAATTTTGGAAATAAATGACCTAAAATTCTGACACATTCCATGCGACTGACCCAACACCGACCCGCCAGCTCATTGTGTTCGCACAGACCGGTAAATCTTTTGTCCGGCGACGGTGACTTTAAACGGCAATGCTGCAATTTGACACCGGCAAGCATAGAGAGTAAGGCGTGCAGGCGCGATGAGAAGAATCACGGAAGGAAAATCCAAAATGTTCCATCACAGTACCGCTACGTTTTGGCGTTCTTTATTTGCAAACTGGCACTTTATTATTCGTTCTTATCAGAAAAGTGACATTTCATTTCGCGGTGTGTATAAAGCTGACCTTGTTTTATTGTATTTTTAGCATCGTTAGCATCGTTTTTTTATTTTTTTTTGCCGATCGAGCACTCGGTCGCGTTTTTTTTTCGTTCGTACCGGTGGATCACATTAAGCATGCCGGCCAAATTGCATGCATAAGCTTGCAGATACTCTAGGGCCGTGGCACTAGTTTAAGCAGTACAGAGGTTCATAAATCAGCGTAAATTTCCCAACAACTAAAATATTGGGCAAACGATCTTACTGCTTGTGCTGCGAGAGCCATTGTTGGCAGCGTGTTGTGAATTGGTCCTCTGTGCAAGAAATACCTCCCCAAGCTTTATAAACATAATAATAGACCTGTGTGACAGGGAAATGCTAATTGATGGTTTGCTTCGGCTGGAAATTGTTTGTTTTATATCCAATCAAATTAGTTCTTGGTTTGTGGTTTTTCCTTTATAAGGGTAGAACTTTGAGGGGTCGGGAAATGTGAATGACCGGGGGGTATTCATATATCGAATATAGAATTGGAACGAATGAACCGTAATATTGTTTATTCATTTATAATTTTAATATATATTTTATACGGCCAGCCCGTTAGCCAGAAAAAATAATATAATTAAGTCCGCATACGATAAAAAATGATGTGAAAACAGGAGATATGTTACTGGTGCCCGATTTTGCAACTGTTTTAGAAACAAGACATTGGGAATATTTCAATATAAATAAATTGGACTTTAGTAGCTTATGTTTTAATCGAGAAAGAGATATTCAAAAATAAAATCATTAGAAAACCACATACCAACCAACCTTCCACAGCAGCTTCAACACAATGAACCTAATAGGAACATCTTTCCTAGCCCGGTTGAGTTTTGCGACTCATAATGAGTTTATTATATTAACAACGTCTAGAACACAATCAGCAAAACCACTTGAATGTATTCGCTTATCGATTACGGATGCTAGCGTACGATCGATTGCCCGAAAGCATTTCGATCGGCTCCTCGATAGTAATCGATATGACTCCGATCGCGGATGAAAGAGTGGTCTCGTTCGCTGTTTGCGCGATGTGTATAACCTTTTTCAACTATATCAGTTGCATGATTTCATTTACCGAACCACACCGAGTAATGCCATTAATGACAGTATGGTGCATCCACGCTTCGCACCGTATCTCAACGGGCAGGTATCGATCGCGCATCGAAAGACCCACCACGAGGAGAGACCGTCGGTGCGTGCTGAATCTCGTTCACTGCCATGCGGTTTTCGATGCGGCTGCTGGATTGTGATCCCCTGCGCCTGCGATCAATCATTCTTGATCGCATGTTACCAGTAATAGCACGATCTGCGGCATTTTTCCTGTTCGGCATGTTCCATTTGTTTCCCTTTTTTTTCCTTCCCCATGCAACAGACCCATGCAGCGCAGAGCGAGAAATGGTTTGTTTTGGTTTGGTTGAAGAATTTAATGAAGTTGCCTACGCTGCGGGATTTATGTTTGCTGTTTGCCACCGTTGCCTTCGGTTGTTGCGTTGTACGTTAAGTATTAGACAAAGCACAAAACATAACATGAGGGTTTCGTGGATGCAGGGGTAGAGCTATGAGCGTCACGAGTTAAACTCAAACTCCGCACTGTACTTGATAAGGGAAAAAGCAAGGCAAATATTACTTCAGACATTTTCACTATCTATCGCATGTCGACCGGAGAATTCTGAGTACCGATGTTCACGATCAATGGAAAATGGTGTGGAGATGAGTTCATTAGAACAATTTCGCTTACGTCGGTGTTGATGATTCTCAAGATTACGGGTACACCCGGTGTTAGTGATAGAAACTTAGCAAAATTGACCAATCCGTTCGAAGGCCGGCGAGCAAAAGCGTGTTTGAGGTGCAGCATAGCATACTATTAGAGACTCAGTGGTAGTACAGCAGTGTTAGGTTGTTAAAGAAGCATCACGCTCAGTGGCTACCCATTGGGGGTGCAGAGTATAATAGGAAAGGAATCTATTTCCCCGAGTTCAATAACATCGCCGACTGGTGAAGGTGGGCTTGTTTGGTGTCTGCTAAGGGCAGCGTTCTGAAATGGTTAGCAAAATTATTTCCACAAACAGTGAGCTTTCAGGCTGTTCATCTCTGAGTAGTGACCATTAAGTCGGGCACGAAATCGTCCATGGACACGGCAAGGTAACATCGGTAGCAAGTGGACGAACGAGAACCGTGGCGTCAGGTTAGTGTTCCGCGATCCGGTAGTGTTTGTTTACGATCATTTCGCGATAGGCTAATAACAGGCGGCAGATCGGCGGCTTATCCGCCGAAGATGGATGGGGCACACCGGGCCTGGCGATCGTGCCCCGTTGGGCATTTGCTGGAAATCGATCGGAATTCTACCGCCACCAGGCACGTTCGTACGCGGTTGTAGTGGCTCGACCGGATATGACCGGAAAGTTAGTTAGCGAATCTAATTGCCCCACCAACGGGCTACCGGGGTAGAAGGGGCCTTTTGGAAGTGGTGGTGTAATGTATTTTCGTGCACATAAACCATAAACGGTTCGCTTTTGGCTTTGAAGAGTGAAAGATAGCGTTCTTGCATTTACAACGCCTTTGATGCAATCAACACTCAACGCGCCGATCCGTCTTGCGTTGGGTGTGGAAAGGCATCGATCGGAAACCCGGGGGGGTGGCTCGAGGTATTCACCGGATTGGTCAACCGGATCTTATTTATTGATATTCGGAAGATGCTCGAAACCGTTGGTTTACCGATAATGATAGGGTTCTAATGTTCCAATCTGGTCTACCATGAGGCAGCAGCGCACCCGCTGGCTCCTCTTGCTTCTTCCCTTACCTCCCTTGCTTTGTCGCTTTTACAATCGCCCATTTACATCGGATCACCTTTCGCCGGTTCGTGTGACGATGCTATTTATCGATCAGCGACAGAAGCGACTGCAGCAAAACTCTAACGGTGGTTAGCAGCGACTCCACCACTACTCCTTCTAGTGGCACCCCTGAAGGTAAAGGCACCTTTCTTCTCGCTTCACTCGCGAGATGAGCGCAATGTGTGTGCGCGCGCAATAAATCAAATCCGCGGAAAAATACTAATTTATTATTTTATAGCAACTAAATCATGCCCAGGTATCTCGCTTGAAGCTCCCATGCGCCATACCTTTCCGTTTATCATCCTTTTCTTGCTGTCTCTCTTTCTCTCAAACTGGGCGAAGAAGTTAAGCGTCCCACAGTTTCGCGGTTCGAATATGCTACGGTATGCCCCCCTCGTGATGATACTCTTGGATCCATCCAACGAGACCATAAATCCTGTTGCGGGCCCCATCATCCAGGTCGGGCCGGCAGAGTTATGCTGAGGGTGCTAAAGTGGTCACCCTTTCGCCCGGATGGGTTCGATCAATCCTTGCACACCTGAAGACAGCTCTTTTCGGACCATGATTGAGACGTAATTCAATCCACGGAACTGCTCGCGAGCGCAATGATCGTTGGCACGCTTTGCTTCACGCGAGAGCGACACGTCCAGTGAAGGGTGTTATGATAATTAGACCTAGTACCCTAGTACCTACGAGACGCTAATGCTTACCGCTGGAAGTGTGTTTCTGGCGGTTTGGCATCGGTTACGCGCATTTGAAATGTTTGCCACGGAAGCAGGGGTTAAGTGAACATTGCGAATTCAAGCATCGACAACAAGAGCACTCAACCCGGGGGGCATCTTCCTTTTTTACCGGTACCGGTAGGGTCGCACTTGTAAAAAGCAATAGCGATGTTGCTACTTTGTAGTACGCGTCTGCATAACTGTTCGGCGCGAGGGAACGCTTGTCGATCGTACGCTCAATAGATGCGAAGATGATGGTACCGGAATGGCAACATTTTGATAGGTTTGTGTTTTAGTAGGGCAAAGTTGATGGGCTCTCACCACAGACCGATGCAATGTGGATCAGCTGCAAGTTAAGACCGTAGCACACAACAGCACAGTGTTGCTAAGTGTGCTAAATAATGAATGTTTGTGCAAAATAATTATGTTTGTTTCGATTGTTCGACAAATATATACCACTTCATTGCTTTGGTATGAAATTCCATTTGGTTATTTTTTGTTAATTCGTTTTGATGTTTTTTCTTTCTTTCTTTCTTTTACAAACCATTCCCATCTCAACTTCTTTCGTACCCTTGGTTGAATCATGTGCGTGAAAGCGTTAATGCGTCGTTTGAAATGTTTCCTCCACTTACAACTGTTCCTCTCGCGTCGAGTCGAGCTTTTTTTGTGTGTTATTTTTCCTCAAATAAAACCCTTTTTCTGCCATCGACGCATATCAATTGCAAAATCCTGAATTGGTGCGAAAGTTCTCCTTTCTCCGACGCATTCCGGTCTCGCCTCTTTTGGGCAGCTGGGTAGCGTCAGCGCGTACTCCGTCCATTAATCCGATTTCCATCAAATCATATTAAACTAATCGGCTAACAATTCCTGCAAATAGAGAACCAGCGTCGTTGCAATGATACTTCTTCCTCACCTTCGGCTGGAAACCAATCGCCGGATTGTGATGTGAACATACGCGCGCGCCATTCGAAAGCTAGCGCGCACATTCGATAACGAGAAAAACGCGCGTCGGCACCGCGATAAAGCTCCGCGTTGGCGCATGGATAAACGGTGCGCGCGAATGCGTTTCCCCGCGGTCGGGAAAAGTGTACACAGCGGAGCGTTGTTATGTGTTGTGGTTCCGAAAAAATATCTTCCCACAGCGGTGGTGAACCGCGACGGTACGAACCTATCGATCGTTCGATCTGCTTCCCTCCCGCCCGGACTCCCCCAGGCGGTGGAACCGTTGCCGGGTGGGAGAAAAACTGCGTTGATTGTTACTATCAATCAATCGATCGACGATGTCGTCGGTCGCGTTACTACCGGGACAGTTAAGAGTTGCGAGGTAACTAGCTCGCCAACTAAGTTCGGTTAGATGACTGTCGATAGGAGGACGCGCGCAACACGGGACGGAATGTCTTTTCAGCGGCATGCGGGAGGATTTTCCGCGGGAAGAGAGAGGCTCCCGGTGGGAGTTTTGTGATGCCGAAGTAGGAAATTCAGTTCATCCGAATGCAGTGGACCGCGGGTCGCGTCGCTTGTTTCTCATCGAAATTGATCGTTCGAAATGGAAACTAGGCTGGCGGCTGGCTGCTTGGTTCCCTGTTGATCTCAAATCCGATGCACGCTTCGCACTGTATCGCTTTGATACGCGTCCACTGAGCAATCCGGCGGTGGGTGACATTGCTGCAGTCAAGGGCCAAACTGACTTTCTTTCTGCGTTTCATTGCCGTACAATCGAAATGGTTTCCAATTGATCAAAACGATGGGAAACCCGGCAGCAGCAATCGATGATGATTTTCTTGGTCACAGATCAACCGTTAAAAACTACAACAAGCCAAAATTAGTTGAGCCCAACCGTGTGCTCCTAGGGCTAGGGCATGCAGGTGTTGATATCTAATCGTTAGTATTAAAGAGATTTTATTGAGCGTGCTTACATTCAAATTAACTGTTTTTTTTTTGTTCAGAAAATTGATATGATGATCGGTAGTTACTAACCTGAATATCAATTATACAAATGTTACAGGGAAATTCATTCCTACAGTCTGTAAACGATCATCTTCAGTGCATCGTTTCCAATTCTTTTCCTTTCATTAGGCAAACACACACACTTGGAAATGTTACAAACTACCCTCCTTTTATGAAACCGCAGTGGCGTTCGATTCGACAGTGGAGGTTAATTTCCGGCGCACCGATCGTTGCTCATCGTTGCAGCCTTCCTATATTATTATCATACACCGAAATCCACCCAACCACCCTCACCAGCGGGAAATGCGTTGTTTCGGCGGCGAGTAAATACCCACCGACGCTTCGTCAATCGAAGAAGGGCGAAGGGCTCATTAACGGTGACCCACTTCTGTTACTGTCTTGCGTGAGCTGATCACCCATAATGCCGTCGTTGACGGGTGGTCAGTAAAAATTTAATGCAAGTTTATTTCTTTATTAAAGTAATCTTTAAACAGTGGTTGCTTAAAAAAGAAAACACTTGAACCGATGCTAGTTCAATTTAATAGTTATACAATTATTTTTAAATCTTCTAACGCGCTGTTCATTTAGAATTCGGTCAGACAATTTTATGTATAGTAGCGCCACCAGTAGTGCTATATGAAACTTTTTGACATTTATGTGTAGGTATTAGAGCACTCATTCAAGTAGTGCAATAGTTTTTGCAAGTCCGTGCAAGTTTACAGTTGTTTTTGACCATGGAACTTGTTTGGTTTCTTTATTTCTGCTACAACTCAGACAGGGTGAGTTGAAGCTTCACTTTATTCGAAGGACCAAATTATTCTCCTCGCCTGTCACTATATATACTCTCAGCGTCATCGGGACGCGGTAGTGATGGGTGCGCATTAGAGATGGGCACACTATAAGGATGGGAGTGCGGGAACGAACTCACTCCGTTTCAATTGGAACTAGAACGTCGTAAATTAATTGTGCACTTCCAACTTCCAAATTCCTGAAAATCGCCGCTGCTACAGTTGGATGTGTATTAGAACGGATTCGTGAGTGTCAAAGTACTACTAGAAAATGGAAAAAATCGTCGATCAGAATCAGTGGATCGTAAGCTGAATGGGAAGGTGTTGAAGACACTTAAAGCTTACCCTGGACTTTCCGATGGCGATGTTGCAAAAAATAATTCGGTGCCAGCATAAGTACCGTCAAAAGAATCCGGTTAAGAGCAGGCTGCCGCTCTTTTCATGCGTCAAAGCAACCCAACAGGAACCCTGAAGCAAAATGAATGACCAGATTTTGACGAGGTACACGGGTTGAATTCTCATGGATGACGAAACGTACATGAAAATGGATTTCAGACAGGTTCCTGGCCAACAATTTTATGTTGCCATAGCTAGGGGTGATGTCCCCAATTATTAGTTCGTTTTTGCTGACAAATTTGCCCGCAAATTGTGGCCTCAAGACACGGGTTTTCATAACCAATAAATCTATGAACTCAACAGTTTACAAAGATCAGTGTCTGGAACAGTGTGTTTTGCCTTTCATAAAGGCTCACAAAGACCCAGTAAAGTTCTGGCTAGATTTGGCAAGCTGTCACTACAGTCGGGATGTAGTACGATGGCACCCCAATAACAACGTGGACGTCATCGGCAAGCATTTGAACCCACCGAACTGTCCAGAATTCCGGCCGATAGAACAATATTGGGCGATAATGAAAAGAAAATTTAAAAAAGACAGGCAAAACCACCAAAACAGCTTCACAATTGGCATATTAGTGGAAAAAAATAACTGCTGAAGTTGCTAAATCGGTTGGGCGGCAGCTGATGGGACGCATCAAAAGAAAAGTCCGTGTTTTCATCCGTCGTCATCATATTTTTTTGCTTATTTTAGTAAAAAAAGAACATTTGAAAAACCTTTCATTTGATGTGAAAATTATACTTCTATGTTAAATAATGGTCCTTTTACAGCTTGTGATGTGTGACCGAATTCTAAATGAGTACAGCGCTTTATAACATAAATTCTTATTACCTGTGATGTGGTTTTACGCAATAACTGAAACAATTTTTCATATCAGTGTTAGGGCTATAGCTTTCTACTTTATGCTTCCGCATTCGGTCAACTAGTGTTATCATTTCCTGATAGATGCATCCACAATTTATTACGCGACCGCCAACGGTTTCTAGTATCGGTTGGGTGTGGATCAATTGGAAATTGTAAGCGAAGCCGTTGGAAGAAATATGCACTACCAGTAGCTATTTGAATATCCATTCTAAGCTCATAGCAATAGGGAACCGAGAAGAAAGCAAAAAAGTAACGCAACAGTTGCAGTTTCCGTCTAATCATAATCCATTGGACGCGATATGCACAATCGCTTTTCGCGTTCTTTCCTGAGCAGCCCCAGTCCACCATTCGTAGTTGTGGCAGCATCATCCCGTACCGTCACTTAACATCGCAATGGCAATAATTTGACTAATACTCATCATTGTGCAAAAGGATGGCAAGCGCGAAAGAATTCTCCAGCCGGAAGATCGCTCCGGTAGAAGTCGCTCAGAAGATGTCGCCGTTTCCCGCGGGAAGCTTCAAGCATTTGCCACCCGGTTTGTGTCCGATTACCGACACGCGCGCGGTAACAGCGGAACAGCGAACGACACTTTTCCCGGCATTCCTTCCGCGGGTTGTTCCGCGGTGGCTGTCCCCGGTCTTCCATCTCTTTTAGCCTCTTTAAAAGCCATTCACTAGTGATGACCTCGGCTGTGTATCAGGCAGGTACCGTTTTTTCTCCCGCCACCAACATACGATCGCGGGAAAACGATCATAAATAAAATGACAATCTTGCCCCGTGTGTCTCACAGCATCCTCCCATCCTCCCATCCTGGGTATTCCAATTCTCCCATATCATCGGGTGCTACTCTCCTTTGGTCCTGCTACGATCGGGAAACCAGGTGGATGAGCAGTGTTCACCGGACTGCCATTCCGGTAAGCATATGCCGCCGTTGTCTTCGACGTTGTTCACCGCATTTTCAAACCGTATGCACCCGATTGTAGCCATCCCGATGCCCGTTCTTCCCTAAACAGAGGGATAGCAGGCTCCGCACAATGTGTACCACGGGAAAGCCGAGCTTAGCAACGGTTTTTTTTTGGTGTCGCTGGTTTGTGCGCCGGCTTTATGCACTTATGATTGAGCTTTTGTGCTGTGCCGTTTTCCAATCCGGGTGTTGTCCATCAGTGGAAGATTCTGCTTTGCGAAACAAAGCTTAGCTAACAGTGTATGTGTATGTGTTGGTCGTCGCTGTTGTGTGCTTGCCGTGCGGCAACGTACAGAGAGGATTTTACGCGGTATCCAGCGCACCCAACGGTACGGTGCACGACGTAGATAAAATGAATAATGTACACCTTTCGCTTGTACGGGGATGTGGTACAGCGGTACAGCATCACTTCCGGAAGGGGGCCACAAATCCGCCACCTATCGGTTGTGCAAAAGGGAGAGGCTCCTAGATACGATTACAATTCGGTGCTCCATCGAACATTATTTATCATGCGCCAGCATTGATCCCCGCTCCGTACACCAAACTCCTCCTCCTCCGGCGGGTCCGTTTGCTAGCGCTGCGTGGAACAGCTATCTCGTATACTTTTCCCATTTTTTTTTTGTTTTGTTCGTCGCAAAGTGGGCGCTAAAACACCAAAGGAAACACAGTACTCTGGGCAGTTACGCGGTAGAATTACCACATCCCAGCCGGTCACTGATGCTAATGATGAGATATAAACACCAGCATCGGGCGGCACTGTTTGCTTATCGACGTGAAAGACCCTGTCGTGCACTGAATATGATCTGCATCAACGCGAGTAGAGTATTATTATAGTGTTTATAATGAACCCATTAGGTGCGTTAGATCGTACCAGTAGCAGGAGAGCGCCGAGTATATGTTAGCGAAGCGCAGCCGTAAATTCCATGTCATTTTTTGGCCAACGGAATCAGTCAGATCACCATAACTGGGTCAAACCGTGGCACTCTCTAGCAGCAAGCCCGGCCCGTTTTGCGAGAACGGCCGATCGGTTGACCGATCACCACGCGTAGCGTAAATTTCTCCTTCTGAAAATTAATCCTTCTGCCGGTCGAGAAGGTGTTTAGTGTCAGCACGCTTTAGGGATGCCATTGCGGATGCTATCTAATCGAAACTTTCATCGCCGCCTAGCTTGTTTGCCGTCTCGGTACGCGCTAGAGCAGGAAGCAAATTATAAGGAACGATTTAAATTCGATACACTCCTTCCTGGACTAGTTTGTTTTAGGAAGGGGCCTGATGAAACGCCGTGTTGAATTTATGGATTTATCGCTTTTCCAATTCTATGCCGCTGCTGAACCGCCTTCACCTTTTATCCTTTCCACACGCACAGAACACTTCAGGGTCGGTTTATCACCGGTCACAAGTTTGTTACTTTCGGTTTTACCCTTCTGGTGCGAATTTTTCGAAAGCACCACCATCGTTGCGTATTATCTGTGCACAATTTGGAATCCGCTAAACAGCCGTCACCGGACAAAATTTGGCTTATGGCTCTCAACCAAATTAATGGTCAGCAAAATAGTCAAGACAAGATTTCGGCCACTAAAGCAGGTCTTTCGGCTTTGACAAACCAGGTTGGCCCGTGGCCGCGGGACATTCACGCGGTCAATAGTGCAGTGGATCATCGAAACATCGAAGCACACCGCCGCAGCAACCGACAACACATTGTGATGTTGATTAATGCCATTAAGCCGCGTGGAAGCAAACCCCGATCGTGGGTAGAAATGTGAGCCGACCTGCCAAAAGTGTGTCAGTTTTAGCGAGCACTTATTGCGAGTACAGCGACACATGTGTCAATCGGGGCAGATACTGGCAGCGTAGAGAAACCATCATTCGTACCCGCTGCGTTTAATCGCCGCGTGAGTTTGACCGACTCGGGGTATGAAGATTTTTTTTAATGTCGTTCGCGCTGTACATCTGCTATTTTGATAATTTCACGCCACGCCAATGTTTTTTTCCAGCAGGCGTGCCCGGGGAAATGCCCGGTCTCGCCAACGACCCTTGCGTTGCAAACATTTGGAGCACGGCCGCCCTCCCTTGCGATGGATGAAGGCCATAGTTTCACTCGCATGATTTCACTCTCCGCAGTATCGTTTGACTGTTGAACTTTCCAGGTAAACTCCAGGTTCGGTGTGTGTCCTACGAGGTACTATTTTCTCATGCCCGGAAAATGGTTCCATTGAAAACGAATTTTTTGAAAACGAAAATGTCACGTAGAAACTTTCCGCCGTACCATCGACATGGGAGAAAATTACACTTTATGGCTTTATTTGCCCTCCCCCCCGGGGTTGCGCTAATCGTAATGACTGGTGGCTGCTGGGAGTATTTGCTTAATTTTCATCAGGAAACTTGGGCTAAGACGCATTAAGCGTACACGGCAGCACATAATCGTTGGAGAAGTTGTCGTGCTTTATGTTATCGTGTGGGGTTAAAGCAGATTAAAGATTTGGTAAATTTGCGATGCAATGAACTTTCCGGTTCCATTATTTGGTTTTGCTGATCGTTCAACGTTTCTCTTTCGCCGTTGGTGTATGACCGGTGTAGGTAGGGATAGTCTAATTGCTAATGGATTTTTGTTTTTCGTTTCGCTACGGAGGATGGTTTTGATAATACCAACATCTTTCCGGAACTCCATACATTTCTCGATCTCCACCCCCAACCACCAACGCCGTGTTGAGTCATGCTTTCGCATAGTTATGCTTTTCGCATTAGGGCCAGGCTGTCCACGGCGAGTTGCTACACATTTGTGCCAATTTACAACGGTTGTTACTATTGGCGAAAAAAGCGAAAATTAAGTGACCAGGTCAGTGTGGCTATTAGGGCTCATTACGCAGCATATTGTTTCTGTGTGTGTGTGCGTATTTGTACGTGTGTGTGGCACATACGTTATTTATGCTGGCAGCTTCTAGATGGCCACATTGTTGTGTTGGGCAACGGCGGGGGATTGAACATTTTGCGCGCGCTGCACAGGAAATTCATTGCGAAATGAGGGGAGCATGAGCAAAATTGGCACCGAAATCGAAATAACTAAGAAATCAAGTTTTGCAAGCGTGCACCACCATCCCGCACCGCACGGGTCCGGAGAGGAGGAAACATTATAATCACGGTACAATTGTTGGCGGTCGCTGGTCATCTGATGACGGCGCTTGAACCTGCGCCCTCCACATATGCGTATGAACCCGCGCTTAGGTTGTGAAACATTGCGCGTGCACGAGGGTCAGTGGGAAATTCCCAATTTTCCTCGAAGGAGAAAGTAACACATGAACTTGCAGTCGCCGCTCTTTTCCACTGTGTGGTTGGTTAAGTGCGCAGCGGGAGGATTTGACCATTGCATGTAGCAGTGACCGACCGGGCTGTGGTGGCCCTGCCGAAGCAAGATTCATTGTTTCGGTGATCGGTCTTGTTCATTGGTTTTTAATGATGTTCCATCAGCTAAAGCAAGCGAATAATAGGGGAGAGAAAAAAAAGTTCAGCTTGTTCTCCGCTTGTTCCGGTGAAAACTAATGTCGTATCGCGCAAGCGGTATGCTGCCACTCCTTTGTTTATTGACATTCTTCAGTTACATTGGCTGCGGTGATGCTTGCGACATACATTTGTTGTCGCAAAATGTTGACCAACTATCTCTAATTTGCTTTTAATTTCTTCTTTCTCTTGGAACCGGAAACGTGTGCTTGTTAGCCAGCGTTTGGTTGGTGTAATCTGATGAGCAAGAAGCATACACACAAAGCATTCGATTCGGTGCCGCTCTTGACCCATCTGTTGATATCTCAAGTGATGTCCAACGTTTGTGATTTTTTTTCGCCCATGTTTATGTTGCTATTTTAAATAAAGGGTGTCCCCGAAAGTATAAGCCCGTTTCAAAAATTAGACAAAAAATAAAACCTGTTCCAGAAACTGAATGTTTATTTGATAAATAGAATTGGTGGAGTGTTCTGTACTATTTCCAAAAAAAAATATAAAAAAAAGTATTTTAATTATCGCACTTTTGATCTGACGCCTCCCATCAGGCTCAGCACAGACTTGTCCCGAACGATTTTCGACACTTTCTGTCAGTCTTTTTGAAAACTGTCGATATCCTCCGCAGCTTTAAAATGCTTTCTCAATTCCGTTAGCGTCCAAATTAACTCAATCGGTGTGGCTTCAGGACAGTTCGGGGAATTCATTTCCTTCGGCACGTACCGTACCTCATGTTCTTTATTCAGATATTTTCGGGAAATATAGATTTGACGTCTTCTTCGATGTCCTGGCTTTCAGGCACGGTGTAATATTGACTCCCCGGAAGAGTTTTGTAGTCAAAATTTACGCACGACTCATCGTGCATCACGATGCATGAGGATTGGCGACAACGTAGCTTGTCGTACAGCTTCCGAGCCCGATATTTAACGCATGCGGCCTGTTTTGTACTCCGTTTCGGTTTCTTATGTTTCTTATACGTTTTTAAATTTAATCTTGCCTTAGCACGTTGGATGATACACGTGGGATGTTTGATATGCCCAGTTTTTGAGTCACATCGCGAACGGAGCTTTCCTTTCTTCGCTTGAACGCTTTTCCTATGTCCCGGTCCAACCGCTGATCGACAGGACCAGGATTTCGGCCACTTTTCGGCGCATCCTTAAAGCTGGACTCCTCCCGAAACTTTTGGATGGCGATTCGTACGGCTCCGATACTCATACCTTCCGATTTCGCTAATTGACTAAGCGAAATGTTAGGAGTCGAGCACCATTTGTGCTTTTATGCTTTTCGACGGAAATGCCTCGCATTTCAGCAGACGCTATTGAAAAAAATAGTTTTAATACACTAGCTAGTAGCTCTAACTGTAAACAATCAAGCATATTAAGAATCGGCTATTTTACGCCATCCGTTTACTAGAAACGTCATTTAGAAATCGTGCTTATATTTTCGGGGACACCCTTTATAAAGCTTATTCTGACATCAAGTGTATCCTCGGTACGGATAAAAAGGTTAAATGACACACGCTTCAACCGTTTTGCACATTTTTTCAGGCAAATTTTTCTCCTTTAATCACATCCAGCGAGATGCGTGCCAGTTTTACGACGTGTTATCAGTGCAATGAGAAATAATTACTAGCCTATTGGGGCACGTAGGTGGTACGCGTGGCACGTTATTTACGATACCACACAGCGACCAGCGAGGATGGCCAGGAAATGAAGCCCCGTTCCATTCACAAACCACCCGTAAACGCTCGCCTCGATGCGTACGTGTCGCGCTCGTATCAGTTATAGCAGTGATTAGACTTTAATTGCCGTTTAAGGACGGGAAAAACGGGGGCTGGGGCAGAAATCTCCATTACGCGTAGGACTGGTTTCGCTTCCTAGCCAAATCGTCCCAGCGAACTGTTCCTCGAGCAGACAGTCTGCTCGGAAGATACTTCGAGTATGCGTCGTGCGTATGTTTAAGGATGGAAATATGCTTGGAATTGGGCTCCATTCCTGTTCCAACGATTGCATCGAAGCGCACCCAGCAATGATTTTCCGGTATGGTCAGATAGCATGGCCGTACTCGTTTTTTGTGACCAACATTGGAGGTTCAAAAAATTTTGCGCAATCTCACACGATGACCCGATGCCGATGTGTGAACGCACCAAATCCACGTACCCCAAACATGACAGAGGAAACGATTCTGCGAAGGTTGATAAGTGAAAGCATACATGGAATTACAACTCTATCGGCATGACCCACTTGTGTGTAAGATCATGTTTATGGTGGTCAAGTTGCGTATGCGTGTAAATCCGGTATTACTGGCCGGACGATGCGACTGTCGATCCTGTTGATCTGGCAATAAATATGGCAGCGCTTACACATCGGTTGCCAAAATAAAAACCAAAACCGAAATCCTTCCCGGTCGTGTGAATCCGAAATTTCCGTCACGGTGTTTCGCCTGCGGGCCGAAGAACCGCCGATACACGCTGGGTATGCACTTTTCCGTGCTGGTTTCATTCCATCCGTCAAAAACGGGGGCAATAATGGCACAGGTCAATCGGAAGTCAGCACTTTCGGCACGCATCTTGGCACGCCGTTCGCTTATCGCACCAGGATGAGAAATATTGGTCCAAAGATTTTCACCATGCGCGGACCGGATGAATTTGTTTACAGATACGTCCACAGATTAGCCAGTGTTCCGTAGTTGCAAGTTGGTGTTTATCGACCCATTTTGGTGAGTTCGAGTTCGATGAGGAACGAAAGGGTTAAGCTGATGCCCAACCTCATCTCGGTAACCATTTACACCCTTTAGCTATGGGAGATCGCTAGTGGTTGGATTTCCCGCGGAGATCCACCATCCGAAGATGAGCCTCACGTATATACGGTCGCTTTTGTTTTAGTTTTCGGTAATTTGTCACACTTTTACCACGGTTTGGAAGATAGAGGATCGCTGTTTGCGCTTTTGGTGGTGAAACGCGTTCACATGAACGTAGCAGATAAGAAGGTACGTGAGATGTGCCGTACACGATCGCTTTAGGTTATCAAGCATTCGTAAAAGGGAAGAGGAGGTAGCAATGAAAGTGAATGTGTTTTCATGAGTTTCATGAATGATCATCTTGATGATCGTGTAGTGTAGTTTGTGGAAGGTGGAGAGAAGTGAAGAGACACCACAACCATATCACCCCTGGAAATGCTTTCGTGACTAACACGCGCTATAGGAGTGTGTGGAACTGAATGCTGAAAAGTGGAAAACTTCCCGAAAACAATTTTACTCTCCGTTCCGCTGGTTCTTCCCCTTTCCACTTGGAGGGTGTAATTCAATCTGAACCTTCCCGCCTTCGCGCTACCCTTGGCACGGAAGGGAACGACGAAATTTTCAATCTTCTCCTTCTGACCTTGATATAATTTTCACTTTTCAGCAGTGTGTGTGTGTGTGTGTGTGTGTGTGTCAGTGCGAGTTTTCACCGCCAAAGCGCCGGATGAATTGCCTAAATGATTTTCCCAGTGAATGATGAGAATCAAACTCATCAAACTCTCACAGTTCCTGTAAAGAAGCGCCAAACCCACTGCTGCTACCATCGCGCACGAGCATGTGCATGCTGATGCGCTGCTGTACGGCGGCTGATGAATGGAATAGATATAGCTGAAAGTGAAATGCATTGTCGGCTTTTCAGGAGCGCGCGGGGTTTACATTTTGGTGGTTCATTTTTCCACACGCCAGCCAGCCAGCCAGCCAGCCAAAGGAATTGTTACCCATTGAGCATCGCCATTTAGCTTCGGGTGTGTTTTGATTACTCCACCAAAAGTAGCGTCACTTCGGCCCCCGGGGCGCCCTAGCTGGAGCTCCCGGTGGAAGGAGGAAGTTGAATTAGGGTTAATTATAATACGAATCGTTTGTCTCACGCTCATCGCGCGGGAATATGTTCGACCTATCGCAACTGCCGGAAGGAGCAGTTTAATTGATTATTGTTGACCGAAAATGCGCCCGATGACAGCAAACCACGGTTACTTCGGGTGACTTTTCAACGTATGGGATGGGGATGTAGATTGAAGCAAAAAAAAAAACGAAATCGAACCACTTCCGATCAAAGATTATCATTGCCCGCCCCAATGCGGGATGCGGGGAAATTTCGGACAATTCCGCAACAACTGAATTTGGGTTAAGGTTGACAACAGTTTTGCGACGGCTTTTAGTTAGAAAAATGTTCCGATCGGAAGTTATTTTTCCGTTGCGTTGACGCTCGAATCGACTATCGAATAAAAGCAATGGGAAGATCGCGAGTTTTTGCCTTTCCACTTTGAAGGAGCCAATCATAATGCCTGCATATTGTAGATGCCCTTTTCCTTTATAAACAAATGGTTTGACATATGTTGCAGTGGTGTAGGCAATAAAATTTCTATAAACACTAGAAAGAAGCACTACGGCTTCATCAGCTGCAGAGAATGAGCCGATGAAATGGATAATTTACATATTTTATAGCTACGTTTATGGCTCTGTTTAGCAGCCCCTCGTGCGAGGTGTGAGGTATGCGTTCGTAGCGTAGAAACAGAGTATCACAACGTTTTGAGGATGGGGTAAAGTTCAGAGCAACATTCGTATACATAGTACCGTTTCAACATGTCGTAAATCAATTGTCGATATGTGTTTATGGCAACCGATTTCTTGTGTATTCACCATTTAACAGCGGGAGGGAGTGCTTTAAATCGATGATTCCACTCCGGAGGGATATCATTTCGTGCGTTCAGAACTCAAAAAGCAAGAACAAAATGTTGCAAACACATTAGTTCAATCATGCATTTGACGCAAAAGGTATTTATGACGTTTTTTTTTTTACAATTTTCCTTCTCCACAGGTAAGCAACATGTTTTGGCATCACAAGCGGTGTGCGAATAGCTTGGAAACTTCGCGAAACTAACCTACACGATAACCAGCCCGTGCGGATGCTGTAATGTGACTGAACTTGCGAGCAAAACCATGATTGGCATGATCTGTCGTGCTTTTCATGTAGCTACTCCTCTAGGGACTGGAAACCCAACTGGAACGCTCACTCTCGCGCAAAAGCTTTCGCAATGTTCGCATTGGTATAGGTGAGTGCCCGACGAATGGAGGGGATAGTGCGCAAACTTTTTCGCTAAAAGGGTAGTTTACCTATTCTCCTCCGACGTCCATTAAAAGCTTTTTTTCTCTCTTGCCTGATGGTACCAACAACCGTCCTTGTCGTTTTTTTATACTATTTCTTTTGAAGGAAGGTTTTCTTCACCCCTGCGTAAGTGCTTCGGGCAAACGACCGACGACAACAGCAGCACAAGTTCTCGCTACCGCTCTCAGGTGGAGAAGGAGCAAAAAGCACACTGTTGTGTACAGTCAGGGGAGTTCTTACTGCATTCGCCTTGGCCGTGACTTTGGCCCCCAGCGGATGGTCGCTAGTCGGGCCTCCGTTTTTAACGGGTTCGCCTTTTGACTTATCCGTTCCGAGAGTGCTCGCGCGAAGGGACGGTCAACGCTATTGCATAACGTTAGTTCAACGGCAATTTCTGCACACACCGTTCGTGTTCTCTTCTTAAAGCGTTCGTTCGGTCGATGATTTCTTTAGAATGCGTTCCGTTGGAGAAATGCAAGTGACGCAATTGATCACCGGATCGTATAAAAGCATCATGTGTTGTAATATTAAACGCATTGGATGAAATACATTTTCTTTTTATTTTCGTGAGAAAATCCACGCCAAACATTTTGTAAACTAAGCTCAATATTGAACATTAGAGATAAAACATTTCATGTGAGCTGTTAATTTAATGACTCGCACGTTAGAAGTCATTTTCTTTTTCTATCTTTTATATTTCTCCCTTTTATATATTTTTTCATTTATTTTCTTTTCACTTTCTGTAAAATTTTAAATGAATGAACTTATAGAAAATTTCAAGAACAAACTTACGAGCTTGAATTCATCATAATTTTTACCGTAAACTTAGTGTTTTGGAAGGATTATAATAGAATAATAAGAATCAAAACAAGAGACTTCAATTAGTGGGAAAACGAGGAACCTTGCGTTAGAAATAATCTTTTTACGTATTCATAATTCTTCTATATATATATTAATTTATTAATCCTTCTCATCGAAGTTTTTCCTTAATTTCATGACATGTATGGCAGTATATTATTGCAAAGTGCTAAATGAAATAGTTCATTTTAATGACAAACTTCGTTGTGAAATTTGGCGGAGATTAATCATCATCCGATCATTCGGTAGCATTTTCAGCGCCATTTTCTCGGTTCGTGTGTGCAAAGCAAAATTCTATTCGTCGCTGTGGATAGCCAAACGGAATGGTCAATACCAATTAATTTCAATTTGCCTTATTTGGCTCGCACGCCTCGTTCCGTCAATGACCACGCCAGGAAAGCATACTTGACTGTTTGTCTATGGGGACTGTTTTGCCACCGCATTGTTTATATACGTTGTTAGTTTTCTTTTGCTACCATTTTCTAACCGCTCCCACTGTTGCGTTCCGACGACAAGACACAATCACTTCATCGATCGGGAGGATGGGAGATGAGCCACGTCGGGTTCTGACGTTTCCCGTGTTTGTTTTGAAGGTCGTTGACAAGAGTATCATCGACGCATCCACATTATGCTATCCGTTCGCGTCCGTCTGTCCGTCGAAAGCACGTGCCACTCTAACCTTTAGCTATGACTTGCGATTCCAGGCGGCGTTTCGGTTCTGATCCCGATTCTCAGGCCCCCAGTGTATTCCGAACATCTTTTGGCCATAGTATGGCCGGTTTGCTCGCGTGCATGGCTTTTTTTTTTCCTCTTTCGCGTATCTCGCACCGTGCGCTGAACGGGAAATGTGCGGGGAACAAATATGCGTCCATAAAAATTAATCGACCGGAAAGGGCTCGCGCGCCATCATAGACTCAAGGCGCACCCGCATGTGCGCTCAGTTTGAGGGGCCAATACACGTGTGCGCTTGAAGTTTCCTGTGCTCGTCCAGAAGCACACCGGAATGATTTTGTTTCGGTGTCATAAACCGATCATTGATCCCCGCTTGGCGGTGTTGATTTTTTTTTCTTCCTGTTGTTATGATCCACCTAATCTTTAGCATGAATTTCATTACAGCTCGACGGGGTTTTCATCGTTTTTTTTTAATTCTTCAAATTCAAAGTTTTGAGACCCTTATGTTGCCCCCGAATATCCCGTTAGGTGGTTGCAAGTCAAACATTCATGTGCTAAGTCAAATTCCCCAACAGCAAAGAACGAATTCTACAAAAAAGGAAGACAAAAATAAGCAAATTGTTAATCGGCACCGAGCCTGACCCTTTGAAACCATCACAACGGCGTGGTCAAACACCTTTTGGCTGCCGGTTTCTCATGCATTTAATATCATCATCATCATCTTCATCGTCAATGACCTTGACTAACCGTGCCTGCCCTTGGTAGCAGGCAAGGTCCATTTACTTGACCAACTTCAAATCTGCACGAAGACGAAGCATGTTTTGCTGAACATAAAAAAAGGCGCAAACGTTAACTCGCCAAAGGTGCGATCGCTTGACAGCTTCAGGGGCCCGTAGAAGTGCCCCAGGAATGATAGCTGATGGCGATGGTGTTGAGAGTTATCCCCCGGCAACACGCGAATTCGTGTGGCAGGTTAACGTTTCTGTCGTTCTTGTACCCGAACCCCCATCATTCGTTGGAAGAAAGTGTAATTTCATTTTCGCACCAGCTCTTCTTCCACGAAGTTGAGATTTGCTTCGAGAAGGCAGTGCCTCAGTCCAGACATTTGTTATTTTCTGATCTCTCCTTCAGACAGTGTGCTGGCAGATAAACACATTCGAGTGCAGCGCACGCGACGTGCGAGGTAAATATCATCAAGTGCATTATTTCATATTTTTTGTGCCTTGTTTAAAAGGGATGCAAAGGTTCTGTCCCCCAATTCCCCCACTTTTCCGGCCACCACATACCAAATGGATGGTTGCATCCAACGATGGGTGCGACGGGAATAAGAATGCATTTTCTCACCAACCAGCGGCCACTGACCGTTGCATCGGAGCTGTCGTGCACGTTGGCCACTGGTGACTCACAACAGCCGTTTGTCAGCAATTTGACGCTTTAGAGGGAAATTAAAGCGAACCGAAATAGGTTCATTAACATTTTTATTTATGTACTCGTGTACGAAGCGTACAGAATTAACGTTTGCTGCAGATCGTGTGCAGGTCATGGGATCGGACTTCTGGTGCAGATCATCACACATAGAGTGGCAGTGTCAAAGCTGTTCGTGACTGTGAGGATGCGGTACTAGGTATGATAGGTTCCCGGGGCGGAATCGCCACTTCGTTCGTTGCATAATGTGCGATGTGAAACTTCAAGGGTTTTCATTTCAATTATCTGATCCACAGAATATCCACGGACCCCGACAATGAACCTGCATTCGGTATGCAGGTTTTGCATGGAAAACAATTATTAATGTGTATTTGTTTCCGTTCTTAAGCACGCTCAGTATTGAGCTAGTGGTGGACCACTGACAGTGGGTAACCTGCGAGCTGTCTGGAAAACAATAACAGTTGCACACACTCAGCGACTCTGTCAGATAGTAGTTTGACAGGTGACTGCATGTGCATGGAAATGTCAGTGGTAGAAGAGAGCGGTGTACTTGATGTAGTCAAGTGTTACTTCAGTAGTGTGATGAAGTGATTACAATCTTTCAAGCAAATGAGGCAAAGAGTAAGGACGCGAAAAGTAAAACTACTTCATTTGCTAACGAAAATGCGATGTTTTACTAGGGTGCACAATGAATTCTGTTACGACCAACAGAACCCAAACACTTGACGATGTTAGCGGAGTTTGAGAGCAAATATAATTGATGTGACATTATTGTGGGCAATATTCTATCTATTCCTACTGCAAATCACTGTAGTTCACAGTTTAATTTCAAATAATAAGATAATAGAATATATATAATATAACATAATAATAAAATGCGATATTTTACTAGGATAATCTATGAATACTGATACGACCAACATCACCCAAACACTTGACGGTGACGGAGTCGGTGTTTGTGAGCAAATATAATAGATTTGACATTATTGTTCTCCATATTCTATCTATTCCTATTACATCTGTAATAAGTTGTGTGTGTGGTTCACAAACTGTGGTTCACAGTTTAATTTTAAATTATTTTTTTAAATGTTTTTTCACAGTTTTTTAAAGTTCTATACTGTTAATCGCTGTCAATGCCTGTCAAAATAGTCATTAGCCTCATCTGTATCCATTATGGCCAGAAATTGCTAATAACCTTCTAGATCAGATTTCTAGATCAGATTAGAGTTAATATATTAATTTGGTTACGTTACATGTAAATTTTACGTAAATATTTTTTAGAAATTTTTTAACTACGATCTTTAAAAACTTTCCGCTTCGCCAGGGACAACGGTCTTCTCCTTTGAATCCCATCCTTATTCCTCGTGAATCCTTTCATCCCCCATCCTTCGTTATTCGTTGTGTGGTCCTTGTAAATAAATGTTTTTTGTTGTGCCATTTTCAAGCCGTTGAGGAAACAGTCGCCTTTGAGGACAGCACCAAAGCCGCAAAAAGGGGGCAGACTTATAGGTGTATGCTTGTAGTCCGTCTTAATCATTTGTTGTCTGCTTTGTTTCAGTTCCGTAAAGGCTTTGCCAATGTCCAACACCGAAAAGCGACGCAGTCACCTGCCAGCCACGCCCCGAGCCTCCATGTGGTTGCCAAACCACACTAACAGCCATCACAACCACAATTTCATCACAACAATAGCACTGGACCAAAATCAACACACAAAACAATAGAACAGACATAACGATTACAACAACGATAGACATACCGACAAACAACACAGACATACTCCAACATCCAATACAACCGAGTATGCCCGGGATAAGGCAAATCGCAAGGAGGAAATGCCTTGTGACACTTGTTATTATCGCTCAACACAAGCGGTGTTGAAAATACGGCACTGCCGTCATACTAAAAATTAAATAAAAAAAAAAAATAAAAACTTATCGCAATAACAAATAATTTATCCTTAAAAATGAATATTATTTTTTTACATACATTGACGCTTTTCAAGTAATAAATATATGTCGTTTATAGAAATATCCGCTGATGTTGCGCTTTACTGCTGATTGTTACACAGAATAATCACTTCATTTGACTATATGACAGCCGCTAATTTGATACGGTGTGCTAATGGTCACAGAGTTTTTCAACGTACTTTTACACTGCCTCGCTCGGTGGGCTGCGGCTTGCGACATGTCAGAAAACCACCATTAGCGGTAAACCTTTCACTAAAACCTACCACCCCGGTGTCACGGACGATTGAGTCTCTCTCGGTACCGTTCCAGTACGCAAACTGCTCGAAACTTACCAGTGGCAACGGGCTTTGGGTACCATGTGTCAAAACCATAACAATAAATTAAGCTTAAAGATGTGCGCTAACAAAGAACGGGCGACGACAGCTTCCGCATCTTCGCGCGCCCGTTTGTCGTTGGGCGCACAATCGTGATTTAAGATCACCGTGTTGGGGTAGACATGACCGAGTAAGACCGTGACCGCCAACGGACAGAGTGGCAAGCGAGTAGCTCAGTATCGTCTGATTACCGGCGTGAGTCTGTAAACGGATGGATGAGTATACAGCTAGCCTGTATGAACCGAATTGAAAGTGTCGCTTTGTGCTGGTATCTCAATTTGCACTTAAATAGAAGCAGCTGCAGGATATAATGATCATCATCATCGAAACTTTGAAATGGTTTGATGAGTTAGTGATCCCTTTTTCGCATTTTTTATTCACTTCAAGAAGGACAGGCAATATATCTGATTAAAAAAACCTAAGGTTAATGTAAGACCAAAAAATGTATTGCAATAATTAGAAGCATTATTTCCATTTTCTCCAACAATTTTAAGAATTGTAAGGACGCAGATATTGTAATTCAATACTCCATTACTTTTTGCAATTTTTGTACCTTTTGCTCTGAGCGGACATTCAACCAGTTCCCAATTTATTCGGATTAGAACAACACTGTGCCGCTCGGCACTCATGCATCGCTGCACAACGCGAAATCCAGCGACTAAGTTCCAAAGCCCAAAAACATAAAACGCACCAATACCGGATTTTTCCCCGTTATTGTGTTAGATAGAACGGACGGAAAACGTATCACTTTCTAAGGAAACCGTACCGTACCGTATTATCTTTTTTTTTTCTCCCCCCCGTTAGAGTACCACTCCCAGATGGGTGAAGACAACAAAAAAAACACAATCTAAAAGCCCAATCTTACTGCACAGTACATTTTTAAATCGTTCGTCAATTGGACGCGAACGCGAGAAAAACGCTACGACATTCGATACGATTTTGAGCGGCAACTGGGCTGTAAAGAAAAGGCTGTGTGGTTCAATAAAAAAAAAGAAACAAAACAATATAATGGAAACCCCCACCTTTACGTTCCATTCGCGTATGAAGGCCGCGTGTCGGATAGGGTGGCGTTAAATTTGATTCATTCTGTTCTGTGCTGCTGACGGAAATGTACGGAAGCGACCCGGTGTGTGCGGGTAAGTATCGGTTCCGTGGCTGATCTTGCCGTGTTACCTTAGTTCAAAATCATCAAACGCAAGTCATGTGACGGAGCACGTCGCAACTGGCGCGCGGGTGGATGCGATTATTCTTGCCGGGTCTGGTTAAATTGAATGGAAGTGCCGTTTGACGGTGCTGACGTATTTTTGCTGCCGCTTTTCCTCCCGGGCTCCGGGAACGTGTTGCACAGTTGAGACGTTTGCTGCAGAACGCACTGCCAGCGTACAACGCGAAAGCACGCTGATGTCCCTTCTGCAAGTGAGATTTGCATTGCTCTGGTTTAATAGGATTGGTTCTGGTAAATGTTCTGTTCGCTTGAACCATTTAATTGGCTAGCACCTACCCATACGCGGTACAGTCGGGTTTTTACTCCGTAAGCGTAACAAGATCCACAATTACACCATTATTATATTATTTTTTTTATTTGAAATATTTAAATAAAATAAAATTTTATAATTTTTTTTAATAACAAATCGAAATAAAGATTAAAAACATACATTTACAGCATAACTCTTAGCATATCTTTTACCTCTTTTTTGAAAGTCAAAGTTCATCAAAAATCAGTGAGATATTTGCACGGAACGTTCCTGCAATGATATGAGATATGTTTTAAGATAGCATCGTTCGTAATTGATCTGTAGAGAAAAGCTACGAGGTGAGCGGAAATTTATCTTAACAAATATTTCTCTTCAAAGCTTGCGGCACTCTAATCCGTTCACCCATCATCGGAAGAGTACCTCCCCTAGTACGTCGTACACGTGTCGCCTCAACGTGACTGATTATCGCGTGAACAACTGCAGCTAGGATACTTTGGAGGCCGGAAAAAAACTTACTTCACGTACGATAATTTTCTGCTCGTGCCCAATCCTTCCGCCACAAAGCTCAGTACCGGTGGTGCAATTTTTCTTTTTGGTTCTGCACTTGGCTGCGTGGAAGAGATGGAACGGTGGCGCAGTTAATGGTGATTAAAAATATGCTAATTTTCTGCCAACAATCGTTCCAGCAAAGGGCAAGCTGTGCAAGTGCAAAATCGAACGGATGCACGTACCGTCTGGTTTGTTCTAGGTTCCGGGCCCCGGCTTGACGGTACGCTAATGTTGGGAGGAGCAGAAATCAACAGGTTTACTGCGGCGTACATGGTTTCGTACCCGGCATTCGCTACGTTTATGCGTTGAAAGATGACGGGAAGTTCTGGTAGGGATTAGCTAAAAGACATTTGAGTGCCACGCTAACGATTATAAGGCACAGACACACCTGCTGCTGAAGTTCCCGTAATATCCGCTGGCGACGTTGAAGTCATTGTACCTGCATAAAATCTGAAGCATCGCTAACTATTTGAGCGTTTCGTATCGAAAAGAAACATTCGTGGTACACATTTCATTATAGTGTGATAATGAATACTTTAATAAGTATATTCTTTATGTTAACCGTATGTAACAGGTGGGCTGATAATTGTTTGGCCTATGACAGTAAAACATTTTTTTTGCAATTTTTTTTTTTTTTATTCAACATACATCCCTTGAAGGGTGTTACACCGATTATAGTCGGATTTCAATTTTTCGATACAATTTCCCGATCTACGAAATACGGTGGGTGGCGAAGCAATTCTTAGCCAAATTAATGAATTTTTGCCATTGTTTTCACTGATTTGTGGCGTCGTGGGTTGTTTTGGTGAAGCAATTTTTTTTTCTTCAAATGTTGCCGTTTTTTGGCGATTTCGTCCTTCAAACCCTTCAATAACTTGATATAGTAGTTGCTGTTAATGGTCGTTTCTTTCTCAAGATAATCGTTGTTGCGTCCAGCAACCGCTTCTCGACAGGAAAGGCAACACAAATAGCTTTTCTTAACACTATTCAACTTTTTATTATTAACACTTTTGATGGGAACGTGAGTTTACGTGCATCTCTCGTGTTAGGTAAATGTGGGGGAGAGTTAAAAACTGTGTGGGAGAAGTAAACTTATATTTTTCTCCTAGGCTGGTTTCGAAAAATACCCTAGCAATCCCTGCATACTGCTTTTATCCGCCCTCTCTCCCATTTTTCCTAGGCTCATAAGGAAAGAGGGATTAAACCCGATCTGATACAGAAGAACAACGCACGATCCTGCTACAGCAAGCGCCACCTAGCGTAAATTTACTAAACAAAGCTGCTGTTGGTTCAAATGAACCGTTGCTCGCAACAATCGTTGAAGATTATTCCTTGCGAATCCCAAAAACCTGACGCCATAACCTTGCCAGCTGATCGTTACGTTTTCCACGCTTTGGAGCAAGTTCATCGCGTCCAGTCCACTCGGATGACTGTCTATTGGACTTTGGAGTGACGTGGAGAAGCCAAGACTCATCCATGAACACATATTGCATCAAAAACTCGGATTTATTTCGCTTAAACAGCTCCAAACACTGCTCCGAATCATCAACTCTTTGTAGTTTTTTGTCAAATGTGAGCTCACGCGGTAGCCATTTTGCTTTCTCATATCCAAATACTCGTGAACGATATGTCCAACACATTCCTCAGACATCTTTAGGCTGTCAACTATCTCGATCAACTTTACATTATGAATGCTTTTAATAGTTTTGTGTTTTTTACAATGTTTTTGTCTGCAACCACCTCTTTTTGGCTTCCACTTTGTTCACCGTCCTTAGGGCTCATTTTACCACTTTTAAATTTAGCATACCAATATCTGATGGTTGATTTTTGTGGAGAATTGTTCAAAAACTCTTTATCAAAGCAATTTTTGGCTTCGAATGTATTTTTTCCCTTCAAAAACCAATACTTTATCATCACGCGAAATTCCTTCTTTTCCATGATTACTAAAAACACAAAAGTTGCGTCACACAAAATGGTCTAGCTCATTAGGTTATGGCCCGAGTACTGTCAAATTTGGACAGAATTCGTTTGAAGGTTGGTACAAACAAAATATGATATAGATTTAAATCTTCTAGCGCGATCTATGTGCTAGGCCAAACAATTATCAGCCGAACTGTTAGTATAGACGTGGTTGCATCGACACGTGTGAGGCTTCAAGCGAAAGTACAGTAATGCCCTGGTTCGAGTGCAACGAAGACATAAAGCACTGTAAAGTGGTGCAAACGTGTTGTCCTAAGGCACGTCTCTTGCTATTTGTCGTAATTTTTGTTTGGGCAGCTTTTTGAACGTTTACTGTCGTGATCTCGTTCACTTTCGCGCCGGGTCATTGTTTTTGGTTGCCGTTTTCTCCACGCTACTGTTGCGCGGCAATAAGTGGTGCCCCAAACTGTAGGAACTACTGGTACTGGGCTGATTTGCTAGTATTTTGTCGAAAAGGTTTCTTCCTGCTCTGATGCACTTCCCTCGCCCTGTTGTGCTCGGGAGCGGCCGCAAGTGAGAAACCAAGGATGATATGGCGCACTTATTTTAGCACTCGTATAGATACTTTCTTTTTAGTATGCATTTTTAATGTCACATTGTTGTGCGGCAGTTTCCGCACCGCACATTATGCCTGTCCACGATCGTGTTCCCGCCCCCTTGCATACCCTGTTGCTTCCGTGTAGCGTCCACTTGTGTGTTGGTTTTCGTTTTTCAGGGTTGTTTCCGTTTCGGTGATCCAATTTCGTTCTGCATCTCAATTTATGGCGAGTGGGTTATGCTAGTAGACGATCGTACCGCCTTGACCCGAGCGGAAAGTTGTCATTGCCTTCAGTGGCTGTCGTTTGCGCAAAGAAATAATACGTTCTGTGGTTCATGTTTTTATGTGCTGTGTTTTGTTTTCTACCATTACCTACTTAGTTTCATTTGCAAACGAGCACCGGTAAGTCGACACACCCGAAGTGTGGCATTTTATTGGGTGTACACGAGAGCAAGGGAAAGTTTCAGCTAATCGATGCCTCACGCCATGAAAGAATAACGGACGTAACCTAGCCACATCAGTACGATGATTTTAAGTACATTTCTAATAGCTGGGAACTTGCGGCTTATGGAGCACTTTAGATACTATTTGCATAACATCAATCGTTTTTTGACACTTGGTGAAAGTCTGTCAAAATCCAGGTAAAAGGCTTTTTGCCAAATGACAGCCGAACAGCCGCTGTTTGACAATGTCTGCACTTTTAATAATCGCGTGATTCACAGCAATAAACCGCCGTTCGAACCGTGGGCACGAAGATGCAATAACAGGGCGGCTCTTCAAAATGCCTCGGTTGAAACAAACATTAAACTCTTTCTTTCAGTTTTTTGGATATTTTTCTTTTGCTCTTCGCGAACTAGTGCAAACAAATGAGCATACCTAGCACGGATTGTCGCGTTGAAAGGAGTTCAGTGTTTAGTTTTGATTTAATTTGGTTTAATGATCACATTGAAAGTGACATCTCACATCATTATTTGAAGTGTCCCCGCTGGAAGGTACCTTCGCAGGAATCATTTTATAGCCAATCAGCCAATGTTGACGGATTTTTTGCAACTTTCCAGTGTGAAAAACGTGATGATTAACGCTTTCGTTTAGCACGACAATTCACGTCGGCAGCTATCTGCCGGATCAAATGACAACAGCACACGGTTTATTATCAATACATACGCTCTTGGGCAGAGCGGTGATCCTTTATGTTAGGAAAGAACTATTAACAGTGCATGGCTCTAGCAAAACTGGGTGTAGTTTTATGCGCAACATGAACCTACTACAAAGAGGGCTTTAGTGGCAATATGGCCATTTTGCTTTCTTTTGTTACGGAATTTTGTTCTGAGCTGTGATCCTGCGTTATGCGTTATGCGTTATTATGCATCGTTATGCGTTATGTGATCCTCTTTTAGTTTATAAACAGCTTATAAACTGATCTTTTTACCATGTTTTTTTTTCTAATATGCTATAAGAGCGAAATTGTATAAATTCGAAATTATGTTTCATTTTAATTTGTAAACTGAAACAACCCATGATAATATTGTAACGGGGCTTGTGTAGCTTTAAAGTTAATTGTATAATTGCTACTAAATTCATGTGAAGACTGATGATTTTATTAGCTAACCATATGATTAGCTACTAACATGTTGCCTGCTCCGGTTTATATTAAACAGTTATGTGGTGGCCATATTAGAGCACTGTTTTCAGATCACGCAGTGCGGCTACATGGCAACGTCTTTGTCTCCGACAAATGATTGTTTTAATTGCCCCTTTTATTCTTATATTTTAGCCACGTTTTCTTTTCCTGCTCACTGCCCGTCACAATGTACTTGCTGGAGGCTCCCATTCGAACGGGTGTTGCGATATGTTGTTGTTTTTTTTTTGCGCATAGGAAAAACGATCATTAGAGGAACAAATGGTTACCATTTAAGAACGCTGAGCTGACCGATTCCTTTCGCCCGGGCACAGCAGCGTTACGGCAAATTAAAGTCGCTCCGGTCTATTCGCGGACGCTAACGGGCAACAGCGAGTGTGGTAGTATCTCGAATGAGGGTTTGCAAAAACTCGACTGCTCGAAATCTCGAAAGATTAATTAAAAGGTGTCCTAATGGAAACGTATCTGAGGGGCCAGCAGCAGCGCATCAACCACCACGCCATGCTGATGCTACTGGCAAGGTACGTACCCTTTCTATCTCTTAACCTCGAATGACGTTGACGAGCCGGTACAACTCTATCAACTAATAACCTTCTCGCTCGGTTTCATCCGACCGTTACATTTGGGCGTAACTAATTCTCGATGAGACTTGCAACACTGCCGGGCCCAGTGGAGTGAAGTTATCGTATTAGATAGCACACCTTGGGCTTTGCCTTTGTAACGCAACCATCGGCTTTAAAAAAAAAACTCTTAAGGAAAATTGCACCCACCGTGTTTGAAAAAATAGAACACTCATATCATGATAATGCAATTTATGACGTAATCTATGTTGACTCTACGTGGAAGTTGTTATTATGCCAGAATCATTAGTCAATGGAGCAAGTTGTTCCGTTATTGGAATTTTCGAAACATTGACAAAAAAGACCGATAATCCAAAATTGTGATAGACGGGTAGTGATTGCGATTTGTTGCTGTCTTATGTAATGGCTATTGTAAAATTATATTTATATAATCTTAGTATTTAATGAAAATGTATCATATTTCTTATTCATATCATATCATATTCCGTACACAAAAATATGTTACGGAGCAAGGAAGGTGGTTGTAATCAGTTGCTTTATATTTTACATAAACAAGTTCCCTTGATATCGTTTGATCTTATTCCGTTTGTCATTAGTAGCTTTCGTGCTGCTCAGGTGCTAAAAAATGTGAGAGCAACATCATCAGCTGAACGTTGGTTTCATCTATTTCTGGATGCATTTTAAACGCGCACCTTATATTTCCCCCCTTTTTCCAGGTGAAAACCGATACTGTCGTCGTGTTTGTGGCTTTAAGTGATGCGAGAACGTTGAGGAAACAAAAAAAACGACGGCTTGCCCTGTTCCTCGCTGAAAGTTTGGAGAAAATAATCATAACGACGCAGATGTGAAACGACCAAAAAATCACTTACCACCAAGCGCCGCGCGCTAGTGTGACAGTTTTCGGCTTCCCGTGCTTCCATTGCCGACATTGCTCAGCAGGGGTTTCATTGTGTTTTCGGACACATTTCCACACCGGACAACAATGGGTTGCTTCCTCTTTACATTAAAAGAATGCAGCGGAAGAAAACGTGGAAACGCGCTTTTCGGCTACCATGCGCAGAGATTTGACCATACCGGCGGCGCACGGAAAAGCGGGTGCGGCCATTGAATCTGGCACGGTTTGGACCATTGGGTAGCAAAGGGATTTTGTTTTCCATCCCTACTCGGGGCGCGCACTCGTGTTGGTGCAATGGGCGAAAGTTTCGGCACGCATTCTCACGTTGGGCAAGCTTTTTTTTTACAGTTAACATCGCAATTGTTTTAATGTTTCCATCAACAGTTGCTGTAAGTGAGAAAATAGTGTTGCAATAACTAGTTAGAAATTATTTTTGAAACATTTACATTCTTGCTACTGACGTTTTAGTGTTAATTGGCTATAGTACGCAGCTGAAACTATGACGTTTATTTCCGGTTGTCGAATTTAACGATGTTCGAAACCGTCGAGCGAGGATTCGTAAGATCGTATTTTCTGTCTAGACTTTCAAACCAAATAAGACCGATCGTTCTATCTGAGCCATCGGGCATGATCGTTTATATCGGATCAAGTGATTTTAACCGTGATCAATAAAGTTTTTTTTATTTATTTAATTTCTATTATGACGGCAATGCCGTATAATGATCAATAAAGTTATTATTGTATAAAATACGTTTTACGGCTTCCTGTAGAAAACATTTTCTTTATACACAACATGTGTTATTAGTAACACGCAATCAAACATCTTTATCAAAATTAAATCTGCTATGCGATTAATTGACCTGTCGTATTGACTGTCTTTGTAAATTAGTAGAAATTAGTTACATGGCCAACATAGTTTTATTGAATGATCTACTTGAATACTGCTATGAACCTGAATGAACAAGAGAAATTTAAACCTTTTTTATTTTACCGGAAGGAACCAACAATTATACTTTTGGTAACTACTGCTTACCCACCAGCCATTATGAAATTGATTATGTTTTGTTTAGTGATTACATCTTACCGCCGGTTGTGCGTTTCACTTACACCTTATTTTCCGCTTCAACACGCAGTAGTTCGATTATGTTATCTTACATTATGTATACAATGGTAAATTTCGGAAATTGATTAACATTGTTAAATTTTCACTAACTCGATTTCCAGCCCACGGTAGATTTCCACGATTTTCTCGAATAGGAGGCCTCGAATAGTGGGCCTTTTTCCAATCCATCAATCAAGTGCAGGGTGCCACGGAGGCCGCCTTGTCTCGCTATCGTCTTATCGATAATCAAAAGTACGGGCCGTGTTTTGAACAAGTCATTAAGAAGCTGAGTCAGGAAAGAAGTGGAATGTTGTATTTTCGACATTTCACGGTCGATTCCCTTTGTCGGTCACTGAAACAACCGGTGAAGGTGTATACGATCACCATCGGCTTCTTTCATTTTGCCCAAACCCACCGTTCCCCCGCGAAGTTTCGTCAGCCATGTCCCATAAAATGAATGAAATCGTAAGAAAACTTAACACATCACGCGTATTGCATGGTGTTGCTGAGGCTTTGCCCATTTCACGGCCACTTTGCATAACCACCGGCCACTACCCGTCTAGCCATTACCGAGCCATCTTTGTTAGTATTTGAATACGCGAAACAACGTCCACTTCACGCATCGTTTCAAGCTTCTCGTTGGCAAGCGCGCGATACGAGAAAGTGGAAGAGTGGATAAATGTGCTGCAAAATTGAGTAAGAAATTGATCGTTCGACGTAACGCACCAATTTCGTTCGGAACTCGATCGATTACGTGTTTCCATTTCGGAAGTGGTCCCGCAACCGGCAACTGGTCAACCGGTGCCGGCATTATGCACACTGCCCGCTGATACTTCCAACCGAATGCAACTAGCACCCGGGCGCATAAATCAATTTCCGGCCCGTTTCGACGGTAGCCGGCATTAATTGCGTTTTTTTCAACTTTCTCTACACACAAAGACACGAAGAACTCATTTCTCATGATAACGATCGGTGTATGATTTGACAATCGGCCTGATATCTCTCCACCCGACGTGGTCTATGTGGGTAATCAGGTGTGTGCGGAGGCGTTCATTCTTTCCCGGTCTACATAATCTTCGACACCAGCGTCGAATGTGTCGTTAGCTTCTCATTATCTTGAGGCAATCTTTTCTTCCATACCGTGCCCGTTTTGCTACAGGCAATCGACTGTACGCGTGGTCTGTTTGGGAGGACGGTTGCCTGATGCCGGACGGCTCGCAGATGAGGGCAAACTATTCAATCACAGGATCGAATCCGATCGGTCACACCGTGTCCTCTATTTTCACAGCACAGGAAATCTTTTCGAAAGTGTAGGTCGCACAACAAAGTTATGCTCCAGTTGTCCCGTATTGAGCGGTTCTTTTGGTACCGCCATCGAATTTTTGTACCGAGGTTCTGTGGTACGATTCATCAGGCCACATTTTCAGTTTGATTAGACTCGTGATCATTCTCGACAGCGCCGTTACAAAGGGGTAGCTTTTTAGGGGTAAACGTGTAAATATTTATGTCCAGTGATTTATTGCAACCGAAAATCTTTCACACGCAAGGTTTCGTGTTAATTTGTGTGTTGATTTGTGGTTATATGTTATAAAAATGGCTGACAACTAAAAAAAGGTGCAGCCACTTGCTTATTTTTATACGAATAACACGACAAGTAGATATCAACCTGTGCATCCTCACGTCATATTCCCTCCCGAGGCGATGATTGGTTTTAAATTGGCTCGCATGCGGCTTACAAGTGTCGACCTACCTCTTGGCACACTCCTAACCAACATTGAAGAAGTTGATAAGCTCTGGTTTTTTTTGCTGCACCCCCTGTTCCAGCATGCTCCGCTGAAATCTCCCCAAACGCTCACGCCATCCGTCACCCGTAAGATTAAGACGTTAAACCACAATGTGATAATCGATCGTAACCTAAGAAAACAGTGCTCAACGATCGTGTGGTGCCCGTCACACAGTGGAAAGATTATGCGGACCCGTGTGTATTTATTTGTATCTTCAATAACTTGAATGCCTGATTGCAACAGATTGCGCCCAGGAAAATTGCTGACTCAGGATGTTTGATGGATTCCTGGTGCGGACGGTGAGGGTTTGCTTTAGAAAGCCAAACATCCATGACCAGTTCGGATTGTCTGCTAGCAACACGGGGAGAGAGAGACGGGGATGCACCTTTCTCTATCCGGGCGAATAAAAAAAAAAGGTGGTAGCCCTCATGTAGTGACTAATTTTTCCTTTCACACATTAACCGACGAACCGGGCGCAGAAAATCAAATCGAGCAAACGACCAAGCGGGTTTTGCGTGTGTGCCGCCGAGGTGTCGATTGAGCGTAGTTTGTTTTTTCATTCGTGTCCTCACCGTGCATCAGCACGAATTTACTAACACACCAACCAGCTGACCCATATTTGATTGCAGTGAGAATGAAATACTAAGCAATCGGACACACCAAATGGCTGGCGTAAGTGATCGTACCGCAAACTCCTCTAGTCATTCTGGTTGGGCCGAGTTGGTCAAGTGTTTTGATACGTTAGCAAATGGAACGAACCCACACCGAATTGAGCCACTCTACAGAGAGGTGTCACAGATGCGTGCGACTGGACTTCATGTGGATGGCAATCCATACTACATTCCAGCGATGGTTGCCATCCACTCCCACAAGGCCACCTTCGTAGAGGGAACCGTAAGCTCTCCTTTCTCTTCACTCTATCCCTCCCTCTTGTTATTTCTCTTTTATCTTCAACCTTCTTTTTCCTATTTAAACACGCGAACATATGCTTGCAATGAAGAATTTGGAATTTTATTCGGAAGAAGTAATCTCTTCTAAGCACCCAAACATGATGCACGACAGGTTCGTCACTTGTCGTCCCATTGTAGTGAAACTCTCGATTTTTCACTTGCAATGCTAACCTCAATAATTAAATTGCCTGGTAAAGGTTAATCCATAAGACTTCCTGCCTATTGCCGCAGGCCTACAAGTACACGGGCATGCTTGAAAGTAGGTGAAACGAAACCAAATTTGGAGGAAGTGTTCCTCGGCCATATCTGAACCTGACCATTTCATCCATGAAATAACAGTGGGCGAGGAACGTGTGGATCAAACGTGCGCAATGCGACAAGCGATCGGATAAATTCCTCCTATGATAGCCGAATATTGTTTAATCGACGCGCTAGGAATATTTTGTTTCGTGACTGCATTTATGTGACCTTTGTAAACTTTGTAACGATGCATCAATGACGCAACAATAGCCTCTCGAACTATGTTTGAGTCGTTCAATATTTACTAACACCTTCTTTTCGTACGCATACACACCGATAAATATGCTGAAAGTGATTTATGATGCTGTTGATGGAGGATAAACAAATTATTCACAATGGGTGTTATCCTCGGGCGTGAGTTCTCACGGCTCAGCGAACCGTTCCCTCCCTTTCATCTGTTAAGAAGAAACACGTTTGCATGGTTCTACCGTTAAGTTCTGCAACCGTTTCGCTGCCCAAGTGTTGACGTGTAGTGATCACCGCTGTGCCTTTTCGATGTGCATTAATTAGTTAAAAAATTTCCAACGCGCTCACCAATTTAATATCAATTAGCCGATGGATATGAACCGTTGTTTGGGGCCCACCCAGAGGCTTCCGATGGTTGTAAGGTGCGAACAATTTTACTACAAAAAAAAACCCCCGTTGCGTGTGTTAAGTCCACGGGCTAGGACACATTTACATTTGCTTTGCTGACAGATTGCTGTTGGGCTTTGCATCATTCATCATGTGCCGGAAGGTATATGGCATTGCTTTCCTGGTGGATCAAACAGGATAAGTTTCATTAGCATTAGTGGGAGAAAGTAGTCGCACCCTTAAAAACCACCGCCTCATGTGACCCTTTCTCGGGAGTAAACTGACACCATCAGCCTGCCCACTAATTACGATCGAACGGCAAAAGTCGTGAAGACATCAGAGTGAAGGTCGAAACGTTAGGCACGCTTCGGGTTTTGATGCGTTTGACTTGTTCCTCTGGCTGCTGCTGCTGCTGCATTTACTGGCCCTTAGAATGACCCTTAATGCGTGTGCTGATCTAGCACAGGAGGAGTGAAAGGTGACGATGGAAGGCGCTCTAATCGAATTAATTGATTTAAATCTTTCGTCCATAGCCAGTCTAAGTGCTTGCGTACCGACCAATAGTTGATGTGAAAGCTGTTTACCCATAGTGGACATTGGGAAAACAACACTGCGCTGGTCAGTTTTCTCACAGCGGTGCGTTAGCACAATCGACCGCGGAACGTCTTCCCAAGAATACGAACTACTAATGATCAGCTCTGATTAATGAGCTTATAATTGCCTTCGCGCTTTTAGATGGATGGATTAATTACAAATGGCGCGAACCGAACACTTCCTGACAGCGCTCCTGGAATGCTGCTGCGCCGTGATGTGAACGTTTGCTAACCTCCTAACCGGCCGGTCCCGGCTGGTAAAGGGAAACGTTTTCCGGCATCCGGGCATTATTATTGTGTGAATGCTTAAGCAGTGTGGCCACATCACGCGTTGAAGAGAAGAGAGCACCGGGGCGAGAGAACGCCGGCCGTTCGTCTAATTAAAACTGCCAACCTTATGATGGAAATCAATTTCAAATTCACCATATGATCGGTACGGTCAGAGAAGGACAGAAAAGAATCTAATGGAATGTGTTGGCTTTGGCGAGCAGGCAGGATTTGCTGGACGTGACACCTGCTGGTAAACCGCTTAGCTGGTGATTATATAGTTTGGCGAAGCCACAGGAAGTCGGGGTCATATTTTGCACCTATCCATTATTCCAGTGGGGGCAAATAAATTCAAACGAGGAATGTGTTTCGCTCGCGGACACTCGCGTTGTTTGCGTTAGTGGGCAAGGAAGGCAACGGATCTGATCACAGATACACGCGCTGTCCTCTAGATAGTGGGGTCCTATCTTCCAATCGTGATGGCATCGAGTGCGTTTCTCGGAAGGAAAACCCCATAAGTTTGCGCGAGCATGATCATCAGCTACTTATCTTAGGTGGACACGTTGCACGCGCACGCTCGCGCATGGGTAAGATATGTTGTGTGCTGCGTGCAGTTTGTATGCCCGTGCCCGAGCAGTACTTTGGGGTTCAAGCGGTTCGAATCGCTGACATGAGCGCTTGAAAATGCCCGCTCGAAAATGCACCATCCCTTGAAACATAAACACTTCAGAGGCGGGAATGCTCAGAGCGGACATGCAGCACGGTTAGCAGCATCAGAAGAAGCTGCTGCAGGTAGAATAAGCCGTCTCGAAAAGAGCTATCCGAGGTTCTGAAGTTCTGAAGACATTGAAGGTCGGGAGGTTTGCTGGCTGACAAGGGAACGCAGCAGCATCCTATCTGCTGGAAGAAAGGGCTTATAATTCGTCGGTAACTTACTACTGTTTCAACCCTTTAAAAAAGCTAGACATGTGTCTAGCATGGAGCCGCGAAGCACGCGATACACGCGGTACTGGAGTGCAGCACTTGTCGGGTGATATTAATTAAAAGGATATTTTGTACTTGCACGAAAAGGGAAGCTGCAGCCGGCCGAAGTTCATCGAAGCGTCGGCCTACGTATGTCAGGCATATATTTGCCTTTGCGACCGTTGCCCTTTGATAGGCTATTGAGTAGAACAACCCGTTATCCGTGACGGTGCATGTAAGCATCGAAATTGGTAGAAATCATCAATCAAACTGTTTGTACACGTTGAAGATGTTCTTTGCATTGAAGTATGTTTACACCAGTTGCTCGCGTGAATTACTTGCCACACTTCAGTCCAATTGTTGAACAGGTGCTGGATCGGAAAAGCACTGTGTTGCATGAACGATTGAACTGTTTTTTCCTTTGTGGTTTTTATGTAACGTTTTGCTGGTAACAATTGACGCAAATAGTTTTTAAACACAAAAGGAAACATGTTGTAACATTTTTTTTATTTTTTTTGTTTATTGTCTATAATTTATGAGCACGAAACACGAAATTTATGAGCGAAACACGAAACACAATAGATTTATTTTTTAATAAATAAAAATAATTTATTGTTTTTATGTTCTCCTTTGCTTGTTTCTTTTTGTTTTTATACCAAAAATATTTATATCAAAAACGGGGATTTTGCTATAAATCTTGAAAAAAAAATCCGTCCGTTGCACAAATTATACTTTTATATTAAATTATATTATATATTATACTTATTATAGTTTCATCAAAAGATATTTTGTTTGGATGTTTAAAATATGTAAGTTGTAATTGAAAAGTTGTACGCTTTTTGAGTGTTTACAAGTGTTACAAATGAATTCATATAAATATTAACGAATCTGGTTAGATTTCAAGTTAATTAATGAAACGTTAGTTGAAAATTACTCAAGTTTAAAAAAATATTGCTAACAACACAGCGAATATTTTTTTAATATAGCTTGCAAATGCATTTGCTTGTCTGAAGATTTGTTGAGCAGATAAATTATTTTTAACCATAAACTATTACCTACTGGAACACAAATTTGCTTTGTGTTGCAGAGTGTCGTCGGCCTGGAGTATTCCGCTGCAAGTCATCCACAACATCGACCACTCCCTGAACCCTTCTTTCCAATCCCTCCGCTTACCTGTACTAATGAATATTAGTAAAAGTAAGCGGATCCTAATCCTACGTTTGTTTGCTAACTATATTATCCACATTATTGGAAACAACAATGCTGTGATTGATATAGAAGTCCTTAAATGTTCATTGTAATCTTGCTTCTTATTTTCTCCGTTCTTTTTTTTTGTTCCCCTTGTATTCAATTGTAAGTTAGTATTTAAATATTCGTTTTTTTAATAAAATAAAATGTTATTATAAAATATAACTCATATATGCAATCATTATTGCAGTTCTGGATGTAATACTCCATCTAGCACCGTGTCAATAAATAATGACGTAATGCTCATAATGAACCATTCAACCAATGGCGCACAATGCAGCCAGGTTTACTCTGCTCTACCTACTCGATGAAAACTAAATCAGTTAACCGTTGCCATTCATTGCTCCTGCCTTATATTCCATTGACCGACAGATGTAGTGACCGAGCGACCGACTGACTGATCGTGGTGAAAGATGAACTTATTCCCTACAACGCATGCGACGAACAGTGTGAAAGTCTAAAAGTAGCCGAGTGATCCATCTGAGCTGATGTCAAACTGGACAACATCTAGCACGCGTTGTCCCTCAAACCTTGATAGCAATCTCAGTTTGGTCAAACGCTTCCCCATCACATGGATGGAGTGCATTCGCATGAACTAAGTGTTAATAAAATCAAACAAAAATCGCGAAAGCAGAGACTCGCTGCACCATTGCAACTGTAGCTGCGACAGATGCACTTCAAAATACACACTGGAGACACGTGGAAAACAAGGCATCTTAATGGTATGCTGGTATGAAAAAAATTGCTGTCCTTTTTCCATTCATTCATTTCAGCTCCCTTCCATATTTTACGTTTCACTCCTTGCTACGTACGCGATGGTGGAATACGTTCGTGCGATATAGTTTATGATTCTTGCAAATTCAATGCGATGTTTCATGATCCATAGCGGACCCATATTGCAATGTCCACTTTAACTTACTGCGTGTGCTGTGTACAAGCATTTCGTATTGTGCTCCCGTTTCTGCACGATCTTAATAGAGATCCAAAGTAGATCATTTGCTGCTGCCGGGACCGTCCTATATGCGCTTTTATTTTCCCGAAACTATGCACAGATCACCGGTCATCCGGTGTTGGCGCACGAGACTGTTACTGTTGCATTGGACCGTTTCGTTTGGAGGAGTAAGAGAATCACACTCATTTCTCATCGCTTCCAGATGGCATCGGGTTGATCACGAGATGCCAAAATAAGTTTGGACAAAAGCAGCGTAAAGTGGTAAGAGAAACGGTGTGGCAGTGTGATGGACTGATAGCATCGTAGCGGACGGGAGAAAGCGTTGATTAAATACGCCGATAAGTGCACTACGAAAAATTCATCATCTTTATTGTTACAAGTTTCTTTTCATGAGCATAAAAATGACTGCACGGGGGTACAGGGAGCGAAGACGATGCACGAGACAAAAGGCGGCATGAAAGGGCAAAACAGCGCACGATCTTATTTTTCCACAGCGCCGTAGAACTGGTACCGAAAATAAATTCCCTGCGACCGACAGCGTCCCATGCAGCCGGGGGAAGCGCGTTCTTATGCATTTTTCGGAACGATGAGACTGTGCGTAGGAAGCGGGATGTACCGACGAAAGTGTTGACTGATAGGTACACAATTTCCCGCATTCAGGCTCGCCGCACTTGACTGTGCATCCATTGACGATGGATTGGTTGGCCAAGTTGGTCGGACAGCCCGAGAATCGTACGACGGAGGAGGGGAATTTGTTCAAAAATTCAACTTAACAGTTATTATTTCGTTGCCATCATTACCCCTCACACGCACACACAGTGGAGGTGAATCATTTTTCCGATGCGACTCAGGCGCTTCTCGTTGATTGAGATCAGTGCCATTTCTTCCCCAACTAATCCCGTGACTGCATGACCCACACAGCGCACTCTGACGTCTGGTCGAGTCTTCACGCGAGTTTTTTTTTATGTCTCTTTTCTTAGCGTATGATCGATTTGAAGTGTCCATTTCGAGAATAGGACATTGGTTACGCTGCTTTTCACGCGGGGCCCTTTAGACGTATCCATCGAAAATTGGGTCACTGACGAAAATGATAAATCGGTGTAGTATAACAGGGGGGCCGCAGCTCGTTGTGTTTGAAATCTTGCTCGATTGTACAATATGGGTATTTCGTGCAGTACGCCGCAAACTCTTCTATCAGTGTCAACGTAACGGTGCATATTTAAAATTCCTTACCGTCGCCGGACCGAACCGAACCGAACCGTAGCGTCATGGTTGGTTAATGCCATGAAAAGCGAAGAGTGTAACACCCTGGGGTCAAGTGCTGTGTGCAAGCGACAGTTTCAACACGCGTGTGCGATTTCGAAGATTGTGCGAACGTATGATCAAACCAACGCAAACATAGAACGATCGTTCATTGTTTATCTGTCGCATACCATTTGTTATGACTCAGTAGTTTTGCGGTACATTTCACTCTTCACTTTTGACACCTTTCCATTAGGTGTAAAGTTTATTCTTTACTGACGAGTGTGTCGGACACATAGAGAATAATATTTGTCCGACAAAATCTAGTAAAATCATGAGTGACTTAATTTATTCATTGTATTTCTATTTGCAAATTAGTATAAATATTTGTTTAATGGATTGATGTTTTCATCATGGAAGCAAAGGTTTCTGAAATAATTTTTGTGTAATTTAAATTTAATGGAACATTTTAATTTATTCATTTTCTAGTCTTATAAAATACGTAATACAAACACAACATTTATTATAAAAGATATAACTGAAAGTTCATCAAGATGATCTCGGATTATTTTTCAAATATTTATTTTTTTTTTCAATTCGTTTTTAATATCGCAACAAATAAATACCATGAGTTGACCATTGATGCGAATTTTTTACCATTTTTATTTTAAATTGACATTACGGTAAATACCTTTGTTCATGGCGAAATAAATGAAAGTAAAATTCTTATATGCATAGACATTTTGAAATATATTTTTAGTTTTATTACATAAAAAGTTAAAAACTGCTGTGCATGTTACGTAAACAGTATGTAATCTAGTTAAATCATAAGTGACTTAATTTATTCGTTGTATTTCTATTTGCAAATAAGTATACATATTTGTTTAATGGGTTGATGTTGTCATCATAAAATCACAGGTTTCTGAAATAATTAATTTTTTTATTAATTAATTTTTCATTAATTTTTGTGTAATTTAAAGTTAATGGAACAGTTTTATGTAAATAATTTCTAGTCTTATAAAATATTTAATACAAACACAACATTTATAGTGAAAGATATAACTGAAAGTCCATGAAGATGATCTCGGACTATATTGCAAATATTTATTTTTTTCAATTCATTTTTAAATATAGCAAATAAAAAATACCGTGTGTTGTGAAATAAACCGTTAAATTAAAAAAAACCTTATATGCATAGACATTTTGAAATAAATTTGTATTTTTAATACATAAAAAGGCAAAACCTGCTGCGCATGTTACGTAATCAGTACGAGTGCCTGTACCGCAAATGCATTACCCCTTCGCATTAACACCACTCCGATGGAAAATGGACTTACTGCCCGATATATTGTAGCTGAACTTCCCGATTGAGAGTAGAACCGTTGTATGTACGTGCCAAACCACACGCGCCTAACAAATTCCTTTTTGCCGTTCTACCCTACTGCTCGCTTACCATCTCAAAAGGTGTATGGGCCAGGAAGAACAATCTTAATTGAAAATTAATATTCCGCACACCGTTCTAACCGTTGCCCCATTATTCACGCTGGCACCATCTCCTGGCACGGTATCCGGTGCGGACTGCGAGTGTGAGTGTTGACACCGAGTCGTAGAATTTCATTCTTCTGTTTAGTGCTTCTGCTCCTGTTCTTGCACCGCTACAAACTATCAACCGTTGCCGTTGCACTTGGGCAGCAGCATTTACTCCCGTAGCATTTACAATGCCAGCATACTCCCACTCACCGACCAAGTTGATCCTGGATGCAGGTATGGGCGAACGGATCGGTTGGTCTGGTTCGTACTCGTTACCCTTTTTGCAAAGCCAAATGTAGCCACTTCCTTCCTGTCAAGCGCGTACAACCGGGCAAGTAGTTAGTGGCTTTGTTCGCCAGTCATGGCACGACGAACTGTGCGCAGAGACAGAGTGCATAGTTATGGCGTGGTGGCTGCTGTGACCCTAGCTTCCAACTTTCGACATGATCCTAATCCGCAAGCATTCGCGTATTATTCCCCCAGAATCGTCCGCCCCCCCGGTTCAAACCGCAGACTCGCTCCACCACTGCGCCGTAACGAAAAGCGCGACTCAGAACATGGCAAAACTATTTCAATTGCCTCTATTTATGCTTATCACCAACGATTCATCTGCCGTGCGCAGAACTCGCAGGAAAAATTCGTACCGGTCGCTCCTTCGCAGCGTCCAAAGCGTCGTCGTGTGCCAGCGTCTCTTCTGTGTGTGAGACGGAAGGTGGTGGTACAAATGCACGGGCATTTTGGGGTCTTCTTTTCGCGAAACGAACATTCCTTATTTCTGCGAGGAAGCGCATTTGCATGCCCGGTGGCAGTGTGAGAAGTCTCACAGCACAGCGGTACATTTCCGCAGTTGACCTCCACTCCAGTTGGGGATTGGCACGCTTGGCAGTTGTCCGTTTTCCATTTACATTTTTAAGGCAATATAGACGTGCAGAACAAGCCGGGGAAAAAAGCGGAGGATGCCACCATTCAATTGTTACTATTACTGATTAATTAAAATCGATAGCACATTTAAAGTCCGAGAACTTTCGTGCCTTCGCTATAGTGCAACGCATTGTCTGTTTCTTCGTCGATTGGTTTTTACAAAATGCCCTGCCCCCTGAAGGAAGGCAGGCAGAGATACTGGGAGAATCGGGTGCGCTTGAAGGTACCGTAGAACTGCGTCAAACTGCGACGTACGGCAAAACTTGGATGACATTTCCATTGCGCATTTGCATGGTATCGTGCCATGCTACTTACGAGAGTCGCACAGCGATGTTAGAAGCCAACAAAAAAAAAAAAATAGCAAGCAGAACACATGGGCACATTCTTTTTGTACCGCGTGCCATGTGATAATGGCGCGCGTTGAACATGTCTACCAGTTTGACAGTTTGGAATTTTTAGACAACCCTACCCTACCTATGACTTTTACTGTTGAGTTTCTTCCTATTGAGTTTGTATGGGGAAAGCCTTAGACTTAGACTGATGTCTCTCAAAATATTTAATTGTCGCACATCAGGTCTAAAGTAATCGCACACAATATCATGTTGTAGATAAAATTTTGATCAAAACAGTCTGTTCCATCCGGGGGATGTCCTACGTTGTGTTTTTTGGTGTTTGTCAAACTTTGTATCTTTTAAAATATTCTTGGCGCTGATAAGAACCGTTAGGGTCACAAATGGGGTTTCTTGTCTTGTCTGAAGACCAAGAGGTGTAAGAACAAAGAGAGAGCTCGAGCCACAAATTTAGGCTCCTTTTATATCCTCTGGTGAGGATCTCATTTTTATTTCCATGTGCTTTTGGGGATCTCACTGGACACTTCCAATGTCACGTTCGCTCATGACCCAATTAACTTTCTCACGTCAGACGCTTGCCCAAACGTCTGATTAAACGGGATCGAACACAGTCCTTTAGATTGTGGCAAAACAAACCCCTTCATAGTTCGTTTGAAGCGGAATGGCCGATGAGGCCTTTTAGGGCTTATCAGTTGCACCAGGATCTAGTTTTTAGGCTCCCTTGCAGCTGGAAGCTTAGTTACCAGACGACGGCCGCTGCGATTGCGTAGTGCATGATCCGGGGGTGGATATAAAGATCAGGGGTGGATATCAGAGACCTGTAAATAACCTTTATTTAACGGTTGAAATAGTAATAATTCCACTTTCATACAAATCTACCGGTACCTTTTGCTTAAAATGAATATCTTTGATCCATTTCTCACTTAAAGAAGTACAGCTACCGCCTCTAGGAAGGCATTTGTCCAGCTCTTCAAAAATATGCTTATCATTCGCAGAGAGATTTTACGGCATAATGCCATAAAAAGTACAAGTCTAATGTTACAGCATGATCTTTGATGTTTATGCAAGTAGAAAATGTGTGTTCTCAATTTTTTCTCACATAACCCAAATCTGTCTCAAATGAGCTTTTGTCTATTAGCCTGGATGCGTGTTTTATAGCTCGCTAGAACTAGCTGCTCTACCTCACTTAATTCTGATTGTGGGATAAATGTTTGAATGAGCTTGAAACACAAAAAAATGCATACCAGCTTTACAGCTTCTCATAAACTTCCCAAATGGCAATTTCGGCCTGGGAAAGGTGGATCAGCTTTAAGAAATGAACATTCAATTTATTTATTCATGGCAACAGCAAGCGAGCAATTCGCTTGTTACCTCGTGCGATGCCTCTCTCTCTCACGACTCGCGAGTAATGTTTCTACGCATTCTTTCGGAAATTTTACTTCCGCAGCTAAGAGTAGCGCTACATTAGCAACACCTTCAAAAATTGGCACCATTGCAAAGAAATGCAAGCTAAGCTGAAAACAGGTTCGCAATCTGCCAGCTTCCTCTTGCAGCGAGCCGCAAAGACGTCCAGAGAAATGGTTGAAAGGCGAAAGGTAACGGAAAAGCACTACCGAGAGCACATCCGAGCAGGATACGCGCGAATTTCGGAAGTTGAAACGCGAAGCGCCTAAATTGATAGATGGAAAATTTTGCCCACAAACAGTTAGGCCAAAAGCTGTCATTCTGCGCCCAGCGCTCATCCCGAAACGTTTAATGCAACGATCGCAGTTCGGTCGGAATAGTTCAGTTCATATCCGGCAGAACTTGGAAAGCGGGCGAATGGAAGGAAGGAAGGAAGAAAGAATTCCATCACTCCATCAAATTCATCTCTATTGCTCGGATGAATAAAACAGTCGCTTCTGGAAGGGTTTTGCTTTCGCTATGTGGAATGTATGAATTAAACATCGGAAAAATTAATAAACGACGCGCTAACCCGCTGAGAGCTAGGGCCGCACACCACGCTTTTCTTCCCCCCTGCGAGCAGTAATGAGTGGCGATCTAATAGCACCGCACCACCTCGTTGCGCCATCTGGCGGAATTCTGGTACTACTACTATCGCAGCTTCCCGCGAAACCCAACCACCATCCTACCGGACTCTGCATCTCCGCTTGTAAAGGCGATAAAAGCAACGGGGAGAGATCTTGTCTTGCATGTACATGGGCCTGTCGCAACCCTCCACCACGATTATATCTGCTGCCCGTCTCAGCAGATCACATGATCGTCGCAAACAGAAGTACCCGTTGCATCACATCTGTAACCATGACACTCGCTCGCAACGAGTTCAACGTAGCACGACCCTTTTGGAAGTTCATGGTAGTGCCAGCCAAAGTGCGCACAGTTCCGTTTTTTGATGAATGGAATCCAAACGCTGCATTATGTCATATAAATTACAATAATTATCAGCGTCGGGTTTTCTGCGCTACGGGGGGGATACATTCAATGAAGGAACTGCAGGCAAAACTTGCACAAAACCGTGCTTGGGTTGGGTAATTCCATCCTGCCGAACTCATCTTTCAACACCTTCCACGATCGTGATCTCCATGCGTACAGCGGGGAGTGAAAAATGGAAAATTTTACTACAAATTGCCATCAAGCCCCTAGTACATACCGTTCATGAAACCCTGCACCCTCTGCCGTGGTGCCTCGATTCTCGGTCTCCCCGGGGAAGCAATTATGCGTTGACTAGAAGCGAACGGTTAGAAGGCCAAATTTTCCCTTCCAATGCTTTGATTCGTCGGAGACCACAAACAGGAAAAGTTGTACTGCCGGGAACACCTTCTATTGCTCGTTATTTCCGGACAGCCTTTCAATCAAAGGTCTTCGGTTTGTTTGTGACCGGTTTTGTGAACGGAGTGAGGCAACTTCTCATTCTAATGCTTGGTTCGACGGTACAGCGCACACACGTTGGAGTATCATTTCTGTGCGTTTTATTGCGGTGCTTGACTAGTTTCGGCGCCCTCAAACATGGCCAAAAACGTAACCACTATCTCGTGCGGTAGTTCTCTCTGGGACGGCGTCTGATCGGAGCGGACTTTGATGATGTATAATTTTCCAGCTGATTTGCTTTTCACACCTGCTTCGGATACGCTTCGGTGCGTCGCTGCTGCTTGTTGCGCGACGAGTGGTTCTGAAGAGGGTTTGAGCAGGCATGAGAACGTGCCCTTCTTCTGATCGATCGGGTGATACACTGCTTCGCGTGATGTAGGCTCCTACATACATCGACCATACGATACGGTGTGAAATAGGAAGAAGATTAACAACAGTTACACATTTACGCGCTGCAGCTCATATTTCTGTACGTAGCAAATTTTGGATGCCAGCCGGTCTGTGTGGGTTGCACAGCCGATCCATCCGAATTACGAATCCGAGACAGGCAGGCAGTTCACATTCGCATCTTCTGCCCACTGCGTTGCTTTGATCGGGACTAGGCTTTTAATAGGTCTATGGTTTTTTCTTCGCTAATGGTTTGTCATTGTACCGTTGCGGTGTTAACGCAGGTTCGTCAGCCCCGATCCGCAGGCCGTTCCATTTCCCGGTTTGCCAGACGATCCAGACAGCATTAGCTGCCTTGTGGCCGAGGCACATTTGTTACGGCGCGCGTTGCAATTGCGGGATGGCATTTTGTGCGGCCTTCCGGCTAAACGGAACGCAGAGCGAAGCCCTACTTCACATTCGATACTTTTCCGCCCACCGAGTGACCGAATTCCGACGCGTTTGACGCGTAGTGACGTTACGCGGGAACAGAACCAGAAACGAAAATAACTACAAAAAAACTAAGCGGCTTCTAGTCGAACAGCGCGACAGCATGAAATAAAATATCCGGCAAATGCTGCCCATCGAAGAATGTCTTTCTCGATCGAAGCAAATCAATTCGTGGGCCCCCCCCCCCAAAGGAAGTGCTTAAAAGCGGGGCCAAACGCAGCATTAACACATATTTCAACACTTAAAGGGATGAGCGCAGTGTAACCACCGCTCCGAGATGAAGGCGGTTAATGCTTTCCTTTCCATGACCGGCGACATCGCAGATCGCAAACGGAAATAACAATTAGGACCACCCGACTGAGCTCATTTGACAGATACGTCAAACAGATTTCTTGGGTTTGAAATGTGCCTACAAGCAACGTACCGTTATTATGCGCGTTCGATGTGCAACCATCATGCTGGTGCACTCTATCATCATCACGAAAATCTATTTCAGTTGACAAACAGCAACTGAACTCGTAAAGTATATGAGTGAGAGGTCATCTCTGCATCTTTCTTAATCTTGTACCACGTAAACTTGATGCTGGTAGTTTCCGGAACAAATGTGTTGGCGGACACTATCAACACGGTGAAATGTTTGCATGAAACGCGACCAACAAAAGGGGATAAACATATCGTAAATGTACTGTTGGCCTTAAAGCACACGCACACACACACTTACACAGTGGTGATCAAATGCCGTTTATTTCGTTAAACGTTTCAACCCGCGCGTTTGCGTTTTTAGAAGGTTTGGAGAGCAACGTAAACGTCGTGGCGGTATCGTCTTCGGTAAAGTATCGTCGTTCCGCGTGATTTGATATGATCGATTATCATTGCGCTCTCAAATACATTCATTCTTGTGTGTGGAAGATGATTCCCGGAGTCTTCGCGATGACACTGATCGGACATCCCGCTGGGATGGGGGTTTAACTCAACAACATTTCGATTCTGTTTATGGTGAGATTTTTATGCTTTGATATTGCTCGATGCTTTCATTGATGCTTTTCACTAAGAAAGAAACGTTCAGAAAATATCTCTTCACGTCTTGTACGCGATTCGTTTCTATAGTACACTGCCCAGCAATGAATGAACGAATGCATGTTTGGGGTCTTGTTGAAAGTGATTTGAATCGCTTTCCAACGTCCAATTGATTGCGGCTTGTCCCATTGACAAACGCACCTCGCGATTATCGGGATTACTAAACACTGTTCTAATACATGTTGACTTCCTCTACGCATTAGCAGTTCATTCCTTTGGGTATGGCTTGCTTTCGAATATGACATTATCTCAATAATGGAGCGTTTTGTTGAACGAATAATATAAAAGGTACAGAAGCACGGTTTATGTATATGTGATCTATTTTAAATATGTATTAGTTTTAGCGACAAGTTCATATCGTTATTTAATTTAATGTGTCTAGACGAGTTTACTGTCGGCCTGAATATTATACTGAGTTGATGAGTTTAGGTTTTAGCTGTTAGGGACAAAATTATGCTTTTCGACTAATAAAGAAGTTATCGATCTTTGAATGAAAGCTCCGCAGCATTTGTTAAGCGATCTTTACCAGCAGTCCACGGTCCAAAACCTATGATTTGCTGAACTAATTTTACGTTGCATTTTGACGGAACTTATCATAATCATAACATGCAAAGGCATGCAGCTATGCACCGCAAGAGAATGCTGTTTTTTCAGGTCTTATAATTTTTTGTCAAGGATTATGAATTCCGCGCATGATCATAATCGTACTGAGTATGAATTCGGTATCGTTCGTTAGGAATGAGTTTAATTTAACTGCTTTCGTTGCTCAGGCTAAACACTCCCACCCGTACGAATGGATATGTTGCTGAAACTCGCTGCTTATCGATCATTCGCGATCGATCGTCTACAACATACAAGTGGGAGTTGCATCAACAATGCGAATAGGAGATCCAATTTTTAAGCTTCTGTCGTACTGCGGAATGATTACGGATGATTTACGAGATCATGAGCCGAGTGATGCGATAAGATGTTATCAAGATTGAGATTGGCCGTCGGGCGTGGTAGCCTTGTTCTTGTAGTTAAATATCAAACCATGGTCATGCGTTTTTCTGCACTCTCTTCTCGTTTTTAGGTAGGGGAGTTGCAGGAAATAGATTGCATCGTGGAACAAAATATCCGCACCGCAATGTTGGTTGATGTTAATAATGGGCTGGTACGAAATAATGAAGCTTAAAATCACGTCTTTTCCTATTCTGACTACACATCTACTTCATCCAGTTTCGATTTCATCTGCCATCAATGGCGCCGACACTACCGGTATCTTCATGCGCCGATCATTGGCCAGACTTATGCGGTTTGGGTTAGACACTGAAATCGATATTTAATACCGTTGTAGATTACGTTTAAGTCTCGTAGAAAGAGACTCCTCACAACGCTGTGTAGCTCAAAACTGCACTTGAACCGTGCGGCTTTTGCGGGAATCAATCGCCGGTGATTTATGATGTTGAAAGAACAAATCAACCGGGGAACGTCACCTTGCTTGCATGATCTCTCGCTCATTGGGAAATAGCGTTTCAGTCTCGATCGCCTCAAGGTGCGATGAACGATATTGGAAATGTATATCGCTCCACCCGAATGTCTGGCTCTACCAGGACAGGAGACTTCTTCGTGTGAAGAGTAAGTCGTGCAGGACACTAACATCACATCGCATGAACGTCGAAGTTTGCTTTGACCGCAGAGGCTCTTTCCAGAGGGTTAAGTTAATCTATCTCTGATCCGGTGTGGGGGGAGGGTATGGTTAAAAAATAATAAAATATTGAAATGTGTGTTTTGCAGCTATCAATGGTGGCGCGAACGAATGCATGGTAACCGCAACTCATCACCCCTAGAAGCCGTTAGCTCGCGTGATGCTTCGATCGTGGATGGAGGCGTTACACCGAGAAAAACGAAGCGTGAAATCATGAATTCTATTATCAAACGACCTGTACCGAGGGTGGTTCCACCCCGTACAGGGATGCCAGAAAGAACGGTTGTTTTTAGCGGCGAACCCTTTCGTTTGCAATAATAATAAAATAAATTATCGTCAAAATGCGCGACGCAAATCATGTTGCATGTTGCAAGCGAATGAAATTATGATCATGTTATGTAAATAGTCGAATAAATCCACCTTTATCCTGATTCTGTCACATCCCCGTAATGAACCCAGTTAGTATCCAAATCAGAGTACTTGGTGAAGATTCATGTAAGCAATGATTGCATGATCGATATATCACTGCAAAATGGGAATAAAATAATGTACCGATTTGGGCAATACATTACACAATGTAGCGCTGAACAGGAAAAGTTGAATTAATAATACCACTAACATTACACTTTGTTGTACTAACGATTGCTTTCAAATGAGACGTTTCTTTGGTGATACAAAACAAAAGAAACATGTTGCGAAATATTCTTTTGGTGTCATGGTCATAGCTGAACAATATAAGACCCTAGACAAAGGAGGAGCAAATTAAAACCTATCAATAGGAAAATGTTAAACGCTTTTCACGGAAAATTTTAACCGACCGATGTCTAAGTATTTAACGATTTGAATCTTCTGCTACTAACCACTTGCAGGACAGTCTTGATTTCGTTTCATTTAATGTTTTTTCGGCGTTGAAGGTCTTTGGTAGAAAAATAATTTAATGCTGCGTCCACTTTAGCAGCTACGAATGGGATGACTGCCATGGAGTATTTTGCCTACCAAAACATTATTCCACGTCTCTTTCATTTCTTGTTGTTCGGAGCTGAACGTGCCTCACGGTCTTTTTTGTTCTTTGTTTAACATATACTTCTTGCTGCATAAGTGTGTTGTTTGGTGTTTCATTCGTCAAATACCTGCGGGCGACGATCCACTACCGGTACCGTAAAATTAACTTTTACAACTAAATTTATTCAGAATCTCAACGATTTCCTCGACGCGTTGTGTTCTCTGCTGACGCAGTTTCTGCTTGTGGTGCACCTTTGTTCCTCATCGATGTGGGCGTACGGTCATAGATGTGTAGAGCAGACGGATGAATTTTCCACTGTGTGACCGAACACATTTTTTCGCTTTCGGAATCACTTATATGTTGACGTTTGGTCGTGTGCTTGATGTCAGAGGTATTTAAAAGCATTCGAATAATTGCTCATGTCAGTAGCCGATGCTAATCGTTCCCTATCATAATTGTTTGCTTTGGTGTTATGTGTAATGAATTTATTGAGATGCGTAATTGATATGAATCTTCATTTAGGAGATAGGAAAACATATCAGCCAGAAGGTCCGAAGCCTCTATAAAATGAATAAAATTATGAAATTGCATGCAGAAGTGCATGTTCCTGTTGTATGCATGTGTAAAATCATATGTTTTGCTACTTTTTGGTGATATCTGTAAGTATTTATGAATCTTTGAGCATTCTAAAATCTTCAAATAATTATGAATCTTCGGAAATTAATAAATCTTAGGAGATTAATCAATCTTTGAAGATTTATGGATTTTTTAGAATAGAGATGCAGAATCATTCAAATCATTGATTAATTCTGCTACGTTAATGTGAACCAGATTCACCCAACACTAGTTTGATTTGTTACGAACTGCAGGGTTTTACATATCAGCTGACGATGTAATAGATCGACGATACAGAAAGCGTTCTCTGTTTAAAAGCTGTTTTTACTTAGGAGCAAGAACCACGAAGAGCACAAAGGCGCAAAAAGAACGAATAGTATATCGGTCAAAATAATAAAATATATTTTTTTATATTTCATATTTATTAATTATATATTCTAACAACATCATAATTAACATTTATGATTATAGATAAATAGATTGTAATAACAACATGTAAACAACTCATTGTGAGCGATTTTTTATATTCAACCTTATAAAAATTTTAAACATTTAATCTGGGCTGCCGACATGGATGTGGATTTAAAAAATGAATTTAAATTCTATATTACTCGCTAATCGTCCACAACTTATCTGATTGTTCATTCCTTTCTCTTTTCGTTTCAGGTGAGTGTTGTCAATCAATTGGTAAAACATATCGTGCACCCTGTAATGGAGACCGCTGATGCTACTTCTACGGAGATACGTGCACAGATTTTATTTTTGGGGTGGAAACTCAATCCGAATTACGCTTTAACCAGGCAAAACGACCGAATTTATGGTAAACCATCAACAACGGACGGTAGAAATGAAACAAAACCAGGGCAACACTCTACAAACATAAAAAAGGCAGCGAAATCTCGCCGAAGGTTTAGGTCGCCGGGGGTAATTTCGCACGTACCGAATGCAAAACTAAAGCGCAACGTGAAGTGCAACCGAGAAAGGGTTTCCGACTTTCGATCTGATATTGCGTGCGCAGAGAGTGGAGAGTGTATGTGTGTGTGTAAGTGTGCGTGTGGTTACCTTTCTGCGGGTCGTCCGAGTCCAGTGACCTTTTAATGAGTATCATCAACATGACCGTGTGATGAGTCGCGACGACATTCGGACACACGGCGAAAACACTCACTCGCGGTCAGGCCTTTTGTGGGCCTTTTTTTTGTTGTGTTTTGTTTTCAAGTCATTGGTTGCTGCTGATCTGGTTGCAAAAGACCGAGACGAATTTCACTCACTGTCAGATCAGTCGGCAGCAGTCAAGGGCGCTAGCGAGTTGCTGGTAGCAATAATTAGAAGGCCCTCACTGCTGTTGCTTTCTCGCATTATTCTTGCTAGCGCTTCTTGTTGGCGATCGTTCGCAAAAATTTGCTCGAGGCGCAGTTACGCTTCGAGTAGCTTTTAATTAATAGATCAATCCAACAAATGCCGCTAAAGACTGACCCCCCCGCCTCCGTTGCTGGCCCGCCAGCTCCATCACTGCAAACGGCGATAACCATTTGGCTCCTTACCGTGTAGTTGAGTGGATCGAAAGCATTAGAATTAGGGGCCCTGCACGGCTTCCACAGCGTCGGTTGTCTGGTGTGCCGATAAGACGCAAAAGGCGCGTAAAATGGGCAGGGCATGGTGAGCAAAAAGACCTCCTAATGTAATCACGCAACTGGTCTGCCGCCGGCTACGGTTATTGGTAGATAATTACAGAGCGTACAGAGAACTTCTTGTCGGCCGGATTCTCTCACACGCAAGGACGCCTGGAAACCTTGCGAGGGCCCCACTGGGACTGAAATGCAGGCACACGTGTTGGGGATTTATTTTATGTTGTATGTTTTTTTTTTGTTTTCGTTCGTTTTTACTGTGTTCATCACTCACTGGGCGAACAAAATCTTTCGTGCGCGTACACACACATACACCACACAAACACATGTGGCAAAGGGTGGTTGGTCGTCAAGAGGCAGAGCGTGCAACACTTTCGTCGATCGGTTGGGTTAGCTTTGTTCGTTCTTACGCCAAATCTGCGATTCCGATGCGCGATGAAATGTGGCTAATTGATGCGCACGCACGGCGTCACAAAAAAGGGGGTGCCTGCTGTGGTGGTGTCTCTCGGTGCCGGTTGGTAATTCGCCGCCCTCTGTCGAAGATCGGGACAAACACAGTGCACTAATGCGTGGGATTAGGTTTGCCGACGATTTGTTCGAAAGGTACGAATTAACCGTAAGCTCAGAACGCGAATACCGCTAGCACCCTCGGTAGCTTTTGCGTGAGTGCAACGATTAGCAAATTTTATGGCGCTCCTGGACCGACGGTACGTGGAAAAAGGGGTGGCATAAAAGGTAGTGATATAGCGAGAAACGAAAACAAAAATGAAACGCACACACGCACTTCAGCAGTAGAAATGGCAACCAAAATGAACGGTTCTTGGACAGATCTTTTACACCGGGCGGCTTCAGGTGTGCGCGATAGACGCTGGCGATCGTAGCACAATGAACTAACGAACATGCGGTGGTAGAACGTAGAACATCCGGAACGCGATCACTATCAACTAGACGGAAAAGGAACAAATCGCATCCGTTGTTTATCGCGGATCAAGATCGCGCGATGAATTATTTGCTCGTTCTTTCGTTCGTTTCTCCCCTTATAGCTGAACCTGGCCAACCTGGCAACCCTCTGACCACCGTTGGCCAGCCCGGGTAATTATGATGATGATGATCTTCGTCAGATGGAAGGTGCGATCTCACGATCACTTTCTCTAATAGTGTACGATTTTGTAACGATTCTATTCCATCCCTCTACTTTCACCCTGTTGTTGCACCGTCGTCGCAACATGGAAGGAAGGAACCCAAACCAACCAACACACCGATCAACATCGGCGATGAGAAATGAGATCGTTATCATACGAACGAGCTTTTGCCTTTTAGTTTATGTTCCGTTTTGTACGATGTGTGTATGAGTTATTTTTTGTGTTTTTTTTTTGTTTCGCCGGCATCGATTTTCCAACATGATGATGAGGAAAAACATTTGTTTACAGAGGGGAGGATTATGCTATAACGCTTGCGCTTTAACATTCTACCTACTGCAGCCATGGTGTTAGCGTTCCGTTTCCAGATTTGTGATGTTGGAAAATAGGAAAGAAAAAAAATACCATAACCTTTGGCTTGTGGAACACACATAGGTGCTTCAAGGAAAGTTCATCTTCAAGGCAATACGAGCACCAGCAAGTATAAGCTGCAATAAATTGATTAGAGCAGTTTCTTCGCACCCTTCCCTGCATTTTCCAACTCTCTTCCGTCTGGTGGCTTATATAGATTCATGGGTAAAAGTAAAAGCTTTAATTGTTTCCCATTTTCTTCATCCAACGCCAAGAAATTTGAACATGTGCGTGTGTGGTTTTTTGTTGTTGTATATTGCACACTTCCTCCTCGATGCCTTGGTTGCAGGAGAGTGATGAACTGGCATTAATTTCATAAATTAGATGAGTTGGCTTGGCGCTTGGCGTTGTTCGTACGAGATTTTTTTTTTTTCTTGGTTTGTTTTCCACCTCCCTATGTAATCGGAAAACTAATTCTACCGTTTTGCCGGGGTCAGAATGGTGGAATGTGTTCTGGTTTTTCATCACGTAACGGGCTTCCCAGAACCCCCTTCGGTTTCTGTCAATGAACCATCCGAACTGACCGAAACGAACCTTTCCTCAAGTTGCACACGACGGGGTGACGGCGTCGATTTACGGCCCTCAACCACCAGCGCTCGCCGGTACCGTTTGTTTTAACGAAATCATTTTTATTTTCCACCATCTACCACCGACCGAAAGATAAGAGGCACCGTATAGAGAATGTACGAGTATAAACGACAGCAAAGAAACACCTCGTACGAGTATGTTCAGCAAGGTTTACGGATTGAAATGAGTGCACCAACCGTGGATAGGATAATGTATTCCGGCAACCTTTTGCCACGTAAAAACAAGGGTGGGATGATCTATTCGTATTTGATGGGCTCTCGGGGTTGGCTATATCCGAACCCGGTTGGTGACCATTTTTGGCGGGTGTGTACATTCACCCATCCAACCGGTGGTGCGGTGAATGTGTTCTAGATAAAGCAACTAGCTAATTGGCCAGCTACCCCCGGATAGCCAAAACGGATTCCCCCGATAATCATCGCCAACAATATTGCGGAAATGTGAGCAAGACGTGCAGCAACTTAAGATTAACCAGTCGAAGCAAAGGAAGTCGTATTGCCATTTTGTTGTTTTCCACGTTTAATTTACCTCGCAAGTGTTTTCCTCTTGCTTTTGGGGCAGAATTCATCTCATAAATTTGCTGCCCCGTTTTTCTTTCGCTCCGTGCCATGGTTCGTTTTAGTTGAAATAATTCTCGGATAAATAATTAATGGGAATCAACAAAAAAAAAACGTATGAAGCACAACCAGCAAAATGTGCGCAAAGTGCATAGGATCGAACGAGGGTTGAGTTTTCCGGGTGCAATGTCATATCTGTTGACCTTTAACTCACAAAAACAACCGACAAATGTATGCAGTTTTAGTGAGAAATAAAAATTCCCAGTTACCACCTTCCAGTCCCAGTGAAGGCCTTCCAGTCAGCAGAATTTTCGAGGTCAGTAGGAAATGTGTGTTCCAACGCGGAGACGGTGCTTCGTTTATTTCCCGATGGCCTTTTGCCATGCTGTTTAAAATAAAGGCAGGGCAAAAGGGATCATCGTAGCCGTTCGTAACAGATTGGTTGGGACAATCCTGCAGGTGGATTGCTTTGCTGGTGTTTGCAAGCGACGGCTTACACTTCTGCTTAGGGCTCGTTCAATTATTACGTAACGCAAAAACTGTCAATTTTCGACCCCCTGGACGCAACCCCCCTCCATTAATTACGTAACATCTTATGTCGACTATTGCTAAAAGAAACAAACATACTGCCTAATAAATTTACTACTCACGCCAGCCTGACTTGCTTGATCGTTGCTAATAATTTGAAGCGTTTTTAGAACCTACTTCGATCTATACAACTACGATTCTTCATAAGATACTTCATCAACCATGTTTGTTTTCAGGCTGTCCGTATCTTTCATCAATATAATTGGTATCATTGGTCAAGTTAACTAAACGTGGCAATATTTTTATAATTTTGAACATTAATTTAGAAATATGTCAGTAGATTTTAAAATTTTTGCTGTATTTGCTTAAACGCAAGAGGATTATGAGACTATTTTGAGCTTTTCTAGTTCAATGTAAGTTTTAGGAGTCGACAATGCTTGTTATGTGACAATGGGTATAAACTGGATCCACTACTGTACACCGGAGTTCAAAATCACCATGTGAGTGGACATCAGTATCAGTATCAGTATCAATACCAGAAGACATCAGAAGAAACTTGATCTTTAAACAAACGACAAGTAGATAGATAATACGGAATTTGTATAAAAATCCCTTAAATAAGTTAATTTTTCATAGAAATACAATGAAGCGGGGATCGCAGTAAAACCTTATTGTATGTTATGTAACAAAAAGTAAAACCTCCCCTCCCCCCCTATGTAACAAAACGTAACGCTAGTACTGACCCCCCCCCCCTCCCCACTCCATATCAGCGTTACGTAATAATTGAATGACCCCTTAGATAAATTTCGGCAAAATGTGCATGGTAAACGTGATGAATTCCTTGCCGATATGGTTGACTGCATTCCCGAGGTCAGCTGGTGTCATTGTGTTATAAATACAGTGCTCGTGGCCATAAAGTTTTTGTGTCGATCCTTATTCACTATTTAACTTTTGAAATATTTCACTAACGATGTGATTAAATTTTGCTGGATTTACATCCTAGTGAGTTTGAATTGTTTTTACAATGCACGAAAAATATAGGAAGTGACACCCAAAATAAATTCATCAAATTCTTATGGACGAATTGTTTTAAAAGCAGCGGGTTTTTGCTAATTTTTAGCGTGGGAACATACATTTTCTACTTACTAGTAAGCAGAAATGGTTATGCGATTTAAATGTGTTTCTTGAATCGGTTCCTTATGACGACTGTTATATGAAGGTAGCAGCTGATCAGGAAGCGAAACATCGGCACTGCGCTAAGCAGGGGTTTAACAATGTTTTGAATATTTAACGCATCTTCCCTTTGAAGATTGTTTTGATGATGATTAATGCCAGTTCGGGGCGGTGGTTGTGCCATACTTCAGGTGTAGCGTAGCGCAACCTGCCCCAGTTGTGCGGGGCTGAAGATAAAAATGTTTCTAACAATATGCCAAATATATTCACCCGGAATGCGGAAACCTCACCCGAATAAGTGCCGTATGTGAAGCCACAATTAATGGGGTATTGTCCCGAAGTCCAAAAATATGAAGAACGCAGTACCATACCATGTTAGGAGACTGCGAGCACACCGAGCCCCCCTTCTAGCTGCCACCAATGTGTTCCGATGTGTCCGTTTTATTTTATTTTTTGTTTGGTTCCGTTTTGTTTGCCCCCAAACAGCAACAAAACCGGCCAGAGATCGAACGGCCCCTCGGGAATGGTACAGTTGCTTTCTTTTTAAAAGTTCTATAATGAAATTCCCGCGCATGATGAGTATGCTCGATGCTTCGATCTTTTCACCGTTCTACGTAACTGAATCGAAGGTTAACGGTATCGAAGGTTAGAACACACCGGTCAATTAGAGTTATTTATTAGAACCGATTTCGTCGCTGGTCGTCGGCACCAAGCTGAACATGGTGCTGATGAGCTTTAGGGCTAAATTAGAGTTGCATTTCAGAACGGTGCTGCTCCACTTGATCTCGTGGGGGAGATGCTCTTTCGCTGCTTTTTTCCGCTGCGGAGTTGTGCCATGTTTTTTTGTTTTTCTTCGTGGAAGGTTTCCATTTTCCTTGGCTGGTGGATAGTGGACAGCAACCTTTCCCAAACAGAAGTGGAACTAACTCCCGAAACTAGTAATAAATTGGTTTTAATTGAGAGCTTATGTACCATTTGGCGCCCAAGGAATGTGTGTGCGAGCTTTTTTACCATTCTATCGATGCTGCCCGTGAACCCCGTTCTTTTATGCATCTTCACTTTTTTACGCGTTGTTTACAACAGCAAAGACGGACGGTAAATAGAAGGGCTAATCTTTTATTGCTATATTCGTCATCATTTTCCCGTACACCCGGACGTTTGGGGTCAATTTTCCCTGTTTTGCCTATTTCCTGCCCTGTGCGGTCCGGCAAAGAAGTACATTAGGTACGCGGCGATGATAATTCTAAATTTATAAACATACCGCCCATAAAAGCATTCCATGTTTGGGTGGGGTCGGTTGGTTGTTAGCGAGGTTCTAAAAGCTCTCCAAAAAGGCCATCATCGTGTTTAGACACGGGTGGGCAATAAACTTTTCAGATAATTTGTAAATCTTCCATCTGTTTTCTCTTTCTCACTGTCGGTTGTTCTCTTTCTTTCTCTCTATTCCTCTCCCTCTCAATCGCTGTATGAATTTTGTGCATAGAAAACAGGGTTATAACTTGTTCGGGGGCGAATGGTTTCAGTTGCATTTGCATGCTTTTACAGTATGATGTACATGTTAATGTGAGAGAGTCACCAATTTGCGCTACAGTTTCTCACTGTGCGTCCACACGCGTCCACCCCAAAAACGCACAATTTTAAGCTCCACAATTTATAGCGCCACCAGAATTATGCGCCACCGGTGAACATTATTCGTGCAAATATGTCCATCATTCCCGCAACGGTACAACCGTGCCTGTGCTCCGATTGTGCAACTTGCTGCAATGAGCGCTGATGCTAATGTATTCTACCCTGGCTGAAGTCGATGATGAGATTGCCCCCTGGCATACTTTGTGCGGCCGTGTTTTCCAACCCCTTCCGAACACTTTCCACCGGTCGGAAACAACAACAGTCCGATTCAGTGTCGTTTCCCACCGCAGCACCATTTGCAATCTGCGGCATCAGCCATCAGAACGGCGGGGACCCAAATCTTTCGGTGCGATTGTGCAACACGGGATCCCGGGATCCCGGTTGGATCGTCAGAAATAGGTTAATCGTTAATAGAAACACCATCCCGCGGGGATCACCGATTGTTTGTCAAAGAAAAGCAGCTTTCGCAGTCCGCCGTCCACCTGCACTCGCCTCTGCAATCCCTGGTTTTGGGGTTCTCATTTACCGGCACGTCAAGCGACAGCAGTGCCCCGAAGGTGGACAGTGGAAATATCAAACATTTCCCACATAAAACCTACCCCGAGTCAGAGCGCCCGGGAAAATCGTTTTTTTTCCCTCCTCTACCGCGGCCAACCACCAGCCCAGCCCAACCCCACCGTTGTCTTTTGCCTTGTGTGAAGTGGTGACGGAAGGAACGCACAAAACAAAGATTTGTTCTTTGCGTCCCGCTCGTCGCAACCGCCGGTGTACAATATCCACCCACATCGATCCACGTGATGAGTGGGAAGCAGACGTAACACGCCCCAAAACAACTCCCACTTGTTTGCTTCCTGAGCCGGGTGACGGAGGGGGGCCGTCCGGCGTATCGAAAAATTGCCGGCATCAAATGTTTAGCCCAACCGACGGAAGGAGATTCCATTAATGACATCGCTTTGATTTGACTGGCCCGGGAAGCGGTTTAGGAGGGGGGGCCGGGTGGATAGATTTGCCTCGCGGTTGCTGCTGCCATTTTTTCTCCTTCCGGACCAGAGACACCTCAAGAAAGCTTCAGATCGACACAGATTAGCGTTGTTGCAGCTGACCTGTGCGGGTTGCAGAAGGTATGTGAACAGCAAAGCCAAGATAGAAATATTTTCGGCGTTTGAGTTCCAAAGTTTTGGGGAAGGTTCGATTGTCAGTACAATAAGCGATAATAACAATCATCACCACCGACAGAAACTGTGAAAAGTCCCCGATCGGATCGTAGACAGGGTTGGAAATAACAGGGCGAACTATCAATAGGAAGGAAGCACACACAATCCAGCCGGGCGCGCGACCTCGACGCATCGCGGTGAACGGTGGCGTAATCGCGCAGTGCACGGTGCAATGGGTGTAGCAATATCACAGTAGCGGCAGTCCGTCGGCTAACGCCATGGGAACGAAGTTTTGATGCTTGCGGTGGAAAAGTAGGATAAGCATTAATTTTTATATTTTATCTTCGTACACTAATTATAGTACGCTTTAAAGGGAGGAGTTTCGGTTCACCTTGCCTCGCGCGGTGCCACTGCGGCGTAATTTTGCCCTGATGGCGAAAAGATGCCGTCAATTAGTGCCGAAGGAGTGCAAAAATTGTAAAACCATCCATCGAACCATTAGCTGATGGAGTTTTGTGATAATGAAATCGTGTTTCCGCCTTTTTGTTAGCTATTTCTCTAACGAATCCTAAACGCTTCTAATGACGTGCGAGACCATGGGCCCCATGCCATATATGTAGTTCTGTTAATCGTTGTTTGCTTTTGGAAAAAAAACAATGTGTCTTGCACATTGTTTGCTCGGTGATCATATAAAAAAGTTTCATTTTCTTTAGTGTATTTATGATTTGCTTATTGCTAACCATTAGGACATTAATTTTTTGATTCAATTGTAGAATTTGATATTATTTTGCTTTTATTCGTATTTTTTTAAATTTACTATGAAAAACCATACCGCATTGCTTTATTTTATTTGTTTTTTTATTTTTTATTTATTTATTTTTTCGATTTTTTTATTTTATTCTCTAGATACTACATATACCAAATAATATAATAATTTACTAAAATGTAATTGATTTCTTGGTAAACTTGCGTAAATTATACTCTTTCACTTACAATTTTTTCATTGATATTTTTCCGGACCAGAAATTGATTCATTCATGGTTTAACCCGTATCAATCACTTAATTTTGCATAAGAATGTTTCAACAAGTGCCCTCCATCGGCAATCATCGCCGTGGAGCAAAATTCCATGCATATATCCTCCTCGCATTGCTTTCGCCCGTTCTGGACTTCGAATAGTGTCCGGCCAGTATTATCGGCGTGCGGTAATGATAATTTAATCGGTGTACAGTTAATTAATTGACTTTTAAATTTGTCTTAATGAGTTGTTTGTACATTCATCTGCGTGGAGAGCGTCGTACGCTACGTCGCACTTAGCGTACTACGCTCCATTCCGAACGACTGTCCCAGCTCGTCCGGGTGATCTGGTTTTATTTCCCACTTCCTCATGCACGACGCATAAGAAGCCCCATTTTCAAGGCCCTCCCTGTTTGCCCCGACGACCGTTTTCCCAAGCCGTGCAACTGCTGCAGCGGCATTCGCACTGGTGGCAACTTTGTCGTTGTGTGGAAATTGTGTTGTGCGTCGCACAGTTGGACAGTTGGAAACCATCAGTTTGTTTCTCATACTGTACTGTTACGCTAGTATCACTCGATACAGCTTGATCATCCTGATGTTAGCGCTGAGAATTTGCCAGCCTCACGCTCGGGTGGTTCATATTTAGTTTATCGGGTTGGATGATAACCACGGTGCACTATTTACTATTTAGTACCGACAGCAATGAATGAGCTAAACAAAAAAAAAACATTCCCATTTCTCAAGCGGTGATTTCTCATTCTCGCATTTCTCTTCAGTGTCTCTTAAGTTTGTTCGACACTAATCATTATGTTTTGCTCGCGCCGTACGGCATCAAAGTGCATACCATTTTGTTAGGGAACAGGTCTATTTGCTCGGAGCTGCCGCAATGATGATGATGATGATACTGCTGCTGCAGTTGCCTGCACAAAACTAGTTTAACTCTGACTAGTTTGTGAACATAACAGCAGTATGTGTACATGCGCATCATGCGAGTTAGATCGAACGTTCTCCGCTTCATGCTTGCTTTTTATGGTTTTACCTACCAGCAAGCTAATCGTTACCGGCCGGACATGATCAAGTAAAGGAAACGTACACATCTGGTGCACGCAATATGTATCTACTATGTTTTACGATCGTAAATCACATTTATTAGTAAGTTGTAGTTGATACAGTTTTGAAACTGATTGCGATTGCCTCTCGAAGCGTTAGAACTTGTTGTACTTTCACTTTTCATTAGTTAGTCTCTTTCCTATTCTGTAACATTCCGCTAATTATTTTTAATGATCCTCGATGGATCTTACCGGTGTTTTATCTTCTGCATTCGTATTTCACGGTGCAAAGTGTGTGGTGTGATTCTTCGAGTTTGGACAAACTTTCATGCAGAAGTACTGCGGAAGTCACTGCAGAAAATGTGATCTTTCCAATCACGATCATCAGTTTCACGACAGCTTCCATGTCCCGATCTGATTCAATCAATATCTGACCGTGGCAGACGATCATGCAAGGGAGAAAGGGCGAACAGATAAGGAGAACTGAGTAAAAAAAGGAAAAAAAAACCGTCAAAACTGATCGTGATGTGGCGGTCGTTTTCTACCACCTGCTGTCAGCTGTGCATCAGTTCTTTTACCACCGCATTTCGCATTACCCTTCAATCAGGACACAGCATTTCTCGCACGGGCAAAAATAAACCAACAATCTACACCCTTACCGGGGGAGTATCGGTCGCTGACGGTTGTGCTCTCTGTGACGAGAAGCGGATCGTTCCCGTTTAGCTCGATCGTGGCTCGAGCTTCGTTTCGCCGTTGCGCCATGAACGCGGCTGGCCTTTGAATGGGTCAATAAATTAATGTTAAATCTCCCCCCACCCCCCCCCCCCCCCCCCCCCCCCCCCCCCCCGTAACCCATCGGGATCATGCCTACCTTTTGCGCAGAGATGATGCATTACGCTTGATTATGATTGAAGCGCACGAGGGCATCGATAGACATGCGAATGTGCAGGAGATTCTAATCTACTGTCTGTTGGCTGCCTGGCTGCCTGCTGAATGCCCGACCGTTTCCCGCATTTCCCGATGATGCGTGGAGTGTTTGTGCGTTTGTAGTGTAGAAATCAGCTTCGTTTTCCGCACACGTGCTATGGTGACTGGCGACGCGATCATCATCCACCGCACAATGTCACTTTTCGCGATATTAAGGATATGAAATGTTGATTTGAAATCCAGCGGACGCTAACGAGGAAATGTCAGACCTGGCTAAGATCTCACTCGCCACACATATCAGCCGCGCCGTGCTGTGTGAGGCACTTGTAGGTTTCAATGCAACATCAGCGGTAACATAAGCAGCAGGTACTTCTCGATTGACCTAGTACTGGGTACTTCCTTCCTACAATCTTCAACGGTTTTCAAAGCGTTTAAGATTTTTTCCTCCTCTTTTTTTCGTTTCCTTTTTTGCTGTTCGATCACTTAGTGACCCATAGCCGGGGATCCGTACAGTTGACTAGACTGTATGTGGAAACATCATTATCATCATCGTTATTATCACAATCATCAGTATCATCATCATCATCTAACTGGAAAATCCGTGATTCATTCAACATCATAAGCGACAATATGTGACGGTATCGATCAACGGGGCCCCGATCGCAAAACATTCCACGGAATGAACCCAAGTGCATTCCGATGGGTGTTTTATTTTTTTCCATTCTCTTCCGACTGCGTTGTTGCAGTTGCGATTTCGCATCGGAAGACGGTCCAGCATCTGAAAGTCGGCAAAGTTGAACAAACGGCAAAAGTGTGGCGCCCATCTGGTCATTAAGAAACATCGTCATCGGCACGGAGAGCGAAAGGAGTTTTTCACCTAGCAATTTTCGCGAAAGTGTTAACAAGCGGCAAGTGGTCACGCTTCGGTCCGATGCGATCTCCCCTAACGGTACGAAGGTCGGACGGAAGATCATAGGTGTAAAAACTTGACATCTACATCACCACAATGGGCGACGCATTTAGCTCGCATAGGTGTGTTTGGTCGGCTTTCAGCCCACCTCCGATATACACCAATAAGTGAAATCATTTATAATTGATCCAATTTCGCCCCGCTCGCCGGGTTCGCCGGTTTGTATGTAGTTTAATTTATTTTAATGTTTTAACAATTAGAAATCGTTTGGTGTAATAAACTTCAAACAAGGCCCTTGCGCGGAGTGAGCATAATTACCTATGCTAGTTATGAGCCAAATTAAGGACCATACCAGGTGTTTGACCAATATGGCGGTCAGTAATTTGAAGTAATTTCGTTATGATTAATTATAGTGATAAAATTAAAAACATAGTTTCACAAAGCCAACGCAAACAATACACTGTTGTTCGCTGACAAACCAAATAAATACAAAATTAAATTATATTTTTTTTACTGAAACTATGTTTGATTCAGGGGTTTTATCCACTATCCAAAAGGATTAAATATGAATAATATTTATTAGGGATGCATTTTACACCGTTCTCAATTATGTGCGAATATTATCATAATTTTGCAAACAACGCGCAGTTAGTAGAATCATCAAGCGAGCAAGATTCAAAGCATCACTACTTACCCAATAGTACCATTTGTTCCGGATTGAAAATAGAATACACGTGACGACAAAAGAAAGAGCAATGAAAACAGTTCCATCTTAAACAGAAAGCCTCCGAAGATGATTACTGCGGCGTTGGTCATCGATGATAAATTGATCAATCAATGAACCTAAAGGGTGTCCCTGAAAATATTAGCACGATTTAAAAGTTAGATAAAAAAAACTGTTCCCCAAAACTTAATGTATATTTGATAAATAGAATTTGTGGAGTGTTCTATACTATTTCCCAAAAAAAAAATTAAAGAAATTAATCGTATGCCAATGATCGCACTTTTGATCTGATCTGATCTCCAATCAGGTTCAGCACAGACTTGTCCCGAACGATTTTCGACACTTTCTTCCAGTCTTTTTGAAAACTGTCGATGTCCTCCGCAGCTTTAAAATGCTTTCTCAATTGTGCCTTGGTTTGTGCCCAAAATAACTCAATCGGTCGGGCTTCAGGGCAGTTCGGGGGATTCATTTCTTTCGGCAGGTACCGTACCTCATGTCCTTTTTTCCGATTTTTTGGGAAATATAGATTTGTTGGCTTCTTCGATGTTCTGGCTTTCAGGCACGGTGTAATATTGACTACCCGGAAGAGTTTTGTAGTCAAAATGTACGCACGACTCATCGTCCATCACGTTGCATGAGAATTGGCAATAAAGCAGCTTGTCGTATAGCTTCCGAGCCCGATACTTAACGCATGCGGCCTGTTTTGTACTCCATTTCTTTTGTTTTCTATACGTTTTTTAATTCAATCTAGCACGTTGGAGGTTACTGTTTGATACTGACCTGATATGCCCAGTTTTTGAGCCACATCGCCACATGGAACTTTCCTTTCTTTGCTTGAACGCTTTTGCTATTTCCCGGTCCAACCGCTGACAGACAGGACCAGGATTTTGGCCACTTTTCGGCGTATTCTCAAAGCTGGACTCCTCCCGAAACTTTTGGATGGCGATTCGTACGGCTCCGATACTCACACCTTCCGATTTCGCTAATTGACTTGAGCGAAATGTTAGGAGTCGAGCACCATTTGTGCAGAATGCTTTTTCGATTTTCGAGGGAAATGCCTCGCATTTCAACAGATGCTATTGAAAAAAATAGTTTTAATGCACTAGCTAGTAGCTCTAACTGTAAACAATCAAGCATATTAAGAATCGGCTATTTTACGCCATCCGTTTACTAGAAACGTCATTTAGAAATCGTGCTTATACTTTCGGGGACACCCTTTAGTAGAACGCATCACAGCTAGTTTTCTGATCCCTTACTTCCGGAACGACCCTATTACGCCGTCAAACATACGAACACAGAGTTTGATCAGACCGAAAAGAGGCCCAAAATTCAATAATTGGCACTAATCGCGCAGCGATCGGTTGGCATTTCGCGCTTGTTGTTTGATCGGCGGCATCAGCCCAAGTGGCTCGTTGACACAGTTTTGTGAGTCATCGTCGGTCGTCCAACAGCGGATGATTTCAGCAGATTTTGGAATTTACATTCAAAAGTATGAAAAGAAAGCAAAAAAAAACAACTCCGTTTTCTACCTCCCCCAAGCGCAGCGGTAGAACGCCACAATGCGCAGCATGAGAAGGGCACTTGATAAGTACACTTGTCATCCACCTGACGGGCGGGAGTGTGCATAATAGTGGCTCTAGCAAAAAAAAAAACCTCCGTTAGCGGAACCCAATTCGAGGGTTGCCTTTGCAAATGTTGAGATAGGAATTGGCTAAAAAACCGGCACACCGGCACCAAAACGCTACTCTCCAGAAGCTGCCCCCGATGATGATGTAGTGGCGGTTTCGCGCGAAGAAGATTCTGGCACAAACCATACCCGGTGGCACGATTTTTCGTGCCCACCTCCGTCAACCATCTATCAGCACAATCATCAAACACGGCTCGTGCTCATCATACTCACCCAGAGCAGAGCGCATCACCCTGGATGCTATCACTTCGGTAAACAATGGCACAGTTTTCCAGCTAATTGTAGTTCAATTTGCATAACCATGACGCGCTTCTTTCTATCCGTCGAAGGCATTAGCTCACCCAGCTTCTGCACTAGCAGAAGAAGAAGTGTCGGGCTCGTGTCGTTTTGCTCACAGCACTCAAAGGTACCCATCATCATCCGCCTTATGCTAAAGGCCGATTTCTCTCTTCCTGTTATTTAATTTTTGCATTGCAAAATACACAGTGGCCTAGTCGTTGAAATTTGGTTGACAATTGACAGCGCATTGGGCCGTTGCGCAGATTCACATTCCCTCTAAAGGTGATAGAATTGTCATCAGTCTAACGGAACTCCGTACTGCCGCTGAATGTTTCCCAAGGCCTAGGTGAAAGAATAAACGACGAAGAAACGTCAATGATTCCGGGATGAGCAGCATAACTGAATGTGGAGAAAAGATGGTTGCGTTCCAGATACGAAATCATAAGAAGGTGACCAACGCAACTAGAACGTACGGAAACACACAATTCAACGACTTTTTGCTGTTGTTACATAACTGTCGGCCGTGCTACCCAAAAATCAACAATTCTAATTCAATTAATCTGCTTCATCAGTATTTAATTACTCTCAATTAATAAAGGAACAAACGTGTCTAGCTTTGGGGGGTTTGTCTCTCTGGAGGGCTCTGGAGCCCAAGCCCAAGATGTAGGCTGCCCGTTTATGAATCCGGAGGGCCACGAAAAAAAAATCCCACCGCCCTTATGCGGGAATGTATGAAACATTATTTTTGCCAATTATTCTGTGTACACCAACACAAAGCCACAGCATTCGGGCGTACCAGCAATGGAACACACGCCGTTCAGAACGCCACAGCGACGTGACGACGCTGCGGAGCTGCTTCTCATATTAGAATGCAAAAAATGTTGAACCCGTTAGTGATGGAATCGACGGAGCGGATGCCAGGTGGATGCACACAGTTTTCGACCAGGGGTTGTGACCGGGAAGGTCGAACGTGAATGGGCTGGGTTAGCCGAATAGCCCCAAGCGCCAAGCCATTAAAGTGTAACATCTTTATGATGAAGTTCTGCCTTACGCTTCGTCGCTCGGTTCGGGCTTTAAAAGTTCCTCGATATTTTCGTTGGAGAACCATCGAATCGTTCCGGGACCGAAGCGACGAAGAGGGTCGTGAGAAGAAGCACCATTGGCACCCCGGTGCAACCTTTATAGTGGAAAGTATAGTGGCCCTTCTGGAAAAGCACACACAAAAAATGGTTTTAAACAAGCGGGCAGGCCGGGTTAGTGGGGGACACTCTCAGGAAGCCCCCTCGAGCGGGTCGTTTTTCATGATTCTGCGTTACATTACAATCTTGCCTTTTCTACAGCATCAACACCCGCACTCGCGCTTGCACGAGTCTTGCTTACACTCGCACGGAATCGTACACAACATCTGACCACACGGAAAAACCTGAAAGACAATAATATATTTGTGATAATTCTTCTGCTCGGATCGAAAACTCTTTAGTGCTAGCTTGAAAGCCGTTCGTCTAACCTTTAGCCGTGATTGCTGTGCGTTTTTTTTTTTGCTTTGCTTTGTTCTGCAAAGAGGTGAGTGCAAACAAGATGCTTTTCCGTGATCGTGTGGCAGCACCTACACGTGAAACCACCCCGAAGCTCCCAATCGGGCGGATCGGGGGAGGGTGCGCCTTACAGACGATTCCTAATCCAATCTTGGGTTTGCACAAATGACGGGCAAGGAAATAAATAAACCGAACATCTTGCCGTCGTCTGCCGTGCACACCCCGATATACTTAATTTATCGATAATCAAATGCAAAATCGTGTACAATCAATATTTGTACAGATTATTTATATGCGAACCGCGCCCGATGAAGTTATCTGCGCGCTTCAATTGCAAAATAAATGACTCCTTTAATAGCGATTGGCCACGCTGCGGTTTAGCATTTCAATTTTTTAACCCATGCACAGACGGAGAAGAAAAAGCAGTGGAGAGGAAGGATACCGATTTCCGTCGGTAGTGCCCGGTGTGCCTTGCCAGTGTCGCGACATTGAGCCCTTCGTCTCTAACCCCCACTCGAAGGTTGTGGTGCGATTGGCCGCGTTCGCATGCCCATGCGATATATTCGGCGGTGAGTTATGTCCGCACCCGGTTAGATGAACGACCGTACCCCTGCGGCAGTCGGGGGCCATCCCAGGGACCGTTATGGTATGGTCCGCTTTCTACCGCTGTCAAAACAAATGCTCACGTTTTGTGCTTCCTGGCTCCGGCGAATGTCAAAATGTGGCCGGTCGATCTAATTTTTTTGCTTGCGCGATCGGCAAATTCATGCACAATGCAAGATCACGACTGTTGTCGCGGTATTCGGTATTCGATTCGGTTGCGGCTGGAAATGCATCATGGTAAGCCTTTCGTGCAATGAAACACACACTAGCGCACCGGTGGTAGTCATACCCCCGGTTCAATCGTGCCGTAAATCGATGTGTACCAAGTGACAGATACTGCAGCTGCTGCAAGGCTTGCACACAAATTATAAAACACCACACTATGCGTGCCTATGGCCGGCGGGGACGGTGTGCATGTCGTGTTAGCACGATTCAGGGATATTTAGGAGGCCAACTGAAGGTCCTCCGATGGACGGTTAGATGGTGTGCTTTTTTAAAAAAAATGTTCCACTCCTTTTTGCCAGTCTGTCAGTATCAGGCTGAAGCATTTCAGTGGAACGTCTACTATGTGGCGTGAAGAATAAAATCAAACCGAGGCAAACTTTTTCACGCGATCGTAGCATGTCCTACGATCATGATTCTTGTCAAACATTGTCTCCTTTTGCACATAATTCAATTCCTTTGAATTAATGTGCATCCATGAAGCTGGCAAACTTAACGTTTTTTCTGTTCAAAAATAATTATTAACATAAATCTACATTTTTCCGACCAGCTTTCGATAGCATACCACATAAACTGCTAACGTCAAAACTAACCAAACTTGGCTTTGAAGATCCTTTGCTAAGGGGGATCTCATCCTTTCTATCTGATCGTAAATATAGTGTTCGCGTTGGTAGCTCTCTGTCCTGTGAATTTACTGGTTTTTCTGGTGTACCCCAAGGAAGCGTCCTTAGTCCTCTTTTATGTATCCTATTTATAAATGACTGTATTAATGTTTTACCTCATAACGGACACTTGCTATATGTCGACGGATTCAAAATATTGCTTCCTGTGTCTTCGAAAAATGATGTACGTCTGGTTCAATCCTACCTCGACTCTTTCTGTTCATGGTGTATGGCTAATCGGCTTGAACTTTGCGCGTCATTGTCCTTTAAGGTACATATAGACAGTGTAGTGGCTAAAGCTCGCAAAGTTCTGGGACTTTTCTGTCAGCTTTCAACTGATATTCGTGACCCTCGCTGTATTGCTGCTGGATTAGATCCACTATTGTATATGCCTGTGAGATCTGGGCTCCGGCCGGTGTCACCGCTCTTTAAAGAGTAGTTAACATAGAAAAAAAGTTTACTAGAATTGCAATCGGATTATTGATTCGACACTCCAATGTCCCGATGCCTTCCTACTCCATTCGTTGCCGAATGCTGGGAATTGTAGATCTAAAATCACTCCTTTCTCATACGCAAGCTATTTTCATCGCTAAGATTCTCCTCAACAATATTGATGCCCCATCCTTACTATCCATGCTTAACCTGTATGTTCCTTGTCGTCATCTCCGTTTCCGTCCTCCTTTATTCATTCAGGCGCACCTTACCTCTTACCTCGCCAAAATGATCCTTTTCTGCGAGCTATGAAATCTTTTAAATGCGATCATTTTTATGTTTAGTTCTGTTCTGTGTTCTATGTTTAGTTTGTTTCCTCCTCCTCATCTGACGCGTTATTAGATTTAAGATTAGTGTCAAAGCTTTTGACACAACCTGCTCATCTGGAGGATCGGAGCTTAGAACAAATGACGGGAGATGGCGCCACCAGCAATGCAAATAAAAAGGGCTGCATTCCGAGGATCGCGCCCTATTCCTGTTGCAATCGAGACGAGTAATAAATGTTGAACGTCTCTGATTACAAACGAGGCTGTTAAAAATCTACTGATAACATCCGAATTTGCAACCATTAGACTATAAGATTACTTTTGTTAAGCCTTATTGGCGGACAAATTATTTTCCGTAAATAAATAAATAGATAAATTTTTATATATCATTTTTCTACATTCTTTAAGCAATCCTTTGGTCAATGATTTACCATTTGATTAGCGATTATGCAGTCAATTTTATGTACTTCTTCAAAAGCATTGAACGATAGCAATTAATCAAGTCCCGTAGAGCATACCCTAATGCGCTACCCTTGACTAATTTCTGCACAGCAGCAGCAGGCGATCGTGATCGGTTTTTGCTGCGGCTGGTTTTTATCTGCCCACGATGATATCTATATTAATTCATTTTTCACACTTAATTGAACCGACCATAAATTGCACTCGGCAAACGCGTTGCCGATGAAAGCTGCTGCAGAGAAGAGCAGCACAAAATTAAATAAATAAGCGTTCCGCACTATTATGCAGCCCCGATAGAACCACAAGCAATCGAAAGTGCTTGCCCACCTCCCCTCTCGCGGATGAGCAAACGGCAAAGGGCTTTGTGAATGGAAGGTGTACGGTGTGATGTTTCGTGCAAAAACAATCATCATTATCATCTGCAGCAGCTGTGCAGAACACAAAACCAAAAATGTAAGGGGGGAGAAAAAAAAACACTGCAAATATAACCACGCGAACGCGTTACGCTTTGCTTTACAGATACAGAACAAACCCTTCACACCTCTCGGTGTGGAGGTTTTTGCCGAACGTTCATCAGCGGCAAATGATCGTATTACGGTTTTCGGTTAAACCATTTCCTGAGGTTAGCGAAACATTTTCCGCTAGAATGGATACGGCCAGGGATGGTTCCGGTTATGATGTGAAATACCGCAAATTCATTAGGTGGTTTAACGATTGAGATAAGCTTCACAAATCATTACTGCAACGAGACCAAAATCGGGACGCTTAACACCCACCACGTCTGTGCAGATATTACGGGGCGCGTTAATGCCAATCGATCTCTCATGTATGCAGAAAGTAAAACGGGAAAACGAACATGAGCAGTACGTGTTTGTTTTGTGGCGGCAGTTTGATTAAAAGTCGCACCTTGTATTCTGGCCTCCGCCGAGAACCGACGTCGCAGTGCATGCTATGGCGCAATGATAAACCAGCGAGTTGCGTTAGATAGAAGGCCTAACTCCCTCTGGACTGGTGTCCCTTCCAGCATGCAGCATCAAGACTGGGAGGTCTCCGGAGCATGGTTGGGATTAAAATCCCATCCCACGGAGCCGTTTTGGGGCCCTTCGGTGCAGAAGCGTACCTAAACAACCAGAACATTATGCAAAAACCGTACACTGTATATCGCACATAAAGATGCAAATTAAGATAAATTGTTCGACATACGGCTGCCGTCGGTGTGCGGTACGGAGTTCGTTCGTTGGTCGCCTTCCGGTATACGGCCCGGCCTGCTGCTCAACTCCCCGTCCATGAGATCATGAGCATCAACCCAACTACCTCGTGGCGGCCGTTAAGATCGCTCGAACCATGAAATGGAGTTTATTGTCTTTCTCGACCGCGGATCAGATGATGGTGGCAGAAACGACATGCGGCTGCCTCATCTAGAACTCGACGGCCAGCCACCCCGCTCAACTCCCAAAACATCCGACCGGTCATACCAAAACTCCCTAAGCTCATACAAACGTACAAGCTCCAGTACTCCCGGAGTGGATGTGATGGCGTTTTCCCGGCCGCCAGAATGAAGCAAAACCAAGCCAGCTTTAACGGCCTGGTGGCATAAAATTCCTGGTAAAAATTCCGTTGCATGCGCATGAAAGATCGCTTTGCGGAGATTTAAAATTGAAACAAATAGGCAATCAATTGTTCTTCGTATGTCCGGTTCTCGCAGTACGCGCAGTTTCGGAAGATATTCTAATCGGTACGGCGGTAGAGGGAAGGCGGGTTTTGTACGCCGTGGTCCGTCGGATTCGGGCGGGCTTTTCCCAGTCAGCTGGTTTGCTTCCCGTTTACTCACCATATTTCCCCGACCGTTTGGCCGGCGTTCCGTGGGTGGGTTGTGAAGGCCCTCTTGCCCGATGGGGTTTTGAAAATAATTTGCGTGCCGTTTTGCATAAACTGCACTGCAGAACGGAATTTATTTTGTAAAGAAGCGTGAAATCGCGAAGCGTGCGATAGGAAGCAAGAAGAAATGGATTAATAAAAAATAAATAAAACACGAATAATAAATGCGCGGGATGCGCGACGACGGTGGTTGTGGTTCGTGCGCGCGCGGGACCGATTTGTACGGTAGAGACGCAGCACAAAAAACGCAAGCAATCTGGTGGAAAACACAACTGCGATGCCGAGCGGGCGAGCTTTAACAGGGGGTTCGAATAAAACATTCTCGTAAATATTTAAATTACCCATTAAACGGTGGTTATAAATTTATTAAATTACACTCCATTGCCCGCCACTCGCAAAACACGGACGAGCTCCTTTTATTTGCGTACCTTTCTTTGTCCCTTTCGTGCGGAGTGCGGGCTATTTCAAACTGATCTAGCCTATGTGCTATCTTTTGTGCGATGCTTGGTGTGTGCAGTTGTGTTTACTTTCATTATCAAAGACAACAGCAAAAGGTACGGCATTTTTGCTCCAACGGATTGAAAGATTTGAAAGAGTTGTGCAAAGAAGAAAAAACGCGCCGCGCCGCGCCGTAGGTGGTTTTGCTCAAGCTGTCTGCGAAGATCAACTTATTCATCGTACGACAAACGAGACGTACAATGTCTCTCAGCTTTGTACAATAAAAATAAAAACCGCCTGTACGATCGCGCATCGGTTTGGCAGGTTGTTGTAAGTTGAAGCGCGACCCGGACTGTCACTTCACGGTATGACCTCGCACGATACAAGAGCCAACTCACGATGTTAATTCGATCCGGTCATCAGCAGTACTTCGCGCACCAACAAGGGCTAGTTCGGTCAATTCTTCTTCGCAATCGGTACGAATCGGTAGGGCGGTCAGCTTGTGAGAAATCAATCAGCTGACGAACTCGTTGACACTGACAATTCGCATGCGGACCGGATGATTGACCGGCGAATGCATCACCGGGCTTCTGAATGACATCTACGATCGCACACGGAAGGTCGTGGCCGGAGGCAGCTTTGCTAATTTTCCGCTCATCAACCATCACTGCGATTGTGGCTGAAGGATTTTTCCTTTTGCTTCGCGGTGGTCAGTGCAACGTTGCCTCGCTCGTGTCACTGTCATAGGGTGACGTTGTTCAATAGGTCCGAAACCGTGCGGAGCACCGTTTCCTCTTTACTTTTCTAGTTCTCATACTGCCAGCTGATTTATTGATATGTCATTCTCCAGCACTCGGAAGACGATTTCAATTTACCTCGTTTTGATGCAGTGCACTCGAATGGCGCATTCATTTCATCAGAATTTGCAGTTTGGGTCACTCAAAAATAACACCTTGAATATTTTGTCAACGAGAAATTCTTACATACAGGGCAGTACATTTTACATAAAAATTGAGCAAATTCTAAACTTTAAGAACGATTATTTGGTAGTCAGTTATCAGTCTAAAGATCGATCGTAATGCGCTAAAAGTCGACATTTTCACGTATATTTTATTGTTTTCGAGGTTATTAAACATTTATCAAACGTTAACATGTGTTGTTATTAATTGTCTTACTGCACGACATAGTTATGGTACTATTGCCATAATGTATCCAGCATGTCCCTGAGCTTCAACAATTTACGGCAATTTTGAAAGAAAAAAAAATACAGGTAGCACCTTCCGGCACTATCGTAGCTATATATTTGAAAACTAATTGAAAATTTGAAGGGCTATTTGGCGAAATTTACAACCCCAACAACCACCCCTACGGTGATCCATCCAAATCGTCCCACGTTGGTCCCAACCTACGCTACGTCACCAGGAACCATCATCGAACGTCGCGGGAGGCTCGGCTACCGCTGTCCGGTTAATCTTCAAACGCTATCTTTGGCGGAACGTAACAGACACTTTCGCGTAAGTGTGTCGTTTGAAATTTGATTGCACTCGCATGTCATACGTAGTCCCGAGCCAACCTTAAAATGTGGCCTACCGCTTTCATTACTGCTTGCGCAGTTAGGCAGCGGCACAGCATCTAGCATTCGCATGACTGGAGGGAAAAACAAGGGAACTGTGTGTGTCGGATACGAATGCAAATATATGACCTGGAATGCCGACCCACGCCATCTCGAACGTCATTATCATTCGACATCGCGAATGTCGATCGCGTCTACCGGTCGCGTGCGTTACCCCGCTGGGCTCATTGTCGGGCGCCATACCTTCGGAACCCCGGCGAGTGCCGGGAAGAATCGCTTGCTGATGAATTCACACAGAAGTGCAGTTTACTTTTGTTGCACCCCATTTATTAGGGCTTGCCACGAGTGCATCACCTCATTGATAGTGGATGGAAAGAATAAAATTGGGTCAGAACAATCTTTGCTGTTACCATTATCTTGCACTTGCATTATGATGCAAATGTACGATACGATTGTGTTATAACCGTGGCAAGCTTAATTCTTAAAGTTTAACCAATTTTTAGCAGACAAAATCAATAATATAAAAGTTTTGAAATAACACTAAAAAATCTTTGACCAAAAAGTAACATTATTATTGAATATACAGCCTATATTTTTTAAATTAAGTAAATTAAGTTTACTTAAGTCAATATGTGTATAGTGACAGTTTGCTTTAACTCGTTCTTGTTATTGATATTACTTTTCCTTTAAAAACCTTTAAATGTTTCACTTGGAAATGAAAAATGCTTCAAGATCTACAGATATCCGTGCCAGACAGGTTGCCTTACTCTCAGTCGGTTTAGGATAGAGGTCGAGTAATATAGAGCAATTTGACAAGTAGCCAAAAGTTCGTTACACGTGATTTAACGTTTGGACGTCCTTTTCTATTCAAATGTTTTGTGTGTAATTGTGTTGATTAATCGGGATATAGTAAACAAGTAGGCTAGATGCAAGGAATCTTACACGGGCTACCAAACGTCAAATGAAATCCAAAATGGCGAACCCCTATCTTGGCTATTACTCGACCTCTATCCTACACAGACCTTGGCCTTACCAAAGAAATCGTGTAGTTGTTTTATTCTTGGAGCAACGGCCTACTAAGTCATGCCTGACATTTCTGGCTTACTAGACTTATTTTACCACGTAGCCCGGATGGTCAGAGTCTTTGCTTCACCGGATTGGTCCGGATGGGATTTTGGTCCGGTCCGTTCGTGTGAAGACCAGCGCTGCTACCATCATGCCACCAGACCGCCCCAATCGTGTAGTATTAATCACTAAATAGATTCGGAATCAAATCTACCGCTCTTTATTTCAACTCACAATCTCATCGCAGCTTTATTATTAAACCCCATAAGCAGTATAAAAACAAGGTCATGGAACTTGGAGCTGGACCCCTGAATGTTCGAAAACCTCGCCCACTGCATGCTTGAGCTTAGATGTGTGGCTTTTCCCTTTTTTTCTCAACCCTTGCGGCAGAACACGCTCATCCGTTCCGTTGTTGCCAATCTTCACTGGCAATCTACATTCCAACGGCAGTGAAAGGTGAAAGGTAATGGCCATGTCGGATGAATTTTTTGGCAAATTTTTGGCATTAATGGACGATGCGCGGTAGGTTTTTGACGTGGTCCATTTGCAAGTAGCTAAAACTGTGTACCTCATCTCTTGACAATTACGGTCTAACGAGCATGCGAGTGCACGGTTGATCAAATTAGAGACCACAAATTACCCGCTTCCTGGACTTTTCTCTTTTATTTACTCGAAGTACAAAAACAAATGCACTGTGCCACTGATTTTCGCTACTAACTTCATCGGTTTTGCTTCTGCGATTCTACTTAAATCATCGGTTTTGCTTCTGCGAACGCGCTCTGATCAGTGAATTTACTCAGCTCTAGCGCTGGAATTCCGTTTTACGGATTGCGTACAATGGCAGGGTCTGCAGAGAATCGATAGCACCGAGGCTAGGCGATGTAAGTTCTTGTCAGTCATCAGGCTAACGTACCAGAATTCTCGGATTTTCAGCTCGATCCATATTTCACCGCTATCTGACGAAGATAACGTATTGGGTGTAACTGACCAACACTGTTGCTGTCCGATACACTTCACGTACAACATATATCTTCCATCCAGAGGAATATATGTTTATCCGCCGCATTATCCCTGTTTGTGGGTTCGCATCGCTTACTCGCCTCCCCCACAGTTATTGTCTTGTTCGCATCGCTATGAACGCGAAAAACATACTCGTACGGCTCGATCCAAAGCTTCGGATGATTTTGATCTACAACCCAGCACCGAGTCGCAGTGGTGGGCAAGACTGCGGGCAGGGTTTGCACTTTATTGATTCTGCATTCCCTGAAGCAGCTGATACGTGTCCCGTCTGTATGCGATCAAATCGGGCTAGTGTTCCGAAGGCCCAACCCATCCTCCGCCCCCGCCTATGTGGCTCCTTCGGCGGAAAGAACAAATTTCGTGAAATGCTAAGGAGACGCGATCTCGGGACCGTGTGTGTGCACGCTTGCAGCGAGCGAGCGAGGAAGCACTGTAATCCGGGCACGGTTCACTTCGGTTAACTGTTTTCGTGTGGTTGAGTTTCTTTAAATTGATTGCTGATGCCTATACCCGCAATCTCGCCTTGACGCGCGGGCGACTGCGAAAACTGCGACGCTATCGTCGTCGTTCCCTTAACTCCGCTTACTCCTATTCCCCAACAGCATCTACCTTCCTTTTAAACTTTCCGATGTGGCCAGGATCTCGCAGCGAAACGATTCAAGAAGCTGCGGCACGAAAGGAGAGCAGAGGACGCAGCGATGATAAGGTATGGCAGGAGGACAAGTTATTTATGCGCGTTGTATGTACCTTCTTGCGTTGAATTACGCCAGAATGAATCATGTAAACTATCGACGGTTTAGAAGCGGAGCGGAGCAAAAAAACATGCGCGCAAGGCAGGGCAAGTAGAGATAGAACTTAGAATCGCAAATATCAACGATTGTATGGAAGAAGGGAGAAAAAAACAACGACTGTTACACAAATCGAACGATTCGCGCTGCTTTCGTTAATCAACCGGCGGAGCAGTTCCGAGCCGCGCGATGGCTTTGGGGGGCACATGCGGAATGCACAGAATTTGTGTGTGATTCTCGCGTGTGATGCTGTGTTGGCATCCCGGCTGGCCTTGCGCTGGGTTCGGGTGGGTGGCTGTACCTGGTATGGATGGCGAGAATGAGTTATAAACACTGCCGGGATGGACACTTTTTCACCAGACGGTACGCAGTGGTGAGGAATTGATTACGGGAACAACGTCAAACCGACACTGTTGGACATTGGCAAACCGCTCCGTGAAGCGGATGTCCCGCCGGCGATGCATGTGTAAAACGAAAATCCTATAATTCGTCACTTAATCTCTACATCGTTGTTCTTTGACTCGAGCAAAACCAGGGAGGAATATGTTACCCGTTATCCTTCCCGACCCCAAGACGCGTTTTGCTGTGTTTTGTTTACAGTACATTGAATGATTTTGTTTCCATGTTTGTTCACAGTTCTGCGTTCTTTCGCGACTTATTTTTTTTCCTTTTTCGTCTGAAATGTATAAAATTTGAATTTTACGAGCCGTCCCAAGTACCGTTTATTTATTTTACTATTTTATATCAAACTTCAACACTCTTTAATGATGTTGTTTTTAGTGTTATATATATATATATATATATATATATATATATATATATATATATATATATATATATATATATATATATATATATATATATATATATAAATTAAAATATTATATCATTATTGTTAATCTATATTTCTTTATCAGTGAAAAATGTTTTTTTTTAATTTTTAATTATTTTTTATTAAGGCTATAATAGAAGGTAATCAACAAATTAACTATTAGATTTGTATCAATCGTTCAATAGCTGAAGGAAGGATATGTTCTCGGTACGGATTACAAACTTAAACTAAATATTATTCACACTGTTTTTATACTATTTTTTGACTATCCTAATCCCTTTACGAACACAATAGTGAACTGGTGTTCTCAGCGTCAACACCAATATTTAATTGAGTGTGGTCATGAACGCATACAATTTATATATAGTCTGGCGGCCCAGGTGTCTGTCGTTAGCAGAGCGATCTGTATGATGATTGTAGCTGCTAAACGTGAGAACGCGTTCGTGCAATGCACAGATGGGCATACCCTTGGAGGTGCAAAAAATAGTTCAGGGCAAAGTTAAATACATAGACGAACGCAAACAAAAAAAACTACATCGATCGAAAATCCTCGGGATCTTCATGTCTCGCACTAGGCAGGCAGAATTTATGGTTTAGTAGATAACCGCAACGCTCTAAAACTCATGTTAGATGATGAGGTGTACAGCGACTAAGAAGCATAACTAGCATAGAAAAGCAAACAGTTGTTGTATGTGTGGTAAGGGAAGCAAAGAAAAAATCGCGCAGAAATTGAATAGAACAAAAGCCTGCTTTCAACCCCGATTGGCGTCATATCGTTCTAGCTCTGTCCCCGAGATATATCCCACCCCCGTGTGCCATAACAATTGCAGAAGGAGCGGAGGGGGGGGGGGGGGGAGATTATGTGTGTATGTGCGCGGTGGCGCGTATGTTCAAATTCATTTCAGCCGACCGTACGGACCCTCGCTAGACATCTTCAGGCCTGATCGAACCCCGACGGACTCGTCGACCGGTACGGTACGGTTTCACTAATCTTATCATCGGCTTGCGATCGAAACAAATCCCAGCATAGTGCACATACGAAACCCATCGCACTGGGTAAACGCGCCTTGTTCCGCAAATATGTTTACCGCCCCTTTAGTGATATCACCCTAGTTTTAGCCCACCCCATAGGACATACGCCCGGCATGGGGCAGCCGTGTCCCCCCCGAGTGCTGCATGCCCGCGTCCTACACGGACGCGTTCTCACCCGCGTTTACTGCAGAACATGGAAACATGAAATATTCATATATGTAATGGAGAGTAAATTTTGCGCTCACGCTTCTAGAGAGCTTTTTATCGAATTAAGCAAACACCGATCCGCCGTGCTCTCCATAATGCCAAGCAGAGCTAACGATCAATAAAAGAGCGATCGGGCGGCGATCGTTTCTTTTCCGGTGCAGCGGGAAGATCCGCTTGGGAAATGTTTTGCAAAAACAAACCCCCCGTTACAAAAACGGGCGCATTACAAAAAAAAAGAAGACAAACAAAAAACATACGACAACCTTGCCTTGCTGTGTGCCTGTCAGCTTTTCACCCGTGCGCTGACCGGCCGCGGACAGATCGAATTTTGCCGATTGCACCAGAAGTAACATCACCCACCGTAGTTCGTTCTAGCGCTAGCGCTGGTTGAGTTTTCCTTCCTTTTCCATAAACTCTGTTGCCCCCTGCATCCAAATGCTGCCGTCTGAAAGATGGCTGTGGTCAATGACTTCTAGTACCATCTGCTGCACTGCTCATCACAGCTTTTGCTGATCGTGTGTGCATGGAAGTGCATCCGATTCATACGTTGTTCCGTTTGTTTGTTCGTCCTTTCGCATACTTTCAAACCTTTTTTTCTTTTTATTGCATACAACTGTCGCCCTTCATAGTTTCTGCTTTCTGATGAACTTTCATTCTGAATTCGTGAATGAATTGCTCCACAGGATTAGTACTATTAGATTCAGAAAAAGCTTTTGACACTATCTGGCATAACGTTCTGATTTATAAATTAATTAAATTTAAATTTTCTAAATATATTATACATATCATTCAAAGCTTCTTAACTAAAAGGAAAAATGCTGTCCATATTTCAAATAGCACTTCCGATCCATACACCCCCGGTAGCCGGTGTGCCGCAAGGAAGCATACTATCGCCTATTTTGTTCAACGTTACACATGTCTGACATACCAACAATGAAAAACTGCAATCAATATTTGTATGCCGATGATGTAGCAATCGGTTCATTTGGAAAAAAGACCCAAAACAGTAATTAGGACACTTAATTCCGCCCTCTAAAGGTACTCAAAATACTGTAAAAAGTGGAAACTAAAAATAAATGGGGAAATCTAAATTGGATTCAAAAAACAAGCTTATGGTCTACACTGTTTTGATAAGACCTATCTTAACGTATGCTTCCCCAGTTGGGATGAATTGTGCCAAAACTTATATAAAGAAACTTCCAATATGTCAAAATATGTACCTTACAACCATACTAAATGTCCCACCATAGCATTGGACGCATTTAATACTATTATATTTGACTATAATATAACACAAAGACTATAATATAAACAGCATTCAACAATATCTAACATAACTAATCTTGAATTACAACGTTAGGAATATAATTAACTACAATTGATAAAAAAAGACAACATTAAACAAATAAAATCGCCCCTATCCACATTCCCATATCCTATCCGGAAATTCCTTATAACTATCAAAAACTGGTACCTAATCTCCAACAGAATAGCCAAAATAGAGCTTTATATGTTGCAAAACGATCAATAAGATAGGTTAAGATTAGCTAGGATTAGAACTATGAATAGGGTTAGACTTAGGCTTTGTTTTGTTTCTTTATTATTTTATTTTTTCTCTACGTTTCCTTTAACTTAATGCGGGTTTTTATATTCAAACTTTTTCCCCACACAACTCCCGTCACAACGTCTAAACGGGTAACTAAAATCAACAGCGACAAGCTCAATGATTTGTTACAAATAACGAGGAAAAACAGATTCGAACCCGTCAAATAATTATCAAATAATGTGTACACTGTACTAATTAATGTTGCCCTCAAATATATTCTTCTACTATTACTACTACTACCTGAATGAATTCCTCTTAAGTAAATAAAACGACAGAATAGATCATTGCGCTAAGTCGCACGCTGCAGTTTATTTGTTCGTAAAGTACGATTGTCATTATTTTGACCTTTTCCTCGCAACCGTGTTGCCAGCTTGTACCCTCACGTACAATGTGTCATCCGCTGTACGAAGCTGTCACAAGCTATCCTTACGTTCCGCGCTCATGTCACGACGAATCGACTTACCATCTTTGCCGCGTAGTCAAATTACATAATTAGCCAAACGGACAGTAGCAGTTGCCAGCAACACGGCCAATTCATTCTTTTAAGATTGGCCGCCCTCTTTCGTACACGCGCGTAAATCGCGCACGCCATAATATGCAGGTGGACATCGTTCGCTCGAAAACCGATTGTTTACCTTCCTGCAGACATGTTTGGCGTGTTACTGACGCACTAATGCAATTGAAAGTCAATCGATGAAGGCACTACCCACAGAAGCCGAAGCTGTCGACCATTGGGTTTTTTTTTTTCGTGAGCACAGTTGACAAGGTGCAGCCTGCCTGCTTGACTGCACGCGCGCCAGTGTGCCTCGGAAATGCCGGAGCACATTCGCAACTTACGCAGAGCAGCTCGTCTTGGCATGGGGCTTGGTACGGGCAGACGAGTGATGACAATAAGCTGCGCCGGTGCTTCAGATCGATTCCCTCCGCTTAATACGCTGTATTTGGTGTGCCGTTGCTGTACGCGTCCCCACTTCCGAACAACCCATCCGTCGAGGAACTCCGACGGTCTTCATCGGCGAAATCATTCATCACCGTGCGCAACTGGGTCTGCGAAGATGAAGGTAGGCGAACATGCGCACGGTGCATTGAAATTCGATATTTTGACAGTTTGATATGTAAAACAGAAGCAAGAACAAATTAATGAAAGCAGAATAGTGCCATTCGGAGACCACGATGCACATGCAATCAGGAATTCCTGTGCATAGAGGATATAGGGCTAGGATCTCGGCACGGACGGGTGGGACGGCAGGATGGTATCGAACGGTTACGTTGCATCGAATGGTTGAATGGTTGAATGATGCGCTAGGAGGAGGAACCGCCGCAGAACGGGATCGTTTTTAGTTTGTATGCGTGAGACAGTGGCTTCCCCGCCAGTCCAAATCGGGCACTTGTAAGGATGCAAAAATTCTTTCCCTTTTCCGGCAGTACGCTGGAACAAGGCTTTACGTTGAAGAACATTCTGCCTTGACCATCCAAACTCTTGCCCTCGTGCAGGGAATAGATCAATGATTACGAAGTTTTCCGAACCGTTTTCGCTGAGTGAGAGAGAAAGGTTCATTTACCGCCCTCTTCCATTGCCCACTGAGCTAGTTCGGGGGGTGTATTCGACATTGCGACAGAAAATGGCATCGCAGCAGAACGGTGCAATAATAATGAAGAGTTTATTGAATTATGCTACCTTCGACTGCATGCGTTTGCGTAATGCGGAACACATGCATTCCAGCGGTGCACGTTAATAAGGATCCGTTTTAGTTTATCGCGATCTTTTGGGCGAACTTTCCGGGCGCGGTAGAAGCAAGCTGCTTGGTGGAGCATGCGCAACTGACGAGTTTTGTGGCATAACGAGATCAATCCAAATGATGGCTTTTTTTTTGTTGTTTTGCAGTAGCGTGCAGTTCGTCAAGCACAACAACAAAAAATCGAATAGTTTGATAACAAGGGCTCGTTCAATTATTACGTAACGCAAAAACTGTCAATTTTCGACCCTCTCACCCACTATTGTAACAAAACGTAACACTGGACGCAACCCCCCTCCATTAATTACGTAACAGTTGGATGACCCCCTCCCCCTCGTTTAAAAAAATATGAAATTTTCTTAAGCTATCTAAGTAATTTCAACGTATTTCGACAAACGCAAAACGAAACGAACAAACTGCCTAATAAATTTACTACTCACGCCAGGCTGAGTTGCTTCATCGTTGGTAATAATTTGAAGTGATTTTATAACCTTTTTCAATCTATACAGCTACAATTTTGCATACGATATTTCTTTAACAATGTTTGTTTTCAGGCTGTCCGTATCTTTCATCAATATAATTGGTATCATTGGCATGTACCAAATTAACCAATCGTGGCAATATTTTTATAATTTTGAACATTAATTTGGATATGTTTCTGTAGATTTTAAAATTTTTGCTGCATTTGCTAAAACGCAAGAGGATTATGAGACTATTTAGAGCTCTTCAAGCTCAATACTTGTTTTACGAGTCGACAATGCTTGTTATGTGACAATGGGTATGAACTGGATTCACTACTACACACCGGAATTCAAAATCACCATCTGAGTGGACATCAGTATCAATGAGTTGGTATCAGAAGACATCGGAAGAAACTTGATCTTTAAACAAATGACCAGTAGATAGATAACATGGAATTTGTATAAAAATCCCTTAAATAAGTTAATTTTTCATAAACAGACTATGAAGCGGGAATCTAAGTATAATCTTATTATATGTTACGTAACAAAAAGTTAAACCCCCCCTCCCCCCTATGTAACAAATCGTAACGCTGGTACTGACCCCTCTTCCCCCCCCTCGCTTTCAGCGTTACGTAATAATTGAATGAGCCCCAAATGGGACGAAATGGAAAAGGTGGATGAGAAGCAATGAGGCCAACAACAAATGAGCGAATATTTACGTTTTTCACTTTGCACCGTCGTGCAGCAATCATATGTTTATAAATTGCAATCAACTCGTGCGATACGCAACATTGGTCTGCAAGCAACCATTCGTTTGAAAATGTTCTACACGTTCTGTAATGGTAGCGGATGCTTGTTGCCACAGTACCCTCACGCACAGCATTCCCGGTACACTCGGTGGAACATTTTGAGGATAAAAGGCTGCTCGGATTGCGTGCCAAGCAGCAATGACACTCGACTGCTACGATCGACATGAAACGTCAAATAGAAAGACCACGCCAGTCACGTAATCGCTACCTGTTCCCTGGTGTTGCTTCATTTACATCGCGCTGCATACCCACGAACATCCCATTAAAATCGCTTAATTAGTTTCATTAAAAGTAAAGGAAAAACACCATTCATCCCTGTAAGCACAACCCGCCCCCGTTCCGGAATCCTCATCGTGTGTTACATCAGTCGTTCTATGACGTCGAGGTGTGGCTCGGACGGATAATCCGGTACAGAGCTGGTACCTACCTAGCGACTACTCGCGGGTCACTTGGGGTTGCTTGCACGTACCATCATCGGACGCATTGCAAAATAATGGCTTGCAAAAATAGATTCTACTGGTTAAAAACAAATGAGGATTGGCCGTTGGAAGATATGCACATCTTGATGAGATATGCAATCCCCTCGCAACGGCTTTGGCACGATTGTTCTCCTGGCTGACCAAGAACCACAGTAAAACCCGGTGCATGTTTCTCCGCACAACAACCCTGACAGATTTTCAGCAGATAAATAAAATTGGATGCAACCCGCAGGCAAGCATCGAAAGCGGTAGCTAATGAAGTTGGACAGCTGGGCAGGGACAGAAATCACGCAACCGGGAAGCGAAAGAATAGAAAGTGTACGATTGTTAAGGGCGCAAGCTTTATGTGAACGGATTTAAACAGTTGCTAAGAATTTCTCGCCATTTCAACCCAACGGTTTCACGTGGCGTGCGGTCCCGTGCGGACAACAGGTGTGCAAAACGACACGACCATTTCGTGGAACTAATGCTGCCTGCTGCACATGAGAATAATGTGAGAGAATTTTGCACCACATAACAACCGGTGTTAAGGTAACGCTAACGGTGATTGTAAAACTGTTCGGCCTTCCCCTTTTCGAGTTTAAAATCATGTTTATTATCATTTGTTTAATAGATATTTTAATTACTTCCTCATGCAAAACAGGATATGATACTTCAATTACGCAAGTTTGTAGTTGCGATTTTAAATTATGTTCGCAACGTAATGTATGTTTCTACTATGCGATACTAAAAGTAATATTTACATCATGAAAAATGGAAAAATGTTGTACGACGCAAACAAAAAAAACTATCAAAGATAATTTAATACAATAAAGTTCGTTTGTTTGTTATATTAGATAAACATGCAGAAAAAACGTTGCAAAGTCTTATCGGGTGGTTTTTTATTTTCAGTGACCTTGGCTGTCAATTTTTACTGTATATTCGCCTCGAAATTATAGGATTTGTTTTTCCGCTAAATATAATTTCCCCGAGTGCTATTAGATTTGTTGTTGGTTCGGTAAAACAATCAGCCATTTGAAAAGTATTTTTAGCAAGTCTTGACTGATTTTGACAAACACTTTTACAAAATAAAGTACATTTTGTTCAGTTACTTATTCACTGCTTGGACGGTTGCATCAAACCAGTAAGAATGTAGTGCTCTTAATTTTTAATTAGAATTTTAGTTGTAGTCTTAATTGTCTTATCAGTTATCAGTATACATAAAATAAGTTGGATCGATCATATTCGTCCAATCGCTAAATCGCCAATCGAAGATCGCTTAATTTTGTCCATTTTTTAAATGCATTGTACCACAATATTTAAGGATAAGAAATGTATTGTTCCTGAAAGATAATTTTAAACATAATCATGAAATTTACTAAAATGTTACGACTAATTGCGGAAAATGTAATTTTCGCCGAAAAATTACTTAAAATATATGTTAGTTTTTGTTTTTAATTTTTTGAATCCTCGCACCTAGGAGGACCTGCTAATTTTGGCATTTTTTTTTTTTACTTTATGCACTCGTTGTCGGATAATTAGTAGTGGGTTGACGAAAATGTGGTGGAAAATCGACACCTTGAATTTTGAACCATATATCAGCGCCGGCCCTACACTGATCCGTTTTCAATATAATCCGATTTTTTTATTATTTGATATTAGTTTAATTTCAAAAATAGTAGTAGTAACAACCCCTGTTTGTTGCTGGATTATGAGGAGGTACTACCAAAAATGGCCCACAGCGAATAAAGAATGATTTATATATCATCCACATCACTTGCAACGGTCAATTCTGGGGGCTCATGTCCCACTGGTTGTTGGTATCGTGTTACGGACCACATCGGTAGCCAAACAACAAACAATATCACAAGGTGTTCGGTTTTTGCTCCTCCATTTTATGCTGTTTCCCGGAGATCGTAAGAACAGGATATCATCGAACTTGGTGTGCGCTTGGCTACGAATATGCTAGTTTTTATTCTATTTCATATTGCTTCATCTTATCATATCGGTCACAAACTGTACTGTGCCGCGTTGAAATAGTTAAGTCACGGACATCGGGAGCATCGTCCGAGGTTTAGCACTGGAGTACCGGACCGTTAGCCAAACTGTACGTATCGGCGATCCTGTCCCATAGCAGCAACATGATCGTTCTTGGAAAGTGCTGCTTTACAAGTCGTTATAGGTTTGCACACAATCTGACATGCTACCCATTGGTTGCGTTATGAGAAAACGTCCCATCCGCCACCAAGGATGGCATATAAAGCACGTGAAATGGTCGACGGTCAAAGGGAGAAGTTAGGACAAGAAAAACACAGGCATGTAGCAAACTTGTGCTGCTTTGTTTCCCATTTGGCTGTTTGTTTGTTCGAAGGTTTTTTGTCCGTGTGTGTCCGTGTTCATTTCCCTTCATTCTTCCGACAGTTTCGCGACACCAACGGGTACTTGCTCGTACCCATACCGGATTAAAGCTTGAAGGACCATTTTGACATCATGTCAGTATCGTTCGGTTCCGTTGCATTTGGTGCATTTTATTAACACTTGATTATTGCTTTCTTTCTGCTAATTTCTTTGCAATTACCGAACAAGCCCCAACGCTCGTGCTGTGTATTGCTGATATTGCTGATGCGAGATGCTTATGTGTGTGCAGTTCCCCGAGAACCGTTACATTCCTGAGGGAACATTAAAGAAAAACAAAAACAAACATCATCTAGCTACAGTTTCGCGACCGCGTTCCTTACCCGGCCCATTCACGTGATATCGGGACGTTGGAGCACGGCTCCATAACAAACAATCCGACTCGGTTTTCCGACCCGTGCCGTTTGCTAGTCATGTAAAGGTATACTGATCTAATTACTGTGCTAATTAACTAGCGCTCTGCAACCGAACCTTCCTTTACCAACCGCCGGCGCATTCGCCCGAAGTCCCGAAGCATAACCACAGGGGTACGGTCGATACGCGCGATATCGGGTGGTGAAAAATAATTAATTGCAATCAATGTTCTGATTTTTGCCAATTTATAATCACCCAAACCTAAAACAGAATTATGTGTACCGTAAGGTTTTCAGGCTGCCCGGGCGACTCGTCGACAGCTCTGGGCTTCATTTAAAGGCCCTCAAACCCTCAAAATGGCCCGCTAAATGACCCGAAGACGCGAAACAAATGAATACACAGCTCAAAACACGCTTACCAATACACACATACGTGGATGCTTTTCTTCCCCGGGCGGCAGGTAATGTGGGTGACTGCAACCCGCAACGGATGTACCACGGTAAACGGTAGAAATATTGCTCATCGGAAAACTACATTGCCTCGCAACACGGCATGCCGAATGAAAACCGAGAGTTCGAATGCCAGAAAATCACTCGTTGTAAATGGGAGCAAAATACGGGCAAATGCGGACCCAGCGGGAAATAACAGCTGCCCGTTGTGTACGGCACGGCGCACAGGAAGCGGGGTATCTGCGGGAGGAACGAAGTGTAAAATTACGATCACATAAACATGGTACCATGTGCTTAGGGGAACCGTCCTAGCAGCTAAGGGCTAAGGTACTGACCGGGTGAAATCACTTCCTATTTGAATACGAACGCGCCCTGAAAGGTCCAGGTGATTTTTGCCTATTGCGCATTGGCCATTGTGTTGGGCAGGATGCGCGAGCGGGAACGGTTCGGAAGCTGCGATCGGGATGGGTAATTATTGGGCAATGCGCTCATGGTGCCGTTCGGTTCGTTAGCACGGGTCCATCGCTGGACATGGGAAATCGAGACCCCGAGACCGCTGGAACGCCAGAACACCGCCCTGGACCAGCGGCCCTTTAAAACCGGGGTGCCCCGGAGGTAGGTGCCCCGAATTGGGTGAGCATTTCCGTACGTGTGCTGCGCTCCGGTTGGGAAGCGCTTTTCCGCGTTTTGATTAACTTCGGATTAATTGGAACCGGGTGATGTATGTGGTGGGCCATTGCGCAGGGGAGTGAGTTTACGAGCATTAGCGCGGTGCGGTGCTTGTTGCTTAGCAACCATTTATCAGCCAGCAAATGGGCCTAATCGTCGCGATGATCATCGCGCTCTAGCTGCTTGCAACCCTTAACGAAGGTGTGCAACACGTTTCCGTTTTGCTATTTGCCACACCGTTGCCTTGCCTTGTTGGATGGAATCAACACACCCGCGTTCAAAATCGTACGGCAAAGCAAACAAGCAGAACAACAGGCAGAACAGGAGACCAACGGGCAAACGAATTAATGAATGTTGGATTGGCCGAGTGTCGAAGGGCCCCCAGGACGATAACCAGCCCCCTAACAGCGCCTCATGCAGCACGGGGGTTGTTCGATTTGCATGAAAGTGCCATTCCGCACCGGTGGCATGCATGGTAGGCAGGTTTATAAAGAGATGGTTCGCAACAGTAGTGAGCAGTGAAATGGGCACTAATTTCATTGGGCTGTGGAGGTTCTGTTGACTCCGTGTTAGGATGGTTGCTGATTTGCAAACAATTTTCGGGAAGGAAACTTTCGTCATCATTGCATCCAACAATTGAGACCTAGCACCAGTAAGCACCGTTTGGAAAAAATAGAAATCGAAGTGTAAGACAATGTAAGGAATGTCTTTCATGTCACGTGCGAATGAATACAACGCGAGTACACGTGTACATACAACTAATGTTGGCGAAAGTATCGAAAATTATACAACGGAATATTTCGTGCTGCTTGTCGAGTCGTAGCGTCGTGATTTCGTCTCTGTTATTCTTATTTCATTTACCTGGTGCTCTTCTCTATAAATTTATGAATATTTTTCCCGAATCACGAGATACAGTCTCTATCTACTTCTAAGTCTCTTTCATTCCATTCATCAGGCCCAGTACCAGTCCTGTAAAAATGAAATACTTTGAATGTGGCGTTAAAAAATTTGTAACCATTGTTTAATACCGTATTTTAGCGTGTATAACGACCCCCTAGATGAATTATTCAAGATTTTTGGAAAAAAGGAAAATTATTTCTTTTTGTTTTAACAATTGGTATAATTTTATTGTTACATTTAATTTTGAATATTACAATTCACAATACTCTTTCATACTCTTCTTTTCTGTTTTCAAACATATTTTCATTGTCATTATCCCCGTCATCACTATCTTCATAAATTGCATGATCCTCAGTCCTATCCAGATTGTTAATGATTTCGCATTTTTGAAAGGATTTGACGACAATCGCTTCGCTGACTCCTGACTATGCAGTAAAGACCCATTGTCACTTACTCCATTCTTCTCTTAACATCGCCTTAAAGGGTTGTGGTTGCAGTTGACTGGTTAGACCTCCAGGAATGACTTCAAGAAAGGTTTTGCTTGTGCAACAATTTGTTTAACTTCTGCTGGTAGATGACCTCTAAACGCATCCAGTACTAGTATTGCTGATTTTTCATAAGAGCTCCAAGTCTCTTGTTCTAAACATTATTAAACCACAGATTCATCCCTTTCTTATCCATCCATCCTTTTATTTCAACAAAACGTCCTTTAATCCATAAAGCTAGAACGGAAAAGTTACTACCCTTGTAAAACGGCCCCCTTAATTAGACTTTGGTCATTTTTAACCTAAAAGAGGGTCGTTAAAGTACGCTAAAGTACTTTACTTTCCCAGAAAATTTTAACTTGTTTTGGTGCTTAGAACAAAGCAAAACTTGCACCTGGTGATAAACCTGATTTTTTTCAAGTTTCTGTTTTCTAATAAAGTTTAGAATTTAGAATTTAGAACTTTAGAATAAAATAACGTTTAGAATTGCTAATAGTTAGCAATTCAGGCCTGGTGCGTTACTTTTGGTAAGTTACCAATTCAACCAGGTATTTTACCATCATTGCATACAACTGCTCTGATATTTTAATATTGTTAATACTGCTAAAAATACTGGATATAAATTGAAGTTTTTTCCATGCTTTAAAATGTCATTTCGTATTATATCTAATGTTCTCCAGTTGTCAGGAGCGCTCAACCACAGTTTCATACATGTGACATAGTTAACAGCTGGGAATCATTGATCGAAATTTTCATTAATACTGTGTTTTTTTTTCGTTCACGTTGTGTTGAGATATGTTATGGTCATTTCTATAAAATTAAAATAAACATTTAACAATAGAGAATGAAAATGGTCTTTAATGTTTTAAATGTCGATTGATAAGATATTATTAATTAATTAATTTAATATCCTATCAATATGTATGAAATATTATATATCAATATTGTCACGATCCGGCGATGTATTGGTAGCGGTGCCGATGTTCACACAACAGGACCTCCGTAACAAGGACTGGCTGTGTGGTAAAAATAAATTGATACGGCCTGACCGTTCTAATGGAAAAACAAATATGTATATATAAGTGTAAAAAAAATCCTAAAGTTATGCAATCTTTACGAAATTCTTATTGTTGATGTTATTCGAATTTTAGGCGACATTAACGCATTAAATGCATATTTGCTTTGTAAGAATAATTAGTACCCACCATGTAGTACCCGTAACCCATTTCACAGATTCTACATCGCTGTAGGAATCCTACGTTGTTTTTTTTTTTTTGTGTAAGAAAGATAAACTCGGAAGTATTTCTTTCATGATCTAATTTTGCTACTCTACTTTCCATGAAAATAGCTACTACGCAGATTACGCAGAACCAAGCGCAGGCGATCGCAGAAGTGGGCCAAAATCTTTGTTTTTCTTGTAACGACCCCCTCGCGAACAGCTCAACACTAGCACCTTTTTCCCGCACGCACCTTCGAAATGCCTTAGCACACGCCTCGCCTCGTCACGTTGCTATCTGCGCAGGATCCCCACCGCTTTGGATTTGTCTTGGGGTGTAGATCCACGAAAGACAAACACGATGTCTCGGGGAGGGTAAAGGAAACAACGGAGAAGAATTAGCATTTATAGTGGAGGCTGGCAAAACTGGCATGGTATGTAAGGGCCCGCTCGGGGTCGGTAGAAGCTCGTAACATGCGCAACAAAGTAGTTGGGAAGAAATGCGAGATTATGTGACTACGCTTTGCCCGATGTGCGAAAGATAGCACCCGAAGAGTGCGTAAAACGTAATACTGCCGCTCGTGATCATGTCACGCTGATGTACGATCGTGTGCTGGGTGTTGAGTTTTTTTGGTGGAGCAGCTGTGAAGCTTTTTGCATCATTTTTGATTGTTCTCTGTCGGTGAAAATGGTTGTTGCTGTGTTCTCGGCATTTTTCCTGTTCCGCCCTATCGCTTTTGGGGCGGAAAAGTTGGGCACATTCTTGGGTGAAAATCACACATCGCTTGAGAGAGATAAATATGTCAGTGGCGTGAATTCTTCTGCTCAGCAAGAAGGTATGCACGGTATGAAAAACGGTAATGTGGATGAAGAAGATAATGTACACAACCACAGCGCCTGGCGCATAAAACCAACACGCTGAGCAAAACAAAAGGTGTCGGGTACTATTGTTTCTAGCGATCAAAAGGTATCATGCTGACAAAACTGCGTTACCACGCCCAATGGCGGTACAAGCGGATGGTAGCGCGAAGAGCTTGTGTTTTTTTTTACATTATCATGCCTGTTTCCTAACAACGGCATCACTTGACTCTTGCTTGCCTATTGTTTTACAACTCTCGACGACATCCCGTACTTCTTTGATGCCCGTTCCGCTTTGGAGCGAAAAAAAAAGAACTAAAACTCCTCGAGCATGCGTACACCAAGCGGGCAGGAATTCGTCGTTTGATAAATGAAGATCGTTCGCGTCGTGCCTGCATAGCCGTAACTCGATTTGCAGTTGAATGATGATCGTGATGATGTTGTTGTTTTTAATCCAATCACTCATGGCCCTTTTCCACACTGCTTCTTTCTGCCTGCCTGCCTGCGAGGTCGATTGTACGGATTCGACGGAAACGCGTGCCACGCTAAAGTAGAGCAAAACAAATGGGGTTGTTTTTACCCCATCGTCGACTTTTATTAGAGTGTGACCTTTCCTTTATGCTGCAACGGCGTTTGGTGGGAATCAACGCGTAGGGCGGCAAGGTCAACCGGGCAAGAGCTAGAAAAAGTGTGAATATCAGCGTTGTAATGATTGTTTGTTTTTGCTTGCACACGTACGTTGTAACAGGTGTACACTCTGTGGGCAACTAAATTACCTGATTGAATGGTTAGTAATAAAAACGGAATGAATTTATTTGAACGCATGCGCAAGGGTTACAGCGATAAATTTAAGGGCAGAAAAAATGCGTTTTTTCTCCATGCGTATACGCAACAGACTTCATTCATAAGCAGCGTAACCCGACAGTGTATGAGTGTGCCCACGTACAAAACGTACAAAAAAAAACTAACGTTTGTCCGATTTCCTTCTTTGTTCCGTTTCTCATTCAATCCCTTTTCCAGCATCAATGAACAACAAAAAAAACCGTCAGTTACGCCCAGCGTATTAAACACAAAGCCGAACCAAATGCACAGCTTTTTTAATAACTAAATTCATTCAGCCAAAAACTTCAGCGGTGTGTGTCTGGTTGCGCTTTATTTTAAGTTTTATCGTCTGCCCCCGCCGTGGATGCCGCATCTCGGCAGGCATCCGGTAGCGATCCACTTTTGCGGCGAAAAGGGAAGAAATGGGAAGAAATAAAAGGGGCTAGTACAAACATCGGCGGGTTCGATTGGACCACAAAATTATATATTTTCAGGGATCGCTCATCTGGTGGCTGGTGGATGGCACGGTGGTGGCCTAGTTTTGTGGCAGTTCGTTACAGTTAACTTTCGCTCCCATTTGTAGCACCTAGGCACCGAATGTGTTTAGCACCGGTAACAGGAGTGCAAGCGCAAAGCGCATCAATCAACAAATTTATTAAAGTGTTAATAACACAGCCGCTGGTTCGGCCCTTCAACTGCATACGGGGAAAAGGATTTTGCCTTCGCAACGTGCGGCCGCAAACGTGTGATTGAGGTTTTGCCCCGAGTGCGTAATAACTTGTTCCACTGGGAATCGAATTCCGAACGCAAACACCACGTCCTGTTTCTGGCGTGTTTCTGCTTGATCTTAATTGCGCACAGGAAAAACCTCTCATTTTTCAACATTGTACGTCCAGCGGGAGAAAAACATCAGGAAGTGCAGGAAAACGTTACCAAAGCGCCATTGCACTGCACAAACTGCACCAACTGCACTTCAAGCAAATCTTTACCACATGTGTGTGCCTAGTTGCGTGTGTCACTCTCGTGTTCAGCCCACCAATGTGGTCCATATCTGCGTACCGTTTTTGATGAGTTAACGAGAGCTTTCCCGCTTCCCGAGTTTAGCGGAAATGGCACAAAAGCTTCACTGGCAAGCAAATGTTGCACTGCATCCCTGCAACACTTCCCTTGCAGCCCAAGCTAGACAGCGGCGGCAAAAATAGCTACAAATGAGCGTTCCCACAGACGGTTCAGCAAGGAGGCGTCTTTAAGTGTTGACCACCATCGTTGATTGGGTGCTGTGTAGCATTTTGATTAATGGTGCAAACAATTTCCAGTCTGACGCTCGGATGATTCCGGACACATGCAAACGATGTAATGCGGGAGATTTGGACACGTGCTTGACGACGGTCCTACTTTAAGCAGCGACACTGACAAAAGCTTTCCCTTTTTTTGCACAGCGGACAAATACGTTGTGTAGACACATGGCCAATATAATTAGAAGATATTATGTTAATCAATATACCAGACGCAGTCCAACACAGGGTGTCTCAAACGTTTCAGAGCACAAATTGGATTCAGGTGCGTTGAAGTCTTTTGTAAGCGACGAACCTTTTTTACAATATGGGTTCGTAGAAACCCTGCTTTATTTTTCTTAATATCGCAATTTTCAAGATTCCCTACTCTCATTACAACAAACCTTCCCCCTGTGAATGTACTCCTATGGGCAACCATGGATGGGTTTGTCCCTGTGTGTAATTCCTAACAACAACGCGGGAAATATTGTTCTCGTGTCCGTTTTTAGATTCGCTGAAAGACTTCCAACACGAACGGGAAATAAGTAAATGATTTTATTATGAAAATAAGTAAGTAGGAAAGTAAATTTTCTACTGGAATGTGCGTATAAATCGACTATTTATAAATTACCACTTTTTACCATTGGTGACTAAATCAACTGACGTTTAAAATTAAATTTTATATCGCTTATTAACATTTTTTCGTTGAAAAAAGATAATGTACAGTTCGAACGTCCGCAATGCAAGAATCAGATAATTAATGGCGATTTTCTTCAACTGATCGAAAATAATAGCTCGAAGAATTAGATAGAAATACCTTGATAATGTTCACAAAATGCCATACTCTTCAACTGATTACTTGCGAAACATTCAAATCTTATTCATAGAATACATTTTCCGTGTAGTTTGTAGCTTAATGGTCACGCTAATCGCATTTGTAATGGCAGTTGATGTTTTGCAATGCTCACAGTTACATTACTTAACATCAAGTGCTCTTCGTTTTATTCTATTTTCCGACTTTTTAAAAGAACGATCACGATCACGATCACGACAATTATATGGACATTTCAGAAGAGAAGCTGCATAGTCTGAGCTATCGCATACGATCGACATTATTCCGCTACAATATCATTTGCTCTAAATTAGCTAGTAATGGAATCAGTATCATTTCGCTAATATTAGCCTTCGAAAAAGAAAAAAGTTTTTCTTTCGCACAAAACTTTCCTATTTCGATGTGTTTCCTTCATTAGGAGCAAGGTAACAGGTTGCTATGCAATGCCGCCCACAAATGTGCACTGGCTCACAAACCTCCCCCAGTGCAATTGCTGGGACCATAATTTAGTGTTCAGCTTGAATTCAACACCCGCCGAATACTGGAACCACGGCGGGTCCCCTATTGCTCGAATGCGCATGATGCATTTGGCAACGAACGGTACACTCTCACATTGGCACGAAATGATGCACTTGCCCGTGCAAATACTCACGGCACGGCAACAGCTTACTGGCCCTTTTTGCACGTGATATGTGCGCGATTTAGTCCTCCCGCTTCCTTCCTATTATGTTTCCTGCGTGTGTGTGTCTGTTATTCGAAGGGGGCACAGTTTAAACACCGTTTATCATTGCTATTATCTGGACCCACACTAGCTGGCAGGCACACATTTGCCGTAATACACGCTTTATAAACTCCGTGCTGCCGTTTTATCGGAAGCATCAAACCAACCCGCAAACCCCCCGCACCCAGAACCATCCACCCCATTCTCGACGCACGGGCAAGATGTCTTCCTTTCTTTCTTACGATGCCGATCCAGTGCAGCGCCGCACATCCCGAGCAAGTGTTGGCTGCTGATTGCCATTTATTTTCATTTATCTACGGTATAAATTACCGCCAATATGCAGCCATTGGAATGGCATCTGCAACACCACGATGGTCGGGCGAACGATACATCGATGCACGCCTCCTCCGCGATACCGGGTGTATTATTTTGCCTATCCCGGTTCCTGGTCCACGACGTCGCCCGGTTCGCCGTGTCGTCTCACACCTTTAACAGTATCCGCTATCCGAAGTTGGGCCAGCGTCGCCGTTGTTATATGCGCGTTGATCGAACGCCCCGTAAAACCGCATGAATCAAGAATACACACGCACGCACACGAATAAAGCTGGAGAGAATTCGTCTCGTGCCTTGTGTGTGGTATTCCGCGTGATGCGTAGGCCGAAGTGCACATACGGTGTCAAAAATAGGCATATTATTACCGGTAATAATAGCCATCGAGTAGCGCTTCCGGATGTCGGACCTTGCCGCACAGCGGTCCGTTGGGCGAAGATGCAGAAACATAATCACTTGGTAAATTGAATGTCAAATTTTATTCACAACCGCAGTAGCGAGACGGTGAGCTGCCATCTGGGGCACAGAGGGTTCCACGGAATGCCAAGTGCAAGGGCGAGGTTGACCCGGTCCCCCGGTAAAGGCAAGTGACTTACATCGCGGAACATCGCGAAACCGTGCGTTGTTAATGCGCCTACATTCGTCATCGACGGCCGGGCCCATTGTTGACCGTTGGCCCGATTGCTGCAAAGCGAGCGAACCTGTTCCCCGGATGCAACTAGACCGATGATGGTGATTTGTGGGCAAGAATAGACCAGAAACCCACAATCATGATCCACCCGAATGATACGGTTTTCCGAGTGGCAAGCATTGGCAGCCATTGTTGTGATTGTTGTGTGACGTTCCGATGCGACGTTAAATGATGATTAATGAAGTAATCATCGCTTGAACAGTAGCGGCTGCTGTTACCCTTTTTATCGTCGTATTTATTATGAAATTAACAGCTATTACCCAACGATCAAGGTTGGCGGAGGTCAACATAAATCATGCTATAATTAAGGGAAATTTAAAAAAGTAACAAAAATTAATGATTATAGGCAGAGAAAAATAGTAAAGGTATTGTATTTATGATGATACATTTTTTTACTACTTTTTGGAGTGAAAAAGTCTAGTTTAACTTTGCAAACTATAGCAAAATAATAAATGTTAGTTTCAGTTTTCTGCTACAGCCAGTGGCGGGTTTAACGATAAGCAAACTAAGCAATTGCGGGGGGCCTCGAGCTGATGGGGGCCCTGTGCTGACGGAGGCCCCGAGCTGAGACAGGCTGAAAGGATTGAGGATTTACCTTTTTCAGGAAGCGGGTTAAGCAAAAATTGGAGTAAGCAAGCTACGGGTATGGAGGTAAATTCAAGATAATTTTATAAGGCAAAGTCTACTGATCTACTGTTCTAAGAATGTCCCGATCTTGGGCTAGACCATTCTTCGGCAGGAGGCAAGCAAAAAATCAAATTACAGATCAGATCAGATCGTTGTGTGCACATATGTACACATCTAAATACAACGCAACCCTAAAACAGTTTTTGTGTACCCTGCGCAAACCATTCCCTTAACCTTGTAGGCATTTTTGCAGCTAAAAACTGTGCTAGTGCCGTGAAATATTTTATTTTCATTCAAAACTTATACACATGTCTTTCTTCTCCACACACCGTTGGAACAAATTACAAAACTCAATTTAAAAATTGCAAAACTCAACCTACAACTATTAAAAGAATTTCTGATGGACAGGTGGACAGCAAGACGCTGTAAATGTTTTTTTTTTTCGAGGTTTAAATGAGATAAAAGAAATATTAAAGAAACTTTCAAGTGGCAATTATGAAAACAATCAACAAAGTTGGAAGCAAAGACGTTACTTAAAACAAATGTACAAACATGATACTGCATTGTTAACAATAATATTATGGAATATAATTCTACACCGTATTTTGCATGATTCACAATTGGTTAACTCTTTAGGCATATTTATCGATGAATTGAGAAATGACTTTGAAACGGTTGTAAAGCAATCAACCGAACTTAGTAGGTTGCTATTTGAAGTGATGGATACTGACGATGAGAGGAAACGAGAAAAACGAAGCAATTAATGACGAATGATAACATGATGGAGGAATAAAAAATTACAGCAAAAGATAAATTTAAAATAAACACATTCTATGTAATTTGTGATCACATAAAAGCTGAGTTAATTGATCGAGCCAAAAAGTACGAATCTGGTTTAGAACCCTTCAGCGCATTATTTGATTGCAATATGAATATTCAACGCAGATCCCAGTCGTTGGAATCGTTAAAAAGAACATATAATGATGATATTGATGTATAAATGATAGGTGAATTAATGAATTAGAACGTTACTTACATTTCATGAAAGATAAGGACACAATTCAAAGTTCAGAACTGTGAACATTCAGGAAATGCATCAAATACACAAGACAAATGTCACGCACTTTCCTAAATATTGAGATATTATTGAAAATTTTCTTAACCATCCCAATGTCAAATGCTTCAGCGGAAAGATCGTTCTCCACTCTAAAACTTGTTTAATCATATTTGAGGAATACACTAGAAGCAGAAAAGCTAAACAATTTAGCACTTTTGTATGTAGAGCAAGATTTATTCAATCAACTAGATACAGAGAAAATTATTCAGGAATTCGCCATTAGCAAAGTCAGGCGCAAAAATATTTAGCTCATACTTATAGAAAAGTATAATATTTGTTACACAATTAAATACAATTAGTTGCAAATGAACTCCAAAAAGGATAGAATCAAATTTTATTCTTAATTGCAAATTGCAAATTTAAACTTAAAGAAAATAAACTCAATAAGTCTAACCAAAATGGAATATTTGAATTAAATGAAGGAAAATAAGGAACTACAGATATTTTCCATCTTTTTCAAATAAAACGTAAGATAGATTTAATAATAACAGCATTTTTATTAGGGGCCCTAAATCTATTGTTGCTCAGGGCCTGCGCACTCCTATAAATGCCACTGGCTACAACAGGTGCTTCTGTAAAATCTTAAATTGCATCGGTAAAACCATAGCATCTCTAAATGTGTTTAATTAATTTTTTCCAAGTCTGCCGGCATTCTTCTTTTAATATGAAAATCACAATGACGTAGGAACAGCTCGATCTGCATTAAGCATTAATTCCTGTAGCTACCTTCCACGTGCAGACCGGTGGCAATGTTTCTAAGCACAGAAACACACTTTTCTCGATCGGTAGCAACGCGATCTAGGTCAAAGTCAGCAAGATTGGCAAAACGCGCACGCTGTGTTTAAAATGTGTATGTGGACCTAGCGATGCGATAACGCTGGAAAATGGCTCGCAGCGGAACGCGGCCATAACGTCGGAATGCTTTCTGAACCGCTTTGCCTCGATGTAGTCTAGATCCGATTCTAAATTTTGATCTATTGTTTGCTGTTTCCTCACACATCCGTGGTGGCCGATCGAAGGGTGTTGATGTACTATGAGCTCGCAATCATTATGCAATCAAGATGAACATTTTGCGCTATCTCACACACCTTCCCCCCCTGCTGCTGATCGACGTCTCGCTTAATGTGCTAGCTGTATTGGTGCTGATGCTGCTGAAGGTGCTCGGGAAGGAATGGAAAGGAAAATGAAAAGAACTACACCTAATGTACCGTAGCGGTGCAATAGTTTGTGGAAAATCGATGATCCATAAACTTCACCACCGGCTACTCTCACACGCGTACGCGGCTCGAAGGAATGTAAATAGTAGCTTTTTTTTTGTTGTTGCCCTTTTTCACGATCGGCCGTCCGTCTAACAAGGTGCAAAATATGCAAACTTAATTTGTTTACCTTATTCGGTGCTTATTTGTATTTTATTATTGCTCGTTGCTCCAGATTGGTACCCACTTCACCGAGCATACCACCAAGGACTGTTGTGTGGAGCTGCCCCCTATTCTCCTCCCGGATGATCTCAAGCAATTGCAACGGTCGGTGGTCGGCTTTAGCGGTGGTGTCTGTGCTCTAATTTCTACCTCATGACCATTCTCTCAGACGCAGAGCATAAGAAACGTGTGCCCGGGAATGATCGTGCGCTTTGCTCGCCATGTCGGCGGCTAATGTGAATGACAGTGTAGGAAAATTCTTGCAAATTGCATCTTTTTTTGCATCCATCCATCCCCCGCTCGTAAAACGGGGTTGCACCAGGCAGCTAGGCTACAGCACACCGCTGCTTGGTACCATGAAAGTAATTGGCAGTGAAAACATTGCGAACCGAAAATTAAAAGTGTAAATAAACAAACATCGGCATAAATACTGTTGCGCCCGCTAGTGGCATACGGTGTCTATCTGCGCGGTGTAGCGCGTGTCCGTCGGATTGTTGTGGCTATGGTTACAAAGTTTCATGCCACCAGACAGACAGACCGGTGGGTTCCGAAGGAGAGAAGACCCCCTGTTTCTTGAGGAGGGGTGGTTTAAAAAATTCGAACGGCAGTTGCTCTTATTTCACGAATGTTTGCATGTCATCGACTCATGCTAATCAGCCTATAGCCGGGTAGAAGCGGGAGTGATAAATTGGAACGGAATTAATGGAACGCTAGCCGGGAATGTAATCTCAGCGGCTAAATGATAGGTATCGTCGACGGTTGTTTATAGCTTTCTGCGCACAATCTCTTCCCCGTGTAGCGTGGTACATTCGATTCCACATTGATAGTGGCTTCTTGGCATTTTATTTCGCTTTAATGCGAGTACTTTCTGCTGCATGTTATAAGATTATGAGATTTTTTTTAAAATACTACTAGAACATGACACACGCATAGAAAGTGTTGGTATAAAGTGAATTAGAAGTAGAAAGTGAAGTGAAATTTATTAACATGGAATAAAATCACTTAGCGTAACAGCGCAACCACCGCCGTTTGCCGAAGTGCTCGATTGTTTCATGCGTAAGTTCTAAGCCCCAACATAATTTCCGAGGCGTTACTACGACGCTGAAAAATACAAAGTGCTTACGCATTAAATTAACGACAAGCTTATGCAAATGTTGGCACACTTTCGTGCGGTGATAGGGGAAAGAATAGAAAGACGGAATTTTTTGCTGTTCTCCCACCAACACCCCATGTGCGCTTATCAGCCTCAATTCAGCGCATCTTGTAGGACACATGGTACGGCTCCGCATTTCCTACAGCCCACAGCCTTAATCGTGACTAGTCGCTGATACCTGTGGGATGATTTGAGGAAGATTAATTACCGCTTTTACCGTTGGAGTTTTATTTTCGCTCGTTTGTCCATCCTGGCCGGCATATCCGGGGATGGAGGATATTCCGCGATCGTTTCGCAGCACCCCACTGCATTATTGTGGGCGGCCCTTCCGAATGGCGAAAGTTGATAGTGCGAATGGTAAAAGGCAGAGGAAACAAGAAGTTGGAAAAACACATGCACATTCGTGCTTTAACAAAAAACAACAAATAACTACACCGGGCACCGGGCTGATCCTTATCCATCGCGGTTGCAGCATTAGAAAGGAAAATATATTTCAATGCAAAAGTGTGCCTTAAAACAACTTCGTTTCTTTTATGAGGATTTCTAGATATGTGCTGCTGCACCCCGATGAGGCAATGTTTTATGGCGCAACTCAGGTGGTTTGTGCCGGCAAAATTCCATGGGCACACGTTTACAAGAACAAACAAAAGAAGCAGCGCAAACCTTCCGGCAAACCATCGCATAAAAGCGGCCCACCCCCCCCCCTTCGCATATGCTCTCATTGATAACCTAATAAAACTCGCAGCTGGAGCACACGGCTAGATTTATTTGGCCGGGACTGGTCCTAACATAGATGTGAACTCTTTTTGCCTTCGTTTGCATGAGATCATCACTTCCCCCCCGGAAGATGAAATTAAGAATGCTTTATATTCCCCCCGGTGGGGTTTTTTTTCACGTTTTCCCTCCTCTTCCCTATCGCTTTTTACCAATCCTTTCCTCTCGCATACTCGCGCTTTGACCACTATGAAAATCCGGTGCTTGTAACAGGTTACTCAAGCCGGTAGCTTCGTAAGTGAAAAAAAAAGCGGCCAGGGCGGCTTAGCGCACCCCCATGAGCAATGAGGCATTTGCAACACCCTTAAACACACAAACGCATGCACATGCGGCGCACGGGTGTAAAGTGAGATGAAATGCGTGGCATTTATGATAAGAAACGATTTATCGGAAGAATTATGGGATTTACGCTGCGCCGCTTCTTGTCCCGCTTAAACGTTGCCTTCCCAGCGGCAGGTGAGCAAAGAAATTTAGCATCTCTCGAGAGACCCGTTTATACCCCCGGTACCGATTGATTGCTTTGCGCTGTACCGAATACCGGTTGCAAGTAGTATTGATACAAGGCAGATTAATAAACCGATGGTATAGCATCACAATCGTGTGGCATGGTATGTGGAATATGTGGTTGCAGTTGCCAATACAAGCTGTTCCAAGATCGGTTGTAGTTAAACTTTTTGGAACATTACTTTATGTATCGCGTTCGATGCAGAACACTCTTATCGGAACACAATTTCGTCGAGTTGTGGAAACCACAATACGACATTGTTTGTGTTTAGACGCAATAATCGCAATAATTAAAAGTAGTTTCCAAAGACGAAAACTGGCCTTTGTGATTTAGCAAAAAAAGTAAAGTACGTGATCCTCACAATAAAAATCGTTTTATTAGTTGTTTATCATAAGGCTTCAATTTTTTTTCGATTGTACGTTGCAAGCTAAATTGTAAATTTTTGTAATCTCAAAACTGATTTTTCGAAAAAAAAAACACTAAAATGATAAATAATTTCGTTAATCTCATTCAGAATCCCATTAATCCCATTATTGCCTTCCTCAAATTACTCAATTACTCAAAAAACTCATGTCAGCTCTAGCACCTCAATCATGTTTATGATGGAGCTTTTAATGTGCAATGTGTAGCACCAGCGTTAAAACCTCTTCTTTTGTGGCTTTTCAAACACCAGTAGTGTTGCGAACACAACGGTTAGGTTTGTGAAAAATTGTAACTTATCATCTGGTATCGACTTCGCTGGCTGAAATAAAGAAAATATTTGAGAAAGGCCCGAGGCAAGAAACCAGAGATAAGCGTAGATCATAAAACTTTGAAAATAAGCAGAACCACAGTGCGATCGAGAAAAATTAGACTTCAAGTGGAAAAACATGTGCAAGCGGCATTATTTGAGAGTAATAAGCGGGTACCGTTGTCCTGCGCAATAAAACCCAAAATTTACGAGGTATTGGGATCTGAGATGCACATGTGTAAACAAAGATGCATTGAGCATAGGGCTCATAGGGACCACAAGCCGACACTGAAGGAAACGGAATAACCGACGATTCAAGCGCTTGTTTGGAAAGGACCAACGCACAGATAACCAACTTATCCCACGCACAGAACATTCACCAACACATGTAAACACGTTGTTGTGTCGCAATTCTTACCAATACATCGAAACATTATTAGTATATAAGCAACACAAAATTGTTTAATAAAGTTAGATTTAACTCAGAACCGTAACGGAGAACGTCTCGACTTTCGAATGAATTTTCTTGATCTCTCCTAGGATTTGTTTGGAATCTCATCCGGGTCTTCTGCCCTCATCCGAACTGTTAAAGTTTCAATGATACACTTTTGCTGATAGGTTCCTACGCACCGAGAACACTAGCGGGAAAGTTTAACTATCATTTGAATACGATAACACCATTTCGGGCAGAAACCCAATTCTTATTTGTTTGCGGTAAAGCTAGGGACTTTAAGGTCATCCCTTCGCGTGACCTTCCGGAGTTTTGCCGTCAACAAGTAGCGTTGGGCTGCCAATACCAATTAAAGACGTTAATCTTTGATTTGATTTAATTCGTTCGAAGTTGTTCTGCGTTGATAGATACGGCATACAGATGGAATTTGGTACGTTTCTCTCCCGAAATTCTGTAAAATGTCTAAGGGAGAAAGGTGTTGTCTATTAACAATGGTTTGCAAATTGATTTTCTAAATTGCTGATAACTTAGAACTCGATTCACTAAAAAATTTAAAATCACTAAAAAATTAACACTGATTGTATTATTTCGATACATCATGCATCAAATGAGCCCATGCTAAAACGATGATATTACAAATTTTGTTATATTGTATTTTTTTCTATTTGCACAATGCGAGCAAATAACGAAAACAGTAATAATGACAATAATGAATAATAAGTGCAGTTGTCATCGTTGATCCTTCGTGACAAGTATTTCTTCAAATGATTTAATGTAAAACACACTCCTGCATCCTGCTTGGTTTCATGTTACCAATGTTTGCAAACACGTATAAAGATGAACGAGGACATATGATATGATCTAACTCGTTACCCTCATCCGTTGCGAAGCAATTCCATTTATCGGTATTTATATCAAAACATTTATAAATTACTCTTGTTATTAATATTATTAGTATCGCGTATTATTATCGCAATATAACCAGCTTAGAAGCCGAGTTCGAGTTTCTTTCCATTTTTCTACAACCACAACTCGAAAGGCGGTACGGACGTGCGAGTTAAGCGATCACTTCTACTTCATTCATTAGATCCCAACGAAGCAGCAACACGATCACCTTGGCCACAAGCGTAAGATCATGTCTTTGTCGGGAAAGAAGCAGCCGATGAAAACAGCATCCTTAACGATCGCTCGAGAATAAATTGAAATTAACACTCGCCATTTGCTTTCCTCCCCCCCTCCCCCAGTTTGCCTTTCGAACCAATTTTCTAGCAGGATGTTGTTGTCCGGCGCCATCGGTGCTGGTGACAAAACTAGTCTGTGTGCTTTCGTTTTGCTACGAACGATGAAACGCAGATCTATTGCACATCGTGCAAATAGGTTTCCGATATCAAGCATTGCCCAACATTGCCGCACTTCGATCCACATTCGATCGATCGCCTCGGTGAAACTTCAATCTGTGTCTTCATCAACAGTTGGTCAGCATGTCGAGCCTAATGCTGCCTTGTCACTGCCCCATGGCGCGTACGGTTTGATAAGATAAGTCAAGCTTTTAGCACCCGAGCACAAGCTTCAATGCGAAAGGAAGCATCGGGAAGTGGCTGTCTTCAAGTTTGTAATACAATCTTGATCGCCAACCGCGCAGGTCTGCCGTATGCAAGCGATTTTACGATGCTGTCGATCGTTCGGATTTGTTCGATTGCTTAACATGACACATGGTTAAGCGAACTCTGACAGTTGAATCTCAAAAGCGGATAAAGCTAACCATTAACAGGAAAACAACATTCACGAGACAAATCGGAATCGACGATATTAGTTACGATTCAAATTTCTAGCTTCACCTGGGTTTTGTATCAACTAGTCCGATCGTTTAGCGGATGCAGTCATGATGTAAAACATTTTTCGATAGCAATTGTTAAAAAATGGCCTCATTTAAATCTTAGACTAAATGAAAATTATATAAACATAAGCTAAATTAAAATAAACAAGAATTTATCGTAGGGAAGTTCCATAACATTAATGTCTTGTTCTTTCTAATGTCACTATCGCTAAGATATTGCTTTGTGAATGTTGATCTGATTTTGCTGTTTTGATGGTTGTGGTTAGTCGTATATTGTATTGAACATGTTCTTAACATGCGATAGTTAGCATACATTTCACATGATTTACGATGTTTCCCAATTAGTCGTAAACATGTATTATCTTGAATATAACTTCAAATTGCACAGTAACTAACTGTGTCAGAACGGCCGTTTTCCAAAGCTTACCAATGCACTGTAGCAATAAAACTGTTTTACCCTCTCATTAGTTGGGTGCTAACAGCAGTAAGAAAAAATGTACGATAAACAAAAAAACGCTACAAACCAACGCCAACGGATCGATTGCAGAAAATACGATCTTCCCTTCCCGGGTGATGATCCCACAGTCGAGCGAAAGCTATGCCTCCTTGATTAAACCAGCAGGAGCCTGACGTTTCTGTACAGCGTCGCTAAGAAACTTAATCGACACTGGCACATTTTCTCTAATCCTTGCTTCCACTGATCCAAATTAGAAAAGCTGTACGATTTCTTTTTCTTTATTGTGTGCAATGTTGTTCCGGCGGGGAACTGCTTTTTGCCCTCGAGTTCAACTGTACGGATAGTACGAAATGAAATCGCACCCGATGGTTCACTAAATCACTTGCACTTCGTTCGATCAAATCGTTCATTCCAGGTGCAAACTCGCCGAGTGCATTGGTAGTAAAAGTTAGTTAACAAAAAAAATCACGTTTGCGCTACAATGCGCGCAGACCCGCTACTAAACCTCGCTACAGCCCCGAATGACGGTGACGTCTTCAGGAACGTTTGCTTTCGAGTGGAAACGATAAATCACAGACATGCCTTTTTACTGCTGTTCCTCTTATACCTGGATAGTCTGACTCATCGCGAACAGATCGTGGCTGGAATCTGGCATCGTCCACGATCCGCACTGGATGGAACTATTCGCAGCGGAGCCTTGGGAACAATCGGTAAAATTGAAAGAAGAAATAAATTATACGCTTTCAATTGGAACCATACGTCAGAAGCGCGGTGTAATAGCTGGAAGAGGAGTACAAAACTATCTAAACGTTTTCTTCATTGCAATTATATTAGCGGACACAGGTTGGTGCACTGTAGCCGAGAGCTGCAGCTTGGGAAAAAATACGTCCACCACTAATCGCTGTTCGTGAGCGATGAAAATCAAAATAAGAAATTGTGAATGCTTAGAATACGCAAAAATACTTTAATGTCGTTTTCTTTTTCTTACGAGGTCCGTGCAAAATACAAAACAACACATAAAAAAAATGATCATTATCAATATTCACAAATTTTGTCCAATCAAGAAATGTATATTCCTTTGTGCGAAAATCCCTGCCTCGCAATGTTGTACGTCTTCTCGTGGTGGGAATCGGAAAATGAAAGACATTCCTGTACAGAAGCGACTTTCACTGTTGGTACCGTCACGAGATCTTTTAGATATTTACTGCACAATAGTTTCTGCGCCTTATGATCAATGCTAGAAATCGGTTTCTGATTTTTGTATTCATCGGACGGTAGCTTTTGTGCCGAAGGAAATTAATAATCATTTTATTGCTTCATTTGTATAACGTTCGAACCATTCAGACGATCATATGTGATCATCGTTCGGTAAGAAGATTCGATGACACACTTTCAATCCCTAACAATCACATCAGCTTTATAGACCCTTTGCACAGTAGCGAATAACAGTAGCGGTTGTTTTTTTTGTTACATGGTATGTAACTTAGAGATTCCATACCGATACTACTGCTATTCCGAATCACAATCACATCGGGCAGTGCCCATAATCGCACGCACGCAAAGCAATAGATGTGTATCCCACTTTTCTCGACCCAAAGCATAATCTATGGAGCTAAAACTGCATGGTTTGTACGGTAGCAAAATAAAAAGAGTCGGACCATTGAAAATTAAAATAATTAGAACAGTGGGCAGGCATCGGCACACGCCCCCAGGCCTCTATTATTAATCCAATTAGGGGAAGAGCCCTGGGAAGAATCTTAACTGGATTGGCTGGCTGGCTGGCTGGCTGGCTGGCTGGCTGGCTGAATGACTGACTGACTGACTGACTGACTGACAGACCGACTGGCTGACTGAATAACTGAATAACTCTTCTTCGCTCGAAGCTTTGCAGCTTTGCTACATTAGGTTATCGATGGCTGATTGACGATTACGACGATGATGCTACACTTCTGTCTGTTTAACTATCGTTCGAGCTGCATGTGCTGCTGCTGTGCATTCGTGAATGGGTTTGCTAAAGCTTCTGCTCTGCTGTCTACTGTTGCGTCATTTACAATTGAAACAGTACGGCTCTAGATCGTCCACTAAATTAATAACGAATGAAAAACTCATTTCTTTTCCGCGTGTCCATCCGTTCGTGGGTGTGGAACGTTTTCATGGTCCATGTGTTGCTACGATCAATCGAGCAGAGTTGACGTCGAACGGAACTTTTTCATTGCATTGATTTTGCTAGCGAGTCTGGAAGGGACTGGTCCCGGTTTTCCAGTTGCAGACAAGCTGCTCGGCTAGTGCAACAAACGATGAACCGTGGAGCCTCGCTTGCGCTTGCGCTCCAGACGCGCTAAACCGCCATTCTACGCACTGCGCACGCGAAGAGTATAATTTAATAAGTAATTAATTTAATTATTATTTGCTATACAACAATCTCGATCGGTATCGGTGCATCTTCAACCCGAACGAGAACCGTACGCTAATGGAGAAAGATTCATTTACTTGTGCAAGCGTGCGGAGCGCTATGGATTATTTGCAGACTGGTACTGGCAGTACGCGTTGGTGGCCATTTACAACCACAGACGATCGCAGGTGGTCACAACAGCTCTGCCACACGCACACTTCAAATGATCGATCGATTAGCTTGCTGAACGCGCAGAGGTTAATTTGAAGCATAATCGAAAATTAAAAATCCTACTAGCTGCCTCGCTTCTATGCTTCGCACGGAATGGAATCACATTCTGACGATCGCGCCTGGGAGTGTGGCAAACAGTAAAGCACAATTAATTGCATTTTGCATGGCGGTAAATAAGAAAGCGCCTTACGCCCTTGTGATACAATACCGATGCCCATCGATGCAGTCGTCCACCATTAGTTGCCGCACCAAACGGCAAATCAGCGCGGCAACATCGCGCTCCGCGACCGATTGGACGTCCTCGATTCCGCCTCTCTGAAGTGAATACTATGCCAAGAGTAAAAGGGGACTGAATATGTGATTTCAGCCGTCACGATCTGTGTGTCACAATACGCGTCTCCGCCTACGAAAGAGGCAAAAAAAAAACGTCGACTGAACAGCTTCCCGTTAGTTGGTCTGGGAAATACGCGCGGGAACACCACTCGCCGAAAACATTACCTAGCCCGACCCAGAGACACGACCAGTATGCGGCAGCCACGGTTTTTGTTTGTTTTGCGCTCTCGCAAGCAGAACACGGAATCGTTGCTGGTGCCACGGAAAACCCCTGGCGACCTGCCGCGGGTTGCTCACGCGGACCTTGTGTGACGCGCGGAGTGCACTCTTTAATTTCTTCCTTTTTCGTCGCTAATTGAAACGATTATCGAAAGTTTATCGGCGACTCATCCGTCCCACTACCCCGATATGGGTATCGTTCGATTTCGATTTCCCCACGACGTGTGCCGCCGCCGTCGCCATCGACGATTGCTGTTGTTGCTGCCGCCTGCTCCGGTAAGAATTGCTTATCACTTACCGAGCGAATGTGCGATCCATCTTTATGGATGATAACCCCTTACTTCTGCACAAATGGGAAAACAAATCTTGCGTACACATATTCACGATTCGTGCCATCGCATTTCGAATGAGATCGATTATGTTTCCTGTACTCTCACCTCGGGTCATCACCGGCCAGAGTCTGGTCATCATCAAGGGTCATCATCGGCTTTGAAGCCTGCCGTTCGAGAAGGTTATGAGAAAAATGCATCGGGGATGAGGTTAATTGATTAAAAACTTTCTTTCACAGTAGTGTGTTTGCTTATTATTTAATTTTTTTGTAATCTACTTCACTTGAAACAAATTTTAAAACGATCGTTTCATTCTTGTTAAGAATAATTGAGATAATTTATTTATCTAAAAATTGATCCCTAACAACAACATGTTTTATGTGTTTTGCTTTAATTAACCAATTAGATCCTTAAAGTAATCGGCTAGCAGCGGGGCCCGTCTTCACACGACAGGACCGGTAAAAAATCCCATCCGGATCATTCCCCTGTAGCAAGGACTGAATATGCGGCTACGTGGTAAAATAAATCTAGTAAGCCATTAATCTATCCTATCTCTCGATATTTGAAATTTCCCAATTGGCATAAAATGGTCGTTACGCCAAGAAGAACCCTCAGTTATTGATTGGAAATTGAGCGATATTGTATTGTGTTTTTGGGCGGGTCAAAATAAATGACCACAAGCTATCAAATTTATTATGTTAAATTAAATGAGGCTTGTGCATAATATAAGCATAAGGAATGGTACATACTTGCTTACATATCTGGTGCTACAATCGCTTCGCGGTCTAGGCTTGCTGATCTTTCTCTGTTCATGTGCACGAGGACTTCACAGACTGGGTCGTCCGGTGTCATTCTCAAAACATGTCGGACTGGCGAGTCTTATTCTCCATAAGATAGCAAGAAAATTGTCCAGCTCGTCGAGTTTTTCATTTGCATCGGCTCCTCCATTTCCCTTCCACACATACGGGACAAAACATCCTTTTAAGCATCTTCTACAAAACGAGGGTTTTGACAGGTTCGGAAATAGTTCATGTTAAAGGAATAGTATAATATTCTTTGTTTTATTATTCGTTATCTCCTGATATTCTAATAATACTAATTGCATTTATACAAATAAGGTATTGAATAATTTGTCCATAAATGATGTCTTGACTTCGATGACTTAAAATTATACTAAAATGTTACAATTTTATTTTTTATGCATGCCAATTTTTGGTAACCGAAAAAATGCTTTCCTAAGAAAAGAAAAAAAGAGCAAAAGTAATGTTGTAAAAATAGTTCCTTAATTTATAGTATTTAGGTAAATACTCCGAAAAAACAACACTAAATGATTCACAGTACTTATGTTCCATGAATCAAAGCGATTATATATTTTTTAGCATTTTAGTAAGATTTTGCATGCCAAATCATTCTTACATTGCATAAAACAAGGAATGTTTGTTTTAATTTATTTAAAATTAAATAAAAGAGCAACAAATATAACGTTTAGTGAAAAGTATTTTTCTAAACATTTCTTATTGCACACAAGAGACTAAACAAATAGCAATTATTTAATGGAACTGGAAACTAATTGCATTTGCACAATAATTGTAATCAATTTTTCGCATCACTCGCTTGTAATGTTGTAATGATTACCAGATTCAAAGTCTGGGAAATGTTCTAGAAACCCACGTGCCCTAGCTGAATTGAATCACAATACACTTAACGACTTGGGGACATTCTTTACGCGAGTCACAACAACTTTATGATATACACCACGGATCATCCAGGAATGATAACATAATCACTTTGGTGGAGCGTGATCAATCATTCTTGAATGGCGTGCTAAATGCTCCCGAAAATCCCAGATACACAGAGAGTAGGGCATTCGTAGTACTATAGGTTTACCCCCTATTGGGAAATGTACGTCGCGGGACCAACACGACGCATTCCCTTCGATTGTATTATGCTATTTGTTATCGATCTGCTTATCAAGATCACTGTAAAATAAACCAGCGATAACTAGGTTTGGTCGAAAGATTACTAACCTTACGACCAAAACCAGTGATTCCCGTGTGGGGTACGGTGGCAATTAACAGCGCCTGTTTTATCTTATCGAAACATAATATCTGTATCAAAATGGAATGGGGAGGAGAAGGGTGCTACTAATTATTACCCACCTTCTCTAGACTATCTTTAATCGTGCAAAGGTTGTTTGTCAGACTGCACGTCGGACGCATCTTCCTAAAAACAATCACGATCAGTTAAGGGTCGAGATTCCAGCGACAGCGTGTCCCCCTCGCTTCCTCGAAGATCTTCCATTCTTTGCTGAATAACAGAGAAGTTGATAAGACGCATACATTGGCATGGCTGTAAATATTACCGGATGAATTGTGTGTAACATGAGAATCGACGCAGAAACGCTAATGTGAGGAAAGGCAAGGTCACAGCGGCGCATATGTCGGTACTGCTCCAGTACGCAAACGAACACACTTGAACGTCGCGTAGATGAGTTGATTGATATTATGTTTTGCGGTGATAAGAAACCACCGGAATGCAATCGTAGTGGTCTTGGGGTTCAATAGAGAAGCTATCGTTATCAGTGTGCTGGTACCAGCGGTTGTATAAAAGCTGTCAAAGTCACCATCAAACGCTACAGTTTGGACTTCTGTTCCAACCGGCTTAAACCTTCGGCGAATCAAACAGTGACAACGACACTACCGAAATGCGTGGCTTTGTGTGCATGCTGCTGACGGTCCTGGCCGTGGCAGTGAGTGGCCAGTTCGATACACACCAGTGGGGCGATCGTAGCGGCATCGTACATCTGTTCGAGTGGAAGTGGAACGATATTGCCAGGGAGTGCGAAACCTTCCTCGCACCGAAAGGGTACGCAGGGGTGCAAGTGTCCCCACCGACTGAGAACGCCGTCGTATGGAGTCCTCCCCGCCCGTGGTGGGAACGTTACCAACCCATCTCTTACAACCTCAACACCCGGTCGGGCAGTGAGTCGGAGTTTGCGAGCATGGTTAGCCGCTGTAACGCGGTAGGTGTACGCATCTACGTCGATCTGGTCATTAATCACATGGCTGCTATTAGTACGAACGGGGGCACCGGTGGATCGACGGCAAACGCTGGGGCCATGGACTTCCCGGCTGTGCCATACGGCGCCAATGACTTCAACCCGGTGTGTTCGATTACCAACTACAACGATCCCATCATGGTTCGTAACTGTCAGCTGGTAGGACTGCCGGATTTGAACCAGGGCAACAATTGGGTGCGTGACAAGATTGTCGAATTGATGAACAAAATGATCAACTATGGTGTTGCCGGCTTCCGTGTGGACGCCGTCAAGCACATGTGGCCCGGAGATCTGCAGGCCATCTACAGCCGTATGAACAATCTGCCAACGTCGCACGGTTTCCCACCGAACGCTCGTCCCTTCATCACGCAGGAGGTGATCGATCTGGGCGGTGAGGCGATCAGTAAGAACGAATACACCCATCTCGGTACGGTTACTGAGTTCCGATTCTCGGCTGAGATTGGACGTGCCTTCCGCGGACATAACCAGCTTCGATGGCTCGTTAACTGGGGACCCGAGTGGGGCTTCCTGCCTTCTCATCTTGGGCTCGTTTTCGTTGATAACCACGATAACCAGCGCGGCCATGGTGCGGGTGGCGAAGAGGTCCTCACGCACAAGGTGCCCAAGAACTACAAGATGGCAAACGCTTTCATGTTGGCTCATCCCTACGGTATTCCCCGCGTCATGAGCTCGTTCTTCTTCAACGACGGTGACCAAGGACCGCCAGCTGACGGTGACGGCAACCTAAGCTCCCCGATCATTAACGCGGACGACTCATGCGGCGGTGGCTGGGCTTGTGAGCATCGGTGGCGCCAAATCTATAACATGGTTGGCTTCCGCAACGCTGTATCCGGCACCTCGTTGAACGACTGGTGGGACAATGGTGGTAACCAGATCGCTTTCTGCCGCGGTGGACGTGGTTTCGTCGCATTCAATCTGGAGGGCTATGATTTGAATCAAAGTCTGCAGACCTGTCTACCGGCGGGCACGTACTGCGACGTGATCTCGGGCAGCAAGTCGGGAAGCAGCTGCACTGGCGCTAGCGTCACTGTTGGTGGAGATGGTCGTGCCAATATCTTCATTAGCGCCAACGCCGACGATGGTGTCCTGGCCATTCACGCCAATGTGAGTATCCTCGAGTGGAAAAAAGTTCTCCCGCAACACATTGTCCCTGCTCAGTTGATAATATTATTTTCTCTCGTTATTCTCTTTTACAGTCCCGATTGTAAGGATCCCTTGTAACTTAAGTGTAATATTTGCACTCCACTAATGAACTGGATGGAATAAAAGTACAAATTTTAATAAAACACACGTGCGCAAATGATCCGCTCTCTGTTTTATTATTATTCTAACTAATTCTTCTCTTTTATCGGCACAAAAACCTCAAAAGGTTTAAGCATTTTTCCGGATGGGATTTATCCTCGATCCTGTCGTGTAAAGACCGGCGTCGCTACCAATACACCACCGAGTCGCCCCATTTTCTAATCTATTACCATGTCTCAAACCATATCGCCGCATCTGCCTAACACGGTCGCTTATTTCCAATGCCCTAATTATTGTGCAGGACGGTTCCTTTCTCAGTTTCCAGCCGCCTGAACGATCATCTGTGGTCTTCAAAACCGAAAGTAATTCGCCTTACTTTAACAAGTGATTCCGGTTTAAAGTTAATGCCAACAATTCTTCTTCCATTTACCGTCTATCATTGGCTATACATTGTGTTTAGGATCTTTAACCCAATTAGATAAACAAAAAGAAAATTCAATATCCAATCTCTTACGCTCGAAAGGGCAACCGAGTGATCATGGATTAATAAAAAAAGCAACTAATAGTCATTAGGTCCAGGGCGATCGGGTCGGAATTTGTTAACCTAGCGAGCACGAGGTTTTGGATTCTGTGTATAATTTAAATGTCAAATGCAAATCACAGCGCTTCTGTGAAGTCGTCCATCGCTTGCAGATCTGCTACCTGTAGCAGCTCTTGTGAAACGATATCTTATCCCAAAGCAAAAAGAAAGGACGTCCTACTAAAGTTTGTATTTTTTTATTTCTACCTCTCGGTGCCTCGACACCGCATACCGAATGAAAAAAAACGGATCGGTATCAATAAAGAGCAAGACACAAAACCATCAGTAAATGAATGAAAAGTTGTTGGCTCATTGTCTCGACAGTATTCGTCAGGCTTCGGTTCTGGGCATGCGTCGGTAGTAAGGCTGCTACTGTGCGATCTTGAGTCAGTTAAACATCGATGGATCCGGCAAAAAGTGGGATGCGCTCACCACCAGTGGGAGCGTGCCCAGGGATGCGAAATGTGAACAGCCAATTGAGCGTCTGGTGCGTTTTTCATGCAGTGGGAAACAGGAGGAACGGCGGACTTGTACGTCCCTTTTCGAAGGGTTCCAGAGATTTAATCAACCGCGCGCTATTAATCGTGTGAATTGGGTTAAAACTGACCTTACTTCTTTGCTGGCACCGAACTGCGCTGGACAGCACACGGTGCAGGCGCACATCAACCATTCACGGGAGAGATGGTTTTCCCCTCGTCCGAAGCCACGCTCAACGTATCGCATGAAGATCGCACCTTAATTGTTCGAACCAAGCGTTCCCACCTTCCGGACATAGGACGCCTTCAAATAACCATTCGAGAGGGTGGATGGTGTAACTCGAACCTTCGAAAAAATTGATCCTCTCTGAATGCTTTAGCACAATGCTCACGTAGGTTCGGCAAAGCGATTCGGAAAATGCAACAACAATGCCATAATTGGTGGAGAAAGTTTTTTGTCTTCTTATACGCCGTACCATCCCGAACGTGAAGAAGAACCTTTGTTTTTTTTTTTCTTTTTGGCAAGTGTCAATCATCGAAAAATGCCCCTGTTCGGCCAATCTTTTGCGATGTACGCTACGAGATGGATGAGATATGTAATTATTGCTCCTTCAATTGTTGATAAACATCGACCACTTATATCGTTACTGGTGTTGGTGTAAATGTATGTTGCATATTAAACGGGAAAACAACTCCCATTCTGAACGTAACAAAATGTAATGTATGATATTGTGTCAACTCAACAACATAAAGCAACATAACGGGCCAACCCAGATGATATAAAAAGAAAACATAACAGAATAAAGCAGTTATTTTCAAAATTTTGCGATAATATGGTTTTTTTCGTGTGCCATTGAAACATCACATTTGTTTGCTTTTTCCCGCTTTAACGCTTTCCTTTTGGATTCGACATTCAATGTGAGAAATTACATTGCACGTAGAGGCGAATATCATACAATGGTTAACGGACAGTAATTGCACTGTTCAATATCAATATAATAAGTAACGTAATATGCGCCATCGTCTTCCAATCCATTATCCTTGGCTTTCTTGCGGACGTATCAAAGGCCGTTACTCCTTCTCAATCCACACCTCCTCTGTCCATATCCGCGACCTAAAAGGACTTTACGTTTTGGGTCGTCCAGTATCATTCTCATGACGTGACCAGCCTACCGTCAGGTCCGGTCAGATCTAACCCGCTTTACGACAATAAGTTCACCGTAGAGCTCATAGAGATCGTCATTGTAGCGGTGCGATCACCTATCAGTACGTCACCCCTGGGAAAGTTAGTAGGGCTATTTGTTAGCTAGGCCACTATTGGTACCACCATCAACTTGACATTCTTTACAATAAAAAGATACAATGAAATAAAATAAAATAAATAAATAAAGATACAATAAAGAGGTGACAGGACCGAGGAAAAATCCTATTCGGATCAAACCCCCGCAGCAAGGATGGACAATCCTGGCTACGTGGTAACCTGTCCATCTGGAGAATCGGAGCTTAGAACAAATGACGTTAGAGGGCGCCACCAGCAATGCAAAAAAAAGGGCTGCATTTCGAGGATCGAGCCTTTTATTCCTGTTGCAATCGAGAAAAAGACCAGTTGAAAATTTTGAACGTCTCTGATTATAAAAACTGTTAAACTGTTAAACTGTTAAACTGTTAAAAATCTACTGATAAAATTCGTAACATTTGCACTCCACGAATGAACCGGACGGAATAAAAATACAAAATGTTATGAAACAATTGTCGTAATTCTCTGCAATAATTATTATATTTTTCTTACATTTCGATCCGTTTGAAATCAGATCGACGCATCAGTCATTACATTAGTTACAACAGTTATTCAAAAACACACCAGAGTTGTGTTCAGTGTGGAACGATGTTCTTTTCGGTTTATGCGACGAGGGTCATTTCTGTCTTGGCTTTTGGTAATGGTACGGTCATCTCTGCTGACAATATCCTGTTCAATAAAGTTTTACTGAAATTATCCAAATCGGAAGAATATGTCCTTTGGGTTATTTTCATACAAAGTCAGAAATTTATTTGATCAATTTTAAAAATGTGCGCGTTTGGTAGCGTTTACTTAAAATTGGTCATTTTTATTTCAAACGCTCGACCAGATGATACAGTAAAACTAATATCGTCGGAAAGAGAATGATCTCGTCTGATATGGGAATTAATTATTACAAGTTATTTGTGATATTTAACTATTATTGTGTTACTATTATGTGTTATCATTTATGATAATGACGAGTTATTACAGGCAAATAAGAAAAAGCGTGAGTTTGATAGTGCAACGCAACGCACTCTACGGTATCCAACAATTTTGTGAGTGCCAATTCTGTCAGGCTGTGTAACCTTACCAGGCTTTTTTTATTTATTTTCATAGCATGCTTTTCCTTATTACTAGTTTTAAAAATTTAGAATACCTTATTAATAGAAATCAACAATGTTGCGCGATTTTTCAAAGCACATTTTTGCGGTTGAACGCCTGTTCGAGTTGGTCGGTCTGTGAAAGAAAGCGTGTAAAATTTCTTATCTTATCAATGTTATCTTTCATTGATGAAGAAGTTTATTTACCTACACGGCCGATACGCTTATTTTTATCGCAATATGATGATCGTGGGATTTTTGTTGCCATTGATTTGACGAAACTTACTAGAAGAATCGGAACATGAACACTGACGGGTTAATCGAAATGTAATCCGTTTCCTTATCTTATCATAAATCCGGCGCAACCTGCTACAAGGAGTCAGAAGTATTTATAACACTGCAACCAGTCGCACAATGTAAAAAAATTCATCAAAGTGTAGCAAAAAAGTAGTAGCGATGCGTGCTGCCGTAGTGTTGCTAGCGGTGTGTGCCACACTAGCCACAGCCCAGTTCAACACCCATCAGCGGGCTGACCGGAGCGGTATTGTGCATCTTTTCGAGTGGAAATGGGACGACATTGCGGCAGAATGCGAGAACTTTCTAGCGCCCCGCGGATACGCCGGCGTGCAAGTGTCACCGCCGACTGAGAACGCCGTCATTGGGGGAAGCTTTCAGAGGCCATGGTGGGAGCGGTATCAACCGATGTCCTACCGCCTGGAGACGCGTTCTGGAACGGAAGCTCAGTTTGCAAGCATGGTCCGTCGCTGTAACGATGTCGGTGTTCGTATCTACGTGGATTTGGTTATCAACCACATGGCTGATATGGTCGGAGAAGGTGGCACTGCTGGCAGTACAGCTAACCGGCCAAACTTCGCGTTCCCAGGCGTACCATTCAGTGTGACGGACTTCAACCCGCCCTGTCTAATTACAAACTACAACGATCCCATCATGGTTCGTAACTGCCAATTGGTCAACTTGCCCGATTTGAACCAGGGTGTCCCGTGGGTGCGCGATAAGATTGTGGAACTAATGAATCATCTGATCGGCCTTGGTGTGGCGGGATTCCGTGTGGATGCCGTCAAGCACATGTGGCCCGGAGATCTGCAGGCCATCTACAGCCGTATGGACAATCTGCCAACGTCGCACGGCTTCCCACCGAACGCTCGTCCCTTCCTCACGCAGGAGGTGATCGATCTGGGCGGTGAGGCAGTAACGCGCGAGGAGTACACGCACCTGGGCACGATCACCGAGTTTCGCCATTCGGCTGAGATTGGACGTGTTTTCCGTGGCAGCAATCCTTTTCGACACCTGACGAACTGGGGCACCGGTTGGGGCTTTCTGCCATCGCATCTCGCACTCGTCTTCATTGACAACCACGACAATCAGCGCGGTCATGGCGGTGGTGGTTCGGACGTACTGACCTACAAGGTTCCAAGAAATTACAAAATGGCCACGGCCTTCATGTTGGCACATCCGTTCGGAATTGTACGCGTTATGAGCTCGTTCTCGTTCAGCGATTCGGAGCAAGGTCCCCCGCAAGATGCCAACGGAAACTTGCTATCGCCGACGTTCAATCCGGACAACTCGTGCGGTGCAGGGTGGGTATGCGAACACCGATGGCGTCAGATTTACAATATGATAGGTTTTCGCAATGCTGTCGCTGGCACGCAAATTAACGACTGGTGGGACAATGGTAACTACCAGATGGCGTTCTGCCGAGGCTCCCGTGGCTTCATCGCCTTCAATCTGGAACCGTTTGACTTAAGCCAGAATCTGCAGACATGTCTGCCGGCAGGAACGTACTGCGATGTGATTTCTGGTGATCTTGTGAATGGAGCATGTACCGGCAACTCGATCACAGTCGGTGGTGATGGACGCGCCCAGATTGTTCTGCCATCCAATGCATACGACGGTGTTTTGGCCATCCATATCAACTCGCGTGTTTAAAGATCTTCTTCGAGCGGCAAAATGTGTTTTACTATGAAAACAATACAATTGCATAGTTACTGCAAAACGCGCATATGTATTTTTCTGTTTGTTTTAGATAAGCTAATTGGCCCGGTTACAGGGCTATGCAACAGAATTCCGTTGTGTACGTAAACTCAATGATGTTTAAAAAGAGGTTTTCTTCCCAATTGATGGAAGGTGTTATTTTATTTTATTTATTTTAATAAATTATCAAATTTCCCACCTCGAGACACTTTGGCTCTCATAAAAAACTATTTAGCAAAGCATATTCCAAGTCACATAGAGCTTTTGTTGTTGTTTTAGGTTTTAACAGACCTTGAGCCTTAGCGGCTTCGTTCGTCTCTTAGTCTGATATAGCCATTCCTCTGATCTGGACATCTTGCGTCGTGTCTTAGATATTTGGTCATTGTAGTTGATAGGTCCCGAACCTTGGTCAGTTATCACGAATACGAAATGTATCGTATAAATATACGACACGTCCTGTTTGCGTTTAGTTCCCACCTGGACTGTAATGCTGAAGTACCACTGATTATCCAAGTTTTTATCAGACTTTTTCCTCAGATTCCTCAGATTTGAGTCATGCCTTTCCATGTGCACAGGCACATACACGTTTAGATTTCATACGGTGCCATTTTATCAGATGTGCCTGGTAATATATTTGGTAGCGGCCCCAGTCTTCGTTCGACAGGACCGGTACAAATTTACATCCGAACCAATCCCTCGTTGCCAGGAACAACTATCCAGGTTACGGGTAAATAAAGTTAAAAAAGCCCAGAATTAGCAGGCCTAGATCGCTTGATTTTCCGCTCAGTATGTGTAATGGATGATTTAGCACAGATGATCTACCAAAAATTTTTACGTTACAAACATCTTCTCGTCTCGTAAAAACTCCATACATTGACGGCAACAATTCTGCAATTACAAACCCGAAATATCCGGTGAAGTATAATGACCAAGAAGATGATGGCAGCCAGTTCTCTTGGCTGGTATGATTTGAACTGACGATTATTGCCTATGATTTAACCGAGCCTTTCATTCAAAAGATGTTTTCCGGAAGTTTATGGCAATATTAAGTATTTTGCCTATTAGCATTTGATGGCATCTTGGCCATTGAAACTATTCTCCACAAAATTCTGCGTCCCCAGACTGTTGGTTGTCTGGTTTGATAAAATTTGCTCTATATAAACAGAGAAGTAAACAATAGAGCACAACAACAACAACAACTGAAGTATCTGATGGTAAAATTATAAAGAATTGCAGCGAACCAAGCAGTAAAACACGTTCTTAAATACCTATATAATATAAGATGCTGTAAAACATGGTATCCTTTTCTATGCTGCTACCTTTGTGGGTTCAATAGTCATTTTGTAGTCTTCGTTGATTCGTATTAATCAGGATAATGAGTCCTGCGCTCACTTTACACTTGGAAGCTTTGGAGCGGTCCAGTGGCATATGATGGGGGAACTGTATCACCAACCAAAATTAAAATCGTTTTGAAAATATCTTGCGAAGAATCCTGCTAGAAAACGCGCGAATACCCAAGGACAACAATTAAAAACATTCTCAAATTGCGCGTCTGTGGAAGTCGATACGTGTAAAAAACTTCCATTTGGTAAAATCATAGTATACATGGAAAAATAAATTGTTGGTGAGGGGATCATAGAAGGCTTCACACAAATAAAAAAGATCCATGGGTGCGGGAAATAATGTGACCATGGAAACGTTATGCGACTAAAATTTGTATAGCGATAATAATTTGGTGCTAAGGAACGGAATGTAAAAAATGAAATATTCATTAGTTATGATTGTTGTTAATACATTTCTCTATATAAATTTATATTGCTACTAAACATCTGTAGGAATAAATTTCACTTCAATGACAAAAGCTTTGTCTGCTACCCTTTCGATCCCTCGTTACTTGAACGCTGTGTCCATGTCCATATTCTTACTTTCCCAAAATCATCAAAATTGGTGTCGTGATCGTGACACGTTTTTCATCACCCTAGTTCGTTATGTGAAGGGTTCCTGTTGCGTTTCTTTTACACCTTTTCTAAACAGTATGAAATTGTCAAGTCCTGTTAGAGGAACGCTTTAATAACAGAGACATCACCCAAAATAAGAACCCTTCAAGTTTGACGAAAAACCAAGCCATCCATCCCCCGCGGGTGATGGCGCGATGGTGGCTAGCAAACACTTTCGTACAAATGGCATAGGGCATTGTCGGAATCAAACCCATCTTTACGCGGACCCATGCCTGCGTGAGTGAGTGATAGTGCATCGTGCGTTTCGATGCGTTTGTTGTGCTCCTTTCCGTGCGAAGTTTGCCGACATCGGGTCAGTTGGGCAGGAAAGCAAAGTCACGCACACCACGTTTGTTGCAGCTCAATTTCGGACAGCTTATCATCAGCGCGCTACCGATAGGTTGTAATCTACAGGCACAGTGATTGTGTGCACCCGCGTGCCGGGTGGATGAGTGACAGTAAAGATATGAGTTTATCGGATCACAATTTGGGCTCTAAATTCCATATCAATCCTGTTTCACGAGTTGATTACACGTTAAAGGATTACGGGTTGAGGCGAGTACCATAGGCTAAGATACACTTCAACACGCGAACTGGGCAACACTTTCACCCGCAGCCGCGCTCTAACACGGTGTTGATTTAATCGTCTTCCATCCCCCGATGACCCAATCATCCCGGTGTTCAAGCGTCGGGGTGGCACGATACACTATTTGTGGCCGGTTTATTTTGCCTACCCTAAACAGTCACGATTGCAACCACTTCCGCTATTGTGTTGGCCGGCAGCTTATGCTCGCATGTTCAAATCCGGCAAGGTGGCCAAAGTACAAGGGTCGAAAAAGAACTGGAACCGAAACAAGAAGCCATCATCGGCCAGCGGGATGGGTTTCTCCTGCATTTTTATTTCGGTTCCGGTACCGACACAGTTTCACCATGATCGGGCACTTGATAAATATCATTATCGAATTAAATAAAATCATTTTCGGCTCGTAACGATGAACCACCACCACCTACGAACCTTTCCAAACCCCGCGGACGATCGCTTTTCAATGGCGTCCGTCCCTGCCGGTGGTGGTGGCGGGCAATTCGCGGCGGGAAAAAGGGCGTGCGATCTTTCGCGCGCGGCTCTCGATTGGTGCGCGATAAAATGGATCTTTCGCGGTCATCTTCAAGGCGCGAGAACCGCCACATTCGGCGATCATCACGATCATCATTCATACTGCCAATCAACGGTGAAAAGTGAAATGCGTGCACCACCGCAAAACAACAAAACAATAAGCAAACTTCGCGGCCGCACCGGACTAACGCCACCTCGAACAAAAAAAAAAGAAGAAATAATTCAAACCTATCTTCCAACAACTTACAACAAAAAAATCCAAAAACGGCTCCCGCACATGAAATTTCATTCATTGTTTCCACCCCTGACACACGATCGGATGCTGGTAGGGTTGTCCGGGGGGTCGGAGGGTTTGCTACGACGGGCTAAATGGTCCGGAAGAGCGTTGGATAGTTTTTGCCTTCCTGACACACAGCCCCCCCCCCACCCCCCTCCCCCCCCCCCCTTCTCACTCCCCGACAAAGCTCGTCGTTGTTTGATGGTAATTGTGGGCCATTGTGCATGCGTACACTGGTTGATTGATGCGCTATTTTTTTTTTTAGTATATTTCTCTATCCCGTCACAATTATATGCTGGGCTTGGTAAAAAAAAAGCAGATCTTCAATCCGAAGAAAGCAAAAAAAAACACCACCACACTCGTCGCTACCTCCACCATTTTCCACCATCTCCTAACAATGCAATCCCCGACCCGACTTTCGCTTTCAGATAGTTTAGCGAACAAACAGACAACATTGAGATGATGCGGAGGGCAACGATGGTAAACATTACATTTATTCTCTCTCCACACCGTAGCTTTGCTTTATATGTTAAATCTTGTTATACAGCAACTAGCTCGAAAAAGAGCGAAAAGTGTAGGTTAAGGCGTATTAAATTACGAGGCCACCACCACCACCTCGCTAGTTGTCGCTGGAATGTTGAGCAACAATTTACGACAAAACACAACACTACTGTTAATTCTGCTTCCACTCGCTTCAGCTCGTGACTCTGACAAGAACAATTCGATACGCCCCACAAATTTGAATGTGGTACCGCTCCCGGAAATGTTCAATCTGCCCAGCGTTGCCCAGTGTGTAATTGGAGCACCTTAGCAGAGGACCGCAGCTGGCCACCCAATCCCGGAATGCGAATGTTGAAGTTCGGTTTATTGGCAAACGCCGGTGGGTGAGGGAGGGGGGAGGGGGGCGCTTTCCCGGCACACGGTGTGTGTGGATCTGATTGGAATTTATGCTACTTAACAGTACCCTGGTTTTAATCGTTCGATCGACGCCGTGTGCCGTATGCGAAACGTTTGTCCTACGACCAAAGCCCCCTCCCCCGGGGTGCTTTCCGCACATTCGGAAAGCAGGTTTTTTTTTCGGTTCGGTGTGTGTTGGATTACTTCGCACCTTCGCACGATTGCCGCTCGACACCGCCCGCTCGCCATAACGAGCCTAATTCTTCGGACTATCGCGAACGGTTCGAGGTGAACGTGGAACGTTTTTCCGGTTTGATTGTGCTATTTGCTGATCGTTTTTTTTTTGTAGCAAACGCAGTTTCAACTAGCGGCCAACCGGTAGTGGTTTGGCAAACGCTAGCAGAAGATGCTTGTTCGTGTTCGTGGCTATTGGTGCTGGTTTTGTTTCGCAGTTTCGGACACCCACGGGGCCAACAAAAGGCAGCGGGTCCCGTCGATCGGGCAGAAGGACCCCATTTCCGAACCCCGGCACCTACTTACAGCGGGCGAGGATGGTGGGTGGGTGGGTGGCCACCCCATACGCGCTCGTTCGATCGTGCGATTTATGACGTTGCTGTTTCGTCCGCCTTTTTACAACGCCGGCCCCAAGCTGGATGCACGTTTCGGACCTTCACTGCGAGTGAAGTGGTTTGTAAATTAGTAGGTTTATTAAGTGGTTTGATGATTTTCTTATGGTGCACTGCCGCGTCAAGGGACCACTAGTACCGACGGAACGGTTTTTTTTCTTTCTTCACCCCCTAGATCGTGCAATCCAGACGAACAATATGGCTGACACTTGGGGGGGGTGGGAGGATGATACACGCGAAGGGAAGAAAAAAAAAACACTGCGGCATGCTATTGAACTGCTTCTCATCGAAACTGGACGCCACTCCATTAGCGTCGGAATATCTCCAAACCGTTTCTCTCCATTGGCAGATTATTTATCTCCCCATTCCCGGCGTTAAGTTTCGCGTAGTTGCACCGGGTTTATGAAAAAGATAATCCACTCCACATCGCAGCACATCTGCGGAAGCGACCGGTAGTGCTGGGTTATTTTTTTGTCTTTTTATCTTCATAAAATCAGGTTTTGAGTGTCACGTAAATGACATGGGACACTGTGTTCCATACACCAATTCCACCGCCAGCTCCCTTCTGTTTGATGTTTTACCGAGATCCGTAAGCGACCGTTTGCAACGTTCCGGTGCAACGAAGTGCGGCAGGTGATACATCACGAAAATGAGAATCATAAATTAAACAAAATTAAAAACAAGTAATCTTCAGGCTCATTTCTAGTAGCAAGCACCCTCAGAAGCTCTTGGTTAAATGAAATGATCCTGTGGTGCTGTTTACGAAACATGGGGAATAACTACAATTACAAACTGTATTCGCTTGGTGGCATCAGATTGGCTGTTAATTAAAAGCCATATTTTTTTGTTAGGAACGGATGTCACAGTGTAACAGGTGGGCTGATAATTGTTTGGCCTACTCTTTTTTGGCCAAATTATTTTTTTATATTCAACTAACGTCCCTTCAAGGGCGATACACCGATTTTCGATCCATTTTTCGATACCATTTTTGTAGTAATATTTGCTCCTTGCCTCAAAAAAGGGCTTTGTTTCGGCGATCACCTCTTCATCCGACGAAAATTTCTTCCCACCGAGCATCCTTTTGCGATTTGAGAAATGGAAATTGTCACTGGGGGTCAGATCTGGAGAATACGATCGGTGGGGAAGCAATTCGTAGCCTTATTCATGAATTTTTGCCATTGTTTTCACTGATTTGTGGCACGGTGCGTTGTCTTGGTGAAGCAATTTTCTTTTCTCTTTAAATATGGCCGTTTTTTGACAATTTCGTCCTTCAAACGCTCCAATAACTTGATCTTGCAATAACTAGTCCTAATTAATGGTTTTTCCTTTCTCAAGATAGTCGATGAAGATTATTCCTTGCGAATCCCAAAAACCTGACGTCATAACCTTCCCACCTGATTGTTGCGTTTTCCCCGCTTTGGAGCAGGACTTTGGAGTGAAGTGGAGTAGCCAAGACTCATTCATGGTAACATACTGACGCAAAAACTCGGATTTATTTCGCTCAAACAGCTCCAAACACTGCTCCGAATCATCAATTCGTTGTTGTTTTTGGTCAAATGTGAGCTCGCGCGGCAGCCATTTTGCACAGAGCTTTCTCATATCCAAATACTCCAAATGATATGTCCAACACGTTCCTTAGACATCTTTAGGGTGTCAGCTATCTCGATCAGCTTCACATTATGGTTTCTTTTAATAAATTTGTGATTTTTTTTAAATATTCCTTTCTGTAACCACCTCTTTTGAGCGTCCACTGTGTTCACCATCTTCAGTGCTCATTTCACCACGTTTTAATTTAGCATACCAATATTAGATGGTTGATTTTTGTAGAGCAGTGTCCAAAAACTCTTCATCAATCCAATTTTTGGTTTCGACTCTATTTTTCCCATTCAAAAACAAATACTTTATCATCACGCGAAATCCCTTCCTTTCCATGATTACTCAAAGCACAAAAGTTGCGTCACACAAAATGCTTTAGCCTACTTGGTTATTGTCCGAGTGCTGTCAAATTTTGACAGAACTTGTTTGAAGGTTGCTACAAATTAAAAATGATATGGATTTAAATCTACTAGCGCGATCTATGTGCTAGGCCAAACAATTATCAGCCGACCTGTTATAAGCCTGAATGACATAGGAACGTTCTGGAATGCGCTGAGCTGAGCTTTATTCCGGGTTCCATTTTGCAATCAGTTATCCACGCGGATGCGCTAACAAGTCGCGCTGTAACAATCGTTCCCTTTTAAGGATGTAGGGAAATCACCACCAGCCTCTTTCGCCTCTTTCTCTCTCTATTTATCCATTTATCTACCAAGCAACTTGGGCAGTGCAACTGCGCCCGATAGTGTTGCGCGAAAGTGCACTAATTAGATACGTTTATTAGCCATTGTTTCCCTAATTGCATTGCACGAAACCCGAACCCCGGGGCGTCTGCGATCGATCGTTTCGTGGGTGGGTTGATGCGCCAAACATTGTCCGATCGGAGCCGGTGGCAAAAAAACAGGCACTGACCACGCTCCCACGCTGCTTAACTTGCGTTCCACCGTGTGCCATCGCGAACTTCGCGAACTATTTTTTACCATATACGTCCTAGCTGGATAGGATAATTTTATTTAATTAATTGCTTATAGATTGCTGCGGATGCGACGCTTTTTGCAGACGCTTTCGTACGGTGTGCTGCTTGCTGCAGCGCTTTAATTCGCCATCTGCTAGTTTATCTGCAGTCCGATTTGTTTCGCGTTGCCTTTCAAACTCACATTCAAATTGGTTGCTGCGGCTTGAGAGAACCGAGCCAAAAGGGCAGCTTCTGCCCGGAACGCTGCCAGCAGGCAGTGTGTCACCGTGCATTATTTCGACCCACCGTAGGGCCATCCTATCGTTATTTTCCTTCCCTTCCCTTCGTCGCGTAACCCCTTTTTTCCCAAGCACAGTTATGTGTGTGCGTCCATAAATAGTCAGGGCGCGCAATTCTGAGCGACATAAAATTGTTGACCAATTATCGATCACATGATTTCCGTTGTTTTATTTCGTTCTGAGCTGATTTTTTCCCATTGCATCTTCTGCCTGGCGATCATTCTTTCCTTCCTATCGTCGTCTTCCTTCTTCGTTGATTTCCTTATTCCACCTATACGCCACGATTTCGGACGGAACATTCCGAGTTCCCGAGAACGAGCGATTGCCTGCCTTGATTAGGGTCCCTATGAAAAAGGGCTTATAATTGGATAGTCAGCATCGCCAGTATCATCGTCATCTTCATCATTCCCTTCCTCGTCATGATCATCATCATCATCATCAGTTTGATCGTGCCTGAATTAAGGCGCCTTACCATCGAAGAGCACCCACCACCATCGATCCACGAAACGTTCAAACAATCACAGACGGCAGCGTGTCTTACTTACTTACTGCTACCCAACACTCGAGGCCCTCATTTCCGACTGGCGCTATTCTTATCGCAGTAAATTCATCAGCATCGGAAGAATTCTTCCACCACTAATTACGCTCTTTCGCCTTGCCGGCATTCGAAATCGCAAACCGTTTTCCTCTGGTATGCAAAACCGTTCGGTCGTACACGAATTCATCTTCAACACTCTCTGTAGGACTGCGCCAGAAGAAAACACACACTCCCACACGGCCTCTTCTACCGTGGAAAAGGCAGGAATTTTGCAACAGGTCGTAGCTTCATTTGGCTGCTTTTTCAAGATTTATCCGCTCGAAGAATGGACGCGGGACTCGCGCAAAACGAAGGACGCAGCATGACCCACGTGTGGGAGCAGGAAAATAGAAGGTGTTTGCAACACGAAACACACTAATCGCCACCCTTGCCTGTTGCCTGCTACCAGTGCAGCATTTACCGGAGGCTGCTGCTTCTATCGACCCAAGCGATCAAGTGTGAGTCTTCACGCGAACGAATTCCCCAAACGACAGATCGAGGCCGAAGATCGCTATCGCTTAATCATAGACATCCGAGTGAGGTTGGCCCATTTAGGCGCACACTGGCGGGCGCATCGCAGTAACTGAATCGTAGGACGTAACCTCGGACGTATTAACTCTCCACCGAAACCGAAGACGGGGGTTCGGTGTGAGATATTATTGTAGGTTGCAATTGTCCGAAAAAATATCACAAATTATACGTACCTCCAAAAAAACAAAAAAAGGTTACATCCACCGGAGATCCGTAAGCGGAGATCGTGTGCGAAGAAGTTGGTCGCTTAGAGAAGCGAAAAATAGAATCGAGTACATGCATAATATCCCATGCTCTGTCTACGTTGGGGGTCGCAGCCGCCAAGTCGGCGAAAGGCTCCCGGAATGACGACCAAACGTCACGGGGTTCGTAAGTGGAGCATCTGATTCGGTAGGTACTGGTGGAGTCGCTTCCAGGTCGTCGCATTAGCCAAACACACACGCAAGCAATCGCTCATTGTCCGGGTCATCGAAGGTCCCGGTGCGACATGGTGCAGACGATTCCAGCGTGCCCACGCAGAGACTCGCGCACAAACATGAGCATCCCGAATGTATCGATGCCCAGATGAAGCCCGTGGTACCCGGCGTCGTCCCACTCAACACACGATCGACAGACTGTGAAGATAAACCGCACAACCGAAGGGCTTACAAAGTAACCTAAAATGCGCTTAATACGATGAGTGCAAATGCACTTGTCACCTGCATGGAGCAGAATTATGGTTTTACCTCTCAACTCTGCTGAGTTTGGGGGCAAAAAAAAAAAATACTACAATTTCCCCGGTTGGGAAAATGATAGTGACGATGATTAATGTCTCGGCAAACTCGGTGAAGGACGCTTGCGCACGGCACACGGCCAAAGGGTGTCCGCTTTGACGAGCTCTCTATCGTTTTCTGCAAATCTTGATTGACGTTCCGTGTGCCGCCGCCCGTGTGACAGTCGGTCAGGGGCGGTGAAAACTTGAACGAAAATCCTACCCGTCGGTTGTTTGGTTATCGTCGGTCGACGAAAAACCGCACAAAATATATAGACGGAATGATTTACGGGTGATCTTGATTGGTCGAGTCGGCCCCACCGTCCCCGGCCGTCCCTAATGGAGGAGCTCATCTTCAGGACGATAACGGGAAATCTGTCCGTAGGAGCAAGCTTTCCCTTTTTTTTCTTTGCTTTGCTGCAAAGAAGTCCACGCCTAGAACTGCCAATGCACTGGGCAGACCTTCATTTGCGACCGACCACCAAGCAAAACGGTCTCGGTGGACCACATCTCTCGCCTTTGATCTTCGCTCTGGAATGATCAAAACGGTACAGCACGACTGTTTTATTGTGACGGGTCGCGCGGGTACGGGCCTGGTGTGCCAGGTGTAATGGAGAATCTTTTTTCCAGGTCACCCACTCGACGGGTGACCGACATTGGTTTCGTCAATATACAGAGAGAGAAAACTGATCGACTGCAACGAAACTACGTAGTTTTCCTTCCCGGAGATGCGTGTGTGACCCCGCGGGAACACCCCACGGTCCGTCGTGGTTAATGCCAGTTTGACCGGCTTGATAAAATATAATCGTAAAGCTCTATTACACATTTATTTTTACCCTTAAGTTCAACTCGATCCAGCCTGATCGAATGCTGCCTACCTGACCTCTGCATCGAGCATTCAAGCAATATGTGTTGTATTGCCGATCCGTGGCTCGTTTTCCAGATTCCAATCCAGTCGTGTAGACGAGCAAGCGTTCCAAATCTCGATACAAACTGACAGACCGGTATATACGGCAGCTGATGGAGGAGATGTTGTATTAGCAGTGAGATTAAGCCCTCTGAGACTGTCTGTAAGGGGGGCTTCGTACGTTGTTACGGGACTTTTCCATGGGGGGGGCGTTTTAGGTCAAAAGATGCATTGAGCAAACCTCGCCGATACATCCTGCAGGACCATTAGGTAAATCGTAGCACATCGCACTAATAATGTGATCTAATAACAGACAGATGCACAAAATAAAATGATCCCATGGTGAATAGCTGTGAGCCAGTCAGTGAGTGCTATGTTTCGTGATAATTACTAAAAATGGAGTAATGCAAAAAACGACACACACGCTCTTGGGTGCTCTCTGGGTTGAAGGTCGGCGAGAAGCTGTATTGCCTCGATCACCATGCACCTTCTCCCGGTGCTGGTGGCGATCGTGGCGTTGGGGTGTTTTTTTTTTTGCAAATTATGACTAAAACATATTCCACCAGTGTATGAAGTGGTAAGGCTCGGGGTCGTTCGTGCTCTAAAAAAAACCCTCAACAAGCCGGAAACGCTTCCAGTGCCACTACACGCGTAAAACACACACTGGCGGAGTGAATATCTAATTGACGTTGTATAACTTATGCATGTTGCTGGTTGTTTCGAAGCCACGGAGAGCCACAATTGGAACGCTCACTCGCAAAGCAACAGCATCCGGCAAACGTTGGCCCAACGGGGCCCAATGCTAATAACAATCCCTAAAGCCGCTTGCCCCGCAAGTCAGTGGTGCGGAGGCGTTGCTCGATATACCATTAAAGTTCCAATTCACACGCGATTATGAGCATGCATCGCGCTACCTTCAACAGGCAGAACGTGCTCATTTAGAGTGTTTGTTAGCCGGTTAGGCGGAAGGGTTGACTGCGTATGTTTCAATTAGTAATGTTGAGGTATGTTGAGCCTGGTGCAGTCGTCGTAACCCCTTCTCAAGCGACAGCTAGTTTGCTCTAGTTTGAACGCACAAAGATTCAACCCACTTGACGGCGCGCTTTTGGAAATACTGCGATGGGATGTGTAACCTACAGCAAGTAGCAAGGAAATAGCCCTTAAACTGTACAATGAATCGAGCACATGAACCGTGGAATTCGTCGTTATTGATCATCTCCGATCTAGAAAGACGTAGGGGGCGTTAGAATGGGATGTTAATCTGACGTTGAAAAACTGACGAAAATCGGTTCCCCAAAAGCTCGAAAGCAACGTGTTCGCAAAGTTCCCGTTTAATGTCCACTTCAAGTGGACACAGCTCGGAGTGATCCGGGCAGCAAACAGCACTTTCTACGTGTGCCATCGTGTACTTTCTTCGCATTTGAGCGCAGTTTGATGTATCGATTGACTTTTCCCAAGGTGTCCCAAGGGAGCAACCCAGCAGCAACCCGGCATACGAACGAGCGGAAAGCGAACTTGTTCGTGCATCGTCAACACACTGCCAGATGCCTGTCGCCTGTCGCTTCGGAATGACCACATTCCAATCAGTGCTATCTTCATCCCGGCATCTGCCCAACAACAACGGCTCCCATCGATCGTGCCCTATTGAGCCTTTTCGCGATGTGCTTCCCGTCAGGGGATCGAATCGTCATCGATCAGCGTATCCCCCTCCCTTGAGTCAAAAGTTTCCTTCTCGTTCCTGTTCTTCCGCACGCACTTCCCTGCGAGAGACATAATCAATTGCTCATATTCCTCCACCCGACAGACGATTATTCCATGAGAAATGTCGCCATTTTCCGCAGTGACACAGAGCACCCCCCGTTCACCACCATCAACCGACTACTGGCACAATCAGAGGGATGTTTTTGTTGAAAAGTTCGCAATATCTCTCTGACCCTTTTTTGCAATGACCATGAACGAACCGTTCAGTAAAGAAACGATAAGAAAAACCCCAAAGAAGAAAGCCTTCCTGTTTTCCCCCCTGAGGCTGAGTGCATCTTCATTGGGCTGAATGTTTTCTTCACTTTTCACACACACACACATACACGTACTGTAGGATTTTTCCGAAGATTTCAAATGCAATGGAATGAAAGAGAAAACCAAGTAAATGAAGACAAGTACGGAAAGAAGTCCAAAGCCGTCTATGCAAACCTGCACTGACTCGGGAACCAAAAACAAACCACACATGCACATCGGTTGACAGGTGACTTTATGTTAATTTTGACCTCCTCAGGAATAATTTTTCCCTTCTGTTTCCCTCTGTGTGTGTCTCTCTCTCTCTTTCTTTTTCTGTCTCTTTTCCGCTTTTCGAAACTTTTTCGTCTGGATTCTGTTGAGCAATGGGGAACCCGAAAAAGACAAAATAAGAAGACGAGCGCGAGGTGCACCGATGGAGCCGTCCACCACCAGTCCTTTTTTTTCTCCTTTCGAGAGGATATTTGGACTGGGCAACCGTGCTGGTGGAACGACGGAAAAGTGATGCCCTCTATCTCGTGAAGGCGGGAGCGCACATTAATTCGCTTAACAAACCGCTCGCTAACAACCTGCTCGGTGACCGCGAAAATCTGGGAACTGCTGGGTATCACCGCGAGCAGTGAGCAAGTGGCAAATTTTCCTGTTACGGACCCGAAATGGAAATGAAGGTTACGGGATAGGAGGTACACATTGAAAGTCAAACGGTTCCAATTGATTCACCTTGGCTGCTGTGACATTTATTGTGGCATCGTTGTTGCGTTGCCATCGTAGCTGGAAAAGTGATCCAAGTGGTCGAAAGCCGCGCCATCCCAGTAGGCAGCGATCGATGCAACTCGCCGTTATTATCAACTCTCGCCAACCATCGATCGGTGTGCGCTTGCTAAGTGCATGCGGGAATGTGGTGCCTTGGAATGGGAAATAAATATTCAATTTGATATTACTTGACTTACTTCGATTCGAATCTTGGTCAGAATGGTTTTGCCATCATCACCATTTGTTGACCAACTAACCCTAGCGCCATTTCGACGAACACCCCCCCCCCCCCCCCTCCCACCCTCCTCCCCCTTACTTTTTGTGTCGCACAAAGCGACAGTAGTTACGATCTTAGTGAATTGCAGTTTTGTGACCAATATGGGTAATCGTAAAATCATTGTCGATCATCGAGATCATCTCCTGTCCCTCGGGCGCACACACACCGCAAGCACACCAAACAACCGATTGAGTTCAATAAGTTCAGTCAGGCCAATCGGAAGTGAGTGTGTACTATTTTGTGCTTGTTGCTTACGTTTGCAATCCCAACGAGAGGCAATACTGGTAGCGAAGGTCTTTCGTAGTCTCTAGTGTTCAGCGGTGGTCGCTTCCAAAGTCCAGTTTCCCCCCGGGCAACCATCGGTGAATCGGGGAAACTGGGAAAGGCGAAAATTGTAGGAAGAGTCTGTAAAACTGCCCCAACAGTACTCCCGCACACATCGACCACAAATTAGAGCAATCGTTCACATGTCTGTTGGGGATGGAATTTACTTGCATCAGGAGAAAATGGGTCAGCAGCAGCAGATATGCATCAATGGCGGGAGACCCGGGGGGGAACCGATGAGTTTGTGTGCGATGGGAAGCTGTGGAGCCCATACGGTACCAGTGCGGGAGGACGCATTGTCATTTCGAGATTGAAAGCAAGCAGGTTTTCCAGGCTGGTATGATGGAACGTTATGAACTAGAGTTCCTGCTTCCATCGCACGGTGAGCGTTGGCGGTGTTTGATTTTATCCCCCCCCGTAACGTTTGTTGTTTGTTATTGTTTACGATCTGTTGTCTGTTTCTGCAGCAAATTAGAAGGTGTTTTTTTTTGCTTTTTAAGCCTGGAGTAATGCCTCTGGAATGATGTCACTATTACGCGTAACGTTACTGAATGGAGCCTAAGTAAAATGGGTGAAACAATTATGCTCTGAAACGAAAAAAAAACCAGAGCAGCCATTCTAAATGTCACATGTTAGTAGTAAAGTTTGCCACCAGAGGGCGCTATAAAACCTCGATTTAGCTGGTTTAGCTCGTTATCTGGAAACTAAAGTTGCTTGTATCACCGGAAGGAGTTTGGAATTTGTCCACCCACGCTGTGTGCCAACAAAAGTTAAATATAATTGTCCCATCAAACCTACGGTTACAGCGCCAAACGGCCCCGTACGGATATTGCCGTAGAAATCCCACTACACAGCATCTTGCCCAGAAACGACCCTTCCGGGCCCTCATAATCATCTCTCTCGGTGGCATATGTCTGGTGAGCACGTCCAATGGACTATTGGAGCAATGGAAGCACTGTTTTGTCCTCCTGGCATTCAATAAAACATGGAATCCCTCCCGGAAAGGATACGGAAAAGCAAGCATCTCCAGAGCCAATTAGCCAAAACCGCAAAAGCAGCCACCAACGTGTCTGAAACCGTAACTTCACGTACGCAAAAAGTGTCCGCCAGCGTGGGTGAATAGCTCAGTGTGTTAGCTTTGGTAACAAAGTTGGGCTCTATGTCGTTTTCCGCGTCGGCCGCAGAGCGGAGCTAGTTTCGACTGACAAGCGAACGTATGCGAATGTCAGAGATGTGCAGCAAACCGTGCAGTTACGCTGATGACTTAATGCCAGCGACCGAATGCCGCACGATGGATAGCTGTCAGGATTTTAGAAGCTTGGAATGTACGGAGCAGAAGTGATGCTAGTGTTACGCTCCTTTTACAGGAGCGTGTAGAACAAGCGAAGTCGATCGATTGTCGATCGGGAAGGTTGTCCCCTATGTCCATCTTTGTGTTGGTCGTGTGCCGAACATTCAGTGCCCTGTGAGTGGTAAATGCTGAAATAGAATCCACCGGCATTGTGCATCGATCGATTAGCATTAATCCAACATTTCTGATTCCGCTAGGTAGTGGTGGAGTATTTGGCACAAGTTCCCTCTGTTCTATCTCCAATAATACCAGCACAAAAACACACACATAGACGAGCTTCTCGATCGGTTTAGTTTGGATTGATGTATGTGGCCTGCAGGCGACTAGTAAGCGAATTAATTTCATCGCGGAATGTGAGGAATAGTTTTAGCCCTAAACGAATGGTACACCACCATCGATCAAACGGGTTGACATCGACGTGACAGGTTCCTGTAAGCAAACGATCCTCGCCGATACTTCCCAAACCGTTGCCCAAATTGCAGCAGGAAAAAAAAGGGGAATGGAAGTAAGACGCCCGATGATGTCTCACCCGGACAGGTGCTCCAATTCAATGGAATTGATCGACCCATTCGAACGATTCGATATCGCTCTCGCCGCGGCACACTCCAGAAGAACCCACCACTGCCGGGGCGGATTCGTTGCTTTCTTTTCCCCATTTGCGATTTGCTCGAAACAACCGCGAAAATGTGTCGCTTTCTTTCGGCCAACCGCGTCGCGGTCGCGTTCGCATCTGGTGTGGAGTTTATTAAAATGAAAAACTATTTTAATGAGCTTCCTGCTCATTCTGCGGGTGCCGCCGGGTCACGGACGTCCGGGGAGGTCTCTGTGTACGCTCTAAGCTTCCACCAGCAGCTTGCTTAGAACATGTTGGCGATAGAAAATAACGTTAAGAGCACCAGGCGGCACAACCGAAATTGGCAGACATCGCGACGAATCGGTGTGTATCGGTTTGTTTGCATCGGGCAAAACTCCACTTTGCCGCCGTAACGTACGGCTGTGTTGTGTGCGCCAGAGATGACAGCTTTGATCCCGGTGTCACCATTTGGTGGCAGGTTGTCATGCAGATGCAGTGGCGTGTGGTTCGCGAACCTCCCGGTTAGTTGCAACATTGTAACGATCGAACAGGGTTGAACCATGCAAAAGCTGTTAGCTGCGAGCACGAAACGTTGAATCGTAGTTCCCGAGCTGAGTCCATTGAATAATCGTTCCCGGTCTAGTCTCTTTCGCTGCTTGGGTTGTTTATTTATGGCAGAAGGTTCTAAACGATAGCTTCACTTATGAGGTTGTTCTAATAGTTGCCTCGGATCAAACGATATGGGCGAAAAATATTCTATTCAGATAGTAAATAAGCCTGAGCAAATTGAATATCTAAATTAGGGAAATAGGAGCACATTACTATTTTTGTATCACAACGCACATATGTACTTATGGTACTTCATAAATCATTGTCTTTCTGGTACAGTAACGAATTTTTCGACCCTACGCTAGCTAATGCTAGTTGCGGCACAGTCAGTTGTTCGTAACAGTGGCGGAAGCGGTAACGAAATGTGACGTATAATTATTTTCTATGCAAATTTTACAGATCTTTGCCCTATCGATAGCCCACTTCCCTAGTGGGGAAGATTATTCCCCAGATGTGTGCACCCTGTGCAAGAGGATGCGACCAAATGCGATCTTCTGCGCAGCTCCTCCTGGCGTCTTAACTGTACAGCAGCACGCACTACGCTGCTATCAAAACAGAAGGGGCCTAGGCTTTGTGTCTTTTCTCTTCCTCCCTTTTTCCCGTTGTTGCCCCACTAATTCAACAAAACGCAATCGATTGACCGAACGAACCATTTAGTTCGCATTGGTCAAACCCAATCGATGGTCTAATGGAAGATTGTTGTTCGATTTGGTTTGCGATCACAACTGGAATTGAACTCGGTGCACTGCACAGGCCAACGCCAACGTACGGCTGCAATTAAGTAAGATGCAATAAAAATTCAAATTACCACAAAAGGATGCTTCGATGTGCTTGTTCTTGCAGAAGCAGAAGCGCACGCAGAACCGAGCAAAGTGTCGATAAGTTAAAAGCATTCAACAGTTTTATCGCATCTTGGGGAGGGGGCGGTTGTGCTGTTTCGCTTCACCGTCCACCGGTACGCCCTCGCCCTACACGGGGCGCCCTCGGAGCTGTGCTGTGTGTCTTCAGGTTTGTCGTGGGTGGCTATCGTTGTCGGCCGAAGGTCCTGTTACATCCCGTAAGCCGCTTTCACTGTGTGGCCATAATTTTTGCGACAAACAACCGCGACAAAACGGCCATATCTAAGCCGATTTTGTGTCGGGGCATGCGACGGTCGGCTTACGGTGATTTCCACCAGTTGCGCGCCCATGGGTTGCGATCGCAACAAGTCACATACGGTCGCTTCATTTGTCATTCGGTGGTCGATTTGTGAACACCCATTTGAAAGATAATTTCCTTGTGCGCTACCGGTTGCGGAAACTAGCGCGCGTAAAACTATCGGGCTCTCGATTGTCTGCCTTTGGTAGCGGACCATTTGCTTTCATTAAGCCCCCTACCATTAGCGTACATAAATATCGCTTCAGAAGTGCAAATATAGTAATCTCGGCAATGGAGCGAGAGACGCGAGATTGTTATACGCAGAGGTATTACTCCTTACTTTATGGTCATGTACATTGCGCTTAAACATACATTCGCGTCATACAAATCAAGATATGTTTGTATGGTGTTGTTGTAGTCCTGCTTTGAAAAGACAAATATTTCAATAAAACAGTATCAGTAGAACTTTTATGGTTTCAATGTGTCACGATTTTATTAATTTTAGTCAAGTGTAGCAATTCTGCCGTAAACTTCTCTTTGCCGGAGCATCCAAAGTTTATGTGGCGCAATAGTCATATGGTGTCTAAAAAATCTTTGACTTAGTTGGTCGAACGAAAATACGAAGCGTTTTTTCTACAAAAATATTCGCCGGTCTTCACACGAACGGACCGGTTCAAAATCCCATTAGGACCAATCCCCCGAGGCAAGAACTGAATATTCGGCAACGTGATAAAATAAGTCTAGTAAGTCAAAAAGGCTGGTATGACTTAGCAGTCTTTGAACTGAATGAATGAATCAGAATCTCTATTCCGAAGATTCATGAATCCTCGATATTCACGAATCCTCAGAGATTCATGAATCTCTTCGGAAACTCAATTTTGGCGTGTTTTTTGTTATGATTCTCGCGTTTAAAATATTTTTTTTTTAAACACAGATGAAGTTATTATTAGCACTGCTAGCATTCCTAAAGCGAGATTGCTTAAATCCAATTGGGCTTAATTTTATTCTAGAGACCGTAACTTTACGTTGCCCTTAGAGTAATCTTAAGGTGTTGGTGCTTTTTAGTAACTATAAATATTTGGATAATTTAAAGAATGAACATAATTGTGTGCAACATAATTAAATCTGTTGAACTCAGATACCTAGTGATATTAACACAACCAATTTTTAAAGCTTTATTTTTTCCAATTGTTCAATGTAATGAAATTTAACAATCATTGCTTAAAACTATATTTTTTTAAAATATATCCTTCTTAAACATACATCACTTCTTCAATACTGTTGCAATATTTTTGTAATACAACGATATTTTTTATTTTTTATTTATTGTTCCATTATGACGGCCAAGGGCCGTATGATCGACATATTTTGTCGAAATTACATGACTTTGGGCATTTCCTCCCAGTTATGAGCCTTATCCCGGGCTTGCTCGGTTGTTTTTAAAAACTAACTTAAAACTATGGAATGCAGTGGCGGATGGTGATGTGGTCTTTTTGTGGTGGCGGTTGTAGTTTTGTGGTGATGGCGATGATGGTGGCGGTGGTGATGCTGATGCTGGTGGTGGTATTTGTTGTATGGTGGTGGTTGGTGGTGGTGGTGGTAGTGTTTTTGAAACGATGGTGGTGGATGTGATGCTGAGCTATTGATGTTGTTGCCGGTCTATTGTTGTAGGTGTAGGACAAAGAACAGGCACGTAATATTAGTGTAACATTTATAACAGTTACAACAAGGAGCGATACAACCGTGCTAATTGTAGCTATATTTTTCTGCCTCCGTGGATGTTCGGAGATGCTGCCGTGTCCCAGTGGGGTCGCGTTGGTGTCGAAATCTATGTGGCACAATACGAATATAACGTAGGACAACATTTAACATTTAATGGAACATTTGGAAGGATGGAAAGGAACTTAAGGAAGGGAATCAAAGGATTAGACCATTCTCTCGGCAGAAGCGGTGTATAATCATCATATACCTCAAGTCCTTGTTAGCCAGTACGTCGCGGATCGGAGCACCCGGTTGCAGTCCGATACCCCGGATTGCCCTCAGCAAGTCAGGTCTGGCGGGTTCGAATTCCACGCAGTGCCACAGAAGGTGATCCGATATATATGATGAGTGACAACGATATATATTATTAAAAAATAACAATCTCCTAATGTTATATTAACAAAACTACGAATTCTTATCTATTGAACATAGCAACAGATTATGGATATTTGCTAGCAGTGCTAATAATAACTTCTTCTGTATAAAAAAAAATATTTTAGACGTAAAAATCTTAAAAAACACGGTAAAATTATGTTTCCGAAGAGATTCATGAATCTCTGAGGGTTCATGAATCTCTGAGGATTCAAGAATCTCTGAGGATTCATGAATATCGAGGATACATGAATCTCGTGGATCCATGAATGTTTGAGGACTCGTGAATCTCTGAGGATTCCTGAATTTTGAGGATTTGTTAAACTCGAGGATTCATGAATCTTTTGAGAATCGACTCATGATTAGAATGACTCCTCGTTAAAGATTTATATGAATGACTCTTCGCAAAAGATTCATTAAGCACAACACTGCTTAGTAGGTCTTTACCCTACTATAGCAAATATGATTTCTTTGGTAATACAAGTGACAAGTAATGTAAGAACTCATCACAAAACTGCTGCTGACACATATGATCTTCTTTTCCTTCGCATCTTACTGTTCCATGGTAGCTCGCAGGTTGGCCCATGAGCATGCGCTTGACGCGGCTCTTCCTAGCGCAATCCTAGCGGGTGGCAAATGAGCTTTAGTCCATCACCGATCTGATTCAACCAGCCAGAGGTTTGATGCAGTTAAATTTCCATTACTGCTTGTAAGATCCCCTGCTTCAGGAGATTCTAACTCTTTGCTTTCACAACGCGTCTTGTAGCAAATATGACACGTTCACATTACGGAACGGTACCGAAGCATTCGGCACACGAATGCCGAATGCCTGCCAGCACTGAACGTGCAAGCTTCCGTAATGCGAATGAGTTGGCGGGAGTATTAATAATGCAAAATGCGCCACCAAACAAACGAGACAAGCGTAGAAAAGTGGATTCGCGTGCGCGCGCGCGCGCACAAACACACGTGCCCGAGATCATGAACCCGTCAAAGGGGAATTGCATAAAATCCTGCCAAACATCCGTGCACATCCTGCATTCCGGCCCAGCGCACAACAACAGTACAGCAAGGGCAGCAGCACGGGACGTGGAAAATATGAATGATGGAAATTATCATGGCTCTGGCTTCCTTTTTGCGGCATCTGCCTGCAACGGACGTGATTGGAAATGGTAAACGCCAAGTGCGGGAATCGCTGCCACAGCTCCAGTTCTGACACATTAGCTTGCGTACGAATCGTGTGCATTCGTCCGGAAGTAGTGCAGCGGATTAAGGGAATTAGTTTTCCGCGTACGTACGTTGCAGTTGAAGGGCTTAGGTTTACGGGACTTTATAGCGGTACTGTAAGGATCCCCATTTATCCGCTTCGGGTGGATTTATGCAAAAGATTTTGCGGAATGCATAAGAACATAAAGATGGTTTTTTTAGAAGTTAGAACTCTAACTCGCATACTTAGGTGATTTTTAAGCACAAACTTTAAAAGCTTTTTCAACATTCAATCCAAAATTGGTTATTTTTTAAAGCTTTAGCATTCGAGTGCGTATCAACTTTATGCAAAAACAATCTCTTTAGCGTGTTCAGCTAACGTTCACAAGAATTACAAGACTTATACAACAACAAAAAATTGAGAACGGCATCATGTTCTAGGCTATGTACATCATCAATTACTCTGACCAATAGGTGCGCCAACGGGACGAACGAAAAACCGGCACTCGGAAAGGATCAACCACTGCGTAGACCTAGCTACCCGACCGACAGTTAGTTGAACCCCCCCACCAATGGTAGCGCCAACTTGTTTTGCCGATCAATTTATGATGGTGAAGTAATTTTTCAATTACACCATAACCTCTCGTATACTTGCGCACCGGATGGTACGGACCGCCGGTAGACTAGCGTTCTTGTTATCATTTGTTATTTATACTGGCACATGCAGCAGGGAAAAAGGGGCCCCACCGATATGGCGGTGCAGTCTTTATGATTGTGTTTTAAATAATGCGTACGCCCCGTACTGTGTGCGCAGGTTAACTCAATAGGCAATAAAATAATTCACCATTAACGCCCCTTACGTGTGCCGCACGGGTACACACACTAGCGCGATGATCGCGTTCGCCCAGTGCGCGATCGATTGGTGCATTCGCATTGCGGATGCAACGGAGGCTGCTGCAAATGATGTGATACAGCCGCAGCGGTACGTCAAAATTTATTAGATGCACTTACACACCGCATGCAACTGTAGGACGATTATGCTACCCCCCCCCCCCCCCCCCCCCCCCCTTTCTGCCTGCCACTCGGGCCACTCACCAACACCCGCGAAACGGTGTTGATCATCGTTCATCCTTTTTACCGTGCAACCGCAGCCTCCTGAGAATGTCCCGCGGCTATAAAACACAAGACAAAATTCGCTTGGGCAGCATAAAAATTATCTTCCTCCCCCACCCCCCCTGGGGACGCCAAGAATGCAACCCTTTTTCCAGGCGGTTTCCCGAGCACAGAACGCAATCTTTGCCGGTTGACTGTGGTACATGCTGCATGGCATCATCATCATCCTCCCCCCATCACACAGCAAACGCACTTCGGGCTTGTGGTTTGGAATTATATTTCGTTTTAATTAATTAATTATCTATCCGCTTGTTCAACCCCCCCCCCCCCCCCCCCTTTGCTCCGGGGGTGTCAAACCCTCAAGCTTGCAGCCAAGCGTCACCCCTAAAGGGCACCGCGAAAGGGCAAAGTTAAGGAGCCTGAATGGCACCACCACGGCAGCCTCGAGATTTAAACGCAAAAAAAAGAAGAAGGCCGCAGCAAATATTATCAACCACGCGAACGTGGTACTAATAAAAATAGGATTGAAATTAAAAAAGGGGCAAAAAAATGGTCTGCAAATAAAATGCTGCACAAATGTAAGTGCACAATTAATTGTGCTCAATAAATAGTTTTCAATTTAATTTCGCCTTTGGCGACGTTCCGCGCCGGTCCGGTAAATGTTATATTGTGCCTGTGCCTTTCCACCTTTCCCGGAGCAAAGTTGTCGAAAGGAATGCGTGCTGTGGTTGCGTTGCCCTTCGCAACGCTAGCTATGAATGGGGGAGAAATATTCGTCACACAGTAGGCCCTGTGATGTGCACTTTCTTGCGTGCGAGCAACAGGCCCACTGTTAATTAGAGTATCGCAAGAAGGTGTTTGCTTTGATGCAATTATGTCACATAAATGTCACCACCGATTCGCACACTGCTCAGGCCAGGGATGGAAGACGCTCCATCATCAGATACATATGTATTTGCGCTTGCAGACGCACACAAACATCAAGGGCTTAACCGTGCCCTGTGTTCTGATTTCGTTTTGTTCTGGCGCTATTTTTCCGGGCATGGTGGTGGTGCCTGGTGCCGCCGGCAGTACTATATAATTAGTGTCAATAAAACCTCGATCGACTAACCGATTGGCTGACAGGCGATACGCGGGACTGGTTGGAGGGGGTTGGAAAGCGTAACAGGTCATATCACCGCGTCGAACAACTATTGGGCCGGATAAGCATTCCGGAACATGATCGTAGCCGATCGATCGGAGGGGGAGGCGCACGTCGTTTGGTGAAGTCGTGCGCAGAATGTACCCTACGGCCCGAAGGCTGTGGACTATTTAATTAGATCCTTTTATCCGACCGATCGGTTTACGCGATCGAAACCCTTCCGTGGAGCCTATTTTGCGTTGTCGCCGCCGCTGGACAGTTGTTGAACATGTCCTGTTGACACCTGGCCAACGGATGTAAACCACACTCACACGGTGCAATTCAGGTGTGAATTAGCGAGGCGTTGTGGCTGGCACCGCAAAGCCAGAGAACCCAGGATCGATTACGACGTCCGGCGTCAACGTGAGATAATTGACGGGATTGATGCGATAAGCCGCACTGCGGTAGCACTGAAAGCGAATGGAATTTCCGCAGTTGCTTGCGTTGTTGATGCAGCAGTGGCTTTTCTTTAATTTAATTTTCGCATTTCTCGCGTTGCTTGATTTAACTTTAACAACAAAAACGACAAACATGAAATGCCGCGTGAACCGCGTGCATCAACCTTTGTGCTGTAATGATAATATGATTACGATTGTTATTAACCGTAATAATCGCAAACTGTCGTATGGTTTCTGTTTCTCGCCGGCGGACAACGCCATCGTAACGGGCGCGTCATCGTTTTAGCATAATGATGCTGCTCCTCGGTCTGCGGATCGGTTGAGTCCATCTAAGAACAAAAGATGCGATGTATCATTGAGAGTGAGTGAGCATGGCGAAATAAGCAAATGGCTCATTCACAAAAAAAAAATCATTCACATTGGACAGCAAAAGCCCAGGCTAAACACAAGGTGCTGTGCATGGGTTTAGTTAGAATTTTTATTGCAACGCATTACAACCGGCTACGCTTTATAAAATGACCCGGAGTTAGGTACGTGGATCGCCAGGCTGCATTGTTCCAACAAGGGTGGCAGCATTCGCAGCAAGGATACAGCCGGAATAGAGTACTAAAACACGATCATCTTCTCCTATTAATAAAAGCTGTTTGAAGATAATTTACGCTACTGTCGATCATAATTTGCATTAAGCCGGTGCGCACACTTTAATGTGCCCTGCGTTCGGTACACATTGAAAAGGTAAAAACATGCCGCCGCTTGTGATAGACGATCCGCGGCTCACGGATTTCCTTACACGGTGATGAAAAAAGGGTGGCACGTGAGAAAGGAAAGTAAACACACAAACAGAATGATAATTATTGTAGTTGTATTTAATGCTAATGGTTATTACTATATTTATATGCGCATTAGTTCGTGTTGCGCTGCGTGCACGTGCGATGTTTGTTGAGGGTCTACCGCAAAGAACAACTAACTAGTGAGTCCGTGTTATGCTTGTGTGTAAATATTCTCTTACAAAGATTGTAAATAATCGCAAGCCGCCAATGTTATGAATTGATCACCCATTTATGGTATTCTTCAAACAAGTTTCCAGTTAAATTTAAACAATATCCTTTATATTTCCATTGTATTGTTGGATCTACAAGCAAGTTTTCAGCGATTTACAAAACCTAATGTCGCCTTTCCAATACGGAATACCTGATCTCATGTCTCATATGAATTTGCTAGACATTTACTATAAATGATACGTATATATAATAGGGATATGCCAAGAATATGATATGGCAACCAAATAATAACTAAACATATAATATTCCTAAACGATAAAAAATCATTTTCAAACCCCTATGAGCTGGACGCCAATTTGTTGATCGAATTCGATACAGTTCTATGATCATGTTCCTCATAAAACTAATGTTAACTAAAAAACTTTACATCGAAGGTCACCACTTCTCACCTTGCTTGAATCTTTTTTTTGCTCAGCGTTCATGCTGCGTCCAGCTTGGTGCTAGGCAGTATCCTAAGGCAAAGTAATTAATAATCGCAAATGGCCTCATCGCCGCAGTGGATCAGATTTTTGGAATCTTGTATGCTTGAACAATTATCAATGTCTTGTCAGAGCAATACACAAATTCGCCAGAGCAGTACAGTCGCCTACCTTTCCTGCACCCATCCTAGAATCTTTAACACTAGTTTCCTACTTTTGCTTTGACCACATTTGCTCAAATTCAAACTATTCGAAGAACATTGGATAGGAAATTCTACTTCGTCCTATTACCATTAAAGATTTGACATCAGTTGTTTCGATCAATGCAGGACGCACTGAGGGCTCATTCAATTATTACGTAACGCAAAAATAGTAACGCACTTTGTCCAAAACTGAGGAAACCCTCTTAGCCGCGTTCGAGAGGAAGATCCTCAATGAAAGATGACAATGGAGCCGCTACAATGATGAGCTCTATGAGCTGTACGGTGAACCTACCGTCGTACAGCGGATTAGACAAGCCTGGGCCCCAGTGGGCTGGACACGTCATGAGAATGACATCTTTGATGCATCAAGCGACAATATTTTTATAATTTTGAACATTAATTTGGATATGTTTCTGTAGATTTTAAATTTTTTGCTGCATTTGCTGCAACGCAAGAGGATTATGAGACTGTTTAGAGCTCTTCAAGCTCAATACTTGTTTTACGAGTCGACGATGCTTGTTATGTGACAATGGGTATAAACTGCATCCACTACTACACACCGGAATTTAAAATCACCATGTGAGTGGACATCAGTATCAATGAGTTGGTATCGGAAGATATCAAGAAACTTGACCTTTAAACAAATGACAAGTAGATAGATAACATGGAATAAAAAATAACAAAATAAAATATAAATAAAAATAAAAATCACCGATTTAAATTAAAAAAAATAAAAAACATAAAAATCCCTAAAATAAGTTAATTTTTCATACGTATACTATGAAGCGGTAATCTAAGCATAATCTTATTGCATGTTATGTAACAAAAAGTAAAACCCCCCCTCCTTCTATAAGCGTTACGTAATAATTGAATGAGGCCTTAACGAAAAAAGCTTCTTTTGAATCGACGAAATAAACAATTGGGGTATGGATGTGGAGAAATTGGAGAGTAATTGGTGATCCGAAGTTTTGGGTGCAACGACGTGAAACTATTTTAGTTTAATTTTTCTTGTAATTTACAATTTACAAAAAAATTGGAAATAATTCATTCTCTGACTGGAAATTCTTGAATTAAATTCATTTATTAAATTCGTTTACTATTCCAGTACCATAATTGTATTCCTTGTGAAATATTTTTCCAGTTTATTTAATGACCTAATGTAATGTTCTTGCCTCAGAAATAATCATTGTCTTATAGAAGACTACACGATCAACAACACGATCAGCATGAGTCTTTTAAAATTAAATTTATGATCTCCTCCAGGACACACGTCACTTTTAGCACCATGCAGCCTAAACAAAAGCAATCTTCCTCGTTAGATTATGCTGTTTTAAGTAGCTACTCCATCGCGTTCCCCCACTAACGCAATGGCATTGTCCTAAAGCGATATGGCATCTGCCCACAATTGGTAAATCTTTTATTCACCAGTGTTGGATGAACTTTCTATCCAAACCCAGAGGGGACCAAAAACATAAACTCTGTGGTGTTAATGGATGCCTTCAACTAATTTCACAACTGTCGCCCTTGTTAAGTGCCAGTCGTTCGTCACTAACTCGGTAATGAAATATAAATCAAACCCTAGGGTGTGTGCATTTTGCCCCAAGAATTCGTCATTCGTCATCGGTGGCACGATTCTGCGATGGACGTCACCTTTCAAAGATATTTACTGCTAAACTGGGACAGGTCACCGTTAATGAAGGTATGATTTATGGATGGAATTGGACTTCTTGCTCCAAGTGGCAAAAAACATGATCTTCATGGAAATCATTTTACTCAACTGTTTGGATAAATATATATTTTGGGCGTATAACAGTAGCTACGTAAGTAAGTAAGATAAGTAACGTGTATAACATGATTAAATAAAGAAAAAAATTAATTATACATATTTACTAACAAGTAAAAATTGTATAGAAAATTGATCAAGTACAGACGATTTATCGTAGAACATCCATAATAAAGTGCCTGGTATTATTATTGGTACCACGATCACACTTTACTAAGTTTGCTGTCGAACATTTCAGCAGTCCCTGAAACGAGCGAGCATATCGGAGCCCCTCAATAACTGCCATTTAAACCGGGACGTCTTCATTCAGGTCGATAAAAGCCTTCCCAAGCAACACCTCCCACTAAACTCGGCCCTAATAAAAAGAAAGTGATCCTGCCGCATTCCCCTGTTGTAGGCGCATTTTCCGCATCGAAGCTGGTGTTCTCCCGGTGCTGTTGTGGTGACCTCACTGTTCGCAGTTGTTCGGCACCCGGCCGAAGGGGGCACCACATCAAAAACATATAAAGCAAACAGCATCGCGAGACGGCTTGCAAACCACTGCTGCTGCTAGCTACTAAGGGTCTGGGCGGAAAATGTGTGCGCCCGTCGAGGGAAAACGGAATCATGCACCGAATGTTGGCCATCAAGTTTTCGGAACGGTAAAATCCACTTTTAACATTCATAAAACCGTCCTCGTCTCCCCGCGCAGTGTTCGCGGTGGCTTCCTCCTCCTGCTTTCTTGCGGGTGCATTTAATAATCGGCGCACCGGCAGTACGAGCAATCCCGGCCCATCCGTGGCACCTACGCGGCAAAAGGCGGTGTAGACTGTCAAGCGAGCGGTGCTGCCGGTGTAATGTGTTGGCTTGTTTTGCTTGCTAATGCTTGCATGTGAGTGCATCTTTTACATTTAGCCTTGGGGATGCCGCGTTCGGACCGTTCAATTTCTGGTCCTATCGGAGAGGGACTGATTTTTGAACCACCGAAGTGGCGGACGTTTCAAGGACAAGGCATCCGGCGATTGTGTGCTGGGCGATCGCTGGGAATCCCTTAGCTATTTTGCTGGGAATCGCTTTCGATTGCGGATTGGTGTACTAGATTGGTGTATGTTATTTTTAGTTAAGCAATTCTTCGCCTTCAGGGAAAAGCGCATCATGCAAAACATGCGTCGTGTGCAGGTTGCCGGTGCAAGGAGTTGGAATTTGTGTCGGTATAGTTGGGCTGAATAGGCTGAGACTGAGTACCCGATACAGAGAGAGAGAGAGCGAACAGCCAGGAAATAAATACACTTGCCGCTTAATAAACCGGGCGCGGGTGGATGGTGAATGCAATCGTGATTTCTTAGCGCGTTTCTTTTTTATTCACCCGATCTACTCAACCGATAGAGATCGTTCGCTGACTTCTTTCTTCTCAGCGAGAAAAGCCAGTCTGGGCAAGTCAATCCAAGCAAATAATTTCACTTATTGATGATACAACTTCAGCCCTCGATTGTAGGTTACTCTCGGACGCTACTCTTCTGGGTTTACACGAAAATAAGTAAAAAGGCAAGTGGGACTAAACTTTGGAAAAAATTAAAATTGGCATGAAATATTATGCAACCTTCAAAAGACCTATTGCAAACACCTTAAAGAGTGATATTGCACTCAGCACCTAAAAACTAGAATATGGTCATATTGGATGGTCTGAAAAAGAACTGCTCTGATCCAACAGATGATTTACCATGTAAGATTCTCCAAAAGAAGCTCCAATAAAGGCGCATTCCAATGCTGATATTTTCATATTTGTTTCCTCTTTTATCATGAAATAGATGAAGTAGAAGTAGATACTGCAGCTATTTTTGATAAACACACTTTTATAAGCACACTTTATTTGAAATGATCCTTTTCTGCGAGCTATGAAATCTTTTAACTGCGTTTTTTTTTCATTTCGATTATAACATCTCGGTATCTGCTTTTCCGACCCGACTAATTAATGACTCCTTGTAATCCTCTATGTTTAGTTTGTTTCCTCCTCCTCCTCTGACGCGTTATTAGATTTAAGATTAGACTATAAGATTGCTTTTGTTAAGCCTTATTATTTAATTATTTTTTATTATTTTAATTATTTATTATTTATTACTTTTTATTGTTACAAAAATTATTTTCCGTAAATAAATAAATAAATTTGTAACAAATCATTGAGCTTGTCGCTGTTGATTTTAGTTACCTGTTTGGGCGTTGTGACGGGAGTTGTGCGGGGAAAAAGGTTGAATATAAAAACCCGCATTAGGTTAAAGGAAACGTAGGGAAAAATAATAATAAAAAAACAAAACAAAGCCTAAGTCTAACCCTATTCATAGTTCTAATCCTAGCTAATCTTAACCTATCTTATTTATCGTTTTGCAACATATAAAGCTCTATTTTGGCTATTCTGTTGGAGATTAGGTACCATTTTTTAATAGTAATAAGGGATTTTCCGGATAGGATATGGGAATGTGGGTAGGGGTGATTTTATTTTTGTAATGTTATCTTATTTCATCAATTGGAGTTAATTATATTCCTAACGTTGTAATTCGTAGATTAGTTTTGTTTGATATTGTTGAATGCTGTTTATAGTACAGTCTTTGTGAATTAAATGCGTCATATGCGCCATGGTGGGACATTTAAATTAACATTGGTATAATTGTTTAATCTTCAAAACCAATCAAAATGACTGGTCCGGTAGTTCTAGTGTTAAATGTAACACCTTCAGCTAGTGTTTTTCATTCACTGTTTGCACACAGTTTGCTGTGATCTGATGCGCATAGATTTGTTGTTCCCTATCAAAGTAGGCAAACAGTTTATGCGAACCCGCGGTTTACATTAACAAATAAATAGTGCCAATTTTTCAACTTAATTGCTTACCATTACTGCGTACACGTGCAGTTCCCCAAAGGTTCCCCCAGAATGCGTTATACATACACGCAAATACACTATCGAAACAATCAATTTGCATCACGGAACCGCAGCACGGCTTCGCGCCAAATGGATGGAACCGTTTGTTTTAAGGACGCCCACTAAAATCCGGGAAGGTGCCGTTTGCCATCCGCATGATAGGAGTTCACCGATAAGGCATTAATCTAGGGCACCGCACACCATCGCTACGCACAACCGTAGAAGGGCGGCTTCCTGCTTGGCTTAGAACAGGAAAAGTGTTGCTGAAATTTATGACATCACACACTATCTGGCCGTGTTTGAGACCGTGCTAAAGGGTAGCAAAACAGCTCGGTAGGAAAACATATGCTCTACAAAAATCTTTCTCCCAGCCTCATTTCGCGGCAACACGGATAGGGGGGAACACAGTTTGTACATCGAGCGTGTATGATGCATTGGTGTGCATCAAGTGCGGTAATTATGCACCGCAACTGGAACACACCGGCGCAATGGAGGCCTGTCGAGGCACCACCGGGTCTTGATAGCGCGACGATATAGCTGTGCATCGGCACAGGGTAATGTAGTGGGTGAGAAAACGTGTCAGCATAAGCATTTGCAAACAGATTACGGCATGTGGCAGGGATCGTGTCAACTTGCGTATGAAACACAGCACATATGTCCCCTCGGTGTGGTGGAGAAGAATTCTTGTAGCTCTGTGTAGAGATACAAATTCATTCATTTTTGCGTGCGTTTATATGCGTTGCGTGCGAATTGATTGCTAGGTCTACAAACCAGACAAGAAACAATCCTAATGGTACCACACGATATGAGTGGTCTAATTTGGTTTACGTAAAAAATAAGGGGTTATGCAAGACGGTACGACTTTCCGTACATGTTATCCACTAAATCGGGAATCATCAGTGTACGGTTTCGATCGCCAACCTTTCAGTGAGATATTAACTGGTCTGAAAGGGGGCTACGTTAGATCTTTTTCTATTAAATCAAGTGACAATAGTGACAATTTTCTATTAAATCTTTAAAAAAGTGTGGCATATTATATGCCATGACATTTTTGAGCAGAGTGGCCCTTCTCATGATGATGAAGATTTGTTTGTTATGTATTTCTGTTGTGAATGATTAGACAATCTCATGATTGTTTATCTTTAATGTACAAGAAATATATTAATTATACACGGGAAAATACGATAGTGTTTCATTACGGTCCACGCTATTTCATAACGCTTTCTGCAAAGGATGTTGTGCTACAAAACTACAAACTACATTCTATAATGTCGCTAGATTCATTACTTTAATTCTTACATAATCATTTAGGGATTGAAGAAAAGTCAATCTCAGTATAATTTTCCATAGACCATATTAGTAATAAATACTCAGATTATCGCAAAATTTATACAGATAGATCAATTCAACTAAAAAAAATTACTAACACAATCACAGCTATCCAAGAAGCTGTTTATCCAAAGAAACTAAATGTAATTTTTACAGACAATGCTAGCGTACTATCTGCGTTAGAAAATGGACAAATTAAAGATCCTTACATCCAATCTATAGAATTCCTTTCCTCTCATATTCGGTCTGATGGTCTCTAGGTTTGAGTTACCTTGAGTAACCTTTATTAAGGAATATTTAATTTCCTATCATCTACTTCCCTATTTTCCTTTATCGTTATCCTTCATCCCAAGAGATTCAAGTGGTCTGAGATTTCCAACATCTCTTAATCAATAAAAACAACATCTGTCTCGGTGCTCCTCGTTGCATTGCAACTCGATACGAAAGAAAGTTAAACCCCACAATGTATGCAATCGGCATCACATCACATATAACTATGGTAACTAACGCACTGAACTCGCCACCCAGCGAGGAAAGAATGAATGCATCTCAGTAACAGATCTTTCAAGGACGAATAAATGTAAATCTAATTAAATTGCATTGATAATGTAGTGCAAACCAGAGCACTGCAAAGCCGGAAAAGACGGTTCGGTTTGTTCAATAAGCTAACGTTGATGCGTCCAATGTTTATGGAGACTCTATTAATGTGACTCTCATGGCCATGTATTAACACAAGATGTGTTAAGGCGTTTTTTAAATATATTTTTAGTCAGTTATACACTTTAAGGTTGTTTTGTACTTATTATTTGTAAAATAATTTAAATTTTAATTAACGCATATCTTTGCTTCCCTTGTCTTTCTTCCCTCTCAGCACACCTTGACTGGACACAGCGGAAAGGTACTAGCGGCCAAGTTTCTTGGTGCCGCATTCCTCGTCACCGGAAGCCACGATCGAACGCTCAAAATATGGGACCTCAAAAATCGTTCATGTACGTACGACTGCATTAATTGCTACGTTTAAAACATTACTATGCAATGCAATTAATTCTTCCACCCGTTTCATGTTCCGTAGGTACTGAAACTAAGTTTGCCGGTTCAAGTTGCAACGATCTAGTCACGACGGATAGTTTCTCCTTCATTAGTGGACACGTGGATAAGAAGATACGGTTCTGGGATGTGCGGACCGCTGACTGTACCGCGAATGATATACCGCTGCAGGGCAAAATCACCTCGCTCGATCTTTCCAAGGATGGTAAATTTTTGCTGTGCTGCGTACGGGATGATACAATCAACCTGCTGGATTTACGTCAGAACCGCATCGTACGCACATTTCGGTAAGGGTGCTCCTCTGTATAGAATTGTCACTTGACCATTCATGATCCGCTATTGTTTTTTTTTTGTTTTAGGAATGATAATTTTAAGGTTGGATGCGACTGGTCGAGAGTAGCATTCAGCCCATCAAGCTCCCGAATAGCGGCCGGATCGGCTGATGGATCCGTTTTCATTTGGAACATTAACGGACCCCTCGAGACGGTGCTCAAGGATCCCAAGTGAGTAAATTTTTTGATGCTGTGGTGTTCTTATCCAGGTGGTGGGGGTGTATTCTAACACCGACTGTATGTTGTTGCTTATGCATTCTGTTTTATGTCCAAACGTCCAAAAATTCCTATAATCTCATAATAGCCTTTTGGTTTTTGTCCATTTTTCTTCTGTTGCTTTTGCACATGAACAACCCATCCATCATCAAACATTCATACAAAAAATGAACCCATCACACATTCACTATAAACTACGCGCCATATTCTTCATCCCGCCACGAGGACTACTGACCGGAATTGGTTTTTTCACAGTGGAAGCGGTGCGGCTGTCACGGCCGTCAGCTGGCATCCGTTCAGCTCCACCCTGGCCTCAGTCGATCGGGCCAAAAAGTGTACCATCTGGTCGAACGCTTAACCCGGCCGGATGGTACGCAACGGCTCTCGCCATCTTTAGTGTAAACAGCAGGATCTGCGATACGAGCCGTCCCGCGGGAGGTTTCTCCAACACCGTTCGCGCGCTATTGCTGTTAATGTTTTCCCCTACTATCGTCGTTCTTCTCGCAATCGCAGCCACGTGTTCGATCGACATCTTCGTTATAGATTGCGCGGGATGCTTCATTTGCATGCAGTGATTGTGACAGAGCGTGGTTGCTACTGTTTCTTTACGGTTTTCATTCTGTTTCTTACTCATTAAAATAAAAGGTAAGCACAAGGGCCTTTTTGCCGGACGGATGATAGTCAGCTACCATCATTGCGTTCCAACGTGCAGGATTTTTTACATTAATAAAAAGAATTAAAAACGAATACAAGACGACAGTCTGTTTTTTAATACCCTTTACTTATAGTTTGCAGGTACACGTATACAGGAGGTACCATTTTTAAATGCATCCATTCTTCCCAAACAAATGATATTGAATTTATAACTCTATTTTCATGTTCCCATTCACATGAAAACCCTGTTGTCCTTTATCTTGTTCCGAATGTCATATTACAATTTAGCGAGTTCCGTATCCACAGACGGGTCACGCACTAAATGGCGAACTTTATCGAACGCGGGATGTTGCTTATCACGCATCAACTTGAAGATAATGTTTTCACTCGTCGACACAAAGCACCCGTACTGTTTGAGACGTTCAAGAGCAAACTTGCGGTCCTCCTGGGTGCGCGATACTGAACAGTCAGCGGCAACATGCACCGTGTAGCCCTTGTTGAGTAAATCCATTGCCGTCTGCTCGAGACAGATGTGTGATTCCAGTCCGAACAGTACCACAGTCTCCGGGCCTTGCGGTCCATACAGCTCGTCTATTTTGCGCTGCACCTCCGGTATCATCATGCTAAACAGCGTTTTGGGGTACACACCTTTTGCGTGCGAAATGTCCAACTCCTTCACAATGCGTCCTAGCTTTTCGGGATAGTGCTCCGTAACAATTAGCGGTACGTCCAGAATCTTGCCCGCTTGCAGCTAAAAAACGTATAAACATGATCAATATGTAAGTGCAGTTGCTGTTTTGGCAAGGTGACCTTACCAATTTGCCGGTGTTTTGGATCACTGGATCAAACATCTTCATTCCAGGGCGGAATTTATCTTGCAGATCACATAGCATGAACAATGTTTTTTTCACATCCAGATAGCCAAGTTTCGTTAATTGTCGAGCCATTTTAGGTGAAAATTATGAAACAAACTGATCACCGAACGCATGCAGCGCATAAACAGAATCTTTTTATTTATTTACATAATTTGACAGCACGCGCTTGGCACATGAAACATTTCAATTTTCGAATCATGAAACATGAGGCAGCAGTCTATGCAATAGATGCGGATGTTCGAAAATGTTTACTAATTCAAAACATATCAAAAACAAGCTAACAATTGAAATTAAGTGGTGAGTAACGCCATGGCGCAAAGCCACTTAAAAAGTGCATGGAATGTAATCTAGTTTCAAAGTTAGTGAAATTTCCTGATGGGAGTTCAATTATATTTTTGGTTAAGGTGTCAGAAAAACACTGTTTGAATGGAGCTTTAATTGCGTATGGCATGAAAAGAGATCATTAAAAAATGTCTGATGTCAAGAGAGCACGAAGCGGGAAAATATCTGAGATTTTAAGCTCTGGATGGCTCTGGATTTTAAGGCTTTGAAGTAATTCTATCCATTAACCTTCAAGTAGGCAACCGGATATCCGGGTATTTTTTAGCTGCAATTACTTTTGATTCATTGCTTGTATTGACCTGAAATGTTCAGTAGCCTCCCGACTTTTTATTTCAGATTTGTTGGTGTATACATTGTAATTTTCAACAAGCAGTAAGTATTTTATTTTGATTTATTTTAAACTTTACCACGTAAATTGGCAACCAGCATACCCGGGTATTCCATACATATTGTATGAAGCATGACGTTTCTCTTGTGCTTCTTTTCTTATTGTGCTTATTTTCGAGTCAAATTCAGTGGATTTAAAATTTAAAATGGATCATTAAGTTTTATCATAACCTAAAACACATAATGAATGAATCAAATAGATTTTAGATAAGCAACTATACAAACCAGAAAACAGATTTCCGATACCAGGAGAGCATGTTTTTCAAGAGATGACATCTGCAGCCTTCCAATTAAATTTACCCATCACTATTGCATTGCATACTATCAAACCCGTGAGAGCGTTCACTAGTTTAAGGAAGATGGATGAAACGGAGAGCATCCTTCATTTCGCTCAAACTTTCCGTCGGCTGGTACGAAATCCCATACAAACCAGCTATTTTCAGATTGCCGATACCAGGAAAGCATCCACGGAAGAGGTAGCACCTTGTACAGCAATTTTGGTCGAAAACCGCCGCAAGGTATGCAATGTTTAAACACTAACTTTCCATACAAACCAGCTGATTTTAGATTTCCGATACCAGGAGAGCATGTTTTTCAAGAGGTAACACCTGGTACCAGCCGAGCAAGCACAAATCACGTATGTATGTTGAATAAAAAAAATAATTTTGCAAAAAAAGTGTTTTACTGTTTTAGGCCAAACAATAATCAGTCCACCTGTGTTATGCGAACCACTGAGAGCGGTGTGCTTAAGCATGATGAGAACTTTGTGAGTAAAAGGATGACTCGAGAATAAATTGGGAATCGAAGAGCAGACGCGCTTGAGCGGTTGACTAAGACGGAATAAAGAACCGTGAACTCTATACGTGGATTGCTTGGTGTGTGATGTTGTCTGTCAAATAGGGCAGCATGAATATATTCTAACACCATGGAACACAACCACTCAAAAGTACATAATTTTACTTTTATGTTTTTATTATTAACCCTATTCCTGGCAACCGGCTACGCGGGTACACAAAGCATTTTTATCCGCTTTTTTCCTACGAATCGTAGCTATTCTAAACATTGAATATATATTGAATTCACGGTATTTTTCCATGAAATGTGTGTGGGGCATTTTATAAAAATTATGTAATCTTTGTTTTTCGATTATTTTCTTCAATGCCCTTATTCCTATAGGGGCATTGAAGAAAATATTATGTTTTTATGATCGCCAGTGACAGGATTAAAATGCAACGTATTTTTGGGAAAATTTTGAATTTTTTGAACAGGCTTGCATTTCGAAAATTGAGAAATGTCAAAACAGAATTCGATTTCGAAACGGCATTTTTTCCTTTTCGAACAGCTTTTTCGAAAGGTATACCTTCGGTGAACTTCGTGAAACAGCAAGTGATGCGTTGGTATTGGTGAAATCTTGCGACGAAGGCAGCCATTTATTTACCTCGTCCGTCGCGAGCAATAAATAAATACGAAAATTACAACGTTTTGTGCGATCTCGCGTAAAAAAATTGTGCCCCATCAGTGGCCACCGGTACCGGGCATGCCGTGTGAGTGGAGTTGGCCGATTCCGTGCGGGCGTAGTGCGTAAAAAATGGCGTGGAAATGTGCGGAAAATGTGTGCCCTAGAAGCGCGACGTGCAGCATCGTGTAGATGAGGAGGCAAGGGTAGTGGTGCTACCTGGCACAGGTTTTTTTTTTTCGTAGTCGTCACTGGCAACAACGACCGCGAATTTCACAGTGGAATCATAAAAAGCGCAATTGATTCTGTTCCGTATCGTGTGTCACCGTCGAACGCTCCGTGCACCCAGCAAACGGCGGCAAAACAATTCCGCTTGAGTAAAAGTGCATTGGCGTAAGTGCAGGAGCAGCGGAGACCAAAGTTTCGGTTCCCGTGTGTGTGGTGCGTGTGCCGAAATGGTTGTGAGTATCTGTGTACGTGTGCAGTGATTACGTTCGTGGCCGTGTTTTGTCCCGGATTGTAGGGCAGAACCGCGGTCACTGCGCCTTTCGCGTCCACGCTCCGACTTCCGTTTGCCAATGAATCGTCGGCAGTCATTGGACAAGCCAGGTGAGCAACAAGGTGAAAATCAGTTTTTTATTATTATTGTTTTTACTCCCATTTGTCCCCAAAATTGTCCCCATTCCAACCCCTAAATCCGCCGGGTGAGTCTAGTGCGTTTTCGTTAAAGGATGGACTCGACCAAAATCTGTGCGTGTGCGCCCAAATTCGTCCCAACAAATCAGTGATGTGCGTGCGTGTGTGTTGGTGAGCTCTTTGTGTTGCTTGTGAACCAGTGTGCGTGCATTGTTGAGAATTACAGTGAGAAGCGACAGCGAAGAAACTCTCTCACTTTTGTCTCACTATTCTGTTTTCTCATTCATGATTCCGTCTTTGTCACGCTAAACTTTGTAACAATAATAATTAACGTAATAAAAAATCGTTTCGTTTAATAATGCAAATAATCATTTTTTGGGTTGCTACATGTTGCTATCGTATTTTCAATACGCGTCTAAATTGAAGCTCTTCTCAGCATCGTCTCATTTCTATAAAATGTTGTCACTGTTTCTGTTGAACATTTCTTTTCGGCGCTTCGGCACTTCTCGGCCAGCCTTTTGCAGTTGTTTACTTATGTAGCAAAGTCGTTTTAACGTTTAAAAATATTAAAAGATCATCACTAAGTCATTTTAATTTGTTCAGCTATTTTCGCTCAACTGTATGTTTTGTCATCACTGAATGAAAAATACACAAAAGAAACGTTTCAAGGAATAATACAGGAATATCGATTGACAGTTCTGTACAGCAACGTGATCGTAAGTATTTGCCAGGATTTAGCATTCGTTTCCATTTTTCAAAAATTGTTAAGCATTCGCTTTCTTGCGTTTTATAATGAGTTTTGTATTTTTTGTTATTATCCTCCCATTTGAATGGTTTATAAACATTTTTGTTGTTGTAGTAAGTAAGATCATTACCGAACTACTGTTGTACACGAATGGACAAAACTTTAGTTATTATGTTTTGTATTTATGAAAACATCGTTGGTTAAGTAGTAAAATATGGCCTTTGTTCAATTGATTCAAGCTATTAAAATTCCTGAATATCTATCTACATTATTCTACAAATAACCAGCTTGTATAAAAATTCTCTTCAATTTGTTTACGAGAATGATCGTTCAAGTACGGCTCGCAAGCTGCAAGAGGCTCTTTCATTGAGACTTTTATTCGAAAATTATTCATCCTATGGCAAGCTTGCTAAAATACTACCATAAATTGTAACTAAATATAAAACCTTATTGATGATTCTTGACAATTTTGGAATACATTCTGAATCGGAATTTTACTGTACCCGTTGCGTAGTCTCTGATTTGTTACTAATTCATCTTCACCTAATTGAATTGTACAATATACTCTGAAGTCTCAGTCTCGCCACTAGATTTTGCATTTTTTTGTTCCAATCTTAAAATGTTGACTGTTTTACACTCATTCCACGTACATTCGTGCTGATATTCCAAAAGCTGAAACATAGAAGAAGCGTAAAATCATGTTATTGGCTGTTATGTTATTGACTAGTGATTTGTATAGCTCTTTTCTGAAAATTTGTATAAATCACTTTTCTCAAAAGACTCATTTGACACAACACCAGTCAGAAAGATTTATTTGATGCCTTTTAATGCAATAGTTAGAAAGCTGCCTTTTTTAAAATGTGTGTTGTGTGTGCAAAGTAGAAACTAAATAATTAAGATAATCAATCTGCGTCTCGATTGTTTCACCAAACCAAGCAACAATCATAAGACATAAGATTGTATGCTCAAAATTTGAGTTGCAGGCGAATGTTTGTCGTGTTGTATGGGAAGGAAGGAAACCCCAATCCATTCTCTCTCCTCATTCTGGCCGTCACCGAGGGTCGTGGGAAAATCCAGTGTTCCAGCTTGTATCGGCGAGCTTTACCCCCCGAGCAGCCAGCAAGTAAAACAAACGAATGTTATGGACCATTCGTCGTGCATGCAATCGATGTATTAGTGCTATCACATTTTATAACTCGCAGTCGGTAGATTAATGGTATGCACGCGCGTGGAAGCAATACGCACGCATACGGATGCAGACGGCTGGTCGGAGCGCGCGCACGGGCGAAAGGATATTCACTGGCAGCGCCTGGACGGTTTCACCTGCACCCGTGTCATTATCGTTTCGCGCGTTCGTTAGTAGTCCACAGTGAGCAAAACCTTTCTCATCATCGAAAGAACTATCGATTATCGCCCTGGGGTGGATTAAAGAAAACCGATCGAGTGAAAGGGAACGAGCGAACCAGCAACAGCTTTCACTGTTACGCTCCTCCACCGGACGGGTGTAAAATGCCGGAGACATAATAAAATTGACCTAAATGTTGATACTATTTTGCGTACACTTTGGATCACACGGTTCACGATAAGCGCCCGTAGCATCTTGCTCTACCGACCGGGCAAATGTGTCGCCAAATCGTGCTGGGTGTCTCTTCCGATGCGTGACATTCCGTACCAGCGAGCGCCCGGCGTACAGTTCTGATGACGTCAAGCTTGACGCTTAATCCCTGGTCGGTGGTTTTTCCCCTGTGTGTCCCACGCACGGAATGCAACTGCCAAAACCCGAACCGCTACTCTCCCAGTGTGCGCGATGGTGCGCGATGCGAATTGGTTCAGCAAATAACGCGAAGGAAGCGCAGAACGACACGGCAGAAAATAAAAATCGCTACAAACGATCGCCGAATCGCCGACGACGGAAGAAAACGAAGCAACACGATGCTGAAGTCTCGCGGTGGCCAAATAAACACACGCATAAAATTAGAATTTGTCTCTTTTCACCTCCGGTTGCAAACGTTCGGTGGCTTGGTGGCCACCGGTGGTCGTCGATCTTTTGAGATGCGAAAAGTCGCGTGTTTACGATCGCAACGATCGCTCATATGTGTAACAATGTACTTTGGTGTGTCGATTGTACAGCTGCACAATGATCAAAGCGCAATATTCGTTGCAGAGGCAGAGGCTCGAATTTCGGTAATTGGCACCCCCAAAACCGCACACATTATCCGATCGAATCAAAGCTTTGCTCCTATTCCGTTGTGAGGGTAGATATGAAATTTTTTAAAATGCTAAAAATATGCTTTCTTCATGATGCGATCACACACACACACGCGTATGCAGGAGTGTGCTATGGCGACCCGGTCTCGGGGGTAGCTCCTAGCGTGTTCTGGTCAACCTTCTCTAGACCGCCGCGTGTGACCGCGTGTTGTGCAGTGTTCGAAACACTGTGCGAAAATAAAACAAAAATCTTCGCCATGCAAAGTGATTGCAGGCACACGCACATACACATTACATTGGCTCTCAACCTGCTCAAGTTCAATGGCTTGGTGGGACAGTTAAAAACAAGCTCAAACAAAATGCCTTTCGAAAGGGAACCCCTTGAATTACTCAAGATTGCAAAGTATCTTTATAATTTGGAATTATTTGTTAAACTCCATTTAAACGGTTCCTTTCGATTTAGTATTCAAGTAAAAATTTACAAAAATTTCAAGAAGATGTTTAGAAGACAATGCACCATCTCCAGCGAATAGTTCTCCAGATCAAAGCTACTGAGAACATACATAAAACGATGGTTTAACCGTAGTGCCAATAAACACATTTACACCTTCGTCTCTAAAAACTGCACAAAAAATATTCGAAAATACTAAACTAATTTAAGAAGAAGGCGGGCCATGAAGAAGAAGACTAAACTAATTTCTAAAACTCAAAACCATTATTACTTATTTGAGTTTTAACATAAAAATTAAGTACTTTCCGGCTATTACGGTCGTAGGGATGGTATGAATATGAAAAGAAAATCATATTTCCAATTCAGTAATGCATTCTGGATGAGATATTCATTAAACAAATGTGAAAATAAGCTAATAACATCATTAAATTATTTGCCCAGTGTTATCGATGGTGAAATCGTTTATCGGAATGTATTAGAATAACTTTTAATATTTCGTTACGAGGTAATACCAAATTTGATTGTAAAGCTTTCATCCACCGTTCAGATATCTTTTGGTTTCATTAATAATTAAATTTGTTTTCGTTAAAGCAAAACCCGTAAGTCGATCCATTTCCGATGCAAAATCGATTTGCTTTAAAATCGTTGATGAATCATTGCAAAAATGGTGTTGCCTTTTGCGCTCAATCCGTGCGTCACTCATTTACAAGCGTCCGGATCATTCACATGGATTTTTAACGAACACAAATCTTGTCGCTTGAGTTACATTTATTGCGTCTGTCAATGTTCAGATCCATTTTTGTGGAGTTTAACCATCCAACAAGCCATTCAATTCGTCGCCTTCATCTCCTTCAAGGACAGCTGTCCTTTGTATCCAAATTCCCACTTTTGAACTGTCGGAAACAGCATAAACTTGGTCCGTTTTTTGCGAAATCGAAATCAGTGAATGCCCTCGGAATGCTCAATATTTCGAACGTAATCCAATTGATTGCGTAAGGTAGTTAACAAAGTTACTTTATTTTTGGCAGATTAATATAAATTGAAGCCTAATTTCTAACAAAAAATGACATAAATATCACGCCGAGTTGATGCATCTTTGCCGTATCGCTTCGATCAAATGATGTAAATATTATTCGAAAATAGACCCGTTTGTGTGGCTTCTGTCACAAAAAAAAAACAACCCTTGCAGTACACACACACACACTTGTCTTTTGCACAGTCAGGTGGCCGCCAAACTCCGATTGCATCCGTAAACAATGCACCGAACAAAAAAGGTGTTCTGGTCTCTGTTTTGGTGTGGTGTTTTACAACGTTGCCACTCCATCGCTGGATGCCGTGCGCGATCGTCGTTTGCATTGGGCCACCCACCGGTGGGGCAGCAAAACGGCCGCCGGCTCCATATAGTAAGTTTTTCGCGTGCGGTAGTAGCGCGTCTCCTCCGCCGCGGCATTGTGTGAGTAGGGACGTGCGTGTTGTTAGAACGGCCATGTGCTCGGATTCCAAACGTACCTCCCGGTTGTATCGGGGCAGCGCACATGGGAGCGCTGTTTACGAGGTTTTTTTTCCCTTCCGGTTGACCTATCCCAACCGAATGCTTCTATCTTCTGTCGCCCTTGCTGTGTGCATTGAAAGCCCTTGACATTGAAGCATTACTCTCGGGATTATTAACTGTTGAAATCAGGGCATTATTGCCCGGCCGACAGCATGCCCGATGTGGCAAATAGGTTTGCTCCCAAAAAAAAGGAGTCCGTAAATCAACTGTTTTGAGAAGTTTTGTAGATGTAGTGTCGAGTAGAGCAAATGGAATGCCCCAATATTGCATTAAAGCAAGGTGGTGCGCAAGCAACAGACTCCGCATCGCCCTCAGAATATCGCCAAGCTTGCCAAGCAGAAACGCGTAACTGCGTGTAGCCGTGATAATGAAATGTAACCTCGAACGCGCGCGCTACGTACCGGCGGCGCCTTTATCCAACCCCATCCCCGCCCGGGCGAAAGGTGGGGTCTCGAAGCAGGATGAAGAAAAGTTGCAAAAGTGATAAAAATCTCTGACCCATATACCTTCCATTAACTCGGGCGGTTGAATCGCTTCCGGGGGGGTTGGGGATCTCTTCGAGCGTCGTTCTTCCCCCGGAAGAGGTTCTCCGAAGACATTGGCGCACTGGCAGCGGCGGGAACCGCGTGAGTAGAGAGTACTACTTTTTTTCCCCCCATGATGTTACATTGACGGCGGCGTGCAGCAGCCTGAGCAGTGTGTGTGTGACGAAGGCACGGTAGCAATATTGGAGGTTGGTTCATTCATGGTTTCGTTTTTCGCTTCCACCGTCTCCTTGGGCACGTGGGCACACGCTCAGCCTCAAGGGCGAAAAGGAAAATCAAGTCACGAAGAGGAGACGCTGGCCGGGACTGGCGCGTTCTCTGCCGGTGTGTTCGGGTGTGGAACGTGCTGTGGGCTTACTTTATCTTGTTATTGCCCGCTCCTCCGCCGGTTAGTGGAAATTCGCTTTGCGCTCAATGTTCTTCCTGCTTTCACGGAACGTTTGCTGCTCCTTTACTGGGGAACAGTTTTCGTTGAACGGATAAAGTTGAACCTTATTTGCTCGCTGCTTTAGTTATTTGCAGGTTAATAATTTATTTATTTTCTTGGCTGTGTTATCGTTATTAACTGCGAAATTCGTTCTTATTTAAACATATTTTTGTTTATCTCGTTGTGGTTACTTGTATGTTGTGTAATATTGTTCCAAATTGTACATAAAGCCAAGTCGCATTTGATGCTCGAACCATCACTTGTTGTACGTCCGGTTTTTGTGTTTGCTGTGCGTCGTCTGTGGCTTTGGGCGAATGTTTGTATGCCTGTCCTGTGTTTGTTTTGTTTGTTTTTTTATGTTCTTCCCCATTAATAAATCCGGAACCACTAGCATCCGTTGCTGCGTCACGCAAACACACACACATACCCAATACATATGTGCGCCGTTCGCACATCTGGTTCGATAGTTACTTTCACTTGGAACCGAGAGACATAATTTTTATCGTACGGTGGCATTCGGCCACTTCTCCACGGATTTGGACAGTGGCAGAGCCAGTTTTCGGAACACGGTGAAAAAGAAAGTGAACTATGGTGGCCATTTGCTGGTATGGTGGCGAAGAAGATAAATATTTCAAATTTATGATAAATGAATATGTGAATTCCATCCGGACGTGAAAATGTTTTGTAAAACGTTTCTATATTAGTAACTTATGTATATGTTTGTAAAATATGCTTTATTTCATAAAAGAAAAGTTGTTTAACTTGTGATATGCATGTATTTAACATTTGATGTAAGACGAATCGATGAATTGACCAATGGGGTCACTGTCATAATTTTGTTTTCAGACCATTGTGAGGTAACAGTTAGCTATAAGCTACAGGTATGAACAAAAATGCAAGTTCCTTTATTACATATGCATCCAACATCGGACAATTCCAGAAACAGACTGACTCTATCCTCGCTAGCTCCTCCTGACAACCGTGTTGCCAGCTCTCGCCTCAACTGTCACAAGGACAGGGTGATTCATTTCCTACATAAGCTTCTACAACGCGTCAATAAAAAAGTAGTTGCAAGTGGTTCGTTTACTGATATAACATTGCAAACACTTTAAAATCCGTGGCGAACAAAAGTGCGAGAATTCGTAATTATTTAATTATGTGTGGGATTTTAGAAGCCAACGTATTCATAGCGCTTACTGATATGGTTAGGAGTAACGCAAAAATAACAATGTTGGGACTCGTTAACAATTCGTTCGCATACGATGAGAGACAAGACAACAAGATGCTTTTTACCTGCATGATTTTTTACAAATTGTTAAACTTGTTCTTATCGTTCTTATTTGTTATTTAATCGTAATATGTCTTATAAAGCTAAATAAAACAATTTTCAATTTTATAACATCACCGTACAAGGTTTCTTAATTACTTACTTCTTGTTTTAGCACATCGACACACGCAGTCAGAAATCGTAAACGTGTATTATTTGCTTCACTATTAAACACTTTCTTTTTTATGAAATTTTGCCACGACAGAAACCTGTTGCACGCTACGGCTGGGAGGCTCGTATGGCATATCGTATGCATAATACTAATCGTTCGAATGCGTACGATGTTCGGGGTCGTGCTAATATTATCTGAGCAAAGTGTGACCCTTTAAAACGCTAAGAAACAACACATGCAGCTTCTTCCAATTCCAATTTGATACACAGACAGACGAATTACGGTGTGAATGGAAGTATACCGCTTCGAGCGTCTTTAATGTAAATAGTGAATTGGAAGAGTGCACGGTATTATTATTTATCCACCGGTGGCAACGATAGGAAAATGTAATCTGGCTGAACCGGATGATTGTGGCCAATACAAGTGCAGCCAAACGTGTGAATCCAAACGACAGAACGGGAGACAGGCACACCCGTCACTATCACAGGGCTATTGTGATGCACCATCTTCTTGTATGTATGGGTGTGTGCATAAATTTATGCGTGACCGATGCCTCAGAACAGCCTTGTGAACATGGATCCTCTGGAGAAGACAGAACACATGACTTGGGGATACTGAGCTCGGTGGATACTGAGTGCTGGAAAATTAGATTTAAATTGATTGCTGCCATCGCACCTTCGGCGGTTTCGTCCTTTGCTAGTGCGCTTTTCATGCAGGTGCTAGCTGCAGTAGCCAATAAGTTGGAATTAACATACCAACACAACAACAGTTCTAATATTACGCGAATTTAACGGTGGTATGAAGCTGCCAATCGGTCAATGTATGGCTTATATTTAGAGTTTCTTAGAACAAATATAAATATATTGTTATTTTTGAAAATCTTTAGCCTAGTGGTCTTTTAGTGGTTTTTCGTATGTAAACTAAGCAGAAGTCGAGGGACATCTGGCTGAATGCATGTTATCCTTTCTGCCGTCACTCGTCTAATACCGTCTGATTGAATGATAGTCAATCAGTATTGATCGTGCGAATGAGATAAATCGAAAGCAATAAGCGCATCGTTGCTGTAGGGTAGGTTCAACGGTCAGTTAATCCTATCCGCCACAACGATGCTCTTGGCATGTTGCAGGTCTTCTTGGGTAGGTAGACTTCTTGCGCTTCTTTTGCAGTTAAACAGGGAATGGATAATGGATTTTCGTTCCGTGTTCATAGCCTACGGAACCGTGTGATAATAGTACCGGAGAAATGCCTAAACATTGATGGGTTAAGAAACATCCGCTAAAAGATGTTCGATGCACACTTAAACTCCTCTTTTATGGCCCTTGCGGACAGGAGTTATACGAAATACTTGTTTGAGTTGTTGTTCATTTTTAAATAACAAAGCTTTAATATAAATACTATTGGTTCGGCCCTCCCAAACATTAGTTGACCTTTCATTCTTTAGCATTTTTCGTCCTTTCAACAATCTTTCGTTAAATAGCAAACTGTAACACGTTGCATATATTTGAACTGATATTCTACACAATTTTTCACTTTTACTGTCGGATGTTGCATTCTTTTTTCGGGCGAAAAAGTTCCTTCCTTTCCCTGTGGACCCTGTGGACACATTGCAAATGACGCTGCATGCATAATTCGCAGTAATTATCAATTATAGTGCGTAGAGTAGAGCGGATTGAATGAATATGCATATAAATTACGGTTCGGTTAAACCATGATTTATTATTACGATCCTTCCAACCTCAAATCGACACACCACCCTCCTGCACCGCGTATTTTCACCCGTGTTCATCGACTACCGAGGCCAGAAGGTTAAAAAGTATGCTTTTTGCAATTTATTAACGAACATTTTGCGTGCCAAAATGTCACCCAGGAAATGAACTGACACCACAGCTACAGCTATGGTAGACAAAGGGCAAGGAATAAGAACAAAAATAAAGTGCGTGTCTCGGGCTGGATCGGCGATTGTGATCGATAAATGCATAATGTGCATTTACGCTCTTACGCGTAAGTGCCGCACCAGAGGAAAGTATTTATTGATGAGCCTTTTTGAATAATGCACAGATATATTTGTGTGTGTGTCCTGATCCCCTTCTTGTGTAATATGACGATCAAATTAATGAACACCTTCGTGAATTCGTAGCATGAAGCGTGCATTTAGTTGCAGAAAATACGCTTGAAATAGCATCAAATTCACCAACGAACTTGATGATGTTAACGTGGAATAGGATGAAATGACCTTCTTTTAAATGTTTAATCTATCCTAAGTGTAAGACAAACCACGAGACACCGCATTGAGTTAAAGTGCTGACTGATTATGATTTTTTAAAAATATAATCAATTATTTACATGGTTGTACCAAGTGGAGCTTCAAGTTTATTTTATTAATTACTCCCGTGGGACTTTTTGTTATGATTTTGTAATCATAAAGAAACAGTGAAAAAGTTTTCACAGAATATCGGTTTTGTCTGGCGTAAAGTATGAATAAAAACAGGCCACAAGAATAACAGAATATTAAATTCCCGGTACAGAAAAATTCTAATATGTTCGCAGTATTACACTTATATGCACACCAAACGCTAAAAATGATAAAACAGAGACATATTTAACCATTACATTTGTTATTGCTAACACTGCTGAGAATCGGAAAAATGCCAGTAGAAATTAATAAACATTTCATGTGTACATCATCGGTTTTATCATTTTTTTTTTGCACTTCCGCTAGGTTTGTTGTTTCCCCTTTCTTTGTTTACATCTTCATGTGCGAGAAACGTGTTTGTGACCACAGTGTGCAACAAAAGGATTAGTCGTAGCAATCAGTTAGCGTTGCGGGAAAACCCAAATCTCTTCTCCCATCAAACAGAGCACGAATCAGTGTTTTTCTAACCCGTCATTATTCGTCATCGTCACGCATCGGATTTGTGATCTTTTCAGAACTGTGGTAACTAGACCGATGACAATGAGCTGTCAGACAATATAGTACACTTGTCAAACGTAATATTTTCTTTTGTATATACTTGTCAAACGTAATATATTTTTTATTTTTTTTTTATTTTTTAATATATTCATGCACATTGCAATAGCCCATCAAATTGTGCATTGTTGTTATATGTTTTCAAGTTTAAAAATAAGTAAATCCTTAAATTTTATTGTGATTTCAAAACACTACAGCGGAACAGAATTATAAGACGTTAAATCTGTTTTCCTGCTCGTTTGGCGAAAGCTTTTTTATTTATGTTTTATGCTGCACTGAAAAGCGTATTGCATTGTTGACGTTACAAAACGAGAAACACAGCAATTGTCCTATGGATCTTGCATGAAATTCTATCCGTGTCCTCGGAAAAATGATGACGAACGCCCACACCAGAGAACGAGAATGTGCAAACTCAAATACTCACCGTGCCTCCAATGATTTACGGTCGCTAAAACAGTAAAGCGACCTATGTCGCTTCAAAACACATAATAAATCCCCGGTGGCTCTATCTATCTTTCATCAGCTTGCCCATCGTCTTTGCTGGCCCCCATTTCCCATCGGCTTGGATCAGGTCAGGCACGCAGACAGTCTATCAAGCGCAAACACACCAATCGCGGCGATTCGTGCTTTGTTATTACTGGCCGTTGTCGACTATCCTTTTTGCCGGGGATAGTGCGGTGCACCGGTTTGTTAACAAAAAAAAAACCTGGAGACAGATTTGTGCTTCAAAAGGCTCTATAAGAAACGATGGTATGTAAGCGTTACCAACCGAGAAAAAACAACAACCACTCTCGCTAGTCTGCTTGTTGCTGTTTTGCATATCTCCCAGTACCGATCTCTTCTCTGCCCAGACGCAAAGCTTTTGTTTCTTTCGTTTCGCACCCGTTTTAGTGTTTGGGAGAGTGTCGCCGCATATCTTGGCAGGACCATCGGGAATAATAGTGCTGCTGATGGGGAAATAACTGATGGGGTAAGGGTGCAAATCCTATTACCTCCATCACAAATTCTCACTCGCAAATCAAACCGAGGACGCGGAGGTGCGAGTATCCCCAAAAACCGCGTGGAGAAAATGGCGGCAAGTGATGGTCAGAGAATTCACCAGCAATTTACACCACTGACAGGAAAATTAAACGAACCTAGACATTTACCAGCCAAAAAGGGGAAGATGTGTACGTGAAAATGGGCAATAGGATTTGCAACTCCGGGGATGGAAAAAGCAAGTCCTACAGATGGAGAAAAAAAATCAACATTTGTTTATGTGTCTGCGTTCCGTCAGTGAGTACGTAGCCCCGTACGAAGCACTAGGACAGCACACTTTTTTGTGTTGATAGAATACTTGAGTGCTTCAAATATTGTCGTCCTTGTTTCGTCCCTTTCGTCGTTCCGACTCCGGCTGGCAACACACCGTCCTCGCAATGTTACGCACGACTAGGCGTCTCCACCATTCGTTTGGAACAGGCCAACTTGCGTAGGTACGGAAATCTTTCATCTGTGTGGATTCTTCACTTACGCACCGGACCGGGTGGTGGTGGTGTATCGGAATTTTTGGAAAATGTCTGTTCTTTTTTTTCATTGTGCATCATACGAAAAACGCCTTGTGGTGTGTTTCAACAGGACCGAAAAGCGATCGGCCTGCCGTGTTGGGAAAACATCCGTACATCATCCCGCATTTCGGTCATCGGTCAGCAGCGACAGTTCGGTAGGAGGGATTCCCCCCAGTAGGAGTAAAACGAAAAAGCAGTAACCTTACGAATAATGCCATCGTAGAGGTCTCTCGTAGGTGTTCAGCAGGAACAGACGAGAGCGGAGAGCAAGGCTGGTCATATTGATATTGCCGCCGGTAGTTAGTTCACGATCTGTAAAGGTTTTACGGTGCTGCAGAGCAGGAAAGTAGGTGTTTTTGGCCGTACTTTGGTTGATTTTCTACTTTCTTCGTATAACTATTTCTTTACCAAAATGGCACAGTAGATGAAGGTCGGAAAAGACCTGCCAAAGGTCGGTTGGGGTTTCGTCCAAAGGTTGTCGGAGTGGACGATGGCGTTGTTTGCTGTTGCTCTCGTAGCTTTCCGGCACAATGTGCGTCGTTCAGTTTAGAGATTTTGGTGGTTTCTCATTCGTCCACCATTCCTAAACGCAAGCGTAAAGCTTTTCTACTTACAGGTGCTTTTTTTGTTGCTGTTTGAGTTTCCTTTCGCTAGCAACACCGGCAGATATTGCAACTGTGTTGGGGAAGGTTTGCTGCACCGTATGTTTGTGAGCAGACGAGTCATTGGCTTTAGCCCCTAAACACCTAACCACATCACATCACTGAAGGATCAACTTCCGACCCGGATGTTTACAGGCGTGCGTTTTTGGGTACCGATTCGTGTAGGTTGATGTTGTTCCAAGGATCATCGAAAAGGTGAGAGATGTTTTTTTTTGTTTTAGTTGCATCATGGACGGTACGTAAATGTACGGAAGTGTCTATAAGAAGGGGACTTTTCCTCTCCGTTTGGCGAACAAAAAAATCCTCAGCGAATTTGGTGTTATTATTTTTGAATTGCAGATTTTTGTCTGCCCGTGAATTTGTTCGCTTGTCTGTTATCACTTTATCATACACTATTTCTGAGCTTGGGTAGGAGAATACAGAAAAGAAGTTTGTTTTAGCTTTAAATCTTTTTGGTATCGTCCACAACAAACATTCTTTAGGACGCTAATATCCTTTCGGCACTGAGTAGTGGTAGTCACATCGGGAGTCGAGTGGATGCCAAGAGTTTAGAGTTAGAGATACCATGATGTGTATGTCTAGCACTAGAAAATTTGATTTAGCTTTTCAATGTCCTCTTGAGACGGCATCAGTACATGCAATCAGAAGGAGCGATAGTTTATCAAACATGACAAGAAATTCGTACTTGATCCTCCGGAGCAATTCGTTCGTTTTCACCTATATCCAAGTCACTGTCGGATGTTTCGCTACCGTAGTATAGAAAGTTTGTTAAAAAAAAGCAAAAGGTCGGTTTTGATAGTGATGAACCTGATGATGCCCATCAATCGGATATTTAAGCGCGTTACTGCTTATCACCACCGTGAGAGATTCGTCGTGCGTTTGGGTCGTGCTGTTATGTACTACTCTTTTGGTTGGCATGTACAGGACACGCGGATAACGACCAGTACAAACCACAGAAAGGCTCCGGTTTGTTGGCTAACAACGCTTGTTGAAAAAAAAATCCACCGCAATTCAAAAGTTTGCACGAAACAATAAATCGCAATGGAAGGTAAATGTCTCGTGGAATGACATTTTGATTGAGTTTTTCGACAAAATTTTAGAATTGTCTCCTTCTGTCTACTCCCTTTTGGTTTAAGATATATCTAACAATAATTTTAATACATTTTAGCACCGAGTGGCTATTATATTTATTACATTATATTATATTATTTAAATTTATTTGATTTATTTATGACTTTAACTGTGTTTGCCAAACAATATTACATAAGGATATCGTAATAAAAAACTGTTAGCTCTACTAGCGCAAATCTGCATCATTCCTCGTTGCAAAACTCTAAGCTACTTCATTTTACATCGTTCGCACAGTCGCTGCATTAGAGGATAATGTGATATAGGAAATTAAATTGGGGTTTAATTAGTGCCTGCTAATGCTCTGTGACAAGTGCATTATGCGCAGTTAATGAGTGACGTTAAAAGTACTCACCTATTCTCGACCCGCTGTTTGTTGTGCCATTTCGTTCTAACTTACTTTCACTTTTCCTTTTAGCTTTGGAACATTTATCTGATGCGTGCTAATTCAGTTCTATACCAACGGGACAACGAATACACGATAAGCAAGTGTTTGACACATATTCCATAATCCGGCAATTCGTGCCCAACAGATTTCGAATTGCAATCAATCGAAGAGAACTCTATCGATATGGAACCGCTCTAGCATCATGCAGCTTGTGCACATGCATATGCACCATCGACCTTGAAGTTCGCATCGAGCCTGAACTCGATAGTGATATACGTATATTAACGTCATGCGTCCAGCGTTGAGCGTTGAGAAAGCAGATTTGTACAGCGAACTAAATTTATGAGCTTGTACCGTCGAGAGTCACACCGTCCGGTGGCGTGTGCACCGTAAATATGTGCGAACCATGGCACCGTAATATGCGAACCGAAACAAACCAGCTATCGGACTATTAAACGGTAATTAGGAAGCAGTAGCGATAAGCAAAGCGAATTACCGAAGCCGAAATAAAATCTGGCCCAACCAGCAAGGGCCAACCAGCGGTGTAGCGTCCGGTAAACGGTGCGCAACTGTTACGTGCAGACATATGTTCGCTGGCCAGTGCCACAATGTCGTCGAACGACGCATAAATTCACCGGTGGCCGTCGTTACACTCGACGCCGGTGTACTAAACCCCGTGAAAAAAAAAACGGAAGAAGGAGAGAAGAGAAGTAGCATATTCCATCAGGCGTGTCCGTAGTTACAGCGTCGGATTTAACCTCATCATCATTATTAAATGTCAGCAGCGTAATGCTACCGAACGAAATATTGTGGGTTTGGCTGGTTTGAAGCGCTATTTATGAGTGTTTGCATACGGTTCACAATTATCCGACGCTGTCAAACTCATGAACTGGGATCGAACCGCATTCGTCCATACGCCATGTTTGGGGCACGATTTTGTTGGTTAAAGTGGTACATAGTTGTGTTTCTATAAAACAAACGTTTATATATAGATATACGATTGGTAAAGTACATTACAATGATCTTCGAAAGATGTAGAAAGTAGGCAAATGATTTCAGTTTAGCTTAAACAAATTAACTATAAATTCATTTAATAAAGATATTCTTAGAAACATTTTCTTGATTTGTACCTAATGCTGCAATTATAACTACCATTCAAACTTGTATTCTTAACAACATTGCAACCGTCAAACAGTATTTGGTTTGAAACTGCACGTGGCGAAATGATTGTGCTGTTAAGTGCGTTTAAAATAACAATTACTCTAGTCCGGCCACCGGTGACCGCAGGGTAGAGCGAAATGCTATGATCTTGTCACAACGTACTGGCATTAGCTGCTGTTCATCGCCACGCTGGCAAAACAGACATTTCACCTGCTGATTGGGAAGCAGATCAACCAGACCATTGTTTATGGAGAGTTAATTTCGTTTACTTTCGCTTGGTTCTGGTGGCCCCCTTTTCCCTTCCCTGCTTTGGGAAGTTCACTTCCCCTGACTGTTTCCTCATCTAAATCGTATAATTGATTGCACAAATGTTCCGAAAACAATCTGCTCCTGACTAGTAGTGTTTCGGTTCAGTCGTTAGTGAACGAAACAAGAGACAATCATGAATGCAACACCTGTTCCGCGTTCGATTTGTTAGTGCGTTCACATGTTGCTGCGGAAGTCCCGTTCTTGCAACTATATAACAATTGTTTTATCATACAAGTTGTAATATTCTTTTTGGCATTACGATCATATCTGCCTTGTCAGACATATTTTTACCACATGTCCAAGAAAAGCAATTAAGTATAATTGAGTGATTTATGTGTGCTGAATTAATAAAATTTAGACTACTAGAATCACAGAATAAAATGTATGTAAGATTATAACGTCCAAATTGGTGTGACATCATTCCCTTTCGATTTTCTCCACAAATGTTAATTAGATAACTCTTGTTATAGAATTCAGTTTCCGTGCAATTTCACGCTAATCGTAAAGTTTGATTTTAGACGCAAAGAAGAAATGATAAAATTATTTGCTCACAGCTAACTGCTATTATCCATTGAGCATTTCTCTATAAATAAAAATACAACATTTTCTGCTGATGGCACTCGTTATCCCACACTTTTATGATTTCTATTTACCATAATCCTGTCCCGGTTTTCCATACAACGAAGCAAAAGAGCAGTGCATTCTGTTACTTGTTTTGTGCTAGGTGATGCACAGTTCTTTCATGTATCGCGCAATGACACAAATTTAATTGAAACGACGCGAAAAAATCAGCCTTTTTACACCATGCAATAATTGCAAACTTTATTCCACCTTGTACCATTTCTGTTATAGCTGATTCCTCCTGTTGATGTGTGAATTAGCGCATCGTATTTCGCTGTGCGATTTATGCAGTGTCTTTTTCTGTTTCAATTATTTTTTTTGCTCCCTGTTTATCATTAATTGATCATGTCGATGCGAAAATGCACGTTATTGCTTTTTTTGTTTTGGGGCCGGAATACCTCCATAACAAAGCATCGGAATCGTACGAAAATAGGGAAATGCGAAGAGAGCATAAGCACGGCAGCATAATTAAAATATTTCAAAACATTACGAGGAGGCGGCATGTGAGGCGCGGATCGGGACAACATGCAATACGCGTGCATCAAAGACTGTGGCAACAAATCACACTGCATAACAACGGTTTATGCAGCGGCAGGATAAATCCGATGGCAGTGCTATGGCTATTGCAATAGCTTATCGATTTTGTCAATTTCATGCACTTCATGCATCAAGCCATAACACTCATAATGAATGCAAGGGACCAGGAAGCGGCTGTCGTCGCTGACCGCGGATTACGCGAATGTTGTTGAACTCTTCGCACCGTTTGTTCATCTGTCGACACATACCAACTTAGAACAACCAACTGTCGCGTCGCATTTCGTGTTCTGATGCTGTGAACTCTAATAATTCGTTAACTTCGGTTAATTTATTTTTGTGATGTTTTCCAATTCCATAAGATAAAATAAATTAATTTTTTTATTAAACCAATAATATATGTCTCGTCTATAATTGCATTTAATAGATCAAGGAGGCAGTGCTAAGTCAACTGAAAAGTAATAGATCAATCTGTTTGGTTAAGTGGTTTAGTTGGACGCGATGGTATGTTCGACATAGTAGAACATTGTATCAGAAAATGTGAACTGTAGCTTCCATTATTTCACAATTACACTCCAATTTTTCGCCTTTAGTAGATTCTCCAAGAACATGCTGTAACAGGAGCTGTCTGAAAATCTCTACTGCATGAATTTTTTTTTGCTATGGTGAATGAACTAATAGCATTCCTCTCCGATACGCGTTTGGCACTTTGGTATCGCGTGTGTTTGTTTGAGGTGATGTATTCGATTTTCAGCATCCTTTTCACGCCAGACACGGCGATTTCTCTCGGCGGGTCCTTAAGAATGTCCCTAGTACATCCGCGCACACGGAACGAGGGCGCGAAAACGAGAGAATAATTGAGCAGCAGTGGAGAAAGTTTTGAGAACAAGAGCGAGAAAAAGTGTGAGAAAACGCACGGCAAGAGAAAGTGGTGGTCCCTGATCCTGCTGAATGATTTACAGACAAACCTATCAAAAGCACACCACACAACTTCCAACTGGCGCGCGTATGCAAGTGGCGGAAATCGATTCCTACCGAAAACTCAACAAGGAAACCCATGTCCTGCAAGGCAATGGTGATGATGATGATGATGATGATGATGTTGATGCTGCTTATCACCACTAGGGGGACGCGTGTGCGCACGCTTCGTTCGTATTTGCGCTATGTGGTAAGGGGTGGTGGTGATTGAAAGGGATTTGGGTAATATATTTTTGCCCACTGTGAGAATTGTTCAAGTGACGTATGTGTTGCCATCATCAGAGTAGCCAGCGAACGTACAAAGAAATCATCACATCTAGTTTGCATTTTGTTTTGAAGGAATATTCCAACCCGTGTACAATAGCATGCTTAAATCGTACAAGTGTGCATCCAAAGGCCGAAGTAGGCCGGGAAAAAAGGACACCACAAAAGAGATGGAATGATGTCAGCCCTGGTGCGGCAGCAGCGCGCACATGTTACAACAGGATGTTGTGTATTTGCTATTGTAATCGTCGCCGGCAATGACGGTGATGATGATGATGATGACTTTTGCTAGTGGTGGTTTGCTAGCAGTTGTGGTGGTGGTGGTAGTGGTGTGGTGAACGCATTGTTCATCCACGGCAGAGTCACGTAGCGCACAAATCGCGCGTTTGTTGCTGTGTGGGTGTAAGCACTAAGGACACTGCGTGACAATGTGTGGGTACGCAGCTCGTAATGCGCACCGGGAAGCTGCTCTGTGCAGTGTTGTTCAATGCAGGGCGTTGGTAGTGGTGAGGCACCGAGCGCGATGCAGCGCACCCGAAGGCAAAGGCCGTGTTCTTGGTGGATGTTGCCAGAAGGACGCGAGAAAGGAAATGCGAGCGTAAGATGCGAGTAAAAAAGGACACTCCGTATCTCGCGTATCCTCGGCGCTTGATGTGTGGTGGTATTTTTCGCGTCCCGTGAGCCTTTCACAAGGTGTTTGCTGCTTCTGCATGCGGTTCCGTTTGCCGACGAAGGAGCGGGATGGAATTAATTAAAGGAATAAAAGTGTGCTGAGCATTGATGAAGTGGGTGTATATGCAGCGTTCGAAGTTGTGGCGTAGTGAAATTAAAATTCGCACTGTAAACGGACGGCGCGGCGTGTTGATTTTGATTGTACGAAGAATGTAATTATTTTGCAATGCACGTTTATTAATGTGATTAAACAAAGCGTGTAAAGGTGTAATGATGATCGCAGCCTTTTTTAATCAGTTTTTCTACCAATTGTGTGGTGTGCATGTGTGGGTGTGTGGGTGTTTTGTTTTTCTTCTTTTTTTGGCTTTTGGCTGAAAATGTTTTATTCTTAATGAGTTTTTTTTTGTTGTCAAGATGCAATGCGCTTTAGTTTGCTTGTTTTATCGTCAATATTCGTAGGGCACAACACTGCTATTATGGATCAAAGCGTGTTAACTGTAATACGCGGGCAGGACATCTGGGGCGTTAAAGATTGCGTAAAAAGTGTTAATGTGCTGAACTGCATCGGCTAAGTGATTCATCGCGGCGCGTTCACTAATCAAAACAAACAATTGGATTTATTTTTGGCCACCGTCGGGTTCGTGTGCTGAGGGGAGTGTACAACTTCCATGTTTTTTTCTTCTTTGAGCACATGCTGGTCACGCCATGCCCAATGTACTTGGTTTCGATGTTTTGTTCTGTATAGGCACAGAGTGTTATCGACAAGCTGAAGATATTGCAGTATAATCTACCTTGTCCGGTACATGTTTTAATTGGAGGCAGAAATCAGAACAAAAAATAACTTCACACAATTCATTGTTCGGTCTCGGGGTCGACGTAATTTCGTAAATCCTCTTCTCTATGACGTAGTAGCAGTTTGCTTACTACAACCGACCATGCTTGCTCTCACGCGATCTCACAAAAAACACGCAGGATATCACAGGTGGGAGAATCCTTGTTTTAGCTATTCCCCCGTGGTGTGTGGATAAAAAAGCGGACGCAACGCGCTTGTTGATGTAAATATTTCAAGAGAGAGTGGCCAGCCCGCTCTTGCGGTTGCAATGCTCCGTTGTGTCGTGTCCTTTCGGATCCTTCCTGCTGTGGTGGAACAACAAAAACACACAAACGTCACCGACACGCTCGTGTGTGTCGAACTTCTTCCTCCTCTGTAAATCCTCTCGTTGTTACGGGGCTACCGGAAGGCCCAATGATACGCACACTGGAGGAGGAGACATGTGATCGCTGGCGGAACCGAGGGGATGATTCTTCACGCCCGGAAGAGGAAACCACGAAGAGAGCGTTTGAGTGTACACGAGAGATCGAACGGAACGCAGAACGCGTTCGCGGATGAAGAGAAACTTTCCCAATCATCCTCCCTGCTACATCCCAAGAATGTGTGCCGCAAACGATTCTATTCCGGGTCTGTTATCCTGTAACTTTATTCTCAGCGTCTGTAAAGGACTCTCAGCGGCGGGTACGCTAGGATATCATAGAAGCTGTGGGTGATGGATAGTAATCAATCGCATCTCGCGGTAGCATTTTGTGCGGCCCAGCATAAGCGCCTAGAATTGGATTCGTGATTATGTTCTCGTTGGTGAACGAGTGAACAGCACAGCGCGCACGTTATCAGGAGAGAAGTTCGTGCGGATAGATATAACTATTTTTAAGCGGTTTTGCAAAGCTGGTTCTGTGGGATTTCTTTATTTAAATGCTTCGCAGGTTGAGTTCAATTTTTTCGGTGCATTTGCAACAGTGGCTGGGTAGGTCCGTCGATGCACGGCTTACTAAGAACGGTGTGCAGCGAAACAACCAAAAATAAAACGTGAAATATGAAGCACATCGTAGGTGGCTAGGAGAAAAAATACAGCACACCTGCCCCAGCTGAGCAGGGTTGGCAAAAGTTTAAAAGTTATAAAGCAGCTGTGTTGCTAGCATGCTCACCCTGTGCATGTGAAAGAACAATCCTTGTCAACTTACTTTTCTCGGCCGGTGGGTGTGGAAAAAGTGCGTGTTGTGTCACTAAATTTTCACGTGATTACTTCCTTGGTTGTGTTCAAGTGGCCGCTGTACATTCAGCAGTAATGAAGGAAACACAAACGCGACGCTTTTGTTTGTGTTGAAGCAGTGTTTGTGTGGAAACAGTGAAGTGAATTTTGTTGCGATTTGCAATAGTGAAACTTTGCTCGGTTTTTCACAGCAGCAATTATCACACCCCCCCTCCGGGCTGAAGTGCGAGATTCAGCGAAACTCTTTGCGTGACAAACAAAGGAATTTTTTGTCCCATCAACCCTCGGGAAATGAGTTGCTTGGATGAGATTTTTCTCTGCAAGCTCTTCATACTGTCCTGTCTGTGGCGCGCTCTCCCTCTCTCTCTGTCGCTCTTGTATCTCGGTCTCAACCCACCGGGAAAATGGGAAACACGGCTCGCGCGCGCTCTCTCTCTCGCACTCTCTCTCGCTCTCATTTCTCGGCAAAGACAACGACATTAACGGCGGATTTAGAAGGGTGTCACGCGATACACATACTTAGCATATCCGGAAAAAAGGTGCAGTAGAACAGAAAGGATGTGCCCGAGTGTGTTGTGCCTTTGCAGAGAAAGCATCGACCAGCGAACGACATATTTTATTACTGTTTTGTGTACAAGCTCACCGCGCTGCTGTTCGATGGCGCGCGCACTTATGAATGAGAGAAATTCAACAAAGTGTTCCAATCTCTTCCGACCGTAGTCGATGTGTAACGAACAACTCGTGGTTTTGTTTCGCGTTTTTAATGCTCTCCGGTGGAGCTTTCTCCGCCAAAGCATGGAGACCCTGACAAAAAAAAGGATACTATTTGATTTGGATAATCGTTTGGCTGTACGAATTATAGTACGGATCTTTTTGTTGCACATTGTTTTTTTTTTAATGTTTTGCGCTAAATTCCGTGATAAAACATTTATTAGAAACTCATTGTTCGCGAGTATTATTGCACGTCCTTTGCGCGTCTTTTATTTTGTTCTTCTCCCGTGTGGTGCAGTGTTTGTTGTTGTTTTGAAGAAGCAAATTCCACGGTCGCACAGCGTGGAACGACCCAAAAGAAACCAAAATCAATCGATAAAAAGTTGCTCCTTCCATACGATGGTAGTAATGTCAACTTTTTACTTGCAGTGAATGTTGTGACATTAGTAATAGGAGCGTGAATGAAAAAGATGAGCAAAGTGTTTAAAAATATAGAGAAATTGCGACATAGAAAAGTGTACATTCGTCCATAAAATACTGTGGAGGGTGGAGGGATCCATCGATACTTCACACTTGTATAGTTCCTCAAAGAGATGTTACTAAATGCTATTACTTGAAGTGTGTATTTCAGTGCGAAATGTGAAGTAAAGTGTTAGTAAAAAAATGTAGCAATAAAATGCAAATGCAATCGTATTAAACGTGTGCATCTATCTAAAAGAAAAGCAAATTGTGCTAGTGATATGCAAGTGAAGTGTTCTCCATCCATCTCTTTCCTGGCGGAAGACATCTTCCGGCTGCGATGCCAAGATGATATTCGGTAAAAAGTGACATAAATCTTGACGATTGCGTTTGTGCAAGTTCTGTTCGCATATGTTTTTGCTCTAAACTCCCCGGAACCCTCATTACTTTCCTTTCCTTTTTATTACATAATATTTATTGTTTTGCCTTTGGAATAATCTCTACAACTTTTATTCACAATTAAGGTATTTTGTCTCCTCCGGGTCCATTTCTAACACCGAGCCCGTCGCCATCGATACCAGCAAGTCCTCGGTTGCAGCCGTCACCTTCGCAGTCACCGTTTTCTCAGCAACAGGATATTCTGCTGGTGACCAACAGCACCATTGGTAATGTGACTCAGGAGCAAGTAAGTATTGGAACAGTCGATGGTCTGACATTCCTTCTTGTGTGCTAAACTAAACAACATGTTTGTTTGTTTGTTTGTTTGTTTTAGGATCGCAAAACAGGAGTAGCAGGGCGACGCCAATCATTTAGTCAACAACAATCCGCTCTCGTTCAGCAACAGCAACTGTTGAACAACAGTACCAGCCCAAATGCCGGAACAGTTGTGTACCGTCCTAGTCCTACGCAGTCTCCTGCGGGGGCTACGACCTACAGCATCTCGACGACACCTGGAAATGAGTTCAATACGACTCTAGTCGGTTCGAACAATATTTCACTCAATAAGGTTCGTATGTTAAAATAAACAGTCTGTTAGTAATTTATAACACACCCCCGCCAAGCACGTGCAACTAATTTTTGATCGTTTTCTTTATGCTCTGTTCAACCGTACATTCTACAGAAGGGTCGCAAATCGTCCTCGGTTAGTGCTATTCAACAACAGCATCAGCAACAACACCACCACCTCCTCCCACAGTCACATGCAGGCCATGGACATGGAACATTGCCCCCCGCCAGTAGCCCGAAAGCGGCGAAAAAAGCAATGCAACAGAACCAGCAACAACAGAATCCTTACCAACAGCACCACGCCGCGGTATCATTCGTTGGAAGTCCCATCGCAAGTCCCAGTCCGATCGCAAGCCCCAACGGTGGTTCGATACTGCTCACTACCGGTAATGGAACAGGAGCGAATGTGGCTGCTGGATCAACCAGCGCCACTAGCCTGGGTGGCTCGACACAACTGAGGCCACCGACACCACAACCTCTCATTCAACAGGTAAGCTTTGTTAGTAGGTGCACTGCGAGCGTACTAAATGGAGGGATACTGTGTTTAAAAGAGTATAAAAAACAATGCATGCTTTGCAGAATTAAAAGCATTTGTGCTGTTTATTCCCTCAATAGTATACAGTTGTTAATAAATATGTGGTTTGCTTTTCTTTACAGTATCCTGTTGTGGGCACCGGAAATCAAATAGTGCAAATTTTCCAAGGTTCCCAGTTTGCAATAACGCAGTCGCAACCTGCGACGGCGACAGCAATAACACAGCAGCATCACCAGCTTCAACAGCAGAGCGGGCGCCATACAACAATAGTATCCCAGCCCAGTCCCCAGCAGCAGCATCAGCTAAACCAAACAAACGTGCAACAGCATATACCGCTACAGGCGATACAAGCGCAGCAGCTTCATACCATTCAGCAATCACCGTCGCATCAGCAACAGTTCGTACAGCAGCACATCATAGCCGCTACTTCCGTTGCATCCAGTGCGATACCATCGACTGCTTCTACTGCCTGTGTTACGTCTGCCGGTGGTTTAGTCCTAACTGGCACTGGACTCCAGAGCTCCCCGTCAGCCGGTACTGGAAGTGGTGGCAATGTTGCAAATGTGAAACATCACAACAAAGGACCACAACAAATACTTCCAAAGCCTGCAACTGTGACTCCTTCAGTTTCGCCGTCGTCTTCGACATCATCGTCATCTTCTGCTTCTTCTACACCGATGGCTGTGCATCATCAGCAAAGCCCCCTTCAAGCGACGGCATTTGTTTCAAGTTACGGCACTACCCCAATCGTACACGGTTCTAAAGCGATTGTAGCGCAGCCGAAGACGGTCACTTCTGTATCGCTGCCGACTGTAGTGTCGCAACTGCCGTCTCAGATACAGGTTTCCCAAGCGGGTACCGTCGTTAGTGCCGGTGGCGCTACCCAAGTGCATTTTACGACAACAGCGACTCCCCAATCGCAGGGTTCCGCGCTCAACACGGCGCAAGTACACGGACAAATGGTTACCACGACAACACAGCCGGCCGGTGCACAACAGCCAGGAGCTCCATCACAACAGAACGCCACAGCAGCAGCAGCACAAAATGGGTCCATCATTCTACCCACGGGAAACATTAACGCTCAGCCATTGCTGCTTAACCAAATGCCGGTGTTGGTGCAGCAGAATACACCGCAAGGGGTACAGCTAATACTGCGTCCGCCAACGCCACAGCTAGCTGCCCCGAGTTTGGTTATCCACAATACGAGACCGCAGTTGCAACAGCCTCAACCGCAGCAAGTGCTTCGAATACTTAACGCAAATGGGACGATGCAGTTGGCGACCACACCAACGTTTATTGTTTCCTCCCAGGGCAATCTGGTCCAGCAGAACATATCCGGACTGAAGACAAACCAGGGTGTACCGTTAACGCAGATTCAGGGGTTACAGGGACAGAGGCAACCGCAGCAAATAACAGCCGCCATTAATCAACATCTCTTAAGCCAAGGTGTCGCGCAGATACAGAATCTTCAGCTGAACGGAAATTTAGCTCAGATACAGATGCCAAACGGCCTCAATGGGCAACTGCTCACCACGTCTCTGCCAGCACAATTCCAACAAGCGAGCGTCGGCAGTTTTGGAATTCAAAATCAGAACATTAACTTGAACCAGCTGGGTAGCGTGAATTTGCAGCTTGCCACGGGGCCTGGAGGTGCAACGTTTGTGTCACCTTCTTCCACGCCAGGAGCTACCCCAGGATCAGCACCGACTGGGGAAATCGTTGTAAACGCTCAAAACATTCAATTTACCGCGGCTCCCGGAACAGCACCCAACACAATTACTGTCAACGCTCAGGGCACACCACAAGCGCAACAAACTCAAGTTTCACAACAGCAACAGCAGCATCAGGCAGGTGGTCAGCAAATTTTGACTGCCTCATCGATAGATGGGCAGATTCAAACGGCTCAAATAATTCCTACAGTGTCGACCGACGCACTGAGAAACCATAATCATCATGCCGGCAATCCAATCCTAACGACCGCCTCCGGTCAGCAGGTGATCGTCACCGACGGTATAAAGGCACAGATTCATGCACAAGCTATTTCGGCGCAACAGCAACAAATGTTTAATCATCAAAACGCAAACCTACAACAGCAACCAAGCGCATCAGTGTCTATTCAGCAATCGAATCAGCTTCCTGCAGCACCTGCTGCATTATCCTTGCCAGCAACAAGAATAGAGGTGGAGAAACCAAAAAAGGAACGTCGAAATAAGAAAAAAGTGAAACCAATACCGCCACCGGTGGCTACGGCAGCACCGATGATTCTGCAACAAAGTACGCCAACTGTAAGCCAAGTGCCAATTCATACCAGCACTCCAACAGCGACAACGACCGCTACCGAACGATTAACATCACCCAACTCTCCTTCGTCGTACAGCAATACGCACACGCCCACGGGGAAATTAGACTTGGCAAATCTGATGAAAATTTCTGGTATCGGCATCGATGACGATGACTTGATGGATACAGATGAACCGCCGCCCTTACTGGCCTCCACTAGCAATCATGCAACAGTTGGAGTAGAGTATCCTTCAAATATTGTGATACAACATAACGAGTCGTTAAATGCTAACAGTAGCACTACCGGAGGGACTACAGGACAGCAACATCCTTTAAAGGATGCTATGCCGTCCGTCTCGTTGGTTAGTTCTGGAGGGCAGCCGGTTACTGGTCAGGTACTCGTACAATCTCAGCAACAACAGCACCAGCAGCAACCTGGTCTAATGGCAAACCAATCGGTTGGGGGAGGTGCTGGCAGTGATATCATGATTACAATACCTTCCACCGTTGGCTCGGAGAATGTGGAATTTCCTTACACAATATCGATACCAACGTCCGGGATAGAAAGGACACAGGAGAAAAAAGTGTCACCTGACGTCAATTGTACCACTCCCGCTCACACGATTGCAGGTGGCACTACTAGTGCTATGACGGGACAACAACAACAACAACAAGATGCGCCATCGTTCATGATCACGATCGATCCAACAAGCGACTCCAATTCCGGACAAGCTTCATACACAGTCTCGTTGCCAAGATTTGGTACCGGAGCGAATGATGATTCGAAAGTGGTCAACATTGCCACCGTGGCTCCAACAGCTAGCGTACAAGCTATTAATACTACAACGACGTCCTCGATGGCCACATCAAATGCTAGCAGCAGCATGCAGCAGAACAATACGATATGTGTGAACAGTTTGATGAATAACGTTTTAAACAACACGCAAGTAACGCCAACCCTGCAGAGCCAACTCAACGAAATACAGAATCAACTGATCGCCGAAGCACAGCCGCATCTTGTTCCATCGTCGAAATCATCAAACATTGTATCCGCGTCTATAGTTCCCGCATCGCAACATCAACAAATGTTAACAACAATGGCACCGCACAGTGGGACAACTGCATCGGCGTCCTCTGTCGGAACAACGACGACTACGTCCATTGTGATATCCACGAACAGTAGTAAAATATTATCCGTTCCCTCACCTTCTCCGAAGAAGAAATCGGTCACAATCGCCAATAACAATGTCGGGAGTGCAGCAATGAATAAGAAAAATGGGAAAAAATTGGAAAAATCTTTCGACACGATTGGTACGACCAGTGTGGTGCCAACGCAAATAGGAAATATTCAAATTTCACAAGTGGACGGTACAACAGCCAATCAAAACAAGGCGGTTAAGGGTGGCACCATCAACAACCAGATACAGATTACTCCGATCATCGACAGCAAAGTGGTGAACGCAGCGGGCGCACAATATCAAAACATTACTCAAATGCAGTCCTCGGTCAGTCAACCGCAATCGACTGTCACACTTCAGAGCCAAATACAAACTCCGCAGCACCAGCAGAGTCATACAATGCATTCATCCATGTGTGGAGGATCCGTATCCCAGCATCAACAGCAGCCGCAACAGTCGCATGCGATTCAATCTGTACCAACTTCGATCCAATCGAACGTGATAGCAGGAGGTGGCGGTGTAGTGTTCACTACACAGCAGCAACAGCCATCGGTCGTAGCAACACCTACAGTCCAGTTGAATCAAACGTCCATCACGCCAACACCATTGATACAGCAACCACCACCAGTTCCACCGCCGCCAGTTACAACGGCACAAGGAATACTTGCGCAGCTGACTGGTAGTTTAAGTTTATCACTCGCAGAAAATGGTCAACTCATTTTAAAGCACGACGTAAATCAACCGCAAACTCCCGAATCGCAAACTATCCTGCAGGCTATTCTATCTGGTGCCTTGGGTAATATTACGTTGGTAAACGAGCCATCCAAACCGCAAACCACACTGGCAAACAGTGCCATACCGGCCAATATTGCTCCCATACAACAACAGCACACTACAGCACCCATTACACAGCAGCAAACACCAGGGCATCATCAGATCGTCGTGTCGGCACAGCCTTTGCAGCAACAAAACAAAAATGTTGCCGCTGTTAGTGGACATGTACAGCAGAAAACACAGGGCACCACAACGGTGACTATTCAAACTGGTCATCAACAGCTTCAACTTCAACAACAACAACAGCAACAACAGCAACAACAGCAGCTGCAACAACATCAGCAACATCAGCTGCAACAACATCAGCTGCATCAGCAGCAACAGCAAATGCAACAACACCAGCAACAACAGATCCAGCAACAGCAATTTTTACAGCAGCAAACGGTCTCGCCAGCCTTTACATCGCAGTCATCTACCACAACGCCAACCATGCAACAACACATACAGACTGGCAATAACCAGACTCATTTGGTGAACACGCAACCGACGCAAACACAAACTCTTAAGCACGTTCGTAAACCAGAAACGAGCATCGAACCAGTATTGAACCATCAACAGTCTTTGCCGGCCCAGTCCCAACAACACCAGCCACAACAAACGGTTTTGGTCAACCCGAATGCGCCAAAACTTGTAGAGCTACCGAAGGTTGGACCCAATCAACAGCTGTTCTCCCTCAACACGTTAACTAATCAGATTACACAGTTAAGTCCAGGGCAAACAACGGCCGCTCTCGGACCTATGGAGCGCGTGTTGATCGTGCCAACCGGAATCAACGCGCAACAGTTAGCGCAATGCCTGATGCAGGGACAAATTCATTTCAACAACATCGGACAAGTGACTCAGTCAAGCGAAACGAGACCAACACCGACGCTAACGCAATCGCAACAACCCTCTCAATCAGCTACGTCATCTACGACGACGGTCCCAAAGGGTATGGCAGGTTCTCAAACAGCTGTAGAACAGCAACAAACAATTAATCAAGCAACGAAAGGGCCACCACAAATCGTTACTACCCCGGGAGGCAATACTATCAACTCGAAGGTAATAAACAACAGCAGCAATGTAACGAATGCAAACAATGTCGCTACCGCAAATACCGGAACGATCGTGAAAGAGAAACCGAAACGCAATCGGTCGAAAAAACAGGATAAAGCACAACCATCGGCCAGCCCTTCGAAGTCGACGGTAATCAAAATTAACACCATGTCTAGTGGTTATCCACCGAGTGTTGTACTTCAACCTGGCCAACATGCACAACCAATACTTGGCGAAAATGGTACCAAAATAGGCACCAAAATAGTTGGTACAGTGAACCCAAACAACTTTGTAACCAGTAGTTTACAACAGCAGCAACAGCACCAACAACAACAGCAGCAGCAGCACCAGCAGCAACTTCAGCAACAGCATCAACAACAAATGCAACAAGTCCAACAACCTGTCCAGCCGCCACTGGTCGCACAAGTGCATCCGCAACAACACCAGCCGCTGAAAACACCTACCACAATGGCGATGGTTGTGAAAGGTACGATTGGATCAACTACAGTAACTGCAACAAATTCGGCCATCAATAATGTAACCGTTACTGCGACAGCAGTGAAAAAGGGCAGAGCGAATGCTACACAACAACAGCCACTTCTAAATCAAGTACCACAACAGCCAATGCCTCCGTTGGTTAGTGTAAATTCAATGGTCCCAGCCCCGGCATCGCTTAGCAGTAGCTCCCCGATGGGTGTTGGAACTCCGACGGTAGTACCGCGGGTACAAACGATTCAGTTGACTCCTCAGAAGCAGCAACACTTGAAGAACGTGCAACAGCAGATTCAGCAACTATCGACCAAACTACAAAACAAGAACCTTCTGTCATCCCTTTTGATTCCGGCAGAGTTTGATCCTTCAAATCCCATCCATAACAAACCATTGCCATCGATAAAGAATTTACAGACGATGTCGGACAAGGAAATTTGCAACGTACTGCAACGATTGTTTATGGAGCAGCAGAAAATCTTGTCGACTGGAAAGATTATTCCAACCATCCCATCGGGACATACTTTTGCCAGTTCAACGACGCAACAGGCAATTCCGCCACCACCGACACCGATCAGTAACAGCCAAAGTCTTAGTGAAACAATAACAGGTTCTGTTCCTAACGTTGGTGCAGAGCAGAAATCCCAACAGGCAATAATAACACCGATCACAGTTACTCCTAGCAGTGGTTCGGCCATCTTTCACGGTGGTGCTGTCACTAGTGGAGCTTCCGTTACTTCGTCCCAGATGGTTGGCAAACATGAGCTTCTTGCCCCTCTTTCGACGGCTGCGAGTACTAACATGAGTGTCCTTACATCGGGTGCGATTACAAGCGTTGCGCCATCCGTGGCTCACTCATCGATGTCCATTACGATCACAAGCAGTACCTTACCGATGCAAAGCGTTGGTAGTGTACAGAAGTTTGGAACAAGTGCTAAGCAGACGACAACGATCATTCCAATAACCTCTACACTGCAGCCTCCGACGACTTCGGGGTCCGCAGGTCCGCAGGTTCTTAAATCGGCGCCGACGACGACGACAGTTGCTTCGGTTACGAATAATGCAAGTGTTGCTAAAAACATCACAGTTCCCGCAGGAACGATCGTTCCGAAACACATTACGCTGTCCAGTGGTGGTACGACGCAGGCGAACGCTTCTGTAATGCCTCCGTTGCATACGCTTGTGCCAGCGACGCAGCAACAGGTGAATGTGCCAGGGTCTTTGATTAACAAGCTTGAAAGCAATAATGGCAGTGGAAGTAACGCTTCTAGTGCAATCATAAACCATCAACAATCGATTGCCACCAATCAGATGACTGCTTCGGTTGCGTTAAACAGCACGAATCGTTCGAACACTCCCGTTCCGCCGCCACTTGTCGCAACACTTCCCGGTGGTGGTCAGCTGAAAACGTTGGCTGGTGCTGCTGGTCATGGCAACTCGTCTATTGTGATCGTTGGTGGATCACATGCCATTTTGAGTGGATCTCCTCAAATGATCGCACAAACAGCAGCGAGAATTCAACAGCAGCAGCAGCAGCTGCAACAACAGCAACAACAACAGCAACAACAACAGCAGCAGCAGCAACAACAACAACAACAGATTCAAGCTCAAGCTGGTAATGTTCTTCTAACTACTCCAACTTCGGTACCAGGAACTCCGTCATCCACTTCGTCTCCCGTGATGGCTGCCGTTGCTCCATTGCGTACAACTGTATCATCGACGTCATCCCTGGCAACGTCTGCGTTACCACCCCCGTTGGTTCCGTCCAGTGCCAGCAGTAGCAGCACGATTCCATTCAGTACCGGTGGTAATAGCGGGAGCATCTCTTTGCCGCTTATTAACGGTACCAGCAGCGCAATAGTGACTAGTGCCAACACCTCAACTGCAATGGCACCAATGGCATCGTTGGTGTCCTTTCCAACAACAACAACGACGGCAAATGCTCTATCATCGGCCGTTGTGGCTGCTTCGGCTATGAATAACAATTCAAGCACACCGGCCGTCATCATCGCCGCTCCTGCGGGTACTTCTCCATCCACCCCGATGACGTACATCACTACAAACGTACCAAATAGCCCGGCTGTAAAAGTACCCCGTGCAAGTTTGTGAGTGTGATATTGCTTTTCACTTTTCTACTGTTAATATAGCAACGGCCATGAAGAATTGGGTTGTTGAAATTCGTATTTTTTGTAAAAGTTTTAATATGTGTATTGCTTTCGTTTTTCTTCTATTCCATTTCTTCGTTTCCATTTACTCCTGCGTTACAATAGGTTCGAAATCCAAATACAGAAAGACCAGGATGCTTGCACGAAACCGGACACGAACACACCGTTCGGTAGCAAACAGGATGCCATTAAGCGACTGATACGCTATCACTGCATGTACGAGGAGAAGTGCGAGGAGAATGAAGACGAAGAATTACAGTTTGAGACGACGGCCGAATGGTTCCCGGAAGCGTTCCGAACGATGCTCAGTCGCTATCAACGGTTAATGATCAATGAATCGATGGTAAGCACGATAGAATAAAAGTTTGATGTGTATAGCGTTTGTTATGTATTGCTTCTTTCCAATTCAACAGCGTGAAGTGCGCACCTCGGAACTGATGTTGGTGAACAAACTCTTCAAGGCAGACATAACGCAAGAGATCGAAGAAATGCAAGAGCATCTTCGAGAAGCCGAAATTCTCGCTTTGCCCGCGAAGGAGGGTGCAGAGGACGTAATATGTGTATCATCGTCGGATGAAGAGAAACCTAAATGCAGAGAGCTTGCATCTGCGCCACACCAAAGCGAATCTCCGATTCTGCCGTTAACGCTACCAGAAGATCCCGGTAACGATGCGAGTCCAGGCGGTTTGCGCAGACCCGATTCGTGCAATTATGTATCGGATTCGTCTATTTCTGTGAACGGACCATCAAATGTGAACGCCAGTCTAACGGAAACTGTACGATCAAGCTCATTGATGTGTCAATCTTTAGCGAGTAGTGAAACATCTCTACAGAGCACATTCCAAAAGACCAATAGTACTACGACAGTCATGCATTCTACGGGGCAGATACAGTCTGTAGTTGCAAAGCAAGAAATAGTTACTTTCCATCGAAATAACACCAGTCGAAATAGCACCCCGTGGAGTGATGTGTTGTTTAAAAAGAATGTACAGACAGGGACGAATAGTTACGATGATATAGAAAGTGAAATTACACCAAGTTTCATCATGAAGAAGGCTGACGGTGGCGTTATGAGTGACGAGAAAAAGCGGGACAGTTCGAACATCCCGCCGCACGGCTCATCATCAGCCATGGTAACATCAACAGCCCCACCAACATTGCGCTATTTCAATCAGGTTCACTTGCCATCGGAACAAAAGAACTGTATAGCAGAGAAGCCTGACAATAGTCAACTACAATCGTCATGTGAAACTGCTCCATCCCTTGTAACAACTCAACTCACATCCGCAAAGCAATCCGTAGATCAGAACGATTCGGCTTATGATGAGTGGATGTGTTTCCCGAAAGATCTTAACTACTTCACTGGAAGTAGCGATGGGAATGGTGCGAATGAAGTAGATAGTGCAAGCATGCGGATGGGAAGTAACAATACCATTCCTAATCTAGGCATCGATCCCACAGGAAGGAGAAAAACAACAGAAGAAGAGATTCACGAAATGTTTCATTCGAACGATTCCAAGAGTGTCGATAAACAGTTGGAGCAGCTGTTCAACACAACTGCTGACGATAAACCATCGTCTGCAGTATCTCGGGTCGATTCGCCATTGACCGAATTTCTCAACAACCATCAGCGAACCACGGGAGTAACAAGCAGTGCGGAAGTGTGTGGAGGTCCTTCGACGAAAAGTGTCGAAACGCGCTTGGATGCGTTGTTTGGCGGTACCGTTTCCTCTGCTTCCGAACCGAGGGCGTCTGGGATTAACGAGAAAACGGACGATATGATGGCATCCCGTCACTGGTCCACTTCCGTGTTTCAATCATCACAGGAAGAGGAAGAATCGACTTCCGATTCATTTTTGCACAAATCTTCAGCCAACAGCTTCGAAGTTCTTCAACAGCAGCATGCGTCAGGCGGCGGTACACAAAAACGACACTGGACGGGTGCGGTAACGAGTGGTAGTAGTACAGCGGGAATTGGCTCTACGGCCAGTATTTTGTATTCTAATGAATCATCGGAAAATGAATCGATTAGTCCAAGTAAGCGGCAGTGCATGTCGCTTGGTCGCAATGAAAAACAGCTTGACGATAGCAGCAGAGGTAATGTGAAAAGCGATGACCATCGTTGGTTGATGGAGTGTACCGGAAACAGCGAGCGCTCCAGTACAGCAAATTCTCAAATGCAGCCTATGGGAACGGTCAGCTCGAATGGTTCGATACAGAAGCCCGCTCAAGGTAACGATCACATTCTTGTAAACAATGGTAGTAACAACAGCATTGGTAGCACCGACATTAATATTGGATGTGGCTCAATAGTAACTAGTGTTGGCGGTGGTGGTGGTGGTGATTGTAGAGGAATTAGTTCTGGTGGGGTTATAATTGGTAACTGTCGCAATGGTTCCAACGGCAATCCGCTGGTCGGTCAGGTGAATGGTGAAGATGACGGGCTGTCGACAGCAACTAACATTATCATGCTGGGTAGGATGGGCAACAATAACAACCACAACAATAATAACAATAACAACATCAATCATCATCATGATCATCATCATCAGCACGGAGTGTCCAAACGAACGTCGTGGAACGGTGACATCTTGCTAGCATCGGCAACAGCGGAAGATGTAGATCATCATCATGGGAGTGTGCTAGATATGCTCGAAACTAATCTTAGCCTAAGCCTAAATAATCTTAACAGCATATGTAGCTCGGGCTTACTGGACAACGGTGGAGATCCTAGTGAAACGGAACCACTTTCTCATCACCATTCCCACCATGGACAACAGCCGGAGGAACAACTTCATCATCACCATCAGCAGCAGCAGCAGCAACAGTCACATCTTTTGCATCCTAATCACATATCGCACAATCACATTTCCCATAGTTTGCATCACCATCACAACCACAACCATCACCCGCACCCACACCATCATATGCATCCGGTAGTGGACGGCCCAGCATCATCTGGCCCAGCAGATGCCGTGGTTGGTGTTGGACGGAAGGGAAATAAGAGTTGTTTCAACGAAACTAACGACATGATGCATGGTGGTGCCTCCAACGCGGGTCCCATTCCAGGCGACGATGCAACTAATAATCTTATTCTCTGTGGTGGTGATGGTGGTAGTAGTAGCACCCGTTTAAGTAGTAACAATGATCACAATAAAATCACCTATCTCGATCGTGATCTTCTAGGCTTGGACCCTTCTGAACATCACGCATCTCATCATCATCACGGTATTGATGAAAGCAGTAGAGCGCCGGTGATCAATTCCGTGCATGCCCATCACCATCCGCATAATGCTGGATCGGGAGCTGTAATGAATGAACCGATAACGATAGGAGGTAAAGATTCAATCCATATGCCACCGGGCATGATGGGAGACGAAGAACCATCGTTCCATGAGCATCACCAAGAGCAGCAGCAGCAACAGCAACAGCAACAGCAGCAGCAGCAGCAACATCACCACCATCATCACCATCATCATCAGCACCATCAGCAAACAATCCATGATCTCCACCAGTTCAATCACATCTCATTCGATACGATGGGAATGCCGAATTTTGAGGAAGACATCAACCGACAGGTGCAGAATGCGATCGATAGTATCTTGAATCTGCAGAGCAACGAAACGGACGGTTCCTTGCACTACTCGCTCGATAATTCCTTCCTTCCCGATAGTCCACTGTCGAGTGGGTTGGGAAACTCCGTCAATCCATCACTCCTAGGTGCGATGCACCATCAGCACACGGAGACGCCACTCTCGAACCATCATCCAGTGACGCACTTACAGTCCCATGCTCAGCAACATGCTCCTCGCCAACAATCGTCATCAACAATGCCGGCTGTCCAGCAGCACGTTGGCATGAAACGAAAGTATCCCACTGACTGCCCATCGCCCATGGTTGGTGTATCGCCCGATGATGGTAGTCCGATGGGACCGGGCAGCAGTGGTAGTAGTAACAGTAATAACAGTACCATCAGTAGCCTGAGTAACAGCACCACCGGGAGCACCGGAAGTGGCAGCAGTGGTGCTAGTTTGCTCGGTGTGACGAATCACCACTTTGGTGTGAACGCAACCGAAGGCGATCCGTTGAAGACGATCATAAAATCTTGACAACTTTCCATCGCAAGCTAAATGATTGAGGAAGAGTGACAGCTGGTAATCCAGTTTGTCAGTTGTGCCGTGTGCCGGATGTTTGATTTCCCACAACAAATATTCATTTGCCTCTGGACAATGGAGCAATGGTTTTAGTTCAGGTTATTACTCTTCTATATGTTGATATTTTAAAACAAAATGTGGTATTTGAAGTGAAATCGTCATACTTGTAGAATGGCAGAGAGCCGAAAATTTCAATACTATAATAGATCAATCATTTTCATCCATAATCCGATCGGTTTAATACTTTTGAGGTGTACAGAACTATAAACAACAATCTTCATTTGTTTTGTTTCGTAGTGTTGAATCCAAATTGAACGAACAAATCGTTAAATCGTACGTGTACAGTACACGATTATATTGTAAAACATTTTCATTTGCTTCGCGGAAGAGTTGTATAACATTTTTTAGTTCAGAAAACATTTAAAATAGTTTTTTTGCTGCGGATGTTCACTTGAATCCCTCATTTTTTTAACCTGTACCTGATTTCTTCTGAGGAAATCACGCTTCGACCTAAACCGACCAGTAACATCTCAACTTGAAAAGAGTGTTACGATGAACCGAATATCAACTGCCAAGGAATAACCAAAACGGTGCACTAGCAATTGGAAAAATGGGAAATACAAAGCTTAAAGCATGGCTTAAACTTTTAACATTACAAACACGTAAATCGATCGCGAAATTGTACGTAAGCAAAAGCTGATGGGGGCAGCAGAAATGATGATGTACCGTACACGAACGGTTGAATATTTGCGTACGACTGCGATCACCAGTTGATCATTAAAGCGGGCAATACAGCAAATAATGTGCGGCGTTAGTAAGAAAAGTCACCTGAGTGGCGTTATCGATAATATTGACTTAAGATGTAATTTAGCTAAGGTGAAATTATTGATCATATAAACTAGTACTTCTTAGCATACATTAAAAAAAAAACACACACACAAACACACGTATGTACATAAGCTCCCGCCAGATCGAGCGACAGGAGCACAGAATGCCGGATGTAGAACACCTTATTCTTGTAGTGCGATGTTTAAGTAGCTTGAACATTAATGGATATTGATTGAATGTATTGCGAAGATGGTAGAACGACAACAACAAAAAAAGAGCAGGAGCGTTCTGTGAGTGAGACTCAAACATTGAATTGACAGCTGAGTTTTGCTGTTCGAAAGAGCAACGGAAAACAATTTATGTTTATACTGGCCAACCATGTAACCGTAAACACTATCCCAAAGCAAAGCGGCACCGTTAACTGTCGGGCTTGAACTGATGTAACTGGAATGTTTTTATCTCTAGACATATTTGGGGGAACTACTTTTTAAACGAGATGAAATATCTCACCATTTTTAAACAAACCCTAGAGACACGGAAATTGCTATTGCGCTATTGGTTTGTTTTTAAGAACGATTTCTTTTTAAAACTACTAACGGGGGAGAGTGGCCACACACACACACTCACTGGACACAATAATCAAAATCAATAATATAACGGACCAGCGCCCTTTCTCGTCGATACATGCTTGCGAATCAGAAAGTTCCGAAGTGAAAAAGAATTTACAAACCATAAACATGATATAACACGAGACAGTGCCCGGGTTGAGGAGAGGAAGAAAAGTTAGCTGTAAAACTATATATCTATATATATATAGAGAGAATATCCTTTAAATGGGTGCTTTTCATTCTCGAAAAGTCTTGATTACTGGGTGCTTACGGACGAAACTAGGTTACCGGGGGCAATGCTTCCGAAGAATTGTAAGCCAAAAAAAAAAGGACAAAAACACTGATACAGATACTGATGCACCGGGCAGCCTTCAGCTGTTTGCGGAAAAATGAGACGCCCATTACAAACCATAAATGTTATTCGTGCCGATTGGGATGTGTGTGCCCATTGTTAAGAAGTTGTGCTCAAACTTGTGACATTAACATTAACTTGTGTTACGCTTTGCGAAGTTCTTATTACCCGATGATGATGAGCCTACGCAAAGCCAGGAATGAGATTGTATTTGAACAAAAGCAACAAACCCCGGAGCATTACTTTGAAGAAGTTGCGCCGAAGGATTTAGCTTGGTAGTGGAACACGTGGTAAGGCTAACGATTGTAAAAAGCAATGAATGAAAAAGGGTAAAGCTAGTAAAGGTAACGTGGTGTTGTGTGTTTGAATGTTGGCGGAAAGCGTGATTCAACGGACGCGCGCGTAACACACAAACATTAATTTTTAAGTAGATAATTCGGTTTTTCGCCTCTTTCGTTTAGGTATTGTTTGCTCCTCGTACATTAGTTTGAAGCTTAACTTAAATTAATATTTATAAACACGACGTAACGAAAGACAAAGCTCGAACGGAGTGCAGTGCGGCTGCCCAGGACGGAACAACAAACACGGAAGTGGCAGCGCACGGACGTGAATATCAATAATCATAAAGCAACGAGGATCAATTTCGAACACTACGCGTAGCAAAACAGTGATGAGAACACAACCCAAATGCCAAGGTAGTAGTACCAAACGCAGGGACACAGGTTTTGTTGGGTTGGGTTGGGTTGTGCTTGCGCACGCGTGTGTGTGGTGTGTCCAGTGAAAGGTTTCCTGCGGTGTGCGCACTTGGAGGTTAGATGAGGCGTTAAGGAACCATATTTAGTAGACATCGGAATTGTCGGCATTTTGGCAACTGCCACAAAACACGGTTCGTTTTCTATAATTGTTTTATTTGTGTAATGGGTGGTGTTTATTCTACGTTTTCAAAACAAGTAAAGCCAACCACTTATCGTACCATAATACGTTTTTCAAATACTACGAGATAAGGTTGAATGATTTGTATAAAAAAATTGAAATAATAAAATTACGACAATGTAGACATTTTGTTAAGGTCCTGTTCCTCCCCCTCCCCCCTCTTCCCTCCCCCCTCTTTCTCACCCCAATCGAACTGTTGTAATCAGAGGCCAATAACGGCCCAGCAGTTATGTATTCCTGTCCCTGTCCCCGTTTGCTCATAGGAGAATTCGTTTCGTTGAATCCCCCCCCATTGCTCATAGTGTAACTTCGATTGGATCACGGGGATCACGGCGATGGGATAAGATCAAACAAAACGATTAATGCCGGGAGAGATTCACCAGTGGAAAATGGCACACCCCCCCGGCGAGGGGGGGGGGCGTCTGCTTCACGCAAACAGATCTCTCCATATAAGAATAAAGGGAAAAGGTTAAGTGAATTAACAAATCAGTAAACACAGTAATATCAGTATGCATTGGCGCTGTAGATGCATTGTACAGAGAGGCACACCATCAGCGCGTAACGAGATAAAGCGCCAGCAGGCAGATAAACGACACGCAAGACACAGGACGACATGTTTAAAAAGAAATTGATGAAAAAATAATCTATCAAGCTACAATAAAAAGCAGATGATTTTTATTGAATACAGTAATGTGTGGTATGTTTTATTGTTTTATTTTTACGAAAACGAGGAAATGGTTTGTACAATATTGCTTTCTGTAGTAACCGTAGGGCGTTCACAATTAACCCCCGGAGAGTACTAGCTTTTCTTTCAGCGCTCTCTTTCTCGACTGATGTACTTACAGCAATCATCGCCCGTCATCAATATAATTCGGTTAAATACGTGCAGGGCGATTTCTATATAGTTAACTTATCCTTATAAAAATCGCCTGATTCGGTGAATAAATTAAGTGCAAAGAACGAAGTCGGCTCTGTGACTGTGGAGTATAAACAAAATTACCTCAGAATTCGATTTACGCGGAGATTCTCTGACTTTTTTCCCGGCTTATAGCGATCCAAATTTAATAGCATATCTCGGGAACTGCCTGTATAAAGAATGCAAATTGCATACCTACAAGGCGAAGTAAGAGGAAAATAGCCCAACGAGAACACCCAACCCAAAGGTCTTGCTACTGGAAACTCGGAGCTAATCAGGACCGATTTGGGACGTCCTAATTTGGTACCTGAATTGGTTCCAAAGGAAGCAGGTCCGACCTCAGCTCGGTGGATTACTGTGGGGCTAGGCTAAAACGCTTTTTTGAGCTTTTGCAAATATTTAACGAACAAAAATTTAGCGAAAGGCAAAAAAAAATTAATTAGATTGGTGGTGGTGGTGGTACACGTGTTTATCACTGCTATTTGTCCTTTTTACACTACTCTTCGCCCTAGCATTTATTCTTTGGCTTGAAATGAGCTGTTCTATCGTCCTGCCAGTGGAGGATCAATCCCCTTGGAGGCCCAGGGCGGAACTTTTAAAGAGGGGCCTATAATTTTGCTACGGCATTATCGGTGTAAGGGAGGTGTACTTCAAACACGATTTAACAACACCAACAAAGTCTCGGAAAGAAAAATCCCTTGCGTACACCTCAGAATTCAGTTGCGTAGCCCTGTAAATGGGCCTAGTAAGCTAGTCTTTATATAAACGTTTGTATGCGCTAAGGAAAACTATAACGCCACATTTTTTTACGATTTACGTACATTTACGAATCCTGAGTAGTCCAACGCCTTCTACGATTTTTCGCCCAAGGTAAAGTTTTCAATCGGCTTACTTTACGGTAACAATCAGAGAAATTTCTTAGAAACCTATTTCGCTCATGTTGATGTTTTAGGCGATGAACAACACAACTGTTTTCAGATTTGCGAAACCAGGAAAACATGTTTTTCAAGAGGTGACACGTGCAGTGTGGAATAAATTTGCCCATCACTATTGCATTGCAGACTATCAAATCCGTGAGAGCGATCGCTAGTGTAAGGAAGATGGATGAAACGGAAAGCATCCTTCATCTCGCTCAAACTTCCCGTCGGCCGGTACGAAATTCCATATAAACCAGCTATTTTCAGAATACTATTTTCAGATACCAGGAAAGCATCCACGGAAGAGGTAGCACCTAGTACAGCAATTTTGCTCGAAAATCGCCGAAAGGTATGCAATGTTTAAACACTAACTTTCCCCTTATTCGAGAAAAATTTGTTCGCAAACTACCAGTTTCCGAATGTATAGTACCAAGAGAGCATCCACGGAAGAGGTAGCTCCTGGTACTGCGCCGTAAGGTATGCAATGTATATACACTAACTTTGCAACCAACTTGCAATGCAATGCGCCGTAAGGTATGCAATGTTTAAACACTAACTATGCAACAAACTTCTGTGTTGATTCTTCGCACTTACCCGCATTAAAATGAAGGTTATAGTTCTGTTTTCTGTCTGAGACTCCGGATAACTGGTCCATGAGAAGAAATCACTGGCCCGCGCTTATCCCCAATGTTGCGTTGGCCGTTCGTGACTGAGGAGGTGGTACACAGTCACAAGAATTCACATGTTTTTGCTATTCGGCTGGAGCCATGCCCAAAAGCACATGCCTCATGGCCTACTTTAAAGGTCCCGTGAGAGGATCAGTATATCAACCCCAACTAGCATGTCCATCCCCAACAGTAGCGGCTTGCAGGCTTCGGTATCCACATATCCTGACCTGTGCGGGACTCAACAAATGTTGAAGGGGTGAACCGTTGGAGGCTTGGCAAAAATCCAACAGCTTTCAACATCTCCTGTAGACAGAACGGGTTTTAGGGTTGGCCATTCGGTGATTTTTCCTTCCACTTCCCGGTACTTCCAGCATCTCATCGTACACATCGCCTTCCCAATATGTCGGATTCCAGCAGAGCCACAACGAGGATAGAATTTTACCGCTTGGAACCGCTCGGGATAGGAGGCATAAGGGACCTGCCATTCTAACTGCCAACTGTCGTGGTCTCATCGAGGAACTTGATGCGCTCCATAACTATCGGGATCACAGTATCTTTCATGCAATCACATCAGGTCTACATTCAATCAGTTGCATTTCTTTCCAAGGTATCCAGACAATTTGCACAAATCGAACCATGATGATCCTCTCTTAGACGAGAAACTGGACTGACTGGCTCCAACTAGACTCACGATTTCGATTCCAATTGGAACGTCACTAGCTCGTCCGTGAAGGTTTGGACGGGGCACTATCACTTCTTGATGTCCTTGGTAAAGCCTCGTCAAATTCATCGCTCATACAATGCTGAAATCTGGGAGAAAGATGTTACTTCCAGCCTCGGAAGTCTTTAAGGAGATGAGCACCAATGTGTTCCAACAGGACGGTGCATCATTCCTTTAGTCCTTTATGATGTCTATTCTCGACATTGCACCAGTTGTAGGTGGTAGCTCTCCAAACCTCAGACGAAATTCCCATCCAGCTCGGGACTTCCCATCTGCTTCGGTCTCGAGAAACGCGTGAAGATCGCACCGTTTTTCCAACAGAAGACAAACCCTTGCTATTGAAGCTGTTGAGCTATATGTCAAATCTTGAGTTTAACGCGTAATCGAACATATTAAACACCCTTCGCATTATGCTCGTGAACGTCCTAGCTGCCTAGACACAAAACTAACCCGTCTCTTTACCGCTTCGTTTTTCCAAATCCAACGCGATATTTAACTCTCACCGGCAAAGTAAGACAACCGTCCGTTTTTATGTAACGATCGAGCACACACTCAACCCACCCTTACGTCGGCTCGATCGCATCCATGCACTTCCGTAGGAAATATTTCAACTGGCCGAGCATTGCTCTGCCGACCAGCATGTAAGCAGAAACGTTTGTGGAGCACTGTTGCTGTGCGAAGAACTCGCCAGCACACTAATTGCACCGCAAGGTATGCGTGACTTGTGAAACGGACTTGACGATGTGCATGTGTCACGATGCCCCGCTACGTGGACGGTTTGAAAAGCGGTTCCAAAATTCGAAGGTTCCTGCGGTCGCACACTGACCCACACCGCTAGTTCCAGTGCGAGGTAGTGGGAGACGAACTCACTGGATTCGGCGATCGGCTTAAGCGGAAGTGCGCCTCGACAAATGTGTGTTATTAGCCGATGGATTCAGGGTCATGGTGGTTGCAGCTTCCATTACGTCGCGGCCAAGATCTTCCGGAGGTTCGCGAAGGTGACAGACGCAGATCGTCCCCAAACCGGTTAGCGTGGAGCGTGATCTTCGACCACGTTCGTCAACGGCACTCGCGCACATTGTTCCGCGCTGGGAACTTCGGAGAAGGGGACACGAAACGATTCGCGTAACGTTCGGGTCTGGTGCTACATTGCAACCTGCGCGCACAGTCTCCTTCGAAACAGCCATCCGATCGGTGCGCGCTACAGTTGGTGGCGTTCGCGCTCAGTGCAATGTTGGGCTAATGTGAGAAATTAGTGAATTTAGGGTTTTGTGGTTTATAGCGAGTTACGTGCGGTTTTTTACTCCAGTGAACATGGTGGAAACACAGGTCGCTCCACCAACCGTGAACCCCACACCGGCGACAACGGTGACCACCACCATTACGGCGGTGGGCGAAGCGGAACCAATTGCTACGTCGACCGACGATCATTACGATCCATCCGTCCGGATATTGCACATACCGAAACAGACCGACGGATCCTGCGGATTTCATCTAACCCGCAGCAAATGGGATCCGTATCCTTGGGTAGGTTGTGGTCTCCATGTGAGGGGGATGACATTACTTAACGTTGGAGTTTCCAATCAAAATGCCCACCGTTTCGATGGTGGCAGAATAATGTATGAATTTAAGATGACTGGAGAAGTGCGAAGTGAAAGTCTTGTAGTCTGCGTGACTGCAATGGTCACGAAGCAAATCGTGGACAATATCTTGGTGAATGTGACGGATTTTATTACCGCTAATTGCATCCGTTATTCCTGATGCCTAAACGCCTCTCCCAGAATGTCTCTTCGGTCTCTTCCGTAATCTTGCGAAGGTGACCCTCGGAGATGATCGCTCATTCAAGCCTCCGACGACCTTCACCTGCTCGCGAACGCGATGCTGGCTGGGGCACGAGATCTATCCGCCACAGTCTGCGGATCTGTCGGGTTATTCCGCCGAACCAGGCATCCGCGAGTCTGTTTCAAGGCGATCTTCTTTGAACCCGCAGCGATAGGAACTCCACACCATACTCATTTGACTTGATGATTGTTTACGTTATGATCGTGTTTCTCTCTTTCTCTGGTGCGTTCTGTGGGACCACCATCAGGTGAGCGGTGTGGATGCAGACTCACCGGCCGAGGTGACCGGGTTGAAGGTTGGCGACTGCGTGTTGGAGGTAAAGGAGTGGAAGTTGTGGCGGTGGCTTGATGCGGGATTAATAAACGGAAGCGCTCACCTTCTACACCGTAGGTTAACAACGAAGATGTCCTTGGAATGCGCATCGCAGAGGTGGCCGGTATGGTCCGCTCCAAGGCGGACATTGTGACGCTGCTGCTGTGGAGCACCGGGATGGAACCGGCCTGCAATCCGGAGTCGCTATGCTGCGGCCCGATGCCGATCAATCTCGAACGGCTCACGGCAAGCATGCAGACGATCGTCGCCGCGCTCGAGTGTCCCGTCTGCTTCGACACGATCCCGCCGCCCGTGTTTCAGTGCCAGAACGGGCATCTGGTGTGTTCCCGGTGCCGTGTGCGTGCGGACCGCTGTGCCATCTGCCGCGAACGGTACACGGTCGGTCGCTCGCTGCTAGCGGAGCAGGTCTATCAATCCATCACGGAGGCGTTCAATCTGCGCGAGGGCACGGATGGCAAGCTGCGCGAACGTCTGTTCGGGGCGCGATGCACCCGGCAACCGAAGCGGGCCACCTCGTGCGACAGAAAGAAGAGCCCGTACGGCAGTGACAGCCATCTGGTGGCCACCGGACGGCCAATACACTCGCACACGCACAAGTTCCTCGCGCGCATTATGGGCAAGGCCAGCTCGGTGGACAACCTCAGCAAGCACCACAGCCCGCACACACAGCCACCGGATGTGGTGGGCGATCTGCAGGGCTCGAAGGCGAAGTCGTTGTCGCTGTCATCGAGCGAGATATTCAGGTAAGCGAATGCTTTCCAGCTTCCTGCGCCCAAACTTCTCCGCTGAGCAGTGTTCGTACTCGTTGCAGGCGTGATAACTCAGTGTCGGTGCTTCGTTGTCCGTCGGCGAACCGATTGGCACCGGAGCTGTCCGGGTCGTACAACAGTCTTACCATCCGTCGACCGACCTCGTCGATGTCGTGCAACGTTTCGGTGGAGAGTTTGAGCAGCATTCCGGAGAACGGTATCCATCTGACCGTGCCGGTGCGTCCGGCACAGATGTCATACCATTGCCCCTGTGGCGAATACTGTAGTGATTTAATTGCCGGTAAGTCATCCGTTTTGAGCAGCGTTCCTCTTTCCCGATTTGCTAAGCTCCGCTCTTTCTTTGTGTAGCGCCAGAACTACAAGAACATGTAACCGTGCATCATCGTACGCCGGTCATATCGTTCGGCACGGCCTCGGCCGAAATATCGCTCCCACCGAGAACGCCCGTCGATAATGCCTGTCTGCTGTTGCTGCTGGATGGACATAAATTTTGGTTAAAGCTAATCTCCGACACAAGGTACGGTGTCCCACGCGGTGCCTTGATGATTGTTATAAATTAATCGGTTTGCCGTTTTGGTCTCGCTTACCATTCCACAGCACCGTTGGTGACATCTTTCTGTCCGCATTGCTGGAGGGCAGCACGGAACAAAGCAAAAACTATGCGCTGGAGGTCATTATCCGTAAGGAAGGGTTCGACCATATTCTTGGCAAGGAGCTCATCTCCCGTTCCGAGGTGTACTCGATGGTGGACAAATCGTGGAACGATCTGGTCAATACGAAGTCGGGCGTCTTCTATACGGGCGTTTGCATACGGGCTACCTTTAGCCCCGATACGGAAATCTTGCTCAAAGCCTCCATCAAACGGATTGCAGATCTTTGAGTTGCCATGTGTTTCTTCTGTGTGATTGTGCATCTATCAAGAGTTTTCCTTTCTTTTTCTTTCACGAACATGCGTTATATGAAATATGTTAAGCCAGAAATAAATGTTCATGTCTGCAGCTCGTTACATTCTACAGCTTGGAGTACATGAAATAGTTGAACAAAACGCGTGAGTCTTTCGAAGTTTTGAAACGTTTGTGCAATTTTGGTCAGTAATTTTTTAGCTTTTATAATGTGGTATTATTTTTAAATAGTTTAATTCTTATTGATAAATATTCATTACTTTCAATTCAAGAGTAAAACTACTTTGTAATTTACTAATCCGATCATTTGTTCAAATACGTGAATCAAACCGAACAGTGCGTGTAACCGAACTTACGATGGGAAATTTTAAATGTGAAACATTTCACTCTTTATGAAATATTTCACTCAAATTGATGTAGATTCGTTCGAAAGTCGAACTTCAATTCGTGGAAAGTTTTCAAACGGTCGGTTAAATAGGAGAACTGGTAACACGCCGGGTGTGGAACAAATTCTCGATTAGTTGTTTGATTGAAGATAAAATTTGAATGATAGAATAAGAGAAAAATATTTTAATACAAACAAACTAATGGTTAACCGGTTACATGCTGCTAAAATGTTTTTAAATGCTTTTAAAGATACTCCAGGCAACACACATTGTAAATGGAAAATTCAGCTTTTTAATGCAGAGTTTTCTCACTCATATCAGTTTATTAACTTTATTGTAAAGTTCACACTTCGAAACACTTTCATTTCTAGTAGTTCACCAGTTTTCCCTTTCATTGTCATGTAACGTTCACAAATGCACCGTCTTGTATACGACCTGATCAGGATACTACGTTTGTACTTGTAAGCGAATGGTAATGATCTTATTACGGTATTGTCATCCTTTTGGTAAACCAGAAATGGTCAGTCTTTTCAGCGGAAAAGTGGTCTCTAGAGTTTTGGGTGCTTCCATCGCTTTACGCATTGATGGAGCCATGGGTCTCGTACACACGTACGCAAACGCGCATTCGACGAATGTCCTGATTTATTCGGAAATACTGTCTGCTCCGGAGAATCTCCTGACAACTCCACACGAGCGGAACCGGTTTTCCCTGCCAGGACCCACCCGTCACCGGCAGCCGATCATCTGTTGCGATGGGAAACAGCTGCACCTGGAACTGGCCACTCTCGTGTTCCTCGCCCAAGTGCCACATCCAGCAGAGCGTATCGTTCGGTTCCTCCAGGCGGCGAAACTTTGTCACGAAGAACATGTGATTGCCCTTGAACGGTTGGGTCGGCAGTAAGACCACGCAGGCCAACGAATTGCCGCCATCGACCAGCGTGACGTCCACCGTGTCGTCTGCCGTGACGTAGTACTGCACAACGCTGGTTTGGTGTGCTTTTTGTAGGTGAATCAGGATGTCATGTTGTTTTTTCATCCGCGCACAAGGCTGACCGGAAGGGCAGTGGTACGTGACCGGTACGCTGGACGCTGCTGTCGTCACCTGGGATGGAAGTACTGATGCCGGTGTGTCATTAGGGCCGATGTTTGCTTTCAATTTGAATGCGTGCTTGTGCGTGAACTGATGCGCTGGCTGTGGTCGGTGCTGCGATGGACGATGTTGGTGCTCCCGGCGCACCAGCGGAAGCCGTCCGGAGATGTTTGCTTGACGATGCTGCTGGTTGTGTGCTGCGTCCTGTGATTTCGGATCCAATGCCGTGTACTGATGCTGGTCTGCTCCTGGTACGAGTGGTTGTGTATTTTGGGAAAAAGCATTGGATAATTGATTAGTGTAATGTAGTAGTTTCGTATAAAAACAAAACAATAGAAATTAAAAACTTCTACTGGACCAGTCGAACGATCGTAACTTTGTAGAACAGTTCGAAGTTCGAACAGTTCGAAGGGTCTCAAATGATGGTGGATTTGTTATAGAGACCTTAGGTCTGATTTTGATATGAGACTTAACCCTATCGATGCAACAAGTGAGGATGTGGCTGATTAACTAATCTTAGCTTGGTACTTAGCATATTAAACATAGTTAATTTCTGCTATATTACTTCTTGGTTTGATTTAATTGAGCAATTCTGAACAGATCCCGAAGATATCGGTTTAAGTTAGCTCACCTTCACGGCCCAAGGTTTGCACCAGATAATGGAACAGCTTGTCCGCTACGATGCATCGACCACGGCCCAGCACTTCCCGACATATCGGACACTTGGTTGTCCTGGAGCGACAGCCAGAGCAGATCAGATGCCCATGGTTACATTGCCACGAAGGTGGTCGTATGATCTCCAAACAGATTGGACACTCGAGCAGCCCGGTAATGCCTTGCAGACAATTGGCAAATCGTGACAATGACTGTGGGTTAAGGTTCTGTCAAAGGGAAGGAAACATTCATGAGATGAGTTGCAGTTGAGTGCGGCTTCTTCCTGCCACCCTTGTACGTACATTTTTCTCAAAGCCCGAATTCCACAGCAACAATCCAACGCCGGCAGGATTCGTGTGGGAAATTTTTCGACCACGGACCCGTTTGGCGATGTCGATCACCTTCAGGCCGAGCAGATCCTCTCCGTTCGCTTCGAGCACACAGTCACCGATCCGTACGCCGGCCGTATCCGCACAGGACCCTTCTACGACACCGCTCACCCACGGATACGGATCCCAGGGAGTGCGACTGAGATGCAACCCAAGACAACCGTTCGTATCGGCTGGTACGAAGCAATGGCGGAGTTGGTCACGATTTTCACGCGGTCCAGTCAACTGTTGCACCTCAGGAATAGACGGCAAGGGCGGTGGTTTAACTATTCGCGATGGCAGTTCCAATCCCTCTTCCGCCTTCTCGTTCAACGGTCGCTGGGTGGCAGATTTGACGGTGGCCATGTTGGAGAAGCTTTTTCGGCCAGGGAAGGTGCCACCGACATCGACCTATATCCGTCCAATTAGTACGTCCCAATCGGGGTTTAAGATCTCCTTTATCCGATCCCACGCCGAAAAAGTGCTAGCAGTGGCCTGGTTCGCTTTCAGCTTTCTCGCCCGGCGTCTCTTAAAGCTGGCGGCCACCAAACTGTGCTAAAGTGCCGTTTGTGTTCGGCCGCTCCAGGAACGGAACCGAGCACAAATCGTCTAAGTGGGTGGGAGTGAAGAAAAAACAAAACCCGGCCAAACAATGAGCGAGCGAAGCTAACGATGGGAAAAGTGAATGAAAGTTGGCGTGTAATGAGCGTAAATAAAATGCGGGGAAAATCCGATGTGCCTCGGTGAGCGGTGCGATGCATGATTTATGCATAAAGCTAGCGGAAGAAAAGAATCCAAGCTAGAATGTTGTCACTAAGGGTGGGTCGCGTGTGGAATATATTTCCCATCCTCGCACTCGCATCCCAGCACTGATATGGGTAACAGAAATGGGGACACATTTTCTAGTCCAATTCAGATTTAATTGCATCATCATGGCGCCAAGTCGATGCAGAGGTGAAAACTCTTATTGACGCGTAACGTTAACACATTGTCTCTTAACATTGTGGTAAGAGAATCATTAAAATTAGTCCTAAAAGTTCAATTGCAGTTAGTTATAACGTGGAAATTTAATTGCAGCTGAAAGTTCTGCATACATGAACGTCTCATGATTATCATAAAACTGTAGTAACTCTCTATAATAATACCACACCACCATTTGTATAGGGACTGCGAATAAAGCCTTAGGCCATTCAAAAGAAATCACTATAAAATAAGTTTCAAATTTATCATATTCCTTCATTTGTAACTAAAATCATTAGAATGTACAGGCTGTTCCCGAGATACGCTATAACCCGAGCAAAAATCGCCTATCTTAAATTACCGCGTAAGTCGAATCCGGAAGTAACATCGTTTATACTCCAAAGTTGCAAAGTACACTTCTTTCTCTTCACTTAATTTATTCAGCGAATAAGGTGACTTTTTGAAAGAGTACAACAAAATAAATTAAAAATAAATATTTTATATGACATAGGAAGGTATTTTCGACCAATTTCTCTCCCTTTGGCTTAGATTTTGTGCTATAAAAGCCCAAAATCAGCTGTAAAATTTCCAAAAACCGTGTATCTTCGAATCCGCATGTACCGCGAATCTCGGGAACTGCCTGTACGTACATAATTGCAAACTGCTTCCGTTGAGTACACGAAAGCACCTTTCAAAACCTAACCCAACATACATGTACCTTAACAATAAGATACTTCGATGCTTGTGTAAAAGTGTGTGAGTGCGTTGTCTCTAACAACATTCTGCACAAAATGTATAAAATATTTGTTTTAAGTTATAGCAATTAACGTACTTTGAAACTCTGCCTGATTGCTACACCACCTCACCGTTTCAATGCTGTTACCAAGGTCATTTTTGCACCGGAACTAGTGTAAACAAAGCCGAAAGCATAATAAAAAACAGATGAGAAAAAAAACATGTATGACCACGAAGGGTCTTCGGGTGGAGTGTGTGATGATAAAAAAAAAACAACAAATCACTTCAAAACAGCTACAATAAAAAACAGCACCACTCGCACCGGCCCAACACCCTGCAAAACCTTAGCGGTTGTTGGTGAAGAAAGCAAAATGAATGACACTTTCTGGCGAACTTGAACCCGAGGACACTGGGCCAGCGCACGCATGGTGCAATAGACAGTGTAGTAACTTCCAGCGCTATTATACAGGAGCTCTCTTAATGAGCGCGAGTTGCAATGATCCTGCATTTCCAGACATTTGACGTCAGTCATTAAAAACAAACTATACACGGCCGAAAGGTGTACGGCAAAGCAATATCAAATATTTTCGCGCGCGAGAGGACGCCGGTCCATTGCAATTAGATGGTGGCCAGCGTTTGTTAGTGGTGCACAATCGTACAACACCGTCCGCAGCGATCCCAACCCAGATATAGAATACACATACCGCATAGAAGCGTCTACACATATTCACGGATCGACGCGTCAGTCAGTAACAAGAGTTATGATGCTTTCGGAGAGCATCGCGATTGCACAGAAACGAAAGAAAGCAAAAACAAAACAAAAAAAAGAACACTCGTAAACAACTGGGCGAAAAATAATTATCTAACCGCCCATTAGTAGCGTTACAAGTGCTCATTACGCCGATGCCACAGCCATATTGTATCATTTGTCCGCTGCTATGTGGCAACCAACTGTATCGGTGACTCGCCTTCACCGTTAGCATTTGGGCCGCGTGGTTCGAAAGCTAGATGCTGCCCGAATCATCCGACCTGCACGCTGCATTTCGCTGGGATTCATTAATTCATCTTCGCTTGTGGGGTGCGAGAGAGGGGGTGGGTGCAAGCAACGGGATTGATTTTGCAGCACGCCGCACAGGAACGGATTCCCACGTGGTCAACGAAGCGAGAAATCTCTAGCGGTCGGTTTTTGTGTCATAGGGCATGGAGAGAAAGTGGATGCCCGGCCGATGCCAATGATGCAACACACTGGGGGTCCAGTCCGCGCGCGAGCTCACCACATCACGATCCAACACGATTGCACGGTAGTGCAACAACAACGTGGACGATCTTAACCATTTATCAAAATGCTCACGGAACACACCTGCAATGGTTCGGGCCGGCACAAACGGGACCAACTGGTTAATGAACGCTTCGCACGCACACCGGCCGTACACAGCGGCGAACACAACTCCACCAACCAACTGACCGACACTGATCGACACCCGTCCGTAGTGTTTCACGATCGCGCACCAACTAACAGCTGGCGTGCGCCACTAGCACGAATCGAGATGCGGTGGCTTGGCACACTCTCCACCGCGCCTGTTGCCGACTTGCGATGATAAATCCGATGATGGAGACACGTCGCGATGCGGAACTCCCCACAACAACGGCGAAAAACGGACTCAGCCACGGTGGGTGGAATCGAGCCGGCGCCCCCAAAACCGGTTTACCCTAATACGTAATCGGGTTTAGTAACAGTTTCGATATTCCCACTTCCTTTCTTGACAGCCCGGATGACAATTTAAGAAGGGGAATACAGTGTAATGATCGGCAACGTATTGGGACTCTTGATGAGATGCTTTGGAGGTGATCGCCGGTTTTACAGGGTTTTCAATTATTCTTACTGCTGGTCGAGTCGATGACGTGCGTAGTACATCTCCACGAAGACGCGGGAAAAAGCGCTGGAGATAGATACTAGAACTGCACCAATTTAGACAATGTATTAAATATTTTACGCTTTAGGTACTTTATTTGTCTTTTGTTTTTGAATCATTACCATTTGAACTCTACGATCTGAGGTGGACATGTATTAATTGGTACCAATTAGGTCGATTTGACTTCGGTAGTTTTTGGCAAAGGATAGTTCCGCTCAACTCCACTTCAACTTCTGACCTCTATTCGTTACATTAGTGCTAAATAATGGCCATCAGGAAATGTGTTTCTGCTTTACCTTATTGATCATTAGAAAAAGTTCGCAATGCTAGTGAATTGTAAAACTCAAGACTGTTTATCAAGTTTTATACAGCAGAACTTGAGCAGTATCTCTATTTTCCTGCCTATCAATGTAGCAATTTACCGCACATTGCGTGGAGCAACTGAACCAATTGATTTATTGTCCTATCGTATAATCTGATAACATGTTATTGCCTATGTGATTTAAGGTAAAAGTCGATGTGAAATACTGGCACTAAATAACACTATCGGTGATGACAATTATTGGCAGTTTGGATTCCAATCTCGAGTGGACCTTGTCTACCATCCTGCATATTAGCACCATTCCATTGTTGGTAATTCTAGGCACAACAATATTGGACGCGGACTCACAGATAGGTTATGTGGCAGTTACGCGAAAAAGCAAACGTTCTCGTTATAAAAACAGGAAAAAATATTTTAGAGGTCAACCAAAAAATTACCACGAAAACGCATGAGGGAGACCCATAGTGAATTTTAAATTTCCACAGCGCCCTCTAGTGTTCGGTGCAGGCAACGTATTTGACAGCCGGTGTTTGTTTACTTTGCTTAATGCAATTAGCAATAAAAACATACCAAATGCAGCCGCAGGTGCTGCACATAAAATTGTGCCTAAATCTGTAAATTGATTGATTGTAAGTGATTGGAATAGTCAAAAGACAATTTGATGCAACTACCAAAGAAGGATTACTTGCGATTGTGTGGAGGTTAAGGTATGTATAACATCTCGATCAGTTGAAATTCTTTGCCTGATAACCTGATACCAAGTTTGGACCAAGTGTATGATTTTGTGCAAAACTGTTCACAATATTGTGTTTTCGTCTTTATTGTATTTGTATGCAATTATTTAAGTCTTGGGCTTTAATTTTAGGTTGATCCTCTACTGATCTTGTACGCGATTTCAGTTAATGCAAATTAATGGAAGGGAGATCGTTATTCATTATAAACGAACTATCACGGATCTATCCGTAAGTTAATCAACACAAACCTACAATAGGAAGTAAAGCAGAATATCGGCGGCATTGACCCTATTTTAAAATAGATAAACCTCCTGTTATACTCCTTCTTATCCAGTTTTACGATCAAGCAGTATCGCAGTGTAGTCGCTAAAAAAACATTTACTTAGCAAATAACGTTTACCGTTCCCCTTTTATAATAAAAATAAGCAGCAGCACACATGTTGAATAGCATCTGCTATCCGCTAAGCCCATGTTCCCACCGCCGGGCAAAAAGGCAATACTCTTCTGCCTTTCATCCATCCGCCTAACGAGCTCATTAAGTAGTTATTATTGACCCAACAAGATAACGATTAAACAGTTCATACCATTGCGTTCTTGGTTACAGCGGTGGCCACACGAAGTGGGTTTTAGGCGGCAACATACCTAGCGTTTTTACCAGGCTAAGATAATCACGATAATCACATAATTGTAACTACCAAGCGAAAGCTGATAACCGATCGAATGAATCGCACGCGAATAAAAGATTCATCAAACGGAATGCATTACGGAGCAACGGGCAGACCCGGAAGGGCGACAGAAAAGATAACAAGACTGATCCAAGCGAAGAACCAAACATACACTCCTTTCGGCGCCCTAACTATCGTTGACGGATCCAGATAAGACAGTACAGTATCTGGTAGCCTGGTGTCCCGACTAACTCATAAAACCGAGAAATTATTGCAAGTGGCCGGAGCGTCGGTGGAAGCGATAAATTTACGGTTGGAGTATGAATGCATTTTTGCGAATGCCAGCTGCTATCGGCGCCGTGTTGGCACTGACATGCGCTCGTTGTACCATACACCAGAAGCACAACAGTAAACAGAAGGATTTTACTTTCCTTTCGTTTATTAGGCGGTAGAAGATTTGCGCTTGTGGAAGCGCGTTGTACAATCGGAGCGGGGAAGCGATGGTGTATCACTGTCAAAGTACGCAACCATGCAGCAAAAGTTGCAGCTGGTGCATACCGCCTCCGTAATACTTATCGATAGAGGAGAGCACCGTGTCCTGCAAAGGGAAGCGGAAACCTTTTTGGAAAATCTTACTATTATGCTTTTGTAAGCATCTGACACGAACTTAGCATTTCGCGCGCGCGTGACACCCTGAGACCGGGGGCCATAAATTTAGGTTTAGCGTTACCACCTCAGTCGGTCGGTCGGTAGCGCACATTGTCTCTTTTTGTTTTCCGGCAGGATTTGGTGGCAGGTGAAAAATGGCGAAATTTAAGACACTCGCTAAAGGTGTTACCATTGGGCTCATTTTACCATTGGGAGATTGGGAGTCTTATGGCAACAAACACACACACACACACACACACACACACACACACATACGCGGCACGGACACTGCTTGCCGCGGAAGCAAATTTAGGCAGAAAAGCACCTGAAAGGAAATCCCGGATTCGCGAGAAGCTGACGCGTGAAGCTGACACTAATGTTACCGTGGGTTGCCACAAACACTGTGACATCCGATTTATGGCCGATGTCAAGGGAGCTGCATGTCACGCCAAGACCGGCAGTGACCATCATTGAAGCGATGGCTGTTGTTAGCGGTTTCTCCATCCTTACCTCTTGTTTCTAAACGTACAACGGTTTTATGATATTATATACCGTACTTTGCCGTATATAAGATATAAGAGATCCATTTTTAGGAAAAAAACGTTTTTTATTTATAAATAACTTTATGAATCGTGATGAAATTATGAAGTTTTGCATCACTCTGATCATACATTTTTCAATTTTTCAGCATAATCAGAGTTCAAAAATGGAATTGTCATCTGAGCCATCGATGGCTTTGGAGACAGTACACTATTTGAGTTTTGATTTGAATGATGATTTCTGTCTTGAGATTATTGCAAGACATTGATGATCCAGCTTGATAAACCGTGATAAAAGTCATACTCCTGTGAATAAGACACGCTCTATTCCTAATGGTCTAATTGAAGAATGGTTTATGTTGGCATTTTTTTTCATTTTTTCGAGACATTCTATTGAACCGACAACAGCAGAATCGGACGGACGGAATAACGAGAAAAGAAATAATTTTAAACGAATTGTGCCTCGTACAAAATTTAATAATAGCATCCAAAAGCAAGTTAATTCGGTGTATCGACTGAGAAGATCAGGAAGGATTTAAAAATGTTATTTCATCATTAGTAAATAATGTTCCTCCCTTACGGAGCACGCAAAACCTAATGGCCAATTGTATTATTTTCTGCATGATTTTTTTTTCGTACTTTCGCTTGATTCACCATTCCGAAGTGCATAAATCGTAACTTCTAATCGCTTCCCTCTGCGTTCGACCATTAAATGTATCCTTTGCTACGCGTTTTGAGGTACGCTCGATCGGTCGGCCGGATTATCAAGTTGGTCAACTTCCCATAGCCAAGCTAATGTGGTTTGACCCTTTTTTTTCCTCCTTGCACCACCGCTGCCTCATGGAAATGTGACCCAGTGTGAAGATTATGGTTGCACAACGAGTCCTTTTTTTTCTCGGGATGTCCATTAAGTAAAAGTGAAAGCGATGTGGCAAAATAGTACCGTCTTGCAGCCCCGTCCCTGCATGTGTGTGAGTGTGTGGGGGCGCGCGACGGTCGGGACACGTTCGTTGGATTATATTTTACTTTTATTCCCTCACTTAATTAATAATGATTGTCATCTTCTGCGGTAATTAAAGAAACCGGTACCGGAAATAGAGGAAACGGTTTCCATTGCAAGCGGGTGCGGGATTGGGGGTAGGTAGTACGTGCAGGGAAACGTGAATTCTGTCACCCATTCCGGGCGGTAGAGTATCGCCACCCGTTGCCACCGGTGGAAAGGCCACCGGGGACATTAAGTTGTCAGATGAATTCAAAGTTATCAGTGCATGTTGGGTCGGACCGAACGGACACACGACCGGTGCTTTGGGTGGGAAGATCTCTTTTTGGGTTGGTGCGCTGTCCCGGTGAACCTTTCTTCAAATTTCTCTTGCGGGCTTTCTTACGATTGTCAGTCAAAGTTTGCGGTACTGAGTAGAGTGTCCCGAGCTTCTTTTCGGTAGGTGGATAAAAAGTTAATGTTGGCTATTTTTATCTGGCAGGTCGAATCTGGTTGGGCCGGCGCCCACAACAAGGCGCTATCGCATGCCGAATGGTTTGGAGTACGGAAGCACAGGATGTACGGGACGGAAATGGGTGGCACCAAAACTGATGAATGTGTTCACCGATTGCGCAAACCCGTCCCCTCTTTTCCCGCCCATCCTGCCCTTACAGGGAAGATGTGGTGCTCGAGGGAAATGTTTCGCTCAAAACGGATCATCTCCGGGGAATTTTAAGGAAAGTTTATTGGTGTCGTCTGTGTTGGGCCACTGTACGATTTGGCCACGACCCAGCGCCGAAAAGGAAGACGATTCCTGTTCCGACTGGTGCCGGTGATGGATGATACCCGTAAATGATATCTCATCGTTTATCGCGGGTGGCGTAAAATGACCGGCACACACCGTACTTTCGGATGATGGCAGGGCTCGGTTTTTGTGGGGTGGTCGCACTGTCACCGTCGATCTATTTTAATCTGTGGTTTGTCATAATTTTGTTCGCGAAGGCAGAAAAATGGACCACTTGAAATGGGGTTCGAGTTCGACGGAAACGATCCGTATTCGTCAGCGGGGTCAGTAGGGGCCGTCTGCGAAATAGCACGGCCGCGTGGAGCAGCGTGGCAGTTTTTAATTAAACCGAGGTGCCCATTAGACTGGGCGATGGCTCTTGGAAAAGTGCACATTTGCGCTGCGCGATAGGGAATTGAAAAATGAATATTGACCGTACGAAGAAAAGCACTCATAAAGCATGGTAGCCGACGGGCAGTGAATTTTTCCTTTAACATGCTCTTGTTGCTGTGGATCAGCCACGCGGATATAACCAATGGACATCATAGCGACCCATTAGAACGGACGTGATCATCCTTTTTTTTCTTTCTTTCTTTGTTTATTTGTGTGTCGTTTCCTAACCGGACGTACGCTTCAAGTGCATTATTTATTTTCTATACACCCTTTCGCATGCTGGGTGGGGGAAAACCGGGTAAAACATAATTTCCGTTCCATTTTACGATTTCGACGTTAAACTTCACGAGCCGGACGGGTTATTTGGGTTTTTTTTTCTTCATTTTTATATACTGCCTCGGTCAGCTTCGGTCTCGTTCGTTGATCGATTGATAGAGGGTTGTTTTACGCAATCCCGGGCGTAAAGGGTCTATTAACCCATTTATGATGTATGTAGTGTTGATTTTTAGTACCCTTTTCCGGTAACCCTACTGTCGCCCTCCCTCTCTCTCTTGCTCACGGACAAACACTACGTGGGAAAACGGAGATGAAATCATGCCTAAAATCGACGCAGTGAAACGAAATTTCTAAACGATTTCTGTACTTTCGAGCGAAGCGTGTCACGTTTTACGTTACGGATGGTCACACGAAGGGACAGAGCGAGATTCGATCGGCAGTACATATTGGCTCCACTACGGTAGTAACCGTAGACCATAGTCCCTTTGGTAATCCAATTTATGAGCCGCTTGTAGCAGCATCGCTGGTAACGTGTTTCGTGCGCTGCGTTACGATCACTGAGACGAAATTAACGTTATAAATTGTTGTTATGGAAGGATCGGGATAAAAAAAAGGATGCAGAAAGAACGGGATGGCAATCATTAGCACCTTTTTCTGCCAAGACGAAAAGTGCAGAAATGTGTCAGTCGATCGTCTTCTTGGCTCGCTTGATCGATAAGACCGGTGGGTCAAGTGGCAGCGAAAGAACTGCCAGCCGGCCTTTCACTAGCCGGTAATTAATACTGCTGCAAACCGAAAATTGCCTGCCGGGAAAGCGACACCGTCGCCATGACATGCACGTGCAGGCCGGGAAATTTATAGCTTCCTTTCGGTGCCTTTGCGCGCAGCGGTGAAAAACTACACAGCCCCCAAAATGAAGGTAATGGAGAAAATTTGGCAAATTTAAAGGGAAAACTTCGTCGCGCGCGCTTTACACATTCATTTTGCACTGCATGCCCTTCCGTTTGGCACGGGATGGCACACCACACACCACGAACCGATACGGTATTCCGGGGGCACATGAAGTTTTCAGTGTAAATTTATCACTTTTAATGTGACACCGTCTTCCATTCGGCGGTGGTGTTGCCTTGGTTGGCCCGGCCATCCCATGCAAACCGGAAGAAACCGAGAAACGATGTGTCGCTAACTTGCGTTGGCCACACTATCGGCATCACCAGCAGCACCGAGTGGGTGTACCATTCTAATACCACGGCAAACTGATTGTGCCCCAGGTCCGCGCATCGGAGATCGTGTCTCTACCGTGCCGGGTGGTGCTCTAGGCTCGGGGGATTGTAGTAGGACATTTTGCTGCGAACAAAAAAAAAAAAGGACATAAACGACGGCAAAGCGGAAAAGCAAAACGTACCGCCCGAAAAGAGTAAAGGTGAAATGGCTGGCACGACGATGGCCGGTGTCGGAAAAGCATAAAAATGTTTCGCCAAAACGACGACACTCGTTGTGATAATTAAAATTAATTTTATGGAATGTTCTGTAACCTCCTCCGGTACACGTTTCTAGCTCGCAAGGGGTTGACGAAGAATTCCTCTGTGGTGTGTGTGTGTGTTTGATTTTTTTTGGTTTGGATGCCGATCTCCAAACGGTGCGAACTGTTGAAAGTCCAATCTTTTGGGTGCGCTAGCGCCAGTGTGGAGTTTCGGGTCGAAGAACAGAGCTGTTGGGAGGACAGTTCGCTGGTGGAAGTTTACATGGGTAGAGCAGTTGCCTACATTTCAAAACTTTTCGCCTAATGGTTGACCTCCGCACCTCCGTTGTACGTTGTACATTCGGTGGCCGGCTTTTGGTAGTAGGTGCTTGGTGTGCCACACGTTCAATTCATTAGCTTTCGCCGGTGTTGCTGTTACGGGTCTGCCTTACTCACGACGGGAAGCGCACCGTTCGACGAAGCTGACAAAGTTCGTTTGTGGTGGTCAAAATCCAACCCGGTGCAGTGGCTTCTTCTACGATATATTATTCCGTGTTGGTTGATGTTGTTTTATTGTGCGTTCGCATCATAGACTGCTCACATTCAACGAGAGAAGAATTTTATATTATGTTGAGAGACACGTTATTACGGCCCGGTGCTGTATTGGAATTTGGTAGCCGGTCTTCACACGACAGGACCGGTCCAAAATCTCATCCGAATCATTCATCCGTACGCAGGACTGACTACCTGGCTACGAGTAAATAGAGGCAAAGAACCTGCCACTAGACCTCTTGAGGTTGTTGTGTCAAGAGTGTCTATCTCAAGGAGTGTCTTAGAATAAATTTTAGATATATTTTTGCCATAGAGTATTGAAAAAATGTTGTATGTTATAGACGCACCACAGGTAGATTTTTAAAAACTATAATAAATTAGTTACATTAATAAAACGTAAGTACCGTATTTTAGCGTGTATAACGACTCCCCGTGTATAACGACCCCCCAAAAGAGTTATCCAAGATTTTTTGGAAAAAAGATTGTTTTTCTTTTTTTAAACAATTGTAATAATTTAATGTTACGATTAATTTTGAACATTATTATTCATTATACTCTTCCACATCGTCCACACTGGTGTTTTCAAACACTTTTTCATTGTCGCAATCCCCGTCATCACTATCTTCCTAAATTGTATCATCTTCAATGCCATCAAGATTGTCACCGATTACGTATTTTTAAAAGGTTTTGACGAAAATCGCTTCGTCCCCATTGACCCATTGGCATATCTCTGGAATGGTGCGTTTTTTTAATTCTTCCTGCAGGAGTCAGATTCGAATCAGTTCCTTGTATCAAACCCTTGAGCGGTTTGATGAGGTTGACGTTCAGTGGTTGCAGATGACTGGTTAGATCTCCCCAGAAGACCCCTTTTAGAAGCGTTACGCTTTGAGCAGCATTTTGTTTAACTTCTGCTGGTAGATGGCCTCTAAATGCATCAGGTACAAGCATTGCTGGTTTATCATAAGAGCCCCAGGCCTCTTGTTCCATACATTTTGAAACCACAGATACATTCCAGTCTTATCCAGATCCATCCTTTTTCTTCAACAAATCGACCGTTAATCCATAAAGCTAGAACGGAAGAGTTACTACCCTTATATATCGACTCCCTTAATTTGACTTTGGTCATTTTTGATCTAAAAGGGGGTCGTTATATATGCTAAAATACAGTAGGCCGTACAAACTCTTTTATTGTAATTATGAATAGAAGATTTAAAAAAATGCTAAGGAAAATGTTACGATTTTTTTTCCGACGGGTCCTGTAAACCTAGTGTTAAACGTCTAAAATCAATATCGGTGTAATCTCAAAACCTCGGATGTTCGATATCAATTTCGTCGATGAGTCGAACGAACGAACCAGAATTCCTCACGAGAAGCCAGCGTACCGCCAGCCACCAAGGCAATGTAACGCTACGGACGGGTATGGCGCTGTGGGCAAAAGTTTCGGTGCAAATTGTAAAAGTTTTGCGCTCGCTTCCATTGGACGGAAATTGATGGACTTACGATGCATGTGTAACACCCACCGGCGAAACGAGAGGCTGCCCCGAGAGCCGTTCGATAATATTATCAAAACAAGAAGTCGTCCGTAATTTCTTAAGAAGGAGACGGATACGAATGAGCATGTGTGCCTTGGCAAGTGCTCGGCATAGCAGCAGGAACCATAATTGAAATCCAATCAATCCGACAAATTCGATGGCCATCTCATTCGGTACACTCGGATAGATTGGCCGGTTTGGCGGCATCACCGGTGGATGTCCGGTGAAGATAATCGTCGTAATCGCATGAAACACACTTGAAATTCTTCTCGAGAATCAAATTGACTGTATGAATCGCTCGTCATAAATATGATGAAACCAAACTATCCACGTTCTTCAATCCACCCCCAGCTGGTTGCTAGAGGTTAGAAGCATCCCAGTGCGCGTCATGCAGCGAGAAGAGCAAGATAGAACGGTGTGGACCCCGTGATAGTCCACAGCAGTTGTTGCTTGTACCGTGCAGTGGCAAGTTTTGGGGAACGTTTGCGTGCGGAACCCCTTTATTCCGGGCCGGATTTGTGATGTTTGTGCTGGCAGGGTGGAAGGGTGGAAGAAAAGTTTTCCAAAATCCCTCCCAAAACCAAACCCCGGAGCCTTCGTTTGTGTGGGTTTTAGTATGCACGTTGGTGTGCCATCTCTATCGATTCATGCCTGCGGACTGATTTCCGCACCGGTGCAAAGCATCGGAACGGTTTGGTCGAACATAAGTATTTCCATTCATACAAACTTAATAAGAACCGGATCAAAGCTTCTCATATTTTGTGTTGAAATTGTACACACGTCCGGCTCGGTGCAGAACTGTGGAGGAAGTTCCTGTACGGCAATTTTATGCATCATTCAAATCGAAGACAGACGGAACAGGAGGCGCAAGCGGCGGGAACCGGAAGGGGAACATGTATGTGTACGAAAACGGAAATGCAAAAGCTGGAAATTGATGCAGCAGAAACAACCAGACAGGCAGACGAGGGGGGGGGGGGGGGGGGGGGTACAATGGCACGAACACAGGAGAAGGAATAAAAGTACCAAAAATATTCCAAAAACACAAACTCAACGGTAAAACTATCTCCCGTTTGTCCAACCGCACCCTCTATACGTCTAACGACTGCACGATCCACCTACCATGCCACCATTATCATCGGCATCATCATCGCCATCATCATCATCATTGGGGATCGACAGCCCTACAAACACATACACATCTGCAGCGAGGTCTACCGGAAGAAGCGCAAATTTCCGGGTTTCCCTGAGGTTTGTTCCGGTATCACGTTTGCATATATGTAGGCTGCAGCTCTGTGGGTGTTTTCCAAGGTGGAACACGTGAACCTGTGTCTCTTTCATTCCTTCACTATTTGCCCAGCCGTTTTTCGCTCCATTTTGCTCCGGTTCATACATGTATGCATTGAGTCCTTTCCAAAGCTGGCGTTACGGTCCCAGGTAAAACTTGTCCTCGGTTAGTTCACCAACCACACCGCATGCCGATCACCTATCTCTACGCTGACCACACACCTTTCCGGTCCGGTTGACCACCGTCGTGTGGGAGCGGAGTGAAAGCACTTCAAAATTGTCCTGGCGCGCGTCCCCCACCCTGCATCTCCGGGAGGTGAAGCTTTTAAGTTCGGACAGGTTGTTTTGTTATGTGTGTAACATCACCAAATTCTATAAGACGATTAGAATGGATCCAGGGCATGCAGACGGCGCCTGGCAATAATTCGTCCCAAAGATTGGGCAGGTCCATTCATCAGCTGCCGTTGGGCTTCGGTTATTTTCACTCTTCTCGCCGTAGCCCTTCCCCTATGCTCCGGTAAATAAGCATGCAAAACCCCTTCGAGTGGGAATGCGTCGGGTGGTATGATTTCCGAATGTTTTCAGGTTTTTGCTGCAAGTTGCAAGCAAATTACCCCCCTGCATTTGTGTAATTGGGTACCATGTCTAGCGGAAGAATGATGCAGGACTACTGCAGAACGTGCATTTGCATTCTTCGCTTATTGATAGCTGCTGTACTCCATTCTCCAGGGACACCACATACATTCGGTCCGATCTGCCTGATCGGTTTAGACTGGGTGTACTGCAAGGGGATCTGATAATTCTCAGACATTTAACCATTTTTCAATCAAACATTGCCTAATTCACTGGAAAAGCCTAACCGGAAGCAACATTTACATTCATCATATAGCAATTGGTGCCGTACGCGGCTCTGTAGTTAAGAATTGTCCGATTCGTTCCATTGCTTCAAGATAGTCCAAATATTTGCAGACTACAAAGCCAAAGGTTGTAAACGAGACGATGCTAGCCAAGCCAGAGCACCAATAGGTACATAGTTTTTTCTCGAATCGGTACCATCTAGAAAATTTGAGGTAATGGATACTACTGTCGGTGTAACGCATCGTCTAGTAAACAGTAGATAAAAAGATAAAAGTAATTAAATGGTCCCATATCAAGAGAACAGTTCGTATAAAAGGAACTCACCCGGTATGTGGCCGCTTTTCTTTCGGCAAGGCCGTCCTCGGCTCGGTTTCAGAGGATTATGCGAGCAAAGTCGGTGTGCGGTGTGCGTAGTGAACAACCCAACACACAGTTTGTCTTCACATGTCTGTGGGCTCTAGATCGGTTGACAACGTGAGCTCAACAAGATTGTGAAGCGCCAGCTTGAAGATTATTCGATGCCGCATCCATTGACTCCACCGAGAAGTAAGTACTGTACCGAGTACTACGGAGATGCTACAAAACAAACCGAACCGGGTGCGATGGCGATAGAGCTGTCTGTCGTCTCACAATTAATCAGTCATAATTGATAACGTCAACCACGGTGGTTCGGGAGACGGTCACGACGAGCGTCTGGCAGTGATGATTAGATGCCCGGCAAGCATTCACCCTGTGGGTAATATCAGTGCCAGTCCTCCTCATCAGCTGGACAGTGATTTCATGTGGCGCGTGTCAGTGTATGGCAGCAAATCCGCGGCGTATTTTCGACACAATGGAAGGAAAATGTAATGTGGGGTAGCTTCAATTGAAGCACCGTTTTGGGGCCAAATTGTGAACGTGCATCCTTACGCGCGAACGTGACGAATGGCTACCGCTCTAATCGCTTATTGCATCTTTCATCTCAATACACCCTCAGTTTACATCACATCCGTGGAGGAAGGCACCGTGGAAGATACGCGCAAGGACGGTGGGTCGGTAGCGGCAGTCGAGCAACTGAACAGTGGTGCATCATCGGGAGTGATTCCGTCGATTGACTTGGCCATGGCATTAAGCAAACAACAAATCTTGAACACAGCGAGCAACGATGGTGCGCTGCCTCTGACCAGCGTTAGTGACAGCGAATGGCATCCGGTGCGGGCAGTCTCCGGAGATGGTGGCGGGAATGGAGTGCCCCAGCTGTACACGCGCCCTGTCAGTGAGGCGACGCCGATTCCATCGATAGCTCGCAAGTATATCATGATGATTTGGATATGATAAACGATCTTGTCTATTTGTAGTGATATTTGCCAGGAGGAAAAGTCGGCGTAAAGGAGAGCCCGGAGAAAGAACTGTGGACATACGATAGGGTTTGATTTAGATGTGACGCAAACGGATAGGTAACCGTGCCAAGAGCTAGACTGTATGATCAATGCCAATTAGACGGACGTAGCATCTCCCACTAATGTATACTTTAAACAGTACTAGAGCAGGAGAAGAAATGTTTAACAAATCCATTAGAATATTTGATGATATCACTTGTAATTTGCGACCTACTTAACTCGGCGTTTGGTGTCCACTTGGGAGCCCTTGCTTAGTATTCAAATTGTGAAGAATAGTGAATGTAACAACAGCACAGTCTAAGACGTATCGATCGAGCGCAATGTTTGGTGAATGTTTGGCTAAAGCTGGGAGCGCGTATTCCCGCCAGCAAATGAAATTGTTTAGGTGAAATCGAGCGTGATGTATTGCACACTTACCGTCGGTTTCTTCCTTCTTTCTTTCCTCAGATGTCCCGCGTTGGAGCGTAACTGGCCCATCACGTCGCAACCGGTCGCATTGTTGATCGTATTTGGCCTTCTGTGGGCCGTAGCGTACGCCATCCTACCGACCGAACTGTCCCATCCTGCCGGCGGCCTGATGCGACTCGTGTTTCTGTTCGTCGGTGCCCAGGCCTGCGGCATTCTCGTTTCGCTCACCGGACTACCGGACATGCTCGGTATGCTGTTTTGGGGCGTACTGTACGCCAACGTAGGCTGGGCCGACTTTACCGGATACGAGCGGGTCGAGGTGTTTCTGCGCGAGATGGCGCTCGTCAACATAATGCTGCTGGCCGGGCTGGGGCTGGACTACACCGCCCTACGGAGTCTGTTTCGCTTCATCATGCAGCTCACACTGGTGCCGACCGTGGCAGAGGTTGTGGCCGTCACGGTGCTTTCACATTACCTTCTCGCTTTACCGTGGCTTTGGGGTGTTTTGCTCGGGTAAGTGTGCTACCCGGTCGAAGGTCTGTTGTTGTTGTTTTGCCTGATATTACAAACGTGTCAGCGACCTGGGGGAGGTGGGAATTAAATCCTTTAATTTGGTTTTAAACGTGCCACCTATCCCGGGGCGGTGAAATGGGCGGGCAGCGCAATGTGGCGGCGTTAGGTGCGGATGTACAATGCCACCGGCTAATGGAAGTTGCAATGCACTAAAAGCCACATAAAAGAACTTCCCACAATGGTCCTTCTTCGAAAGTGTACGGCACCTCTTATCCGGGCACCGCCGGGGGGGCGCTTGGTCCCGTTCAGATTACGTCACGCCAAGCTTCAGTGTTCCATTTCATCCATTCCGCCGGAAGCGACCCGGCATCATTGAAAGGTCCGCTACCCATGAGGCCACGGAGAAGAGGAAAATGGTTCAGGAACAAACTGAGCGCGCCCACTGTATAGAGGGTAGCGATGGCAAAAAAAGAATTTTCTAACCCATGGAAATGGTTCTCGGTGTGTGCTAAAGGATTCGTGAAACATTTTCATCCCCCCCCCCACCCCGTCCCAGCTCCTGGAAGGCCGAGAAGAAAGTAATGCATTACAACACATAACAACAAAAAATCACTCAAGAACATAACGCGTTTTTGAAGGGTGCGCGGACGAAATGGATCGGTTTGGATGCAGCGGTTAGTGGACAATAGGACGCGGGGCGGACAAAATAGAAAATCTTTAACGGGAAAATGAACGGGAGAAAAAAAAAACACCAACCCATGGTTACGGTTCATTATTACGCCATTGCGAACGGGGGCCCTAAATGGATTGCTGCAATTGCTTCCCCGGTGCCATCGCTTCCTCCTGTTCCTGTCGCTCAAGCGTTGGATCATCGCCAAACCCAATTCCCGGGGATAAATCTGTACACGGGTGGGTGCCTGTGTGTGTGTGTGTGCGTCCGCGTGGTTGATGAAAATCAATTTCATTCCACTCGATGAAAGAGCAGAAAGGAAGAATAAACCCCAGCGGCCTGAATGGAAGCCGTCATTTGCAGCATCCCGCCGATGCAGTATTGCAGAATTTCCTTCTTTCTTCCTGCCACGCTTGCCAAGGATTGTCTTTTCGTCACTTTTTCTTCCCACTTTGTGGTGGGGTGGGTTCTTTTTTTGTTGGTGCGATGATTTGAGTGGCGGAATAAATCCTTTTCTGTTCTGAGTTCTTTGATAGAGTGGTTTACTTCGGTGCAAGGGCCAACCATCTTAGGCCACCGAATCATCATCGTGTTTTTTAATGGGTTTACACCAGTGAATCCCACCCATCATTCAGGGCGGTTAGTGCAGTTTTGTGTGTGACCTTCCCAGCAGTGCGGCTGTTGCATGCGATGGTTGCAAATCCTCTCGGGAACTGAGTGAAAAACGACTCATCCAGTAGGAAAGTGCACTCTAGGGCGCCGAAGACGAAGACGGAGTAGAGCATAAAAATGGAGCGCATAGTGATAAAACTGTGGTGAAATTTAAAATTTTCCCTACCATTGCCATTCACATTGCAGCCTGGTCGTAACTGCCATCTCGCCGAACGTCGTCGTTACCGTGCTGCTGCGGCTGAAGGAGGAACGACTCGGCCTGAATAAAGGAATTCACACATTAATCATCGCCATGACAAGCTGTAATGATGTTCTGGCAATTTTCCTGTTCGGCGTCATTCTGGGTGTGATATTTTCCACCGGTAAGCGGTTACCAGTGCGCAGTTGAATCGCGGGTCTCCGTTCACTAACACGTAGGTGTGGGTTGCGCCTTGTTCGCACATTCTTTCCCAGGCGATCTCACCAGCCAGATCCTGCAGGGACCGATCGGTATCGTAATTGGGCTCGTCTACGGGAGTCTGTGCGGTCTGGCGCTGCTGTACGTGCCCTCTTATCACGCGGTAAGCAGTCAGCGGTCTGTCATGACACGTCGCTTGATGTTAAAATTTTAATTACAACCACTCGCACATTCGCCACTCCACATTCCGTCTCCGCCAGAAATACACCAACGGGTTGCGGTTTGCAATGACTGCCCTGGCCGGTACGCTGTCGGTGGTGGGAAGCAAAAAGGTGGGCTACCCTTCGGCAGGTGCGCTCGGTTGCATCGTGACGGCGTTTGTTGCCGGCACGGGATGGCGCAAACGGCCCCCGACTGAGTGCAACGAGGTGAGCATGTATTTGGATCTGCTGTGGAAATTTCTGAAGCCGGTATCGTTTTCCTTGATCGGGAAAGAGGTGAACTTTTCGGTGCTGGAAGGCGAAACGGTCCTGTACGGTGCGATCACGCTGCTTGCGGCGGTGCTGGTAATTATAATTGCGGCGATATTTTGCGGCCCCAACTGCAATCTGCATTCGATCTCATGACTGACATTTTTACGTTGCGTTACAGCTGCGATTGGGTTTCTCCTATCTTTCTGCGATGGGCAGTGAGCTAAACTGGAAGGAAAAGGCGTACGTCACGCTATCGGGGTTTCCCAAGGCTACCGTGCAAGCTGCGCTGGGACCGGCCGCTCTGGATCTTGCCCGTAGTCTAAATGCAACGGAGGAGTACGCGCGGGCACAAACCGTACTGATCGTAACGGTGCTGGCAATTATTCTGACTGCTCCGCTTGGTGCGTTACTGATGATCAAGTTGGCTCCGCGCTGGTTAAAACGATCAACGGATGACCGGACGGACCAATACCAATAAGAAACACGAAAGCACGCAGGAAGTACTTAATGTGTGAATACTTACTTGAAACTTGGTACTTTATTACTTAATTAGTATAAAAGAGCTTTACGAGCCTTAAGCAACTGGACAACATGTTTAATTGTACGTCCCATTTTCTTCTTAATGTATGTTACTTATATAAATAGAATCCTAAAAAAACCTATCAATCCAGCTACTTAAACCATCGAACCAAAAATGTTAATGAAAATAATATTTTAATAAAAATGGTATGGTTGACATAATAAGGAGAATACGGTTGGCAGAGTTCGGTGTGCAATGTGTATCCTTCCTGCCAAGATCTATAGGAAAGCAATAAAACGCTCACCGTCAAGTGGAATGTATAATTTCTTACCGCAGCGAAAATGATTTGAATTTTTCTTGCTGCTGCAAACTATAAAACTATAAATCAATGTGAAAATTCCTGCGACTGTGAGTTGTGCACCGAGTAGGTAAGTTTTTGAATGAACGGAACCGCTTAGCTGTGGTAAGTTTTCCAACCGTCACACCGTCACTGGCGACGGTTTGCACTCATGCGGATGATAGCCACCGCTGGGTTTCCGCAGGCAAATCAGAGCTTAACTTACCCACAATCGGCTTGCGTTTGCGCCGCCACGTCGTTATGGATCTTTTGGAAAAGTTTTGCAAAGCAAAGTTTCCCGTTCTTCCATCATCTTCTTGCTTTCGGTTTTGTGTGTGTGTTTTTTTTTATTTTATGGTGAGAGACTTTTTTTTTTGGTAGTCGCATGATTCCTCCATCTAACCCTGGGGACAGCTTGTTCAATCGGCCTGCTTTAAAATTGCGCCAAACCAACTAACGACGCCGACACTCACATTTCGTCGGTTTTTCGCCAACGGTTATAAAATTGTTGAACCGTTTGGACGCGATTCATTTCTTGCTGCCCTGCTCTTAACTTCACGCTGAAAACTAGCAGAGCCAAGAATAAAAAGTATTCTTTGAGCGTAGCAAACTTTTCGAAACATGGCAAATCGTTAAATGGTTCCGTATTTGGTTCCATGTTTTCTTGCTTGTTTGTTACTTGTGATGTATAAGAAAGTTTAGAAAATGCACAATTTGCCAAACTGATAATGGTGTTTTGTTGGGAACTTATTAAAAACACGCCGTTAATTTATTGGTAACAGTTAAGTTAGTTAAGGGTTACATTAAAGGCAATACAGTAATAATCTTTATAGTATCTTCTGCTCGATGGATCGGGGATGAAATGGCATCTGGACCTTGATTTCAGAAAACAAGATTGGCTATGTATAGTCCTACTTAGTAAAATGAAAGTATATGAAAGTATCTGTACCAGATGATTTAAACAGATCATAATCGAATTGTACATTTAATTTATATCTAATGTGTTTATTGTGATTCGTCAATTATTCTCAATATAAATTCTGCTCATGACCTTTAATTAACGAAAGCTGCTTTCTAGCGAGATTTATTAAAGTGCTTGTTAGTAGCATGATGAGTGGATCGATCTAAATGAACCTAGTTGCAAAAAATAATTAAACTGCATTGTAATGTTGATGTTTGTGCTTCGTGATTGAATGTAAATGAATTGTTTGCTTTGTGATTGTGATTGCAGAAACTCAGCAGTGCATGCATCCGTACAACGATTATGTGCTATGGGGATGAATATTAACTCGTTTTCATCATTCATATTAGTACACAAAACAAATGTGCTTTATTCAAAAGCACCATTTCTCGAATTCCATCAAACTCTACTTTAATCGATATGGCAAAAAAGAAATTGTTTTTATACTCTTCTTCTGCATAAACTATTTTGTTGCAACATATTTAGTGGAAATAGTCGTAAGTGGGTAGATTGAATTTTATCTTTTAAGCCTAAACTATAATCAGTCTTTTCCCGAGTAACGCGCAGCAAAAGCGTGCCAGAAAAAAGACGCTTAACTCGTGTTCCCTTTATAATATCGTTTATATTTTGTATTTAGAGACCGATTTCTTCTTTTCTCGTTACGAAGCACATAGATAATTGATATTTTTACGTTTATTTCGACAATTGCAGTACGTTTCTATCAAAATTTGTGATTATATCATTAAAATGTACCGTGTTTTTGGAAAAAATGGCCCAAAGTTTGACTAATAAAAAAAAATCCACAAGCAAAATAAAACTAACTGTCAAAATTTTATGATTCACTTATGGCAAATTGGAGTAACTCGTGTATCGCGTAACTCGGAAAATGGCTGTACTCAGTGGATCTTTTATTCATTGCTACAAAGCAAGCGGTGTCTTATTGAGTGTGATAGCAACAACACCAAAAAAATCCCTTTTAACGACCCATGTTAAGCTATGGTGACGCGGTTTAAAGCATACATTTGATTACGGCAAAGCACACGTGCCAATAGAGTAGACGAGATAAAGCTTATTGCTATATATGATCTGATAAGCATGCACCCAATGTTACAGAGTGCGAACCGCTTAGTTTCATTTTATCGGGCAAGACGATAAACAAACAAATCGTCCCGAGCAGATGGTTAAAAGCGATCCGAAAAGAGTGTGGTACTGCTTAAAGTACTCTAGACACGGTCAAGGGATGATAAATAACAACAGTTTATTCGGTACCACCGAAACCGAAACCCCAGCACCTGGGGGGGTGAGTGAAGGAAGGGTGAAGAAAAAAGACCATAGATAAAAAGAAATTCTCCGAGCGTTTTGTGTCAGTTTCCCACCACCGGCACCCGGTCCCGGTCCAGGCGTTCTCTCCAGGCCCATCACCGTTCTGGCTATGCTGGACATAACTCTGTGAAAGCACGCAAATGGTGCCTGCAACCCGACCACCGAGTGTACAATGAGAGAAACAAATCCCAGACACATAAACTTTTGAACCAAATCCAATTTGCGGATATGCGAGAACAAGTTTTCCCATTCTCGCAGCGCAGCCCACCCAACCCCGCGTTTTCCCGGCCAATGATCGGGACTCATAACCTGGCACCGGGAAGACGGGCGCATCGCGGTGCGGTGGTCAGACGACACCGACGGATGGTAATGTTGTGTCTTGCAGCATATGGGACTTCTCCGTGCGGGCCAGAGCTGATCCGACGTACCGGATTCAGTTTGTGGGTTTCGTGCGGTGACCACCACGGTGGGGACGTTGGTCATCATTTAGGATTTCTACGGTCACTGGTGGTATTCGCCGTCGGTGAATATGCATAACGATGTCAGCAGGTTCTTAAAGTGGCAAAAGAAACACGCCCGTGTCGTGTTGTAGTACCTTCGCATCTCATATCCTTCCCGAAAAGGGAAAAACTCGGGCGGGTGGATCGGTGTGTGAGGGCAGAAGACGCGCGGCATAAACCAAGGGAATTGTTGAGTATGATACGGAACAGGGTCGGGCAGATGGTGATGGGAAGGAAGGCGAGTGGAAGAAAAGGGAGAATTTGGACTGTTTCTGGGAACGCGCACGTGCACAGAACCGAAACGGTCATTTTGAACACACCGGAAACCACCTGCACTGGGACGTGTGAACGGACCAACCGCAGTCCGGCCCTGGTACAATGTTCGACTACGACTGGGACAAACGTGTGGGGTATCCACCAAAGGGACGTGATTTTGATCACGGAATCCGCTCAAACCGAACTTCAAACCAAACTCTGGACAACGGTACGGTGGTTCCGTGTGATGGTGCGTCCAACCAAAAGGTGACCAAAAGGTAGCTAAGGTTATCTTCAATCGAAAACTATGCACACAAATTGAAAATTGAAGAATCAACGCCACCATTTCCCAGCCCGAGCTCAAATCGGCAGAATAATGTAATCAGAAATTGAAGTGTGATCATTAAGTAAAGTAGTAGAAATAATTAAAAAGGCGCTTAAAATTAGTTGCTTTATGTGTAAAATGTGAGACTAAATTTATTATAATTATTATAAAAATTATTCATTTGGAAGGATTCTTATGGTTATCGAGATTGCTTAATTAGACTATGAATTCAAATGTATTGATTTAGCTCCATATTTGTCCTGTAGGGTTTGATAGATTTAACAGGTGGGCTGATAATTGTTTGGCCTAACACATGTATCGTGCCAGAAGATTTTTATCCATATCATATTTCGTTTGTACCAACCTTCAAACGTCCAAATTTGACAGCTCTCGGACAATAGAACATAGTAGGCTAGAGCATTTTGTGTGACGCAACTTTTGAGCTTTGAGTAATCATGGAAAGGAAGGAATTTCGCGTGTTGATAAAGTATTGGTTTTTGAAGGGAAAAAATACAGTCGAAGCGTAAAATTGGTTTGATGAAGAGTCTTCGGACTCTGCTCTACCAAAATCAACCATCAGATATTGGAATGCTAAATTTGAAAGTGGTAAAATGAGCCCTAAGGACGGTGAACACAGTGAAAGCCCAAAAGAGGTGGTTACAGAAGAAAACATTAAACAAATTCGCGAAATTATTAAGAACACCCATAATGTGAAGCTGATCGAGATAGCTGACACCCTATAAATGTCTAAGGAACGTGTTGGACATATCGTTCACGAGTATTTGGATATGTGAAAGCTCTGTGCAAAATGGCTACCGTCACGAGCTCACATTTGACCAAAACCAACAACGAGTTGTTGTTTCGTAGCAGTATTTGGAGCTGTTTAAGCGAAATAAATCAGAGTTTTTGCGTCACTATGTTACCCTGGATGAGTCTTGGCTTCTTCACGTCACTCCAAAGTCCAATAGAAAGTCACGCGAGGAACCTGCTCCAAAACGGGGAAAACGCAACAATCAGTTGGCAAGGTCATGGCGTCAGTTTTTTGCGATTCGCAAGGAATAATCTTCATCGACTATCTTGAGGAAGGAAAAACCATTAACAGCGACTATTACATCAAATTTTTGGAGCGATTGAAGGACGAAATCGCCAAAAAACGGCCGCATTTGAAGAAAAAAAAGTTTTGTTTCGTCAAGACAACGCACCGTGCCACAAATCAGTGAAAACAATGGCAAAAATTCATGAATTAGGCCACGAAATTCTTCGCCACCCACCGTACTTTGTAGATCTGGCTCCCAGTGACTAACTCCATTTCTCAGACCCCAAAAGGATGTCCTCTGAGAAGAAATTTTCTTCGGATGAAGACGTGATCGCCGAAACAACGGTCTTTTTGAGGCAAGGGGCAAATACTACTACAAAAAGGGTATCGAAAAATTTTAAGACCGCTAAAATCGATGTATCGCCCTTGAAGGGACGTATGTTGAATACAAAAAAAAATTTGGCCAAAAAAAAGTGTTTTACTGTCATAGGCCAAACAATTATCAGCCCACCTGTTATAACGAAAAATTAAATATTTAAAACATATTCTAGTTAATGCTAGGTTCTGCACCGAGTATGTAAATATGAAAAACTGTAGTTGTAGGGAAGATGTATGTAGTTCAAATACCCAATCAATTCAAATCAACGTAATCAACACTTTGTTTTCAATACGAAAGGTTTTCAAAATCATGTAGAAATTAAGGAACATAGTGTTCTACTTCTGCCGGACGGTAAACCCGACCAGCCACCTAGCATACCGCATTAAAAGTGGAGGTAGAAATTAGTTAATAAATTTAGAAGCAAATCGTAACATGTGTCAATATAATTTCAGCCCACAATTTATCTGAACAGTCGGTTTGAATAAGTCGTCTATCCTTTCCTAGCAAGAAATGATTACTATATAGCTGATTGGAGGACGTAGGAGAACTTCATCTAATGATGGCTTACTCGAAAAATAGATATTGTAAGAATTTTAAATTGCAGAATTGACAAATCACAATTGTGATAAGCTAAGAGCTTTACTTAAGACTTAAGTAAGAGTAAAATAGTATATAACTTACTGCCTGCGAATTAAAACAGCATTGAGTCTGCTTGATATTAAACTGTTAAGCAATTCCAGGGGTACAGAAGTGTTGTTAAGTGCCTACAAAGTATTCACCCTAATATACCAAGATCGACTTGTCCTCCAGCCTCGATTGAGATTAAGAGAATGCTCAGAAGTTCTGAAAGCCTTATAGAAGAAGCAGTCTGATGAAAGTTAAACGTCAATATGTAGAAAGCAGATAAACACCATGGAAGAGAATTTATGCATTAAAATAATGTTTCTCTCTTTCCTGTAGATATTTCTACTTCACTAAGGTTATTCAAAAATAGCCAGTAGTGCATCTGATGGTGATCCGGTTTTACTCGACAGGACCGACTGAAGGAGAATCCCGTACGCCGGATTGACTGTCCAACTACGGGTCAACGGGTAAGTGAACCATCGACCGTTTGAGACTGTTGTATCACTAAAGAAAAAGAACTTTACGCGATAATACAGACAGGGCACCAAAGCAGTGAAATCATAATAAAGTTATTAAAACAATTTTACAATTAATACAAACCAATGCGACGGAAGGAGATTTTGCTGAAAATAAGTGATTGTTGCTTTATTTCAAAATCAGGACTCGTCACTGGGGACCGACATCCGACCAGCTGTAGCTGCCAGGAACCGGTTCATCCCATCAAAATAAAACTGAACAGTTCCGGACCAAGGGGACCATACCACGGCCTCAAAGGTTGAGACGGTGAGTATCGTTGAGAGTTTGCGCCACCCAACAACCAGCAACGCGCAGATAGGGGAATAATGATGATGGGAAAAGTTTTGCACCAGTCCCTAAAGATTCCGAACACATTCGCTCTCTCCTTCTCGACCACACGCAACCAATCGGTTGCACCATGATTGGGTTGAGAAGGGCTGTCCGGATAACTTCGGTCCTGGGCGTTAAAGTAAGACGGTTCGACATTCGACGCGTGGGGGAAACTGGGGAGAGATTTGCTGTCAGCTCAAACATAAATAACTCCATCACTCACTGGCGGACACCCGCAAGGACGCAAAAGGGTTACTTGGATTTGATTGCAGCTAAAATGGCGGTTTACGCATGAAATGTTTCAGGCAAGGGCAAATCATTGTACTAATGATGAAATAAACTTGTGCGTAGTCTATTAGCCCGTTCCGAAGTGTTTAGTTGGGGCACATTTAATTTAGTACTAATTAGTATGCTGTTTTATGTTTTAATAGGAGAGTTTAAATTAGCTTCCGATTTACTGGATCGAATGGATTTACCAGATCCAATTCAAGCTGATAATTTAACAGATCTTTTAGGATATTATAGTTCTGATATTGAATATCGCTTATTCATTGTCGAATTAGACCTCAGCACACTGTAAAGGCAGTCCCCGAGATACGCTATTATAGCGGACCGCTATAATCCGGGAAAAATCCGCGTAACTCGAATTTCCGCGTAAGTCGATTCCAGGTGCAATTTCGTTTATACTTCAAAGTCACAGAGTCGACTTCCTTCTCTGGATTAATTTTATCACCGAATCAGGCGATTTAAAGAAAGAATACATTAAAATAAGTTAGAAAGAAATGTTTTATGTGACAAAAAAAAGGTATTTTCGACCAATTTTCATCCTTTTGCTCACATTTTGTACTATTAACTAGCTCAGCTGTCAAATTAAAAAAACCGCGTATCTCCGAATCCGCGTATAAGAGGAACCGCGTATCTCGGGGACTGCCTGTATTGGAATTCGAAAAGACAGGAAGGGGACGTATGATTCATAAAGAATGAAGTTTGAGACATTGTAGGGGGTGTGGGATATGATTTCGTGAAATATGTATACATATTATACAATATTCATCATCATCCAACTTTTAAACTTGAGCATCAATATCCGTCTGTTAGTATCGGAAGTCCGCAGCTCGTCGATGGTCAAGGTAGATATCGAGAAATCTCTACTTATCCTCACATACGTACAATAGGTGCAGGCGTAATTGCATTTGCGGCATCAGCACACCCGGAAGTCCGTGATTCGAACAGCTCCGGGCGATAACATACACATTACGTTACGCCACCAAACCGGTCCCTGTGTGGCCAACAAATAGTGGCGCTTTGCCGACTCTATCGGAAAACTTTTCCCGAACAACCCACAATTTCCACCGGGAGAAGATGTAATGTTGAAGTAAAGGAGATTCTCACTGGAGGGAAAGTTTATCGCATGACACCTATTCTACGAAAAGCTAACGGGAGGCGAATTGAGGTGCAGAGCCGGTCTTAAGATGAGTGAAAGTGATTTTCCGCAGGGCATAACATCGATAATGGCATTACGACGTTCGTCAGCAGGTATCATGGGCCGCCAGCCCAAATTGGACATGTAATCCCGTGAAATCCCGATCCAATCCCATCACCTAAAGTTTGGACCGAAATGTGTTTCGTGCATTTTTTTTTTGTGCCGGAATTGAAGTCCGTCGGGGGAGGGGGGGGGGGGGGATGGGGGTGGTAAAATTTCGATTCCATGCTAAAAGTATGATTTAATTGGAGGCCATGAATCGTCGCGTGTGTCCATTTTGGAACACGGTGCTGCAGCACGTGCGAGCGTTACTTTTATTGATAATAACGAATGTTTTGCCATTAGCCTCTCTGTCGCCCGCAAAACCCCGAAGGCGTAACTTCTTCCAGGGGGTTTCGGCGACTAACTTTCCTCCCCCCCTTCACCTGCTCTTCCCCTCCCTTCCCGGCCCAGCAGAAGAAAAAAGTTTTCCCGCTATGGCACCCTCGGGAATGGGAATATCTATCACTGTACCGTCACTCGGCTGACCAGCCGTGCAGTGGGTTCGGGGTGGCAGACCGGACAGGATGGAACACCCCCGGGTATAGAAAGCGCCTACGCAAAACGAAACACGAACGATATGCGGGTCCCTGGTGTGCCCCTGGTGGGGGGGGGGATGGGACACACGGCCGGTGGAAATCTTTTCACCTTCTCCTGAAATTTGGCAGTAGTTGGCGTTCGGCGTCAGTAATGAAAATAAATTCGCTCCACATTCCCGCGGTGGCGGGTGCCTTGGTCGCGATGGATGTGGCCTTTTCGGGTTCGCGGACGGATCTTCTTACTCGGGTGTTGCTGCGATATCTTCCGGTACATACGGGCGGCATTATGGTGTGCGGGCTAGTTGAAATATGTCTGGGGCAATGTTTTTCACTTAGGAAACTTTTGTCATTCCAATGAGTAATATTGCGTATGATAATGGTGATTATGGCGGTATGAGGAAGAAGGCCCAGCAAAATGGTCATTTTTGTCACAGTAACGCACCCGAAAACCCGGAGTGCTTTTTTATGACACTTTTGGCAAGTGTTCTTTCTCCACAATAGTGTACGGCACTCGTGTGCAAACTGGAACACAGTACACAGTACGCACGCCTGTTTGGGGTGTTTTTGTTTTTGAACATCCAAGCGTTTCTCGAGTTTACCGACCCATTTCTTATGCGATTAAAAATGACTTTTCTCTGGCGAGTGGAACGCGGGAACGCTTCCTTGATCCAAATGAAACCGAAACCGTATAGGCTCTCCATCCATGATGGGCAGATGGGATTTGGCTCGGTGTTCAGGGCGATAAATCAAAGATAACGCTCGATCAATCAAACCCTTTTCAACGCGGTTTTAAGCAGCCAGTTGCGCTGAGTGGCAAGGAAGGCAAATTTGTTCCTGATGCTGCATCCAGGCAAGAAAGCGGAAACCAGAACCAGTTGGGCCTGCCTCCGGTACCGGATGCCGGTGTGTTCCTGTTTGATGCCCGCCCACCTGGGGATTAGTTGATGATGCGTTTGGGTGTATAATTTAGCGATGGGAATTTATTGTCGTGCCGATAAGAAACCCACTAATGGAGAACCGTGAATCACGCGCCGTGCGCAAAAGCATGGAAATGAGGCACGAAGCTTAACGCTTCTTGAAGGACCGTCGCGTGCAAACATAATTTAGTCGCACAGGAAGAGCCGGGGATGTTTTTATCAGCCGGATTCAATAAATCTGTGGCAACCTTTTTCCCGCGGTGTGTGCTGCGCCACTTTCGCACGCCATTGAGTGATGGTCGGGGTTAGGGATCTGCATGGCTAATGCAGTACAGCGCCGCTGTGTTGCCTCGTTTTATGTTTCGTCGATTGACAATGTCGTAGCATGGCTTGCTGCGACGATGATTTTGACACATTACCGTATGCAACACTACAGGACGTGTGAGGTGTTTGTAATGGCCATAAAAGTGTGTAACTTTTTCAATTATTATAGCAAAAATCGTTCAGACGTTCACAACAAATAATTCAGTAAGCGAAGTCAGGCGTTTCTTATAAAATTTGATGTGTTTTTTTTTACAATTCACACACATTCACCTTTTCAGTTACTGCGGTATACTATTACATCGGCCGGTTCCTATTCCCTTTAGTGCAATTTTGTTCGAATGCAATCGTTTCGGTGCGACAGGAAGCAGATACCCCCGGCGGTAAAGGTGAAATGTTATTTCACTCGTTTCGATTACATTCCAGAAAATTATATCACACCATTGAGTAGTGGAGCCTTCCCGTACGGATTCCTATTCGCCCAGATACCTTCACATCCGGTCGCGACTGACAATGATACATAGGGCAGGGTACGCAGCCCGCACGGAACAACGTGTGACTCGCAAAGCTATTGTCGCGAGGAGGCCACTAACAGATTGGATGCTCCGACGTTTCAAATTACTTGTGCCCCGGTACCAGTCGGGAAGCATTCGGAAGCTCGGGAAAGGATTCCTCCGAGAACGGATAGGGAGGACATTTTTCATCGCACTTGTATTCAGCTAGCTGGTTAGAGCGGGAATCCACCAACATTTCACAGCACAACGAATGTAAGTCGTGGGAGAATAAAAAAAAATACGAACACACACACACGGGTAGAAGCGTCACAGTCGTCACAATCTAACGGCGGTTCAAGGCGGTGAGAAGAAAAAAGTGTACTAGAAAGAAATTCAATAAATCTTTCACCTGGAACACACAATTCTGTAGTATGTGCCCGGTTCGAAACGAACGGATCGAACGAGTTGCTACTGTGAAGTCGTTCCGAAACGCAGCGGTCCCACCCAAAGCTATGGTCGGGCGACTTTCAACCCCTTTTCCTCAACACGAAGCGGAACTTCTAAAGCAAAAGAAGAATAGAACCCACCGATGGATCGATCGGAAGTGTCATCCGAAGGGATCGTATCTAGTTGAACGCACTGCTTCCGAGATCACCTTCCGATATCAACACGGAAAAGGGAGGAAGCGTCCGCAAAAGGTGACATACACAGCCGCCCGTCGGTACACGCGTTATCACAACCGACAGCCGAAGTCCTCACGGGATGAGCCAGAATCAAAGAGGACTGGAAGGAGAATAAATGGTAAAAGCTATTTGTAACATTTCAGCAAAATTATTTCTCTAGAATGTTGCCTCTTTTCTTCGTATCTGCTTCGTTTGGTTGCTGAATTTTCCGGGGTTTTCAAGATTCCCGGAAAAAAGGGGGAAAAAGCTAGAGGACTACGCCGAAGGATGTTTTCTGAGCGATAGAGGAAAAACTTGGGGGTTTTTCCTGTTTTTTTTGTATTGATACCGTGCATTGAGGAGGGTAAAGTGGGATATGTTAATCCGGACGTGTTGCAAGCAAAACCACACCTGGGAACCTCAAACGATTCGCGTTTCGAAGATGATTTGTTGTGAAACTTTTGTCGTTTTGTTTTGTTATTGCTACAATGCAATATGCACTTCCACCATCTTTCACATTCATTTTACACTTCCAGTGTAACTTGGGTTGAATAATTGTTATCTTGTAGTTAGTAATGGGTTATAAAATTGGCATGAAATCTAACTAAATAATACTTAAAATCGTTCGATCGACAATAATTAACGACATTTCGACATTTCGAAAGTTCCTAATGACCTATGCACGTACGATAGTGTAGTCAAAATCTTGTTCAAGTTGTTCAGTTGATTGATGATAGCAGAAGATCATCCAATGAGGGAGCTTACACTTATTATTGAATGGCATTATTTCTTTCTGAATTTTTGTTTATCATTCATTTTAATATCATATGCAATTAAAAATCCAAAACTCGTCATGAGACTAGCAAGAATTTTTAAACCTTTTGATTTTGTTGCTTGAGTTATCGATGATTTTGAATGCGCTTTGGATAAAGGTCTGACAAACTATGTTGATTTCATTTGTTATGCACCTGCCCACAGGTTGGTCATTATATTGTGAGGGTTGAAAACAAAACGAATAGATCGAAAACAATTATACCCAGATCGGATAAGTTGTGTTTAACAGGTGGGCTGGTAATTGTTTGGCCTATGACAGTAAAACACTTTTTTTGCAATATTTTTTTTTTTATTTAACATACATCCCTTCAAGGGTGTTACAGCAATTATAGCCGGTTTTAAATTTTTGGTTACTATTTTTGTAGTGGCATTTGCCTCAAAGGCAAGGCAAGGGCCTCAAAAAAGGCCTTTGTGTCGGCGATCATCTCTTCATCCGAGGAAAATTTCGTCTCGGAGTACATCCTTTTGCGATCAGAGAAAGGGAAATTGTCATTGGGAGCCAGATCTGGGAAATACGGTAGAGGGTGAAGCAATTCGTAGCCTAATTCATGAATTTTTGCCATTGTTTTCAATGGTTTGAGGCACGGTGAGTTGTCTTGGTGAAGCATTTTTTTTTCTTTAATAATGGCCGTTTTTTGGCGATTTCCTCCTTCAAACGCTTCAAATGACTTGATATAGTAGTCGCAATTTATGTTATTTCCTTTCTCAAGATAGTCGATGAAGATTATTCCTTGCGAATCCCCAAAAAAACTGACGCCATAACCTTGCCAGCTGATTGTTGCGTTTTCCCCGCTTTGGAGCAGGTTCATCACGTCCAGTCCACACCTATTTAGCATCTAAATTATGGTTTATTGGATCAGTTCTGTCAACTAACAACAAATTTTTAGCGAATATTTCATCTAAGCTAGGTTCATTTATATGGTCTAAAAGTGGACCAAGAATAGCTCTGCACCAATTAGCTCTGCCTAAAGAACAAGGAGGTTTAAACCTAATGATTCCCGAAGTAAAGCTCAAAGCCTTACTAGTGAACAGTGGAGGATCAATCCCCTTGGAGGCCCAGGGCGGAATTATAGTTGGGGCCTCTAATTTTAAAAACGATGCAGGAGGGAAGGGGAACATTGAGGGGATTTGGTGATGGTGAGGGCCATCACCATCTTCGAATACAATATCGGAACCGGCCAGCGGCGGATCAAACGGTAGGCGGAGTAGGCGGTCGCCTAGGGCCTCGCCGTGTTTGGGGCCCCAAACAACTTGTGCCGATTGTGCGAGTTTTGGAAATTTAGCAGCAGAGTTAATTTATTGCACAAAATCTAATTTAAAAGGTAAACAATTGATCGAATATATCCTTAGATTTTATATATCCTTGGTTAGATAATTTGTTTTTATTTGATTAGCTATATCGGCCCGGTTACACGGCTACGCAAGAGAAGTATGCAGTGTATTCAAACTCCTTCTTCTTTATCGGCACGACATCTTTAGGATGTTGAAGCCTACCATTTCTATTTTTATTTTTGAGAGGATAAAGATAGTCAGAGCTGCGTACGGAGGTTTGGTGGTCCAAATAAAATTTTTCCATGGTCCTGTCCTGTACAGACCGACTGCGCTACCAATACACCATCTGGCCGCCTCGTGAACCCTTATATGCCCTTTTACTTCAACCTATTCATGTATTCTATTTCTTGAACGGGATTTTTTCATATGCTCGTAAATGATCCTATCGTTAGATGCTAGAATAGAAACCATGCTTATTTTCACTACCACAATATTCCCAAGCTATTGCCATTGCGATACTCGTGGTGTGGTATTGTTTTCTCTCCCCGATTGAACCGTGACAATGTCTAGGCTACGTGTTTCGGAACAGCATTGCGGTGGCGTATTGTGTTTAGTATTTCGATTGTCACAATTTCTGCAAGTTTGCAAGCCGGTAATGATGTTATAACCGACACAATCTGTCAGTGTACTACGAAATAGCTAGCATTGTCATAGATTATGAATAAAATCATATTGCAATCATTAGAACTCTCTTTTCCGTTTGATATTTCATACCTCATGGTTCTTGGAATACCATTTCTGTCTTTCTTGATTATTACTTAATCGAAGCTGGAGCTTATGTCCACCCATCCCAAACTGTCCAAACACTTCATCATATCCCCTTGTAGAATACTGTTCAAACTACATTGCTGTAATCTCGGTAACATTTGCATCGTTGTTAGACTGAAATTGTTCTAAAATTTCCAATTCTAAATCCATACGGTTGAACATCATCACCGCGAAATCGTTGATCTAAATTAAAAAAAGAACATGAAAAAAGATACTTAAAGAAATCAGGTATTGATATAAAAACGACATATTCCGTAAAGAACCTATCATAGTAGTTTTGCTCAAACATTGTAATGCGTGCTGAAAGCGGTCTCGTTTTTTTGCAATGAAAACTCGGTTTGTTTGAGAAAAATTAGTGAGTGCTTTGTGGTGTTGTATCCCTATAATTTGCTACTGACTATCAAATTGAGCCTGAGGAGCACATAGGGTGTTTCATATAGATGTAAATGTGCAAGTGTAAATGTGACGAAATTATCGCAAGTGTCTTCACAATGAGCGAAGAGATCGGCCCAGAAATTCTTGTATTTCTTGACGCACGGACAACCGACCTAAAATTGGAGCATCAAACTTCATACGCGAAGATCAAGCGAACGATCGAAATTCACATAATTATGTGCAGGGCCACGAGAGTTGACAAATTTGTCCAATGACCAAATAAACTGGGCAACTGTGAAAACCACTATACCGCGCATTGCCGCGCATACAACTGTTTTCAGATTTCTGACACCAGGAGAACATGGTTTCCCAGAGGTAACATCTGCAGCTTGGGACAAATTTGCCTATCACAATTGCTATTGCATACTATCAAACACGTGAGAACGATCGCTAATAAGTAATATCAATAAAACGGAAAGCATCCTTCATCTCGCTCAAACTTTCCGTCGGTTGGTACGAAATTCCATACAAAACCAGCTGTTTTCCGATTTCCGATACCAGGAAAGCATCCACGGAAGAGGTAGCACCTTGTACAGCAATTTTGGTCGAAAAACGCCGAAAAGTATGCAATATTTAAACACTAACTTTCCCGTTGGTCGAGTAAAATTTTGCAGCAATTTTACTCAAAAACCACCGAAAGTTATGCAATGTTTAAACACTAATTTTCCCGTTGGTCGTGAAAAATTTCTTCGAAAACTACCAGTTTTTGAATGTATAATACCAGGAGAGCATGCACGGAAGAGGTAGCTCCTGGTACTGCGCCGTAAGATATGCAATGTTTATACACTAACTTTGCAACCAATTTTCCGCCGTAAGGTATGCAAAGTTTATACACTAACTATGCAACCAATTTTCCGCCGTAAGGTATGCAATGTTTATACACTAACTATGCAACCAATTTTCCGCCGTAAGGTATGCAATGTTTATACACTAACTTATCATACAAACCAGCTGTTTTCAGATTTCCGATACCAGGAGAGCATGTACTTCAGGAGGTGACATCTTCCATCCCCCTCCCCCCCTTCCCAATCAAGATGGCGGACAAGATGGCGGCCAAGATGGCGGCCATGCTGGCGGCCACAAGATGGCGGCCACAAGATGGCGGCCAAGATGACGGACAACATGGCGGACAAGATGGCGGACACAAAATGGCGGCCAAGATGGCGGACAAGATGGCGGACAAGATGGCGGACAATATGGCGGACACAAGATGGCGGACAAGATGGCGGACAAGATGGCGGACAAGATGGCGGACAAGATGGCGGACACAAGATGGCGGCCAAGATGGCGGACAAGATGGCGGACAAGATGGCGGACAAGATGGCGGACACAAAATGGCGGCCAAGATGGCGGACAAGATGGCGGCCAAGATGGCGGCCAAGATGGCGGCCAAGATGGCGGACAAAATGGCGGACACAAGATGGCGGACAAGATGGCGGCCAAGATGGCGGACAAGATGGCGGCCAAGATGGCGGACAAGATGGCGGACAAGATGGCGGACACAAAATGGCGGACACAAGATGGTGGAAAAGATGGCGGACACAAGATGGCGCCCAAAATGGCGGCCAAGATGGCGGACAAGATGGCGGACAAAATGGCGGCCAAGATGGCGGCCAAGATGGCGGCCAAGATGGCGGCCAAGATGGCGGACAAAATGGCGGACACAAGATGGCGGACAAGATGGCGGCCAAGATGGCGGACAAGATGGCGGCCAAGATGGCGGACAAGATGGCGGACAAGATGGCGGACAAGATGGCGGCCAAGATGGCGGACAAGATGGCGGCCAAGATGGCGGACAAGATGGCGGACAAGATGGCGGCCAAGATGGCGGACAAGATGGCGGACACAAAATGGCGGCCAAGATGGCGGACAAGATGGCGGCCAAGATGGCGGACAATATGGCGGACAAGATGGCGGACAAGATGGCGGACAAGATGGCGGACAAGATGGCGGCCAAGATGGCGGACAAGATGGCGGACAAGATGGCGGATACAAGATGGCGGCCAAGATGGCGGACAAGATGGCGGCCAAGATGGCGGACAATATGGCGGACACAAGATGGCGGACAAGATGGCGGACAAGATGGCGGACAAGATGGCGGACAAGATGGCGGACAAGATGGCGGACAAGATGGCGGACACAAGATGGCGGCCTAGATGGCGGCCAAGATGGCGGCCAAAATGGCGGCCAAGATGGTGGCCAATATGGCGGCCAAGATGGCCGACAAGATGGTGGACACAAGATGGCGGACACAAGATGGCGGACAAGATGGCGGACACAAAATGGCAGACAAGATGGCGGACAAGATGGCGGACAAGATGGCGGACACAAGATGGCGGCCAAGATGGCGGCCAAGATGGCGGCCAAGATGGCGGACAAGATGGCGGACACAAGATGGCGGCCAAGATAGCGGTCAAGATGGCGGCCAAGATGGCGAACAAGATGGCGGACAAGATGGCGGACAAGATGGCGGACAAGATGGCGGACAAGATGGCGGACAATATGGTGGACACAAGATGGCGGCCAAGATGGCGACCAAAATGGCGGACAAGATGGCGGACAAAATGGCGGACAAGATGGCGGCCAAGATGGCGGACAAGATGGCGGACACAAAATGACGGACACAAAATGGCGGACACCAGATGGTGGACAAGATGGCGCCCAAGATGGCGGCCAAGATGGCGGACAAGATGGCGGACAAGATGGCGGACAAAATGGCGGACAAGATGGCGGCCAAGATGGCGGCCAAGATGGCGGCCAAGACGGCGGACAAGATGGCGGACAAAATGGCGCACACAAGATGGCGGACAAGATGGCGGCCAACATGGCGGACAAGATGGCGGACAAGATGGCGGACAAGATGGCGAACAAGATGGCGGACACAAGATGGCGGCCAAGATGGCGGACAAGATGGCGGACAATATGGCGGACAAGATGGCGGACACAAGATGGCGGCCAAGATGGCGGACAAGATGGCGGCCAAGATGGCGGACAAGATGGCGGCCAAGATGGCGGACAAGATGGCGGACAACATGGCGGACAAGATGGCGGCCAAGATGGCGGATACAAGATGGCGGCCACGATGGCGGCCAAGATGGCGGCCAAAATGGCGGCCAAGATGGCGGACAAGATGGCGGACAAGATGGCGGACAAGATGGCGGACAAGATGGCGGACAAGATGGCGGACAATATGGCGGACACAAGATGGCGGCCAAGATGGCGGACAAGATGGCGGACAAGATGGCGGACAAGATGGCGGACAAGATGGCGGACAAGATGGCGGCCAAGATGGCGGACAAAATGGCGGACAAGATGGCGGACAAGATGGCGGACACAAGATGGCGGCCAAGATGGCGGACAAGATGGCGGCCAAGATGGCGGACAAGATGCCGGATTAAAAATGGCGGACAAGATGGCGGACACAAGATGGCGGACAAGATAACGGCCAAGATGGCGGACAAGATGGCGTAAAAGATGGCGGCCAAGATGGCGGCCAAGATGGCGGACAAGATGGCGGCCAAGATGGCGGACAAGATGGCGGACAAGATGGCGGACAAGATGGCGGACATTAGATGGCGGCCAAGATGGCGCCCAAAGAGGCGGACACAAGATGGCGGCCAAGATGGCGGCCAAGATGGCGGACAAGATGGCGGACACAAGATGGCGGCCAAGATGGCGGACAAGATGGCGGACACAAGATGGCCTCCAAGATGGCGGCCAAGATGGCGGCCAAGATGGCGGCCAAGATGGCGGACAAGATGGCGGACAAGATGGCGGCCAAGATGGCGGCCAAGATGGCGGACAAGATGGCGGACAAGATGGCGGACAAGATGGCGGACACAAGATGGCGGCCAAGATGGCGGACAAGATGGCGGACACAAGATGGCGGCCAAGATGGCGCCCAAGATGGCGGACAAGATTGCGACCAAGATGGCGGACAAGATGGCGGACAAGATGGCGGACACAAGATGGCGGCCAAGATGGCGGACAAGATGGCGTAAAAGATGGCGGCCAAGATGGCGGCCAAGATGGCGGACAAGATGGCGGCCAAGATGGCGGACAAGATGGCGGACAAGATGGCGGACAAGATGGCGGACATTAGATGGCGGCCAAGATGGCGCCCAAAGAGGCGGACACAAGATGGCGGACAAGATGGCGGCCAAGATGGCGGACAAGATGGCGGACAAGATGGCGGACAAGATGGCGGACAAGATGGCGGACAAGATGGCAGACACAAGATGGCGGACAAGATGGAAGACACAAGATGGCGGACAAGATGGTGGCCAAGATGGCGGCCAAGATGGCGGACAAGATGGCGGACACAAGATGGCGAACAAGATGGCGGACAAGATGGCGGACAAGATGGCGGACACAAGATGGCGGACAAGATGGCGGACACAAGATGGTGGACAAGATGGCGGACACAAGATGGCGGACAAGATGGCGGACACAAGATGGCGGACAAGATGGCGGACACAAGATGGCGGACACAAGATGGCGGACAAGATGGCGGACAAGATGGCGGCCAAGATGGCGGCCAAGATGGTGGCCAAGATGGCGGACAATATGGTGGACACAAGATGGTGGACAAGATGGCGGACAAGATGGCGGCCAAGATGGCGGACAAGATGGCGGACAATAGGGCGGACACAAGATGGTGGACAAGATGGTGGACACAAGATGGCGGACAAGATGGCGGAAAAAATGGCGGACAAGATGGCGGCCAAGATGGCGGACAAGATGGCGGCCAAGAGGGCGGACACAAAATGGCGGACAAGATGGCGGACAAGATGGCGGCCAAGATGGCGGCCAAGATGGCAGACAAGATGGCGGACAAGATGGCGGACAAGATGGCGCCCAAGATAGCGGACACAAGATGGCGGCCAAGATGGCGTACAAGATGGCGGCCAAGATGGCAGACAAGATGGCGGACAAGATGGCGGCCAAGATGGCGGACACAAGATGGCGGACAATATGGCGGACACAAGATGGCGGACAAGATGGCGGACACAAGATGGCGGCCAAGATGGCGGACAAGATGGTGGCCAAGATGGCGGGCAAGATGGCGGCCAAGATGGCGGGCAAGATGGCGGACAAGATGGCGCCCAAGATGGCGGCCAAGATGGCGGCCAAGATGGCGGACACAAGATGGCGAACAAGATGGCGGACAAGATGGCGGACAAGATGGCGGACACAAGATGGCGGCCAAGATGGCGGACAAGATGGCGGACAAGATGGCGGACAAGATGGCGGCCAAGATGGCAGCCAAGATGGCGGACAAGGTGGCGGCCAAGATGGCGGACAAGATGGCGGCGAAGATGGCGGACAAGATGGCGGCCAAGATGGCGGACAAGATGGCGGACAAGATGGCGGACAAGATGGCGGACATTAGATGGCGGCCAAGATGGCGGACAAGATGGCGGACAAGATGGCGGACACAAGATGGCGGACAAGATGGCGGACAAGATGGCGGCCAAGATGGCGGACAAAATGGCGGACACAAGATGGCGGACAAGATGGCGGACAAGATGGCGGACAAGATGGCGGACAAGATGGCGGACAAGATGGCGGACACAAGATGGCGGTCAAGATGGCGGACAAGATGGCAGACAAGATGGCGGACAAGATGGCGGACACAAGATGGCGGCCAAGATGGCGGACAAGATGGCGGCCAAGATGGCGGACAAGATGGCGGACACAAAATGGCGGCCAAGATGGCGGACAAGATGGCGGCCAAGATGGCGGACAATATGGCGGACAAGATGGCGGACACAAGATGGCGGACAAGATGGCGGCCAAGATGGCGGACAAGATGGCGGCCAAGATGGCGGACAAGATGGCGGACAATATGGCGGACACAAGATGGCGGACAAGATGGCGGACACAAGATGGCGGCCAAGATGGCGCACAAAATGGCGGACACAAGATGGCGGACAAGATGGCGGACAAGATGGCGGACAAGATGGCGGACAAGATGGCGGACAAGATGGTGGACAAGATAGCGGACAAGATGGCGCCCAAGATGGCGGACAAGATGGCGGACAAGATGGCGGACAAGATGGTGGACAATATGGTAGACACAAGATGGCGGACAAGATGGCGGACACAAGATGGCGGACAAGATGGCGGACACAAGATGGCGGCCAAGATGGCGGACACAAGATGGCGGCAAAGATGGCGGCCAAGATGACGGACAAGATGGCGGACAAGATGGCGGACAAGATGGCGACCAAAATGGCGGACAAGATGGTGGACAAGATGGCGGACACAAGATGGCGGCCAAGATGGCGGACAAGATGGCGGACAAGATGGCGGCCAAGATGGCGGACACAAGATGGCGGCCAAGATGGCGGACAAGATGGCGGCCAAGATGGCGGACAAGATGGCGGACAAGATGGCGGACAAGATGGCGGACAAGATGGCGGACAAGATGGCAGACACAAGATGGCGGACAAGATGGTGGCCAAGATGGCGGACAAGATGGCGGCCAAGATGGCGGACAAGATGGCGGAAACAAGATGGCGGCCAAGATGGCGGACAAGATGGCGGACAAGATGGCGGACACAAGATGGCGGACAAGATGGCGGCCAAGATGGCGGACAAAATGGCGGACACAAGATGGCGTTCAAGATGGCGGACAAGATGGCAGACAAGATGGCGGACACAAGATGGCGGTCAAGATGGCGGACAAGATGGCAGACAAGATGGCGGACAAGATGGCGGACACAAGATGGCGGCCAAGATGGCGGACAAGATGGCGGCCAAGATGGCGGACAAGATGGCGGACACAAAATGGCGGCCAAGATGGCGGACACAAGATGGCGGCCAAGATGGCGGCCAAGATGGCGGACAATATGGCGGACAAGATGGCGGACACAAGATGGCGGACAAGATGGCGGCCAAGATGGCGGACAAGATGGCGGCCAAGATGGCGGACAAGATGGAGGACAATATGGCGGACACAAGATGGCGGACAAGATGGCGGACAAAAGATGGCGGCCAAGATGGCGCACAAAATGGCGGACACAAGATGGCGGACAAGATGGCGGACAAGATGGCGGACAAGATGGCGGACAAGATGGCGGACAAGATGGTGGACAAGATAGCGGACAAGATGGCGCCCAAGATGGCGGACAAGATGGCGGACAAGATGGCGGACAAGATGGTGGACAATATGGTAGACACAAGATGGCGGACAAGATGGCGGACACAAGATGGCGGACAAGATGGCGGACAAGATGGCGGCCAAGATGGCGGACACAAGATGGCGACCAAGATGGCGGACAAGATGGCGGACACAAGATGGCGGCCAAGATGGCGGACAAGATGGCGGACAAGATGGCGGACACAAGATGGCGGCCAAGATGGTGGACAAGATGGCGGACAATAGGGCGGACAATATGGCGGACAAGATGGCAGCCACAAGATGGCGGCCAAGATGGCGGACAAGATGGCGGACAAGATGGCGGACAAGATGGCGGACAAGATGGCGGACAAGATGGCGGACAAGATGGCGGCCAAGATGGCGGACACAAGATGGCGGCCAAGATGGCAGCCACAAGATGGCGGCCAAGATGGCGGCCAAGATGGCGGCGAAGATGGCGGACACAAAATGGTGGACAAGATGGCGGACACAAGATGGCGGCCAAGATGGCGGAAAATAGGGCGGACACAAGATGGCGGACAAGATGGCGGACAAGCTGGCGGACAAGATGGCGGCCAAGATGGCGGCCAAGATGGCAGACAAGATGGCGGACAAAATGGCGGACAAGATGGCGGCCAAAATGGCGGACAAGATGGCGGCCAAGATGGCGGCCAAGATGGTGGACAAGATGGCGGCCAAGATGGCGGACACAAGATGGCGGCCAAGATGGCGGACAAGATGGCGGACAAGATGGCGGACAAGATGGCGGACACAAGATGGCGGCCTAGATGGCGGACAAGATGGCGGACAAGATGGCGGACAAGATGGCGGCCAAGATGTCGGACAACATTCCGGCCAAGATGGCGCCCAAAATGGCGAACACAAGATGGCGGACAAGATGGCGGACAAGATGGTGGAAACAAAATGGCGGCCAAGATGGCGGTCAAGATGGCGGCCAAGATGCCGGACAAGATGGCGGACACAAGATGGCGGCCTAGATGGCGGACAAGATGGCGGACAAGATGGCGGACAAGATGGCGGCCAAGATGTCGGACAACATTCCGGCCAAGATGGCGCCCAAAATGGCGAACACAAGATGGCGGACAAGATGGCGGACAAGATGGCGGAAACAAAATGGCGGCCAAGATGGCGGTCAAGATGGCGGCCAAGATGGCGGACAATATGGCGGACACAAGATGGCGGCCAAGATGGCGGACAAGATGGCGGCCAAGATGGCGGCCAAGATGGCGGCCAAGATGGCGGACAAAATGGCGGACAAGATGGCGGACAAGATGGAAGCCACAAGATGGCGGCAAAGATGGCGGACACAAGATGGCGGACAATATGGCGGACACAAAATGGCGGCCAAGATGGCGGCCAAGATGTCGGAAGAGATTCCGGCCAAGATGGCGCACAAAATGGCGGACACAAGATGGCGGCCAAGATGGCGGACAAGATGGCGGCCAAGATGGCGGCCAAGATGGCGGCCAAGATGGCGGACAAAATGGCGGACAAGATGGCGGACAAGATGGAAGCCACAAGATGGCGGCCAAGATGGCGGACAAGATGGCGGACAAGATGGCGGACAAGATGGCGGACAAGATGGCGGACAAGATGGCGGACAAGATGGCGGCCAAGATGGCGGACACAAGATGGCGGCCAAGATGGCAGCCACAAGATGGCGGCCAAGATGGCGGCCAAGATGGCGGCGAAGATGGCGGACACAAAATGGTGGACAAGATGGCGGACAAGATGGCGGACACAAGATGGCGGCCAAGATGGCGGAAAATAGGGCGGACACAAGATGGCGGACAAGATGGCGGACAAGCTGGCGGACAAGATGGCGGCCAAGATGGCGGCCAAGATGGCAGACAAGATGGCGGACAAAATGGCGGACAAGATGGCGGCCAAAATGGCGGACAAGATGGCGGCCAAGATGGCGGCCAAGATGGTGGACAAGATGGCGGCCAAGATGGCGGACACAAGATGGCGGCCAAGATGGCGGACAAGATGGCGGACAAGATGGCGGACAAGATGGCGGACACAAGATGGCGGCCTAGATGGCGGACAAGATGGCGGACAAGATGGCGGACAAGATGGCGGCCAAGATGTCGGACAACATTCCGGCCAAGATGGCGCCCAAAATGGCGAACACAAGATGGCGGCCAAGATGGCGGACAAGATGGCGGACACAAGATGGCGGCCAAGATGGCGGACAAGATGGCGGACAAGATGGCGGACAAGATGGCGGACACAAGATGGCGGCCTAGATGGCGGACAAGATGGCGGGCAAGATGGCGGACAAGATGGCGGCCAAGATGTCGGACAACATTCCGGCCAAGATGGCGCCCAAAATGGCGAACACAAGATGGCGGACAAGATGGCGGACAAGATGGCGGAAACAAAATGGCGGCCAAGATGGCGGTCAAGATGGCGGCCAAGATGGCGGACAATATGGCGGACACAAGATGGCGGCCAAGATGGCGGACAAGATGGCGGCCAAGATGGCGGCCAAGATGGCGGCCAAGATGGCGGACAAAATGGCGGACAAGATGGCGGACAAGATGGAAGCCACAAGATGGCGGACAAGATGGCGGACAATATGGCGGACACAAAATGGCGGCCAAGATGGCGGCCAAGATGTCGGAAGAGATTCCGGCCAAGATGGCGCACAAAATGGCGGACACAAGATGGCGGACAAGATGGCGGACACAAGATGGCCTCCAAGATGGCGGCCAAGATGGCGGACACAAGATGGCGGACAAGATGGCGGACAAGATGGCGGCCAAGATGGCGGACAATATGGCAGACACAAGATGGCGGACAAGATAGCGGACACAAGATGGCGGACAAGATGGCGACCAAGATGGCGGACAACATGGCGGACAAGATGGCGGCCAAGATGGCGGCCAAGATGGCGGATACAAGATGGCGGCCACGATGGCGGCCAAGATGGCGGCCAAGATGGCGGACAAGATGGCGGACAAGATGGCGGACAAGATGGCGGACAAGATGGCGGACAAGATGGCGGACAATATGGCGGACACAAGATGGCGGCCAAGATGGCGGACAAGATGGCGGACAAGATGGCGGACAAGATGGCGGCCAAGATGGCGGCCAAGATGGCGGACAAGATGGCGGACAAGATGGCGGACAAGATGGCGGACACAAGATGGCGGCCAAGATGGCGGACAAGATGGCGGCCAAGATGGCGGACAAGATGCCGGATTAAAAATGGCGGACAAGATGGCGGACACAAGATGGCGGACAAGATGGCGGCCAAGATGGCGGACAAGATGGCGGAAAAGATGGCGGCCAAGATGGCGGCCAAGATGGCGGACAAGATGGCGGCCAAGATGGCGGACAAGATGGCGGACAAGATGGCGGACAAGATGGCGGCCAAGATGGCGGACAAGATGGCGGACAAGATGGCGGACAAGATGGCGGACACAAGATGGCGGCCAAGATGGCGGACACAAGATGGCGGCCAAGATGGCGGCCAAGATGGCGGCCAAGATGGCGGACACAAGATGGCGGACAAGATGGCGGCCAAGATGGCGGACAAGATGGCGGACAAGATGGCGGACAAGATGGCGGCCAAGATGGCGGCCAAGATGGCGGACAAGATGGCGGACAAGATGGCAGACACAAGATGGCGGACAAGATGGCAGACAAAAGATGGCGGACAAGATGGTGGCCAAGATGGCGGCCAAGATGCCGGACAAGATGGCGGACACAAGATGGCGAACAAGATGGCGGACAAGATGGCGGACAAGATGGCGGACACAAGATGGCGGACAAGATGGCGGACACAAGATGGTGGACAAGTTGGCGGACACAAGATGGCGGACAAGATGGCGGACACAAGATGGCGGACTAGATGGCGGACAAGATGGCGTACACAAGATGGCGGACAAGATGGCGGACACAAGATGGCGGCCAAGATGGCGGCCAAGATGGCGGCCAAGATGGCGGACAATATGGTGGACACAAGATGGTGGACAAGATGGCGGACAAGATGGCGGCCAAGATGGCGGACAAGATGGCGGACAATAGGGCGGACACAAGATGGTGGACAAGATGGTGGACACAAGATGGCGGACAAAATGGCGGAAAAAATGGCGGACAAGATGGCGGCCAAGATGGCGGACAAGATGGCGGCCAAGAGGGCGGACACAAGATGGCGGACACAAGATGGCGGACAAGATGGCGGCCAAGATGGCGGCCAAGATGGCAGACAAGATGGCGGACAAGATGGCGGACAAGATGGCGCCCAAGATAGCGGACACAAGATGGCGGCCAAGATGGCGTACAAGATGGCGGCCAAGATGGCAGACAAGATGGCGGACAAGATGGCGGCCAAGATGGCGGACACAAGATGGCGGACAATATGGCGGACACAAGATGGCGGACAAGATGGCGGACACAAGATGGTGGCCAAGATGGCGGACACAAGATGGCGGCAAAGATGGCGGCCAAGATGGCGGACAAGATGGCGGACAAGATGGCGGACAAGATGGCGACCAAAATGGCGGACAAGATGGTGGACAAGATGGCGGACACAAGATGGCGGCCAAGATGGCGGACAAGATGGCGGACAAGATGGCGGACAAGATGGCGGACAAGATGGCGGACAAGATGGCGGACAAGATGGCGGACAAGATGGCGGCCAAGATGGCGGACACAAGATGGCGGCCAAGATGGCAGCCACAAGATGGCGGCCAAGATGGCGGCGAAGATGGCGGACACAAAATGGTGGACAAGATGGCGGACAAGATGGCGGACACAAGATGGCGGCCAAGATGGCGGAAAATAGGGCGGACACAAGATGGCGGACAAGATGGCGGACAAGCTGGCGGACAAGATGGCGGCCAAGATGGCGGCCAAGATGGCAGACAAGATGGCGGACAAAATGGCGGACAAGATGGCGGCCAAAATGGCGGACAAGATGGCGGCCAAGATGGCGGCCAAGATGGCGGACAAGATGGCGGCCAAGATGGCGGACACAAGATGGCGGCCAAGATGGCGGACAAGATGGCGGCCAAGATGGCGCCCAAGATGGCGCCGAAGATGGCGGACAAGATGGCGGACACAAGATGGCGGACAAGATGGCGGACAAGATGGCGGACATACGATGGCGAACAAGATGGCGGACACAAGATGGCGGACAAGATGGCGACCAAGATGGCGGCCAAGATGGCGCCCAAGATGGCGAACAAGATTGCGGACAAGATGGCGGACAAGATAGCGGACAAGATGGCAGACACAAGATGGCGGCCAAGATGGCGGACAAGATGGCGGACACAAGATGGCGGCCAAGATGGCGGCCAAGATGGCGGACAAGATGGCGGACAAGATGGCGGACACAAGATGGCGGCCTAGATGGCGGACAAGATGGCGGACAAGATGGCGGACAAGATGGCGGCCAAGATGTCGGACAACATTCCGGCCAAGATGGCGCCCAAAATGGCGAACACAAGATGGCGGACAAGATGGCGGACAAGATGGCAGAAACAAAATGGCGACCAAGATGGCGGTCAAGATGGCGGCCAAGATGGCGGACAATATGGCGGACACAAGATGGCGGCCAAGATGGCGGACAAGATGGCGGCCAAGATGGCGGCCAAGATGGCGGCCAAGATGGCGGACAAAATGGCGGACAAGATGGCGGACAAGATGGAAGCCACAAGATGGCGGCAAAGATGGCGGACACAAGATGGCGGACAAGATGGCGGACAATATGGCGGACACAAAATGGCGGCCAAGATGGCGGCCAAGATGTCGGAAGAGATTCCGGCCAAGATGGCGCACAAAATGGCGGACACAAGATGGCGGACAAGATGGCGGACACAAGATGGCCTCCAAGATGGCGGCCAAGATGGCGGACAAGATGGTGGACAAGATGGCGGACAAGATGGCGGACAAGATGGCGGACACAAGATGGCGGCCAAGATGGCGACCAATATGGCGGCCAAGATGGCGGACAAGATGATTGACAAGATGGCGGCCAAGATGGCGCCCGAAATGGTGGACAAGATGGCAGACACAAGATGGCGGCCAAGATGGCGGACAAAATGGCGGAAAAAATGGCGGACAATATGGCGGACAAGATGGCGGACACAAGATGGCGGCAAAGATGGCGGACAAGATGGAAGCCACAAGATGGCGGCAAAGATGGCGGACAAGATAGCGGACAAGATGGCGGACACAAGATGGCGGACAAGATGGCGGACACAAGATGGCGGCCAAGATGGCGGACAAGATGGCGGACACAAGATGGCGGCCAAGATGGCGGACAAGATGGCGGACAAGATGGCGGACACAAGATGGCGGCCAAGATGGCGGACAAGATGGCGGACAAGATGGCGGACAAGATGGCGGACACAAGATGGCGGACAAGATGGCGGACACAAGATGGCGGACAAGATGGCGGACACAAGATGGCGGACAAGATGGCGGCCAAGATGGCGGCCAAGATGGCAGCCAAAATGGCGGACAAAATGGCGGACACAAGATGGTGGACAAGATGGTGACCCTCTTGTCCGCCATCTTGTCCGCCATCTCTTCCGCCATCTTGTGTTCGCCATATTGTCCACCATCTTGGCCGCCATCTTGGCCGCCATTTTGTCCGCCATCTTGGCCGCCATCTTGGCCGCCATCTTGGCCGCCATCTTGGCCGCCATTTTGGCCGCCATCTTGGCCGCCATCTTGTTTGCCATTTTGTCCGCCATCTTGTCCGCCATCTTGTCCGCCATCTTCTCCGCCATCTTGGGCGCCATCTTGGCCGCCATCTTGTCAACCATCTTGTCCGCCATCTTGGCCGCCATATTGGTCGCCATCTTGGCCGCCATCTTGTGTCCGCCATCTTGTCCGCCATCTTGTCCGCCATCTTGTCCGCCATCTTGGCCGCCATCTTGGAGGCCATCTTGTCCGCCATCTTGGCCGCCATCTTGTCCGCCATCTTGTGTCCGCCATCTTGTCCACCATCTTGTGTCCGCCATCTTGTCCGCCATCTTGTCCGCCATCTTGTGTCCGCCATCTTGTGTCCGCCATCTTGTGTCCGCCATCTTGTCCGCCATCTTGGCCGCCATCTTGTGTCCGCCATATTGTCCGCCATCTTGTCCGCCATCTAGTCCGCCATCTTGGCCGTCATCTTATGTCCGCCATCTTGGCCGCCATATTGGCTGCCATCTTGTCCGCCATCTTGGCCGCCATCTTGTCCGCCATCTTGGCCGCCATCTTGTCCGCCATCTTGTCCGCCATCTTGGTCGCCATCTTGTGTCCGCCATCTTGTCCGCCATCTTGGCCGCCATCTTGTTTCCGCCATCTTGTCCGCCATCTTGTCCGCCATCTTGTCCGCCATCTTGTCCGCCATCTTGTCCGCCATCTTGGCCGCCATCTTGTCCGCCATCTTGTGTGCGCCATTTTGTCCGCCATCTTGGCCGCCATCTTGTCCGCCATCTTGGCCGCCATCTTGTGTCCGCCATTTTGTCCGCCATCTTGTCCGCCATCTTGGCCGCCATCTTGTCCGCCATCTTGTCCACCATCTTGTGTCCGCCATTTTGTCCGCCATCTTGGCCGCCATCTTGTCCGTCATCTTTGCCGCCATCTTGTCCGCCATTTTGGCCGCCATCTTGTCCGCAATTTTGTCCGCCATCTTGTCCGCCATCTTGTGTCCGCCATCTTGTGTCCGCCATCTTGTCCGCCATCTTGTGTCCGCCATATTGTCCGCCATCTTGGTCGCCATCTTGTGTCCGCCATCTTGTCCGCCATATTGTCCGCCATATTGTCCGCCATCTTGTCCGCCATCTTGTCCGCCATCTTGGCCGCCATCTTATGTCCGCCATCTTGGGCGCCATCTTGTCCGCCATCTTGTCCGCCATCTTGTCTGCCATCTTGGCCGCCATCTTGTCCGCCATCTTGTCCGCCATCTTGTCCGCCATCTTGGCCGCCATCTTGTCCGCCATTTTGTCCGCCATCTTGTCCGCCATCTTGTCCGCCATCTTGTGTCCGCCATCTTGTCCACCATTTTGTGTCCGCCATCTTGTCCGCCATCTTGTCCGCCATCTTGGCCGCCATCTTGTGTCCGCCATCTTGTCCGCCATCTTGTGTCCGCCATATTGTCCGCCATCTTGGCCGCCATCTTGGCCGCCATCTTGTGTCCGCAATTTTGTCCGCCATCTTAGCCGCCATCTTGTCCGCCATCTTGGCCGCCATCTTGGCCGCCATCTTGGCCGCCATCTTGTGTCCGCCATTTTGTCCGCCATCTTGTCCGCCATCTTGGCCGCCATCTTGTGTCCGCCATCTTGTCCGCCATCTTGTCCGCCATTTAGTCCGCTATCTTGGCCGCCATCTTGGCCGCCATCTTGTCCGCCATCTTGGCCGCCATCTTGTGTCCGCCATCTTGTCCGCCATCTTGTGTCCGCCATATTGTCCGCCATCTTGTCCGCCATCTTGGCCGCCATCTTGTGTCCGCCATCTTGTGTCCGCCATCTTGTCCGCCATCTTGGCCGCCATCTTGTGTCCGCCATATTGTCCGCCATCTTGTCCGCCATCTAGTCCGCCATCTTGGCCGTCATCTTATGTCCGCCATCTTGGGCACCATCTTGTCCGCCATCTTGTCTGCCATCTTGGCCGCCATCTTGGCCGCCATCTTGTCCGCCATCTTGTGTCCGCCATCTTGTGTCCGCCATCTTGTGTCCGCCATCTTGTCCGCCATTTGGTCCGCCATCTTGGCCGCCATCTTGGCCGCCATCTTGTGTCCGCCATCTTGGCCGCCATCTTGTGTCTGCCATCTTGTCCGCCATCTTGTCCGCCATCTTGGCCGCCATCTTGGGCGCCATCTTGTGTCCGCCATCTTGTCCGCCATCTTGTCCGCCATCTTGTCCGCCATCTTGGCCGCCATCTTGTCCGCCATCTTGTTCACCATCGTGTCCGCCATCTTGGCCGCCATCTTGGCCGCCATTTTGGCCGCCATCTTGTCCGCCATCTTGTCCGCCATCTTGTCCGCCATCTTGTGTCCGCCATCTTGTCCGTCATTTTGTCCGCCATCTTGTGTCCGCCATCTTGTCCGCCATCTTGTCCGCCATCTTGTCCGCCATCTTCGCCGCCATCTTGTCCGCCATCTTGTTCGCCATCTTGACCGCTATCTTGGCCGCCATCTTGTGTCCGCCATCTTGTCCGCCATCTTGTCCGCCATCTTGTCCGCCATCTTGGCCGCCATCTTGTCCGCCATCTTGTCCGCCATCTTGTCCGCCATCTTGTTCGCCATCTTGTGTCCGCCATCTTGGCCGCCATCTTGGCCGCCATCTTGGCCGCCATCTTGTCCGCCATCTTGCCCGCCATCTTGGCCGCCATCTTGCCCGCCATCTTGGCCACCATCTTGTCCGCCATCTTGGCCGCCATCTTGGCTGCCATCTTGGCCGCCATCTTGTCCGCCATCTTGTCCGCCATCTTGTCCATCATCTTGGCCGCCATCTTGTGTCCGCCATCTTGTGTCCGCCATCTTGTCCATCATCTTGGCCGCCATCTTGTGTCCGCCATCTTGTGTCCGCCATCTTGTCCGCCATCTTGGGCGCCATCTTGGCCGCCATCTTGTCCACCATCTTGTGTCCGCCATTTTGTCTGCCATCTTGTCCGCCATCTTGTCCGCCATCTTGTCCGCCATCTTGTCCACCATTTAGGTCGCCAGCTTGGCCGCCATCTTGTCCGCCATCTTGTCCGCCATCTTGTCCGCCATCTTGGCCGCCATCTTGTGTCCGCCATCTTGTCCGCCATCTTGTGTCCGCCATCTTGGCCGCCATTTTGTGTCCGCCATCTTGTCCACCATCTTGCCGCCATCTTGGCCGCCATCTTGTCCGCCATCTTGTCCGCCATCTTGGCCGTCATCTTGTCCGCCATCTCGTCCGCCATCTTGGCCGCCATCTTGTCCGCCATATTGGCCGCCATATTGTCCGCCATCTTTTTCGCCATCTTGGCGCCATCTTGTGTCCGCCATCTTGTCCGCCATCTTGGCCGCCATCTTGTCCGCCATCTTGGCCGCCATCTTGTGTCCGCAATCCTGTCCGCCATCTTGTCCGCCATCTTGTGTTCGCCATCTTGTCCGCCATCTTGTGTCCGCCATCTTTTCCGCCATCTTGGCCGCCATTTTGGTCGCCATCTTGTCCGCCATTTGGTCCGCCATCTTGGCCGCCATCTTGGCCGCCATCTTGGCCGCCATCTTGTCCGCCATCTTGTCCGCCATTTTGGTCGCCATCTTGGCCGCCATCTTGTCCGCCATCTTGGCCGCCATCTTGTCCGCCATCTTGGCCGCCATCTTGTCCGCCATCTTGGCCGCCATCTTGTCCGCCATCTTGTCCGCCATCTTGGCCGCCATCTTGTCCGCCATCTTGGCCGCCATCTTGTGTCCGCCATCTTGTCCGCCATCTTGTCCGCCATCTTGGCCGCCATCTTGGTCGCCATCTTGTGTCCGCCATCTTGTCCGCCATTTTGGTCGCCATCTTGGCCGCCATCTTGTCCACCATCTTGGCCGCCGTCTTGGCCACCATCTTGGCCGCCATCTTGTCCGCCATCTTGGCCGCCATCTTGTCCGCCATCTTGGCCGCCATCTTGGCCGCCATCTTGGCCGCAATCTTGTCCGCCATCTTGTCCGCCATCTTGTGCGCCATCTTGGCCACCATCTTTGCCGCCATCTTGTGTCCGCCATCTTGTCCGCCATCTTGGCCGCAATCTTGGCCGCCATCTTGGCCGCCATCTTGGCCGCCATCTTGGCCGCCATCTTGGCCGCCATCTTGGCCGCCATCTTGGCCGCCATCTTGGCCGCCATCTTGTGGCCGCCATCTTGTCCACCATCTTGTCCGCCATCGTGTCCGCCATCTTGGCCGCCATTTTGGCCGCCATCTTGGCCGCCATCTTGTCCGCCATCTTGTCCGCCATCTTGTCCGCCATCTTGTCCGCCATCTTGTGTCCGCCATCTTGTCCGCCATTTTGTACGCCATCTTGTGTCCGCCATCTTGGCCGCCATCTTTTACGCCATCTTGTCCGCCATCTTCGCCGCCATCTTGTCCGCCATCTTGGCCGCCATCTTGTCCGCCATCTTGGCTGCCATCTTGTCCGCCATCTTGTCCGCCCTCTTGTCCGCCATCTTGTGTCCGCCATCTTGTCCGCCATCTTGTCCGCCATCTTGTCTACCATTTAGGTCACCATCTTGGCCGCCATATTGTCCGCCATCTTGGCCGCCATCTTGTCCGCCATCTTGGCCGCCATCTTGGCCGCCATCTTGGCCGCCATCTTGGCCGCCATCTTGTCCGCCATCTTGTGTCCGCCATCTTGTCCGCCATCTTGTCCGCCATCTTGTCCGCCATCTTGTCCGCCATCTTGTCCGCCATCTTGGCCGCCATCTTGTGTCCGCCATCTTGGCCGCCATCTTGCCCGCCATCTTGGCCGCCATCTTATCCGCCATCTTGGCCGCCATCTTCGCCGCCATCTTGGCCGCCATCTTGTCCGCCATCTTGGCCGCCATCTTGTCCGTCATCTTGGCCGCCATCTTGTGTCCGCCATCTTGCGTCCGCCATCTTGTCCGCCATCTTGTCCGCCATCTTGTGTCCGCCATTTTGTCCGCCATCTTGTCCGCCATCTTGTGTCCGCCATATTGTCCGCCATCTTGTGTCCGCCATATTGTCCGCCATCTTGTCCGCCATCTTGGCCGCCATCTTGTCCACCATTTAGGTCGCCATCTTGGCCGCCATCTTGTCCGCCATCTTGTCCGCCATCTTGGCCGCCATCTTGTGTCCGCCATCTTGTCCACCATCTCGTGTCCGCCATCTTGGCCGCCATCTTGTGTCCGCCATCTTGTCCACCATCTTGGCCGCCATCTTGCCGCCATCTTGGCCGCCATCTTGTCCGTAATCTTGGCCGCCATCTTGTCCGCCATCTTGTCCGCCATCTTTTCCGCCAAATTGGCCGCCATCTTGTCCGCCATCTTTTCCGCCATCTTGGCCGCCATCTTGTGTCCGCCATCTTGTCCGCCATCTTGGCCGCCATCTTGTCCGCCATCTTGTCCGCCATCTTGTCCGCCATCTTGGCCGCCATCTTGTGTCCGCCATCTTGTCCGCCATCTTGTCCGCCATCTTGTGTTCGCCATCTTGTCCGCCATCTTGTGTCCGCCATCTTTTCCGCCATCTTGGCCGCCATTTTGGTCGCCATCTTGTCCGCCATCTTCGCCGACATCTTGTCCGCCATCTTGTCCGCCATCTTGTGTCCGCCATTTTGTCCTCCATCTTGGCCGCCATCTTGGCCGCCATCTTGTCCGCCATCTTGGCCGCCATCTTGTCCGCCATCTTGTCCGCCATCTTGTCCGCCATCTTGGCCGCCATCTTGGCCGCCATCTTGGCCGCCATCTTGTGTCCGCCATCTTGTCCGCCATCTTGTGTCCGCCATCTTGGCCGCCATCTTGGCCGCCATCTTGGCCGCCATCTTGTCCGCCATTTTGTCCGCCATCTTGTCCGCCATCTTGGCCGCCATCTTGTCCGCCATCTTGGCCGCCATCTTGTCCGCCATCTTGTCCGCCATCGTGTCCGCCATCTTGGCCGCCATCTTGGCCGCCATCTTGGCCGCCATTTTGGCCGCCATCTTGTGCGCCATCTTGTCCGCCATCTTGTCCGCCATCTTGTGTCCGCCATCTTGTCCGCCATTTTGTCCGCCATCTTGTGTCCGCCATCTTGTCCGCCATCTTGGCCGCCATCTTGTCCGCCATCTTCGCCGCCATCTTGTCCGCCATCTTGGCCGCCATCTTGTGTCCGCCATCTTGTCCGCCATCTTGTCCGCCATCTTGTCCGCCATCTTGTCCGCCATCTTGTGTCCGCCATTTTGTCCGCCATCTTGGCCGCCATCTTGGCCGCCATCTTGGCCGCCATCTTGGCCGCCATCTTGTGTCCGCCATTTTGTCCGCCATCTTGTCCGCCATCTTGTCCGCCATCTTGGCCGCCATCTTGGGCGCCATCTTGTGTCCGCCATCTTGTCCACCATCTTGTGTCCGCCATTTTGTGTCCGCCATCTTGTCCGCCATCTTGTCCGCCATCTTGTCCGCCACCTTGGCCGCCATCTTGTCCGCCATCTTGTCCGCCATTTTGGTCACCATCTTGGCCGCCATCTTGGCCGCCATCTTGTCCGCCATCTTGTGTCCGCCATCTTGTCCGCCATCTTGAGTCCGCCATATTGTCCACCATCTTGTCCGCCATCTTGTCCGCCATCTTGTTCGCCATCTTGGCCGCCATCTTGTGTCCGTCATATTGTCCGCCATCTTGGCCGCCATCTTGGCCTCCATTTTGTCCGCCATTTTGTCCGCCATCTTGTCCGCCATATTGGCCGCCATCTTGTGTCCGCCATCTTGGCCGCCATCTTGGCCGCCATCTTTGCCGCCATCTTGTGTCCGCCATCTTGTCCGCCATCTTTTCCGCCATCTTGTCCGCCATCTTGTGTCCGCCATATTGTCCGCCATCTTGGCCGCCATCTTGTCCGCCATCTTGGCCGCCATCTTGGCCGCCATCTTGTCCGCCATCTTGGCCGCCATCTTGTCCGCCATCTTGTGTCCGCCATCTTGTCCGCCATATTGTCCGCCATCTTGGCCGCCATCTTGTCCGCCATCTTGGCCGCCATTTTGTGTCCGCCATATTGTCCGCCATCTTGGCCGCCATCTTGTGTCCGCCATCTTGTCCGCCATCTTGGCCGCCATCTTGTCCGCCATCTTGGCCGCCATCTTGTGTCCGCCATTTTGTCCGCCATTTTGTCCGCCATCTTGGCTGCCTACTTGTCCGCCATTTTGTCCGCCATCTTGTCCGCCATCTTGGCCACCTTTTTGGTCGCCATCTTGTCCGCCATCTTGTCCGCCATCTTGTCCGCCATCTTGTCCACCATCTTGTGTCCGCCATCTTGGCCGCCATCTTGGCCGCCATCTTGTCCGCCATCTTGTCCGCCATCTTGTCCGCCATCTTGTCCGCCATCTTGTGTCCGCCATTTTGGTCGCCATCTTGTCCGCCATCTTGTCCGCCATCTTGGCCGCCATCTTGTCCGCCATCTTGTCCGCCATCTTGGCCGCCATCTTTGCCGCCATCTTGTGTCCGCCATCGTGGAGGGGAAGGGGGGGAGGGGGATGGAAGATGTTACCTCTTGAACAACATGCTCTCCTGGTATCGGAAATCTGAAAACAGCTGGTTTGTATGAAAAGTTAGTGTATAAACATTGCATACCTTACGGCGGAAAGTTTTTTGCAAGGTTAGTGTATTAACATTGCATACCTTCCGGCGCAGTACCAGGAGCTACCTCTTCCGTGCATGCTCTCCTGGTACTATACATTCGGAAACTGGTAGTTTTCGAAGAAATTTTTCTCGGCCATTTTCGGCGGATTTCGAGCAAAATTGCTGCAAAATTTTACTCGACCAACGGGAAAGTTAGTGTTTAAATATTGCATACTTTTCGGCGTTTTTCGACCAAAATTGCTGTACAAGGTGCTACCTCTTCCGTGGATGCTTTCCTGGTATCGGAAATCGGAAAACAGCTGGTTTTGTATGGAATTTCGTACCAACCGACGGAATGTTTGAGCGAAATAAAGGATGCTTTCCGTTTTATTGATCTTACTTATTAGCGATCGTTCTCACGTGTTTGATAGTATGCAATAGCAATTGTGATGGGCAAATTCGTCCCAAGCTGCAGATGTTACCTCTGGGAAACCATGTTCTCCTGGTGTCAGAAATCTGAAAACAGTTGTATGCGCGGCAACGGTATAGTGGTTTTCACAGTTGCCCAGTTTATTTGGTCATTGGACAAATTTGTCAACTCTCGTGGCCCTGCACATAATTATGTGAATTTCGATCGTTCGCTTGATCTTCGCGTATGAAGTTTGATGCTCCAATTTTAGGTCGGTTGTCCGTGCGTCAAGAAATACAAGAATTTCTGGGCCGATCTCTTCGCTCATTGTGAAGACACTTGCGATAATTTCGTCACATTTACACTTGCACATTTACATCTATATGAAACACACTATGTGCTCCTCAGGCTCAATTTGATAGTCAGTAGCAAATTATAGGGATACAACACCACAAAGCACTCACTAATTTTTCTCAAACAAACCGAGTTTTCATTGCAAAAAAACGAGACCGCTTTCAGCACGCATTACAATGTTTGAGCAAAACTACTATGATAGGTTCTTTACGGAATATGTCGTTTTTATATCAATACCTTTAAGTCAATTTTATCAATACCTTATCAATTTCTTTAAGTATCTTTTTTCATGTTCTTTTTTTAATTTAGATCAACGATTTCGCGGTGATGATGTTCAACCGTATGGATTTAGAATTGGAAATTTTAGAACAATTTCAGTCTAACAACGATGCAAATGTTACCGCGATTACAGCAATGTAGTTTGAACAGTATTCTACAAGGGGATATGATGAAGTGTTTGGACAGTTTGGGATGGGTGGACATAAGCTCCAGCTTCGATTAAGTAATAATCAAGAAAGACAGAAATGGTATTCCAAGAACCATGAGGTATGAAATATCAAACGGAAAAGAGAGTTCTAATGATTGCAATATGATTTTATTCATAATCTATGACAATGCTAGCTATTTCGTAGTACACTGACAGATTGTGTCGGTTATAACATCATTACCGGCTTGCAAACTTGCAGAAATTGTGACAATCGAAATACTAAACACAATACTCCACCACAATACTGTTTCGAAACACGTAGGCTAGACATTGTCACGGTTCAATCGGGGAGAGAAAACAATACCACACCACGAGTATCGCAATGGCAATAGCTTGGGAATATTGTGGTAGTGAAAATAAGCATGGTTTCTATTCTAGCATCTAACGATAGGATCATTTACGAGCATATGAAAAAATCCCGTTCAAGAAATAGAATACATGAATAGGTTGAAGTAAAAGGGCATATAAGGGTTCACGAGGCGGCCAGATGGTGTATTGGTAGCGCAGTCGGTCTGTACAGGACAGGACCATGGAAAAATTTTATTTGGACCACCAAACCTCCGTACGCAGCTCTGACTATCTTTATCCTCTCAAAAATAAAAATAGAAATGGTAGGCTTCAACATCCTAAAGATGTCGTGCCGATAAAGAAGAAGGAGTTTGAATACACTGCATACTTCTCTTGCGTAGCCGTGTAACCGGGCCGATATAGCTAATCAAATAAAAAACATATATCTAAAGAAGGATATATACAGGGTTTACCAGTCCTGAAAACAACTGTCCACTTGATTATAACAACCGTCTCTTTGATTAGTCACCACTGTCTACCACTTGTACACACGTCACACGGCGTAAGCTACTCTGTCCAAATGATTAACACAATTGTCAATTTCAATTGAACAACTGTCATTCTTGCTATTCAAGCTATATCTTTATCATGTACATGCACCTAGCATTTCTATATTACCTAAATTATTTTGTAGAGTTAAGTTAGGCAAAAAATAAAAAGAACGTCTTCATCTTTAGAAATATAAAGGATAATTGGTATTTTAAGTACTAGAAAAAAGTGATTATCCTTTCGCAGATCTCATCTTTACACAATAATTTAAGCAATCTAGAAAAGCAGGTATACATGTGCATGTACATCATAAAGGTATAGCTTGAATAGCAAGAATGACAGTTGTTCAATTGAAATTGACAATTGTGTTAATCATTTGGACAGAGTAGCTTACGCCGTGTGACGTGTGTACAAGTGGTAGACAGTGGTGACTAATCAAAGAGACGGTTGTTATAATCAAGTGGACAGTTGTTTTAAGGACTGGTAAACCCTGTAAAATCTAAGGAAATATTCGATCAATTTTCTACCTTTTTAATAAGATTTTGTGCAATAAATTAACTCTGCTGCTAAATTTCCAAAAATCGCACAATCGGCACAAGTTGTTTGGGGCCCCCAACACGGCGAGGCCCTAGGCGACCGCCTACTCCGCCTACCGTTTGACCCGCCGCTGCTAGTGAATAGACAACTAAAAGAAGTGGAAAACACTCCATACAGTAGAAAATTATGAAAACATATTCAAAATCCACCGTACATAGCAGACACATTCCACAACCCAATCCGTGTATTAAAACTATTAAAATTGAGATGGCTTATCTATCAGATGAATTAATTAAAAACTCAAGCACAAAAGCAATCCAAAAATCCATCAGTAGTACAATTACAATTCCACAAATAATACAAAAACATCCCACATTGCAATGGCACCAGATATTGAGCAACATTAATGAAAATAAGCTTAGTTCCAGCGAAAGAAGTATTCTGTATAAGTGGGTTAATGAAAGAGTGTACACTCAGGAATTAAAATTTAAACACAAAATGGTACAGCATCCTAACTGCAAAAAATTGCAAATGTGTGGAAAGTATTGAACAGAAACTGTACGATTGTGAAATTAGAAACAAAACTTTGGGAACTATTTTTGCCAAATCATTAAAGATCGCGAAATTAAAATGCCTACATTTAGCCAGCTAATGAATGAGTACAAAAAAAAAAAACGAATTACTATATTGTCAATTTTTAGCAAATACGTCCAGTGTGTTTTCAATAATGAATTAAATCAGAAAGTTTCAAAAGATGAGCTAAAACAGCTGATAGGGTAAGACCGGAATTGTGCACCAATTGGAAATTCATAATGTAAGCTAAAAAAGAGAGAAATGAAATTAAAAGAGGAAATTCATGGTAAAAAACTTTGAAGTATTGTTTTATAAAAAAAAGTCCACTCAGATGACTGTCTATTGGACTTTGGAGTGACGTGGAGAAGCCAAGATTCATCCATGGTAACATACTGACGCAAAAACTCGGATTTATTTCGCATAAACAGCTCAAAACACTGCTCCGAATTATCAATTCGTTGTTGTTTTTGGTCAAATGTGAGCTCACGCGGCAGCCATTTTGCACAGAGCTTTCTCATATCCAAATACTCGTGAACGATATGTCCAACACGTTCCTTAGACATCTTTAGGGTGTCAGCTATCTCGATCAACTTCACATTATGGATGCTTTTAATAATTTTGTGATTTTTTAAATGTTTTCGTCAGTAACCACCTCTTTTGGGTGTCCACTGTGTTTACCGTCCTCAGTGCTTATTTCACCACTAAGCCAATTTTCCGTTTCGACTGTATTTTCCCCTTCAAAAACCAATACTTTATCATCACGCGAAATTCCTTTCTTTCCATGATTACTCAAAGTACAAAAGATGCGTCACAAAAAATGCTTTAGCCTACTTGGTTATTGTCCGAGTGCTGTCAAATTTGGACAGAATTCGTTTGAAGGTTGGTACAAACGAAATATGATATGGATTTAATTCTTCTAGCGCGATCTATGTGTTAGGCCAAACAAATTTCAGCCGACCTGTTAGAATCGCTGGACTGCAGAAGAAGCATTCAATGGCCGAGTAGTCGATGTGAAAATATCCGAAACCTCGCGGAATGTGTACGAAACGCATCCGACGGGTTATTTAAATAAGAACTACAGCAAACGTGCAATAAAAAAAAAGCATAAAATGGCCGATGAAGTCAGTCTGGCTTTGTTTGGGTATCAAGCTTTTAGTCCGGCTCATTTCTCTCCACCATATCATACAATAGTGAAGATACGCATTCCACCCAAAACCGTTGCCCAAAGTCGTCTAAGGCAATTTACATAATTGACAAGCAGCCCCAACGTACAAACCGCTGCCCGTATGAGTTGGGCGTGCGCCATGCCGACAGATCGAAAGTTTTCGGCCCTTAAATAATTTGAATATTTCGTCTCTCTCGGCACATCATTTCCGTTCTTCCAGCTGACAAACTGAAAACGGTAGCTTCTTAGTGGCAACTGACAAGTTGCTGAACAAACTGAAGTTCGTACGATAGGTTAAGGGGGGAGGGGGTAGGAATATCAAAGGGAGAAACGAAGCAGTGAGCAAACTGGTCGAAGGCGACTTGATCAAACATGTAAACCATAGAACAGCGCCGTTTGTTGCCGAATTTGTTACGCACCGTTTAGTTTAGGTGGCTTTAGTATGAAAAATGTACTCCACTTCAAGCAGGAGCATTTTGTGTCTCAAATTGGCATGTAGTAAAGTTGTCGAAAAAAAAGGCTCCTTTTCTTATGAATTTTGGGTACATTTTTTAGAAGGTAGTGGAAGCCTACTACGATTATGAAAATATTAATGTTATGAAATTTCTCTGCATTTCTTCAACAGTGATAGAGCTAGATACATTTCCCAGTAACATTTTATTTTGATTGCAATGTTCGTCTAAAAGCAATGCATTTTTGTAAGTAATAGTGTGCAAACAATATCGTCACAATTTCTCGATTACATTCCCACATTGCACTCGGTCGGTTAAATATTGTGATTACAGCAAAACCCAATCTATATATATGCGATTGGGAGTGGGGAAATTGCAGTGCAAAGTTTATGAAAGCTGGAAGGTTTTTTTTTTCATGTTCTTGCTTTTCTTCCGATCACTACCGTAGGTGCTCTAGCACACGCAGTAGTTGCATGGAAACTAGGACGAAAAGCGTTCCCCCCCCCCGTTCCCCACGTTGCCAACGCTTTACTGCGCCCCATTTCCGAGCGTTATGGTGAGTGATTCGCTTTTCAGAAAACTCATCGGACTGGCTTGTGCTTTATTACTATTTTCTTTCTACGGCAGTGCATAAAGTCATCCCGGGCATGAACTGCGGCACTTTTTACCGTTCGGCATGAGTTCGGCATGGGTGGGCACAACAAAAATACACACACGTGGCACTGGGAGCTGGGAGTCCCGCAGGCGCAACAGAGGAAGCGAAAAATCCAAATAATTTATATTGACTTTTAATTTATTGCTGTGGATAAATTTCCGGCTCTGAGTGCATTCGCTTTCACGTCTCACACTCTCTTGCACTCTTTATCCCGGTGTTGGCTCACCTACCCTGGGGGGTGGGGGGATGTTCGTATCCATCCGCCCGATTTTCACCCTTGCAACAACATTCCGGCCGAACCCCCGTGTACCGGGGGGTTGTTCACTGCACCTGAGTGCGGGTCGGTCGTCGGATGCACCTTTTCAGCTGACTTTTGCGTGACAGGCTGCGGGGGAAGGTAAGCCCTCCCACCCACCACCACCTGCCGACCGGTTTGCCGACGATGGCTGCTGAGGTTAGGTTGCGACCGGTTGAGATTACGATCGTTCAGTGTGTTTACACAACTTTAATTAATCTATAACACGATCTAGCAGCAGAATAAATTGCATTTTCTACAACTATCGAAGCGTGCTACCGTGGCGGGCTCTTTTCATCGGAATCATCGTGCACATGCCCGTGGATGCCACATAGAAAAGGACGTGTTCCTGTGTGTGTATATGCGTGTTTGTGGGTGTGGGTGTATGTGTTCCATTTCTCATTTCCGTCTTGAGCGTGTCCAACGCGAAGGATGAAGAGTTAACCCGGTGAGAATAAGTCCCGGCCGTTCGGCAATCGCTTGCAATTTGGATCGTTGGATGAGTTTGGGGTAGTACGCTTTGCAAAACCGTTGATTACCAACTTCATCGGACGAACCACTTTGTGCCAATCGCTCGCTTTGGAAACGGTTTTTTTTTACAATATCTTTAAACATCCGGCCGTACAGCACGGCTTTATCGCACGTTTGTGTCCTAATTGTTAGCAGCCAAACGAATCGACGAAAATTCGCACAATAGGGACACAAGGAATTTTGCCAATTCGCGAACTCTGATTTGCCTTTAATGTGAGACCATCTGCGCCAGAAAGGTAATCAAAAATGCATAACCACACATTAACTGAAGCAAAGGCAACGGGCCGGCCGCAACCGTTCCTCCAGGCCCTTCCTAGACCCATCGAACCTCCCCCCCCCCCCCCCCAATCGGGTACGGGCTCACTTTTCACGCAACTTTTCCGGGCATCCCTTCCAGGCTGGTGCTGGTCGGTTGGTACGGAAGTTGGTGTGTTAAAAATCACATTAAGTTTAATGACGTTTGAAATTGTGTGGATGGTGGATGGAGCGCCACGGCCAAACATTCGCGGCCCGACACGGCCATTGCCCGTTGATGGCGGCACCCGGTGTAATTGAAATGAAAATTTACAATTCCAATTACCCTCCATTATGCTGGACTCCAGACTCAATTGATGCGAGGATAGTTTGGTGCTGCTGTGGACAATGCACGGGGCAGCTTCGTGTATCGGAAGGTGAATTTGATGAAAATTTGATCGTATTTGCGAATACCATAATCCATATATATTTACAGTCGAATATTGCTTGTGGAAAAGTATCGCCTTACTATTGAAAAGCAATTGTACCGTATTGGTTGCTTGTTGAACGATTGTGGTGGTACGTTGTGCGATGAATGTTTGTGGAACGTTGAAAAGCTACTTTGTAACTGGAAACTTTGCTACATTCCTTGGATTTGTTACGTTGTGCATTATTCAAAAACTATCAGTAGGATTTTTTGTTTTAAAACCCACAACTGAATTAACATTTAAAGATAAACTAAGTACCGTATTTTAGAGAGTATAAAGATCCTCTTTAAGTTAAAAAAAGGCTAAAGTCAGATGAAGGTGCTTGTTATAAACGGATATTAACTTGTCGATGTTGGCACTGAGGATGATGCAGTTTATGCAATAAGTGATGACGAGGATGACACATTGACGATTTCCAGTTGAAAAGAAACAAAGATTGTGAAATGGAATGTAAATTATGAGTTGTAATAATATTTTTTTTATCATTGGGTCTGCTTACGTGTGTTACCCTACGTTGTGTTCTTTTTTCTTGTAATAAATCCAAACTCCTTCCGTTGATTTCTGGTTTTGCTTTTATTTTCAAGTAATATCTTGAAACTTCAATCTGTTATAGGTGTGATCCTCTCTATATGTGGTTACTAATTTAAAATCTTATTTGTCCTAAAACTTTCCTTTTCCTGTTTTCATATATGGATCGAATTCTTCACAAAACCTCTGCTTTAAATGAACACTATTGTCATTCCAACAGGGTCAAATTAGAAATAATTGTTTTCCAAAAACATTGAGTAATTAATCAAAAGCATCAAGTGGATCGTCTTACAACGGGGGGTGTTATAAATGAGAAAATACAGTACACTAATTGAAGAGTCAATAATGTAGTAAACATGAAAAATTTACAATTAGTGATAATTCATGGCTGATGACAGTGAATCTAACGTGAACGGTTTACATGAGTAATAGTGCATTTGAAGACCTCAAGGTGTTGTAACAAGGCAGAAAGTGAGTAAATAAGATATTTCATAAGCTTTCGATCAAGAATGAGCTCACGAAACCGATCAAGTTCGTGGACATTTCAAAAGGGATATTGAACTGACTTATGAGCTTTATCTTATTCCATTACATCCCAGCGGAACGAAATCTTCATCCAATCACTATGAAACCTTTTTAGTCTATCTATAAAATAGTCCCAAAACGGGGGGGCATGAGCAATATTTTTATTTGGCCATCTTCAGATCTCGATAAATTTCAAGAACGAAAAAGTCATTTTGGATAATACGGCAAAAGCCGTCATTTGCGAAGCAATAAATAAATAAAAATTATTTTGTTCCAAATAATTTCCGTTTTTCTTCGAATTTTGTTCATCGGTTGTATCATTTTATTAGATATTTAAAAAAATGCAAATAATAACAAATAATATAATAATCGTCCAGCAAATTAGACCCGGCCCGGAGACCCGGTGAGTTAATTAAGTGATAAGAATGAAATCGGACGACCCGAAAACGTGAAGGTCCTTTTAGAGAGTCCATTCTGGTATAGAGGCGCTGTAAGTGATGGTATGTTACATTTAGACTCAATACGTTCTTGGCTATTATGTATTGATTTTAACTTACAGTGATGATTCATTTTTACTAAATGAATTGAAAGTGACGATGAACTCTTCTCATGACCCAATTTAAATAAGCTCTCGATTACATTGAAATGATTGCTAAAATGCGATAATAATAGCCTATACTAGAATATCATCTATAAAGATGTTCAGTTAGATATATTCAGTAACTATCTAGCAGAGCAACCATGCTGAAATGTAGCATAATGATGTTAGTAACTTAAGGTTCATAGTTTACCATTAATGTGGACCCAAATAACATTATCAATCTGCCGTACTATTATTTGTATATATTATTTATTTGACAAAGCATAGAGCACTTACAATCATAAGGGATATTCTGGTGCTATAAAATCGATTGTTAAAAACTATAGCCAAAATAAATTTTATGACGATAACTTGACCATCCTTATTCCTAGGGCCACACACGCTCAGTGTTCACCAAGTTTCCATTCGTACAGTATTTAAAATGATTTCATTTGGAAAGTGGCGCACTGCAATTGCACTAAACCGTCAGATTGAATTGAGTTCACGTGTCTGACCGGCAATCGTTCTAGCTCAAGAAGCAAGTAGTGACAAGAAAGTCAGTATTTTAGAATTGATTATTTAAGTCACGATTGGTACAGTTTACTTACCTGTTGGCCTTAGCTGGCGTCTAGTGGCTTACCTCGGTCTTCGCCAGTTGTTACCACCGCAATGAATGTTTCAATTTTAATTTACTTAGCTCACCATCTTGAAGTGACTCCACGAAGGGTTTGCCACTTTCGTCGCCCGGAAACAGATTTCGTTGCCATTTTTCTTCTTCGTCCCTGTTCAAACACATTCAACAATCGCACCGGCAGTGCGCTTCCAATAAACCGCACGGACGGGAAACCAACGTTTTTGGAGATACAAATTAATTAACTTCTAGGTAAGTGGTTTATCATGTCTGTTTCCCGGGTTAGTACGATCCGATACGAACGGTCATTGCAATCGCAAAGTGATGCCGGAGTGTTTAATGTGCTACTCGAGAAATCTTTACTGGCAGACACACTTGCAGAAAAAAAAGGACAAACATTCGCACCCATGCACATTCGAGTTGGATCGACCACACTGTCTGTGCATCATTCGAATGCGTTCTGCTCGCGACACACACATACAACCGGTGAATGTCAACTGATTGTAGTTCGTTCGTTTGTGCCACCCCCAAACACTATCAGTCGGTCGGAACCGTCGAAGTCGAAAGTCGAGGAAACAGATCAACAGCAGGGCAGCTTGACGTGGCAGAAGTTCGTGTGTTGGTTTTTCCCATTTAGATGGAGTGGTTTTCCTTGGAGTTTGCGTTAACGGCGAAGTCGTCAGAAAGCCAAGTAGAGTGCAGCTGTGCAGATGGTATTGGAATGTTGGCTGCTTACTATTGTCGTTTCGACTAAAAATCTGCGAAGAAAATCGTTCGGAATGTCAAAGTGGCTATCAAGCTTCGTTGCTTGTTGTGGATAAATGTCATTGATGGGGCTGATGGAACTACTACCCCTGTGCCTCAAGTCTTCGCAAGTTGGTGCGAGACGGAAGCAGCAAGACAAACAATATGAAATAATTGAAGTTTTCCTTAGTATGCCATGACCCGCTTGGTGTATGGGTGCCCGTTACTAGGTAGAGAAGTATTGTAGAGAAAAGCTTTCGCCTACTATGCCTCCCATCTAAACGAATGGAGTTCATGAAGTGGAGATATGAAACTGTAATTGAAGAGGAAGTCAATAAATGTAAAAAATCGCTGTTGTTTTTTTCGTATTAATTTTGTTTTTATTTTCCGAATTTGTGGACTGGTACAATAATCATACAGGATTTGCATTTCAAGCACGGTTGCGGACTCCAACCAGTGGGATGAAATCCTTTTCCTATCCCTCGCTTCCTATGTCTGACGCCGATGCTGGTTTTGGTTTTCTATTCGATCAAGATGTGTATGCTTGCATCGGTCCAGTTCTGATTTTTTGTTTTTTTGTTTGATTCCGGCGATGACCACCATTTCGGCTTGGAGCAATTACTTACGGTACGGTACGGTACACGTGGGGGATTTATTTACCATTAAAGTCAATATTTAATTTACTTAATATTTTTTCCACCTAGCCTGCCATTACTCGTCAATGTATCTAGAATTGTTTTTGTTGTTGTTGTTTTTGTTTGTTGGTTTAAGTCTCAATTTAAGTACTTTCATTTTCATCTTACATTTTTTCTTTTCGTTTTTTTTTGTTTCTTTTTACCCTTTTTCGTTTGTTTGTCTCTTTTATGTTGCGGTTCTCGTACGGTGTGTGTGTGTGTGTTTTTGTGGCGCTGCATTTGTTTTATGTCATTATGCTTAAGGCTAAATATTTACGGTCTTATCTACGATTTACGGCTATCGCCAATAAGCCTTCTGTACGATCGCTGAATAATCCTAATAAATTTGCATCCGGATTCAACACGTCCACACACGATGGTTTGTTAGTGTTTAGTTCCGCGCCACACATTTTGGTTTTTGTTCTGTGTTTTTTTTTTTGTTTTGCTTTTATTTTGTTTTGTTTCTCTTACCTTCTTGTTCTTCGGTCGGGTCTGATTAGTAGTGATACTTATTAGTGTAGTGACTTACGATTTACATGCTCAAAGGTACATCCATATTAAATATAAAAAGTCTTCGTTCAACGCACGAGTCCGGTTCATGTTAGCTTACGCAAATTTTCCTTTGTTTTTTTGTATTGTTTTTTCCATTGAACATCATCATCCTCGTCTTGCAAGTTTGGCTCACTTTTGAGCAGTAGAGTGTTTCTTCTTGTTCTATGCACAGAGCTTGTTGAGCTTTCGGAGTGTGACTTTTGGCAGACTCCATTTGCATTGTCGGTGTTTTTTTGCGTTAAAAATGTATCATCAGAAGATAAATAAGTGTTGTGAATGTACTGATTCATTCGTGTGCTTCCACCGGCGAGACTGATGCTTCTTATCACTATTGCACGCTTTTTGTACGGAGGATGGGTATATAGGTGAAACTGTTTGTGTCAGATAGAAACAGCGAATGTGGGGTGTGTGTTTATGTACGTGAGCTTTACTTACGTCTCTATCTGTGCCAGAAAGTAATTTGTGTATTTTATTTGCTTAGTCTTGGGTTGATTGTGTTTAAGTGGATAATAATGTGCTATTTACAAAACGATTGCGCCAAGACGACGAATCAATTCAAGTGCTCCTAGAGCTTTAACTAACACGCCGTTTACAGTGAAATGTGCTGCTGTTTTCCTTTGTGAGAAATGTACATTACAAGCACCGACCCTACACAGAAGCACAGGTTTCAATGCCTCCTTTTCGATGGGGTTGATGAAGCATCGCGTACAGCAAACGACCAGCGAAGGAGGAGGGTTTGACGTCGTTTTCGGTTGGACGGGAATTAGACCAACGCTGTTTTTTTTTTGTTTTTTCACATGATTTTTACCATTTCTTTTATGTCAAAGTCTATTCCTCAGGGCTGTGCTACAGGGGAGCGCTTTTGGTTGCCTTAATTTTTGTCAAACAGGTCCAACACATTTGATGCCGAGTTTAAATATTTCACATTCATTCAGTGCTCGCAGTGGCATGGCAAGACACTGTGCAGTTGGAGTTTGGAGTATAATAGCAGCGAAGCCTCAAGTACTGAATGGAGTAAAAATAAAAAGAACACCAAAGGACGAAAAGTTGGCGCGTACCACCACCACCAGCGCCACCATTCATCATGGCCGCAGGCTTATTCACGCTTGAGTGCATCAAAAATGCCGACTGCATATCTTTCTTTTTTCTTCACTCTTGTCCCTTTATTCGGTTCCATTCTTTAATGTGGATTCCTTCTTTTTTTTTTTGCGCATCGCACCCCGCTGGATTGTGATTGTGTTCGGTGAATGAATGTCACTCGGGAAGGCTATGGCAGCGTACCGGGCAGTGCACCCGGGCTTTCGCTTCGTCTCGAAACCCCGACGTGTTCTTGGCATGTGTTCCGCATCCTTGTGCTTTCCTGTGCTGCTAGCGGTGGAGTATATCTGGTGGACTAGGTGCATAAAGAGGGGGCAGGCGAACCGCCAACATGAGTGTCCCACGGACAACCGAACGGATGTCGGTCGAACCATGCGGGGCTAGATAATATCGGGACGGAAGTTTTATAGACCAAACCGAAAACTTTTAACACCACAGACACATTGACGTGTTGAATTTGGGACGATCAAAGCCATCTCTCGGGAAAACGCAAAAAAAAAATGGGGAAAGGATTGCGGAAAGAAAATCTCTCTTTTGCTCTCTCTCTCTCTTACAAACACACACACACACACACACACACACCATACACGTCCACGAGCTCAGTGCATAAAAAGGATCCCCCAAAAAACCACAACATTTTGCAAAGTTTTCGTTAAGAATGATCCGGAAATGGGTTTCAAGTGGATAAAAGTGTAAAAACCACATAAAAGAATGAAGGCCGAGGATAGGGAAAAAACCGAATCCCATCCATCCCACAGCACTTGGGATGAAACAAACGACACACTGGACAGCATGAAACGCTTAGAGACAGATGCTCGGGGCGCGGCAGCGGAACAGCGGAAACAATCTTCGTTAATCTTATTCCGTCAAAATGATGCGACACATCGGGCTTGATCGAATCGCAAAGCAAAAAAAAAAAACCCTGCAAAAACCCTTCCGATACGAGAGAAGGAGATGCCATAAAAAAGGGAATTAAAACAAGAAGAGCTTCAAACAAGGCGGTTTCGGTTTGTTTCCCATTTCGATTCGTTGGAAGAAGGAAACGAATAATACACAAAATTGCTCGAAAAACAACAAACCCTCACAGTTGCACATTAAAACCGCGGAAATTCTATCTTCAGCTTCTGCAGGCAAACAATTCAGGCAAGCAAACTGAACTGAGCGAAAGTCCTGCTGCTGCCGCGATGGAAAGGAGGTGGGTAGCGAGTGGCAGGAGCCGAGCGGAAAGTTTGATAAATTTTCCTAATTTTGTACCAACAAAAGCAGACGAGCGAAAGCTGCCTCTGTGGTCGTTGGGTAAACTCGGTTTCAATAGCAAAGCGTCGGTGTCCTGGCTCGCGTGTAAAACTTGTACGGGAAAATCGAGTCCGTCTGTGTGTGGTATCTATGTGTTGTTTGCGAAAGTGATGTGTACTGGTGCGTGAGAGCAGTGTGCCATGATTGAAGGGGACAGTAGCAAAAACACAGCACCAAGCACCGCACACTCGAGTGTCAGCAGTGTTTGTTTATTTTCATATTTTAATTGATTCTTTCCTCCCGGCGATTTCGAATGGACGAGGGCGGGCCGCTGCTGGAACGATGCGAAAGAATGCTGGACGCGATTCGGACGTTTCGGAAAGTTTTCCCTGCCTACGGTGTAATAACTTCATCAAACCTCATTATTGAAACATTGCAGGGCGGTTTCGAAAACTGTACACCGTGATCGGTGCCAGTGCAACAACGTGCTAAGTGTTCCACGTGGCCCACTTCGCTGTCGTTCGGGGCACGCGAGCATGAAAGTCAGTTAGTCAATTTTACTACAAGTTGACTTTTTGATAATCAAAACAATGGTTAAAATTTATTTACAAAAGACTTCGCCTCCCAGAGTGTGCCATATGCCGTCGTTCACACCGACTCTCGTACTCGTACCAGGCTCGTCGTCATCGTGCAGCGAGGCGTAAGTAACCCACCGGTAGGACACTTCGAAAATTGTCCCCGCGCAAAGGAGAACTGAACTGAATTATGCCGGGGTAACAACGGCGACAAGCTGCGGTAAGATGACATTTGCCCAGAGAATGTTTCCACCCTCGGTGGCCTAGCCCGAATTGAATTTAATTTGCTTAAGACTTTATCTAAATATTAGCGCACACAACTTACGGTTCTGTGGATCGCTTCCGTCTACCACAAGGATGTTTTCCCTCCAGCTGACTCAGCTACCGGCTTCAATAGGCCACCGCAGATCCTGACATTCATAAAGCATCATCATCCATCCATCCATCCATATACGCACACCCACAGCTTGCGGAGCGATTTGGTTGACTTTCTTGTTGAATTAGTAATGATGCCGAACCCATGGCAGCGTGTCAACTGGGACGGGAACCAACCAACTGACGTACAACAACGCTGTATGCCGTCAGCCCATTGCCGCACTGACCCCGCTCGTTGAAGCACAAGGCGGAGGCGCGCAAGGAAAAGTTTTCGGTTTCGACTGTCACGTCACCCGAGACGCTCCAGAGTGACAGACGCACAGACAGAATTCCCATCCTTCCCGGGGTTGACGCGTGATTTGCAAGGTGTTTTGCACTGCAAATTAGCGCACAATGCGCACTATTGCCTTGCGGACAAATGCGTATGTACACGATTAAAGCGCCTAAGGTTATAGTAGGCAAGCGATAGTTCGACGATAATATTGATGAGTTTGCTAGAATGAAGTTTTTGCGAGCGGTACAACTCGCCAAACTCTTATGCGTCACACATATACACCTATACAAAAGGGATGAGCTACCCAGGGGGAGAAAGGGAAATAGGGAAAATCGGTGGCCCTGTCGGGAAAGCGCATTAAACAACGGTTTGCTCTATTGCTAAGGGAAGTGTGCATCCAGTCGTCTCTTTGGCATACGGTATGGTTTTTTTTTAGAAGTTCTCTTCCCTAGACATCAGTGACACTTCGCTGTCTATGATAGCGGTTGTAGTTTTGTTTAGTTTAAACTATCAAAGTACAGTCGTTTGAGGCCACGCGGGGCCCGATTCTTCTACGCTTGCATTATATCTAATGTATCTCTGCTTTGGGTGTCATTCTTCGTCAATTGGGTCTCGACGTTGTGTTCGGGGTTGATGCTCACCAAATAATGAACAAGTTTGAGTTCTCGCATTTGAAGCTGTTTGAAGTCGATAAGATTCGAGCAAGATAAAGGGAAGGCTTTATGACCTCTCACGAACTCCATTGGAAACTGGAGAGTTTAATTAAAACATCTCATGCTAGGAACAGTTTCTAGATGAACTCAGTAAAATAAAAAGCGTGATTGGAATGGGAAGGGAGCTATTGCACCATAGTATGCCACACAAAGGGATGATCGTTGGAATGATGCAGCCAATCCTTAGATGATGAGCTTCGAGCGATCGAAAAGCGTGCCGCCGTGTAGCAGTGCGCACAACGGAGACATCACCCAGGGAAGTATGGGCAGTAGCGTCAGTGTCAACACCCTCCAGACCGATGATTTCGGTGCGTTTCGGTGTAAGGACGTAGAGCCGGAACGCGACGTCGAGCTGGCCACCTGCATCTCCTCCGAGTGAATGTCGGACGATATTCGTTGCGTGTAGAACTGGAAGATGTCGCTTACCTTTGGGGGAGAGGAAAAGTGCGTTTGATGATGGTTCGTTGCCGAAGAATGCGCGTTTAACGCTGTTTAAGGCTTACCTCGTTCCAGCCGTAACGATTTTTCGCCTGCACGATGGCTTCGTACACGGAGCTGTGCTGGAGGCCACGCAACGTAAACGCCATGACGTGTGTCAACGGCTCTGATGGGGGTCGTGGAGCAGGCGTTAGAATGACATCGTGCCATCGACCTGGCTGCTGGAAAGTTTCATTCATCTGTGCATCGTGGAGGGATGTTGATGTTGAGCAGCGAAAGCGGTAAAAAGATCAACAATTTTAGAAATACGAAATCAATATCCATGTCCATTGGAACCGCTCCAAGGCCGGCGGGCCGACACACTTACCATCAGCTTCCGGTAGAGCAGTCGAACCTCCTGGAGTGGTGGATAGCTTTCCACTTTCCAGGTCAAATTAAAACTGTCCGTCGAGCGGCTCCACGGTGGCGACAGGAAATCGGCGGGCCCTGGCCGACCGGATACTTCCATGTACTTCTTCGACCGTCCCAGTGAGTTGTCCGCAACGCAGCTATCGAGATGAGAACGAAAATGAACGGAAGACATGAACGGTTTGATCCCAACTAGAAAAATGAGCTCGAATTGATGGCTCGAATAGAGGAGATCGAAGCTCTGCAAGCTTTTTTTTTTTGTATCACACATGCATCTATAAATAACTCAAACGACGAGATGTATTTGCTCGATACAAAGGTGTTGGCGAATTTTGCACCGGAAGTCCCCATTGGTTTTGGCCCGATTTCGAACATTGATCCGGTTTAGACTGACAAAGAGTGGTTTCATTTCAGTTTTTTTTGTTGTTTTCGCTACTACTATAAAGCTATGTTATACTGGGTCGTTGTATCAATCTATCTACAGGGTGACATCGTAAAACTGACACACTTATTTGAGAGCCCCTGTATTGTGTTTACTGTCACTGTATGTCAAACACATGGGTATATTTTGACAGATGAACTTGTTTACTATTAATGTGCAAACCGTACACTTCTTGTGTAATTATTTTTTTTTTGCAAACTACAAGGGATTCAAGTCACGAACAAGTAAAAATCATGCATTTGCAAGGTTTGACAAACATCCAGATTAGGCAGAAACTGTCTCATCTCAAGTTAAGCCGATTATTCGTCTAACGAACCATCAAGCGATACGAGGAGACAGGCACGGTTGTTTCAAAGAAGAAACCGGGCAAAAGACGGACTGTCCGAACTCCAGCGGTGATCAATGCGGTAAAGGAACGACGAATACTGCGGAATCCAGCTCGCTCGGGAAGAAAAATGGCGCGTGAAATGAATATGAGCCACTTTGCCATGCAAAGTTTTTTAAAAAAGGATCTAGGCAAGAAACCGTATAAAAAACAGAAAATTCACGGTTTAACCAGCAACAATATTGCCGACAGGGTTACCAGATCTCGCTTGCTGCTGAAGACGCACACTCTGGCCACAACGAACGAAAAACTGTTCACTTTGGAGGCACCCTTGAATAAGCAGAATGATCGTGTTTATGGAGCATCTCTTCGGGATATACCAGTCGATAAAAGAGCAGTCGAACGGTATCAAAATGCGTCATCGGTGATGGTTTGGGGAGCTATCTCGGCGAAAGGGTTACCGTTACCGTTATTATTTATCGATAAAGGCGTGAAGATCAACAAGGAATACTATTTAGAACACGTTCTACAAGGCTACTTAAATCCATACGCTAAGAAGCTTTTTGGCAACGACAGCTTTTGCTTCCAACAGGATTCAGCTCCAGCCCATAAGGCTTCGATCGTTCAGGAGTGGTGCAAGGAGCATTTGCCATGTTTCATCAGTGTATCGGAATTTGGACGGATTCAAGAGACGGTTATTGAAGATATACGGGCCGTTATCAAGTGCAAAGGCGAAAGATTTGAAATAAAGTAAGTAAAATGCAAGTTTAGTACTAACAGATGTTATTTCCATCGATTTCGAAGAGAAATGCTATCGGGTTTCAATTTTAATCAAATTAACAAAGTGTAAGTGTACTTCTACGATGCCACCCTGTACAATGCGGATCAACAGTTCACTTCCACGGAAAATATAAAACACAGACATAATGTGCCATTGTACACTAACCTGTAGTTGCCAAAGTCTTCCTGCTGCACATGGCGGATGGTGAGTGTGTGGCGGTTTCCTCTGGACGACATCGTACGCCGATCGGTTGGCTGCAGCGGAAATGAGTTTTGATTCCACGAGACCTGCATTGGAGAGCCGCAAAAAAAGTCAAGAGAAGCGCACAAAATGAGAGTTAGTAGTTGCCATTACAAAACAAAAAAGAAGAACGATGTCCTTTCGCTCTGTGGCAGGACGATGAAATCGGGTCAAAATGATATTCGCTCTTGTAGGGATGTGTACGGTTTGTGGATCAGACAAGTAGAGAGAGAGAGAGAGAGAGAGAGAGAGAGAGAGAGAGTCAAGAGAGACAAGAATCGTTCGTTTGAACTTTTACTATTTTTGTTTTCCCTTCCGTTTTAGATGGTATTAGAATGTTGTCGACGGCTGTTCTGCGTGTCTTTTTTCCTCCCATCTCCATTCAGTTGGGCCAGGACATGCTATTAGTGATCCGCACAGTACGACATATGAGTTAAGCCGTGCCGTAGCAATCCGTGCACATGCAGCCGGAGACCGGATTGTGGCCAATGAATGGTTTTCTGGAACGTTCCTTTTCCAAACACTCTGGCCAGAGTGCGAGTCTGTGCCGGTTTGTATGGTTTGATCACACATCGTTTTCCCTGAGGTTGACTATTATTGCATTGCAAGGGCCAGCTTTCTTCTTGTTACGCGTGTCCCACCTTCCGCGGTGGACCAACGATTGACAATTGAATAAAGTTGGTCCGTTCCAGCATTACGGTGAGTTTGTAAGAGCAAACGAATCCGAGGAAAAAAGTGGTCGAAGCTCTCCAGTGTTGTGGTTCACGAGAGTGGACGAGCATGGCCAGCAAGAATAAGGCAGTTGGACGCAAAAGCAAATATTCCCCCCCCTCTCGCCCGGTTGTGAATTGCACCAACAAAAGCCATCACGTGACGGAAGTGGATGAGAAAACTGGCCATTGTACCGAGTAATAACAGTGAAATTTTATAACTTCGAATAACTCAATTTATTTAGCTTAATTGATTGTAAAGAAAATATGTCTGGTTTGCCGCTTGGGCGGCAAAACTGTAATCGGTTTTGGGTTGGCCATGAGTGGTTGGTTTGTGGTTCTTTTTTTTGTGTGTGCCAATTTGTGCTTACGATCTCTCTCTCTCTTGTCGCAGGCTTTTGGGGATAGTAATCGGATTTTTTTTTGTGTTAATAATCAATGGTATGAGAAAAAAGTTGCGTAGGAACTATGCTAACCATTACAAATGGCTCTGGTGGGTGGGCTTGTTTATTTTGCACTTGAAATTAAGAAGAAGAGTAAAGAAATGTGTGACAAAAATCGATTGTTATCTAAGTTGATAATTTAATTTTAAAGTAAACGTAACTTTTATAAACAGATGTGAGCAACAATTCAATAAAAAATATCTTTAGGATATTTAGCGTCCTTCTCAATGTAAAATAGAATTTTGAAATGAAATTTAAAGACATTTTCATATTTTATTACAATAAGCCATCAAATTTAACACTGAAAACCGGTCGAGTTTTACGTGTAGAACCTGGAAACAACCGCACGTTTCTATATTGGGAACAATCCAGCGGGCACAAAATTTCCGGTGTTGGCCAAAATAACCAACGTCGATTGTGGCGCAAACACATATCGACGATGGGATGCGGTTCACCACAATCGAGAATGCCGTTTAATCACCGGAAGTACGCCTCTCAGCGAATGTGTTCGGGTTGCCGTAAGTGGGTATGGATTTCAGTCTCTAGCATTCATAAGCATTCACACCCTATGGAATGTTATAAAGTTTGTTAGGTAAATGACTCTGTTTTAACATAGTTTATGCAAAATACCAGCTTATAGAAAGTAGGGGCTAAGTAGGGCTAATAAAGCGATTTATTGTCCTGTTAAAGATCAATACCATCAGTTCAATAGAAATATTTCTGCATAAATATATTCAACTGATTTGAAAACAGAATTTGAAAATATGTTGCTTTCATAGAAATACAAACGAAACGATCAAAGCAAGCACACTTTCCGTGAGGAAATTACAATAGAAGATAACAGAACCCCTGCAATCGTTCCCTTAACCCTGCATTTAAAAAGGGTTCACTGATCGCACAACGTATTGTGAATGGTTCTGTGAGAAAATTGGCAAGGGAATGTAATCGAACCACAAACGAATTTTCACCTGCAGGTGAGGTGAGGCACTTTGACGTTCCGGAACCGCTGTTTCGTGCTGTTAAAAAGCTAAACCAATGCCGTGGGGCGATGGATGACCGACTCTGTTCACGTAACCACAAAATCTAAACTTCAACAAGTTACATGGGCCACCTCCTCCTGGGGCGATGCATCCTGCCTGGTCCCATTTTCAGTTTGCTGGCGCTAACGATCGGTAATGTGTTGTCAATGTACGCAGGTCTATTTTCACAGCGAATGTGACAGTACACCGCTGACCGTGCGGTGCTGCGAAATCGTAGCTGTTTTCCACTGTTTGTGATATTTGCTTAAATTGGAACGCAAGTGGACGTGCAACTCGGTACAACAAATTAAAGTTAACGCGAATAACCAAAGCGTTCCATCTACTGTTTTAAGGGGGGGCGAGTTTACCAGAATTTGGACCATTTACCAGTGTATTTAGACACACGTATACTGTATTGATATTTATTGGCTTTTAAACAACATTCGGCTGCGAAACGAAAGCCATGAATAATTAGGCATTGTGATGCCTGATTAGCAGAAAAGAGTAGAGCGCTTTCATAAGCTTCGATTGCCTTGCATTAGTAGCAGAATTAGTAGAAGATGAGATTGGTTGTTGTATAAATATTTAAATCAATTCCAAAACACTGTGCGCTGTGTTTTCGGGTCGAACGGATTAATCGCATATTATGTTATGTTTTTTTCCCCCGGCATTTACCCAACATTAAAGTCAAACGTTCAGTGTTATTTCTGATCCAGGATTAAGCGGGTTAATTGATCGATGACAGTGGTGTGGCGATGCTTTACCCAAGCTCTCTGTTCGCAATACATTGTAGCATGAAGTTAATTAAAACTATACATCCACGCTTATCAATTCCACCAGCCGTTGCCTTTGCTGAGGTGAAGTGAATTTTTAACGCTTTGCTAATCCCTTAATCGGTATGTTTTAAATGTTTTAACCGGGCGTGAGGTGTGCCAGTGGAAAACCGTTGGTGTAGCACCACTTCATGCGCCCGAAAATGTCGATACGGTATTAAAGTTTTCCCTGCATTCACTCACTTATAGGCGCGCTTCCGCGTCTAGCCGTCGTTGCCGTTACAGTGCCACCAATGTGCGGTACATGAATTGGTAGAGCTTAGTAGAGCCGTTTGGTTCCTCCCAATTCTCGTTCGTGTAAACAAATCGTGTGCCGGCAAAGGGTTATGCTAACGCAAACATACGTCTCCACACAAGGGCAGAGTGCGTTCGGTGGATGAGCTAATCCTCTGCCAAAACAAATTGGAATTTACGTATTACGTGCGCTACCATTTACTCTATGCTTCATGGAAAAGTTATCTCTTTCTCTCTCTTTCTCTCTCACACACACACACGAAGATTTTCTTTTATTTTTTATGGTTTTTGTTGTTGTTTTCGTTAGTCACCTTTTGGGCTGTCACACATCAACCCGTGCCATCCGGAAGCACGTGTGTTTTGCCAGTGTCTAAATACCACCATGATGGTACGATCGGAACGCGCATGGGGATTTTGGAAAAGCGACGACGGATCAACGGCTGTTGACGAAAATTTGTTTTTAACCCCAAACCAACAACCAGCGCCGAGCATCATCATTCAGTTGCGATTGAGCTTTCGCATGAACCGAGAGAATGAACCGCGTGTTCGGTGTTCATCTTCAAAACGAGAACGATAAAGGGCCAGCCGAATGTTCCGTCGTCGGTCTGAGTGTTAGTGTGCACGTACTAACGATTGCTTTGAATTGATTTTCGTAATCCTCAGCTAGTAAGTTGAGGTTAGCAGAAGGCAACCCTGCATCGCTGGCGGCTTTGTGCTCGTGTGTGGGAAACTCTTTCGGTGCCGTTGTTTTGGTACGTGGGCTTCCTGCTTAGCCACTTAGCTAGAGAAACGATTCGGTAACGACAAACAATTACTTGAACCGTCCACAGGAGAACCGTCGGATTAATTGATGTAACGGATTAAGGAAAGCAAATCGAACTCGGTGCTTCGGTGGCGCCGAGCAGTGCGCCGAGCAGGACGGAGGAACTGGGGGCCACTTATTTTCATTTCTTTTAGTCTCGCGCCTATACCAACCCCCCTATTTTTAGACAGTGAAACATCCTCCAAAGTAGATCCCACTTTAGCGTCATGCTATGGATTTGTGGACCCGTGTACCTACGCTCGATGATTCGGTCACCGATTCGGCCCCGTTCGGTTGGTCTTCGAGAGCGAAAGGTTTAACCCCTTTTCAGCAAAGCCACCACTAACAACCGAACGGATTGGAAGCAAATCCCGCACAACAATGGAAGGCGATTATACGATTGTGGTTTCTGTGGCTGGAAACGGACGTCTGTCCTCGCTGCTCAGTGGACCCCGATTCCTTTTTCCGACTTTCGCTACATTTTCCACGCGCGCTCTCCCGTTCGGCCCATGACAAACAAATAGGATTATCCCTTTTGTACCCGAACCGAAGGAAACCGGACAGCTACCCACCGCGGTCCGGGGCCTCATGGTCGTTCGTGATCGTTTTTCCTCACACGGTACGGATTCGGTCACAGGTCGAGGATAGCTCGGTGTTGTGGAGGAGATTGTCTATGGTCATTGCCGCGAGGGACAAGCAAGAAGAAAAAAATAGCTTGCATTGTTTGCGAAGGATGTTTACGTTGAAGGAAGAGATTTACATCTTCTAGGTGGATTCCTTTTTTTTTTTTCTCCCTGCCTGTAGACCCTTTTCACCCGGTACGCATTTCGCCACACGGTCAGCCGGCATTTTGTGGAGCGAATCACACCACGCAGACACTCCGATTTAAAGGACTTTAGAAAACAAATGATGAATGTGACAATATTTTCGTTTGGCACATGCCGGGCCCGGATGCTTAACTGCGACAAATCGGATTACTTGCCGGATAAGAACGGTAATGAGAAAATGGAGCTTGTTTTGTGCGGATGATCATTTGTAATTAAGGTGTGCCTCTATGCGAGTTAAATGTACCTTCTTCAAGCAAAGCACCAAGTGAGTTCAACAAACTTCCAATAAAAACGCGATGATTTCAACGAATCAAAGCTGATTCTTGGAATATATCACGCAAATCATCAATGGAATATTTGCTATATAGATCCTTTTTTTAACAAAATTGCCAGCTCGATCTTTTTCAAGCGGCTGACCTGCGTCCCATCAATTTTTGAATTCGTCCTGAGGTTTTTTGACAATTTCCCATATATTTTATAATTCGTTCCGAGGTTTTTTTTTATTGGGGCGGTCCGGTGATGTATAGTATAGGCGTCGGTTTTCACTCGACCGGATCAGTCCAAAATCCCATCCAGATCAATTTTCTGTACACAGGACTGACTATCCAGCTACGGGTAAATAGAGACAAAGAATGTCGGAAATGATAGGCCTAGGCCTCTTAAAATTGTTGTTCCGATACACAAGAAAAAAAGATGTTGAAGGTGAACCAAGCATTGGTGATGAGCTTGACAGTAAAATCTCTGCATATTGCTAACCAAGCAGCTTATCCGCGGCGGTCGATTTTCTCTAAACCTTTTTTCGCCTTAAAGATGACATACGGAGGCCAATGGTTTACCATGAATGCATCTGAACCTGTGACCTTCTTTCCCATATCTGCGGTTCAATACAATTGCAGAATGCTGCGGTTAAGCGAAACAATTTATTTCAAGTAGCATTCAAAACTATTTGGAAAACTGTCAAAAAAAACCTCGGAACGAATTCAAAAATATATAGCAAAACCGTCAAAAAACCCCGGGACGAATTCAAAAATGTGTGGGACGCAGTCAAAAACTTGTGGGACGCATTCAATTATTGATGGGACGCAATCAAAAAATCTTGGAAAATTGTTAAAAAATTGTGGGATACCCTGTATTTACAATGATTATTATCACACTGCTAGTCCGCTATTGCTACAGAAAAACGGTCCGATTGAGATCTGATTCCTAACCAGTTGTATGATAGATCAGAATCAACTCAGTGAACAACCATAGCATCATTAACAAAATAATTTGGAAGTTAAAAGAAAACCAGCTTCGATTGATAAAATCTTCAGTGGCCCCTTATTATAACAACCGGAGTAGCAAAGAACAAGCAATCCTTACTAGATTAAGAATTGGACATACACGACTGACGCACTGCTACCGATTAATCGTAACAGTCAGGCATATCCTTGCTGACTGCATAGGATACGCCCAAGGTCTGTGTAGGATAGAGGTCGAGTAGTATAGAGCAATTTGACATGTAGCCAAAAGTTCGTTACACGTGATTTGACGTTTGGACGCTCTTTTCCATTCAAATGTTTTGTGTGTAGTTGTGTTGATTAATCGGGATATAGTTAACAAGTAGGCTAGACGCAAGGAATCTTACACGGGCAACCAAACGTCAAATGAAATCCAAAATGGCTAACCTCTATCTCGGCTATTACTCGACCTCTATCCTACATACGCCTGGGATACGCCAAAGAAAGCAAAAACAATAATTTAGAATGTAATTTTGATAGTATATTAGCAAACCAGGATACAAACGAAATCAACATTTGAAACTTTATTAAGGAAATTAAATTATGGAATGAATTATAAAGGGCAAAGGAAATTGGGGAACTGAGGGAATGTATATGTATTTCACATTAGATGTAAAGCAAAGAGGCGAATGTCAGCCAATTGGCACCAAGCCTCTATAAAATGAATAAAAAAAAAATTAACACAATAATTGTTGTCCAACCCAAATTTGCATTTCGATCGCAGCAGTCTGGCAGCCTGGGGTTATCTTTTCGATTGGGAAAAGCGTGGCAAGGCAAGTTTGAGTCGTTGCTTGTTACGATTATTAAATTTCATATTGATGGAAGAACATGCTCATTGCTGTCACGTAGTATACACAAAATTATTGCACATTTTCTGTGTCCACCTGAGTGGAATACCTTACGGTAGGAGCGTACCGGTGTGAGTGTCGTTGACGATAGGACCGTTTATAGAATTGGTACAACAGTTACGTCCCCCCTTCCCGTGCCTGCTGCTGCTAGAGACATCTGATTGGGCAAGTCGCTTGAATTATTGTTACACAAGATAGCAACAACACCGCCGACTCTTTACGGTGGCACCTAAAACCGAAAACAACGCCATGAAGTCGTTTCACTCTTGACACGTTGATTGATCATAAACCAAATGAAAACAACCCACAAAACGACGCCATCCGACAATGGCTCCCGTTTCAACCTCGGTTCTGCCTTCTCGCACCGCTCACGAACATGGGGGTGGTGGGTGATGGTGTACTATAAACGTTAAATTTAACGTGCCAACAGGCGAAATGCAATAAACACGAGAGTCGCGGAAGGAAGAATGGAAAAGTTGCTTTCGAAAGCGACACGGTAGTGGTGGAATGTGAAAATTTGTTTGATACAAACAAAAAAACTTCCATAAGCAAAGGTGTACCAGGATGATGGTATTGGTGCTGATTGTAACTTATTGTTTATTGGAAACAAGCGGACGAAAGCGTGTAAAATTGCAAGCAGCAAAAAAGAAAGCAAAAAAAACTCATACAGCCGCATTGTTTAGTGTGACCCGAGTGTGAACATTTTCATCGTACCACCGAGAAGATATGCAAATGTATGGCGGAATAAGTTGCTGGTGCTTATATTAATATACAACTCGATATGGAGCCCGACGGTGTACGGTGTACGGTGATGAAATGCTGTTGAAAACGGACAAATAACAGGCTATAAGTGAAGATTTTCAGGCGTGGTGGCAAGGTGGCAAGGGCACGCCTGAAGTTAATGCAACGCCAACCATATATGATCGTAGGTGGTAGGTTTGGGAAAATGAATTCATTTCGCTTCGCCTCGCGCCCTGGGGCACGAGTTGCCCCGCGTGGATGCTCAAAACATATGATAGCATTCCGTTTCCTTAAGGTGTATTATCCGACCACGTGCGATGAGAATGCGGATTCATGAATATAAACGATCTCCCCGCTCTTTACCGACGAAATGTCCCCGAAGGTGTGGAGGAGAGCGTGTCCGCGCGCGCGTGTGTGTCTGTTTATGCTGTGTTTATGCTCCGTGGAATTGTCCCTTGGCTTTTAGTCCAACTCTTCAAGCAGTCTACCAACGCTAAAAGCAGACGGCGGAATAAAGCCGAAAGGTCGACCGGTAGGGAAAAAGGTAATTCATAGGAGTGCGGTATAAAGCTTAGTGAAATTGGGACCAAGTTTTCATGCATGCATACGATACTACCCCGGCGCACTCGAGCGCACACTGCTCCGATGTCACCCCGGGCACCAAAGGGCCGTACGGAGAGCTGATTTCCAGCAGGATACAGCAGTTCATAAATAGTTGATGAAGCGATTGCCAGTGATTACCGTTGTTAGGTGTCAATGAGATTATCCGTCGCCGATGATCTCATCTCGAGTCCGCCGGTCCGTAAAGGGGTAGTGCGGACATATCTCTTTTAAGATGCTCATTTCGCTAAATAAAATGGAAACAGCCAAGGTGTCTGGGAATGTGCCGTACGATGGAAAGGTGCATGGACATGAATCTTTGAGTGGTAGTAGCAGCAGTAGTTACTGTTATGAGAGAAAATGGAAATTTGTACAGGAAATTACGTTTACGATTCGAGAGATGGAGACTTGTCCGTTGCACGCGAAATAGGATATGCTAGAATTTCTTTGTGTTGCACCGTGATTTTATAGTAGGCCATTTTTCCATAGCAACCCTAAAAGCTCTCTTTTGGAAGAATTATTTCTTGAAGCATTTTTTAAATATGATTTTATTTAAAATTTTTATTTTTATTTTATTTTAAAATTTTAAAAAGAAAAAAGAAATGAATATTTAAATACTAACTTACAATTGAATACAAGGGGAACAAAAAAAAAACGAGAACGGAGAAAATAAGAAGCAAGATTACAATGAACATTTAAGGACTTCTATATCAATCACAGCATTGTTGTTTCCAATAATGTGGATAATATAGTTAGTAAACAAACGTAGGATCAGGATCCGCTTACTTTTACTAATATTCATTAGTACAGGTAAGCGGATGGATTGGAAAGAAGGGTTCAGGGAGTGGTCTATCTTGTGGATGGCTTGTAGCTAAATACTCCAGGCCGACGACACTCTGGAATTCAAAGCAATTTGTCCACACCAGAGCATTCTGTGCACGCTGATGATCCTCTTTTCATCTTGAAAAATAACTCTCCATAAGCTATTTTCCTTTTTGCCAGTTGATAGAGAACTGATCTCTGTGAGGATGTAAGATTTTTTTCGAGCTGATGTTGGCCCAAACCGATCGCCAGTTTAATGCTTGCGATTCCTGTACTACTTTCGCTTCAGGGAACCTCTCAACTAGCATTCGTCGCATCGTTCGGGCTGTGATGTCAAACGTTTTATCCGGGCTGTAAGCTAGCAGGTAGAATGACGTTTCTCAGACATGGATATTTCGTTGAAATAGAGTTAATGCTAATGTTCGGGGGCTTTCCAGCATATGAAATGTGCTGCTCCCCGACACGCTCCCCGGTTGGCAGTGCCTGCGTTGTGATAGACGTGGATGTGCAGATTTAACCCACCACGGTTGCGGGGCAAGGCTAATTGATAGATAGGCACACGTATGTCTCCAGATCCTTGCCATAGGAATGACCCAATCGTCAGCGAGACCTTTGCTATATCTATGGCTCTGGCAGCGCTATTTTTCCAGAGCAACCCTATAAAGCTCTCTTTTGGAGAGCTATTTCTTGAAGCTTTTGTGGGTCAAATGTTAAATTCTGGATGTAAACTATCGCACCTCTAACTGATCCAATCTTCAGATTCATCGTCCTGCTCGAGAAAACCAGCTCAAAATCCGTTCCCATCACACCCGCCTGTGGATGCTTTCATCCTCCTCAATTTACTGATGCACTTGAGTAAAGTGAGCAGATTGATTTAAAATTGTGATTACACTGTGCACTATAAATTATCTACTCAGGTCAATCCCGGATGCACTGAATTAGGAAGGTTGCCTCAGCTCAGTGCCATTAGCGGGGTGCCATACGGGTGTACGGTTGGTGCCGGCAAGGAATCAAGGATCGAGATGAATTATTTATCACTTTGCCCACTGGAAGCGATAGGTAGGGCGTTGTGTGTGTGGAGGTGAGGCAGATTTCCTTTCGCGAAATGTTGGCACTTTCTTAGATTAGATTTCACACTCTCCAGCTGGACTTCTTGCCCACCGGGGGGCACCACCGGGGAATCATGGCCTCGCAACACTCTGCAGCCCGATTGAATTCGAAATCGATCCATAAATTTACCGGGTTTCGTGCGCGTTTGAGCGTGGTGCAGTAAAATCTAGCACTGTTCGAGCTGTTCGTCTACACGAGTTTAGTGGCGACCGGCCCTTCTCCCTGCCATCAACGCCAGTTGGAATTGGTTAGAAGTTGTAAAATTTTATTCCAGATCCTTCACCCACAGCGCTGTGGTGATAAAACGTGTCCGGAGTTAGCGCCGGAGAAAGGAATGGTGCACATGGTGGATTGTCAGATATTATCTTCTCACCGTGGCGAGTCAACCAGTGGGTCAAATTATTAGCCCACCCTCTATCTGATTTGACGTTGCGGAGCACGGGCTTTCGCGTATGCCGCTACTGACCTCTATACGGTGTGACGAGTTATTACCCACCGCCAGAACGGTGCGCTCAGGTGCGTTGCACACGCTGTGGTGTGGTTTCGTATTCCGTCGTCAGTCCGAGCCCCACCGGACCGGAGAGTTTTTGCACTCGCTAGTTCCAGCGCACGGCGCAGAGTGCATTATTCTGTTCAGTTGCGATGAGCACGGTCGGTTTTCATCCGACTAACCGGTGGCGTGATTGTTGCCCGGCTACTAGCGCGAAAGTTTATTAAAACCGGCGGATAATTTGCTGCCAGGAGCGACCCGCGGTACCGCGGTAAATGAAACAACAGAACGTACGACGACACGGACAGGCAATATTGGGTCGATTAGAGGTGCGCAGTTTTATTAAAACTCTGTTTATAGCTTCCCGCTCCGAAACGCACACGTATTCCCGAGACGAAAGCACAGAAAATGCCTGCAAAACACCATGAACTCCATGGCTTCCGAACAGTTTTCCTCCGAAAGAAGTGTAATATCGTACCAACGAACAGCCGGTTTTGTTGTAGCGTTCGAGTACAGCACACAAAACTAGCACCCGTTTCAGACTCATTTATCATTTGCAACGCCGTGAGAAGGATGGTTGTCTCCACAGTGGACGGTTTTGGTGCTTGCGAGAATGCCCAGTGGCTTCGCAATCTAAACCAAATGCACAAAAGAGAGACATCACACGGAGCGCGCGATAAACCAAAAATAACATCACAATTCAATGAGTGGGAAAATGGAATTTTTCCCCCATCGCCCCATTCGTCCAGGAGCGCGACACCCCACCGGCAATCGGTCTTTAGATATTCCTTCGGTAAGGGTTTTTTTTTTTGGTACGCCTATTTGTCCGAGTGTGTATACCGAAGAATCCGTTTCCGTGTTCGTGTATATTTTACCACCTCAAACGGACTGCCGGGGTGGTTTTCGTTAAGTGGTGAGGTTTCTACATCTTCCGGGATGGAATTCGTTAGTCCAAAAAATACGAAAAGGGTGTCCCAGGGAAACACGACGAAACATTGTGAAAGCGCACATCGATCCACGAACCACCGACACGGAGTTTTCATTCGCAATGGAATGTGCGCGATCCAACAATGTGGTGCTCTGTGTGTGTGTTTGTCGATTTTATCTCCCGTGTTTTTCCCCCCACTTTCGTATGTTATCTTCGCTTTGGCTTCCGTTTTTTTTTTGCGTCCTGAAGACCACATTCCAAACTAATTCCTTAATATTTTCTACGTGCTCGGGATGCAGTAATAAGCTTCATCTTTGGTCGTTTCCCTTACCGTTTTGTCCTTCGGCACGGTTCTTTATTCCTTTCCCCGGACGAGGGTTTTTGCCGAGGGTGGCAAACACAAAAAAAAAAAAACAATTCTTTTCCTTAACTTTTCCTCGCCTTGGGAACCTTGGGGATTGCTCGGCAAGTTGCTGGGAAACTTGCGTTTTTTTTTTGCGACGCTTCTTTTATTATTATTGATTTGAAATTTTATCACTTTTCACAGCTTCTCCTTCCGATTCGTTCGTTCGGTTGTCACCGGCCAGTGCTTTTTTTTTCGCTTCATGATTGGCTATTTTTTTCCATGATGTTGAATCCTTCTCCGGGAGTTTGGTTGCTTGCGCTTTGTGTATGTGCTTTTTAGTGTTTTTTCCCTTCATTTCGTGCGTTATTTGTTTGCCTTCTTTAACCGTCTGCCGTCTGGTATGTTTTCATTTCTCACCAGCTCACCACCGGCAATCGAATTCCGAATTCCGAAAATTTCTCGCAACTTTTACGGGTTGTTGCAGCAGCGATTCCGATCGGTCACGGTGGTCTCTATTATCGTAATTTTTGTTCGATTGAATTTAGTGTTTCATTCGTTCCCCTCGACTTAATCATCACCGTCATCATACGGGTTGGTGGGGGGAATGGTGGCCGAAGACGGTAGGTACGGGGGCGCGAACCAAACGGTGACGATTGTGATGGAAGTGATAATGGGATTCGGTGTTCCATTTTGTTTTTCTTCCGTGTTCCGTGTTCCGTGTTCCGCACCCGAAAACGATGCGGTGAATTTTACGACAGCATTGCCAGAATTTCTATCGCGTGTCCGCATTGCTCCGCGACCAAAGGTGATAAGCTTCGCAAGCACATTCCGAATGGTGAAGGTTTCTTTTTTCATTATTATTACCGCCAGTTACGAAGGACATTTATCATACGGCGTTGATGTGCAGGAAGTGACAGAAGGGCAGGAGAATAATATCTAAATTTTTATCTGTAAACGAAAGAGTTTGCATTGAGTGTTGCTCTTGGTAATGTTGTATGTTGTAATAGAATAAATTACAACACGTTAGCTTATTCGCTACTAGCGTTGAATCGTTTTACACCATTACTTTACCCTTACCGAAAGGATGCGTGTAATGAAATGCTCATCAAAGACCATCACACAGCACCAAACAACGTCTTCCGCTCGACGTCCAATTTGAGTGAATACCGTCACGCTAATGGCTATATTCACTTCACCAACAGTAGCTGCTGCAAGCGTCCGACCAGTCAGTAGCAGAATGTAACACACTGGATTGAAGCAGCGACACCCACGGCTCAACGATGAAGGGGAACACATGTTTGCTTCCGTCGCTGTGCCTCGTAAGCCGCTCTATCGCACATCATCATTATCAGCAACTCATCAGCAGCCGTAATAGCAACACCCAGCGACCCAGACAAGGAAAGCTTCCTTCCTTCCGGCCTATCGGAGATTGGAGCGACATGCTGCGACTTCATTGCGGGGCCGATGATGAACTGGATGGAAATGGCTTACGATGAATTTTACGTGCTTAGATGGACGCAGACGAGCGGCGGCCATTGTGCGGTCATCTCTATTGGCAGACGTCAGCGTAATGACACAGTCCTGACCCTCCCCCCGGGCACTGCCTTTGGTTTATTGGGGATTATGAAATTAATTTATCCAAACAAAGCAAAAGTTGGTCTTGGTGCGATCCAGCGTGACTTCACTTCCTTGTGCAATGGAATGTTCTGTATTGATGTACGGAACAGAAAAAAATGTGAGCGAAAGCTAGAATCGCAAACTATACCGTGAGGAGTGTAGCGGTTCGTTGGAACCGCTGTCGAAGCTTCAGTAGCATCAATATTACTCTGTTATGAATTTTAATTACACTTTACTCTCCCGTCGAACAAACATCGCGAGGGGCCCTTTCGTAAATAAAAAAAAAAATGCAAGAGCAAGAGGAAGTTGTTCACTTTGTTCCAACGCCAGTCTGCTGGTGCAAGAACTAGTGCGGGAGTAGACCTTACCGCATTTTCCTGCAGCTAGCATTGAAGGACAAGTCGTTGCGATTGAAGTGGGCCTATGATTACATGCATGGTGCAGCCTCCTGTTGCACGAGGCTCGGTGGAAAGTACTTGTATATTGTGGCCTAACTGGGTATCCACGAACAAACCCTTCCAGGAGAGTCACCCCCACCCAGTACTTGGGCCGAGGGTGCTCCAGTCAAGGGTGGAATTGATGACAAGGGTGCTTGGGCGTCCATGGGGTACGGCAAACGAAAGAACCAATTAGAAAATTGAACCCACTCAGCAGAAAATATGGACAGCGTACGGGTGCAAAGCACTTAGCAGCCACATAAGCCTATACACCAAGCACACGCACACGCGGGCGCATCAGAACACGCTGACTGTTGGTTGAGGAAGTATCCTTTTTTTTGCGTTAATTAATTTGATGAAAAAAAAACGGGATCACACTGGCCTGGAGTTGCAATTTCGTGGCAAACTAAAAGCACCATAAATTTGGCGGTGCACCATTTAACGAATTGAAAAGCATCTGACCGCATGTTCAATCTGTTGGGCTGCTTGTCTGGTTAGTATTTTTGATCGATTGAAGCAGGCAGTTGATGAACACGCTGTGTTTGTGTGTGTTTTTCTTGTCGGTGGCCTTTCGGTGCGGATGTTTTCAGAAAACTTTTACGATCGATCAATGCTCGAGGGTGGATGCAAGATAGATCTCGGAAAGTTTTTCATGCAATCGAGAGCATTTCTTTGTTTTCGATGAAATACTGATATTTACGCGTCGGTCAGCTGTTCCTTCAGGGCATTTATCTTCCGTTGTTAGTCCATTGATGCCGGATGCGTATTTGGTATATTTTGATTATATGGATAGGTTTAGTTGATTTTTTTACACATTTGATTTGTTTAGAGGGAAGAATGATGCAGCTAACATAAGAAAGGCATAGAAATAAATGGTTGACAGCGCGTATCCGATTTAAATACGTAAAGTAGTTTGCGGCAAAACGTACGGCAAATTTTGAGCAAGCATTATTCAATGTTTTATAGGAACGACTGTTCCATGTCCATGGAACTTCCGATCGAACGATTTAATGAAAAAAGATCCACAGGTTCCTTACCATATGCAAATATGTACTATTTCAGCAGCATTAATACCAATAAATCGAGAAGAAGATTTGGAAGCGCATGCAGATTTGATTTTGCTAATGGACGGTACCAACCCGTCACCGGACCACGGCCATGGCAAGAAGCAACCGTTTCAAGTGCAACGTCAACAGTTTTGACATGCAAAGGCTTTTGGTCGGGCAACCATTTATCCGGAAATCCACATCTAGGATCGGGGGGGCTACAACTTGAACTTGTGCTTGTAGCGAGAAATTAAAATTCAATTTGCTACCCCTAGTTTAATGGAATTGCAAAGTTGGTATGCTGGAAAGTTATGTTATCTTTGCATTGATGTATGTTCCCCCCCCCCCTCTTTTTCCCTTCATTTCCACATGCCCCCAAAGGACGCTTCGCCGAAATCCGACGCCCACACAAACCAACGGTTTGCGATTACGAAGCATGAATCGAATTTCGATGGCCAATCATTCGAATCTTCGTTCGGGGTAGTTGCACCAAAAAAACAGATCGGTTTTGCAGTGAAAATGCTGAGCATTTGTGTGCACGAGCCTGTGTTTTTCAATACGATTGAGTGGTGCCTCTATTGAATTGATCCTGCTGGACGGGTGAAGTAGGCTGTGAGTGTTATTTACAGAGAAACGAGAAAGGGAGCGAAAAACAAAAAGAAAGAGAGCAAGATAGGAAGAGAGGAAACGTGTTGCTGAAAGATCGTCTTCTGAAATTGAATTACTAGGGAAAGTTTACCATCCAAGCAACCTTTACGCTACGACCACAGCTCCTTAGTTCACTCGGTGTTGGTTCCCATATCATTTGAAATGATGGCGATTTTCAATCCGGTTGGGGAAAACCCGTTGATGTATATGTAAGACGTTCAAACGTGTCCACAGGAAGAAAAAGCTAGAAAATAAAACTATACACTGGCGTTGGTATCCATCAAGGGCCAACCGGAGCGTGGCATGATAGGAGTCAATTTTCACACCAACCACTTTTGCATTGCATGGTTCCCTCCCCCTGGACTACCCCTTTTTCCGACGATCACTTTCGTGAGGCTCTCGTCATGAACCGAGTGAACCGTCTCGTTTGCCGTTATGTTGTGGCCGATTGAACCGCCTCAAGAGGATCTAGTTTGATTACACCACTGCGTCCGGAAAAGGACTGGCAGCATAGAAAACGGGGCGTGTGTTTTTATTTTGACTCTATCGCAGTAGCGGTGCTGTGATAGGGAACTAGCACATGACTAAACTACAAAACTGAGCCTATTCCGTTACGCTTCGTTTCGTCCAGGTGCCAAGTCGAGCCACTTGCTTTCATCGTCGCAATAAAGTGCTTCATTTTCATTCCATTCTTGCTGGGAACGGAGGGACTTGCATTTGTGTGCGCTGTATCACCATGATCGGTAGGCTGTTTCGTCACGTCAGCAACATTAGGCAGCAGGTAAGAAAGCGGCAAGGTTTGCGGGAAAAGAGTTTTGTCCCCAAATGCCGCTAAGGAAGCTTATTGCAGTCTTGCGTTCGATTCGATTTTTCCACCCAACTTCTTGCACGATAAGACCTTCCTTGGTTGGCGATACGGGTAGGATGGATACAGGCAAGCGTAATGGTCGAAGCGTGTGCTATGGCACGGCCAAAAACATGTTATTGGTTTCCAATTTTGTTTCATCTGCTAAGAGGCAATTGTGTGTGTGTGTGTGTGTGTGTGTGTGTGTGTGTGTGTGTGTGTGTGTGTGTGTGTGTGTGTGTGTGTGTGTGTGTGTGTGTGTGTGTGTGTGTGTGTGTGTGTGTGTGTATGTGTGTGTGCCTAGTGGGTATGGCAACAAAGTGACGACAGAACGGTTGCACACCTGGAGCACATGAGTGACCATGCGTCTCCATGGAAAACCATGCGTCTCCATCAAGAGTTGAAAACTACTCCCATAGAACGGTGGTGCATAAAAAGCAATGTGATTGCATGTAGCGTTGAGTGGAAGCGAGAAGGAAAGAACGTAAACGAGCAGACGAGCTTCGAATTGAAGTTGAGAGTGCGATGAATTTCAATGAATTTTCCACTCTTAACCCTTAAACCCACTTACGATTTTCGACGATTATTGGGCACTTTCAATCTTTTCTCTAGCGAAAGCTAGCAGTGTGTGGCCAACCATTTTTTTGATGATTAATGCTTTCGCTCTCGTACTTTCTTACGGTGGAAGAAAGATGGGAACGAGCATGGCACGAGCGTGTGTGAACGCATGACGTATAGACGTAACGAATTTAAACTCACTTGTTGCCCTCGGATTTCACCTACCGAACGCTGTGACTGGCCTGCCACCAGCCCGGATCGGTTTTGCCAGAACGTAACTCTAATTTGATAAATGCTACGTGACTTATTTCATTAAACGGCCACCGTTCACCACTCTGGAGCGGGGATGAAATGCGGAGACGAAAAGGAATGGAGCGTCACACATACACACACGCACACACTCACACACACACACATACACACCGGCTGTTGAAAGGTTTACTTTTATCAACTCGTCTCCAGGCAACTTTCTCCGTTCGGTTAAAGAGGAACTTACCGTTGGTTGGGGATCAGCGTGTACGATACACTCGAGCTGCGCCTCAAAACCCTCGCCGGAATGAATCCACGATTTTTCCACGCTGATATCGGGCGGATCTGAAATGAAATAGGAATGGGAAACGTCCAAACGGGGGTCAGTGTGCGTTGATGGCCAGCACGGTGGAAAAAGGGCAACATTAAAATCAATCAGCTTTTCATGTTCCACCTCGGTTACGGTAACGTATGGTGCAGTGAAGTGCAGCAGAGTAACAGATGAGATTGGCTGACCAATAAAAATACTGATTTTAATCAAGAGCTATTTCGGTGATGGACGCGGCGACGTAGCGATCGATCAACACAAAAAAAAAAATGCTTTTTCCACGGCAATCAAAACGGAAGTGAAAAGGTGGAGAAAATGGTGTCTCCTTCCCTGCCGGTTCCGTTCGCATCCCGTTCGGCGCTTTCGGTAAAGTACGCTACGGTAACGCACTATTTTGAGCTGCACAAACGGGGAACTGCATTGTGTTGAATAATATTTTATTAAATACATCATTATACCCTCTGCTCGTCAGTTGTTTCATTTAAATGCTTTTCAAATGATAGATTGAACGAAAAGATTATTACAGCTTATATGAAGGAACAAAAAAAAAAATACTACCGTACTATATGGTAAGGGCAAGGGGGTCGCATTGTTGAAAAATGAACCTCGCGGTATTCCCGTGGCAAAGCCCAGTTGTTCACCGCTATTTACGGGATCAAGTGGAATCATACCAGGGCTGGTCAAGTCGGACTAAATCATTCACATGTGTTGTATGTAAAAAGCAATGATTTAATGCGAACGTGGCGCATGCCGTTTGTGCGTATGTGTGGTAATGGTTAAAATCGATTTTATTTATACATATTTCGATTGAATCAACCACCATCGAGGTCACCTAGCGGGGTGTACGAAGGTTTGCGTCATATTGAATGATTGTTAACCGTCAATACCGAGCTTAAAATAATGTGGTGCGTTATGCAAATTGTGTTTTCATTTTCCGATTCTTCCCGATATTACCGGTGGTGGGTTCAAACAATATTATCGAAATATCAATCATGTAGGATTATGTCCGTTTAAAAATCAATCGGTTTGTTGCGTCCAGCAACCACTATCCCAACAAATAGGCGACCACGAACTGTTTCTTTTAGCACAAAACTATATTTTCATGTATCCGTCATGCGTTTAGCGTTAGCGTTAGTTTGATAGTTCGGAGCGGAGTGAGCGGAGTTTTAGTTGAGAAGTAGTCTCTCCAAGTGTTTTTGTGCTCGATCGTTCTCGGATAATCGGAAACCGAACACGATCCCTTACTAGCTGCGAGTGTCACCTAGCGCAACCTGACGTATCGCTGCGGCTAAATTCAATCAAACCGTTGCTCTTAACCTTCAAGTAGGCAACCGGATACTACTTTTTTTAACTTTAAACTGCAATTACTTTTGATTCATTGCATGTAGTGACCTGAAAATTTCTGTAGTCTCCCAACTTTTTATATCCGATTTTTTGGTGCATAAATTGTAATTTTCAACAAGCAGAAGGATTTTATTTTGATTTGTTTTAAACTTTACTACGTAAGTTGGCAACCAGCATTTTTTATGGAGAATGACGTTTCTCTTCTTCTTCTTGCGCTTATTTTCGAATCAAATTCAATCGATTTAAAATTTGAAATGGACCGTTAGTTTAATCATAACATAGAACAACATAATGAATGAATGAAATAGATTTGAGATACGCACAAGCAACAAAAAGTCTAGAATAAATTAAAAAAATGTAAATAAATACATTACATAAAATTAAACGTATTAAGACAATGATTATCCTGAATTAGCGAAAGTGTAAACAATGGATTGTAATACAACGCATTTCCTATTACTTGTTTCTTTTTTATATTATAATATGTGTGATATACAAAAAATGTAAATAATATTGCATTATAGTTCTATATTTTTTTATCGTTCCAATTTTCAAAGATTTGCTAGAATATAAATGTGTAGAAAGTATTGTTTACCTGCGAAAACCGTTAATTGTATACGTCAAAACGTTACTTGTGTGAAATTGGTTGACAACTCTAAGGTCAACAGATTCATTAATTCGTTACCGTATTAAAATGATTTAATCAGTTATTCTAAAACAAATCAAAATATGTAGCCCCGGTTTTGGAATAAATCTTGTTGCTATTCTGATTAAAACCTTTTTAACCTTACTTCTCAGGGTAATTTATTCACCATCGATCGGTTCACTGTTGCGAAACAATCGGGCCCGAAGCCCTTATTGCTTGATAGGCGATGCTTGGCAAATTATTCCTTGGGGTTCAATTGCTCAGTGATTGTTTGCATTGTGTTTTCTCGTCTGGGATTGACTTTCCCTGCAGGGAGGAACGCCCACTCTCTCACACACACACACCCACACATCGTTGTGCGATTCATTAATGCCCGATCGAAGGGAAGCTGATTATTTCCCAACGATTCTCAGCAAACAGCACAGAAGGAACAGCCCCCCTTAACCCTTGTGCAACGAGCGAAAAGGAGGCAATGATGTTTACGGATACCTTGGCACTGCTTGGCACTGCATGCTAGATGAATAAATGATATGCATCCACCGAGTCGAAATTGAACTGTCAGATCTAGCAAATGCTACGCAGCAAGCGACCGGAAGCTGCCGCAAGCCACCACCGAGCGGATGTGAATGGGTATGGATGAAAAATTAAATTTCACACTCTGCTGGTAGGATGCAACGGTAGGATTACCTGGCCGGTTGGTCAAGTACGGAAGTTTCAACGAAGGGAACTCATCCAACGTGCCCGCACATTTGCCTACGCACGTTGCAGCTCCAACTCCTGGGACTGGCATTGAAGTTGCATATTTTATACCTCCGCCACCGATTGGCGCGAGTCGATTGTCTAATCCGATCAGTACTGGCCCGGGGGTTTCATCGTATCGACGTGGTAAATTTAATTAGCGCATTCTAGGTAACCGGTCCGGTTGGCACATAACTGCACGCGACTATCGCGGTGCATTCGCGCTGTTTGCGGGCTGCATGGCCATCATCGAACGGTGGACCAGCCGAACGTTAAATTGTTTGATTTAAGGTGCCAGTGGCGTGCGTCAGGTCTGCTCGGTTCTCTGATTTTATGCACAACTCACCGATCGGCAAACCACTCTCCCGTGGGGGATTGGATCAGATTGGAGCACACTTACGCCGGAAGGAATGTTTGTCGAACCACCGACCGTGACGAATTGTACGCACGGCGTATTGGGGTTTTGCTTTCGAGTGTTTGCACAAGTGCGTTGTGTTCCTGTGCCCCGAAGTAGCGCACGCGGTGAGGACTTGAATCCTAAAAATGATGAAATATTTGAACTTTTGCTCTTTGCTGCTAATAAGCTCAAACATTTTATCACACAATGCATTGCACGCGAATGGAAGGGGGCAGAATGATGCAAAGCTGACTGCCAATCAGCTCAACAATGCATGATACAGTGGTACGTATGAACTTAATTAGAATGATGGTTGCTCTCCGCGCTGCAGACCAACATGTACATGGAGGATTTCATTTGAATATACCCAGATGTACGTAATGAACCCTCGGGCGCAGCGGTACCGAAGCAGAAGGCGTAAAGTCATATTTACAGACTGCCACGCTAGCCGTAACATGTGAGTGCATTTATTCTACAGTTAGCTAGAGCCACTGGGTACCTCGTTAATGGAATTATAACAGAAAGTGAAAAATTATTCCAAACGCACAGAAAAAGACTTTTATATATTAAACACAGAATATATACTATGTTTAAACAAATAATATAGATTCTTTTACTTTTTTATCGGCACAAAAACCTTGCCAATTTTGTGTTTTTATTTACTCGTAGCTGGATGGTCAAATACTGCGTACGGGGGATCGGTCGGGATAGGATTTTGGTCCGGTCCGTTCGTGTGAAGACCGGCGCCGCTATTTATTATTTTTATTTGTTTAATCAAATTGTTTGCCTTGCGGGCTGTACAATGGTGTATAAAAAAAATAAAACTAAAGTGGCCCTAAACTAAATCCTACAACGAAAAGAAGAAATGAAGAAAACTGTAGGAACCAGCGAGTACAACTAAACCGGAAAAACGAAAAGGAAGGAAACAAATAGAAGAGGAAATGGACAATTCACAAAACAGAATAAATAGAGTGAGAAGAAAAGGAGAAAGCGAAAAGAAAATAGAAAGATAGCTAATTCGAAGCAGAGGATAACATACGAGAGCGAAATGAAGTCAGGGTAAAATAAGTATAAACAATCTAATCTCGTAGTAACATCAACAAGTGGTTAGTATTTGTAGATTTGCACAATAGGTAGACAGGCAGTAAACCGAAAAATATATATACTTCAATAACTCCATGAGAGTATGTTGCTGAGCGAGCCAATTGTTAACCAAGAAAGGAAGAATCAAAAAAGGACTTAAAAGAGGAATAAAAAAACTCGATAATCGCTCATCTCGCGTGTGTAATCCGAGTGAATTAGGCATACACCTGTATGAACCTCAAAGGGATCTCCTTTTTACCGAAAGAAAATCAATTGAGTCATAACTTACAAAGTGTTAACACCCAAAGGATATTAAATCGCACGGAAATGAGGTTTCTCTCTTTCGCTTCCTTTTCAAAATATTGAAACTTTGAAAGTCTTTTTAAAACTTAGTTTCTATAAAAAAAGTGACTGATTCAGATAAAAATTTTATTAAAATTGTCCATCTTTTGCTACTGTGGCCCAACATTCTACAAATAAAACACTATTATGAACACGATGCACTTCTACTCTTGCGAGGAAAATAGACGAGCATTCGAGGAATGTGCACCATGTGGGAGGGAGGTTTCACCCAGCAGGCGGAATCGTACATCCAATTATATGTCCGATCGTGGCTTTTTTGCTTCCATTCCCTGAACTAGCCCGTCCTAACCGAATGGTGAAATAGCATGAAGCATGGTGGTGCATGGAGCACGGCCGGAAAAAATACTGAGCATAATATATTTTAATGTATACGTCCCAGTTTCCGCTTCCGTGGCGTCCACCATCCCCCTCCCGTACGGCTAACCACCACATAATCGCAACACATTGGACGGGCATTATCGTGACCCCACCGCGTTGGAAATGTCTGCATCGCGGAAGAAACTCTCGCAGCCGTTTCCCAGCAGCACCCGTACCAGGCACAAACTGCAGCCGTGGTAGCAGAACGAACAAAAATGCCAAAATAATAATGTGATACTTTATTTCAGCTTAAGATGGTTATTAAACCCGCCCTCCCCGCTTCTATGCCACCTGCTTCCGGCACTGCTCGCTGATTCGGTCTGCAAAGAAGTTTTCGCGAAACGAAATCTCTAAAAAGCAACAAACTCCATGGATGGCCTTCTGGTGGACTGATTTATGCTGCTGATTCCCTGAACCGTGGCTGTAGGTCGGGTAGAATAATGTTGCTAAGGTCATATAATTTCAAATTATGCTCCAGAGGCGAGGCGAGCGGATATGTGGCCGTGGAGCGGCAATGCGCGCGCGAGACTCGCATCGTTAGCAAACACTTACACAACACATCGAGCCGCATGTCCACGGTGACCGGATCTCCGACGCTGTTGTCCGCGGTGCACTGGTACACACCGGCCTGCTGACGTTCGACACGTTCTAGCGAGAGGACGGGTCCTTCGCCGATCTTGGCAGCCGATTTGCCCGTTCCACTCTGCTGGAAGGTGAAAGAGAAGGATATATGACGGAATATCCCGTGGCGTTAGTATTCGGCCGACTTGCCGACCTGCACTTCAAGTTGGTCTTTTTTTTTTGTTTTACTTACGCGTTTTGTCCAGTAGATGGATGGTACCGGATTACCGGATGCTTTGCATTCGAGCGTTACGGCACCGCCTTTGCGTGCCGTCACCTGGCCGGTGGGTGGGATGGCTCGGACGCTCGGCGGAACTGAAAGTATGCCAGAAGACAGAGCAAGGTTAAATTAGGGGCTCCGGCAAGACAATTAAGGGTTTTTGGGTAAGTGTTAGTGCCTGGAATGACAAAACATCACTCATCGGATATGGCTGGCACCAAAACCTCAAACACGACCGAAGTTTATGGTAAAAGGCAAGGACCAAGACACCGAAAGGACGAAGATGGATGTTAGCATGTTCGTTGGGGTAGAAAATTCGTTTCCTATAAATACGGTTAAAAGCTTTCCGTACTTATCCTAAATTTTACTACATTTCTTTAGTACCGGACGAACGCATCATCACTGGTTGGCTCCCGTTACTCAACTACTTCAGCTCGCCAGGAGCTCCCGCTGCGTACACAACGTTGAAAAAGCCGTGTTGTGGGGAGGGACAACCCGGAACCCGTTCGGTTTCTAAATTGAGATGAATAGTTAATGGCGCTCCCAGTGGGCTCATACACCTGTGATCCGAAAATCCTCGCCCTCCATCGCTCCCTAAAGAGGGCTGTCAGAAATCCATTAAACTAATTTACGTCGATATTACCCGGCACGATTGGGTCGGAAGGATACCCGACGCACGCAGGCTCATGTTGTTATTAAGCGGACTCTGTGGGGGGGCTACTGTGGACATTAATTTGGTAGTGGAAGTGATCTCCCTTCCCGGTGTCGGTACAAATGCCAGAAACATAGTTGAGGGTTTTTAGAGAAAGAGCTTTGGCTTTGACCACCAGAGGTTTGGGGTTTTTAAACGTTACAAACCCCACAATTTCCAAACCATCGAAGCAAGCTAACTGATTGGCCGAAAAGTGAGTCAAATTGATACTCATAAAGGGAGTTATCCGCCCGCGGATAAATAACGCCAAGCTTTGGTGAATATTCCATTGCCTGCCCATTTATTATCCTTGGTTCTCTCGGTCGAAGGAACCACCAGCAGCAGCAGCAGCAGCAGCATGGGTGAGAATTTATTTTATTATTTCATGATAAAAATCACCCCCCCACCACCCTCCAACCGGGGAACACCAAACACCTTTAAGCATCGTTTTTCATGCTCGCCTTCATTTCGGTGACACCGTCGAAAACCGGGGCCGGTTGTGGGCCGCACGAGAGCCCGGAACCAGAAGGACGTACCATTTACATTTCTTTATTTGGTTGGGTGCTGTGTGGGTGGGTGGCAAAAGGTCCGGCTTGACATTGTGTGTGGGGTGCGGTGTGTGACGCGCCAGTTCCCACGAACGAAACAAGACGTTGATTTATTCAAAACACGTGTTCTCCGAGTGTCCTTCCGGGGCGGGTTGTTTTGCGCTGGGATTCCTCCAGTTGAATAGCCCCCTACCTACTCCGCTCAGAGCTGATTTTCCCGTGGGAAGTGAATCAAACGGGCAGCGCATGGGAGGGATTGCACTGGTCAAGAAGGTATGTGGAAGTGAAATATTCACTTTTGTTTGTGTTCTTTTATTGTGCGGTGAAATATCGCGACAGCAAACAAAAAAAACAAAATAAAAGGTAAAGGTGAAATAGAACTGACTCCAAAAAGGTCACAGCCGCGACAAAATCGGTTACTCTGTTTCTTTTCTTCTGGCGTTGTTTTTTGCGAGTTTTTTTTTTCTCGGAGGGCTTTGTCGAAGGCGGGTGTCGTAAGCGGCTTGACGACTGTCCGTAATCTAGATTTGTGCTCGGTACGTGCTGTGCCGTCAATATTTTCGTGAAAATTTGTCCATCCGACGGGATGCTCAACAGGAAGGAGCCGGCAAGCCCAATGAACGGAACACGCTCCAATGTGCTGCTGCTGTTGTTGTTGTTGTGTGGGACTGTACGCTTTTGGAAGCTTTTTTCTCCCCCGGGGTCGTTGACGGATTCTCGGAAGAAATTAATCATAGTGCTTTTTTTGTGTGTGTGCGAAAATGCGTCTTCTGATGCCACTCTGGTGCTTCGGTATACACAGAGGAAAAACACTCGTTACCTAGGCAGCGAAAACAGCACTGGGAACTCAATTTATCGATAATGCTTCGCCGGAAGATCTATAAATGAAACGAAGGAAAAGCATTTTGGGCGCGATCATTTGTCACCGTTTCCTCGAATACTCGAAATTGTTGAATTGATTTAGCGAATTATTTTTAAGAATCAATAACGTTCCATCGATCGCAGCTGCTTCGTGCTAAGCCTGGCGTCGGAGTGTATCAGGTGTGCTAAGCCTGGTTTTGGAGCGAAAGAAGTACCCAGCCAAGGATTGAAATGAATATGGATTAATAAACGAAATGCCAGCAAAGAAATCACATGAGCGGGAGTCAGATTTTTTGTGTGTTGTTGTTCGTCCATTCAGCATCATGCGATAATCATTACCCGGTAAATCGAAATCGCTCATGAATGGGAACGGCGTCGGAAAATGGCATAATGTGTGAAAAGCGCACATGAACCATGATGAGCGGAGTCGTATATTTTTGCATTCCCAACCCCCTCCCCACCCTTGTGCATGTGCAATGATTTATGGCACCGAGTGCTTCCGAGCAATCGTTGTAAACGCTGCACTGGGAGTTATGTGCCTCGAGGAAATAAAACCGAAACCGAAATGCAAAATGGATAAACAACAAGTTATGTTTTATAGCGTTCCGTAGCCAGTGGTACCAGCTCCACTACCACTGTCGAAGCAAAAAGTGCATAAAATTCCCATGCAAATTCAGTGCCGTAGCAATTCCCATGCAAGCGTGCGGTGCGCACGAAATTCGTGTGCTCTTTTATTCGTGTGTAATCATTCTGCGACATGCGGATGAAACAATAGATTCAACATTTTATTTCGTGAGAACAAAAGCACAACGCACATAAAGCAACTGAACCACCCTGTGCGCTCTAACGCGCGCGTGTGTGTGTGCGCGCTGTCGGAAACGAGGGAGCAACAAATGTTGCAAAATTCATTTCTCGACCGACACAAACGGCCTTGTTCATAAATATTGATGAATTTGATCGTGCACCGGTGGAGAAAAACATGCACCGGTAGTGGAGGTGCAGAGAAATTGTTATGATCTTTTTTTTCCAGTTATGAGAGCCTTCACCTCGCGCAAAATCGTCCGAGGAATCATTTATAGATGGAACGCACCCAAGGATGACGCACGGGATGGCGATGGATTGGCATGCGAGTCAACGTCCGTCGGTGGTAAACCAGGAACAACTCCCTCCGGGTGTCACAGCAGCAAGAGAGTCATTGAAATTTGGCTGGAAACACGTGTTGATGTGAATTTTCCAACCATTGCTATACTACGCGCTCCCTTGCGCGACAAGTGCGCACATCAAGCGCAATAAAATAAAACGGGACACAAATCATAAAAGGCAAATGTGCGTGAGAAGCGAACAAACGCGTATGAGAGACCTGGCGAACCATAAATGTAGCGCATACGGCAAAACAATGGGTGCGAGATGTTCGTTTTCCTACAGCGTTCGACCACTTTTGCACGAACTGCACGACGACACGGGATGGCAAAAGTACAACCACTTTTCCGTTGCTCTTGACCGACAATGGGGAGGGAGCTGACAGCGATAATAATACCGACTGAAGCTGATAATGTGATCGTGTCCGTCACCAACCAGCGCTTTCCGCGTTTTGGGGCAGCAAACGGATGAAAGGATCGTTCGTGTTGGCGTTTGGACAACGATAATCCCTGCCACTTTAGCTCTTGACGCTTACTACTTTACGCGTGATTGAGTGTGTGTGTTCGGAGCAACAATGCTGCATGTTTTGTACCGCTGTGCGAGTGTGCGTGAATGGCCATCATGCAAAGTGGAACCGAGCACCGGGCGGGCAACATGTTCAGGGTGTTTCCGTATTTATGGTGCAACAGCGCCAGACAACGCTTGTGCGATAATAAAAGACACCATAATTATATGACCGATGTAGGTCCTACGACAACGGCTAACGGACATCGTGCGACATTCAGGCATAAAACTCCTCCCTTTCCTAGTACACGGTGTTGTGTAAATGTTACCGATATAGCGTGAACAGTGTCCGTGAAGCACTCGTCGAAGCTGCTAGTGATGAAACAAGATTCGCTTTTTGTGGAAATGTACATTTGGGATAAAATGTTATTGTTCTTTCCCAAGGTCTGTGTAGGAAAGGGGTAAAATCAAAGCCAAGATAGAGGTTCGCCATTTTGGATTTCATTTGACGTTTGGTCGCCCGTGTAAGATTCCTTGCGTCTAGCCTACTTGTTTACTATATCCCGATTAATCAACACAACTACACACAAAACATTTGAATGGAAAAGAGCGTCGAAACGTCAAATCACGTGTAACGAACTTTTGGCTACTTGTCAAATTGCTCTATAATACTCGACCTCTATCCTACACAGACCTTGGTTCTTTCCATTGATTCTACCAAAGTGGGTAAAGAGACTAGGTGGGCTAATAGCTCTTTTCAGCAGGCCATTTTTAAATACCCATTTGACGTTTCGCGTTACGGTATCCGTGCACAGTTGTTTTTGTTTTGATTGTGTTGCCTGAAGCTCTTCCTGCAAATTTGAATCGATAATTTCTGTTTCCCAAAAAGTTGAGAGATTTATAATCAACAGTATTCTGCTCCTTCCCTACTCTTTGCGAGTTTATTTTTCAGTTCAATAAAGGTGTCCAGCTTCCTGAGCCGTGTGTGATCAACGGGCAGCCAACTTCGAAGTAATTTAAGACCGAAAACTGATTGGCATAGGTCCTAATCAGTCGTATTGAGAGCAGCTCGTAAAAGTGGGACGGTTTTTTCCGGTATAAACGAAATAGATCACACAATCACGTAATGTCCGTCGTTACCAAACAGGTTGCCAACACGGTTCATATGCGTTTCGTGGTCCTCCAGGATCGTAAAACTTTTTACGTATGACGCCGCGATGTGCGGGCTCGTTATCTAAAACCAGCTAGAAGTCAAGTTGCTGAACAGCTCGCTGGCCTTCGCACAGCCTTGATACTCGTAGATATCCAGTGCCGATTGGTCTGCGGAAAATTCGATGAGGTATTTTCTATTGTGGTTAAACTTTCACAGATAGCTCGGTGACCGTTCTACATTGACGACGGAAAGGTACGGGCACACGATTTGGTACAATTCTTGAATTTGAACAACACTGAAAATATACTCTCTGCACGCAATATCATTCAGAACGATAACACACACACACACACACACTCTCAAGCGACCGTACCGCGAACTGTCAAACCATTTCTACTTTTTTTTCATAGCGCGGTTGTCAAATCGTTAGGGATGAGCCTACCTAGTCTCTTTACCCACTTTGGATTCTACGATAGATGTCAAATCCTTTGACAGGTATAAACATGTGGAGAGAGTATGAGTGTTTTCGGGAGAGGGAGCATGAGCGCTAATCGGGAGAAAAACGACTCGCGCTTCCTGGCAAAAACAGACAGATTTTGCAACTGGTCGGAAATACACGAAAATAAAGTGTCGTGAACTGAAATCTTAGTTTGGCTACATTTTTTTTTCGTTTTTTTACATACAACAGTAACTCATCCTTTCATTGTTTGATCCACATCCTTTTTAGTGGACATTGCGAATTATACGAATTTGGATACACATGCGAATATCGTACATCATTGAAAGAGAGAGATAAATCGTTCGGCGTGAAAGAAATTCTGACACAATCTGCTAGAATGGTGCCATAGAGATCGGATGAAATATACGGGGCACAGTCGAAGGTCACCACAGCAGCGGCAGCGTGCAAAACCATTCCATCCCAGGCGGGTAATGGTTCTGGCTGAAACAACGGCTGGCACACACATACAACTACTGGCCCGAAACATCCTTGCGATAGTGATAATGGCAGTAATAAACAGTCACACTCACAATGTTTTATGCTTTTTTATTGCTGTCTCCAACTAGTGTCCGGTAGTGGAAACGAACGGAGGTCAAACAAGGCGGCGAAATGAATCGTTGCCAAACGCGAGTGCCATCAAATTATATGGAGCACCACTAGAACCGGATGACGGTTTACTGTTTTGTCCAAATGTTTGCCGCTTACTACAGCACGTTACACCAATCTTACCACTCAGAAAACACCAACACAACAATAGCATCGAACTTTAGTGATACTGTTCGACTCACTGCGGATGTGTTCGCTCGGTTCGGGCTATATCCCAACGCCGGTGAACTCCGACACCTTCGAGAGCTTTTCCGAAGCAGCGTCGGAAGCAGCTTATTTAGCAGCGGTACTGGAACGGCAGTACTGGAGGTGGTTCTTACTATCGTGAAGCATCTACTAAACCTTCGCATCCCGCAATGCCGTATTGCTTCACAACGGCAAATTCGTTCCTGGTGGTTTGTTTACAGTCTCACCCTTTCTCACGATGCATCCACACGCTTGCATAGGACCGAACCACAATTAATGGAGCGAAATTTCAAGCTCTACATTTACGACCACCCCAAGAATGGGACAGATTTGAAAAAAGTTCATAAAGCGGCAGCTTTTACCCATTGTGCAAATACAGTAGCCAAGCACCAGTAGTAGTGCAGTGCATAACCGTAATGCATTCAGCACAATAACTGCACCAGCTGATGGCATTCAATGGAATGGCTTTCACCAGTGCGAAAAGGATGAAACTTTCGCTGCGCTGTTAATTACGCTAATGTCAAAAGGCGGCAGAGGCGAACCATCTATTTACGCAACAACAAAACATCGCCCGAGACACCGATAATTGTGGCCAAAGCAGGTAGTGGAAGCACACGGGGGAAAATATCTTTTCCTCAAGTACGGCATAATTCTTAATGAGGGCAAATATTGTCATAACTAAAAGCAATTTGCATCTAGCAAGTACGCAGAAGCGAAGGTTCATCTTGGCGGTGCCGATTGCATTGCGTTCGATAAAGTGCTGAAGAACTTGAAGCGATAATGTCACGTGCGGTTTTTTTACTTGGAGACACAATTTGCTTAAGGCTGGTGCGTGCCCTAGCCCTCGTCGGTGACCCTTTCCCTCGGGTGATTTTGATTATCCTTGGGTGCAAGTGTAAAATGAAGAAAAAGGTCCGAAATAATGGAAATTTTGCGATTCTGAAATCATCCAAATGCCATCTATCACGATTGGTGCGTCGGCATGAGAATAAGACCTCTTGATGGAGGGATTTAAGATAAAACAATTCTCCCCCCCAGAGTGGTTGTGAGCGGTGTTGGGGTTATTACGACGATAAGCTAAACTGAAGCTATTAAAACCCAAAGTAAGAACTATAAAGTTAACCACATGTATTCCAAGCCTGTGGGAACGGTGCTTCAACGCTACGGTATCGCAAAACTCTCAACGTCAAAAACGATAGCAGTAGATTGCTCGCTTCATTTTCTCCCAAGACAAACGAGATCTAACCTCGTTTGCAGTACTCCGGAGTGCTGTGAAAAATCGATCCACTTGGATGGGGTTGACGAAGGTTTCCCCTGCAGAGCTAGTAGTTAGTGTCGTGTGTGTGTGTCTTATAGTGAAGATAACGATTGTCTACTGATTGTGGAAATGTTCTCGTTTCATCCGGAGAACGGCAGCACAAAAAAAAAACCCACACACAAGCGTAAAAATGTCATAAAAGATTCAGCGCTCCCATGCCAACAGTCCCAGGCCCTAATTCGATAGAAAACCGGTTGCTTCCACCCGCGCACTCAGCTACCGCACCGGGCAATCTTATCAGCGTAGTTTAATCGACCTTCCGTAGTCGTTCCGTAGCTGCTTCACTCCAAAACTGCTCGGGTACCACACATCGCACCTGAGCAACCCCCGGGCGCCCCCCCCCCCTGGAGAATGCCTCGGAAGATGCACGAGCGGAAGGACCCGGAGGTGATAATAGTTTAATGACTGGTTGCCATAAAATCAAAACACGGAAGGATTATGTGGATCATAATCCGGTTGTCGAAATCGTACCGATTCCATGGGGAGCAAACGGAAAGTGTTGCTCGCACCGGGAGACACGTTCGGCATTGGTAGAAATCAGATCCTTCTGGCCGGAGAAGTCAGACCTCGTGTCTGTGCAGCGCTTAAACACCGACGGTACGCTTATCAGATCGAGTTGGAAACGGATAAGCTGTGCTTACGTGTGGGCTTTAGTTTTCATGTCAGTGATTCGATTTTAAAAGGTTTGTAGGTGTTCCAAGCCTGTTCGGAGCCAACCCCCCCGATTGAAATGGAATATTAAATGTTTCGAATCTCATTATCGCTTGACGAGGACTGCACGTGGGTGCTGAATTCGTGCTTGAATTATTTCCATTGCCATTTCTCACACAGGCAGGAAATTTTATGCAGCTATTCTTCTTACAGCAGGAGAAATAAATACGCATTCTCTGAATTTCTCAAGCCTAAAACTGTACCTAGAATCGTATGTAATAAAGCACAATGCGTTTTTTTTTCTCGTTCTCGTTCTCGAAATACCTTTCCGAGCTGAGCTGACAAGTGCAAAATTTATCTCACATCCTTCTGGCGCGGTCCAACGAGCGCGAAATGGTGCACCATTGCGGACCGGCTGCCAGATAGAATATTCAAATCTAGGTTCAATCCATGCATCCCATCAAAATTGCTTCTTTTGCGCGTGGGTGCGGTAACCACTCTGCTGAGTTCTGTGACCATAAAGCAATCGAGAAATTATTACAACCCTCCGGCAGAGCCATTCGTTGTCGGGCGAAGGCGTATCATCTGCGGTGAGCGTACTGTGAATTGTGCGCACAGGGACGCGCGAAACTATCGTGCATGCATCCAGTATCATTCGAGCGACGAAGACAGTCACCCATCAGCCCTAAAGTGGCTTACTACGGGGTGGTTGTTACGTGGTTGAATAATAATTGGCAGCGTGCATGTGTGGTAGATGATGTACTGGCAAAAAAAAAGGACCAACCGCTCCACCAGTGTCAAAGGTTTGATGCGCGAAGGTGAGGGCACGGGAAAGGCCGAAGCTATCATTTACTCGTTATAGGCAAGAGTACGTACTCAGCGGGTGCTTCAACAACTGGCAAAGTACTTCGAAAATGTATGTACGAGCAAGGATAGAAAACGGCGGTGAATGAGAACGAGTTGAAGGGTGGCTTCCGAAGCATATCTTCACGGAACTCGGTAGAATGGCGGATAGAACATAAATTTATCGGGGAAATTTGCATAACATTTTATTAAAGCTAATATGATAGCTATTGTAATGAGTTTCGCGAACGATGACATGCTTTTTACAGCCAATTTCTTTCGGTGCAGCTTTATTTCCGTCGGGCAATCATCTGTTCGCTAGTTTTAATTATTGAATCTTTTTGAACCCGGAAACTTGAAATTGGAGTTTTTCCAAGTGAAGCTTCAACGAGACTAAAATCGTTTTGTGATTTATGGACTGTTCAGCAGTTTTACTACTTTTATTTAATTTAATTTTATTTTATTTTATTTTATTTTATTCTGGTCTATTTGATTTTGTTTTAGTTTGTTTAATTTATTTTTTTATATTTTAGTTTAATTTAATTATTTATTTATTCCTTTGTTTATGTAAGAAACGGACAGCGGGGGAAAAAGAACACACACAGGAATCTAGTTTTCGCCGGATGTTGTTTATTCTCTTGACTCTTGACAACGACTGACTCTTCTTACCCGCGCTCGCTGCTTTTATAGCTTACAGGTGACGCTATCACCTTTCTTTTCACATTTATTTATTTATTTATTTATTTATTTATTTATTTATTTATTTAATTTTTTATTTATTTATTTATTTATTTATTTATTTATTTATTTATTTATTTATTTTTTTTTGTTTATTTATTTATTTATTTATTTATTTATTTATTTATTTATTTATTTATTTATTTATTTATTTATTTATTTATTTATTTATTTATTTATTTATTATTATTATTATTATTATTATTATTATTATTATTATTATTATTATTATTATTATTATTATTATTAATATTATTATTAATGGGGTCATAAGATTAAATGGATGGTGGTTTTAGCCTACCAAATTAAAATTTGATACTGGATTATAATTCCCTATCACGAAACGCCTTCCATGCGTTTGGCTGCGATTTAAACATATCTGTACGATAAACACCCATCACCCATACCGAGAAGTATGTGAAAGTTTGCATAACAAAAGTTGCAAAATCTTTTCCCGAAAAACACAAGCCACCATTCAGCCACATCACGGTTGGGACGTGCAATCTGGAAAGTTTTCAATAATCACCTCTTTCAGTCCGGCGGCTGGTTGTCAGAGAAAGCAGAAAAAGCTTATTAATAAACTTCCACTTCATTTACCGTGCCCGAAACATGCAGGGGGGTGGCTCGTAAAGCGGCATGTGCAGTGTTATCCCGCTCTCCTTATCTGCACAGCTGCATCAAATACGCCGAGCAAAAGTTCATTCAATCCATTGACTTTTCCCTGCTGGTGCTCTCTTTCTTTGGCCACGAACATCATTCCAGCCAACAAACGGACACCGGGCATGAAGCTGGGACGCAGCCGAAGAAACAACATTCAATTTAAAACATCATACACCAAAAACACCACCACGTGTTTCGTGGCCGGCCCACGGATTAGGGTAGTTTGCCCTTATTCGAATGCAACAAACCGTAGCGTGTACATGAGATGGTGCCCGACCGGGAGGCAGTCCACTTTTCTTCATTTGTAGTTATTATTTTTTCCGAGTGAATACGTGAACCACAAAAGCCATAACCGTCGGGAGAAATTCTTGACCAACAGCAGAGCATTTCCGTGCCCGTGGCACTGCTGGCTTCCACTGACCCCTGCCTTCGGAGGTGCCTCTGAATCCCGAGAAATGCAATCGTTAGGGCATCGTATTTTTTGCCACAAACACACACATTTTTTGTTTTCTTCTTCTGTTGCGCTCGTTACGATCATCGAGCAGAAAAGCCAAAACTATTCCCGAGATTAGTCCCTCTCCGTTTACAGCCCAGACCACCGGGGCAAATGTTTCTTCGTGGCTTTTTGCTGGCTGTGGTCCGTAGACCATAATGCCCGAAGACCCCAGCAGGTTGCAGCATGTGTGGGCGGTGAAATTGTAAATTATGAATTATGTACCACCATTTTACACATGTACTTTTCATTTCCGGCCCAGGGCGCTCTCCTTCCCTCTCTTCCTCTCTCTGTCGTGTGTTCTCGAAACCCCTTAAATAATGACCGGACCGGAATGTACCGGGTACAGCTTGAAATACGTGGTCGGGAAAACTTTGCGATGCTTGTACTCGACTTCCAATGCAATTTGTGTGTTTGTGCTGTGCTGAATGGTGTTTTGCCTTGGTCAGCCCAAGGATATGTGTGTTTATGTCATTCTGCGGCCCTGGCCCTGCTTTGGTTCCGAACCTAACCCATCCCATGACCGACCGATTTTTGTGTGGATCGGGAGAGGGCACGTACGAACGCTGGAGGGTGACTACGTGAGCGAATGCACCGATCCGTTCCGTTGGATGTGGTTTACTAACGGCTGCTACTCGTTCGCTGGGTGTCCATTCCTTTGTTTTTCTCCTGCATCAACGTTTGTTTATGTAATAGAAAATCACACAATATTAAATCAATGATCGGGTGGTGGCAGCCCTGCCACATGATCATTCAAATGCATTTCCACCAGACAGATGAGCCGCATCGTGTCCGTTCAAATGGAAGACCATGGACAAGGAATATTGATTATTGATTAGTAATGGTAATAAAAACGATAGCTAATAGCAAAAATAAACAATGTAATTCTGGCACCATCACCAAACCACACAAGGGTGATGGTATGAAAGTTAGCACCGAAGGAGTCAAACTTGTTTTTCCCTGCCGATTTGATTCTTCCGCTCTATTGCCATTTTGTGTGAAACTATTGTCACAGTTCTCTCCGTTTGTTTCACATTCCGATTCCACGTGGTGGTGGCCAAAGCAGCTTAGATAAAATTGGGAACCTCGTACCATCCACTTTCAATCGATGAATGGTTCTGGAAGCGAAAGGCGCACCAGACTAAAGGGTGTCCCCGAAAGTATAAGCACGATTTCTAAATGACGTTTCTAGTAAACGGATGGCGTAAAACAGTCGATTCTTGATATGCTTGATTGTTTACATTCAAAGCTACTAGCTAGTGCATTGATACGGTTTTTTTCAACAGCGTCCGTTGAAATGCGAGGCATTTCCGTCGAAAAGCGCAAAAACATTCTGCACAAATGGTGCTCGACACCTAACATTTCGCTAAGTCAATTAGCGAAATCGGAAGGTGTGAGTATCGAAGCCGTACGAACCGCCATTCAAAAGTTTCGGGAGAAGTCCAGCTTTGAGGATGCGCCGAAAAGTGGCCGAAATCCTGGTCCTGTCGATCAGCGGTTGGACCGGGACATAGCAAAAGCGTTCAAGCTAAGAAAGGAAAGCTCCGTTCGCGATGTGACTCAAAAACTGGTCAAATCAAACAGTAACATCCAACGAGATAAGGCAAGATTGAATTTAAAAACGTATAAGAAGCCAAAGAAACCGAAACGGAGTACAAAACAGGCCGCATGCGTTAAATATCGGGCTCGGAAGCTGTACGACAAGCTGCTGTGTCGCCAATCCTCACGCATCGTGATGGACGATGAGTCGTACGTAAATTTTGACTACAAAACTCTTCCGGGGAGTCAATATTACACCGTGCCTGAAAGCCAGGACATCGAAGAAGCCGTCAAATCTATATTGCCCCAAAAAATCGGAAAAAAGGACATGAGGTATGGTACCTGCCGAAAGAAATGAATCCCCCGAACTGACCTGAATCCAGACCGATTGAGTTATTTTGGGGCGCAAACCAAGGCACACTTGAGAAAGCTTTTCAAAGCTGCTGAGAACATCGACAGTTTTCAAAAAGACTGGAAGAAAGTGTCGAAAATCGTTCGGGACAAGTCTGTGCTGAACCTGATGGGAGATCAGATCAGATCAAAAGTGCGATCATTGGCATACGATTAATTTTTTTAAATTTTAATTTTAATATTTTTTAAATTTTAATTTTGGAAATAGTACAGAACACTCCACAAATTCTATTTATCAAATAAACATTAAGTTTCTGGAACAGGTTTTATTTTTTGATCTAACTTATAATCGTGCTTATACTTTCGGGGACACCCTTTAACTATCGGTGTAACAAAACAGATATGCCAAAAAAATATCATGCAATGTTCGACCGGGTTGGAAGTAAAGTTCCCAAAAAACTCTTTTCGGATGATGTTTTGCTTGCTCGATGCGAGGAACTTTATAAATTATGAAAAAGTTCACCAAACTCCATCCGGGCTGGGTAGAACATTGCGGGTGATGGTGAGGGGTGGATTGAAATTTGGTGACAACCAAATGGTGTTCGTCTTCAGACGTTCAGCATGGGCGCTACGTGTATCGACGAAACTCGGGGATCGGAGAGAAAGTCGGTTGTACCGAGACGGTTAAAGTTTCGCGCCCATCTTCCGGGTGGACAATTTTCTTCCTCATTGCTGCATCATGGGCTCGACGGATAAGAAACGGTATCAAACACTGGTTGGTAAAAGTTTCTTCTCTAGAAGTCTTCCTTCGCGTAACTGCTTTCGCCACATGATTGCGCACATCAAATGCGACTGTTTGTACGGCATGTCCCTTGAGTGAGGTGATATAATAGATCCGACTCAATACAAATGCAAGTGTATGTGTGTAAAAGAGCGAAGAATGAGTGCAAGTCCGCCACGTTGTTCGGTAGAAAGGAGACGGTCGCAACATGTTCATAACGAAGCACAGAATCTTTTCAAACACGAGCCGCAGCACCTTGGCAGCACATGGCACGCATTGAGACGCGCACAGCAGAGACGCGATGAACGCGGCAAAGGTTCAATTGCTCTTTCATTTTCTGCTGGTGTAAATAGCACAAAACATTTAATATCCTCCAAACCGTCCGCCGGGAGCGACCCTTTCAAATGGGAATGCAAGTCTGACCCGGCTACGGTCAGAAGGTCACGAGCAAGCAGGAAAGTGTGTATGTTCTTTCTTTCTTACAAACTAACGAGCCTGGGCACGGGCATGGATGGCAGTTGCAAGCAAAACACCGGCTGCCACACAGGAACGCTGGTTTCCACCCGCAAAACGTGAAGGTTGGTCTGCACTAGTGATGGGAAAAAATCGCTCCCATGTGGGATTCGAACCGACCGATCCGGATCCGCCTCGGGATCGATCCTCGGGACTAGATTTGTGCGTGAAATACAAAAAAATAATTAAATTTATTTATTTTTATTCATTATTTAAAAATTCATATTTTTTAATTAATTATTTTCAGTATCGATTTCAGTATTACTCAACATTCATGAGATTATCATTTTTCAGCATCAGCATCTTATCAGCATATCACAATTTTATATAGGAATCTAAAATTGTACGTTTTAGTTTCCTTAAATAGGAACTCAACTCATTACTCAAGTTTTACACAATTCAAGATCACCAAATACATGATTTATGTGATTTTTTGATTAATATGTTTGAAATCAAATCAATTAATATTATGTAATATAATATTTCATGTTTCCCGTCATAACAGATCCGGATCGAAAAGGATTGTTTGGGATTCCAATCCTGAGGATCCTGGATTTAGGATCGAATCCGGATTGATCCAATGAAGGAACCAATCCCAGAATCCGATCCGATCCGATCCGCCCAACACTAGTCTGCACGGCTACGGCGATGGAGGCGCCTGGTTGCTTGATGTACGTGGTCGGTCCCGGTGGGCATGCGGCCCTCGGAAAGGAAAGCGCGATGGGATGGAATGGAATGGTGGAACAACAATTTGTGGGACAACAGAAAAAGGATTAGCTTCATATCTAATTCTGTGGCTATTCCGTGGCGACCAATTGCGGGACGAACGACCAGCAAGTGGGAAGGGGGGGGGGGGGGGGGGGGGTAAGTGCCCCGAGGCGGAAGGAAAACTTGGAATGACGTTTTTCGTTGTACTTCTTACTATTTTATTTTTCCAATGCTTGAACGTTGCAGTTGGAGCGCTCCGTTCAAAGTAATCCATTTTGTGATCGTGTTTCTTGTGTTTGGTGTGTGTGTGTTCGTGCAAGAGTTCGTTTGCTAGCAAAAATTCGACTGAAATGCCGTCCTCCCACACTATTTACTTTTGTCCACCCGATCGACAAGACCGATTGCCACGGACGATTATGTTTTGTGTGGCACCATAATTGCTGAGATTACAGACAATATTCGCGAATACAATAGCGGATCCGTGGGTTGAAACGAGGAACAAAGTGCTGATGTTGTATAAATAAAAAGATTTTATTTATTAAACTCTTTTGCAAGGTACTATATGCCAGATGAATTTTCTCGCAGTGCAATCGAATGGCATTGGAGGGCATTTAACGATACTCTTTAAATTCATACAATCCGAATCCCATGTGCGGTATTGTTATGAAGATCAACCCACAAACACACAATACTGCCCATCAAAAATGTTAATAACATCATTGTGTCCCTGTGCCACCAGCACAATCATTTACCGTGATAGTGGTTGGCAATATATGCAATTACGCGTAGTCAATGGACCGTTTGGTGCCCTCGTCCGTACTCCGGCGAGTTGAGCGAACGCTATGTATTGATTCAATTTTACGCATGTTAATTAAAAATTAATAAATAACGCTTGCTCATCAGATGATTGCTTTCGGAAAATGCAAACATAATTTACCGTGTTTCCGCTTCATGCGCCCACACTGTTCAGGTTTGCTAGTGGTCGCTGATTGTTTGACTTTTACCCGAAGAATAATCTATCATTTTTGCGTTTTCACTTTCGATGCAACCTACCAAACACGAGCATTATCGCCCAACAACAGAATTAGGTAGTGGGATTGATCGAGTGCATCTGCCGCACAGTATGAACAAATAACAGGTGGGCTGATAATTGTTTGGCCAATGCCAGTAAAACACTTTTTTTGCCAAATTATTTCTTTTTTATTCAACATACATCCCTTCAGTACACCAATTATAGCGCTCTTTGAATTTTTCGATACCATTTTTGTAGTAGTATTTGTCCTTTGCCTCAAAAAAGGCCTTTGTTTCGGCGATCACCTCTTCATCCGAGAAAAATTTCTTCTCAGAGTACATCCTTTTTAGATCTGAGAAAAGGAATTAGTCACTGGGAGCCATATCTAGGAAATACGATGGGTGGAGAAGAAATTCAGAGCCTAATTCATGAATTTTTGCCATTGTTTTCACTGATTTGTGGCACGGTGCGTTGTCTTGACGAAACAACACTTTTTTTTCTCTAAATCTGGCCGTTTTTTGGCGATTTCGTCCTTCAAACGCTCCAATAACTTGATATGGCAGTCGCAATTAATGGTCTCTACTTTCTCGATGCAGATAATTCCTTGCGAATCCCAAAAGTCTGATGCTATAACATTGCCAACTGATTGTTGCGTTTTCCCCGCTTTGGAGCAGGATCATCGCGTCCAGTCCGCTCCGATGACTGTCTATTGGACTTTGGAGTGAAGTGAAGAAGCCAAGACTCATCCATGGTAACATATTGACGCAAAAACTCGGATTTATTTCGCTCAAGCAGCTCCAAACTCCGCTCCAAATCATCAACTGATTGTTGTTTTTGGTCAAATGTGAGCTATTTTGCACAGAGCTGTCTCGATATCGAGACGATGTCTCAAGCTGTGAACGATATGTCCTACACATTCCTCAGACATCTTTAGGGTGTCAGCTATCTCGATCAACTTCACATTATGAATGCTTTATTTTTGTGTTTTTTACAATGTTTTTGTCTGCAACCACCTCTTTTGGGCTTCCACTGTGTTCACCGTCTTCAGTGCTCATTTTACCACATTTAAATTTAGCATTCCAATATTTGATGGTTGATTTTGGTGGAGCAGTGTCCAAAAACTCTTCATCGAGCCAATTTTACGCTTCGACTGTATTTTTCCCCGTCAAAAACCAATACTTTATCATCACGCGAAATTCCTTCTTTTCCATGATTACTCAAAGCACAAAAGATGCGTCACAAAAAATGCTCTAGCCTGCTAGGTTATTGTCAAATTGTATTGTTATTGCTGTCAAATTTTGACAGAACTCGTTTGAAGGTTGGTACAAACGAAAAATAATAAGGATTTAAATTTACCAGCGAGTTCTATGTGTTAGGCCAAACCAAATTATCAGCCGACCTGTTAATAATGAATAATGAACTGATGATTGCGAGCATTTACGGTGATTGAAGGCTATTGCTTTACAGTAAGTAATGAACGCATTTTAACACCGATATTGAGTTTAAAAACAATGGATTACACAAAGCCAAAGGAAATGGATGCATCCAAATTTGACTATAGCTTGTGAAAAATTCGAAAAACTGCATCTTGGAAAAACAAAAAGCATAAATAATCTCGAACTACGTAAGACTATCAGCTGAACAACCAACGCGCAAAAGTGACTCGAGTGAAAGTCAGTCAGTCTGCTCAGCGCTGACTTTATGCATAAAAGTTTGGTACCAAAAGGAAACACTTCCCCTAGTGTTCACTAGCAAAGTGCGGGAATAGAATAATAAATCAATAGAAACTTTTTTAATCCTACCGAAAACCTGTTCACTTCCTCACAAGCCCCACAGGAGGTTCATTACTTGCGACTGCAAGAAAATCTGTTTTTTTTTCCTGTTGCCGCTTGCCATGCGTCAAACTTTGATTCCTTCAGTCGGGTCGGTTCATATTTTGGAGCCGAGATGTGCGAAGCGCAAAGTTGGTGAGCGAAATTGACTTTGTAAACGGTGGAAGACCCGCGCACCGTACCCGTGTACCTGGCGTAAAGCTCGCCACTCGCTCCATTTATCGCTTCCTTGTGCTGATTGATTGTAAAAGTGTATGGTGACATACGGTTCGGGGTGGTTCGTGGGGTGGGTGAAGTGGAACTGGTTAAATCTTTTGACTCACCCGCCAGGTCATTGGCCACCAGGTATTCATCCCACCAAACAAACATCGCCCCAAAAAACTCGGGCAATATTATGTACGGCTGTTCGTGCAGCAGACGGCGCAAAGGGGGTTTGCGCTTGGTTTGATAAATAAAAATGCATTCCACAGCCAGCATTCCCTTTTTCCCGGTCTGGTGGCTTTGTGGGGTGCAAAGAATTCTAGTTATTTCAATTTAAAGCAAGACCAACTGGTTTTCATCCGTTGCCTATCGAGTTGCAGGCATGAAGCATTCATGTCGCCACGCTACGCGAACAGGACGTCGCGCAAAATCCATTCTGCAATATTTACCTTTTTGGGTGGGGGAGTGCAGCAAAAAGGTACGATTGAATGGTCTGGCGTAGATGTATGTGGTTCCACTGCAAAAGCAAACGGTTCGCGTCGTTTGAATTCCTCACCTCCCCGGGCACGATGGCTTGATGAACAAACCATGAACAGCCGGCACCTGGGGTACCGCCTTGTGGAGGGAAAGTAGCCTAGCGCACTTAATGATGACATCACGGTACACACCAAAATGAAGTCTTGGCGGTAGGAAATCGCAAGGATGGATTACATCTTCCGTTTTTTTTTTTTTCAAACGATATCATCATTCGAATGGCTCACACGACCATTGCGGACGGGTGGATTCAATGAACTTGAAATGAAAGTCTGCATACGTTTGGAATGGTTAGCTTTTTTTGTCTAACTTTCAGACTTTCAGTCTTCGTTTCTCATTTGCAGCCCTGGCAGTGGAGTGAGTCAATTCGTTTCGCTACCGGTATTGGGGGAGGAATGTGTGCCATACTTCAACGGTCCCGACGATACGCTCAAACAGCTCACATATATGTCGTGATTGGTGATGGCAGAATGGCAGCAAGACGGAAACGCAACTAAACAGAAACAACACCATTGCTTACTATCATTTGCTACCAGCGCATCTGCCGTTCGACAGTGCCTTTCATCGGTTCGGTAGGTTCAACTACCTTACACCTCAATCTGGCGCCAGAAATACTTCATACCCACGCACGGTTCGGGAAGACTTTCCCATAGCAACAGTTCTCGAGCAGCCGGTACGGTCCTTCGGCAGATCTTCAATTTCTTTTCATGCATGTTTACTCAACGAAACGGTTCCCCGCAGGGAAAGAATTTGATGCGCAATGATTGTACTTTCGCTTCAATGCTGCTGTTGGTGCTGCAAAAAAAAATCGTCCTCGCCACAGTTGGGCCAAGATGGGCAAAAGGACGAAGCGGTATTGACGGTTCGCCATCTCATCATCATTACAGATGAAAAGGAGACCGGAGAGCCAAAGAAACCGTTGGAGCTGAACCGTGCTAGGATCCTGCTTATGAACACCGGTGCCGTGATCGCTCCGGAAGGCCTAGAAGTTTCACCTGCGATTCAAAGGAAACCGACGGGACAGAGAGCGAATGGAAGCAAAATATTGCTGCGCATCAGTGAAGCAAAGAAATGAGTGAAGGCCGGGACGAGTTCCCGAGGTGGTGAGTAAATACATGCTGCATCGTTACGCTTCTGCAGATCCCATCACTCGCCACGTGCGACAGGGTCGGCTGGCGAATAAGTTCCCTGGCTGTGTATTATTATTATCCGATGACTTTAAGCGCTCCACTGCCAAGGGTAAGAAGTTGCTTAACGAACTGAAAACGCCGCGTGTTGCGGCTGTCACGTGAGATGGGCGCTTGCATATTGTAAGGCTGAATTGTACCATCAGCAACATGCAGCTAAACAGGGGAAAACGCGTGAAACGCCGAAAAAAAGGCTTGAGTGCGGGTAACGCAAACTTTATCACTAAATGTTGTTTGATGTATTGTGCAGGTTTCCGTACTAAACCCTCACAGTGTCGACGAATTTACATCCATTAATTTATTGGTAGTTACGTACCAAACGACGTTAGATGATATTTTTATATATATAGTTTTAGTTTATTTATTTATTTTATTTATTTTATTTATTTTATTTATTTTATTTATTTTATTTATTTTATTTATTTTATTTATTTTATTTATTTTATTTATTTTATTTATTTTATTTATTTTATTTATTTTATTTATTTTATTTATTTTATTTATTTTATTTATTTTATTTATTTTATTTATTTTATTTATTTTATTTATTTTATTTATTTTATTTATTTTATTTATTTTATTGGGAAAAAATCAAGTAGTAGTTAAAATAGTCTTTAATTTGTATTTTAACTTTGTACGCACGCCAAACTCCACTGCGAAATGGGTTATTTCAGGTGCGATTTCAAAAACCAAGCCATCAAAAATAGGTACCACATCGAAGCAACCATTGTTGAAATGTTACACAACATGTGACGAGCACATAAGGTCCGCTCCGGTTGTTGCTATGTTACTGTCCCTTTTCTACCACTACCATCCCACACACTTTACGGGCAACTTTGCGTGCCAAAACCCAATCCCTTCCGCAGCTCGATCATGTATGCATCATCGAGTAATGAAAAGAAAGGCAAACTTATTACAAACTTAAAACCAACAACCACACTAACCACCTTTCATCGCCCATACAGGCGGCACTTCGGGGAAGGTCTCGAACTGGCAAATCATCACCATCCTATCCTTCCCACGGGACACGCGGAAGTGCGGGGGGGGGGCTTAGTTAGGGATGCATTCCGTTCCGTTTCGGTGCGTGAAACGAGCAAGCCGTCAAACATTCGTTTAAATTCAATCAAGCGAAGGAACTTTTGACCTGCTCAAGGGATGTAACTTTCCACTCCGCCGTCGGACCGCGCTGCTCGCCCAAATTGGGCGCATTTTCCTTGGGCAAGTAGTTTGTTGGACCACGGGGTGGTTTCGGGGTGGAGCTAAAGCTGTTACGTCTGCACACTAACAAGCTTTCAATCAGGGGGAGTCATCCGCTTAGTGACCCCAGAACTAAGCGAAAACATTTGCAACATTTATAACGACTCGCTTGTTCCTCGGCAGGTACCATTGGATGGTGTGGGGTTTGTGCTTCTCAAATTACGTTTTTCCGTAACTGCTTGCCTTGCGTTCACCAGATCCTGCTTGGGAGTACCTTTGTGTTTTTCTTTTCTTTCTTCTACGACGGCCATAAATTATTGCAGGAAGGAGCTACGCGTCAAAACTTACCGAGAATTTCCACCGTGTGCACCTGGTCCTTGTTGACCTTGTCGCTGATCTGACAGACATAGTCACCGGCATCCTGCGGTTCCAGTTCGGAAATCTCCAGATTATACCCGTTGACAAGCCGTATCCGCTCATCACGGGTAACCATCAGCTGCGAGGCGGTAAGCACATTCGAGCCTCGTCGCCACAGCAGCACGAGCGTTCCTGTAAGAAGAGACCGTGAGACGATAATTAATAAGATTTGTGTCGCAGTGGTTGCGTGTCCAAGGTTTGGCTTGACGTGCTCGTACAACGTTCCCTTCGCCAGGGGGGTTTGTTGCTAGAAAGCTCAACTCAGCAATTGATATTCCATCTGTGTGTCGAGGCGAAATGGTGACGCATGCCACGGCTCGGAAATCAGGCAGGCTCTCGTAAAGTAACACCCGGTTCGGTTAAGTAGGCTGCGGTACAGCGCTTCGTCTGTAAGTGCTAGTGTACCGTACTATACGTGCTGGAGCCTACACGCTTAAACGCATTTTTAATGCTAACTGGAAAAGAATATGCGAGCTCCCAGCGGGGAGTTCCGCGTGGAAAGATTCGAGGTTTCCCACGAGTGTGGAATCATCTTCTCTGGAGCTGTGGGGTGTGACATCGTCACGAGCTGTGACACAATGGCAGGAACACACACAAATGAGAAAAAAGGCACACGACACACATTTAATTTTCCTTCAAAACGGGTGCAAAATGTACTTCTCGCTGTACCCCATATGTGCCTGCCTGTGTTAGAATCATCCGGAAGTGGCAAGAAGTAAATCTCGATTTTCGTCTTGAAAGCTTTCTGCCGATGCTGGGGGTCGTAAGATGAGTTTTAGTACCGTAATTAGAATCCGAGTGGGACGTGAGACGTATTACCTTGCCATTTTGACGCCACCACAGGAATTCATCAAACCCTGACGCGAGTTTTAGAGGAGCTCAGCGAATCGTTCCAAATGGCAAAAAGAGTTTGGTTTGGTTAATGAGTTTTAACATTAGTACGTTTGTAAATGGAGCAAATGTGTGCCGGTGATTGCGGAAAAAGAGAATTTCTGGTGCGTGCGCGTTCATGCTCGGCTCACGCAAGAACTGCAAAGATGCTGTTGGAATGATTTTGCATGAAAGGTTTCATGAAAGGTTTCACGCACTTGACAATAGACTAATTGCCCTAGATAATCTTGCCTAGATCAATAATGAATTATAGAAATAAGTAAAGGAGATCGTGAGACACGTTTTTTGTTTTGGGTTTCGAGTACAGACACGTTTTGCGAAAGATACCGTGCGCGGATAACAAACATTAAGTGAGATTTCTCACAGATGCGATCTTTTCTAAACGCAAAAGTCTATTCTCAATTTCATGTTCACTAATGGTTTGCTGGCCCGGTGGCATGATCTTGACACGAACGGACCGGACCAAAATCCCATCCGGACCGAATCCCCCTCAATAAGGACTGACTATCCGGCTACGTGGTAAAATAAGTCTAAGCAGGCATATGACTTAGTAGATCAGTACGCTACAGGTTTATTTAAAAAAATAATGGTTTGCTGGCACAAAAAAAGGTAAAAAGTAACTCAAAACCATAATATGTTGTTTAAGGAGCATAACAATGTACAACTTCCAGCCAATATTTACCTCATTTCGACAGGTGCCTCCCATAAACAAGGATTAATACTTTTGACCAACAGATTACAGTCTCGTAAAACTCGCCCGAAGCATGGTTTGTGTGGCTTAACTAATGCAAAAGAAGGTTTTGGATAATACAAAAGAAAAACAAACAAAAGAAAAACAACTTCATTCCAGTTTTTTTTCACTCTTCTTTTTTCCCACTGGATGAAGGATGCAATCGTAGTGCTTTCGCAGTTCCCACATCAGCCACAGATAGGTGTGATGGTAATAGTGGATTGCCACGTAGAATTGCTTTTTCCGATTCCAATCCAAACCCGATCCCCGAAAGCTAATCTCGCACCATCAGGTAAAGGAAAACTGGTTGGAACTTACAGGCTCGCCGGATATTACGGAATTACGCTCGGTAGACGCAAAGTGAGAGTAAAATGCATGCGCTGTGCCCTCTTGTATGTGAGCAGCCTGTTTGTGCAGATCGTTATGCTAGCAGATTGTCATTTGCGGTTTTTACGTTCGACTTTTTGTGGTTTCCTGATCGGCGGCGGTGTGGGGAGCGGGTAAAGAGCGAAAATTCCATTTGTGGGTACTGTCGAAGTTTGACCTTTTTTTTCCATAGCAAAAGTTTGCTCGTGTGCTCCTCTATTCTTGTTGGTTGCATGAATGTTGCTAGTCCAAAGGCGTTTCGTATACTCAACCCGGCACCCTCTTCTTATCCACTGCATTTGTTCGGGGCAAATCGCTTCGCACTAATTCCTCTTATCCTCTAAAACATTTCTCGGTGCTGATTGGGAACCGTGGGTGGTCCTGGTGGTACTGGTTGATCTTCCTCCCAGCAGGCTTCGGGAGGGGCGGGTTCGGAAACGGAACTTTTCGACCAAATTACTGGAAAATTATGATTCGACAGAAAATTGGAAAAGTTTCCAGTTTGAAAGTAAGGCGCGCGGATATAGAAGCGAAAAAAAAAATGGAGTGCAACAATGGCACCAAAACGCCGCGAACTCATCCCTAGAAGCTAACCACTGACTTGCCAATTTCGCACCAAAGCAACTTTCTTTCTTTTCTACTTGTGTCTCCATTCTCCCATTGAGGAGGGTGAGGAATCGGAAGCATTCCTCACCGACCCTCACTAGAGCTGCACTGTTTCTCTCACCATGACGCGAATCGAAAAGCTTCCTTTGTTGTCAATAGTCTTCGTTTTGTCTTCCCCCTTTGCATTAAGCAAAAAAAAAAAGCAACAACATAAGAATATTCTTATGCTTTCAGCTTCACAGTACGTTTGGTTTGTTTGATGTGCTTTTTCAATGCATTTTTTGGATTTTATGTTTGCAAAGAATTGTTGAGCGAAAGAGATTGTACCTTCATGGTACAAAGCTCCCGGTAGATGGTTTGGCGATGGACAACACAGTCCAAACTTTTGTAATGTGTCGAGGAGAGTAAAAAAAAAGTACAATAAAAAAATACATCACCGAAGCTGCTGCTAGGCAAATGCTCGATCACAGAAAAATTCTTCACCACAACGGAAAACTTTCCAATGCTACAGAACGCATAAATATAATGAAACTGTGCAACGAAAACGTGTAACGAAGAAGAAAAAAAAACACACACACAAACCACGCAAAACTAATCTTGCATTTTTCTTTTCCCTTTTCCGGCAGTAAGGAACAGTTTGCCACCGAAACATGCCGTGATTTAAGTGGACCGGGTTTTAAGGAATGTTGTTTTGATTCCAAAATTATGAGGCCAAAAAGTAAAAGGTATTCCAACATTTTCGAAGGTGCTTTGCGTTGCGTGGGCGTTGAAGCAATGCGAGAATAACAATCGAAACAATTTAATTGCAAATGCCGCACTGCCTTTCGCCTGAAACCGTAGCGCTGCCGCTGAAGGCTGCCGGCCAGCAACCGGTGAGGTGAAAGGTAAAAGTTTCCTCAAACCACCAAACATCCGTCACCGCCGCCGGAAACTGTACCGCCATCCATTGCGAATCGCCAGCCATTGCGAATCGAGGGTGAACCACTTTACGGACGTTAATTTGGGACGACCTGGCAACCGGGCGTTTGTGTCCAGCTGTGTGTCTTCTCAAATGCCCATCATCTCCACTGCCTACCGTTTTACTTCTTTGGTACGCGCACACCAAAATTGATGGTGGCCGAGGAAAAGTTTTATGCCTTCGGTTTGTGCGATACACACGCCTCGTTGTTTTGTTAGCCACTCAAGGGTATTCGCTGTGCTTTCTCGCACCCGGGTTTTTGTGTTCAAAAGCGAAAACTTAATGCCCTCTCAACCAGCATGTAATTCACTGGCACCACAGGAGTTCCCAGGCAAGGTATTAACCACACACAGCAAAAAAAAACTCTTCCAGGCCCATCAAGTTGGTCAGGCTTGACCCACACCTGCTGCACGGTTGAGTTGTATCGTGTGGTGGTGATACACATATGTTGAAATAGTTGCTATGGAACTGCAAAAAACGGTCAACTAACCAAAAAAACTCAAGAAGAATATTTTCAAACCATCGAACACCTATTTGAACAATTCTTTAAGAAGTTTATCGTACAGTCTCAATTCTAAACACTAAAAGACATTCGATTTGTTTGTACTAGCTAATCGGCCCGGTTACTGGGCTATGCAACAGAATTCCGTTGTGTGCGTAAACTCAAAGATTTTTAAAAAGCGGTTTTCATCCCAATTGGTGGACGTTGATTTCGTTTAATAATTTGTTAAATTTCACATTTTTTGGGGCGGCAAAATCTGTTTGAATATCTTGTGAAGAATCCTGCTAACAAACGCGTGAATACTCAAGGACAACTATTAAAAACATTCTCAAATTGCGCGTCTGTAGACGTCGATACGTGGAACGATACTTCCATTTGGTAAAATCATAGTATACATGGAGAAATAAATTGTTAGCGAGGGGATCATAGAAGGCGCTGAAAGAAAAGAGTTTAAAGAAGAGATGTGAAATCAAAAATGCTTCACACCAAAAAAATAATCCATGGATGTCATGGATCCATGGAACTAAAATTTGTATAGCGACGAAACGACGATAATAATAATTGCATCAAATTAAACGTGTCAAAGTTCCACCCTGTTTAACTTCAGCACAGTATTGCGTCATGTTCACTATTGTTGGCATTCATTTCGCACCATTACATTCACAAGGACGTACCAGAGTCGATCGTACGGCAAACCGAAGAAACAAAACGAATCATTCAGAGTGGAGTATTTATTGCAAAGGATGCGGCATAGAAAACTGTTCTCATTAGTTCGGAAATTACTGATTCTTGCCGAAATCTTCTGCCTGATGCCACAGCAGCGAACTGAGCGAGCGAACTAAATGGAGAAAAAGCAGACACACCACCCACTAAGGCGGAGTGGGAGGCGTTCTCGTAAATCTTTTACGGATATGAACGTGCATTGATCCGGGGCTGCAAAAGCAGGGCTTTTCATGGTCGATTGATGACCATATTTATGGCTGCTTCCGGTACCAAATAAGCTGGACGCATGGTTAATCTACTGCGCCAACCTACGGGTTGGGCAACCGATTGGGCGAAGGATATTGCTCGGAAGCAATGGCACAGCAGTACGATTCGGTGTACGATTTCCACTGTGATCCACTATCAGAATTCTGTGACAATGTCTACTTGGTAGATGTGTAACCAACGAACGGTCCGTATTTGATGCTGTGAACGGTAAAGGACCGGTCCAACAGCGAGATCACTATCAAACGGGATCAAATTCTGTCTAAATTGTCCTACCGACGGTGCCCGTAGGAATTTCTAGAGCATGTAGATTAGTACCTTTACGAGCTTAAAACGGAACAATTCGTTTCGTCGAATTGTGTTTTGCAAGATTATAAGTAAACCGGCTAGCCACCTGTAATAACGCATTGTTGCATTTCAATGCAGTGCTTTTCCCGATTCACCAAGGATTTCATTGCGCGGTGCATTAACAATACCCGCTTGGTACGTTTATGTCTTATCAACGTATTGTTGCTTCAGTTTTGCCGAATCGAAGCAACCTGCAACACAAAGCCGTCTAAAATCCTTACATCATCGTATTGCAACGCTGATGGAAGCTAATGGGTATGCCACAAGAAGAACCATGTATTGAAGCTGAAACATATGTCAAGACTATCGTCCGTAGTTCAACTAATTTGAGTATTGATGTTGTGAAACTCAACCTGACGTTGCTGTAAGCAGAATGCTAAAATAGCAAGTACTAGAATAACATGTACATGAAACTTATTTGCTAGTTAACATAACAGCGAGTTATAATACTTTTCACAACAAAGGAATCCTGACATCGTTACCTTTTCGTTCTCAAGAAATAGGACCTTTCGAAGCCTTGAGTATTACTTCGGAAATAAAACTACAGGTGTGTTTTATGCATGCAGAGATGGTCTAGAGTTAAGTAAACCATTCCCCTAACATTTTGAAAGGTTCGAAACCAAAATATAAAACCATGGCGTTTTTTAAATGGCATTCGACATAATAATAATAATAATAATAATAATAAATAATTTTATATTTGAAATGCCTTCCATCCCGGAACGGAATAGCTTTCAAAATGACATAAATTCGACTGCAACGCAACCTGCGTCAATCGCAAATAAATGCTCATAATGTTTTAAATATCTTTTAGAAAAAAGTTTCGTATACGTTTCAGGAAGCAATTAAGTTATCAAAAACATTTGCTACCAACTTCAATCCATTTATTCCATACTATCCTGCAATCAGTTTGAAACACTTGAGTTAGCAGCATTTCTTCGTCAACTTCGTTTGCTTAACGAAAAAGGGTTTCTCCACAATGGCCTCGGGGAATGGCTGATAAGAGCGCAAGCAACACTAAATGAAGAAGACGTTTGCATGCCTCGGTGCAGTAAATCTTCACTCGGTTTCGGTAAGTTGCTATCGTAATTGACTACGATTTCTTGCCACCCCGGGGGGCATGTTGCGCGAGAAAACGTGAAAGAACCGTTGCCTGGCACTGTGCGAGGACATGGAAGCACAAAACACGGGAAAGGGGAAGGGAGTAATGGTGGAATCATTACTCCGGCGTACGGAAAGATACGAACGTTAAAGAAACATTTGTACGAATTCAGATTCCAATTTGCTACACCTTGCAGTTGATGTTTCACCATAATCAAGGGCCTGTATGCACTATTTCCGTAAATGCTGGTGATTGAGTCGTATGATTCCGTGTTAACGGTGAAAATGTCCTCCTTAATCGCAGAGCTTACTTCACTTTGAAGAGTTTCTGATTTTATTAAACAGAAAAACGCAACGTTTCAACGTGTTAAAAGCATACAAGTGCAACGATGCATTTTTTTAAACGCACACCATTAGCAAATATTCATTTGTATAAAAAAATACTCAAACATGAGCTAGAGGAATAGAATCCGCGAGTGAAAGCTTGCAGAATGGATTGCACAATTATTGGTTTGTATATTGTGCATACTGCTGGCTCCAACAACGTGATGCAGTTAGTTAGATTCTGGTTTTCAACTTGTTATTTTTTTTTCGTTTCGTTAGAACGGCCTGGCCGTATCGACATCAACATGTTATTATTCTCACTATAAAAAAACCCTGCAAAATTGCAATTTACTAAAAACGAAATCAAGTCCTTATGTCAAATTAACCTCCCTGGTTTAGCATATACAGGCACTCCCCGAGATACGCTATTATAGCGGACCGGGAAAATATTATAGAATCCGGGAAAAATCCGCGTATGTCGAATCCTGATGCAATTTCGTTTATACCGGCAGTCCTCGAGATACGCTATTATAACGGACCGCTATAATCCGGGGAAAAATCCGCGTAACTCGAATTTCCGCGTAAGTCGAATCCTGGTGCAATTTCGTTTATACCTCAAAGTCACAGTTCTCTGCATTTGATTTATGCAACGGATCAGGCGATTTTTAGAAAGGTTACAATAAAATAAGCTAAAAACAAATGTTTTATGTGACAAAAAAGGTATTTTCGACCAACTTTTCGTCTTTTTACCTTAATGTTGTGCTATAAACTAGCTCAGCTGTCAAAATTTCCAAAAACCGCGTATTACAGAATCCGCGTATAAGAGGAACCGCGTATCTCGGGGACTGCCTGTACTTCAAAGTCAGAGTCGACAAAGTCGACAGTCAAAGTCGACAAAGTCGTCTTCCTTCTCGGGAATTAATTTTTTCACCGAATCAGGCGATTTCAAGAAAGAATACATTAAAATAAGTTAAAAACAAATGTTTTATGTGACAACAAAAAGGTATTTTCGACCAACTTTCACCTTTTTGGATAGATTTTGTGCTAAAAACTAGCTCATCTGTCAAATTTCCAAAAAACGCGTATCTCGGGGACTCCCATGTTTTCGCAATCTCTCATGTTTTCCCAAATTTAAATTATTTAACAAGGAAAGTTGAACGAAACACATAGTTACAGGTTGTTTTTTTGTTTTATAAAATTATTTGATATTAAGTAGAGTGATATAAATAATGATATAACCGTTTCCACCTTATCAAATTAATTCAGTTTCTTAATCAGTTTAATTACTTTACAATACGTTGTTTCTTAATGCTTTTAAAGTTTTGATCTGCATATGATGCAACATTATTGACTAGACAGCATTAAAGTAATACGCTTCACTGTACAGCCTTCCGGGGTTGAGTTTTAAGCCGTCCCTTCCAAGTGGGAACACAAAGATCCATTTAAAAAATGTATAAAAATGCATTTGTTGGAAAATTTAATCATGCTTTCTTATGCCATGACAAGAAAAGCGCGTAATAGTTCCAAAACAAACTTTGTCCATCCTTCACCAAACAACACTACTAGGGTTGATTTTTCTCTCTGCAAGCTTCTTTTGCAGCCATCTCATCTACGGAGTGCGCAAAAGGAACAATCCCGAACAAATGCACAGCAATGGAAAGGTCTGTGCGGCGGGACAAGAACAAGAGAAGCGCGAGAGAAAAAAAAACTAATTTTACGCTTGATGAACACGGAAACATGTGTCTCGCGACGTTGTATTGCTTCATTTTGCTTTCCCGCTTACCACACTGGAAACACTTTGGCTTGTAACATTTTTAAAGCGAAAGTAAAGAATACGGTAGGATGCTCTATGGAGCAGCATTTTCTACTCGAATTCACTCAATACCCTTCTTTTTCGTATGTTTTTCTTTCTTCCGTTTTTTTCCCTAAGAAGCAGCTTTGGACGTTGCAAACTGAAGAAAATCGCTACCAACCAACTATCTCTATTTAGCTCCATTGTCTGACACGACACGAAGCTTCTGGAAGCGGTGTACGGGTACGCGTGTGTTAGCGTGTGTTGGGGTGGCCAGAACCACCCAAGGGTCGCCACCATATCAGGTGTCAACCGAAACTGCCGGCATTATCCCCGGCCAGCACACTAAAGCCCATCTGTGCCCACACATCCAAGGTTCCGCACTTTCCGCTGCCTCATTCGGGAGGGGGGAAAAGTTTTCTGCTTTCCCACCACAAAGTTTCACACACACACACACACACACACACACACACACCAGACGGTGCGCAGGAAGCTTCCACAAATCGGTTCCCCGTTCGGTGCGTTGCTTTGTTGTCAAGAACGAAACACAACGGGGTTTTTGCTAAATTAGTTCAACAATTTTTCTTCACCACTTTTTCAGTCGCTTCGCTATCGTGGATCCGCGTAATTACGCATGGTATCGTTTTGTTTCGCAAGCAACGCGCCTAAATGTAGCTTAATGAGTTTTTATTTCTATTTTAATCTGTTTACGGACTGAAATGTTCCCATTTTGCATATGATGTACAGTGGGGTGGGTGTCTAAAGTTGCTATTCCAAGAGATACACAAAGACTAGGCAAAAGAGTGTTGTGTTCGAAAGCAGTTTCATATCAAACTAAGCTCCCTTTTGTCCTACCCTCGAAATGTGTTTTTAATTGCATTGTTCTGCATTGAAAAAGACAAACCCATGCGTGTTAGTTTTGTCATGCTTGCGCTTTCCAGTTATTGGAAATTAAAGTTTAAAGAAATTTGCCACTATGCGCTGCTTTATAGCAAGCTCAGCCCATGGCCCTTATGCAGTCCACGGAAACGAAGCCAACGTCAGCCATCCGGTGTGCAGCAGGTAGCATTCTTCCGTTTCATTAAAAATAGCTTTGGATAAACGTCTCTTTAAGCTGCTTAGCGGTGGCAGGTCGTAACGGGCGTAAATAAACTTTTTCCCACCATACCCTTTCGCACCAAACCCCTACCGTGTCCTGCAGCCACCGCCATCGTTCGTCGTCATGCCGTCAAGGCGTCGGGCGCAACACAGTCGTCCACAATCGGTTGCTATCTGTTTGCAAGCGAGTGGGACGGGCTCGGGACCACCGCCCGATTGAATTCCTGCTGGACGTGAACATTGCGGCGATAGAACAGGGAGAAGCGGAAACAAAAAAAAAAAACTTTTGCTTCACAGTTTTGTAGTACGGCACAGAAAGAAGAATTTCTTCGGGGTTTTATTTTGTAACCACCTTCTGCGCATCGACTGTGTCCCGCGATTGACTCTTCGACAAACTTCGTGTCGATGCTTATTTGTGAGTGCCCTTCTCGTCGTCCCCATGCTTATCCAAGCGCTTTCCATCTTCGCGCCAAGCAGCGCGCGACCAGTTAATAAGGTGCGAGCAAAACTTTGCCCAGATTATTGATCGGAAGTGGCTTCCAGCCACGGTGGGATGGGATGAATTAAGTGCTGCCTGGGGAGCGTGGTTTGGCCGGCGGCATTTTCGGGCATTATTTATGAGGTGCGACTTTTGCCGAGGCTGATGAGTTGATTTCGGAACGTCAAGTTTTACCCACGGCCTGTTGTAACAGTGTCCAACAGCTCCACGAAGCAGACGATTTCCTTTTTCGATATACTTTCGATCGTTGCTTCGCCATGTTATCCTGCCCTCAATCTCGGTCGCTTGCGGGAGTTGGATTGAACAGCTCAGCATTGTAGGATTAACGCTGGGGTGCCCTAATCTAGCCGGCTTCCGACAAGAATTCGTTGTTTGGTTGTTTGCACTGCGGGCTTGAATGTTGCAGATGCGGCGAAATCTGACGGTGGTAATTTTAAACTTAGCTAACAGCCTGAAAATAGAAAACAGCTCATTCACAGGATGTTGACTTTTACTTCTATGCGAATACAGACAATTTCTCGTTTTCCTTTTCTTCGGGTGGATCAGGGTGAACTGGTTCACCCTTTTGTTAGGATGTTCAATGATTTTACCCTGCCCAGGATGCCATTCGATAATTAATGCACTTCTGCCCTTGCATTCGCTTCCGTCGCTGTCGGCTTTCCCTAGACGAAGTGTAGGAGTGGGAAAATTAATTACTTTGCTTCGGGTTCTAACTTTGCTTCCGTTGAGAAAAGTATTGCTCGTTACGGACCAACAAATCTAGCGAGTTGCATTTAACATTTAGATAGCACTTCATAAATTGACTTCCATACTGCCACCGTAAACGATCTTCTCAAATTCGACATGGTTGTCACTCTGACACTGTCACAAATCAATCTCATCTAGGTGTCGATCCTTCCCCTTTTTTCCCCTCAAACATCCAAGTAACCCGTCTATTGGTAAGCATCGGAAACAATTAAATCTGCGCTCATCCTATACTCCTCGGTACTGATTTAATGCGATCGACTGCTTGCTAGCATCTTTTTTGTTCCGATAGTTTTCCTTGTTTATTTGTTCCGAAGAGCAATATTTCGCAGGTGTGAAGATGCAAAAAAAAACCGCCCGGAAGCTGCCGATTCGTTTGCCATTCGCCTCAAGGATGACAAAGGATAAAGGCGCTCAAAAAAAAAACGCGACCCAATCAACGAACGGCATCGTGTAGCATTTCCGGTTGCGCTGATAACATGAAACGAATGAGCCAACCCACGGCCAGTAACGTGAATGCACTTGTGTGAGCGTAGCGGAACGAAACTGTAATTATTTCGTGATTAAACTGTCATTAACTTTACCACGTGTGTCCTTTTAGCAGTCGTGACGGTACACGGAATGGGGAAAACTCATTTTTTTTTTTGTAAGCTACAATTTCTCAGGTGTGCTGGCGCTTGAGACACCATTAGCGTAAATTCTGTGCCCATGACAGGGCGCTGCTCGGGTACGAAACGTCAATTTGTGTGAAAAAATGAAGATAAACCCGTAGGTTAGCGAGCAGTGGGTAGGAATTACGGTGGAAGTTTTTGTTTTTTCATTGTTTTTGCACGAAAAATTCCTTCGTCACAAAAAAAACCAGGTGCTATCTTTTCTCGGGCATATGGTGTTAAATGGGTGGTTCCGTTTTGATCACCGTCTGGCCGAACTTCGCAAACAACTTGTGTGCTGTCATCAGTGTCGGATAGAACAGATGATTGGTATAGTTGTGTATCGACAAACAATAGCAATGGCTAAACGCTTCGTTCAACGAGCGAGATTCATCGGTTGGGTGCAGCAGTGGAGGATCAATCCCCTTGGAGGCCCAGGGCGGAACTTTTAAAGGCGGGCCTATAATTTGCTACGACATTATCGGTGTAAGGGAGGTGTACTTCAAACATGATTTAACAACACCAGCAAAGTCTCGGAAAAAAGCTCCTTTGCGTACACCTCAGAATTCAGTTGCGTAACCCTGTAAATGGGCCTAGTAAGCTAGTCTATATATAAACGTTTGTATGCGCTAAGGGGAACCTTAACGCCACTACTTGGATCACATTTTCTACGATTTACGTACATTTACGATTCCTGATTAGTCCAACACCTTCTACGATTTTTCGCCCAAGGTACAGTTTTCAATCGGTTTACTTCACGGTAACAATCAGAGAAATTTCTTAGAAACCTGTTTCGCTCATGTTGATGTTTAAGACCATGAACAACACAATTGTTTTCAGATTTGCGATACTAGAAAAACATGTTTTTCAAGAGGTGACACCTGCAGAGTGGAATAAATTTGCCCATCACTATTGCATTGCATACTGTCAAATCCGTGAGAGCGATCGCTAGTGTAAGGAAGATGGATGAAACGGAAAGCATCCTTCATCTCGCTCAAACTTCCCGTCGGCTGGTACGAAATTCCATACCAACCAGCTATTTTCAGATTGCCGATACCAGGAGAGCATCAACGGAAGAGGTAGCACCTTGTACAGCAATTTTGGTCGAAAACCGCCGAAAGGTATGCAATGTTTAAACAATAACTTTCCCTTTGGTCGTGAAAAATTTCTTTGAAAACTACCAATTTCCGAATGTATAGTACCAGGAGAGCATCCACGAAAGAGGTAGCACCTATTTTAGCAATTTTGATCGAAAACCGCCGAAAAGTATGCAATATTTATACACTAACTTTCCCGTTGGTGGAGAAAACTTTCTTCGAAAACTACCAGTTTCCGAATGTATAGTACCAGGAGAGCATCCACGGAAGAGGTAGCTCCTGGTACTGCGCCGTAAGGTATGCAATGTATATACACTAACTTTGCAACCAACTTGCAATGCAATGCGCCGTAAGGTATGCAATGTTTATACACTAACTTTGCAACCAACTTGCAATGCAAGTTTGGTGCATGCAAGAAACTTGCAAGATGGCGCCCAACTTCGTACTTGCATGCAACAAACTTGCATGCAAACTTGCATGCAAGTTTTCGCATGCAATTTCTTGCATGCAAGTTTGCATGCAAGTTTGTATGCAAGTTCTTGCATGTAAGTTTGCATGCAAGTTTGCATGCAAGTTTGTAAGCAAGTTTGCATGCAAGTTTGTATGCAAGTTTGCATGCAAGTTTGTATGCAAGTTCTTGCGTGCAAGTTCTTGTATGCAAGTTTGCATGCAAGTTGGCATGCAAGAAATTGCATGCGAAAACTTGCATGCAAGTTTGCATGAAAGTTTGCATGCAAGTTTGCATGAAAGTTTGCATGCAAGTTTGCATGAAAGTTTGCATGCAAGTTTGCTGCATGCAAGTACGAAGTTGGGCGCCATCTTGCAAGTTTCTTGCATGCACCAAACTTGCATTGCAAGTTGGTTGCAAAGTTAGTGTATAAACATTGCATACCTTACGGCGCATTGCATTGCAAGTTGGTTGCAAATTTAGTGTTTAAACATTGCATACCTTACGGCGCAGTACCAGGAGCTACCTCTTCCGTGGATGCTCTCCTGGTACTATACATTCGGTAACTGGTAGTTTTCGAAGAAATTTTTCTCGACCAACGGGAAAATTAGTGCCCCGGTCCTGGTGTAATTTCGTTTATACTTTAAAGTCACAAAGTCGATTTTCTTCTTTGCATTTAAATAATTACATAGAAACAAATGTTTTGTATAACTAAGGAAGATATATTTTATCAATATTTTAGCTGTTCAATTAATTTTTTTGCTATAAACTAACTCTCCTGTTAAATTCCCAAAAATCGCACAATTGGCACAAATTGTTTGGGGCCCCCAACACGACGAGGCCCTAGGCGACCGCCTACTCCGCCTACCGTTTGATCCGCCGCTGGGGTGCAGTGGTTGGCAAACTTCTAGGAGCAAAGAGCCAAACGTCATGAAATATATAAATGCCATGAGCTTCAAAGTGCCAAGATGTAAAGGGAAACGAAAACGTTATCCTGACGGAATATAAGCTGTTGTTTCAAATAGTTTCCTCTGCGATCGTTGATTACAAATGCGTGTAATATTGAATTATCAGAAAGAGTCACTAACCTAAACCATCTCATCGTCTTGATTACGGGCGATATTATTGTTTCATTTTAAAAAAAATAATAATGAAAACCATTCATTCAAGACACATAGTGTGGCACAAGCCTCAAGGAACCGTTACAACCGAATGCATCGGACAAAGAAAGATCTCAAGGTGTTAAGGTAGTTTCAAAAGTGTCTTCAATCTGTTAGAATATTCACATTGGTCAAAACTTATGTTTAAATGCAGTTGCCATTTTGTGTTAAAATTTTAGTAAGGTTGGCATAGAATGGCCACACTTTAGCGACCACTGGTTTAGTAGAGTTAAAGACCGATACCAGCATGATGAAATGGAACGGGAATGAACTCCGTAGCTATTCTAAAGCAAAGAAAAGCACAACCGTGGCATGTTACAGCAATATAAGCTTTATAGACAAAAAATTCACAGTTTTCACTCAATGTGTTTGCTTATAACTATTTTGCAAAACTAGACAAGTACAGTTGATGTTTTTAACAAATCCTAAATAACTTATTTTTTTACTTAAAAAAACCGGGAGTGTCGTCATAATGGATTAATACAAAAATAAAATAAAAAAGACATTGAGTAGAAAAGCTTCAATGTTACTTAAAACCCCCAAATCGTTAAGAGAATATCGAAAACCAATCCTGCATTAATGACTGGTCCAATTTCCTCGCCAGTCTGACCGATTTTCTATAGCGAACCAAACAATTCCAACGGAAAACGGTGCTGAAAATCAATAATTCTGTGCAAGAAAACCCGATACCACTATCGTTCGGTAGCCATAAATCACATCTATCATACGGAACCGTCAACCCACAGTGTCAATGCCGAATGAAACATCAATCAGAACGTTGTGCGGTGGCATTCGTGAACGGAGCAGATGAAATCCCTCCTAACATCTTTCTGGGCAGCAGACGCAACAGACGAAGGCATAATTCTATTGCTGTTAGCACTAAATCGAATGGCGTAGGCAGAAACAAACTCTCTTTGCATTGCAGTTGTCTTTCGAGCGCTTCCGGCTGATAAAGGCACTACAGTTTGCATGTGCTAGTGAATAAGATTATGCAAAGGAGTACCACCCTGTGCAGAACTAACATGCGATTGTCTAATCGATTGCGTTCGGATGCATTGAAGTGGGCTGAGAACTGAGAGTTTTTTTTCTTATGAATAGCTCAGACAGAGTGTAAAGGTAAAACAAATCGTTTCAACACCCTTCTTTTTATTAAGTTTTGCACACTTACTTCACAAAAAACAATAAGCTCTGAAAGGCAATTCAAAACAGGTGACTTTTGACATACAGCTAAACAGTAGGCTGTGTCTCTCTGCGGATGACGTCTCGCTGTGGATGGTGACAGAAACATATTCGAGCGACGTAAGTGTGTGCCGGGAGTGGAGAACGATGTGAACGATAAATTAAAAGAAATATATTTTAAATACACGCAATTCCGTGAATGTTGCTTTCACCACAGCTGGGGTCGACGGTAAAGTTGTTTCATTTGTGAACCAAGTATCAACCAGTGGTACAGAAGCTAACGTACCTCATTCCAGGATTGGTGTTTCGCGTTTCGAAAGTGTCTGCGAATGAAACTGAAACTGAAACTTAGACGGCCAAACAGAACTTGCCATGGGGTCCTGTAATAGCTTAGGGCCATCGTAGCAGATTAACATCCACTTCGAGCACTCCCGGAGGATTTTCCCATTGGAGGCCCTGATTCCTTTCCCGTTTTCTTCCACGCACAATGCTTCTGTGCGCTTACTCTTTACGCTTCTCTTACACACACACACAAAAATACCTACAAATGCTGATTTAAGGCTCGGTCCCGGCGGAAATAGAACTAGAGTGCGTGACAGGAATATTGCTCAACCGCTGGTGTCCTTTATTTGGATTATGATTTGGATTTTGGATCATATGTCGTTCTTGTGGGCTTTTTTTTTTCTTTTTGCTTAATGCCATACCCATTCCATGTTTTCGTCGGCTGGTTTAGTTTCTATGTCATTTCCTAATGATAAAAGAAATGGCCACTGACGTTTTCCTGCTCCGGTCGCTCATACGTCTCCCCCTCTTTCATGTTTATGTGGTGGAAAACGGGAGGCGGGAAATGTGTGCCACGTGGACAATAAAACCAACCACCATATCGTGTTATCGCAAATCTGACAGGCAAAAGTTGGCCACAGACCATCAAACCAGACAGCGGGAAGTCACGACGCGCCCGGTCCCCCTTCCTCCCAAGCGCCACTGCCACCAGCATAAAGCTGCTGTTCTTTGTTTGCGTGTGTGTCAATCCGCGACCACCTCGCCAATGATACCAAACGGAGAGTTGCCTGTTGTTGGCCACACGGTACGGTCGAGTTTATTGTGTTTCCCTATCGAGCTAAGTCAAAGCAATGCTGGCGGTATGGGTTGGTTTACCTCACGGCGATACGAACACGACGAAACGTCATTTGACATTCGACGCTTCCGGAAAACCGCTCGGTAGCTGGTCAGTACGGTACGGTCTCAAGTTCCCTCATTAACCATGAACGAAAAATCATATCGAACCATGGCCCACAGGACAGGGATTGAAAGGTTGGCAGAAAACCGAAGCCGAACTTTACAATTTCGGTTCATAAATCATCAAAAAACATTTCCGTCTTACACTAAACGACTTTCGTGGCGAATGAATGGAACCGAATTTTTTTTTTCGGGAGCTGGCCGTTTCAGTGACAAAAAGGGGCCGTAACGGTGAATCGTGTCTACGGGGTAAGGTGTGCACCAAGCACCAGAAACCTGCCCAAAATCGACCATTTCAGGACACAATCGAGTGAAGGTACGTGAATCGTGAACCGCGAACAGAACCATTCCATTCGAGAGAATGAAAGAATGGAAAAGGACGCGGATGAGGACGCGAGAGGACAAGGGAAAACTACCGTCGTTTATCATCATTATTTATATATTAAGTTCGCGAGATTCCTGCGTGCTCCCAGTGCGTCAGCGGAATGCTTTGCGTTGTTCATTGTACGAAAATGCCATCGACAGACGGCGGCAAGGCGGGAGGTCGGTAACGCGATGTAAGGACATGCTAACGAAAGCACTATGACACGTTTTGAATGATTGGTGTGCGAGGCATACGTTGGAAAAAAGGACGATGGAAGAACACGGCTTTGCCGCACGAATTTTGTACTATCGCAGATTTGTTTCTTGACACTCCACCGGTCGGGCGTACTGAAATCGCTGAAAGGCATACGATACGGCAGTGCAATTCAAATATGGATTTTAGAAATTAATTCTTTCCATTCAAAGATAATCAGTAACCGATACTAACACTACCAATTGGTGCACATTGAAGATCATTAAATGATTCATTTTTGTAGACGTGAACTAAAATTGGAGAATTCAGAAAACTAATATTTTCCATACTTTTACCATTCTGATTTCATGATAAATACACTTTTCTCTTTGGGGGGGCATTGGGAAAAATGAATTATTAGGGAATGAAGAAATCTTTTCCAACTGTTCGCTCATACGAAACGTCGTGACTATTACAATTCAACCGCTACCAAGCGCTACTAGATTAAAATCTCGTTCAAAACCAAACCGTCATACATGAGGCGTCATGAGAAAATCTCTACATATTTATTTGAGTTCGAGTAACAATAATTTTACTGAAAGAACATTAAAAATGTCAAAAAAACTATAAAGTCTATTATATGTGATAAAAAAAAACACAAAAATATTAATAATCCAAAAAGAGTTGTCAACAATGTAACAAACTAAATGACAAAAGTCAAGTTGGCAAATAGTTTTTTGCTAAAACTCAACACACAAAATACACACCAAACAAACAGCAACAAAAATATACAAATTCTCTATGTAATCATCAATAAGTATCTTGACTTTTTAAGATGGCTAATCGAAAATATTGAACTAGCAACACATTTTGGATGGTCTACAAAGCTTCATCTTAGATGCACTACAGGTGCATTCGTTACCAGCCCAATTGAATCACTTCCTTGTGAAAGTGGTCAACTTCCACGGAATTTCATCATCTCCATAAAACTAGTAGCTATAGGCAGCTAGAATGTTAGAAAAAGACTTCAAATGTGAATCAAACTTGACTGCAACGAACTAACAGATCAAAAATTACCGGAAACCATAAAACAAACTAGATTTGGGACTCGCTCATGGCTCTCTCAACCACCCATAATAGAACTGAACTTATATTACAAGTGCCGTAATCAAGCTAAAAAATCCATAATTCATCATTCTTACAATCAGATTACCAACAATAAATATAAGTTTCACCACCACATATTCACCGATGGTTCAGTCAAAAAAGACAGTGCTGGCTGCGGTATCTACTCTACCTCTTGCCAATGTTCAATAAAACTCCCTAACAACACCTCAATCTGCTCCGCTGCAGCGTTTGCTATTCTCATAGCAGCTGAAGAAAACACCAAGCTCTCGAAACCAAATGTTATATTCACCGATAGTCTTCGCGTGTTGAAAGCACAGGAAAGCGGAAAAGCGCACAACCCACTTGAACGCAACGACTTGAAGATCTTAAAACCAATGCTAATGTGACCTTCTGCTGGGTGCCAAGTCACATAGGAATCAGGGGGAACGAGTTAGCTGACCAATTAGCAAACAAAGCACGCGAAGAACCAAACTGTGATAACACAGAGATCGCAAAGCAAGATATGATAACTTGGGCGCCTTAAGACAAATCAAACCATCCACGGAAGCTTGGAAAGATGTACAATCGAACCAAGCGAATATTTTAAAATTTCTTCAAGAAACCGACCTTTACCGACAGTTTTAATTATTCCAACAATTATTCTTTTCGTTTCGTTGGTTTTTAATGTAATCGACAAATATCTCATAAATAAATAAAACTAAGCGATGTTTTTTTTTCAATATGGCTTAAAGAATCCCGTTGATTGCAGGTTGTGAAGTTTTTATCTTCTTAATATTTAGATTATCCTTAGTGTTACACGATGCTCACCCGGTTGTTTATCTTCTATAAATTAACCACAAGAGAGAATATGAAAACAATTAACGATACATGCCTCAAAATTTAATCACAGCATACTTTGAAACCATGAGCCAGCAATAGACATTGCTTTTGGATTGTTTTGTGTGTGTGTGTGAGTACGCATGATTAATGATCCATTTCAACCGGTGGGTATCCCCATACCCATCCGATAAATGCATTCAAATTCGCGTTTGACGTGATGCTTCAATACACCGAAACAAAAGAGAGCAAAAAAGCATTTGGTGCAACGTTAGTATCTGTCCCGTGCAGAATCACGTCGGACGGATTCACAAAGCTCAGTAAAAAAGCGGCTTATCGTATCCCGTACCTGTTGTTTCAATAGCGACAAAGCGTGATTTTGGGCATCGCGAGAAGGATCGTCCACTTTCGTGCGCACGTCCATTGTGCACCGGATGAACGGTCCATGGATCCGTACAACCCGCGAGAATAAAGGGCCAACGGAAATATATGATCCCATTTTCCAAGACCCAACCACTTAGGAGTACAATTTGGTGTCTAGTTGTGGCCTCGTGCCTCGTGTGCTACGCTGACCGGGCCAAATACTATCGACACACACACACACACACATACGCACCCATCAGAAGAAGACCTGGATTTTTTTGTTTTGCTGCAAAAAGCAACATTTACTGTTGCTCGATTGTCAACAATCTGTCCATGCAGTGCAGAGGCTGCTGAGCTTTCCGTCCCAGTGGTTTGGTTTTTCGGGCGAAACGATTCATAACCAAGCGTGGTTATGGTAGGTGAGAACACGGAAGTAAGTGATCGTTTTTGCAGACAGGACGGACATCTCGATGTCGGTGTGCATGCAACTTGCGGCTGTATTTAACGATGGTTGCTGTGAAACCATTTCCGTTACGTGATGGAAATGGGAAATTGTGGCTGCAGCTTGTGCGACAGCGATTAGGTGAATGCATAGGCAACGGGCAAATGACCCGCGAGACGAAATGTATTGATGAAACAAAGTAAGATAATTCTTCGATCGAATAGGTTGAAATTATTTACACTAGAAATACATGGCATGTGAATTGGACTTAATCGTCTATTTTTTAATCACAATAATCGATTAGATCTAATAGTACTGTTGCAGTTGATGCTTTAATTTTGTACAGTTTCCACGTGTGATAAAAACTAAAAAAAGTAGAAAAACTTATTCCAGTTTCAGAAAGTGTTTACATCAAAATTACAAATAGTAACGCTTGCAAGTTGTTTTGTTAAGAGTTTGTTACAAGGTCTGTGTAAGATAGAGGTCGAGTAATAGCCAAGATAGGGGTTCGCCATTTTGGATTTCATTTGACGTTTGGTCGCCCGTGTAAGATTCCTTGCGTCTAGCCTACTTGTTTACTATATCCCGATTAATCAACACAACTACACACAAAACATTTGGATGGAAAAGGACGTCCAAACGTCAAATCAAGTGTAACGAACTTTTGGCTACTTGTCAACTCGCTCTATATTACTCGACCTCTATCCTACACAGACCTTGGTTTGTTATATCCACAATAGCTGCTGGAATAAGCAAAGCTGGAAGAATAACTGAAGCAAATTGAACTTAAAATGCAATTTTTTTCTTTCTTTTCGGATTCACACAACATTTTCAAATCGCAAAATCGGGTGGTTTGAACAAATTATTAACCACTTACGTCTAACCGAGAAAGTTGAATGGAGCAATGGAAAGTATAATACAAACAAACGAAGGTTATTCACTTAGATGAATCAGGGCGAGTGGGTAAAATATAACACTGCAAAACTCCGTTTCGTACACATTCTCGGCGGTAATATCGTACTGTGGATGTGGAATTAAAAAAAACAGGATATTTAGCCATTTTTTTTTCAAACATTAGTTTTTCTTCAGCTGAGCTTCTCCCTCATGCGCATAAATATTGCTCACGTACTACTGTTTGGAAATAGGTTACGCTTGATACGAAACAGTACGCCGGATTGCGGGATATACAGAGATACAACACTTTGATGGGATAAATGAAACCAAACGAGAGCTAGCCCAACGACCCACAGCAGCGTATAACTAATGCAATTGGTTAAACTGTTCCAAAGTGCTCCCGAACAAAGCGGAATTTGCGTGTTTTTTTTTTGGTTTGCTAAAAAATGTGAAAATTCTATTCGGTTTTTATTTAACTGCACCAACTCCAGCTACACGGCGAAGGGAACTGTACCTCGAAGGGAAATGCATACTTTGCCAGAAAGGAGCAAAAAATTACATTAAATAAAGAGCGTTGGCAGGAACAAAAAAAAAAGCTTCCTGCACACCACAAACGAATGCACACTGTTGGCAGCGTTAGAAAGGAATAATAAAAATCACTCGTTTTGCAATACATCTCTTGCTCTTCGCCTGAACACACCGGTTCAAACATGACCCCGTACCGTCCTACCATCCCCAGGGGGTGTTCCCCATTCTGCTTTCCCATTTGTGTGATGCAAATGAATCCAAGGAAAACCAGAGCCAAATCGCAGTAAAACGAATTAATGGAGCGGAATTTGGTCGCTACGTGCCGATGCTTTGATGTATGGGCTAGTTGCAGTGGAGCAGTAGCACGCAGGATTGAGCGAACACAGTAGCGAACGTACAAACAATACTCAGCCACAGAACGAAAAAACAAAAAAAAAACTTCTCAGCAAAACAATAGCAACAACTTGTGCAGCATCGAGCAAAATGGAGGGAATCTGTTGGAATGAAATGAAATGTCCGTTTCGCGGAAAACGATACTGCCAAAGGGGATACAAAATTGTCCTACCACAAAGAACTACCACCGACCGTGGTTGGAAAGGCTACATGCGATGGGTGGGGCACAGGATGAAAAAGTTAATCAATTGACCCATCACCTTTCGGTTCATCGTGGAGCGGAAGGTGGAGCGGCTGATAAAAACAATCGATCTCCGAACCGAAACTGATAGCATTGATTATTCATGACGTTTGATTGCATTACAATTTTTGTCAGTCATTTCCATTGCTTCTCTCGCTGTCGTGGCGCTGTTCCGTTTCAGGCGGTGGTGGTGGTGGTGGTGAAGGCGGCCACAAATGAAGTGCACTCCAAGTACTGTTTTTAAACCTTTCAGTCGGCCAGTCAACAGTGTAAGTAACAGTGTTTTAATTGCAGTTGGCTAAAGTGTACACTCTGCGCCTCTATCCGGCGGTGGTGGTGGTGACGGTTTTCTTACTGCAGTTCACTCGAAAGCAAAAGCGAAAAACAATGAAGCCGTGCGAAACACAGCAAGAGGATAATTAATCATTACGCTCTCGCTAATTATGGTGTGGTTCTCATACATTTGATTACTGCTGCAATCGTGATGAAAGTGGCCTTACTCATCTACTCGCAGCTTTCTGTTGCCATTGTGCGGGAGTGAAGCGCACCGACATAAAAACAGTGCGCTCTTGCAATGGAGGGGGGGTCATGGGTGGGTAATTAGTATGATACCGACATGGCACACGATTGCATACCACGCTGTCCTGTTCTTACAGCACGATGCGGTGGCATGATTAAATAGGAGTTCAATTACTTTTTTCCGCTTTTTCCGCGCGGAAACGAGCGGTGGAAATACTCTTCTTTGCTGAACGCTTTGTTCAAGTTTGTGATGAAATTTGTGATGGGTGGTTCAAGCAATGTAAAAGGTATGTGAAACCAATCATTTTGAAAACGATCATGTTTTGAAACAAGAACATCACAATGCAACATTAATTGTTTTATAAAAAAGCATTGAAAAATTGTGTTTGGTGTATTTTAAATTGTTAGTTCATCCAAATGATACAACACAAGCGCAAGCTAAGCAAGCGCGAAACAAAAAAAACTTTCACAAGAATTGTTTTTTTCTGATTGACTCAGAAACAATAGAATAAAACTCATTTTCGTTATATAAGTATTGAAATTAGCGGTAAAGAGTTTTGATCGTAAAGGAACATTTATGCTCACATTCATTGCTCTGTTTCTTACTGTTTTTTTCTACTCGTAGATTAAAAATATTTATACTAATCAGCGGCGGATCAAACGGTAGGCGGAGTAGGCGGTCGCCTAGGGCCTCGCCGTGTTGGAGGTCCCAAAAAATGTGTACCGATTGTGCGATTTTTGAAAATTTAACAGTAGAGTTAGTTTATAGCAAAAAACATTAATAAAATTGATTCAAACTATCTTCCTGGATTATATAAAACATTTGTTTCTATGTGATAAATTAAACGCAGAGAAGAATAACGACTTTGTGACTTTAAAGTATAAACGATATTGCCGACAGTACACTAATTTTCCCGTTAGTCGAGAAAAATTTATTCCACACTACAGGTGTCACCTCTTGAAAAACATGTTTTTCTGGTATCGCAAATCTGAAAACAATTGTGTTGTTCATCGCCTAAAACATCAACATGAAAAGAAAAAGGATTCTACGAAATTTCTCTGATTGTTACCGTGAAGTAAACCGATTGAAAACTGTACCTTGGGCGAAAAATCGTAGAAGGCGTTGGACTAATCAGGAATCGTAAATGTACGTAAATCGTAGAAAATGTAATCCAAGTAGTGGCGTTATGGTTTTCCTTAGCGCATACAGACGTTTATATATAGACTAGCTTACTAGGCCCGTTTACAGGGCTACGCAACAGAACTCTGAGGTGTTGTTAAATTGTATTTGAGGTACACCTCCCTAACACTGAAAGTGCCGTAGCAAAATTATAGGCCCGCCTTTAAAAATTCCGCCGTGGGCCTTCAAGGGGATTGACCCTACACTGATACTAACAAGTATTTATAATAACTTTTTGCGGCTCGGATGGACTATTTTAAAAATAAAAACTAAAAAAAATAAATTAATGTCAAGTAAGCCAAAAGTTTCTTCATTAATACAATACAAAAAGATTCTCTGAGATAAGGTGCCTTTTCACTGTTCAGAAGAGGAAATGTTTCCAAACTAATGTGAATTCTACTTAAGGATAAGATTTCAATAAATGCAAGCGATACGGCCTGGCTCTTCTTCATAAATTAAAAACAAAAGTTTGTCTAGATCTATCGTCTTTGTCACCATCTCTGTGCCCGGGTTGATCAACGCCATTGTTTCGAAGAAACAACGTAAATGAGAATGGCTTTAAACAGTAAAGCTTAAGACCATTTGCACCACTGCAAAAGGATGGACGTTGGAGGCTGTGCAATATGGCAAAAACGGTTCCGGAATGATGAATGATGAGCGTTTGATGAGTTGCTGTATTCAACCTCAAATCAGCGGGTACATAAACCGGCTAGGCTTACTGGGCTCTGTTCCACGTCCACGCCAAAGCCGTCCGCATCGAGCAAAAAAGTGAGAAGTCAGAGCATACGCTTGACTTCCGAAAAATGTCCTCGAAACAAGGCCCTTCCTGTGCGAGTGTGTGTGTGTGTTTTGTCCCTTTGTGAACCATCCATCACCGACCGTGCATAAATATCACCGTGCGTTTCCGTATTTCATCCGGCTCCATTAACTTACACTTGTTGGAAAAAAAACGCTCAACGCTCTGTATTGTGTGTTGTGTCACAAACCTACATACCAGCAGGGCCGAGCGTAAGGACAGTTGTGGGACGACCAGGATGACATAAGGCATAAATCAAAATCGAATGTAAACAGATTGGCCCACGTCCGGTGTGCCGCAGTGGCAGTTTGTACCGTTTTAAGATGGTTTGTCGTTAGTATTGTCAGTGCTGGAATGCTTCAATGAATATTTTTGTTGTGCATTGTCACGATGTCGTCGTGGGCCACCAGGCGACCCCATCGATATTTATTTGTAGAATGTTTGATAAAGCTCGGAACGATCATAATTAATCGCGTGAGCGCTCTCACTCTGGTTGAAGTAGTGATAATGTTTTACCCTTTCGAAAATGTAAAATAAATTTCGTAATATTGGACATTTCAAGCAACTACATGTGAGATGGGTGCCAATTGGTACACCCTGTGTTACGTGAGACGATGAGGGAATGCTACTTGGGCTAATGAGTAAAATGTTAATTGGGGGAGAAAGGAAAACGATCGCAGTCAGTCACGTTCGGGGCGTGATCAAGAACACGTGGATTAGAACATTAGAACTTTGGAACAATATTTTTTTCTTAATAAAGCTCTATATATCTTATATTTCCTACATACATATTACAGTGAGTTTATACACTTCCCTAGTTATAATTATCACGATCACAGCAAGTTGCTTTATTACCTCCAAAAAAACGCACCACCTGGCACGTGATTAGTCAGTTTCTTTTAATCCTTTTATAATTTTCCATACCAATCACCACTCGCTAGAGATAGAATTAATAGCAAATTTAACGGATAATTTCAGCCCATTTCATTAATCAAATCAAAGTTCGGGAAGAACAGCTCTCTAATTGATGTGGGCTTAACAAAACTCTCTACGCTGAACCGCCCCTATCCCTCGTTGCTTCCATCGCTTTCAGCGCCATTTTGCTACATTGCCTGCAATTAATCGTGGCTCTCTGATAATTTATTGTGATTTCCAGAGGAGAAAAACGTTCAACTTTAAGCAAGGGAATTCTCCAACAATGGTTGCCCTCCTCTCCACTCAGCCCTACCGAGTGATCCTTGGTGATGGGTTGCCTGATTAGAATGGGCTGAAGGTTCTCACCAGGTACAAACATCAAACGACAGCTGTAATAACTCGTTGACAGAGCTGCTAATTTATGCCGCAGCATTGTCTGGAGTTTGAGTTGCAACAGAAAAACAAACCCTTCCGAATTGTACATGACATACGCCAAAGATTTTGTGCGTACAGTAGATGTATGAATGAATATTAAGATTTAAAAAATACAATATACAAGTTGTGGTGTTCCTTATACTCCCCCAATAAATAAAATCAATCAATACAATACAGCAATCTAGTTTCCTTCCCTTCGGAAATATTAATCTTAATATTATTACTCACCCAAATTTTCTACTTCACATGGTAGCACCAACGTGTCGCCGACTACCGCTCGGTATGTATGGCCTCGTGAGATAAAGCGGGGCACCAGTCCATTACTTGGTACGGAGCTGGCCTTACTGTTGCTGGTACTCCCTATAAAGAAACAGTAAACGAACAATAGTAACAATATTGGGTAAAGTAAAGTACAGATTTACTAACGAATTAATTGCAACCGTAAAACCAACTACAAACAAAAATACTCCGAAAAAAAAACATTGCTGCACAGTAAATGATTGCGTAAAAAGTATTTCGTTCGGTATGGGAATAATTAATAATTTATTCTTATTCGTCTTTTCCCGATTCCCCCTGGCTGCCAAACCATGACCTAACACCATGGTCTGAGGGCTAATTAAATCATTCCAAAGCCGGAGTTTTGCGCTCACGTACTACTTTAACGATGGTTAATTTCACATTGGCGGTTCGCTAAGATTTGGTCGACCGGTCGAAATCGTGACCTGCCGCAAAACCGGACCATGGCCTATGGCGAAAACTGTTCTCCTTCGCAGCAAATGAAATCAATTACCGATTGCGTTGCGGGGCGCAGGTAGGCGATAGACCGAGCGTAGTCGCCACGATCGATGTTGCGCTGTAGGCTCGATAAAAGTTATAGATGAACACGGAACGTGAGCGAAATGGTAACGCGTGTCAATCGTTGGCGAGGAAATAAAACAGCAAAGTCGACTATCAACTTATAAATCGATTTCCAGAAAACGAAACACAAAAAACATACACACACATACATCCACACCAAAAATATGTTGCTGAAGGCATCGATCGCCACTAATCGAATTACGCACTTGTCAGACAGAATTTGCAAGCATAAAGAGCGACCCAACGCGATTACATTTGACACATTCATTAATGCTGCCGATTACTTCCATGAGTGCGATCTAGTGGGCAGGACAATCTAGTTTGCCGTGCTTTGGAATCCTTGCAGCATCGTTTAGTTTGGTTGTTGTTTTTTTTCTGTCCGCAAGCTACAATCGGTCGGAAGTGTATTAATCGTGACGTGACGAGGGGCAATACTCGTGAACTTTTACGTGGCGAACGCAAGAGGGTGGAAAAACGGAAGGTGTGCATGCAGTGTTTTCCCACAAAATGTTAATTTCGGATAAATCCGCGTTAGAGGATGCTTATATTACGCGAGACTCAGTGATTGGATTTATCAGTTGGCGAGATTCTGGAAATTAATCATCACTAATGTGTGCATATTATGCGATGCAAATGATCGTACGAAGAATACAACGGGCTTCATGTAGTTCCAAAGAATATGCTTAGCTATTTCTGAATCTAAAAACTTATTTAAAACATTTCCCAGGCCACCCAGGGTTTTGTGCGGTTGAATAACATGATAATTATTCCCTCGGGTTGAGGTTTCCATTCTGCCATTTCCACTACATTTCCACACCCGCACGCATACGCGCACAGCATACACACCTGGGATAGAAACTTTTTGTCCTCTGCAATATGGTCGTACCGCGCTTTATGTCTGTAATTAATATTGCAATTTTTTTTCATTCATTCCAAAGCTTGGTTGCTATCCTGCCTGGAGCTGGCAATATGCCGACAGGCCGTGTCACAAGCCGCACGAAGTTCCCTTTTTTTTTCTTACACAATTTTTTCTCGCACCATTCGATGTAACTGTAATTGTTCACGAGGGAACAATGGCGTAGATGACTGTGCGGACACGGAACGATAATCACGGGGCAACAACGTGGGACAGACAGCGAGAGCATAACGGAATGTAAATTTTTGTTAGCTCTGTTTTTTTGTTGGTTCTTTCCTTTTGCTCACCCGTAACCGTGCTTGTGCTTGGTGCAGGATAAACTGTAGCTAATGCATTCGAGTGGAGGTCTAATAATTTACTTCAACGGAACTGTTTTAATCATTGTGCACTTTAATGATGTTCAGCTTATCGGCACTAATGTTTCCTCGATTCTGGACTGATAATTGTTCTGTACATTTTTCAGGTGGTGAATGGTTAACGTTTTAAATATGAAAAATTCCTCATACTGTGTGTCGGGAAATTTTGTATTACCTTCAGCGAGGGCTATAAATAGTCTAACTAAATACGAGAATGGTTAACCCTCAATTGCTAGGAATATGAACCCGTAGCAACTAGTCAGCGCTCATACTAGACAGTTGGGTTCAAAACCTACCTAAGAGATTAACTGAATGAGCATAAGAAGGGTACACTTATCAAACAAGAAGATTTTACAAAGAAAAAATCATGTTTTTTATTTTACATTCGTATGCATTGACAACCTTGTTGGCAGGCATGCGATTCAACCAGTGGCGTTTTTAAGGAGTGCGAAGGCCCTGAGCAACAATAGATTTAGGGCCCCTATTAAAAATACTATTTTTATTAAATATATCTCACGTTTTATTTGAAAAAGATGGAAAATACCTGTAGTTCATTTTTTTCCTTAATTTAATTCAAATATTCCATTTTAGTTAAACTTATTGTTTTTTTGTTTAAGTTTAAATTTGCGTTTAAAGGAAAAGCATAAAATTTGATTCTAGACTTTTTGGAGTTCATTTGCAACTGTATTTAATTATGTTACAAATATTACTCTTTTCTATAAGCATGAGCTACATATTTTTGCGCCTGACTTTGCTAATGGCGAGTTCCTGAATCATTTTCTCTGTATCTAGTTGATTGAATAAATCTTGCTCTACATACAAAAGTGCTAAATTGTTTAGCTTTTCTGCTTCTAGTGTATTCCTAAAATATGATTTAACACGTTTTAAAGTGGAGAACGATCTTTCCGCTGAAGCATTTGACATTGGGATGGTTAAGAAAATTTTCAATAATATCTCAATATTTAGGAAAGTGCGTGACATTTGTCTTGTGTATTTGATGCATTTCCTGGCTGTTCAGAGTTCTGAACTTTGAATTGTGTCCTTATCTATCATGAAATGTAAGTAACGTTCACCTGTCACCTATCATTTATACATCAATATCATCATTATAAGTTCTTTTTAACGATTCCAACGACTGGGATCTGCGTTGAATATTTATATTTCAATCAAATAATGCACTGAAGGGTTCTAAAACATAATCGTACTTTTTGGCTCGATCAATTAACTCAGCTTTTATGTGATCACAAATTACATAGAATGTGTTTATTTTAAATTTATCTTTTGCTGTATTTTTTCAATTCTTCAATCATGTTATCATTCGTCATTAATTGCTTTGTTCTTTTTCGTTTCCTCTCATCGTCAGTATCCATCGCTTCAAATAGCAACCTACTAAGTTCGGTTGATTGCTTTACAACCGTTTCAAAGTCATTTCTCAATTCATCGATAAATATGCCTAAAGAGTTGAGCAATTGAGCAAAAATACGGTGTAGAATTGTATTCCATAATATTATTGTTAACAATGCAGTATCATATTTATACATTTTTTTAGGTAACGACTTTGCTTCCAACTTTGTTGATTGTTTTTCATAATTGTCACTTGAAAGTTTCTTTAATGTTTCTTTTGTCTCATTAAAACCTCGAAAAAAAGCATTTACAGCGTCTGCTCTTGCTGTCCACCTTGTATCAGAAATTCTTTTAAAAGTTATTTGGTTGAGTTTTACAGTTTTTAAATTTGTTTTGTCATTTGTTCCAACGGTGTGTGGAAGAAGAAAGACATGTATATAAGTTTTGAATGAAAATAAAATATTTCACGGCACTAGCACAGTTTTGAGCTGCAAAATTGCCTACAAGGTTAAGGGAATGGTTTGCGCAGGGTACACAAAGACTGTTTTAGGGTTGCGTTGTATTTAGATGTGCACACATGTGCACACAACGATCTGATCTGATCTGTAATTTGATTTTTTGCTTGCCTCCTGCCGAAGAATGGTCTAGCCCAAGATCGGAGCATAGAAGAGTAGATCAGTAGACTTTGTCTTATAAAATTATCTTGGGTTTTACCTGCATACCCGTAGCTTGCTTACTCCAATTTTTGCTTAACCCGCTTCCTGAAAAAGGTAAATCCTCAACTTTCGGCCTGTCTCAGCTCAGGGCCCCCTTCAGTTCGAGGCACCCCGCATTTGCTTAGTTTGCTTACCGTTAAACCCGCCACTGAACTCAACTATTGAAGGGCCACCTAACGGATAAACTAAATAAAACAGACCAAACCACTGAGGTTCAACTAATTTATGGTGTTTATGGCAACAAATAGCTCAGGAAGCTATAACAGAAACCTTAGCTTAAACTATGCATAAAAATTAAGAACTTTGTAATGAAGGGTTTGTGTCGTACTATTAAACGAGCTACTAGCAGTATTCTAGCGTCAGATTGATTTCAGTTTTTCAGAACGAGATTTTGTGTCAAAAATATTAATTCTGTATTCAAAATCACAAAATTGAAACTATTTGGTAATGTTGGTGAATGAAGCAAATGATATAATTAAGGACCAGAATACACCGCACAATGCGCGATCGTTCCCATAGTTCTGTACACACCTTTCAGCTTGAAAATCAATTGTTATCAACAGCCAACTCATTTAAACGGGTATTTACCCTCGGTAACGATGAGTTTTTCCCAAAGTAAAGGAAAAGAAAAATTCAATGTTAATGCTAGTTTAAATTTGCAGAATATGTCTTCATTACACTACCACCTTCGTACCACCATCCCACGTGTGTCAGAGCTTTCGCTCGCAAGCAACGGTTGCAGGTTTGGATTAATAAAGCTTTGCCGTCGGGATTGAGAGCCGTTCAGTGAAAGCAGTACACTGGTCGTGCATTTTTCACGCACACAGCCGCTTGGCAAAGACGATGGGAAGAAAAATGAGTCCCCAGTTCGCGGTACACAAAGCACATAATCACAATTCAAATAACGACGACGCTCGCGCAAAACTGAGCATAAAGAAAAACGTCCCTGAATGAGAAGCGATGGAAAATAAAATAGCTCTGCATACGACATTTCGGAGGGTTTATGATATTTTCGCTCCTGCTTTACGCTTTTTTTTTTTTGGTTTTGCGTTGCTTTTGCGTGAGTTTGAGAAATATCTGGAGAAAATGGATCCACACCAATGGTGGTGCAAAAGGGGGGAAATGGTGCAAAAGTTTATTTTAGCGCTTACGACTTCGTTTTCCCCTGCACACACTTTCCCATTTGGTGCTAATTCCTTTCTCGCCGCCGAAAAACAATGATCGCATGGATTGTAAGCCCGCGATGCCCCGATGCAGATGAACGTTCGCCGGTTGCGGCTTTGGGAATGCTGACTCTCGCAGGCAGGCTCCTGGCATTGGCAAACGGAGCACTGTTTTCAAACACCTTCACCTCAAACACCCATTGCGACGACGGTGCACGGTGGGAACGATGATGATGATGAAGTATCGTTGGGAGGAGAGACAGGGACGGTGGTTCGTACCAGTCCAGACGCCAGGGTCGCCAGGGAGAATGGAAAGTTTAATCACCATGTAATGTTTCGATAATATGGTTTACCGTTGGAAAGAAGTGGCTTAATGAGATTTTCTGATTGTCTTTTGCAGCGAATGTTAGTGCCGGGATCGTGAGAAAGTTGCAGATTGTTTAATGGCAAAGAAAATGTTTTGAAACCCGGTGGGTCACAGAGTACGTTGCGGAGTGCGGATTGTGCTAGATTTGCACTTCATTTGGAAAGCGTTGGAAAGGTTCCGTTGGGACGGTTAATTCAACCACGGATAATGGAACGCACGCCCGAAAGTGCAGCGTGTTTAAATCAAATTTACGTTCACTACAAAGACAGAATAATACAGCAACAGTTGTGGGTGAAAATTTATATTAAATCAAACTATTTCGAACACTTGTCAAACGAACACTGCACTTGCTGCCATCTAAAACTCCGGAACGAGCAAAACACCTGACTAATAAATACATTTACATCCTTTGTTTTACATTGCCCTCTATTCTCCCATGACGAGCTTTGTGGTCGCATGTCCCGAATAGAACCCCGTTCGTGGTTCGAACGCATTTAACTATCGATCACACCAGCAGGCAGTCCCACTCTCCGGCGCAATAGTTTGCTAACCTAAGCCGATAGGTGAGCACATCGTAAAACAGGTGCTAAACGACAACGGTGGAAAACGTCAAATGAAAGCTCTCGCTGCGTTTCGCATTCGCGTCCCCTTACCTTTCGTCGGAAGGTCCCCTTGCTGCCTGAACGGAAGTACGGATACGCATTTCGTACGCGCCAGGATATCATCGACCCACACCGGGACCGGGGGTTCGTGATTATTTTAATAACATGTTGTAGATAATTAAAATTTATGGGAAAATGAATCGGCAACCGTCGGGCAAAACGGGGCACAATTTGCTCCACAGCTAGCACTGTTTTGCATGATCGGTGCTTAACGCTACCCACCATTGTTCCACCGATGATGATGATGATTTATCACGAAACGCCAAGTGTCGGTAGCACTCATTAACCAATACACTGCATAAAATTGGGAACGGTGCATTGCACAGTGTTTGAAATAGTATGTTGTTCAAGGATGGAAAACATCGCTCAAACTTGTTGAATGTAATGAATGACTATATTAACTAAAAGCTTCGTCCTTCACTGGATACGCTTTTCTGGAATCGCATTTTAGGTTGAACGAGGACTTGCATTAACGCTGGCTGAAACACGGGTAATTGAAACACAAAAGGACCAAAGCTGAAACAAGACAGACAGCGTCGCTCTATGGTTCGTCCGAGCTGTAGGCATACTGTCGAGTGACGCTTCCATCGGATATAGCCAATCGTGCATTTAAATTAACATCTCCATTGTAAAGCGCTGTTCATTTAGAATTCGGTCAGACAATTTTACGTACAGTAGCGCCACCAGTGGTGCTATATGGAACTTTTTGACATTTATGTGTAGGTATTGGAGCACTCATCCAAGTAGTGCATTAGTTTTTGGAAGTCCGTGCAAGTTTGCAGTTGTTTTTGACGATGGAACTTGTTTGATTTCTTTACTTCTCTTACAACTCAGGCAGGGTGAGTTGAAGCTTCACTTTATTCGAAGGACCAAATTATTCTCCTCGCCTGCCACCATACATACTCCCAGCGTCATCGGGACGCGGTAGTGATGGGCGCGCATTAGGAATGGGCACACTATAAGGATGGCAGTGCGGGAACGAACTCACTCCGTTTCAATTGAAACGGAACAGAACTAGAACGTCGTAAATTAATTGTGCACACCCACTTAGAAAATCCAACTTGGTCCAGGAGAAAAAATCGCCGCTTCTACAGTTGGATGTGTATTAGAACGGTTTCGGGAGTGTCAAAGTACTACTAGAAAGGTCCAACAAAATCGTCGATCAGAAACAGTGGATCGTAAACTGAACGGGAAGGTGTCGAAGACGCTGAAAGCTTACTTTGGACTTTCCGATGGGGAAGTTGCAAAAAATAATACGGTTCCAGCATAAATACCGTCAAAAGAATCCGGTTAAGAGCAGACTACCGCTCTTTTCATGCATCAAAGCAACCCAACAGAACCCTGAAGCAAAATTTAATCGCAAAAACACGCGCCCAAAAATAGAATAACCAAGTTTTGCCGAGGTACACGGGCTGCATTCTCAGGGATGACGAAACGTACATGAAAATGAATTTCAGACAGGTTCCTGGCTCAAAAATTATATGATACTACAGCTCGGAATGATGTCTCCTGATAAATGTTAGTTCGTTTTTGCCGACAAATTTGCCCGCAAATTTATGGTATGGCAAGCCTTCTGCAGCTGTGGAATGAACTGAATAGTTTACAAAGCTATGAACTGAATAGTTTACAAAGAACAGTGTCTGGAACAGTGTGTTTTGCCTTTCATAAAGGCTCACAAAGGCCCAGTAAAGTTCTGGCCAGATTTAGTAAGCTGTCACTACAGTAGGGATGTAGTACGATGGCACCCCAATAACAACGTGGACGTCATCGGCAAGCATTTGAACCCACCGAACTGTCCAGAATTCCGACCGATAGAACAATATTGGGCGATAATGAAAAGAAAATTGAAAAAGACAGGCCAAACCACCAAAACAGCCTCACAATTGGCACATTAGTGGAAAAAAATGGCTGATGCATTTGCTAAATCGGTTGTGTGAAAGCTAATACATTAGAATTATACATTTTTGCTTGTTTAAGTAAAAAAAAAGACAATTAAAAGACCATTCATTTAATGTGAAAATTATACTTCTATGTTAAAGAATGGTCCTTTTACAGCTTGTGATGTGTGACCAAATTCTAAATGAACAGCACTTTAGATAAAGTCAAAAATAACGAGCATAAATGGTGCCCGCGACTGTAAAGTTCATTAGAAGTTCAAACAGAAGGCTGAAAAGTTTGTATTGAAGTTATTCTAAGTAGTAGGGGATCGATATACTTTTTCCTGATTAATTAGTAACGGTAGGATTCGGATTTTTTTTTTTTTGTTCAATTCAATATGCGATTTAATTGCTTTTGACGCTCTAAATTATTCGCAAAAAGCTCGTGACGGAGTAATGAAACATGGAACTCCAAAAAATGCAACAGATGAATGCTCCATATTGTTATTACTCTGCATCGGACCTCACTTCCCAACTTTTCCATATGAGATACTATTAAATTCTTTTACAGGTAGGCTGAGTTTCCATGGTAAATTTTCCAATCGACATAGGATGGTTTCGAACGGCAAACCTTCACTCACGCTTTGATGTCCGCCTCGATAACAATCCCAACCCGGTTCGTTGATAGTGATGCGATAGCTGTACCGGAGAGCACTCTAGTGCAGTTCAAAAGGGCTAAACAAGGGGAAAAGACAAAATGTGTGCCGAATGAGGTTTATTCATTTCATTCTGTAAGTCCTGGCACTATATTCAGTTGTCATGAACCTGGTGACTGAGAGCTTTGAGGGGAACAAATGAATGAACCGTGTGGACGGATGCAACGTGACGTATGAAGGACACGAACACGTTCTCTGTTTAAGGATAGGTTTGTTTTTTTTCCGAGACTGGTATCATGGGAACGTGTGCAGTAACGCCACAGTCGGTACGACCGTACAGCTAGGATACGCTCCCGTAGTAGCAAAAGCACGGCTGTACGGTCCAAAGCTCCATTCACAGGCGGAGAGTGAAGCTGGCCCAGATTGATGATACTTTTCCGGCATGACCAAATTCTTCGACGTTCAGCATACGACGAATCATTCCCAAATCTTTCCTCCGCTTTTCAAAACCACTCTGTCCCCGTTTGACGTGTGTCGGGTTCCGCAGCGATGACAGCAGTTGCAGTGCGTTGCAACCAGGAGGGCATGGGTTTGTGCCGGCGACAGAAGGAACAGAAGGAATCACCTACACGAAAAAGGGTACGGTTGTTGGTGATGAAAAATTGAAATTGAATTTCTCATTTGCAAGTGTATCAATCATGAATTGGATCGTTTTTCCGACCGGCGCTTTTCGATCTTTGTGGAAACGGGTCGTCGAGTATCATGCCGGGCGCAGCTTGAATTACACTTGCTTTTTGGTTTTAGTGAGGTTTTATTGGACGTCGACAGAATGTAATTTCGATGTTGGCATGAATGAATGCTACGGTGGTTTATTTCAATCGAAAACTGATCAACCGAAGTTCAATCAAATAATAACACCAATTAACAGTCGAGTGCAGCTTTGCCCTCGAGATTGTGTCCCTTTTGTTTGACAAATCGAAAATTAAAAGCTTTCTGAAAATTCATACGACAACTGTAGGGAGATCGAAAACAAAAGAGTATTAAGCAGCCTTCAGTAATGACACGTTCTGCATTTCTCGCCACACATGTAATAATTAATGTTTGAATAAGGAACATTTGAATAGCATTTTGTACATCATTTATATTCATTATTAGTTGGCACAAAAGATGCATGATTTTTTAAAGAAAGTTTGCAAAGAAAAATAAATAAACAGATCCTCGTCACATGGTTCTCCCATATCCACATTCAAAATTTTCTCACACAAATTCCATCCATTTATGAGCGAAAAGATAACATTCAATTGGCGATTCTTGACCAAGCGCACGAACAAGTTTTAGCTGGCACATTGTACGACTGATACGTACAAGACGCTGTGCTTATCCACATCTTATCATACTCAACCCGGACTATACAACACTGTATACGGGGGGGAAACTAACTAACAACAATCAACATTACACTCTTCCTGTGCAACGTCCAGAAGAAACAAACATTGCTTTGCGACTAGTTGGCAAACTTTTTTCGTTCGCTCATGCCAGCGTCTAGCTCTAGCGTCGATTTAAGCTTGGATGATGCCAGCAAAAAGCAGCAACCAGCGTTTGTTGCTGAAAACTTTGTCAAACTTTTATTTACTGACCTCCCCCTGCTTCGGCCGGTGGTCCACAGGCCGTCCTGACCCAACCAACACTCGGGCGGGCGAAATACCAAACCAAACCAACGAGGAGTCCTTGAAAAACTTACAGCATCAGTAAAAACGAAGTGTAGAAAATGTTGTAAACTTTCTCCTGACCGGACATGGTTGAATTTCTATTTATTTCCTTGGATTTTCCTTGGAGTAAAATACCCGCCGTGTCCCATCGGAAGCGCAATGCTGGCAGCAAACAGTAACAGAGAAGCAAAACTATCTGTTAAAGTTTTTCGTTTGCCGTCACTCGTCATGGCCTTTGTGCCCATGTGTCACGTGGGTTTGCTCTGTGGATTTCTTCTAAAGACTTCTTGCAAAGCTTGAATGGTTGCTACATCTATGTCAATTTGTATCGGACTTGGTGATTCCCCACCATTGATGGTTCCTGGTGGGCTGTGTCTGTATTGGAGTTTGTGCTTTTTTCACCCTTCACATTGTTGACTGTTGACGTCGGGTGCGAAGCGATGATCTCAATGGGAAAATACCTCATACATTTCCATTTACTCGCACCTCCAGCCACAGCTGCCCAGAGTTCGCATGAATGAAAGAGATCCAGCTTGGGGATCGTTTGGAATAGTATAACAATCACATACACTAAACACTGGGATATTTAGAGAGAGTAAGTAAATAGGAAGGATAGAAAAACGAGAAACATAACTGAATTATGTAGCGAGGAAAAAAGGTCTGCATTAACAAATAGACACATTTGCTACAAAGATTTTACCAGATTGAAATAGGGGTAAATTAAAACTTGTCTATGCGTTTAAACTTCCTTTACCATGTCTATGTGGGTCCAAAAGAGTTTTGAGATTCAAAAATTTGGATCTTCATGTTGATGAACATGGGTAATATTATTTACCGAAAGTGAAGAAAAATTCATTTACATTGTATTGATAATCATAAATAAGGCACATACAAAAATAGTCTTTTTTATGGAAAAAATATGTGATGTGAATGTGATGTGGATGTGGACGAAAGGTTTGTAATATTTTCTTTATTATCTTTTATCTTATCAACAATCAAGCCACTTACTTTGCCTGTCACTGCCAACGATTGTGGAGCTACAAAACTAATTTAACTGCAAACGTATCGCTGGATGGACTAAGTCGAGAACGTCAAAATGTCGTTCTAATACTGGTGTCATTATCATCTTTAACTTACTCTTTAGACATGCTTTAATATGCACTAATAATACCAAACGGCTTTATATGAATAGTATTTGCGAAGGTTGCAGCACTTGCATCACAGCGCAGTCAGGGTTAGGGAAAACATATTTTAAAATTAGGCCCAGAGTGCCAAATTAAATTAAAATTAATTTAAATTGGCGTACTGGTAGCGGCGTCAGTCTTCACACGATACGACCGATCCAAAATCCCATCCGGATCAATCCCGCGTGCACAGGAATAACTTTCCGGTTGGGACGATCATTGGCACTCATCCAACGGGCCATAATACCAAATGAAAGCATCGTCAAATATCCCATTGCACCTTTGCCGGTTGCATTATTGATGTGCAATGAAGATATGAAGTCCTCTTGCTTTTAAAATTATGCTCAACAGAAGCACACTTTTACAATTTATTGTATTTGATTCGGAAGGGCCTTTGATCGGGCGTTCCAATAAAAAAAGATGAGCGGGCCAGCAAATAAAGGAAATCAACATTGTTTATACAATCGAAACAGTGTTCGGCAATTCTATCGAAGGCACGATCTACAGGGCTATCTTGGAAGCGTAGATGAACCAACCAACAGCAAACTCTGCCAAATATAGTTGTTTTACTGAGCGCTAAGTGGAGCTATCGCTAAAAACGGCGGGGTTGATATTGGAAGCTCTATCAATATAGTTGCGCACGAATAGTTTGCTAACGATGGATTAACTGTAAGCCGAATGGGGTTTGTGGGTAAGTTAAACCGACATTTGGGCCAGCGTTCACATCCCGTTACTATCGGAGCGAAGAAAAAACAACGGCAAAAACCTTCCATTTTCCGATTTAGCAGAAGCATGCGGCCGAGTACCGGGTTGGTTCTGGCTGATATTCTAATAAACGGGCGGACGCAAATGTGGCTTGTTGATTGAAAAAGTTATCTTTGCCATGGGATTACGTAAAAGTATCACTCGCTGAAGAGTAAAACGTGGTAAAGAATAGCTACTCTCCTGTCGAATTGAGCGTTTACTATGCGAGATATTATTTGAATAGCGTTGTAAGGATTCATTTTAAAAATAAAGCTCTTTGCAAGTAGTTATAACACAACAAAACAAACGAAGGATATAAGTTAATAAACCGAACTAAGTACAATTCCATAAAAAAGTATAGTTAATTTATTTGAAACAAGATGTACAACATTGTTAGAAAACTTTTTACTCTTTGTTCGAAATACTATCCAGCACTAATGGATTCATGTGCTTGCTACAAAAGCGGATTATCTTGTCAAATTATTAACCACAACGAGAAACCCTGGCAGGATGCCTTGAAAAGTTTTACAAACAGCCACGAAGTAACGACCTAATCTTTGAATCTGCATAATACTACGGATTTCGCAAAGAGCCCAAACCATTTTGCTTAAAGTTTAGCAAACGAGAGCCTATGCTCATTTCGAGAAATCAGATCAATAGAGTCCTCGGAGATTGTCCGGCCGGCTATCGTTAACTATGACGTCAAAGTTTATCGAACGCTGGAGTTATTGGGCCGGATGTTGAGATGGTGCTCGATGGGTTTTGTAAAATTTAATTAAAACCCACAGGCACCTCGATCCACAAAACAACACAAGAGCCAACAACAAAAAACCAACAATTCGAACAAGCTTCACATTCTTTAAGCAATTGCTAGCATGTTCCATCTTTTCGAGCCCGTTTTTCAACGTTCCTTTTGGTTGAAAAGGATATGCCAAACATACCCACAGAAAATGTTAAAATATCGAACTCAAACGGAGTATTTTGATGTTTGATCAAAGCGATAAAATGAGAAGACAAAAAAAGATCAATCCATCACTGACATTCCAAAGAAAAAAAAAGCATTGTGCTTTTTTGTGAGTCATCAACGCTTTGGCGCTTGAGATTGAGGTTTTGATCTGATTAAGAGAATGATGACTCCTTGGATAATGAATCTCCAGAATATTTTTTTGTATATAAACCTTAATGATTCCCTTTCAAAAACGATAGTAAATATTATAATCTTTGTTTCTAGAAGATTCAGGGTGATTTTTTTGATTTCCAATAGAACAAGCCTTTCATGTGAGTTTACTTAGACACATATAAATAAGTTTTTCGCCAGACAAACATTGTTAGCCAACTTATTCGATGACATGCCGAATTACAGTGCGTCGTTGAACTAACTTTCCATCAATGGTATGTTGGAAAATGAATAATCAATCATGTGCCAACATGTGTGATTTAGAGATTTTATAAAAATGTCTCACTACAATCCATCCGTTCCATACTATTGAATGTGTCTCATGGATATAAAAGTTTCGTTCATACTACAAAGTTGGAATGATGAGCTGATTTTTAATTAAAAGTTTTTATATTAGAAATAACATGGTGAGCAAATAGCAAAACTTCCTTTTAGATGATGATGATAAATTCCGTTAAAGAAAGAATAGTTACGCTGTGTGGTATCGTGATGGAATGGCGGTTATGTAGCATATAGGCTTAGGACTAACCATTCAACTGTGGGTAGTACTTATTTCATGGAACTATTATTCATTATTACAACGTTAATATAATTTATGAGGTATATATATTTTTTTATTTATTCAGGAACGGCCAGGCCGTATTGTTATTTATGAGGTATATAAAGAGTACAAAATTCATTATTTATTTAATTATTTCATGATGACGGCTTTCACCGTATTATCCAGTACAAAAATCAATTAAATATATTAAATTCAGTTTCACGACAACACAATCTTCATTATTATGTAACAATTTTGCAAAGTTAAGATTGGTATAATATAGAACAAAATATATCCAAAAATGAACCAGAAATCATATTTGTGTTAATGGACCAAATGGAAATCAAATAATAGTTCAATCAATAATAGTTCCAAGGACTATATGGACACAATTTGTTGATGAACAAACTACGAGTGGGTACCTTATGTATCATATGGTTTAATTTGATACTAAGTTCCTACACGTTACAACTAACCTGAACTAACGAACCAAATCTTACCAACACTTCAATCAAGGACATATTGGTAAACATTGTGGCGAAGACGTGTAAACTCCTCTTCATACGTCTTACGCACACACACATCGTACGCACGCACCGCGCGTGTTACAACAGCACTAACAGTTGTAAGCACTAACTACCACTAACGATTAATCGTAACGTAATAAAATAAGTCAGTATGCAAGTGACCATAAAGCGAACAACAGCTATCCTTCGACTCTGATATTCCAATACCGAAAATAGACAAAATAGTACCCCATAACATCAACTGTTGTGACGAAAGCATGAGCTTACCTTACATGCCTTTTCAATTTGCCTCGTAGCGGCGTTCAAGGCGTTGTTTTAAGCAGAAATTCTTCTATAAACTGCATTCGAATGACACTAAAACTGCGCCTCCTTCTCAAATTTTCCGATTATTTCTCCGATAGGTTACAATACGGCGAATAGTCGTAATTCTTAATGAAGCGCTTCTAAAAACCTTAGAACGCTTCCCGATGATTAGTTATCAATTTGTTATCAATGCATTATGCATTCTATTAACACATTCAGAGCTGTATCAACCGAAATGTTCGGGTGATTCTCTATGGAAATCCTTCAAAATGCCTTCAAAAACAGCTGATTAACTATTGCTTAAAAAATCCAGAAAAGAGATTAAGTGTGATTAGAATTGAAAAAGTTTGAAATTATTTGCACTGAAATATATTTGTTATGAATCAACAAGCTCTCGAAACACCAAACTGTCAGACGTCTGGATTTTATTTGTTATTGTAAAATTTATATATTGTAATGCCTCTGTTTTTGGAATGACACAAAGCACAAATAAAGTTATGGCAATGGAGTGTTTGTTTAAATAGAAACTAATTAGGTCCATAAAAAATAATACCGGAATTAAGGAAAAATGCATCATGTGTTTCATAACGTTGTCATGTTAAATTACCTTCAGAAGAAAGAACGTAAAAAAAAGAAACAGCTATCTCCATTGTTGCGTGCAATAAGCAACAAATCAACACACGTGATTGCCACAGTTTCATTTTATCCTAATGCCGGTGGTTTTTTTTCCGTTTTCCTTATAATCTTCAACTTCATTTCCACTCATGATCTGGCAGATTGCGCCAATCAAAACACAATTGTGCTGCACAAAGACCCGGACCCCCCGTCCTGTGTCGTTGGCCATAACGAAACCACTCTTGTTGAAGCTTTTACGAGAGCTTCTTATTTAACACCTCGCACGCAACGCTCCCAAACCTTACGCTGTGAGGGTACAGTAGGCCCAACGATTGTGGCGTATGAGCTCGTCGGGGTGGGGCGAATACGTATGTAATCATCTTCCCCCCTCTATCGACTGTATCTTTACACAGTTGCTCCAGCGGAAGGTGAAGATGTCCTTTTCGATTCTAGAAGTGCAGAACAATCGGATTCGCTTGACGGCTACGGTGACGATTGCTGTCGTCAGTCTCGGCATTGCCACTCATTACGCCATTTATGCCACCGCAAAGAATACGTCCTGTCTGCTGGTCTGCTGGGATGGTTTGATTTTACGACACAGGCTGGAATGGCACATTTCCGCTTCCGGATCATCTCCGGGCTATTAAACCGTTTACTGTAGGCGTGAGGTGAAATATAGGTGGCAAATATCACGTGCTTGGAAATATCAAACATCCACGATCACGATTCAAATACTTCCAAGAATCCGTTGCAATTGTAACCGTTCATGACTATAGATGAGTGGAAACAACATTAATATAATTTATGAAGTATATAAAGAGTACAAAAATCAATTAAAAAAAATAAATTCAGTTGCTCGACAACATAATCTTCATTATTATCTAACAATTTTGCAAATTTAAGATTGGTATAATATATACTAAAATATATAAATAAAAACAGACCAGATATGATATTTGGGTTAATGGACCAAATGGAAATCAAATGTTATTGTTCTGCCTTACAGGGTATTCCGCAATTCTATGACAGTTTCCCATCAGTTTTTAAATCCATCCCGAGATTTTTTGACTGCGTCTCATATATTTTTGAATCCGTCACACAATTTTTTGACTGCGTCCCATCAATTTTAGAATTGGTCCCGAGGTTTTCTGACGGTTTCCCATATATTTTTGAATTCGTTCCGAGGTTTTTTGATTGGGACGGTCCGGTGATGTATAGGTATCGGCGCCAGTCTTCACACGACAGGACCAGTTCAAAATCCCATCCAGTTCAATTTTCTGTACACAGGGCTGACTATTCGGCTACGGATAAATAGAGACAAAGAAAGCCACGAATGATAGGCCTAGGTATCTTGAGGTTGTTGTACCGATACACTTAAAAAGATGTTTAAGGTGAATCAAGCATTGGTGATGAACCTGACAGTAAAATCTCTTAGCACGCTAACCAAGCAGCATATCCCCAGCAGTCGATTTTCTTTAAACTTTTTTCACCTCAAAGATGACATACGGGCCAACGGTTTTCCATGAATACATCTGTACCTGTGATCTTCTCTCCCTTATCTGGGGTTCAATACAATTGCAGGATGCTGTGGTTAAGCGAAAGACAATTTATTTAAAGTAGCATTCAAAACTATTTGGCAAAAACCGTCAAAAAACCTCGGAACGAATTCAAAAATATATGAGAAACCGTCAGAAAACATCGACAGGAATTCAAAAATATGTGGGACGCAGTCAAAAAATTGTGGAACGCATTCAAAAATACCTGCGACGTAATCAAAAAACCTTGGGAAACTGTCAACAAATTGTGGGAAACCCTGTATTTGATAGCTTTTAAACCCAGCATTAACATCCTACTATGGCAGAAATCAATATTTTGATATTTTTCACAAATTAATCTTCTCATTAAGGCGTACCTAACATGGCGTTATATACATATACAGTTTTTTAATGAATTAAATTTCACGTTTTTTCTCACAATCATGCACTGCACTGAGAATGCTACAAAAAAACGAGGCTCCACCAGACGCATTAATTGATAAATTACACACCCCACCGTGTATATCAACTCTACCACGGATCTGGCATTCGAAGCAATTATCTTTCCTCCCGTTTGAGGTTCAACATGGGTTCGCGAGGGTCAAGCACACCAGCATCGATAGCACAGTGCGTTGTCGAAACGTAAGACCCCATGCAGCTTTGCGCCCACAATGCTATTCCGTTTGTGGCATTTATATAGCCTCGCAAAGATTGCTCTCATCTGTCCCCACGCGGGATGCTACACCACGCGGGATGCTATTATTTTATCGTTCACTCGATCCGCTCTGCGGTTCTCGGCCATTGTGAATGTGGTGCGGCCCTGCAGGAATTGCCGTGGAGTGCGGTTTATGAGATTGCAAATTCTTTCCTTCCCGGTTGGGTGGTACAACAGTGAAGAACGAGTTTTATTGTGCGCCACTTCCACTTTCCACCGTCATGCGCCAGCTTTTCCATCCGGTACACATACTCCTATACCCGTACGACCCGGAGATGAAAGCCACCGTCCCATGCTGACCTGAAGCTATGCTAGGCCGGACCGACCGGCCGGTGTTTCTTCTCCTCAGAGTTCGGTTGCACGGCGCAGTTTGCCCAACGGAAGTGGTCGAGGTTGGTTTAAGTTTCGAGCGTACTCGCCTGTGCAAATTCAAACCGAGGCTCGAAATATCGAAGAACCATAAAATAAAACCTCGTTCTACATCATCATCACCATCGGAGCCACTTGCTGGGCTTTGCTGGGCCATGCCAGATACCGGACCCAGACGGACACCGAGCCGGCATTGGAAAATCGAGTTTCTTTTCCGTGCCCTGGATACTTTGGAAATTGGGATCGGGATACGTGGGATTGAAGTTGGGTGCCTCTATTCGTGGAACACACACACATGCACACCTTGCAGAACTCCCGCATAAGAAGCCATACCCATAGCTCGTCATTTTATCAATTTACTTGCACCATTCTGTGCCAACGCTGCCTTTTCAGCCTTACAGACTCCATGTGAGCAAGATCATTGGATATACTACGGATGATCTTATACGTTTTTGAGTGTGTGTGCGTGTATGTATGTATGTAAGTGTACTGGCCAAGTACTGGCAATTTCATAAAAGTTCATATTTCATTGCAAAAACACACACACACACACTTGGATACTTCCATTCCAAGAATGCTCCTCGTTAGGGGCATGTTCACCGACATGACCATCAATGGTCCATCGCCTGCTTTTCTTTCGCGCGCTCGCTTCGTTTGTTTCCCCGCCTTAACCAACGATTACGTTGGTTACCGACCTGTAACTGGTTAGTAGCTTTAGGGGAAAAATGGTAATGTGCTTATGAAAAATGGGCTTAAAATTTTCACTTGATTGTTTTCGCCCATTATGTGCTGTGTACGTCATGCCCCGCAAAGAGTTGTGGTTATGGGCAACGCGTTAGCTTTTTCACTTTTTTATTTGCTTTACGTTCGCCGAGGACGATAGCAGCTCGGTTTGTTTGTGTGTTTCACCTGTACTGTACACATATCATTGCTTGTTTTCAATGACGGCAAAAAGTGTTACTTTCGCTCAATGGGAATGAATGAGGGGATGTGTAGATCTGTTTCTTTTCCATATTTTTACGTCCATGAAGAGGCGAATAAATGCACACTACCTTTAACGATGGCGCACTGCCACAGTAACGACTTCCGGGGGGAGGGGAATAAAAACAGTAGTGGACATAAAATGAGCCGCAAGCATTTGGTGGATTCATCGAAATGTGTTTAGAACGAAAACGCTTCATATTCGATTGCAAAATTGTGATTCTAAAAAAACTTATAGCTTGTGAGTCACTATGAAAGGCATGAGGTCACGCATTAACCTTACTAAAAGGCTCGAAGCATTAGCAATGTAGCTATGCAGTGGTCCTCACTGTATGCAGAAGAGGCTTGTGTAAGCCACAGGCACAATACGGATTTCGCTCACACGACACGACACACGGCGGGCAGTACAAAGGAGAAAAGCATAATAAAGATGCCACGCCATGTATCAAACGGACAATGTTACTTTGTCACGGCACGTAATAAGGGACTACAATAAAAATCATTTACCGTACGCACGTCACACGTGCAAACGCAACGTTCGCAAGATGTGTGCTTTTTTTTGTGAAAAAAAAAATATTGTGCCCTCCTTCTTTTTGCGCTCTCGATACATACGGTTTCTCGCTTTCTTTGATTTCCTTCTACATTTTCTTCATCGCCGTAACAATTATTCATTCGGCGAAAGATCCACTTCGCCCGCCGGTAAGTCCCGTGTAGAAGTGTAGCGGGAACGTTTTTCATTTTCCACGAGTCGGAAAAGGTGGTGTGCGAGCATCACACACCTCTAGGACAACGATGACAGCACTGACAATGGTTGGCTCTGTCGCGTTCCTGTCACTGGCAAAACATTTCCCGATGCGTAAGCGGCCGTGTCTTCCTGTCTATTTGTACACGTGGATTGCCGTGCAAATAGCGTAGAGAAGACAAATAGACATTTCTTCGCTCGTTTAACCCATTCATTGTGTCTGATTTCTGCTGCTGTACTGTGCAGATTCATCCCCTGGGATGGAGCATAACTCTTCTCCGGGGTAGAAAAAAGGATGCCAAAGACAAAGAAGCGCAAGAATGTGTCTGAAGTACGGTTGTACCTACGCATCAAAACAAATAATTACGCACACATGTTTTGCTTCCGTTAGACAAGCCTCATCAACGTTTCGCTTCGTCGGGAAGGAGTCCTCTCCGCTTGAGTATTGTTGTATGACAACCAAACTTAATTTTACATTAATCAATTTTCGGAACTAGCCAATCGGTAACTGATAAAACCGTTTCAAGCTCATACTTTTGATGAAAAAAATTATGAAATTTCAATACAAATCACAAGGTACTCCACGAACTGAACCGATTATTCCTTCTACACTTTAGAGTGATATTTCGAAGAACCAGCTGATTCGATATACGGGGAACCATAAAAGTCCTTCCAATCCCATTTGTTACTGGAATGTTTAATGTTTAATGTTTCTTAATTAAATCGTCCACCGAGAACGGTTTAACGAGGATCGTTGTTTGGAATTACAATAAACGCAAAGAATTTCGAAATTGGGACATGGACATCGTAAAACCGAACTGACCCAAACATTGATTGAATCACCTAATCATGGCTTTAAATGGCGCGTTAGTACCGCATGCTGTGTTAGCGCGACTTTCGTGCAACATGTATCGGTGTCTAGATACCGATCGCGGAACAGCAAACGAAATCCTACTTACTAGCGAGGGATCATCTATGTTTCCTAGTAGTAGTCCTGCAATAAAGAGGTCCTGAGCTCTGCAGCGCCTGACTTCTAATGTTTCCATGCCCAAAAGAAGGCAACTCTGCTTGTAGGGTAGTAGCAAGGATCCGGCTGCCCAACCTAGCTTTCTTATGGCGTATCGTGTGAGTTTTTTCTATATTGTCTCAAGTCTTCTTATAGATATGATAGTATACGGACAAGTCACAATTGAACAGTATTCCAATAACGGGCGAACCAACGAACAATACAGAGATTTTAGACAGTGTGGGTCATTAAAGTCCCTCGTCGATATCGCTGACGTAAATGCCCTAACGGGCCATCCGGCATAGGTTCTGAGGCTTGAGGAGTTGTTAGTCCGTAGGCGCTTCGGCGAATCGGGCAGTTCCCTGACTGTGGTGGTTCCTGTCTTAACAGGCATCCTTGGCAAGGATGTGGGTTTCTCTATGAAGATTCTCTCCTCTGACAATCCAAAAGAAGTCCCTCGTCGATTTAAACAGTAGGCCTAATGTGAAAAGTGATGCTTGAATGTCAGCTTATTGTCAATCAAAACGCCTAGGTCACGCATTTCTTTGGTTCTTGCTATACTGACTCCGTTTATCTGATAGTCGTACCTCACAGGCGAGCGCGCCCGAGTTAAAGACATCACAAAGCACTTTTCCGCGCAATGAGTTGACGGTTGTCAATTGTCGTGTGCAATCGACAATTTTTAAAGGCCGAAACAATTTCACGTCGATTGAATTAAATTTGCTGCAGCATATCTGCTATACAGTCTTAAAACATTCCAAAATCTATTTATGTTGAAATACACCCCATGCTCCTTTATATCTCAATCAATATAGATCAATATATCTCCTCTATATAGAACAAGAACTGCAATAAACAAGTAACACAAATAACATAAACCTCACGCGCAATTAGAACAAATCTTAATCGCTCACAAGTTGCAAGCACACATTCAATGCACACAAGTTGCAGGTGCAAACCCATTATACAAAACATAAAAAAACATACACCAAAGAGGCACCGATCGCGCAAAGAAATTGCGCTATGCCAATCCATACGCTATCAATACGCTATGTCAAAAAACCCACAGCAACCTCATTGCAAGACAGTACAGGTGCGCTTCACGCCAGAATAGCAACCATTGCAATTGAGCAATACACCCTACACCCGTGCGCTTGACTTGCTTCAGGTTAGCAACAGGAAACTACCCATCCATACATAGCTTATAGAAAACAGAATTCCTCCATCCAACAAATAAGAATTCGATAGAAGAAAACGTTAAACCAATCAATTTAAATTCAGACAAACAAAAGCATCAGATATCCGAGAGTCCGGTATGTGGAGGAATGGAAATTTCCATCAAAATTGTATACCCGAAATTATGATATGAAATAAAGATTTACCATTGACTAGACAGTCACTCGCAGTCACTTCCACACGCGGTAACTGTCGAAGTTGATCGTCATAACCAACAAGGAAATCAAGTTGTTGCGAGCAACGGTTCATTTGAACCAACAACAGCTTGGTTCAGTCGATTTACGCTAGGTGGCGCTTACTGCAGCAGGATCGTGCGTTCTTCCTTCTCTCCTTATGAGCCGAGGGAAAACGGGTGAGAGGGCGGATAAAAGCAGCGCGCAGGGACAGCTAGGGTCTTTTGCGAAAACCAGCATAGGCCAGGGATAGAAATTTTTTTAACTCTTCCCCCAGAAAAAAAGTTAATAAGTTAAGAAAAGCTTTTTTGTGTCGCCTTTGCTGTGGAGAAGCGGTTGCTGGACGCAACACAAGTGTTATTTGTGTTATGGGGGACTCTGTTCCGTAGTCCGTCCGAAAGAACTATCGCAAAATGATCAAACTAGCATCTATAATATAACGCGTCAGTAAATATATTACAAGGCAACTGTGACACGTTATATGTATAATATTACATAGCGAAATAAATATTTATAATATTACATTGCAAGCGGGGATCATGTTCGCGAAGAACGTCACATGGAATAGCAGGACGGTTGATGTAGACCCGCCTAAGAGAACCAGTTGAACATTCATTGCCACACACACACGCACACAGTAGGTGCCGCATTAAATGCCGTCCGGTTCGTTACACGCGAAAAATTAGCCGACAAGCACGACTGTCCCCAGTCCAAGCAGGCTCTAATAAAACAATGTACACCTAAAGGTCGGGCTGCCTTTCCGCCCGAGAGATTACACCCAGTGTGTGGATGTTTTAAGAGCCTGCCGCATGAAAAGCGCACGGAACGAAAGCCTTAACGAATGTTCATGTTTATTTAAATTTCAGCCTGCTCATGAACACGGACCCTGGCCGTTATGCTCACGTGCTACATGACCGTAGTCAGATCGGCAGGACACACGCGAAAGCCTTACCGTGAATTTCGTTAACCGTGCACAGCACGGCTTGATAAAACGTTCGATTTTTCTGCAACACGCAGCTTCGTACACGTTTGTCACAGACAAGACACAAAATATCGTCCCGAAGCATGATAGATACCCAAAGCAAACGGCTCCAAACAAATGAGCGGGAAAGAAAGGGGAAGAAAACACAAGTTCTTCCTTTCGACTGTAAAAATGTCCTCGCAAAAGCTTACAATCCGCTTGCATCGGGTCGTAACTAAACGGCTTTCCCGCAACACTTCCCCAGTGCTGATCGATCCCACCGACTGTGGGACTGTGGGTCCAGATAAAGGACCTTTTTGCATGTCGCCGAACAATTTATGCCGTGCACTTCGCGATAGTTTTATTGCGAATTCTTGCGTTGATTTGATTAAAAGAAAGCATTTCGTTGGTTCAATACACTTTTACCAAACCTTTTTGGCCATTGGAAGGTTCTTGCGGCACCCAGAGGGCTAGTCTTTTAACAGTGACAGGCAGAATAAGGCATAAGTTATGAGAAAGTCAAAGTATTGTGTAACAAACAGCTGTATGCCACCTTGAAGCGCATTGTAGACAAATCAGCGTAAATATGTTTTTTAATTAAAACAAATGTAGCGGATCACCTAGCATCAGACACTGAGAAGGTTTGCATCACAATTGTATGCCAAGGAAACATAAATTTTAATTGCATGGCAATGCTCTAATGAAAACCTTAATTGTAGTAACTCCACGTTCATTAAATGCTTTTCGCTCACATCGCCAGTTTGCGAATGCAGCGTATGATCAGAGCTCCAGCTGGGCTGGGAATAATTGTTCCACTACCTTAATTATCTCATTGACAGGAGCGTAATTCTGCTCAGCTTAACTATGCCACTGCTAACTACGCGCACTGAGCCAGAAGTGGAAAGTTTGCTAGAAACTGCTTTCGCTCACCACCGCCGGCACCATTTTGCTCCGCCGGGCTCCCAGCTGGTCAAGAAGGTAAAATCTGTCTTCAGTGACACTCGACGAAATTACACGAACAGAACGCAAGTCGCAGAACGGGGGGACAGTAGCACCCACCCACCCCACCACACCCACACATGCTCATTAATGCTGGTGCTCCCGGTGCTGTTTAGCGCTAGTTTGCAATTGGGGTTACCACCAACACCACCGGGTTAGGATGATGGATGAAGTTGTGCCAAGTGTCGAAACAATTTCGTTCCTCATGTTTCTCCGTGCTGGGAGAACAAAACCGAAAAAGAAAGTTACACTTTTGCGCGAACCCAGCACATTCCTTTCCCTGCAGCCACGTTGCGCCACGTCGCTAGGGCGTCACTATCCTTTTGAGGTTTGCTGAAGCAGTCACACCGCTACCGCACCACTGTCCGTTGTGGTTGTGTGGCCAATTTTGAAATTACGCGAGCCACCACTAATGCATTACCGCGTCACGCACGCAAGGTGGAAGTAAACAGGGTGGGGAGTGGGTCGGAACACTGGCCTGGGACACCCGGCTGTACCAAACCACACTTTGCACTGCAACTGCATCCGGGTGGAAAAGTTTTCGGCGAAAATGAAGCTTGTTTATTTTCCAGCACGTTTGTGGGCTAATAATTGAAATTTATTTCACTCCCGTACTTTCACTCCAAGATGCAATTTCCGAAACACGGCTGGATTATACTGTCTTGCTACGTTCATGGTTAATTTTAGCATTTTTAAAGGTAATTGTTCTAATGGTGCCTACGTTATTTGTTTCTCGATTCAAAATTGTTACCAGGGAAGCAAAAGAGTTCACCGTGTTTTAATCAAAAAACGACGCCATCTTGCAAACAAGCGGGTTTTTCATCTGTGGATTAATTTATTTTCCCAAGCTTTCTAGTAAGTTTCGAATCTCTAAAAATCAATGGCTCCTAGATTGCATGACCTATTTTTGACGCCATGTTGTAGTCAGCCAAAGCCTACTTCTTCATGGCCCACTTATGGATTACTCTCCTCAATCCGCGGCTGAACGGATACTAATCCCCCGTAATGCGAAGCCACGTTGACCGGACTTTTTTGCTTTTATCGACACTGCAACGTCTTGCCCTAAACGTTCATGTGACCGTTATTTTTGCAATACTCGACTGTAACGCGTCAACTGTCGTCGGTAGAATGCCGCTGTGAAGTTCTTGTTTGGTAGTAGCAGCTCACAAGGGCTCATTCAATTATTACGTAACGCAAAAATTGTCAATTTTCGAGCCCCTCTCACCCTATTGTAACGAAACGTAACACTGGACGCAACCCCCCTCCATTAATTACGTAACATTTGTTTAAAAAAAAGGAAATTTTCTTAAGTAATCTATGTAATTCTATCGTATTTCGACTAACGCAAAAAGAAACATACTGCCTAATAAATCTACTACTCACTCCAGGCTGGCTTGCTAGATCGTTGCTAATAATTCGAAGCGGTTTTAGAACCTACTTCGATCTATTCAGCTACGATTCTGCGTACGATACTTCATTAACCATGTTTGTTTTCAGGCTGTCCGTATCTTTCATCAATATAATTGGTATCATTAGCATGTACCAAGTTAACTTAAACAAGGTTGGATAGGTTCTGGATAAAGATATTAATTTCTGGAAGACGCTTCGTATACAAGTCTTCAACACCACAGATCCCAAACGAAGGATTCATTCGCTAATCGTCCATTTAAAAAGTTGAGGAAGCTCGTTTGAGAGTTTACATTACATCGTACCATGGCGAATTGATGTAATCTAATAAGAAAAGCAATTCGTACGTAAATTATTTATCAGTACTATTGCTCTCTTATTTATGTAGCAACCTCATTCTTTTGCGTAGTTGTCTTCTGTTAATTCTCATTATTCATTCTTCTTTTTGACTAACTTTTTTTTTATAAAACACAGATTTAAAGGATCTAAAAAATGGGCGACAGTATAAATACATTTGTTGGTAAAGTGAGACATGGGCTTTGTCCAAAACTGACGAAACCCTCTTAACCGCGTTCAAGAGGAAGATGCTCAGAAGGATTTTTGGCCTCGTATGTGTGGAAGGACAATGGAGCCGCTACAATGATGAGCTCTATGAGCTGTACGGCGAACCTATCGTCGTATAGCGGATAAGACCAGCCAGGGCCCCGGTGGGCTGGTCACGTCATGAAAATGACACTGGACGACCCTGTCCAAAAAGCCGTTTTAGGTCGAGGTTTTAGACGAGGCTTGGTAGACCCAAATTAAGTTAGAGGGATGCCGTTGAAGGGTCCACCAGACAGATCGGGATTATGGATTGACTAACGATGGCGTTCAATCGTAAGTGGCTTGGAGGACTCCTGCAGCAGACCAAGACCACGAAGTGCCGGAAAACTCTAAACTCAAACCCATTGTTATCATTTAACACCCAGATGAACATCATTGATTTAAAATGTCAATAAAAAATTGCATTTGGTTGGAAAAAAACGGTTAAATTGAATTGATAAGCATCGTAGAATTCAACACTATTAAAATCAACCATTTTAGCTGGTATGCTGAGTTCAAACACGGCCATACAAACACCGATCACGTTGTTGCACGTTCTAGTTGGCAAATGTTATTCATTGTACCGTGAATGAGTTTCCGAGCACTAAATGATGTTGAATAATTAACTGATGTATGGTTAATGATTGATGTATGATTGTATGAAGCTCTTTACGATAGTGGATAACTTGGATGCATTATACTGAGTCCGTTTAGAGCTTTTCTAGTTCAATGTAATTTTTAGGAGTCGACGATGCTTGCTATGTGACAATGGATGTAAACTGGATCCACTACTACACACAGGATTCCAAAATCACCATCTGAATAGACACCAGAAGTTCTCAATGAATAGGTATCAGAAGGTACCAAGAGATTTGACCTTTAAACAAACGACAAGTAGATAGATAACATGGAATTTGCATAAAAATCCCTTAAATAAGTTAATTTTTCATACAGACACTATGAAGCGGGAATCTAAGTATAATCTTATTGTATGTTACGTAACAAAAAGTTAAACCCCCCCTCCCCCCTATGTAACAAATTGTAACGCTGGTACTGACCCCCTTCTCCACCCCTATCAGCGTTACGTAATAATTGAATGAGCCCAAATAGCTGCTGGTCCCACCAAATACGCAGCAGAATAAATCTGACATTAAATAGGAGTTCTGATGAACGGTGTTCAGCATTGTATGGCATCCGCTTTTCATAACCCAACTTAGCACAATCCAACGTAGAGGCGGTATCTGTTATCAAGAGTCTTGAACTCAACTCAACAATTAATCAACATCAGGACCGACTCACGGAAGTAAATTAACAAAAAAATAAAATAAAGTTAAAATCAAGTGGTTAGAAAAACCATTCCAAAGCGTAAACTTTTTGCTTCAATTTTCAAATTCAATAGCCACAACTAAATCTATTGCCGTCTATATTAATTCTTAAAAAAGCGGAATCTCAAAAACTGGGAGCCTCTTGTCATGTACTTCCGAACGGGGAAAAAATGATCTGTTTTGCTCAATTTTCTACCGTGTGCTGAGCGTCCTTTCAGTGCGCACCTTACACTACGAACACTTGACAAAAGTTTTCCTTTCCTTGGTCCCAAACGTAACGGTTTTCTTTCTTCGTGGGATCGTTCTACAATTGAGCAGCCCCCTTACAATGGTGTAATTTATGAGATTCTTGCTCATGCAATATCGGAACCTCGGTGTCGTGATCGTTTTTGTCCGTCGCTTGAAACCGTATAATTGCGGATACCGCAAAACCAATGATGGGCTAATAAAATTTGCCACTAAAATCAATAAATCAAGCTTCCGGAAGTTGTCGTGTGGTGCTCGCGTAATGCATTTAAAACAGATAAACCCTCTTTCTTCGCGTCTACTTGCTACGCCACGGGCTAATGAAACGTGGTGCTTTCGGTGCCCATTGACAACGATTAGAAACGCGCCGAATGGCCTTCGCCCGAGCTGTAACCTTTTTACATGATTTTATAGATTTTTTTTTCCCACCAATTCCGCTTTCCCACTTGGTGCCATCTGTTGGTCTTTATCATGGTGCTCGTGCACAACATGGCTGCGGACGGAGCGGAAGTCGAGGCATGTGGTTGAATGATCGAAAATTTTATTTCATTAGTTCCGTCCGAATGCGCCAATGGAATGTAATGCGCTTTCGTGGATATTTTTCTGATGGGAAGCACGGTGCAGCAGAAGTTTAGGAACGCTCTTCCACGAACGCTGCGGCAGTGAAGGTGGCGTTTGGGAAATTGCATAAATCTGGCACCCACCACCCAGGAAGGCACTTGAAAAAAGCTCATTTGCATCGAACGGCTCGCAGTAGGGCAAAAAGGGCAGAAACCATGAGACTTCATTCGCCCCGTTCCTGTTGTTTCCCCGCGCCTATCGAACTCCTTGGCCGGGCTGATAACAGTAACATATGAAATAAATGTTCCATACCATGCACTTTTTCTACGGGACCATCCACCACATCACCACTTGCACCGAACGATTGCCGATCACGATTTGGCCGTTCCGAAATTCATCGCCCTTTGTCCGGTTCGGTTGGGTTTCGCGCAAAAGGGAAATGAAACCACCGGCATCCAAGCGGACCACAGATCGCCAACTGTAAAACTGGTCGTCGCAGATCGATCGAGTCTTGCGATGGCTGCAAAGGCGAATCGCGTCAATCGCAAGGGGAAATGAGTCAGCAGAAAGTGCCGTGGTTGAACGTAGCTTTGGAGTGAATAAAAAGAAAAAAGCATGAAAACGATCGATAGAGACAGTTACGAGCAGTGTGTCTCCATTGCCCGTGCTTTGCATCCCGCTAGCACGCTCCTTCTGCTAGTCATTGTGGATGGTTCTGTTTTTCTTGCGCCACCGTTCAAGAGGCGCCCGGAATCGATGTCGCCCTGGACCGTGGTTGGTCTTCCGTTTGCTGCCGTAGAGAGGGTTTTTATCATTATTTTATAGAAAAGCATGATTTACATTGCAAATTGATCTTTTCACGTTTTCCTTTGACCACCGGCGCGTCATTACCCACCCCCCTCCTTCGCGGCCATTCAAGTCGTTTAGTTTTGCTAGCCTTCTTAGCGTGACCATCTTATCGCTATTGCTGCATGCTTTCGTTCTACCTCATGCTGTCTATCTTTGTTCGACATTCTATCGCTTCGAATACATTCGCATCGAAAATTTCAACTAGTCTGATTACTCAGAAAAAGGATATCCGAACGAACCTGCCACTCTGCACCGCTCGTCGTCGACCGGGCGATGGTTGCGATGGTCATGCTTTGAATAATTTAATTTGAAAAAGGTGGATTCCGTCATGATTTATTCAAGAAATCGTTGGCAAAGATGTTTTCAATCAAAAGGCTTTGTGGGTTTGAAGTCAAACACGAAGAGAGTAAAAGGATTAGTAGTTGATGTCTTGTTCTTTGCTCGTAATGTGCTGCAGGAAAAAAAGCTTATTACGCACAAATATTCCTACTCGGTACAAACGATAATGAACAAGCATTTTTCATGGTATTCAACCGACATGATATTTACTGAATACATTATTTAATTTCATCAAACATCGAACCGACAGCAAGCATACAAAACGATCAATGTGTTCTATGGAAGAATCTATTACATTTTAGCAAACATTGAATATTGTTGAGATAATTGTTTTGACAATCTTTGTTGAAACGCTTGATAATATGTTTCCATTGCGCTTCCTTTCATTCAATTAGAGAAACATCTGCATATAGCTGTCATTTCTTGTTACAAAAGCACAAGCTGATTGTTAAGCTTTCATGATGGCACGATAGAGTTTGTAGCTGAAATGGTAAATAAATTATGGATAATTTTCCATTTCTACCGATACACGATCGTTTATCTTTGGGTTTAGCACAGCATGACGGTGGCCACAAGGCGTCCCTTCCGAACCATCCTGAAGATTGCTCAATGAAAAGGAAAGCAATCACATATGCTTTGCTAGCCAAACACACTGTCCATCGGATTACAGCCGGACCATATGAGCGTCCGGATGCTGCTCTCTATCCTTCCGGCATGGTTTCGCAAGTGCAAAGGAAGTCTGACTTCCGACTAATAAGCGCAATTTGCTCGTTGAAACGATAGCCGAAGCTTTAGGTTGATCGAGCGCTGCTGTTCAGCACGAAATGATCTCCCATTTGTTAGCTACCCCTGGTGGTTGCGCTTGCCACCGCTCGCATCTCCCACCGCTAGCTGCAGTAAACTGCAGGAGAATGGCCACCGTACAGCTTGGGGCACGTGAAGTAGCTTTGAAGCGAGTTTATTAATTCTCAACCACTAAAACCAATGAGCTTCGTGACTTTCAACTTTCCATCCCAGTCCTGTGATTGCGCGTTGTTTGCAGTTTTGACGCCGGTCAGTATAAGCTGGAACGTGCTTCCCGATTGCGCAGATGGCTGCTGTAAGGCAAAACGATGAAACACGAAAAAATATCGTGATTTATCGATGATTAGATAAACTCACGCGCATCGAAGGAGCGCTTTATTTACTGTAACACGGTCAAAGGGATTCTAATGAAGCGTTGCCCGGTAATGAAGCGGAACGCTTTCTATGAAGACGTAAAGGAACGAAACGCTGCCCGAATGGCGCATGCGATTGAGCAAATTAAAACAAAAGATGAAAAGGGAACGGACTGAACCCTGGACTGACTGCGAATGTAATGAAACGAAACGAAATGAATTGGTCGAAGGTTTTGCCTTTACCACAACATTTTATCACTAATCACACGTTGCCTTGCCTTGGTTTCGTCCTTCCGGAGCCAAGGTCCCACAGTGATGTCTGATGTTGGAAAAGAATTCACATTATTTATTTCACACAACCCTTATTAGTAACAGGGATCAACAGGGATTATTACTGCGGAAACACAGAGCAGCTGACGATTGGACATTACTTCCTATGTTGGTCGCCATGGTGTAATTAGCTACGGCAAACAAAAAATATCAAGCATTGTTTTATAGAAAAGCATCACACAAACCGGGGGTCATGAAAATGTGGAAAGTATATTAAGATGACGTCTAGTGCGACATGTAAGTTTAATTATATCAATTGACATTTAATGCAAAAAAGTATTCAATGCTTATTTGAAAAAAAAAACAACTTTTATGCAGTAAAAAAGTGACAGAAACAAAGCACTTCAATGTAAATTAATAATTTTTACTCGATATTACTAACAGTAGGAAACAGAAGAAAATTTTTTAGTAGTGTAATTTACTTTACATCAGTTTTAAAAAAATGTTACTATGACAAACGGTTGGCGGACAGCGAACATTTAATCATATAAACTTTTTGGCCATCTGTTTCCATTTTCATCGCGTCCAGCGTGCCTCACGCCCCAAAGCATGAACAGGTTTAACCTACGGCACCTTTGGAAAGGACCCGTCCGGCAACAAATCAGCCTAATTTGTAGCAATTTTTCAGCTTCCCCAATCTACACCTTCCGACGCCGTCTGAAAAATTTATCAAACGAAATTTAAGTGCCTCGCATTCCGGTAATAGACCTACTTCAACCCCGGGAGTGGAGAGCGATAGAACGATGAAATTAGAGCAAGATCATTTCGCAGCCCTTCGACCGTTCGCCGTGCAACCGGGTGGCCTCACATGGCAGGTGCCGGTGCCAATCGCTTTAACTCTTATTAAAAACCCAATCGTTCTCATTTAAGGCACAAGAAACACATACACGCTCGTGGACTCCCTGTTCGTGTTCCAACGATGTGGACGATTGAATGGAGTAGAATTGTACCATGCTTTTGCGTACAATTGCCTGCAACTTCGAGAACCACCATTTTAACCCACTCCCACCCAACGACGGTACCTGGGTGGGTTACACGTTTTCCGCCCAAGACCAAGGTTTAATTGCACATAAATTATCGCCACTCGTTTGCTAGCGTTTATGTTACCCAGCTACGTTTTCCCGTGGATACTATTTTTCTGCCGACGCTTTTTTTTCAGGACGCAGCTTTCAAAGAGGTTTCGGCGCACGATCAACCCTACCACGGTGACTGGCAGTCAAAATGGAGAACGAGAAAGAGAACGAAAGTTTAATTCCACCTTCAAGAGAGTGCACGCGACAGATCCTAACAAGATGTAGGGGACGACAAACGTCGTCCTACGTCCTAAGATCACCGTGCATAGGGGAATGCACACGTTTACCGATTGCACCATGCTGTTGCCTAACATTAATAGTCCCGCGCAACGTTCACCGTGGGCTGTTCACATCCCGTCGCGGCTATTAATATCTTCAGTGGGTCCGCCGTCATTTGGTATGAGTTGTCTATCGTTACGCCCATCGCAAGAAGGTAACGCCGAGGTTTTGCCCGAGCGTGAGCGTAACTAATGCCAATACCATTGGGATCGTTTCTGCCGTGAAATCACTGACTGAACATGTAAGTGGATACCGCCACTCGATGCTGTTGACTGGAGCGTTTGTAAAGCGGGCCCGGTAACACCTTCGGTATACACGGGCGGCCATGTGCCGCTGTGGAGATGCATGAATCAATCTTCTGCTGACTGTGGGTGCATTGTGCAAGCTCAGCATTGTGTAACGGCAACGGTATCGTTACCAGCAGCACTGTTCGTCCATGTGTCTGGCTCGATTCGAGCACGGCTCCCACACCGGCCGTGGTTCTAGCGAAGACGGCTGATGCAGATTTGTGAGTCACACGGAGCACAGGAGCCACCAGCCCATTATCAGGTGCTGATGATATGCTGAAGGTGCGAGTCTCACATAATTTATGAACGCACTCGCTCACGTCGGGTTTTGGGCTGATAGGCGACTTACCTAGAAGAAAAGGAGTAGAGAATGGAAAATAAAATAGAATTAGCACATTTGCAGGATAATCCCCGGATCGTAAAATGGTAAGTGAAACAGTGCTCACGGAGCGGCAGGTCGCTGGTGGCTCCTGGGTCCATCGGTCACTGTCAATTAAATGCGGCTCTTGGGTGGACAGTAGCTGCACCCCGAGCCATCTTGAACCGAAACCGGTGCCGAACTAACGCCCACTCACCGTACAGCTACGCTTTTCCTAGGGATGGTAGCACTGTGGCAGACTTCTTGATTTCATTCACAATCAGTGACTCAAATAAATTGTGCAACTACTCGGTGCTGCATTGGTCGTCGTAAAAACAGTGTGCTTGCTGACAGTATTATGCCAGCATAAAGCAATGATAGTGCTCTTCAGGGCAAGAGCAAAACTCTTTGCAACCACTCGACTCGAAACTCTCCACAGCTTGCTATGCATAAACAATAAAGCTCACCGGGGAGTGCATTCATTAGGTTAAGCATTTTCTTCTCATTCGAAATGATTGACTATTATTATAACGCTAGAGAGAAGAGGCATCTTGAAAAGCGTAATACGTTTCTTTTACGCCGTTCAGGGATAGTGAAGATTGCTCTCGCAAAATTGTGAGATTTAAATTTTCCGTTGTACGCTAGTTGCACCACAGCTGGCCAAAGGTGTGAAAATATCCCCCAATTTCACATTTCATAGATCGAGTGAGTATGTAACAAGGAGTGATTACTTTAGTCCTAAAATATAAATTACTAAATAAATATAAATATAAAAGCAATAAATGTGAGGAACCAAAATTAAAAGCATACAAGAATATAAAATGAAAATTAAGTATAAATATAACTAAATAAATATATAGCGACTATTTCAAAATTACTTAACATGGCGAAATTTCTCGGGTCGGAATGAGTCCATGGATGGGCATACGATTAAAGGTAAATGTTAGCTAGAGACCAAAATTTTGTTACGTAAGTGGAATTTGCGCCTCGTAACAATTTTGCTAGATGGTGGTGCATTGTGGGATGAAAAAACAAAAAAAAAACCGTACCTTGCGGTCCAATCGGTACGACCACGTATTTTTCTATTCGTAAAAAGGCAGACACTCACATCGTTTGTGACATTGCGCGCGGAAGTTCCCGTGCGTATTCGTATGTGAAGCGCAGTGCATTGCTTCACCAATGTTACCTTCCATTTCGTTTTGCGAGGATAACCGAGTCGCTATTAGGGCACCTTGCAACCCACCACCAGGCGTCTCCATTTCAGCTCCATTGTGGGCGACGATTTCTTGGAGAACGAACCGCGTACTATACTCTGCCCTTCCCAAAGCAGCAGCGAGCGCACAAAGCGATTGTAAAAGGTGAACGGTTCCTCACAGACACCACCGAAAGCGGAAGGAAAAGTGCCAAGTGTATAAGTAGGATGTGAACATATGGAGCAAAAGTATTAAGCTATTAAAATAATGCCAGCAGTCATTACGTGCCTGGACTGTAGTGCTTCCGTTTATACGTGTGCCCATAAGTACTAACCCGTTTGCGTACCGTAGCCACAGTGAACTGGCGGTCGCATATGGACGGAAGAGACGAGAGTTCATTCGTTCTTGGTCGTGCAACCGATACGAACAGGTTGACAATGGCACTCATATGAGAAACTTCAAAGTTTTTCTTCTTTTGAAGTTGCCAGGTTTTGTGCAGCTCAACATACAAAAGGCCGCGTTGAGGCCTGATTTTTTAGAAATTTAGTAAACAATCGCTGGAAAAATTACCCATTTTGGTACAGCTCTGCCTAAGAATGATAATCGCACGGCTGATGTTTTGGTATGTATTCCATAAACGTTTTAATTAATTTATTACAAAAATACACATAATGAACAATTAAGATCAATTTTCATTATCAATCAGTAAAGTTCACATCATTTGAAAGCGTTTACGGGATTCCTGGGAATAGAGTTTTCCACAGTTCAGTTGCACGGTCCAGTTCGAGCATGCTGTATACATCCCTCCCGACTGATTTGAAATTGGAAGCAAAATTAACTACAATCAACTAGTCACGTTCAGCAGTACAATCAATAAATAGGCTGCCAATTTTACAACCCAACAAACATAAATGCCGCCAATTTTGTGGCAGTCTAACAATTGAGTGGAAATTTCCTTTTGTCGCAACAATTGCATCAATCAATCGCCTAACAAGTCACAGCTCGTACCACCACCAGGAACAAAGTATCAAATGAAAATCAATCAAAATAGTACGCTCGGGGCAGTTAGTTACAACATAAAAATATAAATGGATATATTGCCATTGTTTGTATCATTTTAAATGCGGGTATCATTTTACACGCTTGGATGCTTCAATCGGAGCGAAAAACTGGCTCGTGCTCCGGTAGTATATACGTTCGTTAACGAAGGTTAGTGGAGCGATCGACCAGTACTATCCATAATCGGTCGCGTGCACAACCTCCCGTAAGGTAAAACAAAAACCCACTCGTTAGTCGGTAAATAACTTGTCACGTAAAGCAGTGTGAACGATGACCGATGACACCAAACGGGCGTGCGTTCCAGTTCTTTGTGGTTGCACCCCGAAACGCAATGCACAGCAAATCGGCCAATTAAACCAGCAAAAGCGCAAACCAACTGCATCGGGCAAACATATGTGCTTGCTTCTTTTTTTTTTACAGCACAGCAACCATAAAAACCCAGGTATGATTGATGTCAAACGGCACCATGGCAACCGGTGTCAATAAACCTAACAGCTCGATTTCCCACACTACGGAAAACTGTCAATTTGTCGCAAAACATTCGGCCCACTGCCTACGCGCACAGTCTGCACATGGACCCGCGTTTGTGTAGGTTTAATTATAGTTTCATTTCCAGTTTCGCCGAAAATCAATTACACGTTCAAACAATTTGCTTCCGTTTGTGCAACCAGTTTTCCCGCTAACGGGGGGGGGGGGGGTTTTACCTTCGTGTGTGTGTGTGTGTGTGTGTCGGGAACATCCAACTGATTGGGAACAAGCTACGGATTTGACCTACGGATTGTGATCAAAATCGAATGTCATTTAACATCACATTAGCGCACAGCAAAAGCACCGAAAGCTCGTCCTCCCTGTTATTAGCATACCGGTCGGGTATGTTCGGGGGTTCGCATTGCAGTTTGCAACTGGCAACATCGACCCACTCCCGAGTTTTGGTGCCAATCGGGACAAAGTATGTCGGGGAAGCGTTACGGGGGGAAACTACCAATTTTCTGCACTAATGCTCTTTTTCCCACAAACACACACCCGGGACTGTACCCCGGGGTCCTCGCGCCCCGTATCCGGACGGAATCCGTTTCGCCCGTACCTTATCAGCGTGCTTAATCGAATAGATTAAAATTCGTGTGTGGATGCGAATATTGTTAACTGTCATGCGTTTGATGTTCTGCTACTAGCATGCGGAAGGATATTAAGCAGATGGTTGTGTTGTGTGTGCGTGTGTGGTTTTTGAAGAATTTTCAAACGAATCTAAATCTGTTTGAACATAATTATCAATATGCATTTTCTTCCTCTTGCCATAACCTGACATTCCACCGCTCCATTGGCTGTCATCCTTCCTGTACACATAGAATCACACTGTCCACGTTTGGTAGCAACACGGAAAACGGACACCGAGCAACGTTGGGAGCAGGAAAATGTTGGTCCATGGTTGACTAATAAGCGTGATCGATACGGTCACGGAGAAAACGGTCCCTCTATCGCATGCAACTCATCATCATTTCCGGGCGTTCCTAGCATCACAGGCATCCAGCGCAACCATAATCGAACCTTCGGTTTCGACTTCGACACCGCAACCATGCAACGTGTTGCTACATCGCAGGCGTAATTGCATTGCAGTAGAACACGGAAAACAACTGCCGTGCTGCCGTAAGGGTGACGAAGGATGTAGCAAAGGATTACGAAACGAACATCGTGTCAGATTGGTGGTTTTCCACCAAATCTGCTGCAAACGTATCTCATCCAACCCGGATACGGAATGGGTACGAGCTGGGTAAAAAGCACGCTCATAAACCATCCCTCAGGTAATGTACACGCCCGTTGCTGTTGCCGTGTCCACATCGATCGCCGTTCCACCTCCGGGAACATTCCTTGGCCAGAAATTTATGAGTTTTGCATTTGCAACACACCCGCCGTTAAGCTGCGCTGTACGGGATGGTGTAAGTCCGGTAAAATCATTTCGTAATTGCCAGTAACCCTTGCCAACGAGACAGTGCGGCACATGAGCGTCGAGATTTTCCACAAACCGCAGCGCTAGGAAGAATTTTTGCTGGAATGAAAAATTAACTCGCCTAACTTTGCACCCCCACCCATGGCAGGAAATTTGCTAGTGTTAGGAAATGGAAAACACAATATCCTCAGCCCTCGAACGGGCAAACGTACCTGGAGGGCAAACGTACTATTATTATGCAGCAACAACACAACCTACCCTGCCATTTGTATATTGGAATGGCAAAATTTCTGCAATGGTGCGGCATCAGTTACGCTTACTGTAGATTAATATCAAGAGAAGCACCCAATACACTGCGCCGGAATGGTTTGTATCGAAATAATTAAGGCGCAAGTATTCATTACTAATTTTCTTCTATTTTTGAATTATTATATGAAGTTTTGTGATGAGAAATGAAACAAAAAAATGCTTTGCTGTATGTTTGCTGTACATCAACTGTAAATAACGCTGAAGAGCTATTTACTGGATTAGAACAGCTCGTATCACTTGTTCAACTACAATGTCCCTGTGTCCCACTTTCGTTCTCGCCTACGCGAGTCCGTGTTCTCTCAACTTCTTTAGCGTTTTGTTTGTTCAACCTGCTAACTTCCTATTGTTTTTCGTTCTTTCCTTGCTTCTGCATATCTCTTAGTTAATAGCACATATTTATATTTGTAAAACCCTTGCGGCATACAAATTAATTAAATTGAGTAAATAAATAAATAAATACAGTTTTCATGGTTTTTTTCTGTCAATTAACAACAAACTTTTAGCGAATATTATATCTAAGCTACGTTCATATATATGATCTAAAAGTGGACCAAGAATAGCTCTGCCTAAAGAACAAGGAGATTTAAACCTCATGATCCCCGAAGTAAAGCTCAAAGCCTTACTAGTGAATAGACAACTAAAAGAAATAGAAGACACTCCATACAGTAGCAAATTAATAAATCACATTCAAAACCCACCGTACATAGCAGACAATCCACAACAGAATCCGTGTATCAGTACTATTAAAATTGAGATGGCTTATCTATCAGATGAATTAATTAAAAACTCAAGCACAAAAGGCAATTCAAAAATCCATCAGTAGTACAATTACAATACCACAAATAATACAAAAACATCCCACATTGCAATGGCACAGGATATAGAGAAACATCAATGAAAATAAGCTTAGTTCCAGCGAAAGAAGTATTCTGTATAAGTTGGTTAATGAAAGAGTGTACACTCAGGAATTAAAATTTAAATATAAAATGGTACAGCATCCTAACTGCAAAAATTGCAAATGTGTGGAAAGTATTGAACAGAAACTAAAGAATTGCAAAAATGAGAAACAAAACTTTGGGAACTATGTTTGCCAAATCATTAAAGATCACGAAATTAAAGTTCTTTAATTAATTAGTTCAAAATTAAATTATGAGTACAAAAAAAGAGAATAACAATATTATCGATATTTAGCAAATACGTCCAGTGTGTTTTCAATAATGAATTAAATCAGAACGTTTCAAGAAATGAGCTAAAATAGCTGATAAGGTAACAACGGAATTGTGCACTAATAGGAAATTCATAATGTAAGCTTATGCATACGAATAAGGTAATATACTTTGAAGTATTGTTTTATAACAAAAAAAACCGAGAGTTTAACATAACAATCTCATTGCCATTTCTTGAATACTGCCAAGACCACTGAGCACACGTGTTCCAATTTCAGTTCAAATTCATCGGAAACCGATGTAATATGTTGCAAAATGTTATATAAACGAAATAAGGCGACGAGACATGAGCTATTTATATCTTGACTGATCGCTCAAAAGTAGGATTAGGCGTTAGATTCGCTTCCATTCGATTTTTTCGAAGGGATTTCCGTTACTTTTTCTAGGTTCAGACGGTTAATTAAATCCACCTTACTCGAAGTTAGCTTAAACTCAAACTTGATCCCCACTCTTACCGCCATACAGACATTTTAATTGAATCCTTAACCCAGTGAAAGCTACCCTTGTAGCATTCCGGCTAGCGGAAGGTGTACTCTTGCAACCGTTGTGAAAACGACGGACCACCACCGGTACGATATCATCCGAAAACTAATGGCCGCAATCAAACCGAACAAATGACGTTCATCTCGTCGCTAATTGTCGCCCAGGTGCTGTATAGGCGGCACCTATTCTAAAGACGAACAAACCCAATGGACGATGTGAGAGGAAGTTGTTCCATCGGTACCCATACGAGTGCACCGTTGTGTCTTGCCGGGCATTCGGGTAAGTCTAACCGGTGGTGATTATGGTACCACTCTGTTCGATCCACCTTTTACAAACGTCCTTTTTTTATTTGGAAGATATCTGAATGATCTCACAATACCACCGGACCGTCGTATTTTCCTATTCTTCTTATCTTTATTTTGCGTTCGTTGGTCCCATTGCACAAAGCGAGTAGTTCAGTAGACTAGCGAAAGCAACGGAAGCATCCATTACTTCAATTAAACGGTTCGTAAAGAGAAACCTGACTAAGGAAATGAATATTTTCCAGATAACGAAGGTACGGACGGGTGTGATACCGATGCCAACCTTCCCACACAAAAGCTCACTCTAAGAAACAAGCCTTCTTCTTTGCTGCCCGAAATGCAAATTTTGTAGCATTTTTACGGGAATAATTATGAAAAGTCCTCGCCCGAAGAACGGCCCCGTCGGGTTGGGTTGGTAAAATTCTTTCTTTATCGGGATCGGGGTTTTCTAACAGACCCGAATCGGATCCTTTTACATCCAACAAATGAAATCGGTACGAGTTCAACAAAGCCCTCCACACTCCTTACGTTCAGCGAAAAGGCTACCCTCGGTAAGGGTTCAATCATTTTTCCGCATCATTGACATCGAAGCACAAACCTGGCAAAGGAACAGCCAAGACAGAATACACCCCGAGGACATCCGGAAGCAGTAAACAGGCAACGTACTACTTGCACTCCAGTCAGGGCTTTGGATAATGGAGCAAGTTTCGTAAGCAAGTTTTAGTCCTCGAGGCACCCTAGCTCTCGGTCTTCCATTCTAGCATCTATTCCATCCCCCACCCTGGCGCTAGATGGAAGTATCTTTTCACCCCGCTTGGACCGGAAATAGAAAAATGATTGCTGCACGTGGGAACCGCTGGTACCAAGATGATGAAGACAATGATTACGACCAATCTTGGGTATGGGTATCGGTAGACGGAACTTGCTTCGGGTCACAATTTTGAGCTTACTGCTCTATTCGATGCTGTGTCTTCCTTCCTTCTGCGTAACCATCGTTTAGCTATCGAAAATCGCGGTAAAGCATTTCAACCTGTGAGTGTCCTGTGGCGCCGAAGAAGTACGTAATGCTGTGGGAAGGAACGTTGGATAGATATACCACGATATGAAAGATCCGTTTAAGGTCCGCTTTGCTCCCACCTCCAACAGAACAGCCCACCAAACGGTCTGGGACCGAGTGTAGTAGCAAACCGTTGTGACAATTTTGGATCGTAAAGGTTTGAGCCACGAAGCGGATATTTACCGATGAAGTTCTAATATCCTACTCTGTTTGGATTTCCGTAAAACGGACTTCCGCTTTGGTGGTGTTTTGTTCTTCCTGTTACCAACACATTCTGTAAACTTCTCGTGCAACTGAGTACGGACAGATGGTATTGAGGTGAAGAAAAGAAGGAAATAGCCTTAGAGGAACGAGCGGTTTTGTTCTGTTAAAATACATTTCCAAACTGTGTAGATAAGATAAGATAAAAGAATGAAACTATTAAGATACGATCGCATGAGTTTTGTGTGTGTGTTTGCTCAGCGGCGGATCAAACGGTTGGCGGAGTAGGCGGTCGCCTAGGGCCTCGTCGTGTTGGGGGCCCCAAAAAATTTGTGCCATTTGTGCGGTTTTTGGGAAGTTAACAGCAGAGTTAATTTATAGCAAAAAAATTAATTGAAAAGGTAAAATATTTATAAAACATATCTTCCTTGGTTATACAAAATATTTGTTGCTATGTAATTAATTAAATGCAAAGAAGAAAATCGACTTTGTGACTTTAAAGTATAAACGAAATTACACCAGGACCGGGGCACTAATTTTCCCGTTAATCGAGAAAAATTTCTTCGAAAACTACCAGTTTCCGAATGTATAATACCAGGAGAGCATCCACGGAAGAGGTAGCTCCTGGTACTGCGCCATAAGGTATGCAATGTTTATACACTAACTTTAACACTAAACTTTTACTGTTTATACACTAACATCAACATGAGCGAAACAGGTTTCTAAGAAATTTCTCTGATGGTTACCGTGAAGTAAACCGATTGAAAACTGTACCTTGGGTGAAAAATCGTAGAAGGCGTTGGACTAATCAGGAATCGTAAATTTACGTAAATCGTAAAAAATGTGGCGTTATAGTTCTCCTTTGCGCATACAAACGTTTATATAAAGATTAGCTTACTAGACCCGTTTACAGGGCTACGCAACATAACTCTGAGGTGTACGCAAGGGATCTTTCTTTCCGAGACTTTGCTGGTGTTGTTAAATCATGTTTGAAGTACACCTCCCTTACACCGATAATGCCGTAGCAAATTATAGGCCCCTCTTTTCCGCAAATTCCGCCCTGGGCCTCCAAGGGGATTGATCCTCCACTGTGTTTGCTTAGGACGACCCGATGGCATGTTGGTAGCGGTGCCGGTCTTCACGCGAACGGGCCGGACTGAAATCCTATCCGGATCAATCCCTCGTACGCGCAGGACTGATTATCCAGCTGGCGAGTAAATATAGACACAGAAAGCCAGAAAGTGGCAGGGATAGATCTCTTGAGGTGGATTTACCATCTTTCAGTAAAAATAATAGCAATACGATATAGTTTACTAGATTGCTAATTCCACTAAGATACTTAAATTAACCTTAAGCATATACCATTCATTTCAGTTCCGATTTGATAATAATACTCCTTGACAGATTCTGGATGGCAGATTTTCGTCGAGTATTTCTTGCTTCCACGTTGCATAAATAATGTTTCTGAGTGTGGCAGCAGCATGTTGCAAATAGTACTGAAGTCACATACCGAAACTAAAGAACGGTTTTAGCAACGTCCTGTGCTCTGCTCTATCCAAGGTCGACCGCAACGCTTATTCCGCCAAAGTTGCCCGATTGAACGCCCGTTGGCTAGCATCATCAGGGCATTGCTCGCGCTGTTCATAGTTGATTCCGAACCACCTACATTGTACAACACCCAGGAAGATGCAATGTAGGACAGAAAACGGTCTGTCATGCTACCTTCCAGCATATGTTGCCGCAGAACATGACGTTGATGAGCGGTATCGGTTTTACATGCGGAATCAAACATAGCACAGTTCTTCTAATCGTTCCAAGATTGTTACGTCTTAAACTTCATTTCCGACAAACTTCATACCTACAAGGAGAGGAGAATTTAAACCACCGATTGCTCAATTATTCATCCATCGCAAACGCTTTCAAAACCTAACTTAATCGCTTGCGGCGCTGAGAAGCAACACACCGGCGAGCTGTGTTGAAATTAAACGGTGGTCATTACGCCCGAAGATGAGCAACATGAGACGGATAGCAACGCCCGGTAGGATGATGGGAACCGTACAATATTGTAATTATTTCCCGTGTGATTTATCGATGCTAATTCAATAATAAATTAGGTCTAAATTATTGGACGCAGTCGAACTTATCCGTTCCGGCCGGGGCCGTGTCGTGTGGATCGGCCCGGGGGATGAAATGCCTAACCTGCTACTACCATGCACAGCACGAACTGGCCGGTCGCTGGAGACAATGTAATTGAAACAGTAAATTATCGGAAAGGCCAGCACTGCAACGGCGTCGCGTGTCAGAGGTGAAACCATGCGCCCCAAATGTTCAGGGCGGTGAACAGCACTACGATAAACACACTTATTATGTAAAGCTCCCGCACAGTTGTCCCCATCAACACATACACCATGATAAAAAGAGGACCGGTTTGTAAAGGTTGCGGAGCATGTTGAACTTTACCAAGCGTGATTATCTATTCCTTTTACGGACAATTATTGGCTGAAACAAAGATATAATTTTATCTATTTCCGTACCACTCTGTACATGTGTCGAAAAGGGCAGCGAAAGATGGATGGCATCGACTTTTGCCTATTGCACGCAATGGTCCTACGCTTATTCCTATTTTACGTACCAGCTAAAATAACAATTATTAACCATGCACAATAATTTCCACTACTTTCCAGTGTGTCAAATCACTCCACACATCACAGTGTGTGCGTGTGATGATGATCACACCTTTATGGCTTTGTTTTGTGAGACATGCCATAAATTCGCATTATTTCTCTCTCTTTCCAAATAGCTCTCTCCCTCTCTGCGCACCCCACTCCACTTCAAACTTGCATACACTCTTTTCTTTTTTCTCTCACCGAAGGCACCGAAGGGCCTTTCGTATGAGCCCTTTCGTGTTAGGCCTTTCGTGTACGACGTGCGTAATCGTGTGTGTGCAGCTTTAATATTACGCATTCCAGACGCGTTTCCTTACGCTCCTAAAGCTGTGTGCGTTTTAGAAAAGTACATCCTGCACACATCGACTTGACGAACCGCAATAATCACGTGTTGGCGGCTTTATTCGCATGCAAGCTTGCACAGCGCGCAGTGTTTTGGTTGAAACAGTCGGTCAGGCGAACTTATCTGCGGAAGAAAACGGACGGTGGAACGCGACGGACAAACAGAGTTGCTGAGCAAAATTTAATCGCAAGGAAGTGTGTGCCACTATAAAGTTGCAGCGATGCCTATTTTCTGGCTAAACCACGAATTTGTAGTGCAGTTTTTCAATGGGCAGTGCATCATTGTGCTGAGCAGCAAGATGCACGAAACGGAACGTGGTGTCGAAATCTTTGTGAAGGGCATCCCAACAAATTTCGGACCGAACGAGTTGGTTCCCGTATTTTCCCGCGCCGGCCTAATCCATTCCATACGCCTGATGATGAAGTACGGGCAACGCAACAGGGGCTACGCGTACGTGAGCTACGTTAATCCGAGGGACATAAAGCGCGCCTTGCAGTTGTTCGACGGCATGCACATTACAGCGAACCATTATTTGATAGTGTCCAGAAGCCGGGACACTGACACCTTCTGCATTGACAACATTTCCAACTACCACACGTCTTATACCGTGCAACAAACGGTAGTGCAATTGGTTCATATGCAAAACGTAAGTACCAACAGATAGAGAAGTGTATCGAACTGCTCATTTAACCATTTGATGGGTACATCTGAGTCTTACCACTCTTACTGGATTCTGTGCGTTAATTGTTGCTTGCTTTGATTTATCCTCTTTTACTTTTAGTTCCAATGCCAAGTGCGTTACAATGGGTCCACCATGGGGGCATGGTTGACGTTTCCATCGCATCGTGATTACGTTCGGGCGTACACTAGAATTGTCCATTTTCAGCATGTTTTCGGACCACAATGCTGCCTCAAGCGAATGTAGTTGTTGAATGCGACTATTTTTGTATTATTTTGTAACACTTTATACTTTTCATTTACTTTATTTTTCTAATGCGAAACCTTAACATCATTCAAAACTTGAATATTATATTAGATTAAGCAAGAATCTGAATTTAGTACAGAATTCAATCATTCTTAACGTATATCCTTTACAAATTTATATTTGTCAGCATAGTATAGTACGAATTATAGTACAAATAAAGCTTTGTAATTCTGCATAACTTAAGCCAAATGCATGTAACGTAATGTAATGAACTAAACAGACACCTGAAATGTTCAAATGTAATGCGTGAACTATTTTGACAACATAATATGATAGTTTAACATCTTAAGTTTATCCCGTCGTCGATGTTGTAACAATAAAAGTGTAGGCCACTATCACATTCTTATAAAACCCTTCATGCGTAAACAGGAACCATGTTCCTTAATCATACATTCTCAATGTACATCTATCTATCGTACAACAGGGTAGCATTTTTTTAACATCCAAACCTATATTGACATGGGAAAACCTGACGGCCTAGTTAAGAAATGTGCTGTGCGTTGCCATGTTTGCAGCCGAACCAAAGTCTCCCATTTGGTTGAACGCCGTAAACATTCGATTCAATTCGGTTAGTTAAACGCACAACAATTAACAAGCGCAACCCTGGGAGCTACACCCCAAAAATGGGCATCCAATTTTCTCCGGAAACCCATTTCGGTGGCGGCATAAAAATAGAGACATGGGGACTTTGCACACACACACAAAAGTACGGCAAATAAATCGTGGTTAAAATTTATTGCGAAACATTAACAGCAGACCGTTCGCATTAGTTCCCATCATTTCTCAACGAACGAACGAACAAGCCGTGGCGGGATGGCAAGTGCCAGTTGTACGTGCACCAGGACGGGTGTTTTTTTTTTGTTCATCCTCTCCAAGAACGTTATTTCTGTAATGGTAAATTTACGTAAATCGTAAAAAATGTGGCGTTATAGTTCTCCTTTGCGCATACAAACGTTTATATAAAGATTAGCTTACTAGACCCGTTTACAGGGCTACGCAACATAACTCTGAGGTGTACGCAAGGGATCTTTCTTTCCGAGACTTTGCTGGTGTTGTTAAATCATGTTTGAAGTACACCTCCCTTACACCGATAATGCCGAACCCATCATTTCTCAACGAACGAACGAACAAGCCGTGGCGGGATGGCAAGTGCCAGTTGTACGTGCACCAGGACGGGTGTTTTTTTTTTGTTCATCCTCTCCAAGAACGTTATTTCTGTAATGGTACCCAACTTCAGCAACAAAGACGAAAAAAGTTCCAGCATCGGGTTTTTTGTTCTGTTTTGAAGACGTTAATTTTTCGGACTCCAATATTTTTTCCCCCAATGCTCGTTCGTAACAGCCTGGTTTCTTACTTGCTGCAAATTTGGAAACAATTAGTTTAACATTTGTTTCGATAATTGAGTTTTGCCTTGCGCACGGGAGAAAAGGTAGGAGTTTAATCAACCTGTTTCGGTGTAGTTGTGGTATGTAGGATGTGCTTAAAACGGCTTTATTCTTAATTTTTCGTGTTCTGCTTATGCAAACCTGTGTGGGGCGTCTCGGTCGTTTATAGGAAGCAGCGCCGGTCTTCACATGACAGGACTGGTTCACATGACATGGAGCGCAGAACTGGCTATAAAGGTGCAGTTTAAGAATGTCACAGAAAGCCAGAAATGGCGGGCCCCAAGACCACTTAAGGTTGTGCCAATTAAGAAAAAGGAGCTTGTTTAAACCAGTCGATTTCAGCGTTACACAATTATAAATTTAATCATAGTCTTATATTTATGTTTGTCATGTAATAGGTGCATTATTTGTCGGACTTGGCATGCATTTAAAAATGCGAAGTGCAGAGAGTGCAGTCATGGCTATAATCAAGAGAAAAATATGCACTTCATCTAATCCGTAAAACTAATTAACCATCAACATTGCTTTTCTACCTAATGAAGCATAACCAACTTCTCGGATCGGATACGATCATGCCCAAGTGTCGGAGTCATATGCTGTCATCTTGCTACCCATCGTTCCGGCGAATCAATATCAACCAATGCTGTTTGCTCATCATCAGGGCAGATGATGTTTGAAGATAAACAGCAAAAATAAACGCCACACTGACACACAAGACGCGCTTGTGTCTCGATGTGCCGCATGCCAGGAAAGCGAGGACTCCGAGGACCCGGCACCAGGGTTCCACATCGCATCATCGCAACGTGTGTTCAACGCTCACAACGCGAAGGAGGGCATGATAATCCGAAAAATATGATTTTATTTGCTTGCAATCACTTTCACTCGGCTGTCAATTACATTCGCAGCACGGTGACACTTGGCATTTTAGACCAATGTCACACGGCCCTGTTCGGGAGGCTATGTGTCTACACAGCTGCGCGCCGGTGTCTATTTATCAGCGTTATCGCATCGATGATGGTTGTGCTGTTTGTTGTACGGGAAGTTTTGATTTGTTACTGATTGTTAGCTAAATTTGCTGCAAGCACGAACACACACAAACACACAGCCTGTCCATGAGAGGGAGTGTACGATTTTCGAAGTTAGCGTGTTTCTATACATTTATCTGGTGTAAGTTTTTGAACATAATTTGGAACAAAATCTAAGTTACCTTTGGATTTTGTTAAAGATGTTTTGTAACCTGTGCATAAAAATATACTTTCTCTTAAAAATCTGATCCGTTAATTTTGCATTTCCTATAAATGCCTCTAGCCTTCTCAACAGGCTTTCGAAGTTGTCCACCCGTATGAACGCTTATCGCACACATCCGATCGAGAGTGTTTTAACGAACGAATGTTTTTCCCCAATCGGCAGGTATCACTGCGGTGTGTAATTCGTATGCAAACAGTACGTGATACAATTTACTACGCCTCCGTGTAAATCCACGCCCAGTCGGCAGGAGGAAGGAGGCAAAACGGAACCACTTTCTTCCTTATTCTTGGGCACGTACCTGGTACGATGCCGATGGTACCGTTTCATGACCGCCGTCAAGAAGCTTCGGCACGAATCTCACGCGGTGACAGCCTCGCCAACAGATCACAGTGTGCCAGTGTGTGAATGCAGAATAAATCGAACGACGGAATCAGATTTCGATTTCCCATTGGCGTCGATTGCTGTCGCTACAAGCAGGAAACAAATTTGCCTCCCGATATGGTTGGGCGATGTTTGCATTGATTCTACCTTCTTGCTGCTGTGCTTCATTCACACCCACCGTCAAGCGGGTGATATCTTTCCGATGTTCGCATATTGTATTTGAAAGTTGTTTGCGATACTCATAAAGCCATCTAATGACTTGTTTGCCATGTTGTTCGTTGGCGTATGAAAGCTCACCTGAAGGTCGTAGTAAGCGGTGCAGTGTAAGTTCAAAATTGTTTCAGTTAAGCTTTTGTTCTTAGTGAGTAGATTTAAACAAAAAATGATTATTTTTCGTAGCCTGCTTGAGTATTGAGTATATTTCTATCGTTATATCCGATCGTTGCTATAGCAATAAAATGAGATTATCTGTTTTCCTACTAGTGAGGTAAATGAACTTTAACATGAACTTCCGTTGGTTGTTAAATAATAATGCTTTTAAAAAGGGGTATAAACATTGTTTTACGTGTTGTAGTTTATGCACTTAGATAAAATATTCCTTAAACAAAAACAACCATAACTTGACCAGCTGCAGAATGAAGATGTACGCAGACGTGGAACAACCGTCGGGGTCGAGTTCATAGTGTCTTTTATCGCTTTAGCTGTTGTTTTTAGATCTAAAATAATAATCAAGGCAGCGCCAATGTCAGATTATGGGGCTGTCATTTATGGTAAATAAAGTTATCGAACCGTTCATTGTCACCGGCAGGTTGAAGATTTTAACAAATCAAGAAACAACTGCACATTACCCGACGCACCCCCTAATGCTCAGCAAAAGCGTGACGGGATTTTGTTAAAGCAAGCGGGCTTACCACGGAAGCACGACCAGACCCATCCATCTCCGGGCGGCGGATAGGTCGATGGCAAAAGAAAATTATGCAAATGGTGCCACGCGAGCACTTGTCAAGATGATTTTAATTTTGCCAACGCTTCGCGCCTCACACCGCCCACACCATGATCGCGGAGGATTGTCATTTGCAGGATTCATTCTGTCTTTGCCGGTACAACGTTCGGTACCGTCGCCGGGATGCTTCACTTTCGCCAGTAAGTGGCACGGGCAAACAGCGATGGAGGACATCAAAAAACCGCCAAACATCAATAATGCATTACGTGGGAGCTATTATTACGGGAAACCCACTACCGCACCCGCTTCGGGAGTTTCCTAGGTACGACGAAAGCGGTTTCATCTGCTTCATCATCATTATCAACACCGTCACCGTGGTGTTCGATGTGTTCGAGTTTTGGATCGGGCTGGCGACTGTTTTGGGCAAAAACTTGTAATGAGCGTCTTGTGGAGTGGATCGTAACGCCTTGAAAAGAGCAGCCAACGACGCAACCATCCAAAGGCAGGTTCCGCCGTTTCCTTGCAACTTTGCAAAAAGGATTCAAATTCGGTCGCTGTACGAGTGGGAAACTTGTCCGCTAATGCATACATCAGTGCGCGGCATTTATGGCGTAATAAACATGAGGAGAAAATTATCTCCCTGCGCACATGCGAAACAAAAAATCGATGAAAAATCGTCGTTGATTTATAGTAAGTAAAACTTTTTAAGGTTTTAGCACTCTCACAACTTTGTAATTTGTAGTGCAATTGTGTATCCTGTAGTTGTTTAAAAGCAATCAACACAAGTGTATACAGGCAGTCCCCGAGATACGCTATTATAGCGGACCGCTATAATCCGGGAAAAATCCGCGTAACTCGAATTTCCGCGTAAGTCGAATCCTGGTGCAATTTCGTTTATACTTCAAAGTCAGCGAGTCGACTTTCTTCTCTGGACTTTTTTTCCACAGAATCAGGCGATTTTAAGAAAGAATACATTAAAATAAGTTAGAAAGACATGTTTTATGTGACAATAAAAGGTATTTTCGAGCAAGTTTCATCTTTTTGCTTAGATTTTGTGCTATAAACTAATTCAGCTGTCAAATTTCCGAAAAACCGCGTATTTCCGAATCCGCGTATAAGAGGATCCGCGCATCTCGGGGACTGCCTGTAAAATGAAAATTGATTTTTCTCATCACCAGCACAACAACCTCAAGAGATCTGGTTCTGCCATTACTAGCTTTTTTTGACTTTATTTACACGAGGTTGGTTTAGTCAGGCCTGCGTACGGGAGATTGGTCCGAATGAGACTTTGACTGCCAGACTGCCATCGAAATCCAATTCAGCAATGGTGTATATTGTCTTAAATTTTTCAATATGTTCAGTTCATTAAAGGTAGCCATATCAGTGAAATGATAAGCCTCCCCGGGGGAATATTCCAGTGACATCACAATCTCTACAAACTTATCGATTGTTACGGTCATTTAGCGCGAATGTGTTAAGCTGCTTGCGATGTACGTGATGGTCAAAATGATCTTCAGTTCAATTCAACCACGGATGGACACGCACTTGCTTTGTTGCACCGTCCCGCTGCATCTAAGCTCAAACCAGTTATGCCAGTGGGTTTGCTTCTGTACCAGAACCCATATTTACGGTATGGGACCGACCTGCCGACTAGAGTAGCGTCAGGAAGTTGCTTATTATTATGCACGGCTTTCCTCGCTAATGCTAATCAAATTGTGCCTTTCGACGACACGTCAGCCCCCGTCGGTGTGGCTGGTGCGCATTCGTGCGTCTGCATGGAATTACCACCGGATGCTGCAAAATACTATGACGAATTGACGGTTGGTTTGCAATACTTCATGGGACAGTTTTGTCCCACCGGAACAAAACTACCCCGAAAGCTCCCGCTGTAAAGCGCAGCTTTATTCTCTAAACAGACATCGCAAACAAACAACAGCGAGCTTCACATTTCGCTTCTTTTTTTTCCCAGCTGGCAATTGCATGGGTGCAAAGGGCCAAGTGCACTGAAAATGCACATTTTAATCTATAATTTAAAAGCGACACTACCATCATGTGTGGCAGTTAATATTTAATGAAATTACGTACATCGTTTTCCCGACCCTGCACCTTATGGGTGCGTGGATCAGCGCCCGGGCTCAGCAGTTACAACGACGCCAGCCCATGGGAAGCTCATTAAAGTGGTACGATATTTGGTGCAGTAGCATCGAAATCATGCTCATTTGGGGCATTTGGGCCATTTCAAAACAAGCCCATCGTGCACCATGGGGGGCAACCATGGCGTATCACATTTGACCATGTCGGCTGCAGAAGAAGCTGCGTTGAAGTGCCGTTTCGAGCTTTCGAATTCCGAGCAAATGACCGTACAGCAAATAATAGAGAGTAAAGAGATTTTTAAGTGAAAACTCAAATATTTTTTTATAATATTTTTTTCTTAGTAAAAATTTATCGCATCGTTGCGATAAAAATGTTTCTGTTTGAATGCTAACGTAATGGTTTGATATAAATGTTTTGCATTCCCTATTCCATGAAGGACGGCCTGGCCGTATTGCTCGCAACCAAACATTACTTTTTATGAATTTGCTATTGGTCGCGAAACATTTCCTTCTCTGAAGCGCAAATGTTTGCAAAATTCCTGCAAGTAATATGATATCCGATAAAAAAAAAAGCAAAACAGTTACGTTGAACTTGTTGTAATGTATTTATTAATTTCGAACAGCAAATTAATACCCATCACCCACGCTCGATGTACGATGCGATGCTGAACTTTACACATATTTGTTCCTCAAAAATGAGATATCACTCGTGCCACACAAAAAAACAAAAAAAAGTTTCCCCATTACTGACGCTTGTAATACCCTACTGCGCGCCAAACGAACAAACAAACAAATCAACAAACAACTGCTGCCAGCACAAGCAGCAGCAGCAGCAGCAGCAGCAACGGTAGCTCAGGAAACAAGAGCCAACACTTAAATTTCAATTACAACGCCAACTCTCGACAACACACTTTTGCCATCAACTCCCGGTGGGATGCGCGCGAGGTCAGTTTTGTGGACGCTCGCGAAATATTTGTCCACCCGGTAATGCCAACCGGCGTCGCACACTTGTACACGGACACAGTAGGACGAGCGCAAATAAAAAAAAAACAAACAAACCCGGTCCAGCCTCTTTGCCGGGAAGCGCCAATTTGGAAAATTAAAAATTCAACTGCAAAACCATACTCATCCATTTAATGCTAGCGCGCACAAACAAAAGCTACGTATGCAGAGAGAGTTTTCCATTAGTTCGGTGAACCGTTGTTTTCTCATCCCCCGCTTCGACTTCGACGGCAAGAGGGAACAGCTCGTAAAAAGCTTGCATTTCCTTACCCGCGCTTTCAACCTGCTCGCGTCACGAAACATAGGCCCCACCGGTCTGCGGGTGGGTGGTGGCCCGAAACGAAATCATACAAAACAACGGCAATAGTTAAAAATGAGCGTAACAAAAGCGAAAACAAAAGCACTCCAGAAGCATAAAACACGGACAAATGAACGTGTTGCCAAGGAGGCATCGAATCGAATCACGGCTTCAAAGCTCGCGCACGTTTTGGTGCGCGTTCACACAGCGCACTGCCGGGAGAATCGCAGCAGGCCGAGCCCGACCGGTGGTGGGAAAATAGAACGTGCCGTCTACATGATATTATCACGTCGCAGGTAGGCAACGGTGGACTGGCAGGACGATGGCACGAGACGGGCACGATTTCGATATGTTTCATCGAGTTGGGCTGTGTGACCTCCGGTTACTGTTGTACGCTGCCCTTTCTTATCCCTTAATGCGAAATTCATATGTTTGTTTGTATCTCTCTGGTGGTTGTTTCGATATCATCAGTTGGCCTTTTTTTCCCCAGCACAGGCACGACAGCCTTACGACTACAGCGTGTAAAGTGCGCAACTTTAGTGTTGTGCAGCAGGGGCTGGCGTAAACTGTAAAATAGCCCAAAATGCAAACAACAATCACACATGCAAACTCGTTTACACCTTCAACCAGCGTTCCGCAAAAACAAAACAAAACCAAAAAGCACGACAGCAATATCCTGCCGTACCATAACGGATAAGTGATATTTCATCAAGCCCGCAAGCGAAATGCGTGCCAGCGGTTAAGGGATGGTGGAATTGAATGTATTTTTTAATTTTCATATCAATTAGATTATATCATCTGCTTGTCTCCTCGCTGAACGGCGAAACGGGCGAGGCTGAAAGGATAGGATATGATAACTGGTCCACCTCATTCGAAATTGCTTCCACACTGCAGGATCACACAAACGATCACTCACCAGCACAATTGCATCTCTCGGTTATGTCGGTGCGGCACCCAGAATTGCGATCCTGCTGAACATGATTCGCTAACCTTGCGGTTGAACGTATGTGCGTTGGTGTGCATTTTTGAGGTTATGTTTAATTATATTTTAAATGACAGCGTGCACCCGTACATCACTGAACATAGAATCTATGCGCTGGGACACATTCCATCGTACCTCGTGCATTCGGTTTCGTACATCGACAGCGTTCGCCCGGGAAAATAAATTCGATCCTCCGCTTGCGTGCAGAAGGAGTGCTAGTTGCAATGGCAAAATCATAACGATTATGCTCCGCTAGAAGCTGCGGCCTGGTAGGTAGGAACGCACGGCAGCAACCGAAAGGGTCGCGTTTTTTGCGGTTCTGATTTGATGATATTGAAATTTTGAAAACGCTCCTCAACGTTCAAGTGCACATTATTATGAAATCAGAAGGGATTCGCCCCTTGCCGGGACGGTTGGTTGGTGCCGCCGTCTGTAATTTGCATATAAATATCATTTCCCCTCTCTCCCACGAGGATTGTTTTGCGAGACGGCGGGGTGTGGTAGAAAAAGGCGAAGGTAGTGTCGCTTACTATCGTTTTTGCTAAACATGGGGTGGTTTAATGAAGGTAGCTGCAAGAAACAACGCAGTACAGAAAGGGAACACATGTCGTATGCGATTAGCGTTTGGCAAGAATGTGTCAGTTTTGCATGCCGCGATACTAATAGGGACAGAAAATTGCAGGGCTATGTTCAATGATTACTGTTTGCGTTTGAAATCGAGTACGAGTGGAAATCAATTGATCTGTAATATGTCAAAAAGTGGAATTAACCACTCCAAAACATGCATTCGAAATGACGTGTGCAAGTCGTTTCAGGTTGGATTTCAGTTGATTTGATTAAATCACGTTATTTCATTTATTTTTGAAAAACATTTGAAAATAATAAAATTGAAACAACAAATGACAAGATTTCCTGACTTTTGTTTTGAGGTCTCGCTTGGAGTGATCGATGCCGGTTAATAGTAAACCACCAGGCGCCTCCATATTGTACTGACAAATTTAAATATCTTATTCAATAGTGATCGATGCCGGTTGCTAGTAAACCACCAGGCGCCTCCATATTGTACTGGAAAATTTAAATATCTTATTCAATATTTGTAAAACTCAACCGACAAAATAAAGCTGTGTGCATCAGCTTTAAGCACAGAAGTTGCTCCAGTACGCTTGCCTGGTGCCCGAAATCAATCCACCAGACTTCATCAAAATGACTGCTTTGCACGCATAACAGTGCAGATAAAATCAGATATGAGCCTACCGGGCCTACGACCGCCCATGTCACGGCCGACCCGAAAACTATAAACCCCTATTCCCGTTGTGACAATTTTCAGATAAAATTCTGCACCACCCGCGCTTTGCCTTATCAGCTACCGACCGTCCGACGGGTCTTGTTTCGTTTTTATGGTGGCGTTTCCCGAGAAAGTTATTCTCGCTTTGACGTGAACGGAGGGCGACCGAGTGCCGACCGGAAGTGGAGATAAAAAAAAATCAAAATGACAAATTGGCGCGAGCGTAAACATATTTTCCCGTTTTTTTTTTTTGTAAGAAAAAGAAAGTAAAACGAAAACACACATACACCCCCTCTCCCGCACACACCGGTTCCTGCTTTGGCAGGGCGTGGACTGAACGGCACAGTTTCATCAGATGCAAATCCAGGCAGACGGTTGGTGTTCTTTGGTAGCCGGGCGAAGCGAAACAATCGGCATAAGTCTGAGACGGAAGATTTTTATTTTATTTGAATTTTTATTACAGTCAGCCCGGTTCCCCAGTGACTGGCGAGCAGAAGGAAGGAAGGAAGGAAGGAAACCCCCCAGTCTTACCGAGCGACAAAGGCAAAACATAATCTAACGAATCTACCCACCTCCAAATCGTATCGGCGTCTTCCGGTTGTTCTGGGCTCGGTGATGCAAGGAACACCCCCCCTCAATCCCGGGCCAAACCAGTGAGGACAGGCTATTTTCATTACAATCCTAAAGGGGTTTTTCGTTCTGTTCATTTCAGTGTGGGGTAAATGAAATTACTACCGAGACCAAGAATTGTACTTCCAGCTACTCGCATGAACGTCAAAATTACCCTCAGCTCGTTTGGTCTACTACGGAGCGTTCCTGGTAAGATTGCACTGTGCGGAGTTGCACGTCCGAACTCGGGAGAACAACAAGGCATACAAAAACCAAGCGAAAAAAAAACGACCAAAGTAAAAATAAATCCCAACCCGTTGGAAAACAAAAAAAAGCAAGTTGCAAGTGAGATGCTAGCGAAAAAAAAAAGCGGAATGTTTATAGCGCGATCCAACGTACAGGCAATGGATTTTTTTTTCCATCACAAGCAGGCTGCGTTGTTGATCGAGTATCCTACTTCTTCCGTGGCGAGCTTCCGTGACGTTCTTTCATTGCTATGACTTTTCTTACACCCCAACGAATGACGGCCTCCAGAGAGCCACGGGCACGGGGTTTTCATTCTTATTTGATTTCTTTAGAGAATTTGCGCTAATATTTGCATTATGTTCCCGCTCTGTTCACTCGGTTTTTTTTTTTTGTTATATCTCTTGCATTATTTTCCAGGCTGAAATTTCATTTACGAAGGATTTATTTCTTAGAAATTTATTAACATCGTTCTAATTTTACTCAATTTACAATGGAAATGTTATACATAAAAGCACTCACTTTATGGTAGTTTAGCATTGGAAGCATCCCATGTGATAGCTGCATACAATAATTCGAATCCTCTCTCCGTGCATCGTAATCCTGGTCACATATTTATGTACACCTTTGGCCCATTCACAATATGCTGCTCTAAGCTTAGCAGACGTTCAAAAGCGCCAGCACGATCAAAACCGATCTAGTGGAAAAAAAACCCCCGACTCAGCATTCGCGAACCCATTGCATCACCATCGCACACCAGTCCCGGGATAAACCAATTTGCCTTCCTCTTCCTAGCTGGTGCAATTGTTTTTCTTGGTCTCCGACAGCTTATCGGTACTTTTACCTCACTTCAAAACAGCGTCAATGAATGCCCCACCCTTGCGTCAGCAGCGCAAGCGAAGCAAATCCAATCAACCGACTGATAAACCCGCACCCTGGTGCCAGAAACCGTCTGGTCAGCGTGCTTTCAGCTTGAGCTTTCTCCGCCACACTTGCAACTTCCACAGGTTGGAATGGTGCGCGATACTAACCCAGCGTTAGCCGCAGAGATGCGCTACAGATGAAAATGAGCGCCCGAATGCAATGATTGCAAGATGCATAAATAAGCTTAAGCTTCTGCTTGTGACTGGCTTCTTCGAGACGAGCATCTTTGATGATGGCTGAACGTACAGAGACGCACAGCTGACGATGTTTGACGTCTACTTGGCCATCGTTTCCATTGTGCTGCTCATCCACGAATTGTTATGATTATTGCCTTCCACGATCGTTCGGATTGCCCGTTTGGTTTTCTGTATTCGTCCAATTCGAAGTCAGTTGGTTGAATTTCTAATATTGCATTTGGACTACTTAGATTGATATTCGTGAAGCGTGTGCATCCAGCTAAAAGGGAACAACTGTATAAAACTATAAAACTATTGAGAAAAATGCTTCAAATACGCCTTGAAATAATAACAAACTACTGATCGTACAAAATCAAAACACTAATAAACACAGGGTTTAATATATTAGCAAAGGTTTCAAAAATAATTTTGAATTTAGAATAGAACAAAATGAAGATAAAACCACGTGACCGTAATTGATTGGAGTCCGGCAAGATTACACAAACAGAGACACAAACAACACAAACCACATCACATCATGAACTCAAACCAAATAACCGATCAGAGGAATTGGGACAACGGCAAACGAGCATTCTGTTAAGAAATGGGAAAAATCAACATTTCATTTCCCCCGCTTCTGATGGCACTTTTTTATAGATCTCCGTTTTTGTAGCTGGAAAATGGCAACAACGAAAAAAAACAGCTCCCCCGTCCATGGTTTGCCACATCGTCAAGCGATGACCGGCGGGTGCATGATGATTACTACGACTACGGGAATGTCATGCTGCATGTGTCAGCAATCTTTGCCGAAGTTCAATATTCAAAGCATCCCTGCAACGCATCCTATCACACCGTATCACCGTACCCATGACCAGCAAAGAAGTGATTTTCGAATGTCCTAAAACTGGTGGTGTGGTGAAGCTACCATGCGAATGGTGCTCGTTGGATATCCTTTTCTACTGACCGGAAATGTGCTGCTCCTTCTCTTCCCTCGTCACCGCACAACAACAGTTTCAGAATTTTCATTTTCAACCAACGAAGCACACGGTTGACTGACGCCCTTCGGAATCAAAACCTTCTAGTTGATGAACTGTGTGCGTCTTCTGTGGTTCTGTGGACGGCAATGTGGGAACGGTCACCTTCCCACCGCACACACACACGCAACGGCTGGAAGTTTGTTTAGCTTCTTCCAGCAATCGAAACTCAAAAGCGGACGGGTTGCATAAGGATTTCAAAAGGCATCGAACAGATCAAATAAAAACTGCGCTACCAGACGGACATACGGTTTGATAGAAATCAGTGTTTCCAGTTCTATCGAACACGATTGGATTATCCGATTCCCCGGAAATTGGGACGCTGGCAGGAGGATTTGTGACGGTGGGCAAATATATTTCCGTATTTCCGAATTCATGTCATCCTGTCCTGGGCAACTGAATGGGGTGAAAGCTGAAAAAGCAGTGCCACTAATTGCAGCACTCGGGTTTGGGTGTTTGTTATCCAACAGGGTTTCATTGGTCTCCGTTGTGCACGGGATGACGTTGCTTTGCGAAAAGGGTTTGCTAATTAGATATTGCTTCGAAACAGCAGCATTGGCGCTGTGCATGGCCGCAGCAGCTATTACATAATTCAATCGGGTTGGGAAAAAAATACATCTTCCCACACGGCTTCGATGAGCGCTTTCAATTCTTCCCTTGCCTCGCTAACAAACTCTTAATGGAGCTAAGAAACACAAATGAACCCGCACCTAACGCGCCGCCATGAGCATGATTAACTGCATATTTAAATTTGTTGCCAGCAATAGGAACGTCTGGCATTTTCATGTTTCTTCTTCGCTTTTTCACCCAAATGACCGAAGATTACTGCCATCTGCATTGTGATACACTTCCGATCCATCTCCGTCGTGGTGGGGTGCAGCGTTCACAGCAGCACAGCTGCCCCGGATGCCAGGCGAGCGCGGTGGAAAATGGGATCATTTTTCATCAAAAAACGAACACGAACACGAACTACAACGCTGGGTGTTCGGAGGAAGCGAACGCGAGCAAGGAATCGCTGAAATCGCACGGAAAAGAATACCACCAACCGGTCTCTCCGTAGTGGCAACCGTTCCAAGATGGGGTGCCTGGCTCCAGCGGTGACAACACTTTCACCGTATGCTATTGAAAAGGTTCGGACAAGATGTGCCGGTTCTTCGGGACGTACCAGTGCCCCTGTCGTTTTGGGGATGATTTTGCTGAAAGTATCATCCCTTCGTTCTTCGTTTTGCACGATACTCACACACACATACGTACAAGCTGGTGACAACGACGGGTGGCTATTTTTCATGCTGCAGCATTTCCAGCAGCACGTGGGAGAATCATTCATCGCTACCTCACCACATCGCGTTCACGGGGGCTTAGTCGCCGCTTTGAAGTGTCAATGTTTTCCTAGCGAAGACAATTGTTTCTTATTTTCATCCCGTGCCGTTTTATCATGAAGCTGCTCTTGGCTCTTGGCTCTTGGGCGCTCCGTGCCGAGTGTGGCTGCTCGTCGCGGTCGCGAGTTTGAGGACAACAAGATTGATGAGATGCTATCGGAATGAAATTGAATAAAACTGTCCCATGGCAGTGTTGCGGAAGTGAGTTTGCTCAGGGAAGGTTAGCAGGAAGAGCTCACAAACATGCGGGCTACCACCCGTAGCCCGTCCATACGAAATTACCGGCCATATCCTAACGTAATCCTGGTACCTGGTACCTCGCCTACGGGATGACTTTTGCAATGGAGTGTGCTTCGGTGTGCTTACGAGCTCCTATGAGTTTATTTGTTGGAATTAACATTTAGGGATGGGCAAACACATTTTCAGCCTGCCTTCATCTGTTCCAGTGTGTGGGTTGGCTGAGGGGATATTCAGTACGGACACTATTGTATTAATAATCAATGCAGACTGTTTGCATTGTATCGGAATGTTTTGTGGACAATCTATTAGATAAAAACTGTATTTGTATAAATGCGATATGCCTCATTGATGTTAGCCTATGGAAGTTTTTAGAATGTACGTCATAGATAACCTTTCAATACATTGGATTAGATGTGCTTTCAATCTCTGATAAAAATGATTAAGTCGATCAACGTTCAATAGTGACAGTTGTTTAACAGACAATTACAATGATTGTTTTAAAAGCAGTCTACCCAAATTCTAAGAAATGATGCCAATGATTGACACTATTAACAATTATGATCGTTGAAGGTATTCAACCGGACCACACCATCGTTATGATGGATGTTATTAGTAAAACTACTCCATTTACAGCCACCGGACGAAGTAATTAGTGCATCGCGGGCAACATTATTTCTCTACACAACACAAAAAGTTTCCCCGCGGGTCCATGGCAGGCAAAAATTATAATGATGGTATTAAAAGACATCAATTAACCACATCCGATCCTGCCACTGCCACTGGAAGCGGTGTGTGAAAAAGGTTAATCAGAGCAAATTATCATTATGCGCCGAGGCTGGAGGAAATGAAAACAATCACCCACACACACGCGCGAAATTAGATGATCGTATCGAACAATAACACGCTGTACAGATCATTCCGGGTGTACGCGGTGTACCGCCATTTACAAATAATGATGCCCACAACCACACACAGCCCCATGAGGTTGTAGGTGCGTTTGTGAGGGCGAGGAGAAGCTGGAATCATTCCGGGAATGCAGTGCAGTGGACAAGCCAAAAAAACAAAAGAGGACCCCATTACAATGACGCTTAATTTTGGGCATTGTAGTTGTGTGGGCTGATATTTGCAGTCCCGGACCGGCCGGTTATTGTTTATCATTCTTCAATTTCAATTAAAATTGCAGCTAATTATTTGCGGCTTAATTATTTCTCTTTGAATGACAGTTGCCAACCCATTAAAATGAGGGACGATGTGGTATCGGGTGCAAGTCACGGTACTACCGGTACTGGTGCACTGATGCACCGATGGCCAATGAAGCCATGCTGAATATGGTGTGTGTTTTTTTTTCTCTATAAACCACTTTTTCCTAACCACAACCATCCCGAACTAGACTGATCAGACGGATGCATTAATATTCCATAACTGCAACCTGCACACACGCACACCACAGCAAAGCCCCGAATGCAAATGCTATTTAATATTAATTTTATCTAGCGTCGCTCACATTGACATATCGTAAATTAAAGATTAATGCAACTGATTTTCCACCAACAAATATTGTGCCATTAAATCGGTGTGATGCTGTCTGTGATGTTGGTGGGGCGTTGTGTGTTTTTTGTTGTTTTTCAATTTCTGCGCACAAATCGGTACGGTGTTTTGTTGCACTGGAAGCCACAAACAATATGTTCGGTTAGGAGGTATTCGATTTCAATCATATCATTGCTATTGTGGTTGCAGAAAAGGAGGAGCTGCCTGATTGATGATTAAAGTCATGTTTAAAATACCAACCAGGACGCATTTGTGGTACGTTATCGTTCTCAGTGGAAACACACCAAAAAAAAATTAACAAACTGTCGAGATTGACTAGCAACTAAACAAAATATTTCTTAAAACTTCTAACAATCGACTGCTGATGGCTTTATTATCCGCAATTATAACAGGTGGGCTGATAATTGTTTGGCCTAACACATTTATCGTGCTAGAAGATTTTTATCCATATCATATTTCGTTTGTACCAACCTTCAAACGTTCAAATTTGACAGCTCCCGGACAATAGAACATAGTAGGCTAGAGCATTTTGTGTGACGCAGCTTTTGTGCTTTGAGTAATCATGGAAAGGAAGGAATTTCGCGTGTTGATAAAGTATTGGTTTTTGAAGGGAAAAAATACAGTCGAAGCGTAAAATTGGCTTGATGAAGAGTTTATGGACAATGCTCTACCAAAATCAACCGTCAAATATTCGTATGCTAAATTTAAATGTGGTAGAATGAGCACTGAAGACGGTGAACACAGTGGACGCCCAAAAGAAGGAGTTACAGACAGTAATATTTAAAAAAAATCCACAAAATTATTAAAAGCATCCATAATGTGAAGTTAATCAAGATAGCTGACACCCTGAAGATGTCTAAGGAACGTGTTGGACATATCGTTCACGAGTATTTGGATATGAGAAAGCAAAATGGCTGCCGCGTGAGCTCACATTTGACAAAAAACTACAACGAGTTGATGATTCGGAGCAGTGTTTGGAGCTGTTTGAGCAAAATAAATCCAAATTTTTGCGTCAATATGTTACCATGGATGAGTCTTGGCTTCTCCACATCACTTCAAAGTCCAATAGACAGTCATCCGAGTGGACTGGACGCGATGAACCTGCTCCAAGGCGGGGGAAAACGCAACAATCAGTTTGCAAGGATATGACGTCAGTTTTTGGGATTCGCAAGGAATAATCTTAATCGATTATCTTGGGAAAGGAAAGAACATTAATTGCGACTACTATATCAAGTCATTTGATGCGTTTGAAGGACGAAATCGCCAAAAAACGACCACATTTGAAGAAAAAAAAGATTTGTTTTATCCAGACAACGCACCGTGCCACAAATCAGCGAAAAAAATGACAAAAATTCATGAATTAGGCTACGAATTGCTTCCCACCCCATCGTATTCCTCAGATATGGCTCCCAGTGACTATTTCCATTTCTAAGATCGCAAAAGGATGCTCTCTGGTAAGAAATTTTCGTCCGATGAAGAGGTGATCGCCAAAAAAAGGCTTTTTTTGAAGCAAAGGACAAATACTACTACAAAAATGGTATAGAAAAATTTAAAACCGGCTATAATCGGTGTATCGCCCTTGAAGGGATATATGTTGAATTAAAAAAAATAATTTGGCCAAATAAAGTGTTTTACTGTCATAGGCCAAACAATTATCAGCCCACCTCTTAGACATTAATATCAACACACAATGTAGCGCATTAATTTGCGCTACATGACAGGTTGGTGTAATATTTCGAAACCTTTTGCAGCATGTAATATGATCGAAACGAAGAGCAAAGCATTCGATTCAAACCGAATGCATATTGTAGTTGCGGGTTTGGATGGGACAAAAAATGCGCGCCCAGCAATTATATTAGAAATGGGCCATTTGAGTGATGTGCAAGCAAAAACCTAACCCTCATCATAATTTCTCTGGTAGCGTGCCAAAATGGCGAATTCATTAGGATAGAAACATCCGCCCCCTCGGTTGCAGACGGGGAATGGCCGCATCAAGTTGCGCCGGAAGGACGCACTCTGCGACGGATGCCAAAATGTGGCTCGCCGTCTACGCCGGAAGCAGTAATCACATTACGTGGAATGCTACAGCACGAATCAAAACAGTGAAACAGGAACAACAAAAATGAAGAAAAAAAAAACAGTCATTCGGCGTTTGATTTTGCCGCGCAACCATAGCCCAACCGTGGTCGATTTTGAGCAGATATTTATGCCGCGAAAGGTTTGCGATGAGCGAACGAAAAAAAAAAAAACACAACCGCGCCCGCAAAGTGCAGCAGGAAGCACACAAAAGAAGCGAATTCAATTATGAATGCGTCCGTTGGAGCGGAAACGGCGGTGGCACGGCAGCGATTTTCCTTGGCGATAGTGCACACATCAACAGGGCACCATCGGAATCGATGTTTGCTTTTGGCCACTGTTCAACCGCAACCCGCCGGGGGGAGGGGGGATGAACGGAGAGAAAAATCTGCTTTTTCCCACTACCACCGTCGTTGCAACCGGATGTCATCTTCGATCGGGTTATGGATCACTGAATTCCGGGGATTCCCTGTGATGTGTAGGCTGGAAGGTTTATTTATTTTTTTCCCCATTTTTCTCATTTCCCGCTGTGTGGAAAGTGTGTGGAGTGAAAATTGTGGTGCACTTGCCGCCGCGCACAGTAGATCGAATTTTTTATTGCCCCCGGGGATCCAAGATCCACAGCACGGTGGGGCGCAGTCTCAACGCGAGGTCATCGAATTTCGGTTCTCCTATGTGTTGTTGGATGGATCCCGATTCATCTCGCCGCTGCTCCGCTGCTCAAAATGTCCGTTGACAAAAGCACAACGATGTACTGCCGGCCAATAGACGAACTTTAATAACACGCTCCACTCCACGCTGGATGGCCTCAAATCTTTTCTTTCCCATTTGCAACGCGATTCAAAGTGTTGTTTTATGTGATCGTGTTTTTCCGTTTTTTATAGCACCTACCTACAACCGAGCGCCGTTCCATTCAACGAGTTCCGGATGGCAGTGGTATTATTTTTTTTTTTGTCCTCCTTTGCCAGCTCGAGCGCTTCGTTGTATTTCCTTCATCTACAATTTCCATTCCGTTTTTATTTGCTCGCCGTCCCTCGTACATCCTTACAGGCCATGCGGGAGGAAAACGTGCACGATTCGATGAAAATCTACTTTCCACCGGTGCAGTTGCAGACCTTTTTGCTGCCTGTGCTGATATTCGATCCGACCGAAAGTACACCAAATCGGTGATGCTGGAATCAAAAGTTCCAAGTGCTTCGGAGTGGTCATTGCAAATCTACCAGAGCATACTCGAGCACGAAACACCACTGCACGGCCTATCACTTGTTTACTCCTGGTAAGCAGTCCACTTCACTCGATGGGTTTTACCGCTGTTTTAAACATTGATAAAGAGAACTTCACCGATGTTGACCTCGGGTAACAGCGCTGGCCTTTTCAAGTCGGACAAACTGGTGCACTGTACATGCGGCTCCATCTGAGTTCCGTTATTGATCCGCTTATGAAAAAATAATTGTTTTTTGCGCATAATATTCGGCGCCCACGAAGAGTCCGTATTGTTTCCACACTATTCGTTTTTAAAAGCACTTCCGTTGCATTGTTTGTTTTGTAACAAATGCAAGAAATTACAGTATATAAAAACTAATCACCATAATCGTTGCCGATCAATATAAAACGAGGAATATTAGAAAATTATTGAAAATATATATAAAAATGAGAGGTTTCGGTTACGGTAAGAGCACAATGAAGCAGTTGTTCATCATGTAATAACTTATTTTCAAAATATGTGTATGCCAACTGACTCTATGGAAGAGTTATTTAGCCTCGTTTTGCTGAAGCGCATCGTAAGGGATATTGTAGACAAAGATTCACGCTATCGTTCTTTAATCTTTTTTGCATAAAACTATTGCAATCTTCAACAACAATGGTAAAAAAATATTGATTGACTGCTCTTGTTTGAATGTTGCATGTATGATGCAGCGGCGCATCAAACGGTAGGCGAAGTAGGCGGTCACCTCGGACCTCGCCGTGTTGGGGGCCCTAAAAAATTTGTGCCGATTGTGCGATTTTTGGAAATTTCTGGAATTATTTTTTGGATAGAAACCATGCGCTGTTTTCACTTACGTAATATTCGCCAGCTATTACCATTGCGATACTCGTGGTGTGGTATTGTTTTCTCTCACCGATTGAACCGTGAAAATGTCCTGCCTGCGTGTTTCGGAACAGCATTGTGGTGGCGTATTGTGTTTAGTATTTCGATTGTCACAATTTCTGCAAGTTTGCAAGCCGGTAATGATGTTATAACCGACACAATCTGTCAGTGTACTACGACATAGCTAGCATTGTCATTGAATATGAATAAAATCATATTGCAATCATTAGAACTCTCTTTTTCGTTTGATATTTGATACTTCATGGTTCTTGGAATACCATTTCTGTCTTTGTTGATTGTTTCTTAATCGAAGCTGGATTGCAGGTCCAGCTTATGGACCTAATATCTTTAGAAAACCAGAACGAAATACATTCAAATCCACGAGAAACTGTCCAAATACTTTATGATAGTACGAATGTATAGTACCAGGAGAGCTTCCACGGAAGAGGTAGCGCCGTAAGGTATGCAAAGTTTAAACACTAACTTTGAAACCAACTTGCAATGCAATGCGCCGTAAGGTATGCAACGTTTATACAATAACTTTCCACACAAACCAGTTGTTTTCAGATTTCCGATACCAGGAGAGCATGTCTCTCAAGAGGTGACTCTCAGACACTCAAGCACTCAGTCACTCAGTCACTCATGAATGCCAGTCACTCATGAGTGCCGGTCACTCATGAGTTCCGGTCACTCATGAGTTCCGGTCACTCATGAGTTCCGGTCACTCATGAGTTCCGGTCACTCATGAGTGCCGGTCACTCATGAGTTCCGGTCACTCATGAGTTCCGGTCACTCATGAGTGCCGGTCACTCATGAGTGACTGAGTGCCTGAGTGTCTGAGGGTCACCTCTTGAGAGACATGCTCTCCTGGTATCGGAAATCTGAAAACAGCTGGTTGTATGGAAAGTTATTGTACAAACATTGCATACCTTACGGCGCATTGCATTGTAAGTTGGTTCCAAAGTTAGTGTTTAAACTTTGCATACCTTACGGCGCAGGATCAGGAGCTACCTCTTCCGTGGATGCTCTCCTGGTACTATACATTCGAAAACTGGTAGTTTTCGAAGAAATTTTTCTCGACCAACGGGAAAGTTAGTGTTTAAATATTGCATACCTTTCGGCGGTTTTCGACCAAAATTGCTGTACTAGGTGCTACCTTTTCCGTGAATGCTTTTCTGGTACTTTACATTCGGAAATCCTGGTGCAATTTCGTTTATTCTTTCAAGTCTTAGAGTTGATATTCTTCTCTGCATTTAATTGATCTGTGGTGGTGATTGATTGGTGTTTCTTATGAAAATTTGTATATAGAGACGGCCCGATTTCAGGCCTACGCAACAGAACTCTGAGGTGTACGCAAGCCTTCTTTCTTTCCGAGACTTTGCTGGTGTTTGTTCGATCATGGAGGTAGTCTTTCAACACAGAAATTTGACATAGCATTTTAGTTTTCAAATGCTAAAAGCTATGCAAATCTAACCGGCTGTGCATAACACAAATTATTATTATTATTATATTAAAATTCGCGTTATTTGCTTAATGGGATACATAATGTTAGGCAATCCACTAAATAATAAATAAATCGAATAAATCGAAATCCAATAAATAATAAAAGAATCGAAATTAAAATTAGAGGTTCCAACTATAATTCCAACCTGGACCTCCAAGCGGATTGATCCACCACTGGTACGATGATTATGCAATTTTAATTGGTAACAAACAAACGAAGAATAATAGCAAACGGGCTTTATCCACAAGGAACTAATTCGAACACTCTGATGAAACCATTTAGCAAATGGATACATAAATCAGACTTCCAGAAAATGATATAATACCACAACTGCATATGCCAACTGATCTAATCAAATGGGTAAGAGAGAGCGCCATAAAACACTACAGCAAGTAAAAAGAAACCAGAAAATAGCTACAACTTGTGCCTGTATGTATATTCCTCAACGTAGCCCAGTGCTGTTCCCATTGATGGTGCAATCGAGAAGCCTGTTGCAAGAACTAGCTGCACCATTTGCTACCGGATGCATGTCAAGAGAGTACGCCACTCAGTAAACGGAATTGATAGGCGTACATCAACCCCGTCCCGTTCCTTTGTTGTCCCACCGGAACACAACACGGCACACGGCGGTTGGTTTATTGATGTAGACGAGAACCGCATCCGGGAAATGAAGTGTTTCGTGGGCGCCCACATGCTTAAAGTCACACAGCAGCAAAAGAAGTAGCACATCCACCCTCCCGCGAGTTCTTTGCCATCCACGGGTAGATTTAAGCTGCTTGTGAACGGTGACAAAGCTGCATGGCGCTACCATAAAATGTTGTACGTACGGTCTGTCTATTCCAATAGACTAGAATTTATTGACAATCAAAGGATGACGCGCAACGTGACGGCATTCCCTGGATGCACCCCATCAATAAAGCTTCGGTTTTGATTGCATCGAAACTTCTCTTCTTCTTTAAAAGATCGATCTCCACCCAGTACACCCAGTCCCACCCTGGCGAGAAGCCGTGACGGAGGCGAACGACGAATGTTTTTGCAAAACTATTGTGTACCCGGTACGATGGTTGCCAAAGTCTCGAATCCGAGGTTTCGAATTTCTTCCGCATGCCGCTGAGAAAATGAATCACAACAGTTGAAACATGTACCGTAAGCAGTGGCATGGCAAAACAAGCATCGAAACGGAGATTTTGCATTCTTCAGACGGATGTTGCACACTTGCACTTGCGGAAAAGCATACGGGATCGGGTCTACGGTATGTTTGGCGAAGTCGGCATGCACCGTCTGTGCATAAAGAGTTCGCCATGGCGATCGGTAACGAAGCCATTTGGTGTGCCAAGTACTTGTTCAAGGACTTGCTCGTCACTGTAAACAATCAACCTGCTCCGGCTTCCTAGCGGGAAGCGAAGAATTGGTAGTGAGGAAGCGCATGGTGATACCGCTTCACCCGAGATCTTGTCGGCAGTGTGTATGCCCTGGCCAAACAGGGCCCTCCCAGACCACCCGTCCAGTTATTGCCGGGCGTTCGTAGCACGTGCCCTTGTTTAACGAGCACGAAACAGAGACATCCTCCTTAATGGGATCGATGTATGTAAGCACAGCCTAAGTCACGCCGTGCAAACGGCTGACTGACTGACTAATTGTCCTTCTGACACGGCAACCATGTGCACCAGTTAACACTTCACGAGGAAGCTCCACTTCGTAAACGGGTTCTGTTTACAGTGAGGCAGGCTTCCTTGAGCAAAGACTCAACAAGTTCCCGCACGAACGTCTGGCCCATGATTGGCTCTTTGTTCTCGTGCTGTGCGAGCTTTGCTGCTGCTTCCTTCCTTCCGAAAGGATACAGATTGTGGAAAACGGCATGGATAAAAATGACAAAATCGTGCAAGTTGCTGGTGGCTACATATTTCCAGCTCGGGCACGCACTTCCCCAATGCCCCCTTAGTCAAACACTGTTTAACGTCGATCAATGTCTGGTGTGATGAAAAACAAAGTACCGAGTAAAAGTCGTTCGATCCACCTGAATCGATCTGGCCATTATTTTCAATCCAGGTTTTTTGAAACTTTTCCACCATTTGATTGTCATGGTTTGGTTTGGAGTTTGAAGTGGAAGTGGATGCAATAGAAAAAAGAGGCTATCCCATATCGACCTGCGCTACCGGGAACGTGTTATCTTCTACCCAACTACCGAGACGCTTCAAACGATTATGTTTATAAATAAAACATCAAAACCGTAAACGAGCTATTGAAAATCTAATCTAATCGAGACGGTGGCCGGTAGACGGCCGGTGGTGTGAGAAAATTGAATGAAACATAATAACAATGATGCTATAACGTTTCCACCACAACAATACCGTAGCTCGCACCTGTGCCAAAGCATTTACACTTTCCAATATACTCACACTCACATGAAATACGTGTGGGTTATTACAAGAGTTGATATAAATTTCATCAAGATTAATACCAGGTACTTTTCTTACAAAATAAAAGCTCATTTTATTTCCCTTTCAATTGTATTTCAAGTAATGAAAATCAATTTACTGTAAGTAAAGAAACTCAATTTATAAATTTGTGTAGTTATTTTAAAGGTTGGGTACAAATATTTAAGAAAGTTTCAAGGTTTTAAAAATTAAAGCAAAGTTACTGCAAGCGCAAGCAAAATTATAGCTCAAAACATATTCAAACTTTTCACTCAACCCAATATTAGCAATCGATATCGATGGTAAGATCGTTCCATCAACGGGTGCGGTGACGTTCGGAAACACAAGTAGGCGTTTGTGAACGAGTTGGGCCAAAGCGCCTTGCTCAGCGACGGGCTGCTCGGCGACGGAAAATAACAATCAATCGACACCTATATTCAATTTTCTTTCAACCTTTTACGACGCGCTGGAAAAACCGTTCTATTATTCCACTCCCCCCACCCAAACATGTTGCTCACCACCCATAAATGTGTCCCCCTGGTTCACAGCACGCATCGATTGTGGCAAAAAAAAGCTCACCTTTTATTTTCAACGGCCGTGACAAAACCATGTCATTCATGGTTCACGAGTTTGTGTGCAGTAACACAAAAAAACGAACGAACGCTTTCACACGTTGAAAATTGGGAGGAGGAAAAGTGTACCACCCGCAAGGAAAAAAAAACGCACGCCTATCAAACGAGCCGTTTACGGTGGTTTGCATCTTATTATCTGCAAACTTCGTACGAAAATTGTCCCCACCTGTCGCGTGAAGGATTTACCGAATGCGATCAATCGCAGAAAACTTTGTCAATGCTCCCGATGGCGATAGAAATATCTGGGCACTTGGTGAGGTTTTTCTTTTTATTTTCTGCACCAATTGTCGTTTGCACTAAAGACAATGGATTTTTTTTCGGGAATGATTAACGAATTACATTACAAACATTTTTACTCTGAGTCGTAATCGGACCAAAGAAAAAACCATGGATTTGAAAACAAAAAAAAAACGATGGAAAAAGAGGCAGAATTAATCTAAACATTTGTTTTATCATCAATTAGTAAAAAATATTAAATTACTAATCATAATATAATCATACCGTACACTATACTAAATATCACACTGAAATGTGTAAAAATTTACTTGTTTTCGAGAATATTTTTTTGTTAATTAAATCAAACATAAAAGTGTGCAAAACGAGGCCTTTGCTCATGCAAATAACGAAGAGAAGGCAGAGGGAACAGTGCTGTGATTTGATGAATGCTGTGACGTTTGCATACTCAAATAATCCGACAGCGATTGCTCGACACGAAAAATCATTATCCCTGTCAACCTCAGTTACATCTCCTCGTCTAGCGAAAAACACGCCTTCCTCCCACGGTATGTTTCAAATATATACCAAAGATAGAAAAAAAGCTCTTGAACGATTCAGGTTGTGTGTTTTTTTTTTGTTACACTTCGCTGACTTTTCGCACAGTATTTAATTCGGATGGGCGAAAAATGCTTTGCATGTTTTGACCAAAGCCTCGGCAAAGTGGAATGTGTTGTTTGATGGACAGGTCTTTCGTATCTCACGAAAGTTGTGCTGATACCGAAACTCCAGGGCACCATTTCTCCCACGCTAAACACACAGTGCAAGTGCCATCTAATGGACGGCGTCGGAGACCTGTAAGCATCTGCATCAATATGGTACTTCAATGCACTGATGCCATTCGGTTCGTGGGAAAGTGTGTTTCAATCTGCAGATGACTTAAACCTGACTCATCCCGCAACAGTGGAATGGGACTATTTGACCATTAGCGCAAGCACAACTTTCACGCAGCCCTCAGTATGTTGGAGATTCGAAACTCCGGAGAAGTTTTCCTGATCGACGTTTTGCCATACGAGATTTAGACGTGACGGTGGTGGTACGGCAGATTAAACAACCATTCGACAGAGAAAAATTATTGCCAGAGGAAAAAGTGATCGTTCGGGTGTTGTTTCGTTCTGGTGCCGGGGAGCTTTTAATCTGCCAAACGGTTTAGATGTTGTTTTCACTTTCCGAATATGGGCAAGCTACAGGGCCAGTTGTTCAGTAAATTGTGCTTACGTGTTTCTATGTTCCTTTTTGCTTGATGGTCTTTTGACAAAACTCCAATTGATGATAATGAGTAGCTCATGGTTTTCAACATTCGACTAATATATACGTACCTATAAAGACACAGAAAAATATTGAAAAAAAAACTATCAGTAAGGTAATTTTGGCAAATTACAACTGTAAGTGTTGCTTTAATTTTTTAAACCTAAATTTTACGATCTAAAAACAGCGTTGCGAGTGGAGCCAAGCGTTCCTTTCGATCCCACCAAACCTACAACCGAATCGAGCTTGAATGACAACGAAAAGTGCCAATGAGAAGTCGTAGAGCGCTGTTGAAATTGGACGCGAAGACAACTCCAACTTGTCATGTTGCGCCAATATCGCGCCAAAGAAACTGCGTCGGTCTAGCGCTTGTCTGAGGATAAAGGAAAGCGGCAAGCCTAACCGGGAGAACCTTTCACCGAACTTGCGCGGATTTTGTGCTTAACAATTTCGAGCGGCTTTTCTCAGTTGATTTGAAAGCATGTTTCAATTAGCATTTTCAAACGATTTTCCTTGTTAGGCACCACCAAACGTAGCCAAACGTAGACCTAGCCAAATCGTACGGCTCCGGGGTAGACCCAGCGCAAGGTGTTTCTTGGAAGGGAAATGTGCGGCTTGACGAATCAGTGAGTGGAAGTTGGCGGAAAATGTTTAGCTTCTAAGATGGAATTTATGTTGTTGAGACAAGGGGAGACAGAGCGACGTGCCCTCGGCAAAAGGAATTTGTGAAGACGGTTTGACGTACGCAACCCGTCATTCCCACGCACGACAGGGAACACTTGCTTCTTGTTTGAGTCATCCATACTGCCACCGCTTCGGAAACGTCCGATACAGCACCGAGAGAGCTACCTTTAGCATTTAATCCCACAGCCCCACAAACTCACACGTGCCGCACCGTGCCGTGTGCCGCAAAAGCAACGGGACGCAGTTAATAATTTATACATTCCAAGCGAATGTGATTTCAAAGTAACTAACCTTGAAGGCGACCGGGGTGTTGGTCGCGTAGGAAAACCCCTTCCAATTGCCCGACGTTGTGCCGTGTTTGTCGGAAGTTCGTCACGAGTCAGATTCACCGGACCGACATCACTTCCTGCCGAAAATCGAATCGTTTAATCGTTTTCGGTATTGTGCCCAGAAGCGGTTTGACACCTGCTGCCAGTTGCCACCGTCTGCTACAACAAAGCCACAAAGTTTACCAACACGCCCCCCCCCCCCCCCCGGGACTCTCCGCCAGGACTTCGACTTCGACAACAACGCCATCGACAATGGTAGTCGTTTCGAGTGGTGCAAAAGAAACCTACCGGGGCCCAGCAAACACCCGATGATCGTGATTTTGTGCGATATCCATAAGAATTCGTCGAGGGCGTGTAATGGAGGCAACAGCAGCGCCAAAGCGCTTGGCTCATTCGCAAACCCCATTTATCATTCCGGGCGGTGTTGTAGCTCGCCAAAGCATGAAACCGTTTAGAGGTGTTATTACAATAAATTCCTAATCATAACATGCCACTCTGTCCCGCCAGCCAAACCAGCCCTCAACCGGCGAGGTTCGCTGTGGGACGCAACCAGTACTACCGACTCATGATGGACGGGAAACCGTGGCGTGGAATCGAAAAATGTGCACAACCAACTTCAAACAAGCGTTCACATACGTGCTTCATACAGCCAGCTCCTCCTGCTCCGGCAGGCACCGAACTAGATATGCCCGGCTACCGTATGAAGTGTGTTCGGTCGAGAGCTTTTCTAGTAGTTTTCAAGCCAAACTACAACAAACTCCTTCAACTAAGACCACCGCTAACCATCCATTTGGTTTGGTGCCGGAAGGGAAGTCGTAACAGGCAGCCAACAGGAAGGAATGCGCAACTCGCATCGAAAACTCTCTCCCAGCCGACCATTCAACAAGCCAAACTACTTACAAGGATAGCACCGGTTTGGATTGGCTGCCGGTGGGAAAATTATAGTCTCATAGCTTCAAGGGCGAAAGATAGTCCAAGGAGAGCGAGCACGGACATGCCTCGGTGGCCGTATTCCAGAACCTTTTCCAACGTTTTGTAGTAGTTGGCACTGGCCCTATGGCGTCGTGGAATGTATTGCTACCTAGGACGCCCGTTCAGTATTATTTCGTTTTCTCGCTGCTTTCTCTCTTTCACTTTCTCGCTCTCTCTCGCTCTCTCGCAACACTGCATGTACATGCAATATTACACCCTTTAATACATACGTCCACGCATGGCATGCTATAGAAATATTTCATGCTTTAACGTAACCGCACACCAATCCTCACACTGTGGGAACTGAAGCGGACAAAACGTGGGTTGCTATAAACAGAAATCGACTGAGAATATTTGTGTAAATCTGTGAATATCCAAAATTTTTGATAAAACATAATAAAGTGTTAGTAGGAAATTGCTCCATAAAATACACCACCCTGCCAAAGTTCAACTTATAAGCAGAAGATTTCTCCCACACTGTGCACTCTGTCTGAGGTGGAAATTATTTCCAGCAAAAGGCAGAAACGTGAAACACTGGTTTCAAAACCGATTTGTCACGCCGCGGTATAACTGCTTGAGAAAAGTGCTTATGAGGGCTTTATGTCATTAGCAGACAGCCCCCCCCCCCGCCATGCCGACCGATTGTGCAACCGTTGTCGTGCGGATCCCCACAGTGATGCTCAACCCCCCATTACGGGAAAGTGTTATTTGCAAGGTGAAAACGATCCTGTAAGCAATTTCCCAAGACCTGGTGTTCCGCCTCCTGTGCCGTGCCAACAGCCAAATCGTGGCTGCAAATGTGCGAAGCTGGGGCTCGAAGGTCAGCCGAATTGCCGTAAGGGCATGAAACAGTGCCAAACAACGGTTGGAGGGAGCGTGCACGTGTACGTTCAAACCATCGATGGGCATTGCGAGGGAATAATTTATAGCCACCATCACTATCGGTGGTTGATCCGAGCCGTTCTTTTACAACTTCCTTGTGGGGCTTGCTGTAGCATTCGGTCGTCATGTCGGCAATTTTCTACCAAGCCACCCGATCTAATTGTCGGTTAAGTGGGAAAGAGGTGTGCTTTCTAATGGCAACGATGGCTCTCATTTGTGACGTTGTGATTGCAGCAAGGGAATTTTTTTCGCGGTCGTATTTTGTTATGCTGATACGATATTAAAAATTCAGCCTCAATACCGAATTTTTGTAGCGTAAATAAACCTGCTAAACAAATGGTAAAATAATTACACTGTTAATCATCAAACGAATAAATAAAATCATTTGACGAGGTTAAAAACCTTTTGAAATCCTTTCTAACCACTTAACAACGTTTACAAACAATTGAAACGGTATGCAGCACACGTTCTATGCGGACATTTCATTAATTTTCCATCACTTTCCCCCCATCCGGGACTGTCACAATTTTATAATCTAATTAAGTGGCGATGGACGTGGGTGCAGCACAACAAAATGGCGTGAATGCTTTTGACATGATCCAATCCGCAAGGTACACGGCGATGTTTGTCGAGTCTTCAAAGGAATTCTGGTTTGCGTTGGTGTGATTTTGCATCCCGGTTTGATGTGTTACATCCCACAGCTTCATCGGAATTCACACAACGAGAGAGAGAGAGAGAGAGAGAGAAAAAACAACACCCCGGTTATGTGCTTCACTTTCCATCCTCTAAACGTTGCGCAAAAAAAAAAATGAACCGCCATTACCGCCATCTAAGCTGAAAAAGGGGAGTATAAACAAAACAGGGTAATCAAAGCGCGCTATCAAGTCCATTTTAACGTTATCAAATTTGTCACTTTTGATGGAGCAGTTTTTTTAAGGGTTGGAAAAATTTCCACGGAAATATTATGCCAATAGAGTAACGCTTCCTATTGCGTACCGGCAATCGAACGCAACAGCAAGTTTCGCTATCAAACCGATCAAACCATCCATCATTTGCCGGTGTTTGGCACTTATGCCCAAAGTCCAACCAGTCAGTATGCAGACATCCAAATGGCGAGGAAAAGAAGGAAAAGAAAAACCCACAACTCGCTGTTAATGATTATCCTGTTGCATCACCCGCTGGGAGCAATCCAGCATGTTTTGAGTTGTTTTATTTTTTTTTTTGTGCTTCTCCTAGATCCTCGCCGCTTTGCGTCCGCGTGATCCTTTGGTGATGGCCAATCTAAATCCAGTGTCATTCACCGACACCCGGCAGCCGTACACGGTGTGCCGTAATGGCGAACAATCTCACCACCCCGGGTTGAGAAACGCGGTGTGTGTTCCTTTTTGCGTCACTGTCAATGGTGTCACTGTCGGTCACCTCGCCAAGCGCCGGCCCGTGTGCTCCATTGCGATGCTGGTTCCGCAAAAAAAAAAAAAACCGTGAGCGCAAAGCAGGGCACAAAATCAATGTAAATTTAATAAAAAAGCGCACCAAAAGCGCAAAAAAGCGTAATTCAATTAAGGCGAAATTACATGCAGAATAAATTTCTGTCCTCTTGCTTGCTTCGACCCGGTTCCGAGGGTGAACCCCACGTTCGCTTGCTACTGCGGTGCGTACACAGCCGCGTTTCCTCTTCATTTCCATTTCCTTCGAGTTGGGAAGGAAATCGCCGGGAAAGGGAAGAAAACATCGCCGAGTGCCCGAGTCGATTCATTTCGCTCCGTTTTTCCTCTAACGCTCTCGAAGGGATAAGCAATTTCCCGTATCCCAGATTTTGTCACCGGTTCCAGCCGGAGAGGTTTGCGCGTGTGGGGAATTCGGGGCAAGGAAGAAGCAAAAAAACAACGCTTCGAACGCGCTGTGTTGGACATTAGGGGCCATTTTAGAGTCTGTGTTTTCTTTCTGCTTCTTTTGCTTGTAGTTCGCAACCGTCCAGCAAAGCGTAAAATTGCTACCACCCAACACAACTCTAGCGCCACCGCTAGAAGCTGCTAATGTAAATAAAATATCATTTTTCCAGCCATTCTGTTTGATTTTGTGTGTTTGTGTGTGTATAGCAGGGAACGCTGACAGCCACTTCTTTGTTTTATCGCTTACTAGCCTTTCCACGTGGGTGTAAAAATATTTTAGAACAACATTATCTCCCACCGGGCAAAAGCAACTGTGACGAGATAGGTTTAGACAGCGTTCTTTTACGCTCCAGAGCAACGTGTGCAGTATCGAAACATCCTGCAGGAATTCTCTATAGATCCTAGCTAGTCGACAGTAAACAAGTTGTTTTTGGCTGAAATTAAACGCACTGATGCTTCTGTAAGGATCATATTTGTCAATCCAACACATTATGCGAGTGGAGCATCATATTTTTTTTTACATTCAAGAGGGACGGCCAGACCGTTTTGCTTATAACTGAACGAAACTTAGCACAAGGTGAAATTTACATTCGTTTTATTTTTTTTTCCTTCTCGAAGTGAAGGGTTTTTTTTATCCCGGATGTACTCGGCCTGGGTTTCAGATATACTGTGCAATATAACAGATTCTTATTATCCTACAGTAGTGCATGTTAACGATATTTCCAATTCTTGATCATGGATTTTAAATTGGCGCTCGTTTCGTTTTGGTTCTAAAGCAATACTAATCTATATTTCTCTTAATCGCTATTCTTAATTCTATTCCCATACGGGTTCGCTCGTGAGCGCCTTTTACATACTCCGCTTGGCCACTTCAGACCGATTCTATCTCAATCCTTAACAGTGTATAAGCCATGATTTTCGATTAAAAGTAGTGTAATAGTACTTTTAGCAGTGGTAACACATTCTACTGATGGAACCAGTGGAGGATCAATCCCCTTGGAGGCCCAGGGCGAACATTTTAAAGGGGGGCCTATAATTTTGCTACGGCATTATCGGTGTTAGGGAGGTGTACTTCAAACATGATTTAACAACACCAGCAAAGCGAGCGATCGCTAGTGTAAGGAAGATGGATGAAACGGAAAGCATCCTTCATCTCACTCAAACTTCCCGTCGGCTGGTACGAAATTCCATACAAACCAGCTATTTTCAGATTGCCAATACCAGGAAAGCATCAACGAAAGAGGTAGCACCTTGTAGAGCAATTTTGGTCGAAAACCGCCGAAAGGTATGCAACATTTAAACACTAATTTTCCCGTTGGTGGAGAATAATTTCTTCGAAAACTACCAGTTTCTGAATGTATAGTACCAGGAGAGCATCCACGGAAGAGGTAGCTCCTGGTACTGCGCCGTAAGGTATGCAATGTTTATACACTAACTTTGCAACCAACTTGCAATGCAATGCGCCGTAAGGTATGCAATGTTTATACACTAACTTTGCAACCAACTTGCAATGCAAGTTTGGTGCATGCAAGAAACTTGCAAGATGGCGCCCAACTTCGTACTTGCATGCAACAAACTTGCATGCAAGTTTTCGCATGCAATTTCTTGCATGCAATCTTGCATGCAATTTTGCATGCAAGTTTGCATGCAAGTTTGTATGCAAGTTTGCATGCAAGTTTGCATGCAAGTTTGCATGCAAGTTTGTATGCAAGTTTGCATGCAAGTTCTTGCATGCAAGTTTGCATGCAAGTTTGCATGCAAGTTTGCATGCAAGTACGAAGTTGGGCGCCATCTTGCATTGCAAGTTGGTTGCAAAGTTAGTGTATAAACATTGCATACCTTTCGGCGCAGTTCCAGGAACTACCTCTTCCGTGGATGCTCTCCTGGTACTATACATTCGGAAACTGGTAGTTTTCGAAGAAATTTTTCTCGATTAACGGGAAAATTAGTTTATTGGTCTTTGTGCAATTTCGTTTATACTTTAAAGTCACAAAGTCGATATTTTTCTTTGCATTCAATTAGTACATAGAAACAAATGTTTTCTATAATCCAGGAAGATATTTTTGATCAAGTATTTTTATATTTTAAATTTTTTTTTTTGCTATAAATTAACTCTGCTGCTAAATTTCCAAAAATTGCCCAATCGGCACAAGTTGTTTGGGGCCCCCAACACGGCGAGGCCCTAGGCGACCGCCTACTCCGCCTACCGTTTGATCCACCGCGAAAAAAATACTTCTAAACAGCATTAAGTGTACACTGCATAAGAAAGTGTAAGAAATGATAAACGGATGATAGAATCTTCGGGACACAATTAGCCACTGAAACAATAGTGCTATCCCGCTCAATAGTCTGGGGCTGAACAGAGAGGGCTGAAAAGTGAACCTCAGGTGGTGCTTTCGTTAATCAAATCGGTATCTAAAGCCTTTCTACCTGAGTGCTTTCGGCCATTATCATAAAAAGTATTATTCTACAATCAACACCTTCTTACAAGACGTTTACTGTCTCCGTTGTATCTCTGTACGTGAATGTGTATATAAAGAAGAATATCGTTTAGGATACAGTTGACGCATGATTCAAATGAAAGAAAAAATAAAATGAACGATTCAAATAACTCCATTGTGGTACGTTTCAAGTAAGATTTATTTTAAAAAATATTATCACTTTTGATTTATATAAGATGAATAAATATCTCCTTTGTTAACGACCTTTGCAGTATTGGCGAGCTATATAGATCCTAAATATGCAACGTAAAGGGCACTGAAACCTTGCCACACGCGCATGATTTACCTTATCTGAGCTGATCAACATAATGCTAAACCGAATCATTCAAGCGCAACATTAAACCGTCCTTGAAAAACAATCTCACACACATTGGATTTGCTCGGTATGGCAAATTAATCAAAACGGACCGAAAGTGCTATTGCTTTCGGATAAAACTCTCCACGCAGCGAACAAATTTCAACATTTTCAACTGTCCAGAGACCAGAGATTGACTTTCTGACCGCTCGACAGTCGACAGCGAACGAATGGGGGGGTTTGATTAGAATTTCAAATTCATTTTCCGATTGTTCTGTTCTTGCAGCCCTGTGAAAGCCCTGAATACCGAATAGCCTACCATCCACGGAAAGGCACAAATTGTACAAAAATGTTGGTTTTCACATGCACATTTCGATTGCGAAGCTGTACATTCGACCCCACGACTCTTCCACAACGCAGCTACGGGGGGGCGAAGAAGGCTTCGGAGGCGAAAAAAAAAATCAGCAATCCAATGCAAATAAAAAAAAAACAACAGCAATGATAATGATGATAACTCGTGATGCAAGAGCAAAAAAGTACGGAAAAGTCACAATCCAATTCGCAATATATTGAACCAATCGGAAGGGTACGAACATGACTGAATACTGCCTTTGCGTGCTTGCGCTGTGTGGGATCGGAATAAATGAATATCTTAAAGCCACTCCACAAGCACTCCGGACCATCTTCACTCGCACTAACCTTCACTATGGAGGAATGGCACTTGTGCAGGGACACTGAATCTGTCACAAAACCCATCTGCCACTCACACTATCGGTGATCCTGATCGACCTCACTGGATGGGTCCGGTGAATGATGATGAAATTTTGTTGATTTTATCAAAAACCGCTTCTCACTCTCGATCCGGCCATCTCCGTGTCGGTTCGCTGACCGGAGTTGGGAAAAATGCTTTTGTGTTGCTGAAAATGTTAACAATTTGTACCGAACATCCGACGAATCACAGTGCTAATCCCACGCCGTACATGCAGCGAGCAGCGGGTCAAAAGCATGCGCCTGTGCAAAAGGGTAAATTCGCGTCATATCGAAGATAATGGATTGGTGGCAGTCCGGCGCATCAAATAACCGTCAGCATTGACGGCGTTACCAGATGCACCAATAAGTGGCACAAAAGCGCCTGGCACACAATGACTTGAATGCAGCAAGCTTTGAAGCATAAAGCATAGCCGTCGCAAGACTTATGGCTACACACTGCCCGCGCTTCCCGTTAGTCGTTGATACTATCGGGTCGAGTACTAAACGGGATTGATTTTGGAGGGAAAAAGAAACTAACACAGCGAAAGAGAAGGCGTGACAGAAGGAAGCGAAGTACGACATAAATGGAGCGATGTGTTTCGCTGTATCCGAACTAAGGTACACTTTCGTCTAAGCTGGCCCAATGTGTCCCAACATTCCAATAACTCCGGTTCAATGCGGGCTTTGTTAAAATCATCGAAGAAGCATCGTAGGAAACTTAACAAAAAAAAAAACATCAAAAACTGAAGGAAAAACAGTGCGCAAAATAAAACATTTTTCCGTTTCACCGCATCATTTTGTACACAGCGTGCGCCCGTCGTTGCCATCGACATCCGATGCTTTTGGGGAAGCTGGCGTACTCTATTTTGAAGCTTTCACATGCACTTTTTTTTTCGTCGTCGTCGCTTTGTTGTACGATTGGTGGAAAATGTGCCCCCGTGCCATTCCGGAAGATCCGGAACCGTCCAGCTTTGCTGGGGAAAGAAGAATTGTGTGCGGGGCATGTACGCTAGGAAACATTTGTATGGAGATATTTACATATTGATAGTATAAATAACATCGCAAAGCTAGGCAACCGAACCGAACCGAATGAGATGCTCCGGCATAGTTTGGTGCAGTGTACCCGTACGACCCGGGGACCACACCAAAGCACACGTAGCGCTCACGTACCGTCCAATGTTAGTTGATAAGGTTCGGCCTGCGGATTGAAAGCGGCACAAATACCGTGACATTTTCCACGAACCTTACCTAATACCGACTTCTAGCCAAATGTTTCACATAACCGAATGTTGCCGTTTGTCTGACGGAAGTGACAACAGGACCCAAACCGTGCTGTGGTGCAGCTGCCTGCCTTTCCGTTCCGCCGGCACGTTTTATGGGGAAATCGTGGAGATCTTGGGAAGGGGGAAGGGGACATGGGGGGGGGGGTTGTGAAGATAGGTGGTAAATTCGAGCGAAGAAAAAATACGAGGTCAAATACATTTCGGATTGCAAAAATCAGCACCAGTTTCGGCTTCGGATGTGGAATTGGAATGCCGACAGAGCTGGGATCACGGTTGGACGATTTGATCATCCAAATAACTGGATTCGATTGTTGCCATTGCGGGGTGCTTTTTCCCGCTAGCTTAGGTACGCGCAGGGGTAGGGGTTGAAGGCAAAATCAAAATGCGGCTTATCAGTCTCCATGAGTTTTCACAGCTTCTCGCTCATGGCGCGAAGTGTTGGCCGCTCATGGGTGGCAGGCGTTAAGCTGGTAAAGCTGCCAATACGGCGAAGCACCGGCCACGGATGGTGGGGACGGTGGAAAAGGACCTAGGTCGCATGTCCGATAGGACAGCCGAGCAACTAGCATAACGGCCGGCCTCAGAGATTGACACGAAACTCTGTTCATGAGTTTTGCGACTGATGAAGATCGACATTTGATATCGGAAAAAGGTGATTAGATTTCTTATCATACTTATTGTCGTTATGGGCCGTAGTCGACAGAACTGGCAGGTGGTGGTCTATATTCACCATTTCCTGTTTCGGTGATGATGATGCTGATGATGCGAAAGTAGGTATTTCGCTCTGATTACGATTCGATGAATGTTTATCTATTTTTGCTGCCTTTTGCCTTCCTCCTCCACTGGTGGATAAAATTCAACACCACGAGCCAATCTGACGTCAGTAAAAAGCAAAGCGTACGACAGAAGTGGAATAGCATTTGATACAGCATCCGATATCGTTCGTTTGTATACGAAGCATCCTTTCATTGAGCTTATGATTTCATTCATGATTACCTGTCTACTAATTCCAGGTACAGTAGCTTCCCTGGCAATTCGGTGTAAATCGTGCAGCATCCAAATCAAAATGTTACAAACATTTCTTGGTAATACTTCAATAGACTGATGTCCCAGCCCAGTGTATTCGACACATGCCATATACATGCGCAGTGTATTCATATTTCGCTCTCACAAGAATTGGATACTTCACCAAACGATCCACCGCCTCGAACATCTGCACTCAATTAGAATCCTTCCCACAAGTTGATGCCTTTTACATCGACTTTAAAACTGTCTTCAAATCCATTGATCATTTATGTTGCTCCAATAGCAATAGAATTCTAAATGAGTCCCTTATATGTTTGATCTGTTCCTTTTTTAAGCAATCGTTCATAACATGTCATAAATACATTAAATCCCAATTTTTCTCCGGCGCAGGTATTCCCCAAGGAAATGTCCCTAGTCCCTTGGAGTTTGTTCTGTACATCATGGATGTTTGTACTGTTTTACTTCTCGTTGTTTGTGTTGCGATGATGACCTAAACACAGCGGCGAATCAAACGGTAGGCGGAGTAGGCGGCCCCAAAAAATTGGTTAGTAGTAAAAGGTGCATACATAGGCCTCCTCTCCTTAAGGCCCCAAGGGTCCAACAAGAGGCCCCTGGCGTAATTTGACAGCGGCCATCGTACTCCCCCGGTTCGACTTTTGAATATAGGCAAGAACTACCCGAGGGATGATTGAAACTGAGTTCAGGGGCCTCTACTTACTGCGCTTTTCGCTTTGCCTCATTTCAAGGGCCTCAATGCGCCTCAACGTTTTTAAAATTAAAGACCTCAACTATAATTCCGCTCTGGGCCTGCAAGGGAATCGATCCTCCACTGCCTAAACATGTTTATCTGTATCTCTTTCTCTGATTATAGTTTGTCTTTCCAAATCATTATAGATGATCTTTCCTTTTGGTGTTTACGTAATTATTTAACATTATGACCTGAGGCCTATTACGAACCTCGGCATCCGGCATGACTGTGGCCTCGCCTTTCGCCATGAAATATCGATTTTTGTTATTTCTTTTTCTGCTCGTAGAATTGTACGCATTATTAAAAGAATCACCTGGGCCTTTTATAATCCCTTGTGCATCAGGATGCTCTTCAGCTCGACATTAGAATATTGCTCAGGAATAGGGACAGAGGGTCCCTTCACGAGGGTTGCTTTACACAAATACTCCAGTGAATTTCCCGCTGGCCTACATGATTATGATTCCCGATGACGTGCTTTGGGTCTTCAAAAACTTTGGAAAGATTGTTAGCTCAATCCCCCGGAATCCTGTTCTTAGGTTGTATCGACGCTCTCGATCAAGTGTCTGTAATTCCTTTGTATAGCCCCTCTCGCACCTTCCGTCCTCGCTGGCTTGTAAACATTCCTTAATTCCGCATCGTTGCTGGCCGAAGCAATCCTTTGTTGCGAGCTTTGCGTCTGTTTGACTCCTCCTGTCTTTTGTTTGATTTCCACCGCACTCTGTCGTCCTGTCGTAATCGGCCACGACCTACTCGGTAACTCCGTCTCAACTTTTCATTTCTGTTTTGTAGCTGGCTAAAGTTAAGTAAATTCTTCACCTATCTTGGGTTACAGGCTAGCATCGATGACAACGTTGATGTTTAGATACGCGATAGGGAACCGATCATTTTACAGTCTGTGAAAGATGCTCAATATATTGTTAGGCCCCATAATAACCGCATAACTTGAAATTTAACAAGATAATTTGATGCAATTCGTGTCATGGAAATATTATACCAAAACCCCAATATTATGCAAAAAAGAACATGTTTCATTGCTTTTTTCTCAAAATGTCGTATTGGTAATCGATTGCCTGTTTTTTTAAGTGATTAGATTGGCTTTTCATCACCTAATCATTTCACAAGTTTAAAGTTTTTGAAGAAAAATACTTTTTAATTTATTTCATTTTCCTTTAACGAAAAAAAACAATCAAATTCACATACCGTAAATATATACATATACTCCCAATCTCTTATAAATTTCGCCATTCTACGGAACTACGGAAATTGTCCTTGTGAATATTTACGAAAATGACTTCTTTAGCATCTGGGTATAGATTTCACCCTTAGCAATATAATTTCCTCTCGTTAAAAGATGCACGTTTTTGTAGAACTCTATAGCTCTGATCTGTATTAAATACGATTAATTGATTGCTGCTTTTTCAGCAGGTATCAAGACGATGGCGTGTGCTGTAATTAAAGTTCAAATTGAATTCACAATATCTGATCATCGACAGGCAGCTCACCATCGTTAGACACTATGAAATATGATAGTCTTAGGCTGTATTCATCGAAAAACGGTACAACAAGAGTTAGTTGGGGTTTGGTTGGTCGTTATATATAACCTTTCTCAAAAATCCCTCAAAACCCTCGGCAGAGAGACTTTTCTGCTCGTTAAACATAGATCCGCTTCCACAATGTCAAGGCGCCTTTGTGATGTGCAAAATGTGCTGCTGGCAAAAGCAAAGCTTCGGCAACATACTTCCTTTCTGATCGGTAAATTCACTTTGATGTTCAAGCACAACTGAAAGCCGATTGAATGTGAAAGATTAACAAAGCTTCTTCGTCGTTGCGCTTAGGATTGTTTTCGGTAGCTAGTAGTGGAATTTATCACCGAAAGCAAAACTGATTGATAAAAAGCTCGTGTTGTGTGCTTTTTTCGTCCAAAACGAAACAAAGAGCCGGTTTGGGTGAATTAAGCGGAAATTTTCACATCAATAGTTAGAAGACAACTCTTTCCTCTGATGGTCACTGCGTCCAATTAAAAAACATCCTTCAGCATTGATACAGCATTGTTAAACATGCGAACCCTCATAACTTCCAAACAAGGTTTTATCACTCTAATTTCTCAGGAATCTTGTGACTAGAGCATAGTTCTTCACGAAACGTCTTCTATATTTAAAAACCGACCAGCGGGACAAATTAAGTTTGTCATCAGTGTGTTAAACCGTGTTGAAATTCAAGTAAAAGAAATATTTTTTTAACAGAAATATTCAATGGCACAACTACTCCCTGTGACGTTATACAGTAGTTTGATTGTGGTTGAACTGCCTTCTGATAGATTTGGGTTATTTATTCCCAACATGATGTGTGCGATGTTTTATGTAGGAGTATAAAGCATAGTCGCATAGCTCAATTACATCTTCCAATGACAGTTAAGCTTAACACCAAGATGGTACGTCATGAAATACGAAACCATTCGATGTTAACTATTTTCTACGCCAAAATGGAATAAAGGAATTGTACTCGCTCGCAGAAGAACAAACAGAACTAGCGTGCTCTTTCGTGCATGAATTCGGGTGGCTGTGCATAATGTGATTTCAACTTCAAAATCAACATCACATCTACATAATCCCACGTTCCGCCTCTATGCAACCAATGGACGCGCGAGAGCAAAGTATTCGAGCGTGGAGATCTCGTCCGTGCCGATGTCTTACGGCAGATTTCTGCAGCCAGATAGCTGCAAATGTGGCCACTTTTTCCCACACGGGTACGAAAAACCCGAAATAGAGCTATTTGGAAAATTGGTTGCAATAACGTAAAGTGGTTCGCCCCATTCGCGACTTTTCTTTTCAATTCGCCATTGCCATCACCACAATTGAAAACAGTAACAGAAAACCTAGCATCAACACCAGTGTTGCCAGTGGCAACACCCAGTGAGGTAGCACCAAGGTCGTCACCGCTCACACACTTGCCCGAGAAAAAGGATTCCATTGAATAGGTTACTCCGCACCGTACGGCTCTCCAGTGACCAGCTTTCCAACCCTGCATCGTTGTCTGAACTGCCACAATAAGCCCTTTTTTCTACCTATTAACGACCCGACGACCAGAGCGTACGAAGACTCTGCCTCTGGTCCACCGTCCGGGACCTTTCGGGATCGGTATGCTTTGCTGTGGGTGTGTGCTTTTGTTTTTGAAATTAATTGAATCAAATTAATTAGCTCCCGGGCAGTAACAACAGCAGATAGCTATCAAACTTCGGAGAAAATTTTGGTCCGCGAGTCGTAGAAAGGCACAGTGCCTCTGATGAGGCTAGAAACACCGTCCTCACGGAACCAGCAATTTTGGAATGTTCTAGTAAAACCATTGCCTTTTCCCACACTGCTACGCGAAAACGCTTATCATGGGAAGAGTTCTGAAGGGGTCGGAAGGTTAAATTGGACGAAGACATTCTTTCCACCGGTTTTGTACCAGGCACCAGGTCCGATCACTTCGCGCAACGGTACCGATCTAATCATATCTGCGTAGAATTGCCAGCTGAATTCGTTCGTACAATAATGAACGACAAATATTTTGCTAAGAAGGCACATTGATCGAATACGTTGGACAATGTTTTCCTTCAGACAATATTTCCCTCCCCATCCCTCCAGCCTTCAGCCATTTTCGATCATGTTTTAGTCAAAATTACAGTCTGTTGGGCCGGAAAAAGGAAACCCTGCCGTGAGTAATGCAATGTGAATGAATCGGCCCGCTAGAGGTACGCAAGCATTTGCGAACCCGAAGCCATGGTTAACTTTGCATCATTATTTTCACTGCTTAACAAAACGAAAGATCTCGGTTACCATGCGTCCGAATGAATCGGGAAAGTTTTCGGAAACACCATACTAGGCGAGCACGGGGCGCTTACTACTGGCGGAATGAGTTTACATAATTGAACCGTTTTCATTGTCATAAACTTTATCCAAACAATGTAGTGAGGAGGTTTTCAATTACACCTTGAACTATTGAAACTGGCAGTGTTGAAACACAGCCTCAATAGGTTGCTTTCGAACGCTTGACCAAGGGAAGAACATTTATTCAGAACAAAACAATATTAATAAACATATATCATATATCATAATAAACATATATTGAAAAGAGATAAAACGCTATAGATTGTTAGATACCCATGCTGAACGAAAAAATTCAAGAAATTTTCCTTCTGCTTAACTTAAAGGCGTAATCACTAGGTGTAAATGTTAATAATTCAAAGCATGGTTTATATGCCATATCATTTGCAGATATTTCCCTTTCAGTTAATCGCATATTTCAGTTTACGTATATTTATACCCACTTTAATTGTAGGGCAACAATCCGTACTTTCCGTACTATCCGTTAAGTGCTATTATTTCAACACTCGTGAAAGATCAACCAAAGATTGTTTGCTTTTCATTACAACCAAATTCAAAGTCCCGGCTAGATGTTGCGATCCTTTAATTCTCTATGACAAGCAAAACGATCTGTTACACCCTTGTGCAGGCACGAGAAAAATATTTGCAGTGCAATTGAGGGATGCTGTCCAGAAAGAGAAGAGTATTGATACTTTTAAAAATACGACCCTGTGCGCTATTGATGTTTGCGAAAATGCTTTGGAAGTTATAACAGGCATTAGCAGAAAGGTGTATCTTTTTTGATTTGATAAGGAATGGGCCAGCCCGTATTGCTTGCAAGGTGTACTGTGTTATGTAAAAAAAAACGGAGAAAAAAAAGCACAAAATTCCATTATCTAGTTTTCGTAAGAAATAAGACCATCTCTAACAAGAAAACCATTACCCGTACCTAAACATCCCACCAAGAATGTTTTTCAATTTTACCTGTATCATAACATCCGTCGGGTTTCGAAGTATCGCACCGAAAAAGGATATTTACAAAGGTAAGACCGGGGAAAACCGATTCCCAAATTCAAGGGTAGACCTCTCTACCGGACGCTACTATCCGTATCCGCCGCAACGCATCCGGTTTGGGGGTGGGAAAAAAAAGTCATAATAAACTGCCAAAATTTATGCAAAAGGAAATTAACATCCACCATGAGACCGTCCTTGCCGTGCCTCGCCACCAGCCCCGTAGAATATTCGCCTGCACTAGAAAGCGGCCCAATAATATCAGACATTGCGGGTCATACCGTGTGAAAGCCTTTCTTGCACCTGACCCCATTCGGCTTAACTCCCTTCGAGGGTGAGCCTATATACGCCTACCAGGCTGTTTGAAGAAGCATGGTTCCACTTTTCACTCCCGTGAGGGTTCCCGAGGGGAATAAATTTGGCAGGATGAACGAAACAAACGGACATCAGACTTCACCGCGTGCGATCCCAAAACGGTTCCGTTGGGATCGTAAACGGGAGCTTCGATTCGCGAATTAGGTTCCGCTAGGTTTTATATTAACTTTACAGCCTCCCCGGGCGGCTGTAACCCAACTCGAGTACTTCCGAAATCCGATTCTCCCTCAAAGTTTTTTTTTGCTGTTGTTGTTCCTTCCATACCCCCATCAACATCAACATGAACTGTCAAGTGGTGTAAAATATAGCACGTGGAGCAAAAAGTTTGCTTGAAAAAATCACTTCGATTTCCGATTACTCATCCACTCGTGATGCATCTCGTCCTTACGTGCGATGCTTGTCGGAGAGCGTTAGGATAACACCAAAAGCCCGGCCAGCCCGGCCTGGTCATCATCTGCGACACTTTAGCGATTGTCGGGAAGAGTCATGTCCCAAAAATTTACTACTTCTTTGCTCATAAAAACACAGCACATGGCCAACTTGCTGGATGATGCTGGTCCGCTTGGCGAGGCGACATGTTCCCCACCCACGCGGACGGCCGATGCGTCGCAAGCATGCGAGCATGAATATTTGAAAGGCTTTTACAGGGTTATTTTCTTCCGTACATAGGTGTGCCCCCTCGAGTTGGAAATGTTTCCCACTTGAATTCGTCCCTTCCGTCGGTTAAAAGTCCGACGGCAAAGCACTCGGTGCACTAAAAACCCGAACGATGATTGGACGAATAAAAACAGATTATCGACATGTTGCCGATAGTATCGCCAGAATCAATGCGCATCCCTACCAACCCGTACCGGAACCCTGTCAAGGAGCACATCTGGTGAAGGATTTTAGATTCTCCCGCCGTTCGTTTCCGGCTGGGAAGAAGCTGGATTAACCTCCCATGAAGCTTTTAGCATTATTCAACATTTTTCTTTCGTCAGCAAGCGTCCATTTTCGCTAGCCATAAAACCGACGTGCGAAGAGAGGCGGTGTAAGCGCTAGAGCGCGAAGCAGATAAAGGGAGAGATAGAACGAACGAATACGCCCAACTCTGACCCCTATTAGAATCCATCCATTTCGCGCATTTACCTCAATCTTGGATTGCATCCAATGTCCCACGCCACATTTCTTCAAACCTTACATTCATCCGAAATCTAACCATTCCAATCGGGGTTTTCACTGTTCCACAAAAAAAAACTAAGCCTGTTTTTTGTCTTGTCGTTCCTCTCCGCATCATTCCTTGGCTGCATTCAAATGGGATTGAAGCTGTGTATCTTCTTCTATCTTTTTGCTTACGTGCTCCATCCCTATCTTACGCGCTTTTTGCTCTATCTGACCGTTTCCCAAGGTAGTCATTAGATTTTTCCACAACAAAACAAAAAAAGGGAAAACAACAAACGTAAAAACAAGCGCAGCATGAACAACAGAGAAAGCATCATACAATTCTCAGTTTGATCATTTCTGAACACAAAACTAGCTGCGGTGCGTGGGGAATATGTTGTTTATCAAATTTTATGCCTTAGCAAAGCCCGAACCGTTGCTCGTTGTGGAACGAAGTCAAAACACAAACATGCTCCACAACGTTACTAATGAATGATAAATGCGTTATTACCGAACCGTCCATTTTGGGCAGTCTCGATGGCAGGTTCGATATGGTAAAATTGCCAAATCGTAAATCTTTGAAACGCATCCTCCAGTTTCATTTACAACATATATTTATGCTACATTTAAGACTATAGATCAAACATCAAACAAGGAAATTGCAAAACTGATATATTTTATTAATACTAATGTTTTCGTTTATTCTCATGTTGCACCAGTTTAATTCGATTCTTATCGTGTTGTATATTTTTACAAAAAGTTTTCCCCATTTCTGGTAGTTGTATTAAACCCTTTCATATGAAATTTAATGCGCAAAATTAATAAGTCTTTGCTAAACTGAAGAATCCAACTTATGTTTAATCGTATCAAATGATAATATAAGAGTACCTTTAGTGCCAGGAACACGTCGTGGATTAATGCTGTTCATTTATTCATTTATGCTGTTTTTTCCAGTGTGCACAGTACGGGATATTTTTAGTCGAAAAAATAAGCATATAAAACAATTAATATAATAATTTTAATGGATTGTTGAATTTGTGACAAAATTAGAAAATTAGACCATAACAATGTGGTTTTGCATAACATACGAAGAATAATAAAAGGAGTAAAACTTTTGTATGCAACAAATTAATTTTTTTCTTCAGATAACTCGAGTTTTGAAGATTACTAAATGAGAATATCGTGCTAGCCCTCCGTGTTGGGTTATTTAAAGAAGAACTACAAAGTTATATGACATATGGATTACAATTTCGTAACACTGCGGTTAATAGTTAATGTAGCTAATAGGATAATATAGTACTTTTTCCATTAATTTTCTGCTATAAAAAACATGTTTTATTATTTTAAAAATTTGTGCAATTGTACTTATAGCCTTTTTTTCGTTTTTTTATTTTTTTTTAAACATTGAATTTACATAATCACCATCATTCTTCACCTCATAAAGCCGTGCTTAAAATTGTGTACGGAAGTTCACAATCAAACGTTGATACGTGATTCTGCTTCATTTTTGCATCACCAGTCTACCAGTCTTGCATTTTCTGTTCTCACCAGTTTGATAAGTGTTATTTTCTGAATCGATGCACCGTCAAACCCAGAAGGAGAATATCCAGTTTTGCGGCAAGTAAAATGTTAAATATTTTCCACCTTCACGCTTCCACAACCGACCGTTGGATTCCGGTCCGTTGGGCAGGAAGTAATCCTTTGCGCCTTCTTTTTTATTCAACTTTTTATCGATTGCCATCGTTTTTTACCACCTTGTTATGCTGATTCTTATTTTTGAATATGTTTTCACGCTCATAACGGAAATGCAAAGAAGAACAGCAAGTGATAACTTTCTAAAATTATTTATCTCTATTCAAGTCGAATAAACCAAATATTTAAAAGCAAAATTCCTCTTTCTTTTTGCAAACTTATTTATTATCAAATATGCATACGAAACACAAAATATTCAAAAATGCATGAAATTGTAACATTTAAACTTTAAACACATTGACGATAATGTTACAAAAGTGGCGATTGGTATGCTTTAGCCTTATAAATCTCACTTCAAGTGTTGAAAAATTGTTACAAAAATAGCCCCACGAGTCTAAGTAAAACTTCAAAACCGATTTGCACGAAGTTGAAGCATAACAACAGTGCGCAAAGAGCGCAAGATGGATGTTTTTACGCAGCATACGCTCTGTGTCTCTCTTCAACGGTCATTCACGCATAAGTCCTAACAGTTCCAATTTTAGCAGCGGCCGCACAGCGAGGAATAAGCGCGTGCGTTTTTTGTTGGAATCGTCTTTGTTTGTTTTATTATTGTCATGGGGAAGATCTCCGCTGGAAACTAAGAGCACCGTCGTTGAGCCAACGACAACATTATAACAGAAAACGAAACAAATCAAAGCAAAACGTATATGGTAAGGAAACCATTTTTCTCTCAAGCTGCTTAAGTGCCGTTCTTTGCAAACAAAAGACTTCACGTCACGACGGACAATCAAATTCAACCTAAATGTTGGTACGACTTTCCAATGTGCTACAAATAGCACTGTAGACGAAGTTCTGAACATAAGATGCGCATAAACCAAAACCTCCAGCTTCGGTATGTGGAGCGATTCACATGGTTATTGAATCATTCTTCTAATGTCTAAAAAGAGCGTCAAAAAGCGCAAAGTAGCAAGTGTCGTTAATCTTTCAAAAGATCTATATCTTCTATAAAATGATAAATAAGCTATAATTAAACGAAGTGCAAAAAAAAAATTACCAAAGACAAATTATCTGTCAGATTAATGTTACACTTCTCAGTATAAGATCAGCAGCTTCGTCGTTTTTTTCTCCGTGTGGTAATGGTAAAGTTCAACAAAAATCTGTATGTTCAAGCCATTGCATTTAATAAGAAGCTGAATGATTTTATGTAATTTTAAATGTATGTCATTTGATCAATTGTCGATCCACAAGAACTGATACGGTTTTCGTATGAAATTTAGGCTGTAAAAATATTCTATTGATTGTCATATTACAGCAATACATGACTCATCGTGAATGATGCACAATTTTCAATTAAACTTACTATTTGTCATTCACTAGCATGCGCGATCATTTTCATATGGGATTATGCCGATCCAGTTGCAAACGTATAGGAAACACTCGTGGCATGTTCGCTGAAGCTGATATGTTCGGAAAAAAGCCATTTTATCGTTCTTCGCATCCATCGAACAAACGACTGAACCGGAAACCATTATCATCCATCAACCCCGGGAAGATGGCCGAACTCATTTCGACCGCCACTCCACAAAGACCGTGGCAAAGAGCTCCATAAATAGTTGGATTTTTATTATTTCCTTCAATAGCGGGAGTAGGTTGAGGTTTGAGGAGATGGTTGAAAACTTCGACTACCAAGCTGACATCTGGAATGGTCGAAAGATTTTCAAATAGGCACTGTCGAGTAAATTTGAGCATTTCCGGTAAAAGGATATATCTCGGTAGTTTTTGTATCTTCACTTTGTCTATAGTTTTCAAAGTAAGTGTTTCTTTTGTATCCTTAAATGTCTGATTTATTTCTGTATTACATTCCAACCATAAGCGCTCTCGAGTTCACTGTATTCACTGCAATGCAATAATTATTATTACGATGTTTTATTTAAATATTTGTGCGGTGGTCTAGCGTTACTGTTGTTTGTCATTTCTTGATTCTATTCCTTTTGTGAATTTATTCATCAAAATTTGACCGCGTTGTATTTTTAGTTATAAAACTAAATTTTTATACAAAAAAATAGATATTTCAACAGCGTTACACCGGCTTTATTACTCGGCTAAACCTTTTTAACCTTCCCTACACTAGATACAATGACATGGTCTGTCCTTGTTGCAAAGAATCTGTCGACGGAACACAATTTTTCGCTTGTACTCTACCGCCCCCTGCACCCTTTTGTACGGTGTCATATCCTCAGTTTATCTTATCTGTTGCATTGTCTCATCCTTGGTTGAGAGAAAGTGGAAGTGGAAAATCGACATGAAAAACTTTCACCCGCACTCTGCCGGATGCTAAGCGAACCGTGCAGATGGTTGGTTTTTGTGCTGCTTCCTCGAAGAAATCCCAACCGGACTCATTGTTCACACGGCAGGTGACCGTCAGCCAGTTACAATAGGTGGACAGTTCATAGTAACCAAAGGACGAACTACTCCTTGGACATTTGTCTCCCGCCAGTTCAGCTTCCCTGACCTAAGTAGTAGTTTTTGCACCTTCCTTTCAAAGGGCGATCCTCGGAGGAGTCGAGCGGGGACGGTGAAAAATGTAATTAGTAAACGTCATTCTCGCTTATTGTCTTCCGTAGGGTGCTTTCAATGGTCTGTTTTCTTTTTTACGCTTCGTCTTGCACTCGAAAGAAGTGGTCTCTTCATCAAGCCATTCAAGCTTCACTCGCTTTCTGCTGCATTCGTCGCTCCACATGAAACATTGGCAATCTGAAATGTGGTTCCAAGGTACGTACTGTGCATAGAGTTTTAACGTTATATTGTACCGTTATTCTGCAGCAGCCTCCTTTAACATTCAGCAAGAGTGCGAAGCTGAAGCACTTTTGGGTGTATGAAAAGTGGTTGCTAAAATTGATCAGCTTCACAAGAGCACACGTTTGATGTACAACAGGTTCAATTATGCAAACGTCTACAGTACAGAATCCATATTACGTTATCAAAATATGGTATTAAAAAAATTAACACTTCAAAAGCGTTTGACACATTCGGTAGTTCACAGCAACTTGATGACAAAAAGTACCGACGAATTATTTTTACTCGTTCAGTCAACGGCAAGGTTATGCGCCATCATCTAACGAGAACAATTTTGCGACTACTATTTTTATCAGTGCCTAATTTCCCTCTCTCTCTCTTAAGGCTCGACTATGTCCTGCCTGATGGGCGTGTAGTGAACAGAACGAACAAAGCAACCCTAGCCTTTTTCCCACGCACCTAACCATCACCGTGTACAGGCGTTTACGATGGTGGAAGTGGCGTGTAAAAAGAGAAGATATTACATTATTACGATCATCATAATCATAATGCGCTTATGTGTCGTCGTAATTCGCTCACTACGGCATAATTTGAGTCGGCTGGACGAACAGAACCTGCTTCGAACGATGGAAAAGGAAAAACGACCCCCCAGCAGTTAGCGGAAAAGCGGAAACCATCACCGGAGAAAAAATAATGACAACCACCCATACCGCCCGCCAACGTATCTTTCGAAAATGTTACGCGGAATGAAAAAGTTTTCCCTAGTGAAATGGCGTGAATTTTCTCTCACGCACACACATACACACGTACACATGCGTACATTTTCGTAAAGGCGCTTTTTATCTCACTTCCAGTGCGAATACATAGGGGCAAGAATATAAAATTCCCCTGAGACTATGGCGAAGATGAAGTGCCAGATGTCTTTTCTCATGCTCCCTTGTCACTAGTGGATGCAGGTGGAACAAAAGGAAAGCTTGGCTCGCGGGCCAAGTGTCCCAAGATAAGTGCCTATATTTCTGCCTAGCCAGCAGGCCACTCCGGCATATTTGTCAGCTCAAGTTGCTTGTTTAAGCGTGAAGAAGTTGTCATAAAATATCGATCATCAAACGATCCGCGCCGGGGTAGTTGGCAAATGAAACAACGTGCTGTAAAAAAAAACCGAAAAAAAACTCAAATTCCATTCACAATCGCTTTGAGGTAAGTGAACGATCGCGTGGGCGATTTACTGGGTGAAGACGGTGGACCATGAAAGTGCGTAATGGTTTGATTGGATTGAAGTCTGCAAATAAAATGATAAAACCGGCCCGTTTTCCGACCGATAGCGCCGGGATGTATCAGATTCGGCCAATAAACGGTTCTGCCAATTCACAGCTACCAGCAAAGCCGGTATCGAAATGTTCTGCCGCATGTCGACTCATAAACCGTGACAGCGATGGAGCATTGAAGAGAACAATCTCATTAAACTGTTTACTTTCCTGCACAAATCCTCGATAATCGTAAAATAGGATTTTACTTTCTTTTCGTAACGTTTTGTGGGATTAATGTTGATCGAGAGTGCAAGAATAAGAGTGATTGAATGAGAGGAGTTAGAGACAATTTTTATAATTGATAATAATATTAATTTATCCTCATCAGTACGCTTACCTGTAATGACAATTTTAAATACCACACTAAAGTGCCACAATGAGCACTAAAGTACACCTTTTCGTCTAGAAGAATCTGTTAATCTGGTGAAATTCAACAAAATATTTTTTTATCTGCTACCGCAGATCTGATCTGAAATGAATTAGCATTATTTGTAATTCCGAACTCAAGAAGAGTCATTTAAGAGCTTACTATTCGCCGATGGAAAGCCTTTTCATTTCATTTTCAAATAAAAGGGATCCGCTGTCAAGTTCCCCAAAAAGTAAAGAAAAATGGCCGTCTATTAGGCCTCGACGCAATTGCTAACCGAAACCAATAATAGAGTCTTAATAAAAACGAATGGATTTGCCACACTTCTGCGCGTGCACTGGAGACCCTCGTCAGGTTCGGTACGCATGAAGAGGTGGTGTCACGGTATCGGTGGCAGGGTAAATTCGACAGCCAGAATAAATATAAGATAACTAACAATCTCAAACCCATCTCCATACTCGCCATACCTTCAATGGCGGGTTGTTCAACTTATCCATCCATTCCAATCATTCTACCATCATAAATCTCCACCGGTAGTTTACGGTTCAGTTTGCACTCCTTCTCAAAACCCGAAGCAAAAGATATGTGGATGTGCGGATCCTTTACGGTTCTTTGCTTTGTGGTTCACGCATCCGACTGGTGCTCCTACATTAAGCTATCAACCGCTCTTCAAATAAAACGAAAATGGGAATCCGCCCTGCGCTCCGTATGTGAATGATGGCATCCAAGTGAAACACTCACAGGCAACGGATTTTGGACCTATTTTCGGACAAGCCCGCTCGGATAGGGGGACAACCTTTGGGGAGGAAAGAGCAGCGCGAAAAGCGTAGGATAAAAAGCTCTTGTTAAGCTTTCCCTTTCTCGGGTACTGAATGGATGAAGCCTACTTGCACAAATGATCGCACGCGAAAGGTTCTCTTTTGTGAGGACTTTTAGCTGCAAACAAAGAGTCGAACCCGGGATTTTGTTTGCCCCAAAAAAGAAGCCTCTTCTCACCGATACTTTCGCCGTGCATCATAAATTATTCATTTGTCCAATATTGTCAGGGATTTAGTGGACCGTACGATCGTTTTACATCGACCCTCAGATCAGGCTTACGGCCTGAACAGCATTTTTGGAGACTTCCTCTAGAAACTATTGAACGCCCGTCGAGCACACAGAAAAATCGATCGTTCAACACGAATGAATGTCGCAAAAAAAAAACCACTAATCAAATGCCTTTACGCAGAGCATTCATCTATTTTAGCACCGAGAAACCGATTCTTCGACGCACACACTGTCCAATCGATTTCCAAAGTGTTGAGCTCTTGCTCTTTGGAATCGCGATGAACTCGTTAGGATATGGGAATTGTAAGGAAATGACCACAACATAGCGAGCACATGTCTGGTAGCTGCCGACTGCTGCCACGTACTGTTCGCGGCAGGGGCAGTTGAAAGTAGCACCCGACATGCACAATAAAAACCCGATATAAATCTCATAACATCAATTAAGTTAATGGTAAAACGCAATAAATATATTCTTTTCATCTTTCGCATACGGCGCCCGGCGAAGTTGAGGGCACTTTCCCGATTTCTTTCCATTTCAATGGCCCCTTAAGCGTCACATTACGGCAAACGCTTCGCTGGAGAAAACTGTCCTGCTTCTGGCCATCGATTGTTCAGCCAAATTCACGGTTTGAGTAGCTGGTGCGGGTTTAGCGGGTCCTCGCTAATGTCAGCTTTTACTTGATGTTTTTTTTTTTTGCAGCAAACACTTAAAAAGAATGGTTCCAAGGCAAACTCACACTCGAGTGCCTTCAAACATTCGAAACTCGTCTCGAAGGAGTTAAGTTGTTTGCTTGTTGTTCGGTGGCAAACGTAAAATTATTGAAATCGCTGTCAATAAATTTTCTTCGATCGCGTACGGGTTCCGCATTGGTGGGATTTCGCAAGCAGACTGGTGGAAAGGCACGATAAGATGAATTTGCACAACACGTGCGTGTACTGCTAGCATCATCAGGATGCTTGGAGCGTAACGCGATGAAGCTGCCCATCCCAGGTCGATGGCAGGGCGTTCGGGAAATTTATGGAAATGTCTTGAACGACTAACATGCTGCGGTCGATTCCATTTACTTGTTTGAGAAGTCTACCGAAAAAAAGGTTTCCCTTACGACGCGATGGATTTATACTACCACTTGAACTCTGAACCATGATTTGCGTAACGATACGCAAGCAATGGGTTCAAACGTCGTCCTCAAGCCATGAAAAACCGCCCAATGAGATATGAAAAATATTTTCCCTCTGTATGTGTGTGTGTTCAGATTTCGTACTTTTATTTGCCCCCTCTCGCTTGGATGTTGTAACTTGGCCAAGGTGTAACAAAACTTAGGAAAAACATTACCATTACACATAACGTCAATGTGACGCATCGTCTAGATACGGACGTTGGAGGTAATCATGGTTTCTTTCAATTAACCGAAGGCGGACACTTTGCTTCGTGTTTTTCCTTCCATTTGCTTTTTATGCTTTTCTGCGCTCGCCGTACGCAAGCAAATTGATTTTATTCCGCCATTTCGTTCGCCAATGGCTTTGGGAAATGGTTTGCTTTCGTACAGTCACAGCTACGCACAATTTCCGAACACAGGATCATTGAACGCGTTACGTACGCCGAAACTTAAAGACAGACAGTGCGAGGTTTGCGAGCTACATTGGGCGATAATTTTCTGCCTTTTGGCTTTAACAGGAGCCACGAAGAGTAGGAATAAGTGAGTCAAGAAACCATTATGGTAATCCACGAAACTGATAGCGTCATCCAACACTAAAAGCTCTCATTCTCTGTTTTTACTTTCTGCTTGCAAAAATTAGCCCATGTTTCGCTTTTGTTCGAAGCGCCAAGCGAGTAGCCATCGCGACTACATGTTCATACAACGGGCAAACGTTACACGCAATGTACGAGCAACCGCAACTTACACTGTACGCAAAGCTTTCACCTAACCATTTATGTTGCGTGAACACGCACTAAGCCCCCGATTATGCTTGCCGAAAACAGCGTGTTGCGTGTCGAGAAAGCAAGGCATGATTTGAGTGGTGTGTAAGTACAAAATTTAAAGACAACAGAGAAACTCCCCTAGAACGACATTAAGCTTAAACTGAGCACTAGGAAAAAATGAACTCCGGTGTTCTTCGGTGGTACCAAAACGCACCAAAATGATAGGTGGATTAGAAACACACTAATGACAGCATGTAATATGTTGCAAAAAACCTTTCTGTTGATTCATTTCTCACAATCTTTGCATGTTGGAATTAGAAGTGAAATTGTTTCATAACATCTGCACAGATACATCTGCATCCGTGTATCTTTTAACTTTTTTTCTGCACAACATCTCATCTTAATTTAGAATAGATCAGCATTTTGTATTGTAACAACGTAATAATTTCACTTTGGCCATGGCATAAAAATAAAAACGACTCATTACCACTACCTAGAGAGCCTATGAGGTGGAAGGTTTTTCATCCAAGTCCACTTTTGTCTTTCCTCGAGCGCTCTGATTTACGCTTTGTGTAAATTCAATCTCCTTTTCGGAGTCTGAATTCTCGTGCTCCAGCACCATGAAAAGGATGGATGCAACAGTTAAGGGAAGAAGGAGGAAATAAACATACCCTAACACACTGCACACTGCATGCTACACTATCACAAATCACGATCGTAGTGAAAGCTTATTTTACGCTCTCGATCTAAATAATGAGTGTTTGTAATTGAGAGTTTTTTATATGTTTTCCCAATCAATACATTTAACACATTTTCTAACAATGCCTTGGGCACGAACAGCAACTTTCTTTTCATATATGAAAAATTGAAATTTATATATTTTGATACAGTGTTCTAAAGTGGCCGTGGGAGCTTTAACAATAAGATGAAAAATTGTATACGGTTATCATCCATATACGAAAGTGTTGCTATGTTGAGACGGTTTTCCGAAGAGCGGACTAAGCGGTCGTCTGCAGTCCTGAACTAAACCGAGTAAGATACACAATAAGAGTAATGAATATTTCAAATAATACGCGTGGAATATGAGTAGAGTAAAGCAATTGTCATATAAATAAAGAGTAGCAGTAATGGTAGCTTTGGGAAGGAGATCATTGGCCTGGATGACGCTAATGATTAAGAACTGATTTGTAATTTAAATTACAACTATTTCTAATGAAGAATAATATAGCATTGCATAGAAATGGTTAAACGCGTTCATAACAATACATTTTTGTTTCGGAGTTTTGCTACATCGAGCAATTTTCTCGCACGTGAACAATTATAAAGTGTGCATCAGCGGCGAATGAAACGGTAGGCGGAGTAGGCGACCGTCTAGAGCCTTGCCGTGATGAGGGCCCCGAAAAAAGCTGTGTAGTAGTAAAAGGTGTATAGATTATGCTGACGAAAGCGAAGCTTGAACCCTCTCCTTATGCTAGACGGAGCCTCGAGGAGTACTGCAAGGGGCCCCTGGAGAAATTTGACCACGGTCGCCCTCTCTCCCCTATCGCCTCCGGAGGATGATTCAAAGGAATGCATTTGGCTTTGTTTCATTTTATGGGCCTCAACGCCTCTCTCTTGTCTCCCTTTTTTAAATCCGCCAAGGGTCTCTTAAGGGATTGATCTGCCACAGGAGTGCATTACTTTGCACCTTTGTATCATGTGTTCAGGAAAATGTATCTACTCGAAAGTGGAATGTGTTAAACGGTTGAGGAAAACTTCTGATCGAAGTTGTAGAAATATTACACAGCGCATAATATCGTCCAAAGTACCCATCGTTTTATCTTCTAATTCTCCGCTAACGCTTGTTACGTTCTGTATTCTGGAAGATACGAGAACATCATTATATCAGGAAAACAAGCATTTATCCGCTTGCACTTATGGTTTTAAGGGCTTCATTTCCCTCAAACTTTTACTCCAACCGAGTCTCACATGATAAATGGCGATGAGACAGGTGACTGTTAAGTCGCATGTATTTTTCAGCTAGTATTCATGTCCCAAAAGAAATTCAAAATGTCACACCAGTCCCAAGCAGAGGCGCTATCTTTTTAACATTCTTGTCCAATCCGCTTCAAGACCTTGAGGGGACATGAGGGATACAGTGCCCGCCTGCCTCTTGCTCCTCTAATTCCTTTTTTCCATTGTAGGATACGGCAGTTTGATAGCAAAAGTGTCATGTTTTTGTTGCGATTAGGTGTTACTACGCCATGGGGTGCTGTAGGTTTTGCGCACGTTTCTTCGGGACCAGATGCCACGAATCCTTCAGCTTCCAGGTCTCGAGACGATCACTGCTCGGTAGCGGCGACGTGTAAAACAATACCGCTGATTTGATGTAGAATGTTGGCTATGATACTACTGTATGCCAGGTCATTTCTCAAGTGATTTCTTTTAAAAAGCACACTATGTGCATCACAAACAGAGCGAAATGATAGAATGCACCATACTATTTGGATTAGAAACAACGAATACACACGATTCTTCTCTTTACATCCTAATTTATTAAAAGACAAAACAATCACAGTTGGATAAGGTATACTTTTTGCCACACCTGGCATCGAGCACTGTAAGACACGCAAAATAAACCGTCCAGAGCTTGTTGGCAGAAGATACCAAAACGATCTGTCCAAAACAGGTTTCCGAAGGTCCAGCTGCAATATCGTAGGGGAACAATAAAAGTAACCATGGATTGTTTACATCCACGAAAGAAAAGTTATTCCCATCCATCCGACAACGTTCCCTGGCCATTCGCTGTTCCCAGATAACCTGGTTGGCTTTCCAGGAACGCCTGCTAATGCTTCCCTTTTATGGCGCCAAATACAACGTCCGAAACATACCAACCACGAAATTCAGCAAACCCAACATTTCTCCTTCATTCTGCCGTGCTTCATAAACCATGCGCTTTGAACAATCTCCGAAAACAAGAATTCCTTTCCTGCGCTGAAAACAATTTCCAAAATCTTGGAGGAACCTGATCCAACGTCTATTATTTGTTCTGTTGTGAAACTTCACTAATGATCGTCTGAGCCGGTTGTTTGTGTTTACAGATCGAACTACAGAAAACTATTGCTCGTAAGCCTGCACAGCTCGCTAATAGTATAACTAGTTTAATTGGATGACAATCCACCTGCCGGGGCAGTCGTTCGATGCGTCGTTTGCTGAGGTAGGGATTACGATTATTACGATTATGGAATCTGAGAAGTTTCCATGGATAATGCCAATTAGTGACTCAACACTAATAAATAGGAATCGAAGGTTAAAGTTTACTGGTTCTAAGCAGAATCAGCGAAATATCGTTATTTTCACTCCGAGCAATTTACTTGCATTTTAGTGTTAATACGTCAATTATATAAAGCAGAATTTATTATTCTGTTATCAATTCATTTTCAATCACTCACACACACATACGCGTAAACACTTGATACTTGAAGTGTAAACCGAATAAAACGGTTGTTAGTTTCAACCACCTGTTTTTACTTGCCTACGCATGAACGCCGGTCGCTTATCGAATAGAATAGAAAGACAACCTACCGGATTAGAAAATTTCTTCTACGCCTCGATACCGTTTTCTCGCTACAGCGGAAGCACGTTTTATCACTGCACAATTTTCCTTTCGTAAGTAACCACTAACATGGATTGCAATGCAAGCGGGTGTGATATGAATCAGTAACGACTAACTACCTGTTTTGTTGACGCCGTACTGGGATAGGAAAAAAACAGAAAGTGTCTTAAAAATAACTTGTTTGTACCATTTTAGACGTTCACAATAGGAAACAATGGGTAGGTAAACGGAATGGATAGAAAGTTGTTGTTTTGATAAGTTGATGTTGTTTGTAACATATTGTTGTAATAGAAAATATAGAAACATAAGAATAGACTAAAAGAAAATACTAGTAAAAGCCGATAACCTCTTTCACCTTTTTCACGCGGAGAAAAAGCCTGATAAGAAGATCGCTGAACTGCGAGAAAAAAAAAACAACGGAAGAAAAAATGAAAACAAAACAAAGAGGAAAAAAATGAAATAGAAATGCAAAACAAAAACAAAATAGGCAGAGACTCTAACTACATGTTTTTTGCACAGAAAAACACATGGTAGTTTAAAAAAGTCAAAGCATAGAGAGAAACAAGAAGGAAAAGAAAATAACAGTTGACTAGAAGACCCACAGAATAAACAAAATGAAGATAAGAAAATAGATAGCTAGGAAAAAAAAGAAAAGAAACTAAACTACCAACGGCAATTCAAAACACAGAAAAAGAGATATAGACTGGCAGGTCTACTCAAGAGAGACAGCAAAACTCTGATTATGAGCCAACCTTGCTTCATAGAAGGTAAACACTGTTGCCAGAGAAGAAGAAGAAGAAGAAGAAGAAGAAGAAGAAGAAGAAGAAGAAGAAGAAGAAGAAGAAGAAGAAGAAGAAGAAGAAGAAGAAGAAGAAGAAGAAGAAGAAGAAGAAGAAGAAGAAGAAGAAGAAGAAGAAGAAGAAGAAGAAGAACAAGAAGAAAATATGTTACCCTGCGTTGCTGTATCGAATCACCCGATAGGTTCAGCATTTGACGACAATGACAATTACGAAATTTAATTCTAAGTGCCTAATACCAGAGGCGCCCCGGTAGCATGTTGATAGTGAAGTCGGTCTTCACACGAAAGGATCGGACTAAAATCTTATCCGGGCTAATCCCCCGTAGCAAGGACTGACTATCCGGCTAGCAATCTGGACTGACTATCTAGCAATCTAAAAAGCCAGAAATGACAGGCATGACCTAGTGGTAGGTCGATACGCCAAGAAAAGAGAGAGAAAGAGAGAGGGAGAGAATCCTAAGCTCATCAATGCGCTTGTAATATAAAAATTTGTTTCATGCAAGTGTGATCATACATTGCTTTGAGGTAATCTTATTTGATTTAAGATGAGAATTATACCGGATAGTCATTAACATTAACCTTCTGCTACTCAACTTCAATGGCTAAATAGTAACAGCAACCTATTGAATACCGTTTATTGTAATAAAACCCAGTGATGCCAACTGTTGACTGTGTGTATTTTATTTTCTAAAATTGAGTGCACAAAATTTCATGCAATTGCTTAATTCTTAGTTCCTTTCTTTTTCTCTAACTTACTCCCAATAAAATTCCCACCGTCCAAAATCTGCCAGTGTACGATCAGCATACAAAGTATGAAATGAGTCTCATCATACATTCGACGAAAGGCAAAACGAAAGATAGCTTAGCAAGAAGATTCGAGAACAAAGCAAAGCTATCCCACAGTCCAAAGCACCAGAGCAGAAGAGATGTTACCACTGTTATGCTAACGCTGGTATAGCTGCACGTAATGGCACAGTGACTCCTAGGCCAAGGAGTACCATTTCGTCAAAATGAACTTATTTATATTCATACTTTTCCAGCAGTAGCACAGTAGCGCAACTTTCTTCAAACCGTAAGGAAAGTAAGATCTAAGATAAAATACCGACGGCACATTCATTCTTGTTTCTGTTTTCCGATTTCTGTGCGAAGGAATTACGACACGACGCCGCTCTAAATTCACTATTGCTTGCCGCACGGGTAAATCCCATCTCCCGGAAGTGTGTCCCAGAGCCGCACTGGACCGGATGGAAATTGTTGAACCACTTTTGCCGTCCGAACGTTAGTTCTTTGGCCGCTTGCACGAATTACTTCCATCTGCAAAGCTCGAAACGAAGCGTCCGCTGGAAGCTCGGTAACGCTCTCCGTATTGTCGGTTTGAGTGTGTTGCGCCGTTTACATTGATGATATACGTGGTGTCACCAAGGTTGTAGTAATTTATTCTAGTGGCCACGATCTGCCCCTGCGGCAGGTTACTTTCGGTAGTAAGTTATTAGTGAAAAATGATAATTGCAGACGCTTACACTGTTTCATACTACTACACCAAAAAATTTAACTACTAGTTATTATTTTTAGGCCAAGCATTCTTTTTTACGCTTTTATACGCTATCGATTTTTACACCTACAATTTAAGATATTTTTTAAATTTTTTTTCTATACCAGAAAATTTTGTCTTGTTTGCAGGATTTGGGGAAACTTCCAAAAGAGATGAAGAATGAGTATACAGTAAAATTTTCGAATTTTCAAACAACAACTATTTCAGTTCATATTTTAACAATATAGACATTTTAAAACACATTCAAACCCTTTTTTTTTTTGTTAAGTTAGTAAGCGTAGGTCTAAAGCTTTGATTAAAATCAAAGTGAAATGAAATAAAGAAATAAAGAAATTCTGAATGTTTCATTCGCCGTACTGATTTACTCATGTTCCAAGCACTCTCGTGTTCTTGCTTTTTTAAAAAAGCTGATCAAAGTAACTTAAAAATTTAAAATTTATTTTTATATTGCAAACACCACATAGAATAATCTAGTCAACAACATATACATATCCTCCAGCTACTTGGCAAATGGCTAACCGTTAAATCAATTTCGAGTTCCCAGATTCCTCGGACACTGATTATTCGAAACAATCGCTCCAATACACATCCAGCTCTAATTCACCAATACCAATCCACAGAGCCATCTACAGGGAACCCCGTATAAATAATCTAGAAAAACTCCCCACCCTGATCCCGGGCAAACCCGGCAGATAAACAGATGCTTGAAAATTTATCCATTTGCGACGAAGGAATGAAGGATAAGTATCCCCAAGCATGTCCTCGTAAGCCACCTGGACAAAGGCTAACAAATCGCATGAATAAAGAAATAAAACGGCCATCTCACTGTTCCCTTTAGCCATAGTCGACATGGCGCCCGCATACGGGTGGGTCGGCATACGGCAACGTTAGAAAACCCGACCACAAATTCAAGCTCAACACAAAAGCACTCCAGCTGTCTTCAGGTAGTGGTGGCTTGAATGTTTCCTCCATACAGCACCACTCGGACCCGTATGTTATGGGGTGCTCTGTTTGGCTAAATGTACTCATTTCTTTTGAAACCAACGACCCGGCATCGAGGATGCAGTCAATTGAGCGAAAGGAGAGCCAGAACGCTCGAACAGTCCCGGTGGCTCTGTCCTTTGGGCTTTTGGTATTGCTTCAAAGAAAGTAGAAATGAATTTTAAAGCATAAGGAAGGACCGGGAATCCGGGTCGAAACTTTCGAGCTTTCGGGGCAGTGGGATTGCTAAACGCATCGCTTAACGTTCTGCACTGTCCGGCAACATCACCGCTCTGTCCGGCACAAATCCGATCGATATTGTTTAACTTTCTCCCGCTAGTTCAGAAACTCCCCATTTTGCCCGAGAGGATCGTAAAGGTTGACTTTCTTTTGCTTGCCATGTCACAGCGATAAGCTGAACCGATCTTTTACAGAAAAGACGTATGTACCCGTCATGGGTGGCCAGCAGCTTCCGTAGGGTTATTCAAGCGTTCCGACGCACACAAATATATTGTGAAGCTAAACTTCCAATACCGCAAACCGTTGCCGATGGCAGGGAACATTCGCAACGTATGGAACAGGTTTCTGCTAAGGAGAAAAGCTTAATTTTCAAAGATGACTTTAGTAAGTTGTGTTTCGCTTTCTCTCTTGCGTTTAGAACACGGGGTGGTTTCCCTAGGATGAAACGAAATGTGAGGAAAATGTATAACTTATCGTTGCTATACAATTTTGTAGAGCTTTCCGGGAATTTTTCATACATTAGCATTCACTCGCAATGTTATGTTTAGGTAAAGAATGTATCACAATCGAACATCTGGATCATGCTGAATCACAGCTGTCAAGTATCTCTTTCGTCTATATAGTGAAGAGTACTAAATCGATAAATCAATACAAAAAAATACATTTTTAGCCCCAGCTCTTCCCAGTTTTCTAAACCGAAAGCCTGTCATGTTCATGTCGAGAGTAAAACATACAGAATGTACCTCATTCAACGCTTTACGCTATTCCATACTTTGTCATAATGAAAAAAAACTGAACGTAAAGGATGCAACTGGAATCATGACTGCGAATTGAAAATTATGCTGGTGACATTATGTACCCTTTGCCTAAACTGTGTGCTAATTTCGAATGGTTCGAAAGTCGTTTTTGAATGCGTCCACTGACGTGGGTTTTATCAGCAGTATGGTGGATAGCGAAGGGGGATTTATTTACTGAGCGACCAAACTGCTGCTACCATTAGTCAGTGAATGCTTTGGCATCGCGCAATGGAACAACCATTTTGAATCCATGTTGCATGAAGCTTAATGTTTATGAGCACATAATTATTATACCGAGCATCATTTATTTATGCGTAGCTCGGACATTCCTTGATAGTGCTTGATGCTTAAAGTAACCAGCAGGTTTTTTTGATAATTTATAAAAAGGCAGCAACTGTGATACTAAAATAACACATAATTAACTAAACTAAATAAATAAATACATAAATAGAATAAAGTTCCAAGATAATAAAAAATTACTCTCGTCGTTGCGGTGTCGAATTTAAAAATGTGTACGATTTTAAATAAAACCATTAACTCAGATGAATTTCATCCGCAGCAATGTTTCTTCTCAATTATGTTCAAAGAATGTGTTCCATTATCACATGAATTTTAAAACTGACAACGCCGCCGAAGTTCATTATAGCATTCGTCAATGGCAGAAATTTCAAGGTTAATAATGCAGTTTTATTCCCAGCAACGACACAATCGCTTACAATCGCGTTGAGTGGTGTACAACCCTTTGAATGGGGAGTCGGTGAGTGGAACTAGCCAGCCCAAACAGCCTGTACCAATGTCGAACATTAATTTCAAGGACCTACAAGACCCATTCCGTCCGGTGGCTGGGCTGGTCAGCGGCAATCGTTCGGTGCAAATGGTGTGCAGAGAAAGCCTGCCAGCACCATTTGCTGGCCCGGGGAAGGTCAAACAAACTTTCCGCAACCGTCGCTTAACTTTATCCGAATTTTTGCCTTGCAACCACGAGCATTCCGACCGTCGAATATTTGCTGAGGATAACGCTTTAACTTCTGCCCTTGCCGTGTGCACAAAGCCGGCGGAAGAACAAGTGGATGAAAAAATCGAACAGAACAAGCACACAGTTTCTATCCTCCCTATCGGGTGCCGGTCGGTAAGCATCACATCACGCGCTGATGATGCTGGTATGTTGATAACATTTGGCCAACTTTGCAAAATAGCATGCATTCGTATGGTGAGCGAGCGCTAGCCGGTATCTTGCCACGAACACAGGCGGCACATGGGAAGGAACAGAGCAGAATTGCTGAAGATTAAGACCTTCCTCCTCACCGAGGGCGCTCTTTGTGCCTTGGCACAAGAGCTGAGCTCGTTAGCAGATAAAAACTTTATTTCACACCACCCCAGCCCTAACCTCGGGGAGTCTGCTCCCGGGAGGAGGGGAAACATTTACTGAAGAATGCGAACTTGCGTCTTGGACACAACAGATCCGCAGCATTTGTCGACCAATCGGCTTGGAAAAATATTGAGTGTGACAATTCACAACTTCTTCGCATGGGGTGTAAGCTTCCACGATGTGTCCCGTTGCTTCCCAGTAGGCCCAAAGCGGAACATTTCACGGGGTGACAGGCTTCAAAGTGTGTAGTTTTTTTTTTTTTTGCTCTCTCCCATGTTTTGTAACGTGCACGGGCAGTGTCTTGGCGACCTTCGCTTTGTGCCTTTATTTCCTTCGGTACCAACACGCTTTCTGGTGCTTTGAAATACCAGATGGTTGTATACATACCTTAAATTCAAGCCTATCTAGGCAAGTATTTGCCTAGATTCGCACAACCAAACAACCCGTACCCGCTGGGTCCCAACGAGCTTTTTGCGCAACGTTTTGCGGCTCGAAAGAGCTGATGCAAGATGTCACCCTTGGCAAGTGGTTTAAGGATAGCAAAAGTATTTCATTTCGTTTCCTTACACGCCTGGCTGGCTTTTTATTGACGTTGGCTTATTTAACGACCGACAAAACTGGTAACTAACGAATGCCTAGCGATTGGCGTCACGAAAACGCCACCAAGATGGCTGCCTCAATCCCTTTCCCCTTGGCCAGTTCGCTTCCCAAAATTTCCTGCCACCAATTTCGCACAATTTCAGCTCTACGAGCAACCGCTTCATTCACGCGAACCGTTTAAATCGATTCTACGGCCACGGACATAACGTGCCCCGACTGTATGTTTGCTTCAAAAACTTCAACTCATCCACTGTCTCAAATCTTCATCTAACGAATCGGAACAAATTTTTATTACTGGCTATTCATTATGATAATGGTACAACTGATAGAAGAAACGGCCGAGCAAAGGGAAAAAACAAATCTGCGAAAATTCCAACGACTAACAACGCGAGTTCCTATCGATTGCAAAATCTAGTTTCGAAAAGAATGAGATTTTTTACCCAATGCTGCTCATGTATGCTTCTGCAATCGTGGATGAAGAAAATGGAGTGTACACTCCTAAAACTTTCTCCAGCGTGTAGGTAATGGCTTCTTCGGTAAACCTTTACTCACTGCCAACGACTTTCCGCGCGGACGGAAGTTAATGTGAGAAGGGGCAGAAACATCTATATCGTAATTTTTAAACTTAAAATCTTATGGCATTATCCGTGAAGCAATCTTTTGAGGTCAGCAAAGTCTTCGCTAAGTTTAACGCTAAAAAAAAAATAATCACAGCGTAACAACAAAACCCAGAGTGGCAAAGCGAGCCACCACAGCGTTGTGAGAAGGCAAACCAAAAAAAAAAGGAAGATAGAACGATAACGTACACTTGTGCAAAAGGCTAATTTTTTTTCAAGCCAGTTGGAAAATCCCAATACTTAAGTGCTTGGTTTTCATAACCAATTGAGCAGGATAAAGCTGTCACCATATTTGTCTCCATTCGAAATATTATCATAACACAGTCTCTTCTGGCTAAATAGCTAAATTTGTTTGTGATCAAGTTCGTGATTAAAGTTGGTATTTATTGGGACCAATCTTCACATAATTATTTTCTTTACCAGCAATACCCCGCTACCGAAACGGTTATAGATCACACACCGCACACTAAAGTCTCCTCCATTGGTAGGATCCACTACGCACTAGAGATGAGAATTATCACTCTTTTTAATGATTTAAATCTGAGTCAAAGAGGGGGGCTGAAGATTTGAAACCTTTACGCACTCTTTTGAGATTCATTAAAAAGTATTACGCTGCATTAATGTTTTTACCATTCTTTTGCGTTTATACTCACTCTCACTCTCACTCAGGAGAGTGCCTCAGACACTCACTCAGGAGTGAGTAAAACTGTTTTATCACTCCTTTTGGGTTGAAATAATTCTCTAGGTGTGATAAATTATTGTTTATAAGTTTTTAATATAATATAATATCCGAATATAAAAGTATAATATCCAAAGAAAGTGACAAAACACGTTTGCTCACTCATCATCAGTGTTTACAATCTCAAAAGAGTGATAATACTCTTTTACTCACTCTTGCAGAGTGATTATAATCTAAAGAGTGATAAAACAGTTTAACTCACTCTTACAGAGTGATTATAATCCAACGAGTGATAAAACAGTTTTACTCACTCCTGAGTGAGCTTCTAGTTGGCACAGAGAGTGAGAGTGAGTATAAACGCAAAAGAGTGGTTAAAGGAGTTATCAGCACTCACTCACTCATACTCAGCGTGCACATCTCTACTACGCACGTGTAGTTGATGTGGTTAAAATTGACATTAAATATGCATTCACTTATAACTGTTTGGCAACGTGAATGTTGGTCAACTTGACATTACAAGCAGCAGCAGCCACATTGTCACCGGACGCTTCGTTCAGCTTCAGCTCACCCTCAATCACTCACACCACAGACTGGTGGCTTGGCTGCATAACATGCAATTATGATCAGTTAAAACCACAATCAAAATGAAATGCTTCTGCTGTGACAGCCTCAAGCCGAAAGCACTGGTTACAGCTTACAGTTTGAAATCAAAAAACTCTTGTTTCTCTCAACCTTGATTGGTCTACCCATCTACCCACCATCCTAACCACTTTCTTTTTGAAACATTCATCTCGTTAAAAAGGTTCAAGTTTAAGCATCCATGTACGACACACTGCAGCGAATTTACATATGTGATCCACATACCAGCTTGAATGCATATATGCCATTCTTCTCATGTATCGAACCCCCTGATGGAAGCGGAAAAACCAAAACCATTAATTAAACAAGGTTGGTACGTAATGCAAGGCATCGGTTCGTGGAAATGCCCCGGCTCCGTTACTGATGGTTGCCATTGCACTTGCAACTTTCATCAGCTTCAACGGCTCTAGGAAACCTTTGACCCGCTCAGAGACTCGCAACTGTTTCTGAGATGGTGCAGCACTGCAGACGACAGGCTGGCCATTCATGCGATGCTAATAATCGTGTATTTGACTGTGGAAAGCCAGCTGAAGACACGCTGCCCTGGAGAAAGGCCTGCATCCACGTTTGCTGCAAGGCAGTGTGTGAGCTGTGTGTGCTAGTTTTTCACGTCTCTTTGTGCAGCAAAGGCATACTACCGAATACATACGACGAGGGCAACTCGTATGTACTCTCCGTTGGTCAGGAAAATCAACCTCGTTTGCACACAGTTACACAGTGCCATAAATGTGCGTTGTGGTATGGTGGGGAACTGACTGTAGATGACATGGCTACGTTTGTTTCATGGGATGCTATCAGCTGTGATGGGGTTCTCACTATCCTGCATGCACCTGAAGAGGTTCCTGTCTGATTACAGAATAACAATTGTTCAAAGGCAATTTTGTCAGAGAAGCGGAGTGACCGTAATTGTAATTGTAAAAATTAATTTTTAATCTTAATATCACGAACCCTTTATCATCAGTAATTTTGTTTTGTTATAAAACAATACTTCAAAGTATATTACCTTATTCGTATGCATAAGCTGACATTATGAATTTCCTATTAGTGCACACTTCCGTTGTTACCCTATCAGCTGTTTTAGTTCATCTTTTTAAATGTTCTGATTTGATTAATTATTGAAAACCCGCTGGACGTATTTGCTAAATATCAATAATATTGTGATTCGTTTTTTTGTACTCATAATTTAATTTCGAAATAATTAATTAAATGAATTTTAATTTCGTGATCTTTAATGATTCGGCAAAAATAATTCCCAAAGTTTTGTTTCTAATTTTACAATCCTACAGTTTGTGTTCAAAGCTTTCCACACATTTGCAATTTTCGCAGTTAGGATGCTGTACCATTTTATATTTCATTAACCAACTTATACAGAATACTTCTTTCGTAAGAACTAAGCTTATTTTCACTGATGTTTCTCTATATCCTGTGGGATGTTTTTGTATTATTTGTGGTATTGTTATTGATTGTACTACTGATGGATTTTTGGATTGCCTTTTGTGCTTGAGTTTTTAATTAATTCATCTGATAGATAAGCCATCTCAATTTTAATAGTTTTGATACACGGATTCTGTTGTAGAATGTCTGCTATGTATGGTGGATTTTGAATGTGATTTATTAATTTTCTACTGTATGGAGTGTCTTCCATTTCTTTTAGTTGTCTATTTACTAGTAAGGCTTTGAGCTTTATTTCGGGGATCAAGAGGTTTAAACCTCCTTGTTCTTTAGGCAGAGCTATTTGGTGCAGAGCTATTCTTGAGCAATCGTCATTGATTCCTATCTGAAAGATAACGCGATATCCCCTCCACACTCCACAGCGTGTAATGGATTCAAGAGCACTATTTAGCCCAGCGCACCATTATGTTTGTTCCGCACAGACTTCACGCGCCACACGTCCTGTTTTAAATGCTCTGCAACCTCATCGTCAATTATACACGACCTTCGCCCGTGCTCTAATTACTTCGAGCTTCATATTTCGCCGTCCACAATCTCGTCGCCGGCCGCGCTTATAATTGAGCGAAATCATTAACGCAACCCAAGGGTGGCGCAACCACACGGGAAACCTCCCGCAGCACGACCAGTTGCACATCCGTCATCCGTTTGCGCATCCATCGATGTGCAATGCGTGCGACAAGGATAACGCAATAGCCACCACTCAATTGCCACGTGCAGTGGTGTTGTGTTAAGATACAATTTTCCCACCCCCATAACACCGGTCCCCCGCACCGATGGATTCAACCACGGAGTTTGGTGGGGAGGAATTTAAATAAATGAATATTAAATTACATTCCGAAGTGTCATAAATCTTCACGCTCATTTTCGGCGGCGCTGAAAGCATCCACCGTTTCAGAATCTTTGCCGCCGCCGTACAGATTTGCTTTCCACTTCAATTCGGTACAAGCCCGGGCGCCTCATCAATTGTCCCGCGATCCCGCGAACATCGTCGCTCGTCGCTTACCTTCCCGAAGCGCTGTACGGTGTCAAATTGTCCCAGATTTTTCACTTTCCCGCTGCTTATAGTGCAGTGCCGTAGGTTGGCAGGGTGCGCTGCTCCACTCCTCTCATTTGTTTGTTTGTTCTGTCGACTGTCTTCGCTGCGTTCCGGTCTGTTTCGGGTTGTTTACTAGCGTGTTTCTCTTTTTTTTTCTTTGGTGCTCATTTATGTGCAGCCCTTTTTGGCAGCGCGTAATTTTTCGACGCGCGTACGTGTGATGATTAATTACTGCACCGCTACGGACGGTTTCCCCTTGTGTATGCGTATACAGGCAGGCAAGCAGGCACAAGGCAGTGCTTACCCCAAGATGCCATTTTCTTTCATCTGAAACAAGATGTTCCAGATTTTACCCGACGAGTACGACGGGCACATAAATGGGCTAGTTCAAAAGCTTCGCTTCTGGGTAAAAGTTGAGTGCAGAGCATGGGCGCACACACACGCACACATTACTCGATTCTCACGTGGCACTCATGCACACGGGGGCCAAAAGTGAATATCGTTTCCAATGATTAATTACCCACCATCGTTCATCATACTTCTGCGAAGCAAACTTTTCCTCTACATTAAACCTCTCCCCATCACCCCGTTGGTTGCCCCCACATTCCGTCCGCGTCCGGTCGGTGCTCGGTCGTGAAGTCATAAAACACTTACGTCGAAACACATGTGAAAATTTCGGAAAACCATGAGAAAATAGCTCGTCCATGTTCGATAGGAAAGCTGGTTCTGCTTCCGTGGAACGATGGAACGAGCACCCACACCGCGCATTCCTCCCAGTGACCAATTTCCCTCCGATCGACCCCGAGTTTTTCCCCGAGGGCACTGGATTAGTGCATAGTGGAGAAGAAGTTCAAGCGAAATGCAAAAGAACGATCGTTTACTGCCATGCTCCTAACGATATCGGTGCGCCATGTGGTGGCTGGAGAAGATAAAGTATCACCGGGCATTCCTTTCGTTTTCGTCGCTTTTCTTACAGTTCTTTCCGAATTTTTCTACATTACATTCTTTCTTCCACTCTCGTGCTTCCGAATTGTGTGTGTGTGTGTGCTTTTGTATCTTCATCTTCCCAACAACTTGTATGGCACAAAGTAAGACTTCTTTAGCATTCGGCTAAAAGCACGATAGTGTGTACATGTAAGAACAGGGCGCTTTAGTGATATTTTTCCCTGCACTAAAATTTCGAGCAAGAAATGCAATGTATTAAGCGTACGGTAGAGAGTTTGACAGAAAAATGCTTGCGCTGGAAAACCTCGTTGTAACCATCTGTCCTTCAGCATCGCGGAAACACACAAGTGCTCAGTACAACTTTGTCTCCACTTTGACACAGACGAAGCAGCGAAGAAAAGTTGCCGTGCTAAACGAACCCCCCCAAAAACACAAAAAAAAACCTGTCAACCATGTGTTGGCGCTGATGAATAGTGTCTAATAAAGTTGATATTCGATCGAAACCAACCACCGGCAACGATGCACGGTGTGGATTTTACCGGAACTGCACAACCAATGCCACGAAAAATGGCTAGGCGAGTTGCGAACACGGGTACGAGCGCTTTCCAAAGTTAATACGATCGTTCGTCTCACAGCATCGGAAACGGAAACAAGCCAAATTGAAAGGAAAATAGCTCCACCTTTGGATCATTTTTCTAGCATCGACCAAAAGACCGATATTATTGCCCCCTTTTTGTGAGACAAAGTTTTGATCGAGGATGCAAAGAAAACAGGGGAGGAAAACAGGGTAACCGTGGTGTTGGGTGATTTTCCACATTACCTGCAACCACTTTGAAACCATCGGCGGATGGAAATATTTGTTGGACACCTTGCGCCATTCATTTCACAACCCCGTTAATCATTGTACTATGCCGGTCTGGCCGGGATAATATTATTTAATGATAATGGCTATGCCATGAAGTGGGTAAGAGAAGCTGGAAAACACCGGAAATGAACAGATGCACGTTCAATCAAGAGCTATAATCTGATCGTTTTGTTTCTGTCACATTCATTAAAGTTTTCTCGTAGTTACAGATTTGAAAATATAAAGTTGTTCCTGTATTGGATACCAGTATTTACTGTTTTATGATTATTCTTTCGTGTTGTAAGTAGTTTTTATTCCAAGAAACGAATAAAGCCCATTGATTGTCATCGTCCGAAAATAACTGGAACAGCCTTGTTCGTTATGCCTTCTTAAAGGGCATAACGATTTTTTGAAGTATCCAAACGTCACCACCGTCTGACGTTTGGCACAGCGGAATGACATCAATCAGTGAGAAAAACGAGAGAAATAAGCAGGCATTGGAAATTACCCAAAAAAACTGTACTCGGATTAAAAAACACAAAACAGAGCTAAACAAGCCTAATCACATCTTAATCAAGATCACATGTTATAACCACAATAACGTTTGTTATGTTCTACTCTTTTTGTTCATACACAACAACAAATTCTCAACGGGTTTTTCAAACCTAATAATCCTTTAACAAGCGAACCCATTGGAAGCGGCAAAGAATGGATTCGTACTTTAATTTTTGTTCCAGCCGGAGTGCCTCCAATTTGCAGATTTCACAAGGATGCATAGGACATTAAAAATTCAAAAGCGCTACGTGTCTGGCCGACAATACCTTCGCTGTACCTTGTGGCTTTCCCGTTGGTACGCTACGCGGTCTGCTTTATGTCTCTAGCCGGCCAGAGCCAGAGTAGCGTACCGCAAGAAGATGGGTTGGGTCCCAACGCAAGACGCAGAACAACATCAACACAAAGGTGTTTGGCTTGCCGAGCGTCCAACTTCACTTTGTCCTGGAAGCACGACCATCTCTAAGGACTCCACGAATCTTGCTGACAACTCGCATTGCCAATGAACCCCGCGTCGGGTTGCTCTACCAAACTCTCTGTCTCTCCCACACTCTCCCGGGGCTTTTGCGCAATAGTAGCAGCGCCACAACGCATCAAACGTCGCATGGCCGCTGCTACCAGACGATATTTTATAGAACCACTTTGCCAGCATCCCGTCCGACGTCTTGCAGCACCGTGGTGTCTCGTGAATGACCAACCGTAATGTGCCCTGCATTTATTTACCACCATCAAACAGCACTGCCACGCTACAACGGGGAAATATTTCACACCGCGTTGGCGTTCAACCTTCGGTCAACTGCGATGCACTGTTCGTTCCAACCATCCCGGAACGTGTCTCCCTCTCAACCGGTAAGCTTTTTGCTTCTAAAAAACACACATGCTCACGCTCGGGTGTTCCTGCATATTTCGCGTCTTTTTCTTACACTACGTGGTCAACATGTTTTTTTTGTTTTTCGTTATCTCGCATCCATCGTCACGAGGTCCAGCAAGAGCCACCCGAACACCGAGCACGTTGTTCCCAGTGGAGACAACCAACCAATCCAAGGTGTGGGGGAAAAGCATCCCAACGACGACAGCGCTATCTTTCGCCAGGGACACGGTGCTATCATCTTTGCGATAGCGTTCTGTTGTTCGTGTTGCTTTTCCCCTTTTTTCCGTTCACTTAAAGCATCGAGGTTAGCTTTATCCTTTCCCTGCAGGGCAGGCTCGGGTAATTTTGCCCGTGCATGTGGGCGAACCTACTGCCTACGGTGTTTCGCACTTCGTATGCTGATAACTGATTCTGTACGTGTCGACCGTGGGTGATACCGTGAACACTACGGCAGGCGCACGGCCTGCGCAACCTCACACGTTGCGAGGTTTTAGGGTGAAATTATGGCCAAAACCATTCGTGCGCTGACGCTACGGAGTCCAGGTCTGAGTAGCGATTTATTGTGCCAGGGTCAAGAGATCGCTTTAACTCACCGTGCTGGGAAACCCGACGGAGCTCAGCCGAGCGAGTAAAGGACTCTTTTGGCTTCAAGTATCTTCTCGACTCAAGCGTTTGATGATTCTAGTTAACGAACTAATCTGCCTTTCACATCCTGCAACACCTTCAGCGCTGCTAGCTGCGACGATAACCGGAGTGTCTAATCGCCGAACTCTGGAGGCGGCAAGAGTAACGCTGGGTGTGTGAACCGTAGCGGCGGTAGAGTGAAGCAGAACGATGGTTTTCATTATGATAAACATGACAGCTTATGCGTTGTCATGTGTCGTTGGAGCATGTTCGAAAATTTTCACCCCGTGTGCCCGTGTTGATGCATGTGTGGTTGATAAATTGTACAACCTACTTAAGATTGAAGTACTCCTCAAGCATTCTAAATTAATCAATCAACTTTTATCATCTTGCGACGAACATTCGAATGCCTCACCAGACAGATCAGATATCGTAAAACGCTATACGTACAACAAAACTCAAATATATTAAATACAACTTGATAAAAAGCAATAATTCAATATCCTTTAACTACCAATTTCTAATACATATTATAATTCGTTAACAAGTATACTAAATTAGCTTCATAATTCGTAACCATCAAAGATTCCACCATTGTCGACAGTTTTTCAACCGTTTCCTATTGCGGCACTAATAAGCTTCTATTTAATTCTCTCTTCCCTGCTACCTGATCTACTACTGACGGATTCGATAAGACTGTATTGCTTTACTTCAATCAATAAATCCAGTTGAATCCACAGGAGGGCGCTTCACTGGGCCGCTAAAGCAGCCCCTTGACAGGGCGAAAATCCAATCAACAAATAAGCTATCGTCTAAACATTAACTGCCGTTGAACGAAACGAATGAAAGCGAAACCGTTTAATATGGTTGCCAACCGACATATTAAAGTGGGAAAGCGAAAGAATGCCGTTAAAGCTGAAGAAACGGTAGAAATGGAAAATAAGTAAATCCTTCTAATCCAATAAACAGGCTCCATGCGTGCTTGTTCGATTCAGCAAAGGTTTCTTAACATGTACCCTAAATGTACGTTAAGTACGATTTTGTTTTAACCATGATTGAAAAGTTTAGATCTGGACTAATTTTTTATTTCTCCTTTATGAAAATAGGCTCTGGACAACAACAAAAAATATATTTGCGTTAGCAATCCTGCTTAGCCTGAAAATTTGTTTTAGATATAAATCCAAATTGATTTTAGACAAGTTGAATTAATTAAATAGTTTTAAAAATTTTGGAATTGGTTAAATTATTACTAATTGATATATTAACTACACATGAAGTAACACATTTTTAAGCTATCTGATGACAATGATTTATCTTTTCTCTTACGCAATTTCTCCTGTTATCTGGCTCTACCTCCTGGCCGCTGATTATCGTTCAGTTGATTTATTCATCGTCGAATAGTCAATCTTTTGTGTTCTTCTATCGATTCAATATCATAACGTAAATCACAAAAGTCTGAGGTTTCTTACGGAACGTAAAGATATTGATCAAGACCATCAAGAACCACTAGCACTGTATAGTAAGCCACAAATCTTATGGAAAGTTATATGATGCACATGTTTGTCATTTAAAAATCTGATGAAATTCATTTGTTTTCAGCGCTAACATCTGTTCGTGTAAGTGAAAGCCACAAGTACAGTTATTAAATCCATTTTTATCATTGTCCAGTTTTCAATACACTGATGGTGAAATTTCCGGGAAAATGGCATCTTCTTCTACGCCCATTAGGGCATCAGGCTTACTCAAATGTCTTTTTCGGTCGTACTACCCAAAGGTACAACTGCTTTTGTATTAATTTTCTAATGCTTTCGACCAAAAAAAAGCGAACAGAACTGAAGGATTAGTTTCCATTGTGCCTATATACTACGCTAACTCTACCGGTAAATCGCACAGTATGGTAGAGAGAATGAAATTAAACCGACACGTGGCAGCCGAAGCCGATCCCCATAAACATTCCGCCTAAAATTCAATCACAAAAACACTGCAGCATTTTGAGAACAATAGAAAAAGGGCCTACCTTGATGTAGGCATTCGGGCCGATCCGTATGACATCTGTTGAACGGAACGTCAATCAGGCAAGTGTTTCAGAAATGGCAAAACCACAACGATAATGCTAATTTTAATTAATTTCTCTCTCTCCAACTGTACACCTCAATGCAAACGATAAATGCTTACCTGCTTCCTCCTGCTTACGGCCCAAAAATGTGTTTTGTTGCTGTGTTCCAGAATGGATGTGCTGTGCGAAGTTTCGATCACTTCTAATTAAGCCCAACCACGAAAGAGTGAGCACACTGAGCAAGATGTTTTTCGATAGCTTTGATTGTCGCTCGAAATCATTTCAATCTCGCTGCCAATTTGAATAGCCAGCACATGGAATGGTAAAGTGCAGCTGTCTTAGCAACAAACATGACGGTATCCACAGTCCGATAACCCGACGTATGAATTAAAAATCGAAGCCAATCACATTTCAATGAAGGTTTGGAAATGTTTACTGATTTTGATCGGATATAATTTTGTAGAATAAATTTAAAATAATAACCGCAAATTGTTGCAATGCGATTGGATATGGTTGGAAGGTGTTGTATTACGGAAAACCACCAAAACAATTTGTGCACAATGCATTTAATTTTTCGACAAAAAACCCACTCAGCCGAACCTATTGAATTACAACGTAAATTACACATGTGTTTGCATTTGTACATAGCAATAAAATATACCATCCGCTAGGTCGAATCTACTACGCCTGTTACGTTTTGCAGAAGCCCTAAAAGATGCTAGTTTAGCCTCGTTCAGTGTACCCCCATTAGTCGGAACAAATTCCATAGTATGTTCAGCGCGAAACTCGAGAAGTTCACAGGTTTATGTCCATAAGTAGATTCCATCGATGGTTGCACATAATCCCGGCTTACATGGTACCTAAGTAAATGGGCTCTTTATTTTGCAACGATATTCGCTATTCACTAATTGATTGATGGAGGCGCCCAGTACGCCGTACGGCGCCCAGTAATGCACCTGAACGGCACGCAACATACAGCGTGAGAGAACAGCGACGAAACTCTATAAAATGCCCATCACTCGGCATGGCTCTCCCATGTTTATAACATAATCATAACACATTTCATAAATTGATCTATTTATGAACCCATTTGTACGAAAGGTCACTCTATAGCCCATTTGAATATTTTACTACGCGAGTACTCCCAGAAGGATACTGCCTAAGCTGGACTTTTCAATAATCCATCGCAATTCTCTGAAAGTATCCCTAAGGAAAGCTGTACGGTTGTTGTGGATCAGAAGGAGAAGGGATGTAATAAAATCTTTTCTCCTGTTTTTTTGTCTTGCTGTACAATTTTACCATTCCATCCCTGCATTAGCCGCATTCACACCCGTGCATTACACACGCAAATGAAAACCAGCACGAGAACGATGGGGCGCTCGTGTCTTTATGGTGCTTCCCACAATGTGCGTAAAATGATATTGCTCCGTTATATTGTTTTCCGATAGCTAAAACGTCGACGATGATGGTCGTGAAGCTCATAACGGCCGGAAACACTGTAAAACCAGTTTTGAACTAGCTGGCCAATGGATTCACTGAAATTTCTCCAACATTATTGCAAGCACCATCATCATCACGGCAGCGGTTTCGCCTATCCAGTAGGGAGCTGTTGGGGCGTACCGGTGGAAACAAAAAGGACTCAGTCACGATGGTTCAACGAACGAAACCCTCCATCGTTTCGGGAGGTTGGGAATGGTTTTATGTTTTATTTTGTTTCGTTTATTTTGTTTTCTTTTTTGCTTCATTTCGCACGTTCGATTTTATTCCCCACCGTTAGATTTTATTTTATTTTTATAGGCTCAAGTGCGAATGGAATGTGCCACCACACAATATTCTAGGCCAGACGAATGACTGGAGCTGGGCGCGATGATGCAGGTGGCAGGTGTGTAGCCTCAAAAAATGAAACATTTCATTTCTGAATGTCCCAAATCGGTCATTCCGCTCGATGCTAGATTGCAACTGTGCTTTATCATTTTGCTCACAATGAAACATTGACTTTTTTGCATCTACATCAGCGATCGACTCTCATAACACGCTATCGTCATTCGTTTTTTATAACAAAATTATTTATTTATTTATTTAATTATTTAATTATGTATTTAATATTATCCACAGCATACGGGGTGAGGATTTCTCGAGGCATTTGGCATTTGGCATTTTATTCCAGAGCATGCTTGGTTATTATAACAATACTGTTCTATTATAAATATATTAAATACTAAAAAACCATTATCAACTACCAACAACAAATGATTTCAACAGCAACATAACTTTTAAAATGGTATCACCTTATCACCAATGCTGGTGAGCAATCGATGTTGGCCCCCAATATAGACAACTCATGGTTACACAAATACACAAATTTTTGAAGTGAGCTACATTGAAAGCCATAAACATGGTTTGAAAGTTTTGCACGTAATACCACCGATTTGGCCGCGCCTGAATTCTGCTTCGGTGGGTAAACGACCAACCCACGTGTGTCCTTGAGATATCATTCGCTCGAATTGGCGAAATAGATTCGAATCAAATAAATCACTATGGTACACACTTCCAGCTCCGGACGCGGACGCTCCATCAGGACTTCTATTGGCCGTTCTGTTGGCCCCAACGAAACCAAAAAAAAAAACACATAAATTCCATACTCCATTGGCGCTCACGGCATCGAAACCGAATTCGCACAGGAAGTAATTACTTCAAGACGATAAATATTTAGTATTCCTTGCCGTACACAGCCAGCCTGTTCCGAGTGGTTGGCTTTCCGTTAGCATTTCCAAACACTTCCGGTCATAGCGAAAAACCGTTCGGTCGGTCGGTGTTGTCTGTCTGTGGCGGAAAGTGTTGCGTATCTGTTTGAGTTTCTCATCAGCCAGCTTCGGCGTGAATGGTGCTGAAATGGGCCTGTTTTGGGTAGTGCAAATAACGATTCCAGCGCGTTGATACAGAACAAAACGGACGCACGGGGAAGCGTTTTCTAAGCAAACGCCAAACAGCGCCACGCAGCCACTAAATTACACAAGGAAAAACGGCCCTCGGTCGTCGGAGCAACACTGCGTCAAGAAGAAGAAGAGTGAGTTTTTTTCTTCGCCGTTTTTGCAACATGTTCCCTTCCCATACGGTATACTTAAGCTTTAGCACAGTTTTTGCTCCACCAGCTTTCATTCACGCGTTTTTTTCAGATACACTGTCGAAAGGCCGCACGATGAATGTGTTGATGAAATATAGCCAAACACACTGCTACAAACGCACACAAACGCACACAAATGCTTATCAAAACGCTCTCCCCCGCTAGAGGGCTGCACGATGAAAAGAAACGCGCGCATTTGCGAAAAACACAAAACAGAAAGGAGCCCGAAAAGAGAAATGATTGCTGCCTTCGCGTGCTTCATGTGTTTATCGTGTCTTATCGAGCGTATGTTACGCTTTTGCTTCCGGCGCATCCTTCAAACGCGCACCAGGAGGAGCAACGGCATGGAAGGCGTTTGTTTGTCCTGCGAAATTTGTTGCGAAATAATTTTCCTAAACGATCCAAATATTTACATTCCCATGTTTCCATCGTTCGTGCGCCCCGATGTATGCAATGCGTCGTGCAATCAATTCTTATGCTGTAAAGCAGCGCTGCGCGAACGATGCATATATCCGGGCGTTCGGGTAGACGCCACTTCATCTTCCTAATCGTGACTCCAAAACCAAAGAGGCCGCGACGACGATGTTCAATAATGATATTAAATGCTTAAAACATTATCATCCCATTTCCAAGCAGTCTGCCCAAGCCGGCTCATTCATTATGGATGTGCTATCATTATTTTCGTTGACCTCTGGCTAACCGTTCCTCAACCAGGACGTCGCATACATAAGGAAACTCCATCGCCATCATCATTAATCGAGTTGATCGTTCGTTAAAGATAATATGCCACCCACACCCCCCTGGCACTAAGAAGTGCCATTTTCAAAATCATCAATCCTCGACCATTTTCGATTGATCGAAACCGATGGATCGGCGCTATCGCATTCACATTTATACCCAATGCGAAGTCTTGATAGCATCCCGTTCGGCCAATATTACTCCCATCTTCTGGTGAGAAACTAGCTTTTAATGGATTTACAGCCATTAGATCGATTTATGTCAACGTTTATTTGCTTCGTTTCATTTACAGTGGACAGTGGAGACAGGCTTGCATTTGCTCCGTTTGCTTTCCACTGCAACCCTCACCGTGTCTCACCGAGAAAGGAGCAAATTCCGCACGTTCTTCGGCATATACTTTTGCGTCTTGAGGTGGAGCACTGTCGGTAACGGTCGGCACTGAACAAGAAAGACACTCGCTTGTCTCTTCATTTATTTTATTTACTAATGTCATCGCAATCGCCAAAAGCACTCGGGTGCTTCTGCCTGCCTCCACAAAAGCCCGGCACCCGCCCCTGCGTTTTCTGGTGCCACCGGCCACTGGCTTCCTAATAGGATGTGGGTTGGTGGTCGTTTAGTGGGAACGGGGCAAAAACTCTTTCAAACAATGCATCCCAACGGCAGAGCGCCTCATTCGGAATGGTAACGTCAACGATACACGTTGGATATAGCAAATGCTTTTGCTTGATCGGAAGCGAAACAACTCGGAAGCGACCATAGGCAGCATGGTCCATGGTAAAACCCATCGTTGACGGACGTTGAGGTAAACCGAAGCGGGAAAACGACATGGTCGTTTTCCACCGCAGCCATCTTTCTCTCTCTCCACTGGCTGTTTGGAAAGGGAATCACTCTTCAACAACTGGGGCCAGCAGCAGCAGCAGCAGAAAAAAACGCTTCCGCCGCAGCTCCTGCGATCAGGCCCCGTGTGTCTTCTGCTTGATTTATGGCAAAAAGTTTACAGCTTCTGCTGTTCACCAAGCACCGCTGCTGGTACTGCTGTTTACACCGTGGCGGATTCACGACCATGCCCAGCACCGTAAGCGCGTGGACACGAGTGGTTGAAAGTTTTCAAACTGTGGATAAGAAAATGGATTTGTCTCGTGGCAGTATCATGATTTTGTTGATTGCATTGCATTGTTGTATTTCGATTGTGCCGCTAGCAATATAAGGGATAAGCGGATAAGCCGGGCGGGTCGGGGCAGGGTGACCACTTTTGTCGCGTTACTCGCTACGCTGCAGATAAATGGCACACAAAGGACCGGGCAAGGATACGGGGCAACCTTCGGGACCGTTCGGGAAGCCAATGAAAGTGCGGCGGACGGTACCAAGCAAGTACAGCCAGATAGATGGATGGATGGAAAGTCCATTAAGAACTTTTCAATTGTTTAATGTGAGCAAAATTAGGCGCTCCTTCCCACCACCACCAAAACAACGCGCGGGGGGAAAAAAAGTCCCCCATCCCATTCCGTCTACCTTTGTCCACGGTCCCACACGGTCCCATAGTGGGAAGTGGGCCACATTCGGAGACCGGCTGGAAATAGATAAATTGTTATTTATGGTAATTTAATGGCGTTTGATGTAAATCATTATGTTTCTGGTTCGGTACGAATTGAGGGTGGAACTTTCTTTTCGTGCACCACATTTTCTGCACTCCACCAGCAGTAACAACAACATGGTCGATGTTGTTGCCGGGGACGATAGGGGAACCACCCAGCTTGTGCTGTGCCCCAAAACATTTAATCTGGCGCTAGATTATAAGTTGTTTTCTCTGTGCTTTTGCTTTTTTATTACCCGAAAACCCTTAGCCCGACAAAACTAGCAAACCGAAAAGTCGGTCCGGCAAGTTGCTTTGCTAACTTCACCGAGGCGTGTCTCTTTCGTTTTTGGTATCGCGGTGTCGGTATAAATCATTTGCAGAAAGACGACCACCTTCCAAAGCATCCCTTCTCGCTCACAGTCCCGACCTGACCCGTTTGGAGAAAGTTGAAGTCGAAGATGTTTTAGCGCTTCGAAAGTGCACATGTTGTCCTAGCTGGTCCGGTAGGTGTTTTCGCCATCTTCCTACCGGTGAATGCGGGTTGTGCCGGAGCAAGATTTATGACTAAATAACCCTCCATCCGAAAGCTAGACTTTAGTCATTCCAACACACCGGGCATGCTGCCCGGGTGATCCTTGGTGCCTATCGGTCACCGGAAGGTGCAAAGTTGGGAATTTGCTGATATGAGAATTTGATTTTTGTTTGCTGACGGTTGGTTGATTTACAAGAGTCACAACACTGCCTGCCAACCCTCCCCCATTTAAACCCGATGGAAACGATAACGGCCGATACTGTCCGGGACGGTATGAACCACAAACCTGCGAAAGCTAGCTTGTGCGCGGTGAGCAATAAATAGTTTTGAAAGATTCGGAAGCACAGATAAAAGTAATGGTTGGCGAATTATGGATACAATAAAGTGTTTATTATTGTCAGAGACGGATGGTGTATGGAGCCGAAATCATGCTTTGCGTGGGCTTTCCAAACGTTTACGTTTCGTTCTCAAGTAGTTCGTTTCCTTCTGGTTTCTTAGTAGTGAAAAAAATACTAGCAAAACAAGCGCTCCTGCCGTAACAGGAGCATAATTCATCTTAATTTCTATTTGCCCCTAAATACACCCATCGTTCTCGCAAACCTATTCTCGGAACTATCATCAGCATCCTGATCACGTGACAAGAGTTACTCAATTGTTTCATTTATTAATGTCACGTCACGCAGAAATGTCAAGAACATCCTTAAGTTTTTCATCTGTCAGCCAGCGTGCAACAATCCCCGTCGCGTATACAAGTGTGCTACACTACAAGTGACGTGTAATAAAGCCATTCGCCTATCGCTTACAGTAGCGACCGTGTCCACCATCGATAAAGTTTTCGCGGTTAAGCTTCCCCCGGTGGTGCCAGGTGCCCAAAACGAAACGCTTTCCTAGATGCTACCATTCCTGACCCTGAAGGTTATGATGTTCGAATCCCAGCTAGGAAGGTGCTCTATGGGAAAACTGCTAGAGAATATGTACAGGCTATCGGTAAAAACGGGCGGATAAAACCGGCCAACGACACACACACACACATAAACACACAAAAACCCTCGAATGGAATGTTATTAACTCACCACGACTGGAGATGACCGCATCTGTCGTTGACACTAGCAGGCTGCTGACGACGATGAGGAGGATGAACATGTTGCGAAGGAAAATAAATCGTAGAAAGCAATTAACTACGCCTCGTTGACTTCGATGGTTGCTGTTGGCCACCGCCGTGATAGCATTGTTGCTGGCGCAGTTTGCGGTGACGATGGGTCGGACAGTGCGCTTCACCGAAACGCAGGCAGCCGTAGCCGCAGCAGCCTCACCGCTAGCGTCGTAGCCGCTGTTGGTGTTGGTGATACCGTTTTTGCCACAGCCACCACTACCACTGCCCGGTTTTCGATGTGTGCCCATGCTACTAATAGCTGTAGCCGGATGTGCTTGATACCACCGGACGGTATTTAGTGCAGTCATCGCGATCACTCGATGGCTCCGTCGACAAATGGCCACTGACCGAAGCCTCCTGGATGGATATTACACTACTTCCCCCACAGGGCGCCGGCAAGAAGAGTTTCTTTCTCTTTTATTTCTCTGTTCAATAACAAGTTACTAGTACTAGGCCTAGCGCAGTGTTGCTGTCACGAGCGCTGATGAACGTCGCGTCGCGCGAAAGTTAGCGCCGCGGGAAGTTTACACAAAGTTTCAAGAAATTCGTTATTCACCACGTTTCACTCGATTATCACTAGCACTGAACGCGCACTTGAACGATATTTATAACAGCTTTGCTGGAATAGTTACCACCAACGGTTACTACGATTTGCCTTCTGCAAAATTAATCAAAAAAACACTTCTTTTCCTTCTTATCGATTTCACTCCTTTGCGCCCGAAACAACACCGCAAAGAATCACGCACACACTCACGCACAAGCACTGAAAGGGGTCTTACACTCACCAGCCAGCGATTTTCGTCAGCTTGCCGAAGCGCTTCATTTTTGTGACTTCCTAATGAATCTTCTGCCGGCCAAACGACTTCCTCACGCAACGATTACCTTCATCACTACCACCATCGCCACCACCGATACCATCTACCACCATCAGCATCATCATCATCATCATCACCAGCCGCAACCTGTTCGGCTCGGTATCAATTAGAACCGCTTCAATCGACCCGTGATCGTTTATTATTTCAGTACGCAACGCACACTGCGATGTTCGCTGTCACTGCTAAACGGACCGGCGGATTATCAGGCGTGGGAAGCGAGAACTGGATAATTAAAATGCAATTATCAGCTACACTCTATCCAACTTTTGTTTTCTCACTAGGCGCCCAGCTGCAGAAGATGGCAATGTACACGAACAGTACGTGATGGCCACCGTCGTACCGTTTGCATAGACGTTCTGTGTGTGGCCGCTGTCCGCTCCCTTTTTTATGCAACACGGATATGTTCTTGAGCAATAACGAACGCGGCACGCCACTTGCTTGGGAAAATCAACAGATTATTTTGATGATTTCTTGCCAAGCCGTTTGGAGAGTGAGTCAAATCGTCTGTAAATAGAACGGAAAATACAAAACAAATACGTAGCGATTAATACTCGCTTGCAAAAGCAAACGAAAAAAAAAGGAAGATTAAACCTAGTTTATACCGTTACCATACAAAAATTAATTGCATTATTTATCGTGCGCTTGATGAGAAATATTATTTGCTAAACAAATGTTGCCCATTTGTGAAACGTCGTGCGTCTGCGACAGCGAGCACAAATTCTCTTCCACGCCGTAGAACAAAGCGCCTTGAATTCGACGCAAATGAAATTTGGAAAAGTTTGTGTATTTTTTTTTGTTGCGCCACATCCCCTTTGCTGACGTATTTGTTTTATCAAATTGCGAAACTATTTCTCTCTCGTTATCACGATGCCGTTTGCGCAAAACACAACTTCTTCAGTAGATTCACGTTTCCGGATATGGAATGTGGCATTACAACAGGCGCTTTTCGGCGCCCGGAACGTTTTGCCCGGTAAAAGGAAATGTTAAGCTTCGGTGTTACCTTTTTAACACCCCCGCACGCCCAAAAATCCCACCCAGGCCCGTCCCTGTTCGCGTGTGCTCCGCGAGCGTTCCAAGACGGCGGCAGCGCAGCAAGTAAATTCATTTGTTGCCACTTTTTAATTAATGAATTTCTGACGATAGCTCTACCCAACCGACGGAATGTGGGCCTGGAATGTAGCCGACCAAGGCCGCACAATACCGATGACGGCAAATGAGCAGCGGCTCCCGTATCTGCCGTTCAGGCGCCGGTGCCCGCGTCGGTATGTTAATCCGAGCTGCCGATCTTATCAGGGTTGGTTTCTTCTTTCCCAGCATGCACGGTGTCTTTGTTTGCACGGTACGGGGATGTAGCGGATGTTCTCAAGCGTCTCTTCTCTACATGCGAGCACATGAAACAGTAGAAATTTCCACAAATACAAAGTGCATCCCCGAAAGAGTGTCTTATGCACGTTTGCTAATTTGCATACATATGCATTATGTCATGCTCGGTCTAGCTGAGGAAGGAACTTATGATTCAATCTCATCACCGACGGAACTTTCCGGCGGTATGGAACCATCTTTCCTCATCTGCAAACCAAACCACCCAGCTGCGTTGAGTATACACATGCTTCATCTTCATACGTACGCCCAGAATACCCCGAAAATAAAACAAAAATACGTGTACATCCAATCCCACTTTTTACCCGCTGAGCAGAGCGAGCAGAGCTTTCCGGCAAAGGATTTGCTGTTCGACAATGACGATCCATCGGTAGCTTCCCCTTAGCGACACTTCTTAGCGAACTACTGCCTGGTTTAATTGCGTCGTTTCGCATCTGTGCAACACAACACCACTTCCGCCGCGTTTGGTGAAAACAGGTGAAACTGAAGGTTGACAAAAATTTTAATACATTCATGAGTACGCCAACCGTAACGGGGAAGAGATTGCACGAGCAACGTTTCATACTGCTGACAATAATTATAATTGTTTTACGATACGAACATAATTGACAAGTGCATGAGCTGCAAAATTTCAAAGGATGTGTTACGAGGCGACTAGGAACATCAAAATACCGTGAACAACATTAAAAAATGTGAAAATTAAAAATGGCAACTTTGATCATTCAAAAAACTTCATCAAGATCAATCTATAGGCATCTAGTATGCATAGTTGAATATGCACTGGTAAATAAAGGTAAAACAAACCAAAAATTATATCTAAAGATAGTTGAGCTAGAAAAAGAAAAAGAAGAAGAAGGAGAAGGAGAAGAAGAAGAAGAAGAAGAAGAGGACGAAGAAGAAAAGGAAGAAGAAGAAGGAGAAGAAAACTATACTAATTTTACAATCTTCTCTCGATGGAATAAAATGAAATGACGAGAAACAACATTAAAAAATTAAAAAAATTAAAAATGACTACATTGATCATTCAAAAACTATCTTCCGGATCAATTGTACGCATTGTGGAATATCAAGCACTGGTAAATAAAGGTAAAATAAACCAACAATGTTATCTAAAGGTAGTTGAGCTATTAAAGAAGAAGAAGAAGAAGAAAAAGAAGAAGATAATTATACAAATTTTACATTCTTCTCTGGATGGAATAAAATGGAATGAAGAGCAGAAAGAACAACGCAAATAAAATTAATTTCTGTGAAAACTGTCTGCAATTAAGTCCTACAGGCTCAATGTGATACATATGAGTGTAATAAATCTATTTTTTCATTAGAAAGTAGAATCACACAGTCTCTACTAGACGGAAATATTTTAAAAATACATCTAGAGAATAACATCTAACTTATATTTGTTATATATCTCAAATTTTAATTATTCATATCAAGTAGGCCAGAAATAAGTAAGGATATGTGTACATGCCAGTATATTTCATGTTTTATTATAATTACGCGCAGCAGTGTAGGGAGCCATGGGAATGAAATTACTCATTTAAAATTTATGAAGTTGTAGGCGTCCCAACCCACACTTCGTATTGCTCGTTTCGCCATAGCATAGTTTATTTTTTCCACACCTTAGAATGTCTTTGTTGCAGTGTGGATGAATACTAACGTGCTGAAGCACCGATGGGTGGTAGAATGAGGAAACACAAATTAGAAAACGCTCGCTGTCGAAAGCATTCTCCGTAAGAGAATATTATCTCTAACGCAAAACGAATGATTCGACGCTTTTGCATTCTTGATGCTTTTTCTAATGAATTTCATGAGCTTAGAACGTATTTCAGTACCAAGATGATACCACCTAAACCGATCTGAATAAGGCTGACGCGGTATTTTCGGTACTACCGTGCATGCATGAAAAAAAAGGGAAATTAAGTCACACATTTAATGAAAACAAATTCCCTGAGCGGAAGACTCTGCTGCTGGTGCTCCATCAATGAACGCACAAATCGCTGCAATTGAAACCGGTACCATGCTGCCAACTCAATTCAAACGATTCGATGCAAATGAACCCCTGTACAAGCAGGGAAAGACAGTCGATAAATGCCGTTTCTTTGATGTGTGCAATTTCCAAACTCTCTGCTGTGGTAGAATCCTTCTTCTCATGTCTTATTAAAACTAGCCTCATTCCTCGAAGGTGACGAAAGATTCTTCCGTTCGCACTTATATTTGCCCTTTATCACTGCATAACAGTCTAATTGAAGCGGTTGACAACGAAGGAACGCATATAACAGCGGCGGTTTATTTCGATCTGTTTTCCACCCATCTTAGACACACTTGTGTGCGAACTCTCGCTAAAGGGCACTAGGCAACAATCCAGTATGGAAAACCAATCTGCTCGGTAGTACCTTTTGCAGGGTCTAAAGCACTTGAAAAGAGCACTACTCTAGACATTCCGAGAATGGTGGAAATGCTTTTCATTTACCACCCAGAAGGACTGTGTTTATTCCTCTCTTTATCTTTCACGTTTTTCGAAGGCACATCCGGACTAGTTGGCAAACTGCTACAGTTCGATCAGAAGCAATTTAAATGCACTCTACGGCGGAGAAGCTTTGCCACGCTGCCGGTGGCACCGAGTTTCAATCGTTCAATCGATGTATCCTCCCGGTGTACCCGTCACGCCACGTTTTCCTCTCTAATCCGGCTCGCAAATCGAGCTGAACGATTAATCGAAATGCGAGATAAAGCTCGGATGGTTTGTAGTGGAGCGGCGAGAAGAACCACCTTCATTCATCCGTTTTCGGTTCTTTATGTTATGCCCGAGAATCGAAATCTTGCTGGAGACGTACACGGTACACACGGTTGGCTAGCTTTTTGGTGTTAGTTATAAGCGAGCTTTCTGCTCTGTGTCTCTACTCGCTTGTCCGCTTGTAAAGGACGTGCAGTCACGGTAGGATTTCCTTTTTGAAAGCTGGATTTCTTTCAAAGGACGGATTCGAAAAGGAAAACCACTTGCTGGCAAAATTTATCGGTCATTTCACAATCAATGAGAACATTCTCCTCTCCGCTCCCCGAGCAAATCCTCGAACGGACGATACGGCCAGAGCAGATCTTCTGCTGACCGTTCTGCTCCCTTTACCGTAGTCATTAACACGATATGAATGGGGCAAAAGTACTCGACCGTTTGCCATGCTGGCACTCTCACCGGGTATGAGAGGTTTGGCCTACACCGGTTCTCATGGTTTATTTTCCATTATCCAGATATTGCCGTTCCGTGATGCACATAAAAAAAAAGCGGAAAGGAAAGCAATCGACAGAAGAAATCCCACTGCGTAGGAGTGGAAAGGTAGCACGAACTCCGATACCCGGAACGGGATTGTGTGGTGATGGGATGAGACGAAAAATCGTCACAATGAAGGAAAGCTCCTAAAAACCGAACCGTCTGACCTTCGCACAGGGTACAATCCGGGTTTCCGGATTTCGTGCCGGACGTACCCCACAGCAACAAGGGCAACCGGCCTACACCATGAACTTACCACACGAGTCATACTCCCACAATCCATCCCCAGAGCAGGCGGAAATATAAACATAAAATTTTATTATAATACAACTGTGATTCAGATTAGGTCGTTCGATGTTCGGGTTTTTCACCTTTTTCACCGAACCGGTGGGGCTAGGCCCACTACAACACCACGAGCGTGTTTTCACACGCTTGCTGCTGATTGCCCTCTTCGCTGGAAGTCCACCGCCCGTACCGGCTTTCCCGAAAGGATCCAACAACTTCATCATCTGTGCCGTGCACGAAAAGTTCCTCGTTTCCCGACGAGTGGAAAATCAACACGCGAAATTTGATGGCAAGGAATTCGTTCGCGTTTCCAGAAAAAGATTTTATGATACGTTACAGTAATAAGCAATCATAGTTTTTCACGGAAATGAACACCAAGACATTGACTTTGTTCGCACGCTACGGTGTGAATATTGCCAGAATATCTTTCAAGGGACTTTTGTTATACTAGAAAAGAGGTTTGTAATATTTTATAAACAAAGAAATTTAATATATCTAACCTATTTCTGCTGGTCTTATTTTATCAATAAATTGTTAATGATGCTGCTCTTCAAACGATTCACAAAAAAATGTAAGATTTTGGATACTGCTGCAACACCACCACAATCACCAAAAAACACAAGCGACTGTTGCTCTAACTTTGTTCGTAACTCGCATGTGAAATGGTTTCTGGAACAAATTTACTTTCCCCATTTCCACTCACCGATAAGATTATTACCCAGCGGGCATCACAAAGGCATGGTGGAAGCCGATCTAGCCAAACCGCCAGCAGCTCCCGTCTACCCGGTGCCATAAAGCCATAAAACCGTGAATATGCTTCCATACAATCTTAGTGCACATCAGCATTAACTTTCATTTCGATACCATACACCCACTCCCCCCGAAACTGACAAACCACGGCAGCGAAACGATCGAACGGAACCGAGCCATCTCACCTCGCTAAGGTGGTGAAGTATTTTTCATCCGCCAGAGAAAAAAAAAACCGTTCCATTTCAGTGGAAGAACATTTTTATTTACGAATCTTAATTAAAATCGTAAACATTCCATCACATTACACGCATACAAAAATACACACACACACACACACACACACACACACACACACACACACACACAGAGGCAAAGGACCTACAATACCGGTATAAGATGCACGAGACGATCATAATCTTTAGGTTGCCACCGTCCTCCGGTGGTTTGCGCTTTAGGGCTCGTTCCAGACCTCGAATGGCACAATGCGTCCTGAAACCGCAACCGTCGGGGCGTTCGCGTGCGCTTTTACGATGACGATCTATTTTACACACAGGTGCCACAGATTCACTATGGCTGCCATCGTTAAAATACAGCGAGCGCGAGCAAGAGTGAGTGGAAAACGAAAAGGGAGAAAGGAGGAAAAACATCTGGGTGTAAATGTCATAAAAGGAAAAGTTTTCCCTTCGCCGGATGAAACCAAAAATCATAACCATTACAGTATGTCATTTTGAAGCCGATCTCTACATTTTGCACGCATTTTTCCTTATTTGCGGGGGGGGTGCAAAATATATACGCGCACCGGAAGTAAAACCCAAATGTTGCGCTGGAGTTGGGACCGGGAAAAGCTTTTGTAACGATCTTAATTTAACCATCTTAATCACAGTATGGTGGGATGGTAAAAAGTCCATTCGCAAACATTAATTAACTGGAACCAAGCTCAATGACGCATCGGTTGTACGCGGCTTCCTACCCTTTTGCTAACGATAAGCGAAGAAAGGAATCGATTTAAAAGAGAAAAACACCAAAATATCAACAAATCGCCAATGGTGCGCAGAACGGTACGCTTCGTTCTTTGCACTGCCTGCGTTCCAATTCCCGAAGAGATCATTAGGATAAACCTCACCATTCCCATCCGAGGGGAAGCTCGGTAGCTCGGTCAAGTCAGGCGGGAAAATTTAATTGATGACCTTATCCGTCCCGACGTACTTGCATCAGGCATCAAGCCCGCGGGCACAGCACTGGCCAGCAGCTAAACGCGGCCATCATGTCTGGCCGTTGGTGGAAAAGATGGCGCACTTAATTCTTCATCGACCGTGAAATCATCCGCTCCCGTTGGCGGCATCCTCCAACAAAACAACAGGCCAACGGGATCGGCTGGAACCACACTGAGGCCAGGCTGAGCGTACGATAGGCAAGGTCTAATTAACGATGATCTTTTCCTGATGTTGCGTTTTCCGTGGTAAAAATTGCTTTGGCTTTTGCCACTACGTACGTCGGTTGGCCGATAGTGATGATTGGAATTGGGGTTTTGTGTGTTTTTTTGCCTTTACCCGGCTCCTTCTAATCGATTTCACCGACAGGACGGATGTCCCTGCGCTCGATAATGATCTCACTTTATTGGGACTTTTTGCTCGCTAAAATGAAACACGGCGGGCAAAAAATCACATCTGCCAAAAACCAAGAGACCTTCGCATTAAAATGAACTTACTCAAAACGATACGATGCGGGGTTGAGGAAGAAAAAATCCCCAACGATTTCAATAACGAAACCGGGTAAAGGTAAATTTAACCCTTACACCTCAACGGGTTCTGTCAACATAATTAAATCGTTATTATTAATTACACTTGACGATCGACGGGACCGTGAGCGGCATCACTTCCTGCTGGTTGGTTGTTCCAATCTCTTTTATTTATAAAAAAAAATGACAGACTTTTTTGTTGCCGCAAGCATCACAAAATTATTGCAGGATAAATGATGCAGATCAAAAAATTAATATTCATCCATAATGTCGTCGAGCTGTAAAGGTAAAACTGCTCACCGTTGCTCCTCGATGCTACCTTCCGATGTCGCCCTAGGCAACCTTCAGTACCTAAAAGATTTTTACCCCCCAAACACCGGACAAATATTAAGAAAGCAAACTTCTCCACGGTTCCGAAGGCTCAACGATTCTAGAGGATAGGGCTATACCCCACCAAGCGAACATTGAGTAAGAAATCTCTCCGCAATGCTCCGAGTTCCGGAGTAATCGATACGAGCCACCATCTGTTCGACGTTTAGCAAACGCCCGAACTATGTGTCGTATACGTTGCCAAAACTGTTTACCCTCCCCAACTCCAACCAATGAAGTTTCCGCATTGACCGGACAGGATCGACAAATTGATTTATAAAAGACTTTTAATTAAAATTCCTTCTACCAGCTTCTACTCCAGCTCTCCTACTATGCGTCTCCCATCATACACGTCAATCTTCCCCCCGGGTCGGTCAATTTTGACAGTTGGCAACACTGGTCAACTGAACGACTTGCAAGTTCTGCAAGGTAAAAGGCTCGATTTGATGCTAACTTTCTAACTAACTGTGAAGTTGGTAAACATTAGCAGGTTTTTCATCTGGGCAGAGTCTGCTTGGTGCTACGAAGCAACACTCACTGTGAGCTATACGGCGATGGAAAAATATAAACATCCACCACTTCGATACTCCATCATAGTTCGGGGAAAACCGAAACATTGCAAACAACGTCCATTCCGTTCCCGTCGAGGGGTATAATTTAACGGGCACCGGTAGGCGAGCACGCTGTACCGGGTGGAAGCCACAATCGTCCCACTTGAGACTAAATTGAGTTATTTGCTTTATAATTTCATTATGCTATGTTTTCGTGATCCCGTGAGCCTCCTACTGGCCCCCAGTCAGTCATTCCGGAATGAACGAGCACGTGCACGTGCGGGGTTGGAATCAAAGTTCGCTTTTTAATTTAACCTAACCATTCTTGACAGACGGTACCGACCGGGTGCAGTTTTTGCTTCACCATGTTACCGTATCAAGAAAGGTAACGAAACCAAGGGAAACAGTGCCCGTAGGTTGAGCAGCTCGTAGGTTGACTCACGGTAGGACACATCTATCGTTCCTTCCCAAATCTGGTGAAATAAACACCTGCAAGCGCTTTCATTCACCTTTATTGGGGCAAAAGTGTTACAAAAACAAGTTATAATTTAAAATGTTCCTTCAAGATCAACAAAGACAAGTTTTTCAAACACTAGCATTTCTCCATACCTGCTAACGGTCGCCATGGCGAGGATGGTTTTATAAAACTTTATAAAATCAATTTCAGGAACAACAACAAAAAAACACTCGCAAACCCTAATACACGCAGCAGGTGGAATGAATCCAAACAAACAATATCAACTGCTTATATTTTGCCAAGTCCAACAACCGGAAAATGCTGGGAAATGATCAAAATTCGGTTCGCCAGTTTCTTACCTACAGTGCGGAGGGAAGTAGCTTAAGTAAAATAGCAATTTCTTCTATTCAAATCAGTTCTCCTCTTCGGTAACAACGGTTCCCTTCTAACGGTTCACGTTGCTATTTCGGGCAACAGATTTTGGGAAAAGAGGATACTGGATTTTCCTGCATCTTTTCCGCATCCCATTCCGTACCGAACCGGAGGGTTACGAAGTTTTTGCATCACCACCTAGAGGACCAGCACCACTGCCGTCAGGTGAGCAAACAGCGGCGAAATAAGAGAACGCGAGGCATGCATCGGAAAACGCGCAGCCCTTAAAACAAACTCAATCTCAATCGAACACAGCCCGTTCCATTCAATTTTTGCGGCCTGCAGATTCATTCCGTTTTTCCCTAAAGTACCGGAGGCTGGGCCGCGGTGAGCGGAAAAGCGTAGTGTACATAGCGCGCGCAAACGATAGAGTTGGGAGAAAAATTAATTAAACCGCCCTTACCACCTGCTTGCTCCACACTGAACCCGCCGGAAGTCGATGTGCATACAACAACTATTTTGGTTTGTTTCTTCCTTTCGTAAACTGTTTTCCCTTGCTGGTTGTGTCGTTGGTGATGGTGGGATCGCACCTGAAGAAAAAATGTGTGCTCCACGCCCTAGAGCTGTCGGTTTAATTACTTATCTGCTGCACAAATTCCACACACAAAACCCCATAGAACAGCGCTCAAAAACTCTCCGAAGCAAAGCTCCTTACAGCGCGCTCGTGCACGTTTATCCTTGTGCCGGCTTAGCCAAACACTTAAACGATTGAAAAGAAATAGCCAAAACCGCGAGCATGGCTATCGCCCTGTGTGTGTGTGTGTGCATTTCCATTTTCTGTTGCTGCTCCCCATTCGGTCACTCTGGACTACGAAACCATAGCTCAAGCATAACGGTTCGAAATTAAATGATAATCAAACAAACGAGCGTACGGACAAGAAAGAATAACATCCTTGTCTCAAGTGGTTGTTCTAACGCGCCACCAGTTCCTTACCGCAATATGGTATAGCTTGGCGAACCAGCACCGATAACATGGGACTTTTCTTCAAACAGGCGAGACAAATATATGGCCGTCTTCAAGACATGCTTTACATCTCCTGAGAGTTATTCAACTAACGCAAATGGTATTCGTTCCGTTCAACTCAAACCCATTCCAAAATTGCGAAATTTTTAACCAGAGATTCAAAGTCGCCATGGCCAGCATTATATTCAATTGCGTTGACCCACTTTTCTGTCCCTAAACATTTCCTGTAACATTGACACTTAAGTAAGTGACCTGTAGCAATCAGCCATCATTCGAGAATTGTAATTCATTTGACGTTTGACGGTGATTTGACGTTTCTAAAACAAGTGTCAGTTGCGGAAAATGACAATTAATTTCTTCCTATTCGTTCCATGATTTATTTTATATCGTTATGGTATATGATATAAATTTACAAAAACCATCATCTCTGTTTCATAAAAACAGCAAAACATACTGAGAATTAACCAGTTTTAAAAGCAATATTCTTCTCGTGCTTGTTTAATTATTTCGACCCCAATCAACCTACTTAGACCATGTTAATCGCGTTCATGAAGGATCGCGAAACTGGACATCGAATAGGCAATAGGCAACAACACGGTTCTCGTATCAATTTTCATCACCAATAATTCGCTGTTGGTTTTGGAACCCTCGTTTATCTGACGAACCAGACCACAAAAACATAATCCCTACGAAACGAAACCAAAGTTAAAAAGAAGAAAATACATGGCAAGAAAAACGACACACTGAGGGCGGCCGCGGCGGCTGGACAACGCGTCTACTAATCTGATAATTAATTGTCTTATTATTTGATCCCCGGGTTGATGGGTTAATTTTTATGGCCAGAGCCCGAAAAGTCAACGTTCACCGTCATGACGTCGATGGGGGGGATTAACATCAGTATGGCGCCACCCGGAATAATGGTGAACCCTTTGGCAGAAAGAACCCGTGATTGTGTGTGCAGTGGAAGATGGGGAGATTTTTCACGTTTCTTAGTTGCGAGTAGAGAATATCAGCCATCTGTCATAACAACCGAACAATTGAATTTATTTCTACTAAATAAACAAATAAAAATTCTGGGTGCCTAAACCAGCAGCAACCTTCCGAAAATCACCTTTAGCTCCCGGAAAAGAGATACTTTCCTATTTTTTCAATGACTCCATTCTCTGGAGCGGAGCCCGCAAATGGGCGGAAAAAGAAGGTCACAAAAAAACCGAATTCTCAGTATGTTTGTTTTTAGAACAGCAATAAAGAAACTCATCCGCTGTACATGGGATTCATCGACCTTCGGCACACATCGCCCTTCACTTTTGCCTATCTGAAATCGACTAATTCGCAGCATCACACCCTTCGGCCCAAGGAAGCAAAGTGGATGGGTTCGGGTCTAGGATGGGTTCGTCTCAGCACGGCAATAAGCATGAAATAAAAATAAAACGTGTGATACGTTTGCTAACATGCTGATTGAAAAGTGGAAATCTTCCCCTTACGGACATTTTCTCACCAAGTGGCCTCTGTCGGGAAGGACCACACCAGTTTCCCGGAAACTATTTTCAAACCGGGTTATTTCTTACGTTTTCCTTCGCTTCCTTCAGACAGCCAAGATTAGATTGCTCACACGTAGAGGTCATAGGGCTAAGCTTGGGAACAGGGTTTCTCTGCATCTTCTTGTTAATGCGACATATCGGTTTCGCTCTTGTTTCGCCCCGCGGGTCTTCATCACCATTGAGAACATGCCAACTTTCGCTTGATCGTCCCATACGGGGCGAGTTGACAGAATCGAAGGTCTATCCTTCCCAGCTCCACTTTTTTGCCTATTGTCTGACTAGCGTACTTGGGTACACTTCTGCGTACGGGACTGGGAAATTGGCCCTAACGTGAAAAGTTGATTATCAAGCTGAAAATAAAGTTCTACCTCCGAGCTCTTTTCCTCCAGGATCGGCTTCAACATATCCCTTTTATTACCCTTTTTCACAAAGATCCTATACCTTCCGGTTCTCCCTTCTGTTCACACTAAACATTATCCTAAGCATCGTCTCGGGATCAATGATACCGTTCGGTCGACTCCCTCCGCTTTCCAAAAACCGATTGGAAAGGACGACTTACGCGACCGGTACATAAAGTGGACGGGACACACTCCTACTCAGGGCCACTGTTCGGTTTTTTTTGTTTTGTTTCTTTTTCTTTTTTACTCCTCGATACAATACGGAAGGTTTCCTTCTTGGCCTTGGGATATCTACGAGATCGTTTCGAATTCGAACCGGTTTCCGTAACCGAAAGTATAGTTCCACAGCACACAAGGCAGCGGCATGTGGAGTGCGAAAGATGCAGGTGTTGCGGACGAAAAGGTAAGCTTCTGCAAAAACCGGGAAGAATAGAATGGATACTGCTGGGAGATGAAGAAAGACGTTTGAATTGGTGAAACCGAAAGCCAGGGAGGATACTTTTGTCTCTATTGAATAAATTGTTAATCCTCCTTCGTAGCTACCATTCGAACCTTTTTCTTCTATGCTTCACTGGAAAAGCCTTTCATTACCGCTACTTAACCACCGGTAACGTTGCTGTGCCAGCGGAGTTAGTCGTGCAGGACAGAGCGCAAGCAGAGACTACCCTGAAAGCTGGATTGTCCCTTCCTATATCCCGACACTAAAGCACTCTGTTTACTGCTAGTAAATGATTTCACGGTGGATCCTTTTACCGTCCCTGCCAGACAGTTGCTACGAAGAACAGACAAATCCATCTTCTTTCCCAAACGCCAACGTCAAGCGAGAGTAGCTTAGTCTTTTCTTTTTTGGTTTTGTTCACATTAGATGAATATTTTCTCATTTTACTAGTGATTGTTTTACGGGCCCCCTGTTTCGTTTCTGCCGGCTCCGAAGGATCTGAACGGCAATCGGCTTCTCAAGTTATTGCAAGCCACCCGAGCATGTTATGAAATAGTTTACGGTCTCGATTGCAGTTCAAGTGGCAAATCGATCGCACTGCTGCCACTTTGGTGCTATTTCCAACCACCAAACTGTCCTTTTTGCAGTGCTCCATGATTCGTTACCCCGTTTCACAATGGAAACCCATCGAGTTTCTCGTATTCTCACCTCACACCGAACTTTTGGGCGAAATATTTACCAACAAGCAACCAACAATAGACCCACGGCATCTCCCTGCTGCTCAACTCGTCGCTTCCATCCACAAGCTTAACGGGGTGGAAAATTCAGTCACTCGAACACGGTCGCACGGACACTGTATCTGGGTGGCAGTTTATACAGCCTGTGGTACCATAAACAAATGTGCGGCATGGGAAATAATTGTGTCACCGGTATTTTGCACTTCCGGTGTAGCGCGTTGTTGTTGTACCGCCAAAGCACAATCCAACCAAGTCAAGGTCAGTGTTGCTAGAACGGCACCCGACACCTAGATATTTTAATACTTGCGCTGGAGTGGCTTTCGGCTAATGCTGGGAAACGATTCTGGAGCGTACAACGGGTCGTCTATCTTCCTCAAACAGAAAAGTGGGCCGAGTATCAGGAGGAAAATTTGTACAGACTACAGACTGTGTTAGGAACCACTATTATAAGAGCTTTGCTCTTTTTAAATTCCACTAGATGTATCCGTAATGACTTCGTTTGACTATCAATTATAACATTTCAACCATTCCACAAATTCATTATTATTTTCATACGTTGTTTTTTTTTAACAAATATCGATAACTTCCTCTAGATAAACATGAGGATACTTTCAGCACATGCAAAAGTTACACTCGCACACAAATAGCACTGTTTTGCAATGCACTGTAACATCCCCAAACAGAGGACGAAAACACTTGCTTGAAGTTGATTTAACTACTTTTTCATAATGCACAAAGTTTACGAATGGTTGTGCATGTTTCCTCCGGTTGAACCAACATTACCTTTCGCTCAACGAAACATTCAACAAAACTTTCACGCACACACGAATCTGGTACACGAAACACACCAATCAGACAACATCACTCATTGCACTCATTCGCAGTGCACTGTAGCATCCAGCTTCACTCTGCAGCGGTGCCCAAGTACGGGCGCACGTGCATCGATCACTTTTCTATTGATTGCATAAATGTTAGCCGTTCAAGCAACACCGTGCACATCGTTGATTGCCAATCAACATTTCACCGACACCGATACCCTGCACTGCTGCACTGTTTCCTATTCACCATTCACACCGTGATGTATGATGAACATGCGTAACCGTGCCTCGCACAAGGGGATGCTCGCGTAACGAAAGCAAAGAACATACTGAACCGTCATCGGTTCGGTTCGGTAGCGCCAGGATCAGTGCCACGTTTGGCCATCATTTTCGGAGCAGCAGCGCGCGAGCTATCAGCATACATTTACAAGGAAGTATCCGAACCATTTCCTTTTGCGGAGTGAAAACTCAAGAGAAAGTGAGCGAATTTCTCGTCCAAGTTGCGTGAGAGCACCGAACGGATGCATTCGATGCGGAGAGAGCAAACAACGTGAGAAGAGAGAGTGACAGCGCTTAACAAGAGACAGTGAAAGAGAACGATTTTCCGTACTTTTCCGGCGATTTTTCCAGCCCTTGCGACGTGCCCTGCTACGTTCGGGGGTGTTTCGGGTTTGTTTTCCTACCCGAACGGCACGATAACAAACCGGAGGAAAAGCCGTGCCGAACCGAACACAAACAGCCGAATGCGTGACAGCTCCTGGTGAAACCGGCTGCCGTCCCGCCGTACGCTACTGCTGCTGCTTCATGCAGCTTTTGTTGACCCTTTTGCTAGATTAGCGGCTGCGAACGGGCACAGGATTTGGGAAACTAGAACACGTGACTCGCCGCAATTTCCCTCCACGGACGGCGCGATACCAGCACAGTGTCTTGTAGTGCAACATTTTTCGATCACTGTCGTGCGACTTTTTCGAACATGCGTCGGCATCGCAGAGCCCCGGGAATGCCACGTTCTAATACAGTGCCTGAATTGTGAACAGGGGGTTTCTTTCTTTTATCTATATCTTTTTGTTTTTCGGTTGATTACAAATTGAAGTCCTTTAACATTAGTAATATATGAAAGTCATATTGATTTGCTTTACGTTTAGAAAGTTCAAAAATATCCTTGAAAACAAATAAAGTAACGTAATAAAGATTCAAAAAATATGCAAAAGCGTTAAATTTCAATTCTTCTTAGGATTTCATAGTAAGTCGAAAAAAAAACAGATGTCCATATAGTTAAGGAATACGCTTTACACTTTTTACAGTTGTTAAAAGTATTGTGATGAAATTATATCAAAGAAATTCATTATTACAATTGTTTTAATTTACAAGTATTAAAATTACTATAATTATTTTAATTTACAGTACAAAGGAATTCAAAATAGCATGTCCAACTAGTCAAATCATTTTAACCGATTTGGCTGAAACGGCATTTTTTTATTCCTGTTAATTATAGTGTTAGACCCAGTATGTCAAATTATTGAGTTTAGTTTTCTGTTTTTTTGTTTAATATCAAGTAAAAACGCTTCTTTCGTATGTATTATAATATTTTCATTACATCTTCCGTACCCATTTCAGAATAAATTAATTAATATTGACGATTCCGCTAATGTTTGACAATCAAGGTACATATAAACTGTGAAAGTAATAAAGCAGGAATGGCATGCATAACTTATCACATTGTGGCACGAAAAAAGGACAAAATTCATAAATTTTGTGGTGAGATATTTTAAACTGGAAAAGGTGTCTATTGAATTGGTTCGTCTCAGTTCGTGTAGGCCATGCAGTACAAAAAAAAGAAGACTTTTCACAATTTAGTTTAAAACAAGTCAAATTGAGTTAATGAGAATGTCAACTTCATGCATACAACGCTAGCGCTTACCACTCACATCAAATGTCAACGAATTTTGAAACGTCGGACGATGAACCAGATATTACCAACACGCTGTACGTTCCGCTCTGAGCCGCTGTACGAGTTCGACGGCCAAACAGGAAGTTGTTCGGGAAACAGCCAGCGAAAAATCGACCTAGAGCATGATTTGAGCGAAAGATTAACATCTTCACTGACCTGCGAGTCGGCCGCATGCTCAACTCTTTCAGGATGAACTATTTTTCAACTGGGCCTCACATTTGTGCTCTTTTTAGAGTGCGCGGTGATCTTTTCCACCCTTTGCTCGTTTGCACATTCATCTTCCTCGTGTTTGGATGCGTTTGTACCGGAACCGGCCGTACGGAGGGACAAATTTATGACACATATCTACGATCTCGCACCGCCGATGCTAGCAGCTGACCCGCGTAGGTGGGCTATTCTGGCGGTGAATTTGAGCTGCGCCGAGTAACTTTGCAGCTTGTGCGAACAGAAAACTTCGCAGCTTGTGCGAATCAAACGCAGAACTGCTCGATATCCCTTTTTGAGCAGGGTATGGTTTTGATCTATAGGCATAACTTGCCGATGTTTGCCGCCGACCATAGTCCCTCGTTCCACGATTCGCCACCGGTGGCAACCACATTTCCGGGACCGAAACCAGAATGAAACTGAGCCTGAAATTTGATGATTCTTATCGGCAAATATTTATCTTGCTGCTACACAAAATACGAGCCCGGCACTAAAACAAATGTCACGCAATATCAGCGTGGCAGAGCGTCAACGGATGGAGGGGCCTGCTCCGCCTACGTGGCGCGTAAAATCGGGTATCCGCGGAAGCAACCACGCTCGTGCGCGTTTGCTGCGCCGGGCCGGATTATGGATTATGGAAGATTGAAGGGAACCCCATGGTGTTGCGTTGCAAACACCCAAAATGGAAAGAAAATAACAAAATACACTCGGCGGCATATCATGATTTGTTTTATTTTTTAAATACGCACTAATCACGCGGTTTCGTTCCACAGGACATTGAGATTATAGTTGTTACAACGCACCATTAAAACCATCACGGTTGCCTAAGCATGGACGAATGCAATCTGTTGCCGAGCCTTACCTTGGTTTGGGCAGTGAATCTATGCGTGCTTTGAATCGTAAAACAACGTCAACAGTCATCGCCGTCATTGGTTTGGAAAGGTAAAATCTTTGGAAAATTAGTAAAACCATAAGCTCATTCATTTGTTGCCGTCGTTAGCTAATAATGGTATGCGAAGAAATTACAATGATTATGACTATTATTTTTATGTAAAATACTCGTTGCTTTGCCTTAGAGATCACAAGTTTAAATCGGTCGGTGGAATATCCCAGTAGTAATTAAGAAAGTTTCCTAACTTCATAGCATTATTCTCTCGAATTTCGTTTCATTTTTCGTTTGCTCACACACCTTCTAGTTTCAGCTACCGATCCTGTCCTGTTTATTTGCAATGCATGATGTATGTTTTATTCTTATTGATCATCTCCCCCTTCGCAAGCACCTTATCGGACCATTTAGCAGCCATGCCAACCGCACCGGTATGACTTAAGTGCGGTAATAAATCCAGCACCGAAGATACACACCGAGCCCTGCTGCTGTCCCAAGGTTTGGCTAGGTGCAGAATTGAAATTTAAATATGCACCAGCCCGATTGCAGCTGCAAATGCCATCTCGAATTCATGATGCTCAGGGGAACGTTAACTTGATGTTCCTTCCCGGGCACTGGTCGGTTCCGCAAAATCGAACCAACACTTTGCTTCCACAGACCGTTCTGGATTCGGTGCAACTATGCAGCGGGGCCGCACGGGTCAGCCAAAGCTGCCGGTATCTACCAGCACCGTAGCGATCGTTCCTTGGTGTGTCGTCAAATTTCTAGTGCTTATGCAGGCGACAAACTCTTATCGGGTACGGGTTTTGTCGTTCGATATTGAATTACCCTTATTACTACTGCTGGCTATCGTTCTCCATTACTATCATTATCTGAAGATCATTCCCAACAGCTGCTTCGTGCATCTCCGTTGCCACACATCGTCTCCTGCCCGGCATCACCGAGCTGGGCCGTTCGTGCTGTGGCCATTGGCTGACAAAACCTTCATCCTTCGAGCGGAAGACGTAAACATGTCCCACAAGTGCCATCTTCAATATTCCAGCTCGTTGGCTGTGCATTTTCCGCATTGGCCCAGGTTGCCTGTCGTGCTCATCACTCCCATTATAGCAAACCCATTCATTCTCCTTTCCCTGTCCTGTCCCCATCTCAAGTCAAACCGCACCACCCTCGTTCGGAAGAGGAAAAGTCAAACAAGTCGAGTAATACCAGAAACTATCCAGAAACACCGACCGCTCATTGCACTGGCTGATTTTAACCGCAAACTATCCAGGGCAACACAAGATTTTGACGTCGGATCAAAATCGTCCCATCCGCTAGCCTCGCCGTCCTTCGTTCCCATCCCACGACAACCCGGCCCTTCACTTCACCAACCCGGGAAGGATGCTTCACCTTCCGCCTTCACAAAACTTGCACTTCCGTTTGTTTTCCGCAACTGCCTTCCAGAATTCGTAGGCATCTGTATGTATGGCCTTTTCCCGCCACCTCTCACCACTCCCCGGTCAACGGTGGTCATGATTATGTAGATGTATTTATATATCTCTCCTTAAAATCACCCTAACCAACAATAGCAACAACTTCATTACGCAGCTCACTCACAGCGCCCTAACTTTTCTACACCTCACTCACTTATCACTCTTAGTCGCCGACGTCACATTCCCACTCGCTCACTCTCTGCTCATTACCTCCCGTTTTCTCACGCTAGTGCGAAGCATCCATAGAGCTTCATCCACTTCCGGATGGCGCTCATCTGGTGCGAAGCTAAAGCGCCAGCAAGATGTTTAGATAATAAATTATCCATATTATTACATCTATTATGTTTTGACACGTCTCGTAAAAGCGTAAAGCAAGCGCCAACAACTAGCACACAAACACACACCTCGACCTCACCTGGCACCAACCAACTTATACCGGCTGTGACAGCCACCGGTGACACACTCGTTGGACCAAAAGTCCATCGGAAGTCAGTCACTGCCGGGAGAGGTTTCGTAAAGTTTAATTAAATTTTACACTCCCCATGATTCCTCGGGAGCTTCCACACAAGGCATGGAAGAGGATGTCAAACGTACCCCTCCCATGGAAGTCGAACCTTTAACCTAACCGTTTGCTCACCGCACAAAGCCTAGCACTAGCTTCTAACATTCGACCACACTAACATTCGGAGGGAGTTTTTCGCTCTCCTGCCAACTCTGCCTTCCGATTTCCACTGTCTTGGTGTCAGAAACACCAATGTCTGAAGAAAGCTCCCATCGGTTCTGGGTGGTAGGAATTGAAATGGTTCCAAACTTTCCAACACTGATCGGTCCCCGTACTAACCAGTCCCCTGGTCCCATGACTAGCAGCTCGGTACATTTAACCGAGCAAATACAATGCCCAAAACGTATCTTACGACAGTATAGTTACGTGAAGAAACCACCGAAACTTGTCGATTAGGTCTTCCGTTTTTGATTATGCAATCTGATGTTGGGCAAACTATCACCTGTGGCATCACTAGTACAGCTGGTCCGTTCGTAGCACCAACTTTCGGATAATCTAACCCGAGAAAATGTCACAAATATCTTAATAAGTCCTCACGACACATGTGTTGATCTCACAGCTCGGACAAAATATGTTCAACTGAAGTGATACTTACCGGAAGCGGAATTCAAACACACTTTTTTTTATTTAGTGAAGTCCTCTTTTTAACTCTACACTGTCCTCTGTCATATGCTTACCAATCGCCCTCCTTTTATACCTGTTGATCCATGTAGATCGCGAACTATGACAAAGATGGACTCAATCACGCTCTTGCTCTAATTAGCCGCATCTGCGCATTTTCCATAGAAAGCCATTTAAGTGTTACATAGGATGATATGTACTATTCAGCGCAGATATGATTTATTGTTCCACTCTCTCATCAACTTGATGCTGATTTTTCTGAAATGCATGACTTTTAAAACGCATTTTGTCTTACTTATGTATACCAAAACAAGCACTATGTATTGTTGTATATAGGTGAATCATAGGTGAATACATTAATGTATTAGCGTACTTATGAGAAGGAAAGCAACAGTTTTAAAACTGAAGTTAACGAATCAATATATCCTCGTACCTAGTTAGCGGTAGTAATAGTGAACCAAAACTATCATTACTAAAACTGCTGGTGGCGTTTTGCTTCAAGTGATTTCTTCCCGATTCAGACATTTTTCTCGGTTCGTTATTGTTCGGCATCTTATTTTTTTTCTATTTTTTTTTATTTTTATCGTAGTTCTATCGAAATGAATTTCAATTTCCCATCGGGCTCAAAGGCTTGATGCGATTGTTTGTAAGTTATGATTTATACAATATACAATGCCCGAGATACGCTATTATAGCGGACCGCTATAATCCGGGAAAAATCCGCGTAACTCGAAATTCCGCGTAAGTCGAACTATGGTGCAATTTCGTTTATACTTCAAAGCCACAGAGTCGACTTCCTTCTCTGGACTTAATTTTTTCACCGAATCAGGCGATTTTAAACAAGATTACATTAAAATAAGTTAGAAAGAAATGTTTTATGTGATAAAAAAGGTATTTTCGACCAATTTTCATCTTTTTGCTTAGATTTTGTGCAATAAACTAGCTCATCTGTCAAATTTCCAAAAAAAACGCGTATCTCCGAATCCGCGTATAAGAGGAACCGCATATTTCGGGGCCTGCCTATATTTATGATTGAAGATGGTGAGGCATTAGAGTAAAATAGAGTCAATACTCAATTTAGGATCTAAATCGGCTGACCAACAGCCTTATACAAATAAATCGAGTCAGAAAATATTACCCCTGAGAAACAATGAGCGTTACTATCCAAATACAAACTGAATTCCATCAAATTTCTACGAAGCTTTCACATAATCCTGTTAAACCAAATCGCTGCACGCTGCACAGCAGAAGGGGCCGTGCATCGCGGTATATTGTCACTAGTGGGTTTACATGACCGATATCGCGAACACTACTCAATTAAATGGTTAATTACTATGCTTTCATCAATTTTGCGTGGCCTCGTCCAACACAATCGGTCTCCTAATCGCCACACAAAGGGATCGCATTCTGTGTAGGCACAAGCGTACGGATTATGTCCTGCTGGGCGATGCAGATTGGGCACGATGGCGACCGGGCATCTTGTGCGCGACCGATTTCAATTAACATACACAAAGTGGTAATAGCAAACTAAGATGATACCTGCACCACCCCGTGCTCAATTTCAAGCACGTACATACGTAAACGATAGCATGAACAGATGTGTTAGATGATGGAGACGCATGGTCGTACGTAGCTGTGAGTAAAAACATTATGCAACTACAGCGAAACCAACTATTCATAAGCCATCACCGAACCGGTATTTCTTTAACATTAATTTAATCATTGTATATGCTTCTTTTCTAAGAAATGGGTCTCTTTACAAAATGCAACCTCAATTGTTGAAGTCAAAGCTTTGACACATAGTTCTATCCATTGAACATTCCACGTGAACTAAATACCTCTACTTTAGTTTATTGGAAGTCTATTGTCTCACACCATGCAGCTGAAAACTCTTGCATACATTCCGGTTGCATTTCCGGAGCTTGGTAGTTGATTCTGTGTAAAATTTAGCACTTCTCCGTACGGTACTTTCGTGCATGTACTTAGACTTCCAAGGCCCCAGAAGTGTTATTATTATTGAGTTCTATGGCGTATGCTACGTAGCAACGTTATGTTAAAAACTCTCTCTTAAATCAACCGTAATACTAGTTTACCTTCTGTCGGTCTACCGCATTTGATCGAACTCGTACTACAGTACCCCTCTTAAACGGCTTCCGGTCGGCGATTATCTGTCATGAATTCGTTATGCTAGGCGTATGAATAAGTCATAAACTTTAACTGGCCGAAGGCTGGCCAAAAGCTACAGCGAGGAACGGAATTTTACTCGTCCAAGCAACGGTTCACCCTGACCATGGCCGATCAAGCGGGCTACGAAGGTGTCCTAGGCGCTATTCTGCCGTGAAATTCGTTCCCCGACCAGTTGAATAATTAACCAGCCGCCAACATCCTCCAACAATCCAAGCACTTCCGCGTTAAAAGGCACACGGTACATATTTCCAAAATGTGTTTCCGATTACCTTGCAGCGACCTGCAGCCCCTGCGGGCACTCGCGTGGCATGAAATATCTTCACCTTTTACGAAGAACGAAGCTGCTCTTAAACTGTCCCGATAATGACGCTCACCATGCGAGCGCTACACCTTGAGACCGTAAAGCGGTGGAACATTTTTAAAGGTTCGCCGATGGGATATAAATAATCTAGCTCGTCTCTGGAACGGAAACATGGAACCGTCTGCTTAAAACTGGCCACACCGTTTAGCACGTGGTAGCTTCCAGTCACCCAAATACCGATTCTTCATTATCGAACGTGCGAAGCGTTTTTCTTTCCAACCCATGCCGGCTGTGTCGGAAGTGATTGATGCTACGATGAATAATTAACCAACACATCCAGCAGGATGACCAGCTCATCGTGACGGTTCTAGATTCATTCGATGCAGGGATGGTAGCACGACCATTTCATAAAATTTCTAATTTAATGTGCTTCAAAAAATTTTAAGTTGTTTTGCCATAAACTATGCGTTTTTTTTTTCAATTTTTTTGTTTATATAAGTGAGTGAAAAAGTTTTTGCGCTTGAATTATTAAAATCAATAACGCCGTCTTATTGCCATCATAGAGCCGTCGTATTGGAAAATAAATCAATAAACATTCGATAAATATTGGACGATTTTCAAGGAACTAGGAACTATAAGTGATCAAAAAGCCTTGAAAGCCTTCAATGCTATAAATGCGTAATCCACGGAACATAAAAAATGATGTCCAAGAAATAAATTATATGATTTGAGATCTTTGATATATTAAAAAAAGAGGATAATTTTTTTTAAATTCTAGTTTTAGTAAGTTTCTTGAATTAACAATACAAGTTAAATTGAAACGTAATGATGACGATATTGATAAGTCTTATCACAAATCTAGATATTTTTTTAGTAGATAGTTAAATAGTTAAGATAGTTTATCTTTAAGATGGTATTAAATGTATTATAATAAATGGCTTATTCCTTCTAACTTCCATTGGTTGATGTTCCATTCAATTGCTGTGGATAATGTCATTGGTCTTTTGAAAAACCTTTGAATTATTATCAAATGTAATGTTTCACATGTAAATGAAAGGTTATAATTATATCAATCCAGCCCACTGCGGCCCAGTAGCATGATGGTAGTGGCGCCAGTCTTCACACAAATCTAGTAAGGTAAAATTAATCTAGTAAACCATAAATGACAGGCATATCCTAGTAGGTGGTCGTTACGTCAAGAAGAGAATTATATCAATCCTTAGCTGAATCGGCACTCGAAAACCCCTGCAACAAAATAAATGGTTGTCACATGTATTTCACGACAAAATAACCCTCCCGTTATGGTTGTGAGCTGACAAATTTTTACCTCACCATGAATATGACAGCGAGACGCTTCCGTTCGAGTTGAAATGGTAATGGTCTCTCACCATTGACCTTAACAGGAATGTTCGATATGCACTACGCTTGACGTCGATATGATTGATTTTCGAGCCTCCAATCTACTCTCAACTGAACTGTCATTGAATTGGTATGGAATGGGATTATTTTTGTCGCTGGGAAAACTGTCAACAGGTTGATTAGTCAACGGGAACGGGAAAAGCAAACGTCAAATCGATACAGCCAATCGTTGAATAGGTTCCTGATCCCAACTCTACCAGCCCTGTCCACAACCGTAACGACATGCCACCCTTTGGAGAAAAAAAAACACTTAATTACACGCTACTAAAATATGTAAAGCTAGCTTTGGTGGCAACAAACATTGATGGTTTGTCACAAGCGCTGAGAAGCGTAATCGTTTTACCCTATTTTATTTTTGCTCAAACAATTGCACAATTTCCCACCCACCGGGTTGACCATAATTAAGGTACCACAAAGTCATGCATCCGACACGCGCGCTGTGTGCTGTAGCAATTTACTATAATTTTTGTTTGCCTTCACTTAACAGAAAGGGTAATTTCATGTGGTAAGTGAATACACGGATATTTTGGGCAGCGCATGTGTTACGACCCATAATGCTTCAAAAATGGACAGCTTGCGCCCTATGATAATGACCGTTTATGAGTTAATGAAACGGGATCGGGGGCACAAAACTTATCACAACCACTTAACGAGTAGTTTGTGAGCAGAGAGCACTTTTCATATGATAATAAATTTAACATTGCGAGCTGTATTGACCTAGATTTAGCTAAATGTGTTGAATACTTTATATTAACGTATTGAACCCATCATACGCAGCTTCTGAATAGAAACGAAAAGGTATTGGTTGAGATATTATCAATTTCCCGGCCCAGATGGTGTTCCGACTGTCGTCCTCGTCCGCTGCTGCAACGCTATTGCTCCAATTTTAGCAAACATCTTACAACACCTCTCTTCAAACGGGAATGTTTCCCAGCTATTGGAAATCAATGGTACCAATCGAAAAAAAAGGTGATCGTTCACATGCAAAAAGAGGGGTATGACATCCCTCTGTGTTGGAGCTCATGCTCCACCACTCAATGCCTGCCTGCTGCAAAACAATACCTATGCTCCTTACAACACGGTTTCATACCCAAACGCTCAACGTCCACGAATCTGCTCGAGTTTGTCAGTTTCTGCAAAAAAAATCTGGACTCTGGGTTCCAGGTCAATGCCATCTACACAGACCTGAAGGCGGCCTTTGACTCGGTTTCCCACGCTATTCTAGTGGCTAAATTACAGAAGCTTGATTTCTCAAATGGTATGGTAAAATGGATAAATTCTTACCTCTCGGGAAGATCCTATCGTATTAAGCTAGAGAATAGCGTGTCACGGACCTTCACCACTAATTCCGGAGTTCCAATCTCCAAGGCAGCAATCTCGGACCATTACTGTTCCTTCTGTACATCAATGATGCTGCTTTACTACGGGCTGATTTCAACATTCTATTATATGCCGATGATGTCAAGCTGTTTGCCGCGGTGAAACATGTCTCAGACTGTTCTCGTCTTCAAGTTCTTCAAGAATTGACGCATTCAGTTCTTGGTGCCGCCGAAACTCATTGCTACTGTCCATCGAAAAATGTCAAGTAATGTCCTTCACAAGACATGCAGATTTGTCATTCTCTTTGACTACAACATTGAGAATAGTTTATTGCAACGTTCGGAAAGTGTTAGAGACTTAGGTGTCGTTTTTGACAAGCAACTCAGTTTTAGACCTCATATGACAAATCTAAGTAACCGCAGTAATCATACGCTAGGCCTACTATTTCGAGTGACTAAAGATTTCCGTGACCCCATGTGCATAAAAAACATTGTTTTTATAACATAAAAACCTAAAACATAATAATAATAATAATTTCATCATATTTCTCATTTTGTACTTCTAGAGGAACAATTAAAACAAAAATCTTGTTCAAACCAATCCAACGGCATAGAAGAAACGATGAATCAAATAGACACATTAGCCAGCTGGCGATACTTCCGCCGTCAGAGATCATCACCTAACCTTAGCCAATAGAATAACTTTTGCCATTGCCATGGTTTCATTTTCGATTTATCCCCGTGCACCGGTACTTTTTTAATTCATCAGTTACATTTGCATGCATTCACATTCTTCCATATTGCATCAAAAGCACTACGGCGCTGAAAGTTTCGAATTAAAAAAAAAATAAACATTCGTACTATCACTTATTTCTGTGAGAGGGTATGTGCTCTCCAGGAAGAACGAAAATGGAATCACTTTTGGTATTCCTTTTCCTTTCCTTTGCTAATGCTGCGCCACTTTTTAGATGATAAACTGATGGATAAGAGTTCGCCCAAACCATCCACTAAGAGATGCTCTTAAATGTGTACGTGTACGTTGTGCTTTTTTACCGAGCCAGCCAGTATCTCAATCACTCCGAAATGAAAAGTTGTCGAACCAAGCATTTGCACTACCGTTTTTATCCTGTCAGCTGGCCATTGCCGTCATATGGCTAAGGTTTCAAAATTTGTCCAAGCAGACCTAACAGATCTTCATGTGTATCATCCTCTTTCCGCTGTTCCTAGTTCTCGAATGATTCGAAAAACACTTATGTCCTCCACGTTGATCATTTTTGATTCTTGCATTTTCCACCTTTCGGTTCTCTCCACTCATTTGTTCGTCAGCACGACCTGGAAAGAATTTTAAAGAACAAAAAAACAACCAACATTTTTTCTCTGGATGTGGCCCCAAGCATTTGTGTCGGAGAAAGTGAGAAACCCACAAAGAACCGCCCGTGCCTTGCCTTGTCCATATTTGCACATGCACACTAGCTCAGCACCGTTAACAGCGGCCCAACTGCTTCGATTCTACTTCCGGCGATAGGATAGATAGGCCATTTAGATGAAAAACTCTACTGGAATGAAAAATATTCTTTAAACCAAACCGAGCATAAGCAAAAACAGCAATGTGTGAGCACTGTTGGCCAATTGGTTGATGCATGGGCTTATCGAACCCTAACCCCACTTGGTGTGTGCGTATGAGTGTATTCGGCAGTGGGAACCGGAACTCTTACGTTCCGGCGGTTAAGGATTAGAATAACGTAAAAAAGTGGAGAACGATTCGAGAAAAGCTCAATGGCAACGACAGAATGTTTAATGTACCGTTGCTGACTGATGTTTTGATTAATTTCCCGCATTCTAGATGTGGAAGAGTATTTTCTTCTAGGAAGAGGAAAATCACCCGTCTTCCTATACACATTGCATGAAAAATGATCTTAAAAGTACTTTGCTTATGAAATGGATGATGGGAATTTCGCTGTTCGCAAATGATAATCTATGCTATCAGCGTGTAATGATTCCTCTCCCGTGATCAGTGTGCGATAATAGTTGAGCTTTTATCATCCGAAATAAGAAACATGAAATAATCATGAAATTGGATTATCAATCTCCGGTGTTAATTACCAGTTACATGAGCTGATTTTAGCTTCTTTCGTTTTTCTTCGTTGTCCTATAACGTTATAGTCCTCCATTTAATAATCCTAATCATCATTATCTTAACTGAACAACATTCATTACACATCCGTATAGATTGCATACGCAAAAAATGTTTAATTGTGCATCGTACAATACAGTTAATTATTGTGGTCCAAACATCTCCATCAACTTCCGCATTACACTATATTGATTTAATGTTTCTCCACGTAACTTCATTCGATAGTTCGCACAACACCGAGAGGATATAAAGAGGTTTTAAAAAATCAAAATGGGTTCAAATTAGCTTCACCTGACCACAACTAACACCGATCCAAGGAAGAAGCGCGATATAAAAAGCAGGTGAGGTATTGCACCTCGACATCGTTGACTTTTTAGTACACTACAGTAACAAACGGATGTTGTTTTTGGTAGAACAGAACACGTACGAAATCATCACCCCGGTCGCGTTCGCGATTCGTGCAAACCATTTACCCAGCAAGCTGCGGCCCGGCGGTGCTTCGTTTCTATTGAAACCGCTGTCATGCCAGAAACAAAACGCCAGCATTCGAGAGTGCTGCAAATATTTACAACCGTACAACATTTCCCAGCAACCAACACCCAGTGCCGACATTTCAAGGGTTTGGTTTACCCGTCAACGGAAGAGAACAATTTTCCGGAAGAGGAACAACGATTTTCCTATTTCCGACTCCTTGGGCCACACTCGTGTTGACTGTCGACAGTTTAAAAACAAACACACGGCTCACGGTCGTAGTTTACGAGCTTTCAGTTCACATGCATTACTGTACGTCTTGGTCGGGGCTGGCATGTTTACGAAGAAGGCAGTGTGTAACAATCACGCACAAATTAAAACGCACCTTTTCTAATTGTGCCTCAATGGCGTTGGCAGAGCAAATAGAGAAACAATTTAATTTTCCACATGCAAGCGCCGCCATCGGTATGGTTTTCATGGTATGAATAAAAAGCGACGTAAGGTCTACGCCTATTTTACACGAGCTTGTCAACGAAGGATGTAAAAGTTTTTTAAAGAATTCGATAAATCATACCAATATTAACTTTGCCTAAAGTTACCATGTTTTAGATATGTCAATCTGAGATATCTTTTATGAATTATGAGCTATTAAATTATACCTTGTTCTAGTAGAAGAAAATAAATAATTTTAATAGGATACTTAAAAAATTTGGAAAGATCACTAACGTACAGTACGCTGCTTCAAAGCTTACAATTGATGTCACCCGGACAAGTTTCCATATCCTATTAAGCTTTGGTTGCAACATTTTCAGAATTTCTCAACCCCAGTAACTACAGGCACTTAAGCGAAACTTCCAAAGAGCTGCATGCTTTTAAAACTTTTACGTTTTGTTAGTTCTTACATTAAAATTAATGGACCGAACTTCAAAGCACTTCAAAGCTTCTACATGAAGCTAAATACGATAAAATCCTGTCGTTTACTAATTTCAAACTATATCCCTAAAAAAACTTACATTTTCGAGAAATGTTTTATAGCGCAGGAAAAATGTTCCTCGCTATACGTACGAGCTATGTATACTTCAATATAGTTCAATAGTTTGTAAAGTTTGATTGAGTAATTTTTTACTTGTGTGTATATTGCGCTCCACGTGTTATCCAGAAACCTACGCTTGCTTCTTTTTTCACTGACTTCTGTCATTCCACGGTTCCAAACGTCAGACGGTTGTGACGTCTGGATACTTTTTAAAAAAATCGTTATGCCCTTTAAGAAAGCATAACGAACAACAGTATTACAATTAGTCACAATTTAGCCACCATTTGAATTTATTCGAGAATTGAATCAAAATTAATTAGTTAAGAATCAATTTTACCAACACTAGTCCAATGTTCCAAGCATTTCATAATATTCATAAGTATTTGCTAAGTGACATGCATGCATGTATTTTATCACAAAACTAAATACGATTCGCTATTCACACTGGTAAATACGGTTGTTATACAGACTCACACTACAACAATTGAAAACAAGCGATTTATAATTTTCTTCGCCCATAACAAAACATCAACAATCATAGATAGATGTGTCTTTTGCAAATCTGTGTACATAGCACGATACATTCAATGCGAATAGGAATAGAAACTACCACTATCATTACGATCCTCTGTTGGTTTGAGCATCTTCTTCACGCATCCGTACAAGCCTAAGGATGAAAGATTGTTGATAATAAATGAAACAGATACAAATCATATCTTTCAACAGTACATCCTCCGTATCAAGGGTAAAACCTTTCAGCAACTGTTCCTGCAACAACTCGAGCATGTTTTTGCCCGAAATACATCTCTGCACCTCGCACTCTGCATGTGCCTTGCTACCTTCTGGGTTTACGATTTGCAAACCAAAGCCAATGGGGTGGCAAAAGGTCGTACCGGCTTGTGGTCAACAAACGTTATCATATATGATAGCACGATATCGAAATCCTGGGAAGGATTGCGACATGAGACAAAATTAGTAAAAATTATCATCCTTCAGGCACATCTACAGCTACCGAAGAAACCGAAATAGTCATGAAGCACCAACGGTTTCCCCATTGCTCCCGGACGGGATAGCAAACGGAACAATGTACAACATGGAAAATTTCCTACGACCCTTTTGCCTACCCGTCGTCGATACAACGGTACCGTATGCAGCCAGGTGTGGGTTTAATGTATATGTGGAAACATTTCACAGCGGGTTTCCAAGACGAAACAATCGGATGGTAAGACATTCCAGCTCACTGCCAGTTTGTAAGCTGCCCTTACCCTACACTAAAGGACGGGTCAATGAGCGTGCAATCCGTGGAAGACGAGACGAGGAGCGTAAGGAAAACCACCAACCGGACGTTGTTCCTTGTCGTCCCTGTTATCTCCAAGGGATCCTTGTTTGTTGTACAGAAATCCAGGAAAGGATTTATTACCTAAGCTACACAAGAACCCTTCATTAACCGATTCCGTCCGGCTGGGGCGCTTCAGCTGTTTTGCTTGTTTGAAGCTGATTGAACACTGGCCCTCAAACTCCTACCGTTCGTTACCCGATCGTTTACCGGTGGGCGTATCTGTAGCGTTTTTGTTGACAATAAATTTACTTTAAATTTGTGTAATCGAACCTTCTAAATGATCATACTGGACTTGCAACAGTGCGGGAACTAGCTATGCCTGTAGTGAATTTCATTTGGCTTCACTGAGAAAGCATACAGCATATTAGCTTTGGAAACATATACCGATCACGAATGCTTCCAGCGGTAATCTTCCTTTTCAATGCCGTTAAGTAATGTTTCGATTACATATGAAGCGACAGCTTCGATTGCTATCGGAGAAGGACGGAATAAGCAATAAGGATAATTATAATTAACATTTCGTCAAGGAAACGTGCGGAACGTACGTCTACGTTCATGCCCAAACCGAACAACATATGGCTCAAAACCTATTGCTCAAATCGTATATTGACTAATACCCTATCGCGTGGTTAGAATACAAAGCCCGTGTACGACTAAATCGACCCGATAACCACGAACAGAAGGGAAAGTAGCATAGCTCAATATCTGCAACAAAAGACACATCACCGAACACCTTGACGAAAGGCAGATAAACGACACGAGTGTAGCAATGTTTTCTTTTGTTTCGCTGAGCGGATTAGTTGCAGATTAATAATAAATAAAACTTCCTCAGCTCACCTCACACTCCTTGCATGCCCACACCTGGCTACTGCCTCTCTGATCCTTCCATCCTTCCTGCAGTTGTGACGAACCGTCACCAACCGTAATGTTTGTGGATCGGATTTTCTCGACAGATGCTGATTTGGTACACGTTCTCCTTGCTGCAGGCTGCCACATCCATCCACGTGAGTTCCATTTCTTCTTGAGCGTGTATTTTGCTCCACCGATCGTAAATGCGTACCGGTTTGTGCAAAGCACACCGTGACGATGTCGTGCTGACAAGGAAATCAATCAAATTTACGCGAATTTAATGTACAAAGAATGTTGGCTTTCGGAATGGAAAACACATACCTACCCACGAACACGCTTATTATGATAAAGGAATGCCATTGAAACCTGCACGGATGATTTACGAGGTTCTTTTCGTTTACATTTTCTTTAATCCAAATTGATTTGCCCCAACATTTACGCACGCTTTTACGCAGAAAAGGAAAAACTACATTTATTGGCATGAACTTCTTTCTGCAACATGACCAAAATGGAGTCCTCGTTTGTGAGAACAAAACAATGGTTAAAGCATACGTTTTCTGGTGCCCAGTATTGAAGTCCGTTAATGTATTGAGGTTAAGAATGAGCCGCTTAATTGATTTGTAGGGCAATGAACCAAGGTCTGTGTAGGATAGAGGTCGAGTAATAGCTAAGATAGAAGTTCGCCATTTTGGCGGCCATTTCATTTGACGTTTGGTTGCCCGTGTAAGATTCCTTGCGTCTAGTCTACTTGTTAACTATATCCCGATTAATCAACACAACTACACACAACACATTTGAATGGAAAAGAGCGTCAAACGTCAAATCGCGTGTAACGAACTTTTGGCTACTTGTCAAATTGCTCTATTCTACTCGACCTCTATCCTACACAGACCTTGGCAATGAACAAAGTTTAAAATTTGTGTTTTATTCTATTATTGAAAAATCTAAAATTTATCGAACGAGGACTGGGATAAAGCTAATGACAAAGAGGAAATGCCTTGTGAATATTTTACATTCTTCAGCCCATATGCAATGCAATGCTCATAAGCTGACAATATAGCGAAGAGCCGCCACGCTCTATATTAAAATAAAATAAAACCGATACTACGTAAATATAATTAAAAACATAACTCAGTATTATTAATCAAAATTTTTTCCCTCGTCAATTCGAGTTGCTGCTGGAACTTTTCGTAATCGATATCAGTATAACCATATAATATAAATTTAAAATCAAGTGAAATCTATAAATACTTCCACTAGGTAAATATTGGCATTAGGTGAATTGCTGAAAATGGAAAACGAAAAGTTTCATGGAATTTGATAACAAACATTAGGTAGAAAAGGTTTCTATGTTTAATCATTGCACTAATGTCGCTTGGTGATATTCATTTTCGATTATTTTAAAATGGTTGACAATGGCCGCAATAGTGTTTGAAACGCAACTTTTATATTTCGATTTCCACAAGTAAACCTGCATCAAATTGGTTTTCTGTGCTGTCTGGTAATCATGGCACGTTCGACCACTTTTTTCATCCTATTTTATTTATACTATCGCAATCGAATTCAATAAAAATTATTAACCTTTCAACGTGCCTGCTTCCCTGCAGTTTTTAGCGTTAGACATCTTCGTCAACTCGACTCCTGACCGAAACGGCATGGGCAAACAGCAAATGTGCGAAAAGCGAATTTTCATGCCTCGCAAACAAAACGCAGCACGGCGAACTGTCAACAATTGGCATTAGAATGATGCGCACGAAGAGGCTAATTGAATTTGACCTAGCTACCGCACCTGCACCGGTACTGCAAACTGCTGTCAATTCGTTGAATTTTTCCGATTACATTTTGTGCGAAACTGGCCGGGAATAAACAATTCCACGATGGAAAGACTGTACAGTAATAGAGGGGGTGGAGGGTATCTAAAAGGCAAGGACGTGACCGTTGTGATCTAATATTTCAGCCAGTCAAGTGATAGATTAATATTGTAAAAATCATTTAAATACAATTGATCGATGTTTTGGTTTGTTTGTGACTAGTTTCAGGGCCGTTTCGTGTTTATTAAAGAAAATTTCGTCCAAAACTCTCACTCTCACAGTAACGTAGTTAGAAATAGATAAGAGGAGAGGACATCACAATCTTTGTATTCTATCATCAAATATATGTACAAACTCATCATAAGCCCAATCAGTCACTGCTGTATCCAACTTCAAATACCATCGTGCGGCGTGCAATAGCAGGCTGCCAGTTCTTTTCTCTGGAAAGTTTGCTCCAACAAATCCATGTTTGTGTCGGTGTTGGCCACGCAACAAAGCTAGACAGACGAAAGTAAATTGCTTTCTTGTTAATTTGAGCGCCCCGCATCGTATTATAAGTAAGCTTTCTTATATTGATCCTGACATTCAACTGGGAACCATCAGCACCTTCATCATCTTTCATCATCTGCTCGGGAGCAGCACGATCAAAAGCGCCCGAAAGCGCGTGATTTGAATTGTTGCTTTTGCCGCCAAATGTATGTGTTGCGTTGCGCACCTCACTGTTGTTGTTGTTGTTGTTGTTATCTTTTTTTTCCTTTATTGGCTTCCTTTTGTTCCACGATTCGTGTTTAACGTGGTCCGTTCTTGGGCATTCCTTCACAAAGGACTTAGGGCCCCAACGCTGGAGTGGCTAAAGCTCGCGCCTTGCCCTAGGGACCGCATTCTAACGCTTCTTAGAACGTACTGTTATGCTAACGTTACTCGCATCGCAGCAGTCTGTTTCGCTGGCGGGGAAGAAGCACGCCATTTCGGCAGCGCTCGAGCGAAAGTGATGGGCCCCACGAATTGTGCCACGAAATGCTTTGCTTTGCGCTTATCGTGTTTGTGTTGGCGCGCGCGGTTGAAACAAAAACCCTGCCTGTACCCTTTGCTTGCCACTGCAAACCCTGGCTTGCATCCCCGTTTGCAACTCCCAGCTGAAACCCCTTCACTTTTAATAACGCGCACCAAAGCTCCAAAGTGACGAGTGCGTCAGCAAACAGGGCGTAGCAAACGCCCAATTGTTGCACGTTCACTTCGGCCAAACAAACTCTCCGGAGTCGTTAGGAAGCTAGGCAAGGAACGGCAGAAGCAACCTCTTCTGTGGGTGATGCTTTAATTAATTTCCTAGCATAAATCTTCTTCCATAAAAGGCGTTATGTCGACAACTGGTCCGAGAGTCGTCGTACCTAGGGCCGCCCGGTTCGAGACCGTTTGTCTTTTCCGTTGGCAATTTACTTATCGTAAACATCCTACAGCTACGCCACATATGCATGCAAGAGCGTAAGCAAACAGCGCCAATGTAAGCGCCGTCGAGACAGACCGATGATGTATTAAGGTTTGATAGGCATTTCAAAGCACCTCTCGGTCTTACTGTAGTGAAATACTTGCGGATGGTCTATTCACTGTAATAAGCATGTAGATTCAGCTGCCCTTAAAAAGTTAATGTGAAATATAGTTCAATATTGCACAGCTAGGAATTTTTGTTTCATAATATTATTGTTGTTTTTATTTTGAACTAAAACACTTATCGTAAAATTACTTTTCAATTTCCTCCCTTTTAATACTTCATAAAGTAATTGCATTCAGTAAGTGATTTCTATTGTGAACTGATTTTAGTGATTTCAATTAATACCACGAGGTATTTATGCATATTGTTTCGATTGTCACCAATGAATACCACAACTATTTTATCTATTACAAAAAGATTTTAAAATACTCTATTATCTATTTGTAATGATTTTATTATAGATTTGAGAAACCAATTTTATTCATCCGTAGCTGGATCGTGTAACCGTAACACCGTCTTCGCTTTTCGATTGCCACGAAATCTTCTTTAGTAAAGGGATCAAAGTCGCAAGTTGTGATGTTCTTTATGCCTCTCTTCGTGCTTCACGATAAAAGTGTACAATATTTTCATATGTGCTAATACTGAAATCGGAATTAATCAGATCAATCGGTCGTTACCGGATGTTTCCAATCTTCGTCACTGTTTCCGAGCAACAGTGCAACAATCATCCATCATCGGGTAATCATAACAAGTTTATGAAAGATTAAAAAGTTCCAAACAACAAGATGCAAACACGAAACTTATTCTTTTTGTTGATCAACATTCAACATTGCTAAATAAACGCTGCTACAGTCTTTTCATTGATTACAATATGCTTTTACGTCTGTTATCCAAACAGAGTCACTTAAATTATCCCTACATTGCAGGCACTAGGCTTCGAACAGATGTCCTTCAAGTTGTAGGCCTTTGCATCCTATCCAGAAAACAGCTCCAATGCAACTTCTGGTTGGGCATCAAATGTTACAGTAGATACGTGCGCAAACATGCACCACGAATAGTCCAAAAAGCAACTAGCGCTAGGTAGACATTTGACACACTGCTGGTAATCTTTAGGCAAATGAGCAAACGAGGAAACCTCAAGTATACATTTCACATCCGAACGATGAATGTTAAAGGAAAAGCAACCCGTGAAAAAAAAACTAGCGGCAACGTAATGTCTACGACGTAATGGACGACCCGTTGATGGTAAGCATAAACAAGAGCCACATATGTTTAACACTTTCAAAAATCTTTCGTAATAGGATTAACAAACATTACGGTTCAACAAAAGGATTTGATGGCAAAGGTTTGCAGAATTATGTTTTTTTTTTGGCTGGACCATTACTATCCATGTGCTTATCACCCGGCAAGGCGAATCGTGATGAGGAATGGGTACACAGCCAGGCAAACCACCTGTTTGTTTGGTTGAAAATGTACAACGATGCAATGTGAGGGTTTAAATTAGGGTCCATTCTTTTATTACGTAACGCATAAGTTGACAATTTTTGACCCTCTCCCCCCCATTGTAACAAAATGTAACGCTGAAAACAACCCCCCTGTATACGCAATTAGGTAAATTTCGTCGACCCCCTCCTCCGTTTATTATAAAAATTTTATTGATTTTTTCTTCTTAAGTAATCCATTAAATTGCACTATGTTTTGACAAATGCAAAACGAAACTAACTTACTGTCTAGTAAATTGTACTAGTCACGCCAGACTGTTTTGCTACTTTGATGATCATCGATGTGGATCTTAGGATATAGTTATTATGAATGATATGTGTACTCGTGAGGAAGTCAAAATGAAGAAATGAATAAAATAAAGAAAATTTGATCATAATTTGAAACGACTCTTCAAACTATGTTACCACGATACTGCACTTCAAAAACAACGTTTTTTTTTCGGCCAATTCGTAATTTTCATCGCAAATATTGGCATAACAGGCATGTGCCAAGTGAGTTAAACCTAGGCCAGGATCTTGATTGGCAGTCATATTCCAGCAGACGTATTCATGTCCTCAAACACCACCGCTCCGAAACGCAAGAACATTTCCCATTCGCGATCGTAAACCGCAAAATTAGAAAAAGTCTTCGTGCGTGAGCGATTTTATTTATCAGTGCTATCAGCCATTCATTGTAGAAAAAAGACCATTGTATAACCACAGTTGTATTCAAAGTACTTTTTTCTGTCCATTTCCAAATAGACCAAATAGGAGATTAGAAATTTGGAGTGTTGATTGCTTTGTTGCATTGTGGAACTTGGCACCACTATATTTTTAACAAATATTATCAAACATTGTTATTAGTGACAACAAATATTTGTATCTGCTGACGGCGAGAATGTGCGTCCGAACAATACATCCGGACTGCTTCCCATGTGCTGCGGCTGGCACACATTTCCGTAGCAAGGTTGTCCATCGTCAAGCGGGTGTGGCTCTGTTGCTGCATCTCATGTTGTGCTCGGGCGAACCGTGGACAGTGGAACATCACGTGGTCGACATCTTCCACGTCATGCTCACACACCGGGCAGTTAGGCGAGCCCTCCAGGATACCTTTGTTGACGAAGTAGCTCCGCAGGAACCCGTGTCCCGTTAGGACTTGGGTAAGATAGAAATCTATTTCCCCGTGCTTGCGGCCAACCCATGAACTGATGTTCGGGATCAGCCTCCTTGTCTTCAAACCTGGCGAACTCTGCTGCTCTGCGCCGGCTGTCCACTGGCGTTGCCAGCGCTCCATGGTCTCTTCTCGCTGCCGCTTCCGTATGTCTGGTGCTGGACCTCCCCTCACTGCCTTTTCGTCGTGGCAGCGGATGTCCTCCACTAGGAGGAGAACCAACGGGATGGTGCTTGCAACCACGCAGGCGGCGTCGTATGAAACCGTTTAGAATGCGCTGGCCACTCGAAGCACTCTGGTGCGATGCGACCTCTGGACTATGGTGCGGTGAACACTTGTTCGGCATCAGGGCGGTCAAAACGTTCGCCTTGTTGTTGAAACCTCCTCTAGATGTCGGCCGTGGTGCTGTTTGCGGCAGAGCTCAACCCCAAGATACTTGAGCGTCTCCGTGGATTTCGATGGCCTATCTGCGGGGTGTGATGGGTGCAGAAGATCATGTAGCCGGTCTTATGATGGGCCAGCTGCACAATATTCCTTATCAAATAATACAATGTATGTGATTTGAGCGGGGGTGGAGGGAGGGAGGGGGGAAAGAAATAACCAATACACGAATGCATCAACTTGAAAGATCCGCCCACCAAACAGCCATTCAAGAGTCAAGAGTCTGCCTCGCTATGGTAAGATCACCAGAGAGAATAAGCCCAAGAGAAATCATATCTGCATGTCTACGATTATAGAGACGAACAATAATCATTAGTTGAAAACAATGACGATAACTTAATATCAAATCTAGTCGAAGAACACTCACCTAACTGCGAACAACAGTTCGGAATCACAATCTGTATTACGCGACGACCGTAATTAAACAATTTTGGGGGCACAAGAAGATGACGATGGTAGAAGATCTTAGAACAAGTTGACTCTGGCTTGTAAGCGTTATAACCTGTGAAATTCACAATTCACGATTTAATCAAGCAACTAGAAACTTTTGTTTGCGAATCGTACACATTATACAAGATGAAGTCTTAATTCGAACAAATGAGGAAGACTTGAAATTCTTACTGGTGTATGCACACCTAACGTTATTTATTATAAGGAAATTCGAACATGTTTCGAATCAAGCATAATTCAATGTCAAGTTAGTTTCGAAGTGATCTGTTCGTCAATCGGTTTAATGAAATTTTGTTTTAAGCTCCTCTCACAGCTGCAATCGATTCAGGACGGGATCTAGTGCTGTTTTACACATTGCGCTAGCGACACGGCTGACGCTAGGATATGGAACCAGCATTTCCCTTGCGCACTCCAACCTTTTCTCCTACAGTATCCTGCTCATGGTGCATTCACCTCCTCATTTCCTGTATCTTTCGGATGTACTTGAAAAATGACGAGATCAAAAGGCATCCTTCTCGAATTATCTATTTTCTATTCTAGTTCTGTCATTTCAGAAAACAAAATGATGACATGGTACACAGTTAGTACTAGTAATAGTAGTAGTAGTAGTAGTAGTAGTAGCAGTAGCAGTTATACAAACTAGTAGTATAACACATTAGCAGTTTTAAAAATGTAGCAAAGGCCGTTAGCATGGTTAATCTAAAAATAAAAATATTATAGTAGAATTACATGTTTGTGAGTTTCGTAAATTTGAGTAAAACAATTACTATTTTTGACAGTTCTCTCAGGGCCGGTAAGTTTCAAATACATAAGTGTTCTCTAATGAGATTTGATTATACAATTATTTACATTTCATCAATTAAAAATCAATTTGTTCATAATATTCACACCGAACCTTACAGAATTAGCGAAATCAAAGTGGTTGGTTCGGATGCATACACACACATTTCTTTCGTAGCGGCCGTTAGGTTTGTGTTTTGGATTAATTACTATTTTTTGTGTAGGAATGGATGCTTCTTTCTTTATAGCTTCGCGTATGCCGCCAGTAGATTAAATACTGGCTCACGATACCTGCCGCTAATGTTCGAACAGTACGCTAGTTCGTTTCGACTTATCAAAAAACATGTTTTAGAAACGGAAGGTTTGGGTCGTTTTTCATGAATTAAAGTATACTTAAAATGACATGCAAATCCAATATATTGTTCTATCCAACGGCTCGCAAATATTCTGCACCATTCATAATTGTCAGCCGTTGCACATAATAGGATTAATAATTAAATGAGGTTAAAAATTGAATTCTTTCCGGATTTGGTTGTAGGTCGTAGCGTAGATGAACTTCTGTTAGTTTGAATGTTTTCTTATTGACTACTTTTGTATTGACATCAATGTTTCCTCCCACAAATCTCAAATTACAGAAGGATCCTAGGGCCTGCTTCATTTAGGCCAATGTAAATTATATTAGCTCTCTCGCTTGAATATTTTGCCATTTTGCGCAACTATCGAGAGTGCAGAAAATTGTTCCGGGCACAGAGCAATCGTTTGTTAGTTCCGAAGAGCCGTCTCGATGCCATTTATTTAGTGAAACTGGAAACTTGCAATATCTCTACCTAATTTATACCTCCATGGATAAGTACGCAAAGAAAACATACGGAGTGATTAATCACAACAATTTAATTGTATTTCGTAGGCAAGAACATGTCGTCAAGTAGCAAAACAGGAGCAACCCAGCACAACAGAATCTAAAGCAGAATATCGAAAGTATGCATTCTCCCTGGAAGATGTAGAAAAGGGAGAAACAAACTTTATTCTATTTCATTTCAGTTTTTACAAAAAACCAAAGCCGAAAAGAAGTAAATTGGTAAAGCCAATTCAAAGTATCGTTTAATAATTATGAAATATGCTTGATCTCGTACCACAACCACACTCGTGAGCACTTAAAACCTTGGAATAAGTTGTATTGATGGATTATCTTGCATTGATAATTGAATTCGCTGATAAAATGAACGGTCTGGCTATTCTTTATTAAATAAAAAACAATGTAATAACCATGTTACCTTCCGTTAGCCCTAAATGGACAAACAACATCCCGCACTCAACAATTTACTATCAATTTTCTCCGTCCTTTTGCTGCGAAGTGCCTCGGCGAAGTTTTTCAATTACGCATGTTCAGGAGTAATAGAACGGCCGTAACCGCTAATAGCATGATTTGTGGAGCATCATGGATGGACATTCGCATCTTGCACCAATGTAAATTATATTAATAATCAATTCCATACTTTCCATCTTGGCTCAGCTATCGATACGGCAAATATAGGAGGGAGAAAGCAATGTGAATTCGCTATTTTTAAGACCTTTATCAGAGTGTCTGCCTGCTAGGCTTTATTGTAGCATGCGATAGATGTTCCTAATTGACTTAACCATGGATCATAAAGTACTTTCGCTACCGTTCAAGATTGATATTATTTAAATGGAAACTTTACCATGACTGGTCAAACTTTAAGAATATTTAAGACGAGAAGAAGAAACTTTAAGAATATTTAAGACGATAGAAGTATTTAAGACGAAAATTTCTGATGTTAAAATCAGAATTCCTTCCGGATATGGTTGCAGATCGTAGAGTAGATGATCGTCTGTTAGTTCGAATGTTCTCTCGTTGAATACTTTCAGAATACTTGAATCCAGACGACCAGCAGAACCGATACAGTTTGAAAAAACAGTTAGGAAGTTTTATAGCCCTATTCGTGAAAGGTGTACCGACCCCTGCCCTAAAGTGAACCGGAAATGGTGGACAACATTTTTAGGGCAGATTTCAACCGCAGATCACATCGTATAAGGCCACATTCAATTATTACGTAACACAAACATTGATAATATTTGGCAATTGTAACAAAACGCAACACTAGAATCAACCCTCGTTTATTGTTTACGTAACATGTCGTTGACCCCTTGTTTGGAAAAAATAATTATCTTCTTAAGTCAATTGCACCATATTCCTACAATATCAAAACGAAACAAACTTTCTGCCTAATAAATTATACCAACCACCCCAGATTAACCTCCCACTAGTGATGCAAAGTTGGAGCGATCCGATCAAATTCAAATCAGATCCAAGGCAATAACATGGGATCAAATTATTAGTGATCATCGTTGTATGGGGGTGTTGACCCCTGTCGATCCGGGATCACCTCTGTACGGAAAAAATAATCCCTTGTACGGGTATGATGATTCCTACCGCCCCTAGGTCTCCGTTGTATGAAAAAATCGATCCTATACTCTACGGGATTTCCAGTGAATTTCAATTTTCTTTCTTTTTCTTTAAAAAACGTTCTTTTATTCTATAAAAATACATACTTGGAAGTTATTGAAGTTTTTTTTTATTTCGATTCGATTTCGATTTATTATTTATTTCGATTTATTTTCAAGATCCCTCTACCCCCATTCCATTTTTTCATGCAAGAAGGTTCTACGAGCCTGATGGGGTCGTTTCGTTCCTTTAAGAAAAGAACCTTGTTCTATTTCATTTCGAAAAATTTGGACTTTCCCATTACTAGCATGGACCAAGTTAATTAAACTCAAACCAGTTTCCTGAGGAGGAAGTCACCTCTCGGAAGACACGTCGTGTTGCCCCCTCGTAAGTCCCTCGTCGTAAGGCCCCTTTCACTGTTTATCCCAAAACTAGGATCATTTTCCTTTCGCGGATCGTCAATTGCAACTCGTTTGGAAGCTTACACTGTATAGCACCGTCGCTAATCGATGAACAAAGAAGGAACAAAGTCACGTTGCTTCTGATGATCATCTTTTGTATCTGATACATTTTACTCGTTTTTAACAACATTTTTGTCGGATAAAATTAAAAATTTAAGAAAAAAATCATATACCTAGGGTGTTAACATGAAGCCAAAAATGTTGAAAATGATTTCAACTCTTTCGTCAATTTTATGTACATTTTCATTACAGATGTCTTCCAAGTTCCACGGGTTTTCATCGATAAAAATCGATCGACTAGTGGGGAGACATTTACTGCGAAATTTTGCTTCCACGCCATTTACTATCACACTATACCATACTAATACCCCTCTACTTAGAGTTTCCTAGGGCCGTCTTTTATTTCTTTTTGTTTGTTTGCGCTTACAGCCCGATGGCCGAGCGATAATCGCCTTCTTTGGGTCTCCAAGGATGCTAATGCACCGCTGAGTATACTTATAATAGTGAGTTGCTTCCCCGCCAACAGTTAAAACTTATTAAAATTATCACAATCCATTGTTTGGCAAGATTCAAATTTACTCATTTATTAGTCATGAATTACGCACTTATTCCCTGAAATTCACTATCACTTTTGAAAATCTTTGTTGTAAAATTTTGTATACGTAACCATTTTTGGTGCACGTGGACATTTGGGAACGAGTCCATCCTACGTTTTACTCCACATGGCACTAATACTACAAAAAATTTCAAATCCTCATGCTTGTACAAAACACACGATAAACAACACCTAGCGTTGTCATAAATAAATGCATTAAGACCTTCACTTCATGAAAAATAAAAATATGGCAAATGCTAAAGTAAGCCTTAATCTCCTTAACGATGTGAAAACAGGGCTGAAAAAAACATAGCTACGAGCTCCCTAGTAACAATCCGTTGCATCTCATCTATTGCAACAGGGCTTGCTGTAAGAAAACAAAACCCGTACTTGGAACATTCCCCCTTCACTGAAGGGGACAAAAAGCATAAAGGATAGAAGCGTAGTTCATGAGATGAGACAAAAGAGGGGTAAAAAGGAATTGTGAATCGGGTAGTAAGTGTTCGGAAAAGCGAACCCTTCTTTTTCCCCTTCTTAATTTTATTATTGCTGCTTGTGTTTTCATCATGCTGACCTTTCAGCGCAGCCAGTCAAAGATGTAATGCTTCCGTGCAAGCTTGAATGCATGAATGAATGAATTTTTGGGGTGGGAAGGGCTGTGCCGAAAATAACATTTGAAATTCGTAAAGATATAATGAAGTGTAATTGCAGCATGAATGAACCGCGGACTCGATTTGAGATTTCGTGATTGTTCAGTTCCCCCAGTATTACACAGCTTCCCTAACTCACTTTATGATCAACCAGTTCAGCGATTCTACCATGAAGAAAAAGTTTGCGGTTTATCCCCTCGACTGGATTCGTGAAGAGTCAATAGGTTCAGTTTTAAACATTGGTGCTGTGTTTGGGTAGGGCTGCCATTCGGTTTTAGGGGAGCACCGTTCCGAAGGGAAGCCGATAAATAGAAGCATCCCGTAAAGCTGTCGCAGGCCTTGTGCTAAATGCGTTTCCGGCTATAAATCGTTTAACACCTCACAAAAATCTAGCAGTACGATTGCAAGTGCTTGACCAAAAGAGTAAAACCCATGGGTGCATGCATAGGATCTACGCGAGACAAACAAATGGGTTTAAAAAAGTTAAACCGAATTATTTGCATTATTTTTGTTTTTGTGCCATCGAGCACATACAACAACCAACAGGCTGAACATACCTTTCAGCACGTAAAAAAGCAGTTAGAGACTTTGCAGAACCCTGGAAACATAGTGCCCAATAATGCTAATCTGTTTTTAACGCTGCAAACGAATTTTAAACATACTGAACAGAGCCCAAGCGGAAGAAAGCACAGCACAAGGTGAGACTGGAATAGATAAAATAAACTAACTGGGTTACGTAATGCGGGTGGCGAATACCGTGCTAGGTGTCCAACGGCAGAAAGATACATCTACGAACACTCTTAATACCCACAGCTTCTTGTTGCGAGCACAAAACAGTATTGCTTTGTTTGCAACGAGATGTGTAAGAACTTTAATACCATGTAGTCGTCCATGTGAATTCAGTGATTTTGCTGCGTTCTTCGATCTTGGGAATATTAATATAAGCATTACCCATAAGTAATCTCAACAGGACATTATCTTTCAAACTCTTTCTCAATGATGTCGATAGAATTATGAAAGTATGCTTAATTTATTTTGCGAAATGGAACATAATAATTATTAACATATTGTTCTACAAGATGAATTTAAAAGCAAGCGAAACTAGTAAACCTAGTATTTTTCTATTGTCCGGAACAAATGAACATATTTTTATTAGCTATAATTTCTATTCTGTTGGTTGGCTTAGTTGCCAATCACGGCTAACCCAATGCATTCATCATTGATTAATTCTTCTCCAGTACCGAAAAGCTTAAAAAGCGATTGATTTATACTATACGGATACTATACTTTCCGATCCATCACAGTCTCAGAGTGTGTGAAATATATGGACAAGGGCTTGCAAATGGATACACTGACCTTAAGACTGCCTTCGATTGCCTTATTTACTCCTCCTTAACCTGTCTTGGTTAACCATTTCAACCACCTACGGACACATTCTTCTACAGCAGGCTAATGACCAAGACAGTACACAACGGACCTAAAGTACGACACCACGCAACATTAACAATAATCTCTAAAAAAAAAATAATAATCCAATTTAAGGCAAGTCACCAACTATAACAACTATACACTATTAATCTATAAATGTTCTATAAAAGTCGTAAAACTACCTACCCACAGTATGTACATCAAATTGTCGGCGCGTGGTTCCATTCCCTTGTAAATCAGGAAATCATATAAAACCAAAACCAACCGAATGTTTTGTAGTTTCAATGGGAAGTAAAAGTATATTATAGTTGCTCTTACCGGTCTCATGCAGCTTACTGTTTCGCCAATGTTCAATACCCTTCGCGGCGTATCGCCCCATTGAGCGATATTCTAATGCCGGATGCCGTAACGACGGCATCGCTCGGCAACCGGAAGTCACCCAGATACGGCCAACGATTGTGTCTAATCAAACCATTTTAGAACCGCCGCACGTCGCAGCAGCGTAGCCATTTAGGTAGGAACACTGCAAACAAAACTCATCTTATTAGCAATCCGATACGCATCGACATTTGCTTCCGCCCCTGATTCTCCGATACGAGGACGGCGGCGCTAGAACCCTTCGGTCATTGAAACTGCTACCGGGTATGTCGTCGCACCATAAAGTGACGCAATTTATTCACCGGCCACACTGCTTGTCCGTGTTCCGGCACCCGAATACAGCGGCTGGAAGTGGAGACGGAAGTATCCTCCATCTGGCCCAAGGATCATTAAACTGTGGAAGAAGCAAGCACCAGGGAATAGTGTGTTCTATTTAAACTTTTCTCATCTATGCACTTCTCTCTCGCTAGAGAATGTCTACGCGGCAGGAACAAAATCTTACTCCCCTCCACGCACCACGAACAAACGCTCGAAGAAAACCTTCCAAATTGGTTAAAGTTTGTGCCATAACTCGCGTCGGTTGCCGATGCACCGGACTATTTTGGCATAACTTTCTTCTACTTTTTCCATCAACCTTGGCTGCCGGGTTCTTATTCCGAACTAAGGCTACAGTGACTAAAAAGGATAATAAAAATAAATAATCGAAACCTAAACCAGGCTGTCTTTCTATGCGTCTGCGACTCTTGTTCCGTCTCTTCTCAGCCAAAAGCGGAAACAGCAAAAGTGCAGTTCGGCCTTTACAGCCAGTCATATACAAAAAAAAACTGTCCGTAACCAAAGTGAAACTGTATACAAACCCAAATGGGAACAGCGTGCGGCGTTTTATTGAGGCACAAATGATAATTTATGAAATTTGAAACTAGCACGTTGCGTACCCACCATAACTACCCTTGCACCTAGTCAGTTATCGATGGGAAAATATGAGATAGGATGAAAAAAAACACACACACACAAATAACGGCAAGTCCCAGATTTAGTTCTTTCATCCCCTATCCTCCATATTCCACAGGGTAGCACAGGGTAGTCGCAGAAGCAATAGTGCGTTTGCCCCGGCTAATCCGAATTGATTTATAGTATGGAAACCCCTGGTGCTAGTGGCATTGTCTATCCAACCATACCATTCATTCGTTGGTAAAAAGCTAATCTTTCATCACCTTCATCGCACAGTAGGCGCACGTGCAGTGACATATGAAACGCTCCCATCTCAGTAGGCTCACGTGTGTTAAAATCTTTTCTTTTTTCAGTACGCTTTCGCTACAGTTATGGAATCGAATTTGGCCAGTAACAGAACCTCTCACAAGCAAAAGTTCAAAAGTAAGCTACTAGTCTCCATCAATCGTCCGGATCACGGGAAAAGACCAGACTCGCCACCTAGGCGCGAATGCAGTCCGGTGCGTCCGGTAAGGAATGGGTCTGAGCAAAATCTGCTTGAAGAGTTACGGAAATCGTTAGAAAAACCGCAGAGACCACTGCCCGTTGGAAATCCTCCCGTAGATCGTTTGCAGAATTCAAATTAACCACATTTTACGCGCAAATGACCAGCACCGAGTTCATAATCATGATACCCGGTGAAGCACTTTTAATCCACCCGCAATCCTCGAACCGACTGCATCCACAATTCAACACCACCCGGATCGGGAAGATCGACAGAGAAAAATCAATCAGATCCACCATCATTATCAGATTGACAGTGTTCAGCCAACAGGAGGACGGACGAATTCGTCACCCCATCCTTCATGCTCTTCATGCCGGGCCACAGCCGACCTAGAAGGACACTACATCATTGCGAAGAAGCTTGCAATTCGTGAACCATGTTTACATCGGGTACGCTTATTTACACTCCATTAAAAAGCCATTAATCACAGTTGACGGTCGAGTGTCAAATCCATTTACTTCCGACATGCTGTTAATGTCTGCCGCACGTAAGGACCTGTGGTTAGGAGCGTAAATCCCTCGAGCGACGCTCGCAGTGATGCGTCTAGTCCGTCGTTTTAAAGACAGTAACATTGCGGGGAACGGATTTTCTCCCCCACTAGTGGGAGTACGTTCCGGCGAGCAATAGTTCTAGGGGTTCTTGTTTATGAATAAAATATTTCTTCTGGTACTTCACCGGTCGCGGTAGGTACATATCGAGCACATCGCTTGTTCGGCATCCGCTCGATGGCGGTATGCTGCCTCCCGGATGCAGAAAGGCAATTGAATTAAGCGGCTTCTTTGCGGCCAAGCAAGCTGATGGTGGCTTAATTATGATTGATCTTCCTATAACGTCGAGCGAAGCAAGCATGCGATGAGAGCAATATCGATGTGCATGCATGCAATGATTGCAAACGCACGCTTACGGATGAGAACAACTGGCCGTATCCTTCTAAACACCGCGTTCCGTTTTTCGAATGACCGTTTTCTCCTGTTTGATGACTCATTTGCAGATAAAGTATGATTTGTGAGGCCAACGTTGCTGTGACTAATCCGGAATTTTGTTTTCGCTCTCTGGCAGTTCCCAACGCAACACAATACCACAATGCCACATTAAGATTGTCGTTTCGAAAACAAACACCTGTCTGAACAGTGCCGGCTCCATAGGTCGCAAGGCACATACAGGCAATGCCCGAGATACGCTATTATAGCGGACCGCTATAATCTGGGAAAAATCCGCGTAACTCGAATTTCCCCGTATATCGAATCCTGGTGCAATTTCATTTGTACCTCAAAGTCACAGAGTCGACTTCCTTCACTGCACTTAATTTATGCAGTTATGTGACAAAAAAAGGTATTTTCGACCAGTTTTCATCTTTTTGCTTAGATTTTATGCTATAAAAAGGCTCATCTGTCAATTTTCCAAAAACCGCGTATCTCCGAATCCGCGTATAAGAGGAACCGCGTATCTCGGGGACTGCCTGTATGTTCCAAAATCGTTTCGAACTGACAAAACGAACGACAAAAATCACGCAGCCTCTGCAGTACAGAGAAATTTCGTTCAAAACGCCTGGTTGGGAAATGATATGCGTGGGTTCAGAACCGCTCCTAAGGCACAGACAATGGGAACGATTTCCGAAATCAAACATTTCATTCCACCCGGCGTACATTAAGGTAAGCAGATTAAGCTAGCTATGATTGGTCGAAGCTGAAATGAAAACAAATGGTCCGAAATGCGTTTGCTAGTGCATAGGAATTCTTAATTCCTATAAAGTTATAAGTGAGCCAGTATTGAACTATTTTCACTTCAACGGCTCTGTAACTTCGATTTAACCTGTGTGTAACTATCGATTTTATTCCTATTACTGACGATCACATCGCTTACTAATTTTACATTTTTGCTATGATTTAAAAAATATGTACTATCTATTAGGCCCTACTTTCCTGATAACTAATAATAGATAATAAGTTTCATCTGTCAGTTAATCATCGGTGGCTTTCTCAACAATTTTCCTGCGGTGTACATGCATCGTTCATTCCCTTTAATCTAGCCTCGTGAAGAACAAACAAATATTTTAAATATTTATAAAATAAAATCAAATATGTACAATAGATAACCACAGGGGGTAGAAGTATCGCATTGTATCAATTTCTAGTTGTCTGCAACTACGTTAGGGGAACCATGGTATATCGACAACGAATTTTTGCATATGCTTGATTTTTTTATTATATTGCATCCAAAAAAACATCCCATTCAGTTCCTATACAGTTCACCCATACATGAACCACATGCTACAACACTCCAGCATTTTCCCTTTAAGCGTTAGCCTTGGCCACATTTGTGTAGTACTTGGTCCGCATTATCGAGCCATTCCAAATTAACGACAGATAATTTAGCACCATCAACCAAGATAAACCAACCAATCGATCTACTGGTTGCAGCGCAAAACGTGCAGCGATCGTAAATGAATTCTTTAATCCATCGTAAACCTTTTAACACACAGCAAATTTTACGTTCGATTAACATTTAACAGTCGACCTTTTGCGCGTGCATTTCTATGGCGGGGCGGTAACTGAATTGCCTCGCTTGTGTGCAGTTCAAAGGTACTAAACACTCTCCCACCGTAAATTTATTCCATATCGAACATATTTTACGTCACGCACAAAAGCACCATACACAACAGATACGCAATATTTACTTGATAAATTGTTACTCTTACCGCGTCTATACCTTGACGACTGGTGCTACTTATAATCAAATGTAATGGTATCTCTTTTTTTCTATCCTAACGCGATTAAATTGATGATTGATTTCAATTGCAATGTTGAAGCCCATGGAGTTTGGTTTCGTACATTTCTAAATTTAAAAATTAAAAATAAAACGTTAGAAAAAAACATCTTCTCGCATTTCTGTTACATGGAAATATAAAGCACTATTATTATATTCAATTTAATATTAGTGCATGATCGGAATTAATCAAGATAATATGTGGTAAATTATTCGAAAAACTAAGTCGTAGTAAAAATAAAATAGAATATAGGGCAAAACAAAGACAAAGTTAATTCAAACGGGTATGTATGTAAAACTCGCACTGTGTGTGAAATACACATGTGAAAAAATAGTTTTCGTCAACCTTTTGTTCGGAATTTGAAAAAGAGTAACATACATCCCACTCCTTAACTTTCTTCTTGCCATTTTGCAAAACAGGGGATTTCTCTTTTTACAGCAGAGGGGAGGGAATTTTTTTTTTTAACGACATAAAACTCCAAATCTTCCTTTTAACGCTTCCCAAGAAAATATTCACAGTTTGGTTAACACGCGTTAGCTTACCGATGCTCTCAAAAGTACATCGTCATCATACGTTGAGCCGACGTTGTCGTTATAAAACACGTTGCTACTTTTACGCATTCGGCATCATCATTATAGAAGCATCTGGTTATTTTTCATTCAGTGCTGTCGCCACATTCGCTGCTGGCGCTGGACGGTGCTGTATTGGTAACGGCGTCGTTTGTTACTAGCTCCTTCTGGAAGATGGCTGATCCGATGTGACTGGTCTTGATAAACTTACTTACCTACTACCTTATCCGGCACTAAAACCGCGTCGCAATCTTGGTATCTTGCAGGAGTCCTCTAAATCGCTCTCAGTCGAACGCCGTCGTCTGCCAATCCATTATCCTGGCCTTTCTGGTGGGCGCCTTTCTGGACCACGAAGAGGGAATCATCAAAAGACGAACAGGTAAGAGTACAGTGAGTAATTCACCAGGTCCACTAATTCCGGGGGAAAGAAATTAGCGTCCTGGCGCGACCTCGCTAAACCACTCCTCGACCTGATCCAACTCTGCCGATGCGCTGAGATGCGTATTACTCGCATTACGTGTGCTGTACACCCTTGTTGTCGAACCTCTGCTGCTGCTTCTACGTCTTCGTGAGTTTGTTGGCTCTGCAGCTTCATTCAAAAGAAAGAACCATGTGGACGACCTAAAAGGATTTTACGGGTTGGGCCGTCCGGTGTCATCCTTCTAAGCATCTTCCTGGAATCATGATCCGCAGCTCGAATACCGGATTGATCTGTTCCGGCAAATGATAGGATCAACCAATCTCTAAAAATTAGGAAACTAACTATCATACCGCCCAGTGCCTCCAAAGGAAATGATCCGCCATTGTTCCTCTCTCAGCGTCTTTCGTCGCAACAGGTTTTTTTGGCTTCAACTTCCAGGAAGAACGCAGAACGCGATCACTTTCCCTTTGATCTTCATATACTGCACTGCTGCACTTTACCGCGATGTTTGCTTTCGAAGCGTGCTGTGTTTTGACGGCCAGAACACTTGGCACTCTAGCCTTTTTTAAGATCGACCGTATCGTGCGATTATGAGATGAAGAGATTTACTATGTAAAACTTCTTAGGTTCTATGTGAGACATGCATTTTGGATTAAAAAATAAATCTCGAAAGTAGTTGCCTTACTATTTTCATTCTATTTTTTAACAGGACCAAGTTTAGCATCATCAGAGGGACACAAAAACTTTCAATTTTGTTTACTTCACCGAATCGTAGCCCCATCACCTTCAGCGTTTTTTTTTTCTGGCGAAATAAACAGGAACTTTTCCTCGTCATGCACTATTCCACTGCTTATTTTTCGTTTTCCGAACCATTGTCATCACCTTGAACCGAGCGTATCGTTATGAATCCGTAACCTCGAACGGGTTGATCGTAAAGAAAGAACGGGTGACTCTAAAACGAACGAACACCGCCTCACATCCATCTTGTACACCATTTGTTGGGCTTGAAAAATGGCCGTGCTATTCCAGTTCCCGAATCCATGCATTCTTTCACGAGCTACGTTTGTTTTTTTTTTGTATACATATTTCCTTTTTGTTATATACTTTTTGCTCTTGTTTGTCCTTCCACTAACTCTTCGAATCCCTTTTGTGGATGACAGAAAGCAGGCACGTATGAGTGGTTTTTCAGATTTTTATGCATGCTAAAAGCATTTTCCCATCATTTTCCACCTTATTAGGTGAGATGAATATTTTAGAGCAAACTTTACTCTTTCACCAATAAAAATGTGATGTCTCGACACCGTAGTGAAGCAGATTGCTGATCCAGGGGGATGGGAGAGAACGGGAGGGATGAAGAGATGAAAGCGAGCAAAGAATGACAAAAGTGTCACTTCAACACTCCCTTCCATTTAGTCATTTGCCACACTTCAAAATCAAACCTACCCCGAACACTTTCCATTTTGTACCAAAGAGTCATCGTGAAAAAGCACTACGTGAAGATTTTTGCATCCATTCACATGAAGGAATATTTTGCTGCTGTGCTATTGGGACGTTCTGCATGCAGCAAACTTTCACCAGAGCCAATGATCTTGGCTTGGCACTTTTGATACGTAATGGAATATTTTCATTCGCTGAATCGTTTAATGTTGATTTGCCACAGTCCAAAGCGTGCGTCCTACGCTCGGAAGCTGGCAAAAAGGTAAACTTCTCAAGCGCAAGTGACAAACGCAAAACTGTGGCCAGAAGGTAGGACAAGCGCTTCAGTCAAACATATTTTAACTTCCACTTTGAAGACAAACAAAAGGAATAAAAAAACGCGTCCTATTTGCATACACACATGCTTCGCGTACATTATCGCCGCAAAGTCCATTAAACTGTTTGGAAGCTTCTGTTGGTGTTTCCGATTCGATTGTTTACTTTTACAGCGGAGAAGAAATTTGTCGGCTCGTACTTTTCTGCGCCATCCCCGGAACGAGTCGGTGCTGTGATTTTTCGCAGTAACTAAGAACCTGATAAATCACGCATACCAATCCGTCTTGCTTTTCATTGCGCTAGAAAGCCAACAGAGTTTGCATCATGATTTGCTACAAGCGTTACACAATTATCTAAATCGAAAACGATGTCATTTGCTGCCCTAATTAATATATCCATGTAACCGATTATTTGTATTAGTCAATACAAATCACAAAGCAAATGAACACAAATCTATATAGTTAAAACACTTTGCCGGAAGTAAGGGATTCTGTCGTTTTTTTTAAGTTCGTCACACGATTACGGCACAGCTTGCCGCTTTTACTTCCGGTTAATGTGGGCTCGTGAGAGCAGTGAAACTGCTGTCGCTTTGAATACGAATCATCATCAAACTAAAACGTATGAATTAAAATGACAACTAACTGTAACTATCCCTACTAAGTACAGTGGAGCGCCAATTATACGGGCTCATCGGGACTGGACGGTTGCCGGATAATCGGATAACACGGATAATAGGCACATATCCTATTTTTGTTAAAACTAGCGTATTTTGTGTCATAGATAGGGCTTTTTTAGAGTATAATTTATTTTTCCTGTGTGTTCTAATTGTGGCAAAAGAAATTGTAGTTGTTTTCTTTAAAAAAATAAAATGTCCTTTAGAACTATCATTGCCGAGCTACATGGATAATCAGACACCCGATTAAATGACACCCGGATATTCGACGCTTCACTCTAATCAATTAATTTGTAACGGCCACTGCTAAAGCAGTAAAGCAATTCCATTCAAGGCTTTGTTCAAACTGCATGCGTTACATTGAATTGAAGAAATTTTACAAACTAAAATTTCTTCGTATTCTCCCGTCATGGTCGATCGGGGAAAATGCCTAAGTGTCAAGTTTTAATGTAGTCCTGACCAACACATCATAGAACGTCGCAATAGTAGACTCGAATGTTGAGGTAAATAATTAAAATATTGAAGATGTACCTGAACACGATGGACCTTGTTTTGTAAAACTGTTTGTCAACCCTATCGCATCTGGCCAACGAGTAATCGCCAAGACAGAGTGAATTATAAAAATTACTTCCAAAACAGTTTATTATAACGTTTCAACCAAGATCAGATAAGAACAAATCATTTTGGACAAATCTTAGCCAAAGGATCGAATTCAATAACTTTGAGACCAACACGGAACTTCTATAGTCAAAAGTCGTGAAATAGCTAGAATAAAAGCTTACATATTTATTTGGAGCTAAGCATTAGCTAAGAGTCTGTCCAATTGGTGTAGGGTCGCTCAATGAGCATTAGCAGCATTTTTCCTTAATGCGTCTACACATGGGAATGGAAGCTCGTCGTCCAACATTCTTTTTTAATTCATACGTTAATACGTTCGATTGAAAATACACATGAAATTAGCCAATCTCATTATCAATTTTATATTATTTCCTTAGAAGCTGTATTGACTCGTTCTAACACGTAGCCGGATAGTAAGCCTAGTAAGCAGATGCTAGGGAGAAACGGCCCAGATGAGATTTTGAACCAAATCCTGTCAACAGGCTCAAAGTTTCTATAATTCAATAACAACAACAACCACATACCTGGCAATCTTGTTTTTTTTTGGCATTAATAACTATGCTGGAGAATCACATAGGAAAGTAATGTAATACAGGCAGCGATCAATTGCGGTAAATAATGCTAAATAGTCAGATGTCAATAATTAAAAAATAGGAGCAGTGCGGTGGTGTATCGGTAGAGACACATTACAGAACCGAGACAAAATCTATTCAAAAATCAATGTATCGCCGTACGCAGGACTGACTATCCGGCTACGTGGTAAAGTAAGTTGATACGGTCTGGTTGTTTTAACGAAATAAAATATAATATAATCTGTATTCAGAAAGCACCCAAGCCGTCTATTCTATAAAAAAAACCGCTCGATTGCAATTTGAAAAGTAAAAGTCCTTGTAATGAAAATATATTTAACATGATCATATTTACCCACTTCCATAAATGCTCCATGATCGAAGAACATCCAGCATGCCATGCCGTATTAAGCAATCCGTCATCTGCAAATATGAAACTCTAAGTGCACCGATCCATTTGTAACTATCGGAGGCTATAATCAAATAATTATATCTATACACTCGCGAATGTTTGGCTTTTAGCGTACCGTCAATAATTTTAGCACACAATCAATGGTGGATCTAACGGTGGGTAGAGTAACGAAAGAGTACATGGATTGGGATAGCAAAGACCCCTTCTCCGCGCATGATAGAAGGGCCCCGACTACCTTTCTGCCTAGTGCCTTCGAGTGGCTTGATTCGTCACTGCATACAATCCGATATATTTCATCCTAACCCATCCGTACATATCACAAAATGGTACCGCGGAAGAATGTTATGCAGCTACAGTTTAATGCACATAATTTGGTTTCTGTGACTGCTTTCATGAGACCTGCTAGACACCACTTTCTTACCAATTAACGATGCAGGCTGTAATGATGTCTTCGAATGCGTCGTACTAGAGGGCGAATGCAAGAAAAGGGTAATTTTGTTATGCTTTTCAGATACATATCGTTAGTATTGAAATGCCATTCCGTGAGATAATGCAGTGGACGAGCGACTGTAGGAAGATGTAAAAAAAAGTACAATAAATTCATGAATGTGCCGTTCTAACCGTTAAAATCGCTCTCAGCGACAAAACAATCGTTCGAATTCGAATGTAGTTTATTTTTAATAATCAACCTAAAATGTAAAACATTTCTTCACTTTTACACAAGTTAGCTGTTGTGTTAGCTCAAATTTATAGCTCAAATTTGTTAGCTCAAATTTATACGACCTATATACAAACTGAGCCATAGAACGCAATAACTGGATTATATCATATTTATCACGAATTCACTTTGAATGGCAATATAGCATATTTAACAATCTGTCTTGCTAACTCTGGATATATCTATGAACTGGGTTATCCACAACCTAGTGTCCGGTGTGAGGCATGTAGAAAAAAAAAACTATTCAGCATGACGTATACACCCGCATACAATCCGCACTCGATCCTGTTGCAAACGGGATCATGGCGATGATCCGTGTTCGATAAGAATTGCGTATTGAAACTATTGGAGTGATGAAAATTTCCTACTCAATATTTCCACATCAGCCCAACCATTCGATATCGTCGAATAGTACTGCTCCGAGATTCGTTTTAGTTTCATTTCACAAACACTAGACAGATAGATAGACATGCAGACCAAGTGGAATGAGGCCTTTCACCGCTTCCAATTCCGGAAACTCACGCTCTACGAATAGTACGGATGAAATCACACCGAAGTGCCCTCCATCCACCGAGCCACCTTCCTTACCGACCGGCCGTGTGATAAGAAAACTTCTAATTTCGCATGCAGAACATGCACCCTGGAGCGGAAAGTCTCACTCTTTACGATGCTGGGAGGGATTCTGTTTTATCGTTCGTCTTTCTTCTAACGGGGTTTGCGCGGATCGTCAGCATGACAATATACCCCATAAACCCGCGCTAGGTCCGTGTGCGTTTGTGTCTCATTCACCTAGCTTTGATCTAACTGACATCGAATTATGCGCCTGGCTTCTTCTTTCCGTCGTCGCAGCTAGATTGCAGAAGAGAAAAATCGTTCCCCCCGTTGTCATACTAGTTTCCCGATTCTCGATGACCTACGCACATGTTTCTTCCCTAACCGTTGCAAACGTTGCCTACCACTACCACGGACAAACTGTGCGCTTCCGGTTGCAAAGGTTGGGAGACGGCCGGTACCGCCTACCAATCCCGTCCATTAAATGTCAGCCTGTTGTGCCTGAGGTTGGCAGTGCGAGTTTTTCAAATTTTCTCGATTTTGTCCCAAAACATCTCTTCACGTTAGCAAGACGCCGCCGGAAGTCATAACTGATAGCGCGCATTACTCCCGAACGGCCGCCAAGTGATACTATCGGAGAACAGCACGATAGTATGAGCGCATTGATAGCAGAATGAAACGTTCGATATTACCGATGGCGACTAATGCTAGCAATAATGCGAAGCCAAAACGATGGAAGCTCGGAAATGCTTCCTTCGGATGCGAATGTACACGCGTTGCTTAATACTACAACATATCCCAATGTTCTACAGCGCAGACACGCCCCGTTTCTACCTTTCACAATGTAATTATTGTTATTAAATTGTAATACAATCCGAGCTATTCCATTCTCGAGTTCATTCTACTGTTGCACCGTCAGCACGCATGTTGGTGACCATCACCATCGAGCAAGGGATACATTTGATTCGAACAATAATTCAGCAAAAAAAAGTCCTTAAACTATCCAATTATTATTTCATATTATTGGCATCACATCAAAATATCATCATACATCAAATTTTACGACATAAATGTTTTGATACGCGAAATACTACAAATAGATGAACTTTACATAACTGTAACACTGGCTCACTATTGAATGAAGGTGATTCATATTTCAAGCACTTTCCACGAGAGATCAAGAACCATTGGGGCAATAATCAACTATTATTAGCTTATTTGTGTTTCTCTTATCTACCACACTGGGCCCAACAAGTCAGTGTCTTACATTTTAAGATAGCGCAACTTAACGCTCAGATCCGAAGTCGTTGAGTCAAAATCATTTTCTTAATAAAATCGATTAAAACTGCGAATCATGGCTGAAACAGGATCGTTGGTTGCATATGATGAATTGTGTCTGTCCACAGGAAACAAGTTTGCAGAGCGCGAGTTTTGTCTGGGAACGTGTCATTTGACTCGATAAACGTGGGGAATCTATCCCGCCTTTCAGAATTGCCTTAACTAAGATCGCTTTGACTTTTTTTGCGTCGTTTTTCAATAGTTTCTAAACCCAACAATAAGCACCTCGCAGTGTAAGACAAATCATTACCTTTTGGTCATCTAAGTTTACTAATTGCGAACCGATCCATTTTTCTTTGCACGCACTCAATACGCAATACGCGGTCAATGTAGAGGCACCAAACAATCTATAAATACTCTAAAATAGATCTTACTATACAGTCATATGAAGTTTTAATACACAAAAGATCACGAGACTCCATTGTCGTCTTACGAACTAAACCTAAAGTCCTATTGGCTCTACTTACAAGCTGCCCCAATGTGTTTGGTGAAAGACATTTTGTCGTCAAGTAAGATATCAAGATCGCGGTTTGTACGGCTAACCGATTGTCCATCAATAAGATATGAATAAATTAGAGAATTGACACGCAAAAAAGAAATCGTAGAACATTCCGCTACACTAAAAACTTCAAAATTACGATGACACCAGTTTTCACGAACTAGATTATTTAAAATATATTACAATTGGTCATGGAAATTGCATATGCTGATAATTGTACATAGAAAAAAATAGTGTTGGTAGAAACTTTTCTCCATTTCAATGGATAAAATTGCGCTTCTTGTGAGTAATCACGAAAGCATACTTTACTTTTGTTGAAAATTAAATGTTTTGTTCTTGTTTGTGTATTTTGAATAAGAAGAGCTTCTAACAAACTTGCTTATCTGTGTCAATAAATTCGCTCAATAAGTGAAATCACCTTGCTGTGACTTTCAATGTACTACGACTGAAGAATTTCAGGTATCGTTTTTTTTCTATTATTTGCAAATTACATTTATTTTGAAAAACAATTGTTTTTTGTTGCCCATAAGACTTATTAAAATATAGCAAAATAAAAACACTTAACTTCAACAGTCACCGCTTTCTTTACCGTTCATCGTGTACGTACAAGCGATCCGGGGGCCATTCTACGCTACTTTTGTTTCTTAGCCAGAACCCACGGGAAAAATAAAGCTGGCTAAGCATCGCTAAAAGCATTTTTTCATGGACTCGATCTGGGGTAGCACTTACACTGAGGAGCGTTGCGAAACGAAAAAATTGAAAGCAAATTATACACTTCATTTACCAATTCCACGCTACCAACAATAGAGGGTTTGTCCGTATTTGCTAGCGGAAACGCTTCGCCAAAGTTGGCTACCTCATAAGAGTGTCAGGATTTTTACTCCAACCTTCATCATCATGCCGTCGAACTCTTACATTTCATTCGTCTTCGTCCGTTTCCAAATATTAGCGCGCACAGACGTCAACTCAACCTGGAGATGCATTTAATACGGTGGAGAAAGGAAATGGTTCAAATGTACTTTGTTAAGTTAGGTTTTATACAACCAGTAACCCAAGAAACAACGAAAATAACGCGCACATATGAATTATGCAACGGAATTGGGTTCACTTTCATTACAACACGTTGAAAGCTACAAAATCAACCAAAAACCTATTCAGAAAATAATAATTCGTATTGCTGTGTCTAAATCTAAATTTAGCATTAAGCTGCCTGCTAATCTAAAATTTTCTTCCTACTCCTAGTGCGCGGTGCCCATTGATAAATGGTACATATAACTCAAAAACTGTAAATGGAATCACTTCCAGTGTATTAAGTAACCGTAAATTAAGTAAATTCTGCACACAAAAAGTACCAACTGCATTGGGATTCAATAAAGCAAAACATTAATGGTTGGACGTTTGAACAGAATAGTTTGGACCGTCAGAATGGTTCTCATCAAATTCAATCCTAACGTGTACCCCTAACGCTCCAATAAAGGAAACTTCTTCTAGCTTTCTAACGATCACCTGGATGATCGACAATACGAAACGTAGTTATGCTAACATCATTCCCGTACGCGCAATAAAGTATGTTCCGTCACGTGCAATCATTTTTAGAATATATTATGACATAAAAGCATATCATTTAGATTTTATATCATTTTTCCTGTCGAACATTTTTAAAGTCGATCATTACAGTAATCACAAATACAATTCGAACCATTACACTTACACTTACAAATTTTAAACGGTTACAGATAAGTTGCTGCTCAAATGATCAAAACTATAACCAATATTTAAAGTATAACGAATGACTTTTTTTACTTTTTGTTTGACCGTGCGACCGTTGTGTAGGTATTGACACTATTCATGTCCTAATAAATCCTCACAGATTTATAAAAAAATATAAGTTGATTCTATTTTTGCTGTTTGCAATTGGACTAACACTAGAATTAGAAGCCCAAACATTTTGGATATAACGCTTCCATTTAACTTATTTAATTTCGGTACTCGGTACTTAGATAACTTAATCCAAACTAACTAAATATTGGAAAAACATATTTTCTCCTTTCTCCAAAAACAGGTTTTTGGTACAAAAAAAAATAGTTTTATTGTCATCGGTAGAACGGCCAGACCGTATATCTAAAACGCTCACGGTCGAACGTCGTCGCCAATCCATTATCCCGCCCTTCCTGTCCGACGCATCAACGCCATCACTCCATCTCAATTTATGCCTAACACGCCTCCTCTGTCCATGTGAACGATCTAAAATGGCTTCTTGGACAGGATCGTCCGGTGTCATTCTCATGACGTGACCAGCCTTCCGGGACCCAAGCGAGTCTAATCCACTGTACGACAGTATGTTCGCTCGGTAGATCATAGAGCTCATCATTGTAGCGGCTACTCCATTGTCCTTCCACATGACATTCCAACTAGTTAAAAACCTCGTTAATCTCTAACTCGAAGTTTTCCGTCGCCTGCTCAATTCTTTGCTAAGCTTCCGCTGCGTAGGAGAGCCGTAAACTAATGATGTCTATATCATCAACGTATGCCAGGATCTAAATTGACTTATAGGAGATGGACCCCGAAGTTTCCACCTCTAGTTACTTCAGGTTCAAGAATAGACAAGCTAGTCTCCTTGGCGCAGCCCCTTAGTGGTAGCAAATGGTCAAGAGAGTTTACCATCCACCTGGCATGTGACGTTGGTCATTATCATTCGTACTAGTCTGGTAAGTTTAGACGGGATCAAAATTTAATCATGTCAACATCATGTAAACTTCATCTTATCGAAATTGTTCACAAAAAAAAATAAACCATTAAAACCGCTTTTAAGTCTTGGTACTTATACTACCCAAAGTACATCCACTTGCACATGCAGAATGTATGCCTGCGATGCATTTTTTACACCCCAAGCCGATGCAAGCCGAAGGCATGATCACTCTCTTTTATGTGCAATGCGACTGTGTGACTTTATTGTAATTTAAAAAGTGCGCATTGCACGAATTATTTCCGATTCCAAAGTAACTAGTATATTTCTCCCCGAATTGTCTAAAGCGCAGGCTAAAAAGCTAGAATGAAATATCAAAAGTTAACAAGAGATACGCAGCTGTTAGAGCATGCGCAACTGTCATTCACGGAACCAAAAAATAATTCCGTCAATTTCCGTCAACTGAAAACTTAACCAAAACAATTTTTGAGCCAAGCGTGTCGCACTCTTTACCCTTGCTGATATTCTATGGGGCATTTGCATCAACTACTCGAAATAATTCAAAAGAGACAGCAATCATTGTGAAATCTATAATAAATTGGGTTCTACCACCTAATGGAATGTTGCGTATGTAGGAATTTCAAAACCTACTCTTCAAAACTCTAGAAAAATCACAAAAATTATATTTCTCTCTTTGCTTGTAGGCCGGACTTATGTTGTCCCCGGCCAATAGAGAGAGCAAATTTTAAATCTTTTTTCGTTAGGAAACCGAGGAGGAAATATTTAAACCAACTTATGTAAGGCGAGCGTACCATTGCACGTTACGACTTCAACGGTTGTGGTTTAAAATTGCCTCTGTTCATCTGTTCTTTAAAATTGCCTCTGTTCTCTGATACTGTTGAGTGAATTATCGCGCGAACTGGTGAAAAGTGAGTGACCTGGTCTAAACGTGCTATCTGGTGAAAAGTGAACTAGTCGACCGGGTTGCGTAAACGGTGGCGTACCAATGTAATCGTGTTACAGATCATGTGAAACAGCAGTTGTCGTCCTTATAGCAAGTATTAAACACGCGGTTTTGACTATTGTATCTAAGTTAAGAAAACTTGCACTTGTACTGTGTATTTCCAACAAATTTCTTAACACAGCAATTTTCTTGGAATAAATAGTTTAGAATTTAATATAATGAACTAAATGGTGTATTTAAATTTTGGAACTACTAATGCCTACTTGATATTTGCCTACTAAAAACTCGACGAACGTTAACGTCAAGTCCATATAATTTGTGTTGTGTATTCCAAATGTTTAAGCAGAATCATTTGTATGTCCATCCTTTCCATCCTTCATAAACGTGGAGTTGACTCATGCAATGACTCTTTAAAAGCAGTATCATTTGTGAGTTCATCTTTTCGCTGCCAGAAACGTGAAGTTATTGATTGTTTTTAAAATTTTGTGTTTGCTTCGGCAATTCAATACATTCGAAATTAGAAAACAATCATAAACTGCATGTTATGGAAAAGGGCAATCTTGCGAGCACGCAAACTTCATCTGCGATTGCTGCAGTTGTTAAATAGTGGAAAAATGTATGTCCTAGTAATGCTGTAAATGCGAATCATTCCTTTATTTTCTTAACTTTGTGGAGCTTTAGAAACAATTCTACACGTAGTAAGCATGCGATAGATTATTTTCTCTCCAAATTCCCCGCCAAGCAAAGAGTTCCGGACTGTGATGAGAAAATAGTCTATTGCGCTGATATTAAGCGCCGTACGACATTTCCACTACGCGTATCGATTTAAGTAACCCTGCTTTACGATATTCCGTCGGTTTCTGCGTGACCGATGTGCGATCGAACATTAAAGTGAAGTGCATATGTTTGTGTTGTGTATTCCGAACATTCAAGCAATGACTCTTTAAAAGCAGAATCATTTGTGTGTCCATCCTTTCGATGGCATATACGTGGAGTTATGCCTCGAGTTTTTTTTTTAATTTAATTTAATTTTTAAAAACGTTTAGCGATCGCTTATGGCTGCTAATTGTAAAACCTGACGAGCATGGTTATAACTACGCGTAAGATTATTTCGTCGGTGCATTCCTCATTCACCAAAGAGAGCGAAGTTGTCGTTCAAAAAAAGCGAAGAGGAAAATAGTCTAACGCGATTATTTCGCACTCGTTATCCTCTGTACAACCTCTGACGAGTTCGGTAGCAAATGACTTCAACACTAATTAGAATGACACCTGAAATTAAGTAGTGAATATCATCAATCAATCAATAAAATGACCAAATTTGTTCTATTACTTATTATTTGATGTGGTTTCATTATATGATTATTTGATCAATTATTTATTTGAGATTGACTATTTCTCAATTATGAGCTAAAAACCGACTTATTTCAATCACCGAAATGATTTCAAATTACCGAATTATCGAAATAAAGTAGCTAGGAAGAGGAAGTTCACATCACTCGCAATTTCTAGTTGATCATCTAGTTTATTCCACCTTGGCAAATAAACCATTCCTCAACGACTTCAAAAAACGAAACAAAATTTTTACTGTCAGGAATAATCGTGTAACTTTATGTAAATTTTGATTTACGCCTCTGATAAACGGTTCGTTTGGGCGCCAAAGTTAATGCGTACGCTTTGCGGGCGTGTATCGTAAGCACCCAAACAGCAAAACGGCACCATATCTCAGCCTTTTACCCAGCTCTAACAGCGAAAATTTTAGACGAAGAAGAGAGAAGGGTAATTCGGGACAGCGAAATGTGATAGATAAAGAATGGAAGGGAAAGAAAGTCAGACAAAGGGGTAGTACAAGTTGTACGTGTGCCAAACTTACGTGCGTTACCATATCTCATGGGAGCATTTTGGGGAGAGATGAGACGACTTCAGAAGTTACACTTAATCATCCGCCCGTGATGCGTGATTCTGGATTTAGAGTAAGCTTCGCTTATAAACATATGTACATTTGTGTGTTGATGTGTGCGTTAGAGTTAGCACAACAGTCAGCACAACACATATTCAACACAAAGGCAGCATAATGCATACTCAGCATAAAACATAGCGCAACGTATATTCCTACAGCCATGATCGCACTTCATAAACAGATCGCGTTTCGTAAACAGATTGCGCCGCAGCGTAAACAAATTCCCGTGCAGCGTTACATCGAACAAAGAGCATAATCGCGTTGACACCAAGAGAGCTGACAACGCGCATTCAACATAAACATCCGTTCCCAAGATCAACCGGCATCCACGCAAAACAAAGCAAAGGCAACATAGTTCCAGTTGAGCATTCAGACGAAGAAGTTCTAGTTAGACAGCCGAGCAGAGCAGTTCCAATTAGGAACTCAATAGTGTTAAGACTTAGTTTTAAGTTTTAGTTAATAAAAACATATTTTTTTTATGGCCAAACCGGCCATGTAAAAATTAACTGGCGCCCGAATAGGGACGACCTCTAGTGAAGTATAGTACAGTGCATGTAGTTTTCATGTGAGAGTGTAAAACACAGTGTCGCAAGTACCGAGTAGTGATCACGTTAGAGTGTTAATCACACCGCGTCGCGACAACATCTTTCCCGATCGCAAATTGCAGCCGTGTGCACAGGTGCCCGAGTAGCCGGAAGCAGCTAACAACTCGTTCCCGGAGGAAAAGGATCACACCAACACACCGAGAAGGAAGGAGTCACTGGAAATCTCTGGAGGTCAGAGTGAAGAAATCAACCCCGTAAGAGGAGGTGAAGAAATCAACCCCGTAAGAGGAGGTGAAGACAAACCAGCCCCGTAAGAGGAGGTGAAGAAATCAACCCCGTAAGAGGAGGTGAAGATAAACCAGCCCCGTAAGAGGAGGTGAAGATAAAACAGCCCCATCACAGGAGGGAAATATGCATCCATTAATGTAAGTACAAAAGCTATAAAGGTGAGAAAAATACAAAAATTATTTCGTTTAAAAGTGAGTGAAATTAATTCGTGAAAAAGTTTAATTCGGTATTCGATTTTTAACTCCGATATTGTTAAAAAAACACATCAAACTGGAGGATTTAATGACATCCCTATATCGGTTTTCCACCAGAATAGAATCGGCAGAACGTAATAAGAAAAAGGCAAAGTTGGAAAAAAGTGAATCGGAAAATATCGAAATGGAAGCTCTAACTAATCGAATCGCAGCCTTGGAGGCACGATTAGTAGAAACAGTGGTCGTAGAAGATTTTAGCGATCCACCACTCTATTTTTATAAAAGTGACGGAAGTGCAGTTAACCCAGAATCATTCGAAAAGATTCCTGGAGTAGTTAAGGATTTACCAACATTTTCCGGTGATCCAAGTGAATTAAATAGTTGGATCAATGATGTAGATGGTTTGATAAAATTGTATCAAACAACACCTATCCATACAGTGGAACAACAGAACAAGTTCCACATGATTTGCAAATTCGTTCGTCGAAAGATAAGAGGCGAAGCCAATGACTCGCTAGTCGCGTCAAATGTCGGAATTAATTGGAACATGATTAAACGAACATTGATTACATACTATGGAGAAAAGAGAGATCTAGAGACACTAGATTTTCAATTGATGAGCGTCCATCAAAGAGGACGATCTTTAGAGATATTCTATGATGAAGTGAACAGACTTCTCTCGTTGATTGCAAACCAAATAAAAACAGATGAAAGATTTGTACATCCAGAAGCTTCAAAAGCTCTGATAGAAACATACAATAAAAAGGCAATAGATTCCTTCATCAGAGGTCTTGATGGAGATGTGCACAAGTTTATAAGAAATTATGAACCAACATCTTTAGCAGCAGCTTATAGTTACTGCATCTCATTCCAAAATGTAGAATGTCGTAAAATGTGGACTAAACCAAGATTGGTCAATACTCCCACAGCACCGCGAAATTTGATACCATTACCAGCTCCACCTTTGCCACCAAGAGCACATAACAATTGGCAACGACCAATGATGACACATAAATTTCGACCACAATTTGGAAACTCGTATCAACCGAGACCACAATTTTTACCGCGTCCCGCTTGGAATAATCAACCGAGACAACAATTTTTCTCGCGTCCTGTTTGGAATCAACAAAACAGAAATCCATTCCAACCGAATAAGCCAGACCCAATGGAAGTCGATCCATCAATCAGATCGCAACAAGTGAATTATTCTAACCGACCGCAAAATTCCGGTAATGTTCGACCACTTAAAAGACAACGATTTTTCAACATGGAAACAAACACTACCCATGACAACGACAAATCATACGAAAGATATTTGAAAACTATAGAAAAACAAGAAAAATCCAACGGAACTCACGAAGCCGAACTTAATTTTTTAGAATGAAATCAGCTTTGCCATATTTTATATACAATGGTAAAGCAGGACAACAAATAAGAATACTAATTGATACAGGATCCAATAAAAATTTCATTAACCCAAAACATGCGAAAATTTCACACGAAGTAACTAAACCATTTTTTGTTTCATCAGTAGGAGGAGATTTGCTTATCACCAAATATTCACAAGCGAAAATATTTGCCCCTTATTCCGATGTAAATGCCAAATTTTATCATCTACAGGAATTAAAAACATTTGATGCCATAGTTGGCTATGACACCATCAAAGAAATTGGAGCACTCATCGATACTAACAGAGATAATCTGATAATTAACGACAACATAATACCTCTTTCTCTTTACCCATTACAAGAAGTTAATAGGATTGAAATAAGAGATACACATCTCAACTGTAAAGAAAAAGAAAAATTACATTCATTTCTCAACAAGTTTCAAGATTTATTTCAGCCACCTGACGAGAAGTTGCCATTTACAACAAAAATCGAAGCAACTATATCAACGAATGACGACGAACCTGTCTACTGTAAGACGTACCCATACCCCTTGTCTCTTAAACAAGAAGTGGAAACACAAATTAAAAAACTATTAGATAATGGCATAATTCAACCATCCAGATCACCATATAATTCACCTGTTTGGATAGTACCCAAAAAAGCTGATGCATCTAACGAAAAAAAATATCGACTTGTGATCGATTATAGGAAACTGAATCTTAAAACAAAGAGCGATAGGTACCCTATCCCTGACACTTCGACAGTTCTTGCCAATCTAGGTAACAATAAATATTATACAACACTTGATCTAGCATCTGGATTTCACCAGATTCGTTTAACAGAAAAAGATATAGAAAAAACCGCTTTCTCAATAAACAATGGAAAATATGAATTTTTAAGACTACCTTTTGGTCTAAAAAACGCACCTTCAATTTTTCAGAGGGTCATGGATGATGTTCTTAGAGAACATATTGGAAAAATTTGTCATGTGTACATTGACGATATAATAGTTTTTGGAAAAACATTTGATGAACATATGAAAAATTTAGAAACTGTTTTGAACACGTTACGTGAAGCTAATTTTAAAATACAACCTGATAAATCTGAATTTTTGAAAACAGAAGTTGAATTCTTAGGATTCATTGTTTCTGAACATGGATTAAAACCAAATGAGAAAAAAATTGAAAGTATCCAAAAATACCCCGAACCTAAAACTATCCGAGAACTTCGAGCATTTTTAGGACTTTCCGGTTATTATAGAAGATTTGTTAAAAATTACGCAGCCTTAGCAAAACCTCTAACAAAACTCCTAAGAGGGGAGGATGGCCAAGGCCACTGCAAAATAACAAAAAATCAATCGAAAAATTTTCCGATAAAATTTGATGAAGACGCAAAATCAGCTTTCAGAACTCTTAAAGAAATTTTATCATCTGAAGACGTTTTAGCTTACCCCGATTTCAATCAAGATTTTATTTTGACTACAGACGCATCCGACAAAGCACTCGGAGCTGTCCTGTCACAGAAATTCAATGATGTTGAAAACCCAATAACATTTATATCCAGAACTTTATCAAAAACCGAAGAAAACTATGCTACTAATGAAAAAGAAATGCTTGCTATAGTTTGGGCTTTACATTCCCTACGAAATTACATCTATGGTGCAAAAATAATAATACTAACCGATCATCAACCCCTAACATACGCAATGTCGCCAAGGAATAACAATGCAAAACTTAAACGATGGAAAGCGTTCATAGAGGAACATAATTATGAACTACGCTACAAACCTGGAAAAACTAACATCGTAGCAGATGCATTATCTAGAATCCAAATTAACTCGCTAACACCAACACAGCATTCCGCTGATGATGATGACAGTACATACATACTATCTACTGAAGCCCCTATTAACGTTTATCGTAATCAATTAATTTTCAAAATATCTAACAATTCATCGTTTGAACTAATCACACCGTTCCCAAAATTTAAAAGACATATTTTCTACGAATCAGATTTCACTAATGAATTCTTAACAGACAAACTAAAAAGATTCCTAAATCCTAACATCATTAACGGTATACTAACCGATGAAGTAACTATGAGTCGTATTCAAGAAGTGTATAAGAAATTATTCAATCCAAAAACAATGAAATGCCGATACTCTCAGGTACAATTACAAGATCTAACAGGAGAAGAAAGACAATTAGAAGAAATAAAAAATATTCACAATTTTGCTCATAGAAATTCAAAAGAAAATTCATTACAACTTATTAAAAAGTTTTATTTTCCTACAATGAGAAAATTAACAGAGTCGTATGTTAAAAATTGCGAAATTTGTAAAACAGAAAAATATGATAGGAAACCTCAAAAGTTTATTGCTGTTAAAACACCAATACCCACGTATCCAGGAGAAATAATTCATATTGATATTTTTGCTTATAATGCAAGTTTTCTGTTTATTTCTTCATTAGACAAATTTTCAAAATACTTGAAAATGAGGCCAATAAAATCAAAGTCAATAGCAGACATAAAGGAAGTTTTAATACAATTGTTGTATAATTGGGATATACCCGCCACCATTGTAATGGATAATGAAAGTTCATTTGTTTCAAATATAATTGAACAAACAATATTAAATCTAGGAATTAAAATTTTTAAAACACCAGTAAATCGGTCAGAAACGAACGGACAAGTGGAAAGAGCTCACTCTACAATTCGAGAATTAGCAAGATGTATTAAAGCAACGAAACCAGATATAAGTGTGCAGACATTGATACAAGAGGCAACGTATAAGTATAATAATTCAATACATAGCGTGATTAAGAATACGCCGAAAAATATATATACAGGAGAGAATAATGAAAATATGAGTTTCGAAGAACGAACTAAACAAAGAAACGAAAATGATAAAATGATTGCCGAAATATATGAAAAGCAACAAGAGAAGATTAAAGAAGAAAAATATCAAGATTATATGCCGAATGAAATGGCTTATGAAAAAACTAAAACAAATAACAAAAGAGCTAGGAGATTTGAGATAATCAGAATCAAGGAAAATCATCCTACCTACGTAATCGATATTAACGGTCGAAAAATTCATAAAGTGAACTTAAGAAAAACAAATAATTAATCATGTATTAATCTATATCGTTTCAGATACATTTTTATATTATTAAGCAACGTAATGGCAAGGATCTACATACACGATGTATCAAACAATCCTTTAGCGATTATACCATTAGGAGAAGCCAAGTTACGAATGGGATACGTAAGAGTAATCCACCCGATAAACTTGATAGATATAAGTAACATGATTGAAGAAACCATTGAATTAATACCCACAGAAGTACATACAGAATCTTTAGAAAAGTTAATTCAGATTAAAGCTATGAAGTTACAAGAAACATTCAAGAAGGTAAAACCATTTAAGAGACAAAAAAGATGGAACACTATAGGGAAAGTTTGGAAATGGATAGCAGGCAACCCTGATGCCGATGATCTTCAAATAATCAACAGTACGCTGAACTCTCTCATCGAAGAAAACAATCACCAAGTAATGATCAACGAAGCTTTGAATGGAAGAATACGAGAAGTAACCGATATTGCTAACAAAGTGCTAACTAACGAAGCGAAACGATATGAAACATATGCAACAGAAACAAGACAGCTAATAATACTATCTAATTTAGATATTTTGCAAGACCAGATTGAAACTATCGAAGAAGCCATTATATCAGCCAAACACGAAATACCGAACAGCAAATTATTGTCCACCGAAGACCTACAAACGATTAACGAATTCCTGAAGAAGAACGGTTTTGATTATAATACAGCAGAAGAACTTCTTGCTCAATCAGTAGCGCAATTCATGATGAATACGACACATGTTCTGTATATGCTAAAATTCCCAAGAATATCCCCCCAAATCTACGAGTATGATTTCATCGAACCAATAGTAAAAAATGGGAAACGAATAATGTTAAAACAGAACTTCATCATAAGAAACGAAACACACGTATTCGAAGTCATTAAACCATGCCAAGAAGAAGGTGTTCATTATCTATGTGAAGGAAGCAACCTTCAACATCCTACGCAATGTGTATACCAACTTATACAAGGAGAAAATTCCGAATGCCAATATGAAAAAGTATATTCAGCTAAATTGATTACACAGATAAATGATGCAAATATTCTGATCAATAATGCATGGGCTGAAATTACATCAAACTGCAGCAACTCAAAGCAATCTTTAAATGGTTCATTTATAATACAGTTCGAGAATTGCAATATAAAAATTAATGACGAGATATTCTCCAATACAGAAGTCATCATCCCTAGAAGATCTCATCATTCAACATTGGGATTGATAGTCAACGAGACCAGCCTTGAAGATAATCCACCTACAGAGTTCTTGAACAACAACGATCGTAATTGTAACTGGCATTGGCATATTGTACGTGTTTCTTAAATGTCGTAAACAAAAAATAGAAGTTCAAATACCAGACACAAGAAGTCTCACAGATAAAAACCTGCATAAAGAAATACCATTGAGTTTTCACGCGAAGCACAAACTTTGAGGACAAAGTAATTAAGAGGGGAGGAGTTAGCACAACAGTCAGCACAACACATATTCAACACAAAGGCAGCATAATGCATACTCAGCATAAAACATAGCGCAACGTATATTCCTACAGCCATGATCGCACTTCATAAACAGATCGCGTTTCGTAAACAGATTGCGCCGCAGCGTAAACAAATTCCCGTGCAGCGTTACATCGAACAAAGAGCATAATCGCGTTGACACCAAGAGAGCTGACAACGCGCATTCAACATAAACATCCGTTCCCAAGATCAACCGGCATCCACGCAAAACAAAGCAAAGGCAACATAGTTCCAGTTGAGCATTCAGACGAAGAAGTTCTAGTTAGACAGCCGAGCAGAGCAGTTCCAATTAGGAACTCAATAGTGTTAAGACTTAGTTTTAAGTTTTATTTAATAAAAACATATTTTTTATGGCCAAACCGGCCATGTAAAAATTAACTTTAGTATGCATGATACCGCTTCTTATCGTCGGCTAGGAAGCCACCCATCCAACCACGGTGGACCACAACCGGTGGAAGGAACAAATTAAGGCAAACCAATCTCGGCGGTTGGCTACATGCGGCCATACGCGGCATTTTGCCTCCACTACTATCTATAGGGACCGGAAACAAATATAGGATGCAAGTGCTGTAGGTAAGCTTGTCTATAATTTACGTGAAACAGAGCAAAACGTCAAAGAAAAACAAATGTTGCGAACAAATGCGACGAGCGCTTTTGAAATTTCTAGGACGTTAACTTCAGTCATACTAAGTGACCACATTTCTTCCAGTTGTTTCCTAAAGTTTTCAAAACAATAACGATTTTTCCGTTACGTGGTACAGACCTATTCTAATTCCAACAAGCACGAATACAAGGGACGTCCCAGTGGGATGATGGTAGTGGAGCCGGTCTTCACACGAACGGATCGGGCCAAAATCCAGACCAATCCCCCGTAGCAAGGATACGTGGTAAAATAAGTCTATACAACCAGGCCGTTTTAAACGAAAAAATAAATAAACATTCGAGTAAAAAACTCAACAAAACTCAAAGGCAGGTAAACTATCTGTTAAGGAATGAGTTCCAGGGAATCAACGGTTGCAAATTTATAGCAAACAGCAACAGGGAATTTAAGCGTACGAATGTAAAATAAAGAGTCAATTACAATTAAAATTCCAAACGGTAAACACTATTTTTAAGACGATTTTTGCGTACATTATATATGTATAGTTTTGAAAATATGGCATTGCCGTCATAATAGAAATTAAATAAATAAAAAATATATGTACAGAATTATGTAGAAATAAAGTATGCACATGCGTACACGACAAAGGTTTGGCGCAAAGAGGCCGGATCGCTTCACGTTATGCGTTGACCTCTCAATGCAACCGTGCTGCCAACCTTTAGTGTTTATTCCATTGCAGTTTATAAAGTCTCGTTGTATACTAGCGGTGTTGGTCGCCGACTAGTGTCCAAACAAAATTACCTCGGGTAGGGTTTCGTCTGGATTAGAGGGTTTACGAGGATGGCGAAAGATCCTTCGGTTGAAATAGTTAGCTGCACTAAATTTCTCCTTGCTACTAATTTAAGTTTTATTTTCTAAAACATAGTCATTATTTCTATTCATGTTGTTTTAGTGCTGTTTATCTCTTACATAAAGGAAAAACATTTTCCTTCCTGTCTCTTAATTATTTCGTGTTGATTAATTCGGCAAAATAACTAACTCCTAACTCCTGACAATTACAGGATTTGAACTTAAATATCCCTAAGCGCTGAGCCCGCTCGCTTTGTTGTGCCTACGCACTTCCGATGCACTCGGCTCGTTTAGTCACGTATAGAAGATGCGTGAGTAGTCACGCGCACCTGTTCCTTTCGCACGCATCCACTCACGCACTCACGCATCCTTTCGCATGGTCGCTTACATAGTTAAGCGACGCCCATATGAGTGACGCGCTTAATAGTTAGTCTGAGCGACAACTATAATTGCTCATGATGCAAGCAAATTAATCGCGATATTATTTTTTTTCGTTTTTAGATTAGGAATAATTGCTTTACATATATTTGCGTAGCTGTTTCATATTTCTCTCGTCTCCTAGAGATAAAAAAAGGTTCCATTATCAAATTGTCATTACAACTTCTGTATAATAAAGTTTAAATTCTCCTATATGCCTCTGCTTCACAATTAAGAGGATCCTATGCTTCCTACCTGGCTGTATAATAAACAGCATATCAAATTTTCGGTGGAATAAATGGTGGACATTCACGAAACCTAACAAGGGGAAATTCAATGCAACACATCGATACGCCAGTTGCACAGCACTACCGGACGATACGATCCGTGTGCCGTAAGTCGCCCACTGATATCCCAATGGGGGCAGAAACTAATCTGCCATGAATAATTACCGTCAACCGATCTGATGACGCTCACTGCCGAACTCGGAAGCAATCAAATCAGATTTATGCTCATTTGATTAACATATGTAAACAACGCCATTAAACTGGGACACGACGCGCGCTCGAACCAGATACGGTTCACCGTGCAACGGAACGGACGGCACGGGCCCCGAACCAACCAAAGAGCAGTGAGCGCAAAATTTCATTTTTACGTACCAAACGAACGAAATTCACTAACCACCAAACACCACCGGACCACGGGTGGAAAAACGACACTCCAAACTAGCCGCAATGGAGTGCAGTGGCCGCAGAGTCCATTTTCGTTTCATTCATTCATCAATTAAGCTCAATGTACCGTGTCCGCGCGATTGGATGTGAATGGTAAAGTATCTGATCTATGTTTCAATGCCGTGTTTGATGTTCATGTATTTTTTTTCTATCTTGCCCGTTTGATGAAAGAACAAGCCCAACAAGGAAATTGGGAGCATTATCTTCGATGCTTTGCAACAAAACGAATAATTGGAATCGCGTCCACACGTCCACGGAACGCAGACGAGGAAACTTTCCAAACTTGTCGAATCTCCGGAAAAGAAAGGAAATCTTTCCTTGACATAACTGCGAGTATCATTTTCTAGTGGTCTTTCCGTTTTTTACCTCTCAATTACGCAATGAAGTGCCCCGTCTAACAACTCTCCCGGGGTCACTTTTGTCTTCGGTTTGGTCTGCGGCCACCGCACTGATTGCATCGATACGGTTGCATGAAAGCATTCTGTGCGCGTGATCGAACTCCCGGTATGAAACCGCACGGAGGTATAGGTATTTTTTGCAGCGTTTACTTCCTCGCCCAATACAGTGGTCAGAAACCACACCGTGGCACAAAGAACAACAAACTGCTGCAGTTGTTTTCGCGAACGGAAGCAACAGGCAAAATGTCTCAAATTTCTCGACCACAGTAGTGATGCACGCAATGCATGTGCGCACCGTGATGCAAGTCGTACGCAAAAATGCCACCGCACGTATGTTCTCACCTTTCTTTCCGTTTTTGTTTTTTTATATCATATCATCAGCTGCTTGGTGCAGGGTTGTCTATGCTTTCCTTTACTAACGTGAACGGAAACAAACCTTTAGTTTTTTGTCTCGCGGGACGCTTGTCCACAATCGCTTCGACCAAAGATTGGAGCTAACCCTCACTGGTACTAAACCATGATCGTCAATATGGGAAAAATGAATCCGGTGTGGTCTACGCACATAGGAACAATTTTTAATTAACTAAAATACACAAGGTTTCACGCGGAGCTCACGATGTACTGGTATCAACCGCAAGTACAATTGGTAGGTGAGCAATGCAGTTAAAAGCGTTTTTAAACCGAATTTTATTTTTTATGTTTTTATAGCAGTGACAAATGATTTAACTAATGTCGATCTATGGATGTCTATACTATTCCATTTCAGGCATAAAAATTGTAACCTAATAATAATCGTTTCAAAATGTTATTTTACAATTCTGAAAACGTTTCAATCCAAACCATCACGGTTATCGTGCTCCAGGTCCTTGCAGGATGTATTTTCGCAATGGTTGGCAGCATCAATTATTTCACACGAAATAACCACTCAAGTCACTGACAAATAGACTAGCAAAATAAAGAAACCTTTGTATTGTTGTAAAACGCCAATCATCACATTTCATTGATTAATCAGCGGCAAAAAATCACATGCAGATAGTAAAACAAACTAGAACATTGCATCACGTCTGTCTTCTTCTCTGGGTTTTAACAATTTCGCTCGTTCTAGATGGATCATGTTTTGATTGCTCAACCCATGCTTCCTGATATTCCTGATAGGCAATCAAATTATCGACCATATAACAATGTTTTTTTCTTTGGTAGCGTAAACATGGTTACGTACGGAATAGAAGGATCCATCGGCTCTATTGTTCATCGAGGCCACTGTATAAGAAGCTCATATTTCGTAGTTCGGATACCATCCCGGATGGTATGTATTAGTGTTGGACGGATCGGATCGGATCGGATTCTGGGATTGGATCCTTCATTGGATCAATTCGGATTCGATCCTAAATCCAGGATCCTCTGGATTGGAATCCCAAAACAATCCTTTTCGATCCGGATCTGATATGACGGGAAACCGGGATCGAAATCCAAAACAAGAGTCCAGATCTCGGATCCGGATCTGTCATGATTGGAATCTGGGATTGTGATAGGGATTGTTTTCGAATGCGGATATTTTGTGATTTATTGCTTTTTTATTCTGTTCCATGTGAATGCATTTTTTCTAAGACAGGGCAAATTTATACGAACAGAAGAAATAGGCTGCTCCCCAAAAAAAAACTCAATGAAATATTATTTCTAAAGCATAATTTAAGCGAGGAAGACATAGGAATAATTGGATAATTTTTTTATGGATTTGGATTTTTATAGCTTTGGTTTGTATTTTTTTTAATTTTTGCATTTGGTTTAAAACATATCAATATAAAAAATCACATAATATATTTGGTGATCTTGATTGGGTGTGATTCAGCTACGATGTAATATTGGTTGGGTTTAAAATTCATAAATTGAACCCATTTTTTTAATTAAAGAAAAAAATATCGTATTAGCATATCCACAAAGCATTTTCTTTGTTTACAAAGTAAAGAGTTTTTTTTTTGTGGTTATAAAAAATCTAGTAGGATTCGGATCGGATTCGGAGAATCGATCCCAAGGCGGATTCGGATCGGTCGGATCGAATCCCACATGGGAGCGATTTTTCCCATCACTAGTATGTATACCAACGTGTTTGTATTATTTCGTCAGCACGCACTCTATTTGGCATTGCGTCAATTATTCTCTCTTTTTGCAGTTTTCTCAGGGCTCTGTCACTTCATTGTTGGTTACTGCAACGAATGCACTTTGCTGCATCAGAGCAGAATCACAATCAACGCAGACGTCGTTTTGCAGGTAAAGCAAAGACTAAAACATGAATAAAATCCGATGAAATGGTACATTTCAACTTTTTTATGTAAAACAAAGAGAAGATCACCCGGCTAGCTAGTGTGGAATCTTATCATTCACGTTAACAGAAAATAGTTTCCATTTCTTTTTTCTTTTCCTGGTAATGCAGTTGAACATATGACTCATTTAATTCACATGTTTTCATACCTACCGAGAAACAGTAAGTTCTTTCTGTGAGTGGAGTGGAGTAGTATTTCCTCATTTGTTAATCCCATGCCGATCCACCGTCGCGCCCTTGCACAACATTGAAAGCAGCACTTATCAGCTGGATTAATAAGCCATTAAGCTCATAATTACACTTGCGTTTCGTTTCATTGTTGCGTTAATCATTCCAATAATCAATTTAAATTGAACAAAAAAATTGTTTACTTATGTTTGATTTCACTGTTCGGCGGTTGCTTCCATTATTAACACCTTTCGACAACTGCACCCGACATTGCCATTGTGTTTTGGACATACACACACACACACACACACACACCATCCAACCGTAAACATAAAGTATACCGTATTAGCGCTGCTACCCTAACGAACAAGCATCGCATGCTTTGCTTTGCTGGCCATTAAATGGTTCGCGCGTAGTTTCGATTGCTTCACCCCACACACTGCACATCGACTGTTCGGACGATCGCAACGGTCATGGGAATTTTTAATCACCAATCTACTGCCGTACTGAATTTCGGTCCCCATTTCTTCCGTCATACAATCCTTCCCCTACCAGCGCGTCTGCTGCTTCGGCGCTGGGGAAAGGTACGGCGGAAGCGGTCATTCGATATCGCACGAAGTTCCGCTTGGGTTACCGCCACGAATCCGATCCTACTAGGTCCCACCGCACAGTATGCACGAAACCCTTCGGATGGGGCCGTGGTAGTTTAGTGAATGCCATGCTCTGCAAATACTGACCATGCCCTTTCTTCAATCAACAGCCAATTTTCTTATAAATATTGCACTTCTGCCCGGTAATCGGTGCATTCGGTCAGTGAAAGGCACCGCGAACGGATACGTTTGCTACGGCGAGCAGCACCCGCAGTATTTGAAACAAAACCGTATTGAATCGTATTTTCAATCCTCGTGCCATACGCTGAGGAACACTGTGTGGCGGTGGAAGTGCTTTTATCAATTGTGTCGTATTTCATTTTTCAGTAGTATGCTCGACCAGTGCAAGTGAGGTGAAAAATATTAATTCGGCATCGAAACCGGGCATTAGATACAAGATCAAACAAGTGAGTTCTAGTGTGATACGTTAGCCTCAGCCTAACTGCTGTTGTGGGGATGTTTTCCATTATTTCCGTAGATGGCATCTATTCCTGTGGTGCTTACCACCTTGCTGGTACACCTGCTGGCACACTGTAGCACGCAGGCCAACCCGGTACCGGCAAAGATTCTTGGAAAGTACGTGCTGTCGTATCAATCGCCCGGATCAAACATCCACCTTAATGCTCACGACGATCCGGAAGAGATCAACGAATTGTCCAATGGTATCGAGAGTGGTGAGAGTAATGCCGCGTTCGTCAACCCTCAGACTGCGTCCAACCATTATCAGTATCGACCGCAGTATCAAGAAGCAGCCGATCAGTACGAGGACCAGGAACAGGAGCGAGATACTGCCGACTATGCGGATGATTCCGCCACAGCCAGCGCTAACCATCAGCATCACTACATGACCACCTACAAAACTGTTACCAAACATGGCGGCAGGACACGAAGTCGTCCCAATTATTCGGATGCAGACAGCGAGGAGGAAGACGACGAGGTGGACACGAGTGCCAGCGAAGAATCGAACGCTTACAATGCGTACCGAGGATATCATAATAAGGCTAAAAAACATCAAAACCATCATGCTACCAGCAGCAGCAGCAGCACGGGAACTTCGTCTGGGCTTGGTGGACAATCTCACTATCATCATTACAGCCAACATCACCACCGGCCAAAGCATCAGGAGCAACAGCAGTCACAGTCGCCACATCATTACCACCATCAGGTATCTTCAACCCATACCTCCTACCATCCACAGCTCATACAAGCGTACAAGATACTGCACGGAACGCCTAACCGCTTGCCAACGTCGCACGAATACACCGATGACGAGGGCAGTGAGGAGGAGGACGAGGATGAAGATTTCCACGGCGGCTCCGCTATCGGAGCAGCTGCCGGTTATGGCGGACCTGGGCCGCAGATCATACACACCAAAGGGCGAGCCATTCCGATCAGTCAACATGTAGAAATCGAAACCCCCGTACCGGTACCGTACGTGAAGAAGATACACGTGCCTATCCCACAGGAAGTGCGGGTGAAAATTCCCCACCCCGTGCTGGTACCCGTCCCGCGCCCCTACCCCGTCCACATACCGGTCGCCCAACCGATCGCCGTTCCGGACATTAAGGAGATCACGGTACCGATCGAAAAGATTGTTCCGTATCCGGTGGAGAAGAAAATTCCCGTGCCCATAGAAAAACCGGTTCCGTACCCGATCGAGAAGCACGTCCCTGTCTACCTGCCGCAGCCCATTCCGGTGAAGGTGCCAATCGTGAAAACAATTATTCACAAAGTCAAACAACAAACTGCCAGCGGCCCCACTTTACCCCCCGGAAGCGGTTCCTTGTGGTAGTGGAATTCGGAAACCGTTGCGAATGGGATCGGGGCATCAATGTACCACAAGCCTATTTTCGCGCCCATCGAACCGTGGCGTCGATTTACGCTTCGTCCGGAATAAGCTACGTGCCAGGTGCATACATGCTCCAAGCCCTCTTCCGCTAGCAATTTGATGGTTTTCTTTTCTGTTCACTACTGTAGACGGTGTCGGCGCATGGTTTCATAATTTCAAAACGATACCTATCAATCCGTATCAGACCAATTATGATAAGCGTGTTGCCTGTGTTGTTAACTTGTTTTCTATCGTACTAGCATACTAATTCCTTTGCTATTTTGCTTTTTTTTATTACACAAGTATTTTTTGCCATACAATGTTGTTAATGCACTTGTTAGCTTTGATTTTGCAGACTGATTGCTAATCAAATTATTGGTACGAGCACCAGTCATCAAAGTGTGTTTGCCTTTCCCTTCTATTACACCTCACAAAAACAAAATCATTCATCATGTTACAAAAACGACACCGTGTGTCTTCGATTATGCGGAACCATTCCAGAATGCCATTGTGTATGATTTTTGTTGCATTGTACAATGTAACCACTGGCAGTAGCAACCAAATTTTGGTAACCTGTTCGCTACTTCAAAGACATATTTATTTATACGATTACTGCCTAATTGTTGCTCAGGTACAAATATGATTATGTTAAATCGTACTATTAACATCCATCAGCATCTTTGAAATCGAGTTTAATCTTCCCCTGTATTTTAAATAATCATTCCATCATTCGTTCAATTCAAACATTCAATTCAAAGAATATTTTTCTACAGGAGAATTTTTATATTTTGCTGATATAGCTGAAGCACAACAGTAACGAGTTATTTCAGTTCAGTTATGATTAATTGAAATCACCGATCGAGAGTTGTTGAACCAAATGAGAAGGAGTTATGGTTCGTTGTTGTCAACCATGTTGTTAGGTTCGTAGTTATTATAAGAACTTCACTTTGCTTTTTTTTGCTCTTACATTGCTTTGTTGTTATTTTTTGTGTAGATTAAGACAGCATAATTGCTCTGTTCATACATTAACTGTTCTCGTTATCGTCAATACATAATAAAGCGGTCGAACAATTACATTCTCCGGGTGTTAGTTTAATATGACAATTCAAATCAGCCTAATATCAAGAGAACAAAGAAATCTGCATTTCTGTTTATATATACAGTATGACATACTTCTTTTTCTTATTTATCGGTAATACAACCTCAAAAGGTCTAAACCTATCATTTATGGCTTTCTTAGACTTAATTTACCCGTAGCCGGATAGTCATTCTTGCGTACGGGGAATTGGTCCAGATTGTATTTTATCCTCCTAACCGGTCTTATCATATGATAACCTGCACCGCTACCAATACATCACCGAATGGGCCGACAGTATGACATACTATTGTTTAAAAATATTTTCATTCTCAAACGTCTATTTTTATGAACGCCTTTTTCTTTTCCTTTTGCAACGTTTTCCATTTGTACTTTTATATTCATTTGTTCATCAATGTTTCCATCAATGTATATGTCCTTTATCCTTTTATTTTTTATTTTTTTTTATCCTTTATCCTTTTATGAACTTTATTAACCGCGCAAATAGAACATTAGGCCTACTGTTTAAATCGACGAGGGACTTTAATGACCCACACTGTCTAAAATCTCTGTATTGTTCGTTGGTTCGCCCGTTATTGGAATACTGTTCAGTTGTGACTTGTCCGTATACTATGATATCTATAAGAAGACTTGAGACAAAACAGAAAAGATTCGCACGATACGCCATAAGAAAGCTAGGTTGGGCAGACGGATCCTTGCTACCACCCTACAAACAGCGTTGCCTTCTTGTGGACATAGAAACATTAGAGGTCAGGCGCAGCAGAGCTCATGTCATCTTTATTGCAGGACTACTACTAGGAATCATAGATGATCCCCCGCTAGTAAGTAGGATTTCGTTTGCTGTTCCGCGATCGGTATCTAGATATCGGCAAATGTTGCACGAAACTCGCGCTAACACAGTATACGGTACTAACGCGCCACTTAAAGCCATGATTAGACGATGTAATCCACTGAACGGATTTATTCACGAAGTCGTGTTTTTAGATTGAATGAATGAAACGTGGACGCGACTGCTCTCGTTCGTTTTTAGATTGTAAGTGCGTTTATTTCAACAATGTATGTTCTTATATATTAAAATTCTTAACAGTGTTAGTGCCTATCCTACACGCCATGAGTGTGTGTTAATGTCAACGGTTTGAGAGGTAAGAATCCTAGATTAATGTTGTTTTAGGATTTGGATCCGTCGTCCGATTTAGCCGTTTAGTTAATTGCACCAAATGTATAGGCGCGTATTTCCTGTCGGTCCATATTATCCTTTTGCCGGTCCCTATTTTACCCTAGACTCAATACGTTGCCAGACCTGACGGTTTCTTAAGGACTTGGAATGCAGTTTTATTGCTGTTACCTGTACGCTACGGCGTGCGGGCCTAGCACACTTATGTTATTTTTGTTCCGCTTATGTTTTTTGTTACCCGTACAAAGGATGCTGTTTTATTGCATTGGTGGTGCGTGTCGAGACCATTTATTGCTTGGCGGTTCCTACTTTTGGATTGTGTTTTTTCTAAAGTTTGCCTAGACTGGCGTCGTATCGTAGTTTGTAAAATGTATTTAAAAATAAGATCCGAACGATTGATTGTTGCGTTTACAACAGACGATTCAATCAATGTTCGTGTCAGTTCGATTTTACGATATCCATGTCCCAATTTAGAAATTCTTTGCGTTTATTGTAATTTCAAACAACGATACTCGTTAAACCGTTCTCGGTGGACGAATTAATTAAAAAACATTAAACATCCATTTTTTTCCTCCTAATAAATTTTGAAACATCGCCCTAATTCCAAAATTCAACTCTCACCAATTATGATACGTTCATCATTTTCATTATACTCAACTAATACTATGAAGGGTCATCAGATCAGCTAAACAAATCTTAAAAATTGCTTCTATTTTGTTAAGAATCACGAAATTCTTCTCTTAGAAAACTATCATAGTGAGTTTAATAGCTATTAAATAATATTACCGCTATCACATTAAATGAACTTACTGTCTTCCCCAAGAACATGAACAAGAGCACTCCATCCTCGTAATGGAGACCCCCCTAGGCATAGCCACGAGCATAGCCACTGATGATTGTTTGTATCCCTGAGTAGCATAGTAGGGTAACGATAAGAGAAGAAATTTATAGGTGTTATAATGATGATCAAATGCACGTGAATAACGTACCAATGTGGATATTAGTTTTCAGCTTCCAGAAAAAAAACATGTCTTTGCTAAACGTTGTAATATGGGGGTTGCTAGCTTAAGGTGCATGCTCGAATTTCTCCAACCTCTTGAATTCCCGGCCTGCCATTTCTGGCCTACTTTGACTTTATTTACTCTTAGCTGGATAATCAGTACCACCCACGGAGAATTGGTACGGAAGGGATTTTACAGCGGTCCTGTCGTGTGAAGATCGACCCCTCTACCAAATACACCATACAAATAGTTATTTGGACAAATATTAACAATGAAATTGTTTGTTATTGCTTTTGTTCGCATTAGAATCACACAATACCTGCAATTAATTATTTATATTTTATATTATATTAGCCAAATGCTATGTATGTCACTTACAAAAAGTATTTTTTTGTCATTGTCTAATTACTGTACACATTGACGGAAGAAAGGCATCACATTCGTAACAATAACTTGTTTCTTACTGAGCTACACAAAAGAATGCTTAAAATATCATAACCGGGTTAACCAGATCACATACATGCCCCTACGAAACAATCCATGAGTAATGGGGAATTCTACAAAGAAACGCGATTTAAATTTGTCATCCAGCTAATGGCCATTTCTTTCATTTTAAGAAACATTTTCACTTACGTCGGTTATCTAAGCTATGGAATGATGAATATGTTACTACCTTCCGCAAACATAGGACTGGCCCTTACAACACTGAGGACTTTCACCGATCTTACCGATACGTAACCATATATACCGGAACTGATCCACATATGAGGCTGCTGCTTTACACCAATTGCAAAGTGAGGGTGAAACCAGATCCCCACAGTGCGCAACGGAAAATTTCACTTTCAAGGCCAATTATCACACCGCACCTCGGGTGGCCTACGCGTGGCCGATGACTTTCCCAGTAACCAAGTAACCGACATTTTACGTTGAATGCGTCACGTCTCCTTGGGAAGGGCGATGGTCTGTTGTTGTAAAAAGACAGTGGCATTGACACTGTCAACAACGACTGTACTGCACGATCGGACCTGTGTTGAGCATTGTTATCTCGAGATCGCTGCATCCGTACTACGTCATCTGGTCTTTGCGATAAAACCATTTTACCATCCTTCTGCTTCTATGTACGCGTGGCGCAGTTCGTTGTGATGGGTACCATCGCACGATCGTCGGACAACAAAATAAAGGCAACTGTCCACAACAACAAACGTCATGAGCCGCTATCTTTCCAAGCCAAGCGACACATATACAAAGTATCATAAAATCGCACCGTCAAGCAAAATATTGCGGAGTGTTTCGCAGAAATGTTTACTGCTTTACTGTTACGATTTGGCAAAATTCCTGTCATGAATTTAAATTAAGTTTTCATATAACAGTTCATTACATCATTACATAAATTTTAATTTACTTCATTATTAAGTGATCTGCCTATAAGGCTCAACTTTAAGAATGAAACACATTTCATATTTAATTTAAAAAGAAAGTAATAAATTTATTTACTATGTGTTTTTACTTTAACAATAATTTTCTTACATTTTACAAGCAAAAATCTCTCGACGTTGCTCGCTTTATGTACAAAACTCTTCAAATCATCATTCTTATAGCAACAAAAGGCGAAGAGCGTGTTACAATTAGCACCTGGAAGGCAAGCGAGTTTGCAACGATGTTTAAACTTCCGTTTACTACCGCGCATCCGTCTGCCCCTATGAAGTATCGAATAATACTCTGTCCATCGTTCTCACTGCAGCTCTGCTCTGTCTTACCTTCCTTTACGCCACACAAAACCCTCAGTGGAGGTAACGCTCACGAAATTCCGCAGGGAAAATCGTACAAAGATCGCTCGACAAACGCGAACAAAATGGGCACGAACTGCGTAATCGCTGTGTCAACAATGGTCACCAAAAGCAGTACACCGGTCTGGCGCTAGGGCGTCACACGCGGATAGCATCTTCATCTAGCAAAATCTGCGCCACTGTGCGCAAGCGAGAAAGAGTTGATGCGCCGCGTTTACGTAGACCGGTAGCGATACTCATTCTTGTGTGCGAACCGGGCGGGATGCAGTGGTGTGTAGAGCGATAGAAAAATAAGAGGGGAGTTTAAGATTTATCTGGTGACCGCGGATAGTCGCCCTATCGTATTCGCCACACAGTATCCGCCTGCTCAGGATATTGGACGGCGTGTGATCGTGCTGCACGGAACAGATTACTGCGCGGGATCGTCATTAGTGCTTATCAACGCGTTTAGTGCATTGCTGTTAACGTTACGCGCAACCGTTAATTTTCGTTTTCCGCCGTGATTCAAAATGTAGCACCGTAAGTATGCGGTTCCGGAGTGCAAAATTAAATAACGTCACTGTGCCTCAATATACTCAATATTCGATATGTTTCTGGTTTCTGTGTACGTGTGTGATTGTTTTGTTTTGTTTGTGTGTGTTGTAAATCATCCTCGTTGTAGATGAAGTGGCAGCAGTGCGTCATTGATTTCGCTATCGTCCTGATAACGATCCCTTCGCTTGTCGTCGTGGCACTGCTACTGGAATACATGATGAACCATACGGGCTGGTCGGAGCAGCTGGAAACGCAGATCATTATGGTCACCCTAGCGGTGGCCTTCTTCTTGATCTGCATCATGATCTCAGTCTACCTGACGCACCGGGTCGGCAACTGTCTCTGGGCGGGACCCCAAAGTGATCAGCAATCGATATACTCGATCGAACGGGGCCACGCCGGAGACTATCCGCACAACGCAACACCACCGCCGACCTACGAAACGATTATGGGTGATCACGAACCACCGTCCTACGAGAAGATTAGCAAGATCTTCCCTCCACAAGAACCACCACCATCGTACGCCGCCACAATCGCGCTCGATCGCGACAGTACGGTGCACATTTGATCTACGTGCCATAACCAATACCAGACACCCGGTTTGCTTCTGGTCCGCTTGCTGTACGACTGAACGAACTGATTATCGAGCGGAAGACTGTTTTCGGGATGAAAGGAAATAAAACAAATCGCGTAACTGCTAACCCCTTCTATACTGTTGCCCCCGTGGCCAATTATCAACGTGTCTTCTCCCAGAGAAATCTTCCTCAAGATCAGCTCTATTCTGTTTTGTTTTTCGTTTCTGCTCCACCGACGGCTTTCGAGTGACGCTTAAAGATAAGATAATACCCTAGCACGATCAACAGCAGTACGGCGACCATGTCCAGACCGTACACTTGATACGGTGCCATATTGCGCGTCGGTGAACGGAGATACCGCAAGCCCTTGTTGGCGATCACTTTCTCGATCCAAAAAATGGCACGATCGAGCGGTGGTTCTGGTTGAGTCCGGAAAACATAGGACAGTTCCTTGCCGCGTGCCCGATAGCTGTAAGCAAAAGAGCGAAATGATGCAACGCGGATAATCGATAATTCATCTTGTTTGTTTCACCTGGCATCGCCCAATATCTTATCCATCGCTTCCTTCAGTGTGACTGCGTTCATCTGGCTAGAAGGTATGCCTATCCCGATACCTGCCTGCTCGATGCGGCGTACGTTCGAAAACTGATCGGCAAAGAAGGGCACACCAATAACGGGGACCCCGTGCCAGGCCGCTTCCTGCAAGCTAAGCAATCCACCATGGCTAATCAACAGCTTCGTGCGGCTGTGCGCCAGCACTGCCGACTGTGGAACCCACGCAGTCATCAGCACGTTCGGCGGCATCACCAGCTTGTCCGCATTGGCGTGCTTCCAGATGAACCCATAGTCGGGCAGGCTGCGGAACAGCTCCAACAGCTGCCGGTTCACTTCCGGGCCCAACATTTCGCTCTGTACGTTCGTACCGAAGCTAAACAGCACCACACCTTTGTTCGCACGTGCCATGAACTGTTGCATCATCTACGGATGAGTTATTCGACATGTAATTGGCGACACTTAGCAAGTGCTCTGCGACCATATCTACACTTACCGGTGGCATCTCATCTGCCCGTTTGATATGCAATCCGCCCACTTGAATTACGTTCGGTGGCAGTAACTGATAGAAATCGAGAGCGGGATCGCTGTTAACCAGCACCAACTCCGATCGCCTTTCGAGCAGTTTCACGTGCGGCATAATGGTGCCTTGGAAAACGCGCTTAACTCGCTCTTGTTCTTTGGGCATGAACACCTGTTGCCGATAGAGCATATCGAACCACCAGTAGATCGTGTTCTTCGCCCGCTCAATAAAGCTCATCTTCGAATCGAAGTCGGAGGCCGGATGGGGCAGGTAGGTTGTGTAGAGCGGTATGTCCGCCAGGTACTGGGTGTACGATGGTATGTTGAACGGCGAGATCGATATTAGTGGTGGGTTGTTAAAGTGTTCCAGAAAACCGAGCAAAAACTGACCCATCGTGAAGTCGTGTATCACCAGGTCGAATCGGAACGTTGTTGGATATGCGAGCAATCGCTTGATGGCTTCCTCGTCCTCCAGTATCTGACTTGCCACCGTGTAATACTGGTACACATTCATTATGTTGCCGAATGCATGTTCGTAGCTGGAAAAGTCCGCCATGCCGCCGTCCGCAAATGCCGCCATCAGCTTGCCGTAGAACTGTTCCATCACCAGGAACGTTTTGCCTGGCACGGAGGTTTCATTTTCGAACGACAAAATGGTAAGATTGTGCCCGTTTTCATACAAACGCTCGAATATCTGCTTGTTCCAGATGTGATGGCTTTTCGAGGGTGTGGTTTGCAGGAAAAGAATATTTTCAGCACGCACGGCGCACACCATCAGTGCCACCCAAAGCACCAATCTCGATCGCAGCGTCATACTAAACCAAATATTCAACTTTATCCCCACTGAACGATGCCAATTAGTGCACGTTGATTGGGCTGAGTTAAATAAAAAACAGTCACTTTACTTCTCGGCGTTTATAATTACGGGAGTCTTTGCGTTTTCATGACCGCTCCACACGCACACGTTGGAAGACAGATTGCACTCGAAAAATGTATTTCGAAGGCGGTAAAGTCACGCAATCCAACAAGAACTCGTACGACTATATCTTATCATACGAATTTGGACACCGGCAATTATCACCGACCCTTGGATGTATTGGTGACGCGGTCTCTGACAACACCGAGATTACACCAATTCCTCGCTAACGTCTGGTTTAATCGCATACGACAATGTCACTGTTTGGGGCAGCTATCGCTGTAAGTTATTGAACGCTGCTGGTACAACTACCGACAGTCTGTGTGCCGGTTGACTGCGAACGACTACAAGCGAAATAAACGTACTGCCTATTGTTTATAGCTGAATGTATCGTAGTCCACGCACTGCGTTCGGTTCTGATCCAAAGTTCATTTCAAAGCGGTGCAGCATCATAAAAAATAGCCAAATATCGACACCCATACATGGACGATGGTCAATGGAGCGTTACTGATCATCAAAGCCAAGGGCATGCGATTGAACGCACACCTATCTTCCAATACAGCATTTAATTTCCGCTCCATCATCACGTGCTTTGTGACGAATCTGTAGAAGACGAACTCAAGTAGAAGAAGTGGATTTCTATTAACAACTAGTGCCATCGATTATGTTCGCAAACTGTTCGTTATTTAACGCCATTCCCATTACTATAAATAGAAGTTATATTACCTAAAGCTAAGCAAGGCATGAAGTATTTGCTCATTTTTTCAGTATACTATTTGCCCAAAAGAGTTGACTGTTTAAGTGAGATTAAATGATCGATTATTGAGTAGCAAACGAATAGCAAATTCACGAATGAGACTGATTTTGATTTTTAATAATCATGGTTATTCTGATTTTTAGTATTGTAACTATTAAAGCTAGTGGAGGATCAATCCCCTTGAAGGCCCAGGGCGGAATTTTGCTGTACTAGGTGCTACCTCTTCCGTGGATGCTCTCCTGGTGCTATACATTCGGAAATCCTGGTGCAATTTCGTTAATACTTTAAAGTCACAAACTCGATATTCTTCTCTGCATTTAATTTATCACATAGAAACAAATGTTTTATATAACCCAGGGAGATACTTTTGATCAATTTGTTTGACCTTTTTAATTAAATTTTTTGCTATACATTAACTCTGCTGTTAAATTCCCAAAAATTGCATAATCGGAACAAATTGTTTGTGGCCCCCAACACGGCGAGGCCCTAGATGACCGCCTACTCTTTATCTTTTATCTAATATACAGGTTTACATTAACTCTTAATAAATGATGCAACCGTTCCTTCCCAACCAATCAAATTTCTGATATGATCAACTAAATTTGATTAAATGCAATTTGTTTGAGTCTTCACTTTTACAACTACATCGGAAACAACCTCAACCGTTCTTCTCGTATCAAATAATACAAACGAACTAAGTGTTGTTCCTTATTTTATAACTTCGTTTGTCTTATGTTTACTTTATGTTTAAGCTAGGATAGAGATTTGAATAATGGGGTGGCCCGGTGTTGTATTGGTAGAAAAATCCCATCTGGACCAGTCCCCCGTACTCAGGACTGACTATCTGGCTACGGATAATAATAAAGTCAAAGAAAGCTAGAAATGGCTGACCTAGACCTTTTGAGGTTATTGTGCCGATAAAGAAAAAGAAAATATTTGAAAATATACATTTAAATATTAATTAGCATCAATTAAACTTTGCTCACAACACATACAAAAAGATTACTAACACAAGATGTAATCGGTGTGTGTACAGGTTCAAACATTTCGTTTCAAACGTTCTCCTATCGATAAAATTACAACAACTCTCACCACCGAACACATTCACATTACCGTTAATTCAATTTGTGTAAATAAGATATTACAAACTTTACTCACCTTACCTAGTGGTTGTGTAATGCTGATAACGCACACAAACAGCAACATGATCTTGGTATTACCACAACCTCCTGATCGTTCCTGTTCAATCTATAGTTATCTTGCCCTATTCACGTCGTTCACGTATATCGGCGTTGTGTGATGTTCCTCAATGAGTTTTTATTCTGCCAGCCCAAAACCCTTTCACCACACGGACGCTGGCATGAAGGACGAACAACTTCCAACGTGCTCTAATGTGCCATGTACTTACAGCATGTTGTTCGCTTGTCTGCACGCCGAGTAATACCACCCATGCTACCACGCACAGGAACGCACGGACACGCACACAGCCACCATAGTTCGTGTTTACTCATCCGTTCATCTGTTCCGGTTCCGCTTCCCGGAAGCAATACAGAGCGCCAGAATAGACGAACCCCAACCAGTATACTACCATTCGGTACCACCCTCGATTGCTTTCCCTTCTCGCAGTCTGCCACGACAGAAAGGGGACGAGTGACGACACAAAGAGCCAGTAAAGTAATGTAAACAAGAAATCTGAGGTAATTTATGGACGAGCTGTGCAGCTCCACAACAACCAGCGCCAGCATTCAAGCACCGACGATGATTCACACCGCTGCAGCTTTCGAGTACCGGGCTAGACTTCGCCATAGGTCAAAGGGTGGGCTCTTCCTGGTAGGTTGTTGCTGATGCTGCTGCTACTGGTGCTATAACGACCGACAATCGGAGCGTTCCGGTTCGTCGTTAAGCCTCCCAAGAATACTACCCCACCCACCACCCTCCACCTTAAAGACTCTTCCAGTGCACTGACGAGCCTGATGATGTTGATTTATGCACATTTGAACCGAAAACGGCGTCAGCAATATATGTGGGGAAGAAATTTCCATTCCGGGCGTATGGAACCCACACCTAGGACACCCAATGTCAGCGATTCGAGGAATATTGAAGGCAGCCAAGCTATGGTATGCTACGGTAATCATGTCAGGATGCGGGCGCGTGCCATCGATCGCGCATGTAATTCAAAATCAAAATTAAATCAAAATCTGGTACATTAGACCTTTTTCCTCCCACTTTGTAACACAATAAATTTTCATCGTTATGAGTATGGCTGTGTGTATGTGTGTAGCATTTTTTTACTGCAGCAAAGACAACAATACACATCCACTGCTGGTAGCATTCAGTTAATACCGCTTTCCGGCTCTTTACATTTGTTTGCCCGATTCGAGGCGTACGGATAATGAACACCCCTACATCATACACGGTCAATATGCTCTAAATAACAAATCTGCTCAATACCCTGACGATGCCGAACCCTGTTGGCAGTAATGCTCCCTACAATGGATAAGAACATTATTGTGCGTGCATCGCACACCCTAGACCCTATACACCCGTGCCGTATGATACGTCGTCTCCTAGCGACACGTCTCCTTGGACGTTGAAGTGCGTCCATGTTTTTGTTGTGATACCAACCCATGCTGCTTCCGGTTATGGGGGGGCGCTTCCATTCTTGCTCCGACTTCGGCGAACAAACAAACGCTGAAACCATCCAAATGGTCCACCTCACTGAGTGCACCGAAGTAACAGCAGGAAGAAAAAAAAAACACGCCCACACACAAGATCAAAAATACATCCATTTATTCTCTGCTTACACACCGCATTACCTACGGTATGTGAGGGTATTATACAGGGTTTTACACTTTAGTTCAGACTGGCAGCACACATTTTTTGACACGCCGCACTCGATTTCCTGTCGCGGGCGCACATTTTTGATTGCAAGCACAGGATTTTTGATCGGGAGCATTTAATTTCAACAGCCAGACGCTTGAAAGCTTTTCGGCCGCATGTTTATAACCCCCCTTGTGAAAGATTGGTTTGAGCTTGTAGCATTTGTTTATATGCAATATTGTTTGTTTTTTTAGTTACTTGATAAGTTTTGGTGCAAAATATATTTAAAAAATTGTGAGAAGCTGTATAAAACAAGTATCGGGTAACGTATTTGAAGAATTATGCCCAAATTGTTCTAATTCTATGAATGCAACAGATTTATTTAAATGTGCAGCAGTGGATCCTTGGAGATAAACCTATGTCCATAGGATTGGTTCAAAATTTAGCTAACCGACAGAATGGCGGCAGATTTCTAATCTTCTCTTGAGCTATTCACGGACATCGGTGTAATCATTTTGCGTAAACCTCATATATTCCCACGAAATACTGCTGCTGCTAACAATAGTGTTGTGTGTCATTAGACAGGTACGTAATTGTTCGTCCGAAATTCTCTAACTCACCCACGATCTTGTTTACAGGTATCACACAGGTATCACAACGTGTTACACATTAGGAACACATTTAGAGCTACGCAAACAAATTAATTGGAAGCACACAGTGAACCTAAAGAAAATTAATACGATTTCAAGCTATGCATTTCTTAATATTTAATGGTGTTATAAGCTCAATAAACTTTATTAAATCCTCGATTGATGTTTAGCATTTCTGCAATATCTTTGCCGGATGCACCATTTTCGTACGCTGTAACAACACGGTTGCGATCTTCGTCAGATGTAGTTTTGTTACGGCGTCGAGGTACAGCCTCCGATGTATCCAAGTTTGCTGTAGGATTATCATGAACAGAATTATCTCCTTGTTGTATTGCAAGGATAAAATACACAGTACCTCTTTGGAATGCGTAACTCTAAATGTGTTCCTAATGTGTAACACGTTGTGATACCTGTGTGATACCTGTAAACAAGATCGTGGGTGAGTTAGAGAATTTCGGACGAACAATTACGTACCTGTCTAATGACAGACAACACTATTGTTAGCAGCAGCAGTATTACGTGGGAATATATGAGGTTTACGCAAAATGATTACACCGATGTCCGTGAATAGCTCAAGAGAAGATTAGAAATCTGCCGCCATTCTGTCGGTTAGCTAAATTTTGAACCAATCCTATGGACATAGGTTTATCTCCAAGGATCCACTGCTGCACATTTAAATAAATCTGTTGCATTCATAGAATTAGAACAATTTGGGCATAATTCTTCAAATACGTTACCCGATACTTGTTTTATACAGCTTCTCACAATTTTTTAAATATATTTTGCACCAAAACTTATCAAGTAACTAAAAAAACAAACAATATTGCATATAAACAAATGCTACAAGCTCAAACCAATCTTTCACAAGGGGGGTTATAAACATGCGGCCGAAAAGCTTTCAAGCGTCTGGCTGTTGAAATTAAATGCTCCCGATCAAAAATCCGGTGCTTGCAATCAAAAATGTGCGCCCGCGACAGGAAATCGAGTGCGGCGTGTCAAAAAATGTGTGCTGCCAGTCTGAACTAAAGTGTAAAACCCTGTAATGCCGTATACGGACCGATTCACCCGGAATTGAACCGAACGAAAAAAGAAAACGTAGACGCAGAAGTTTAGATTCCCCACCAAAACAGTTTTGCGTCCACAACCCAAAATCTTCGGTGTCTCATGAGGAGACTAAAGAACGGGTACAGACATTATTAAGCGTTCTGACTTGCTTCAAGAGAGAATTTATTCTTGCATTGCGAAAGAATCATCGAAATGGAAGGGGTTTTGTCCTAGAATCTTCCTGCGTTACTTTCTGTTCTTCCAAACTTCATGAACCTTCAAAGGATTTACGGAACTACAAGACGGTACTAGTGACGTTGGGTGCTGAAGATGGAAACGAATATGCTAATTTTAACACTTCCTCCAACTCTGGTTTTTAAACCGCGAGGCCAAGCGACATTATGCGTAGCCTCCCCTATGCCAGTATGTGTTTATTTGATGTGTTCGTTCTTCGTTTGGTGGTTCCAACCACGCGGCCGTGACTGTGATTCCAAGTTTGACTTCCACTAACGAACCCATAAAATTGAAAGCATTTGTCAGCCACATGCAGCAAAGGATTGTGTTTATGAGTGGAAAAATTCCCTTCCGAAAGCATCAGCTGAAGCTGGTGCTGTACATTTAATTGTTAGTATCCCAGACACTGTGCCAAATATCCGGCGTTACGCTGTTTGCTGTCGTGAGGTAGAACGGTTTAACCTTAGTCGGTACGAAAATCTCATCGCCTGCTACGAAGAATTTGGTAGTTGAGGGACGAAAATGGCACACCGGCTAACCGGTCAACCGGTTCTACTACCGTTCTAGGAAACACCGATGAAACTTTAACATTTAAAGTTCATAATTTGCATACGTGAGAGCGTTATAATTTTAATTAAAATATTTAGTATAATTAGAAATTTTTGCTACGCCAGCGTGTCCTTTTCCAGCTTTGTAGGCATGTTTTTTTTTTTGTTTTCATTCTTCTACTTTCTTACAAATTTTCGTGGGTGTTTTTGCACTTACTATCCGAAGCTTGTGCTGCTGTACCGAGGCATCTTTGGACGAAGGTTTTGAACCTCACGACTCAATTGAAACACCACACCCGCCCCCTCATTCAGGTCCCGCGGATCTGTTGCAGCAGTGTAGCTTACCTTTTGCCAAATTGTTTACCCTTCTGAAAAACGTAACCACTAAAAACATCATCCCTACATTATGCCGCAAGGCTGTGATCTCCAGCCAAAGAAATGAAACGGAGCAAACATGTATACGGGGTTGGGGCGAGAGCTGGATCGAGGGATATGTTGTTCATATCCCCTTCTTCTCGGGTTCAAAACAAATTGCCAGTAGGATCGATCCGCTTCGGCGACCAGATTTGCTGCCGTCTCGGTTGGCATGCACGTGTCCAATACGAGGGTAAATGCTCTAGAGGACTTGCTTGGAACGTATTCGCCTTTCTATTGAACGTTAAACTGGCATGAAATCTTAATTAGAAAATTATTAAGTCAACCACGGCGTCAATTGGCTGGAAAGTTGGGAAGCAACGAACGTTTAAATTCGATCTGCGGCTAAGTTTAAATTGCCCACAGACAAGTGAAGAATAATATCCCCAGCAGGAGTGAGTGTTTCGTACATCTAAATGAGCGCAATTGTTGCTTTTACATACAAACGACTGGCATGCGTGGCAAAAAAGTAACATTAAATGTTCATTCACATGCAAGTATGATTAGAAAAATTCACAAAGTGAAATTTTAGCAACCATTCGATCACAATCGGATTCAACATTGGTGGTAATTATGAAATCGTCTTCCCTTCTTGAAGGTAAGCGGAATGTAACAATTGGCGTTCTTTAAAAATATCCGATTATCCATAATCATCATTTGCTGGCCTAACTTTGTTGTGCCATTAATCTTATCTTTTATATTTAAATGAAACAATATTTTGGTGATTTTGGAAATGAAATACTGCGAAACGGTATAGTAATAGAAGAAAAGTGGTGTATTTGGTTGTAACAACCAAGCGGTTAATTGCATAGAATTGAAGGAATTAGTGTTAAGAATTTCATTACGAACCTACTAGGTTCGTTCCGTTCCTGCTGTGAAACGATCGAACCTAGATGCATAAAAATTCATAAAGTAGGTTTTTTGCACCTGTATGTTTTCTTCTTTTTTTCTTTCCTAGGAAAGGATTTAGTATATTTTAAAAAAGTTTATAAAACATTACTACGTTCGTAAATAATTGTTGTTGAAATCGGTTCGAAAATTGCAACCTTTAATACGCGTCGTTTTGTTTGACATTTTTTTTTAAAGATCGCTTCATCTTGACATACCATGGGTTTAAAGAAGATTTCAGAGTTTTTTTTTAAAGATTGAAACAAAAACTGTATTTCAATATAAAATATCTTACTCTAAAATTCTACACTTAATAATTCCTCACTTATGTCTACATAGTGATTTTGATTAACTGCATTTATGTAATTGATAAATTGTTTGAAAATCGCTCTTTTCTTGGTGGTATCAGGGAAAACTAGCTCTTCCCAGCTTTGAGTTTTTGTACAAATTGATTGTTTGGTTAGATTTAGAAAAATTTCCCATTTTTTTCATCATGGGACAGGTTGCGTATTTGTGTTCTAGCGATTCTATTTCATTGCATTTCTCACATAGTTCAGAGTTTCTAATTTTCATTTTTTTAAGCGTTTCATTGTTGTGTACCTTTCCGTGAATTAAGTAGAAGTACAGGTTTTTCTGGTTGCTTGTCATATTACTATTGTGTAGATTTGTTCATATTTGCTTCCAATTTTTGGACGGATATTGTGTACATATGTTCGGTTGTGGTAGTTCTTGTCTTAAATAATGTTCGTAAATGCTCTTACTTCATAAATTTTCTCTAATTTTCCTCGGAAGATATGCTGTTTCTTGTATAACGGATTTTATGCAAGGAAGGTTTGAAGTTGTAATATTGGGTGGATTTTCTGTGTTTTGCAATGCAAGCTTGGATATAGTGGTGAATTCTATAGTTTTTGTGTGCCTATTTGTCAACAGAGCTTTACTCTTCAGATCTGGCATCTGAAGACCAAGGCCACCTTCTTTAGTTGGTAGAGCTAAAGTTTGAGCTGGAATTCTTAGTTTCCCTCTGTCCCATACAAATCTCGTTATTTCTGCCTTGATTTTGCTGATCTGTGAGTTCAGTGGAGAAAACATTGCGGCAATATACCATATCTTGGGTAGAATATACGTGTTGCAGATTTTGATCTTTTGCAATGAATTCAAAATTCTGTGATTGTGGAGCCATATATTATACGTTTTTTTTTTTTGACACTTCATCCCAATTCCTTTTGCCCATTAACCGTACATCATTTATAAACGTTACTCCTAATACTCCACGATAATGATATTTTGTTGCGATTTACTGTATGTCCTACATCTAATCCTTTACATTTAGTTAAGTTCAACTTGGCCCCAGCTTCCTCTCCAAATTGTGCGATTAGCTCTTTAATTCGATCAAGTTTACTTGGGGAGGACGATATTACTGACATATCATCAGCATATACTGTGATGCAGTCTTGCTCTCCAGAGCATATTTTCTCCAATTCTCTTATTAGAGGATTTAGGTAGATCACAAATAGAAGCATAGATATGGGATCCCCTTGTCTTACGGATCTTTGTATATGAAATGTGTTGGATAGTGTACCATTTACTAAAATTTCAGATGTTGCTTTGTCTCCTATTGTTTTTAATATATGTATTATATTTTTGTTAATTCCTATTTCGTTCATTGTCAAGCCTATCAAAGGCTTGATTCAAATCGAAGGAAATAAGTTTCCCTGTAACCTTTTTCTGTTTCAGTTCAGCTATGTTTTCTTTTAATAATATGATAGCTAGGAAGATATTGTTGTTTTTGTTATGGCATTTTTGAGTTGATGAAAACACATTGTGTGTGTCAATTACAGTTTCTACGCGAAATCGTATTATTCTAGACCTCTGATAACAGATTATCATCGATAGAATTCGTAGTAACAAATTTACATTCAAAACTATTTGTAAACCAAAACCTGTGGCCACCAAAATCAAAATGAATTATACTAAAATGTAAATAACAACGAATATGTAAAAATCGTACCTTGCAGGATTATTTTAATTTTCTCATGAAGGTAGGTTCAAAAACTCAACAAGGTTCCTTCAGTTCCTATAAGAAACGAAGCTAAAGGCACACTTTGGCATTTTTATTTCTTCAGGAACGGCCAGGCCGTATTGCTTACAACTAAAAGTAACTTAATCTATTGTACAATTCACATTCGTTTGAAGACATTTCATTCTCCAAACAGTGAAAGGTCGCCTTATTCCGGGTGTACTCGGTCGTGTTACTGCATGTATTCCGTCATCCTATAGAGTGGTCCTTTTTCTTGCGAGGGTCTGTATCTTGATTTGGGTTGTGCGTTTTTTCTTCTTCCATGTTTTCGTCAGCATTGGCAGGCCGTTCTGGTGGTTCTGCAGCGGTCGAATTGCTTAATCGTACCCACAACTTACACGCATCAAACACATTCATACTTCCGTTCATTCAAACACGTATACATCTTCATACATACAAGCGAGGTACAACATACAACACAAACACAAACATAAGGAAGACAGGGTCACACAGACAAACCATTAGCTCGGCAAAAATCAAAAATAACCTTGAGGTAAGCAACATCCGAGCCCCTCAGCAGATCTCGAATTGGGGTATCAGGGACTCTTACTATACTTCGGACTGCGTCCAACAAGGAGGGTCTTGCAGCCTCGTATTCCACGCAGGACCTTAAATGATGATCCACATCGTGGAATCCGACACCGCAGCCACATACTTTGGAGTCGACCTGTCCTCTACGGTGGAGATGTGCGCCCAATGCGAAATGGTTAGACCTAAGTCTAGACATCATTCGAATGAACGCTCGATCACCACATTTTGACATTTGAAATTAATTTTCATGCATTTGTAACAAGATACTTGAAAGCTTCTGAGTACAATGATGTGTTATTCTCGAGTGCAGTGCGGTGAGTAATTGATTTCCATTCTCTAAATACATTCTACAATATTCGTGCATGTGAATGTTTATTGAATGATGTTTAATATCAGTAATTTCGTCGCAGAGCTGTGCCAGAAAGACAAATAATCCACTTCAATTGGTAATCCTCTCAGCAAACACAAACATAAACGCTAATTCTTTACCATTCTTGTTCAAAATTATATCTTAGCCCCTAGCAATTGTATGTTTCTGCTCAGTTTCATTCTGTAACACTCCCGTTACAAGCAGTTCATCTGTTATATCACTACCCTTTTTGTATGGCCCCTCGACAATCGGCATTCCGCTCAATGCGAAGATCTGTTTCATTATTTGTTCTCCTATTTGCTACTCCCTAATTCATCACAATCGGAAGTTTATCCACGTTTTAAATTACTATTTACCATCCAGTTCGATAGTGGCGCCCCTCGGACTTTGCGTGTCTGGATGCGGTGTTGCGGCACCGGCCCTAAGCACAATCTTGACGTTTCAGTTTCACTTCAACGCCTCCCTCGCTGTAAGCAGATCCATGCTTTCGATTCTTGCCCGAGCAAAATGCTATCCAAACGCATTTCACGCATCGACACTTGCGTGCACACCGGAAGGTGCCGGCATATGCTGGTCTTCCCGTGGAATCCAGTCGCAAGCCGGTCGAGCGGGAAGGAAAACATATGTATCGCAACAGGAGCTTACCCGCGCATTCGCTCTCAATTGTTGCTAACAGTGCGCTCAAAATGTCCATTGCGATATGCTTTCCCTTCATCATCTGCCTTGCTCGGTGGTTCCGTCCAACTTCGGGGAAATATTGCCCATGCACCATGAGCAGGGGGACGTGCCGTAGTTCTGCCAGGGGGTGCAAAATCTTCCCAAACCGTACGAGGATGCGAGGCTCTTATCGATACGCGACACGGGACGACCAGCCTGTCTAGGCGTGGTTCGTAAATCTGCCCTCAATAATTCGGTGACACAAAGATATTGCAGACACATTTTCGGGGCGAATAACTACAGCCTGGGGATAGTGCTCGGTTGGCAACGGAGAGTATTTTCCCACTTTTTTGTCATTTCTTTCTGAGGTAAATCTCATATAGTATTCAGTGCTATTTTGTTCCCGTGTGTTTCATTTCGGTTACCCTAATAGCATGTTTTCCATCGTTTAACCAACTGGAACGCATTATTTATCACGACCATCATTCATACTATTACTGTTGACAATTATTTGATGCATGTTTCGTACGCATTCACCACGGATGAGGCACCTTCAATAGCGCCCCTTGATTCGTTTCATCCGCAGAATATCGTACGTACCAGTGGAGGGTTCCCGTAACACTGTATTGCCGGCCCGTTGCCGAACCCCGGGCTACCAAATGACGGAATCAGTCTTTGTTTGATATTTTAATTTTGACCAAATATTACTTCGCTCTACCGTATAATGAACAATGTTTGTCCTGCACTGATTTATCATGGGTGACAAGGCTTCGCTGTACTTCTTTTCACACATCCCAAAGGTCGGATGAGGGATTCCATCCCTACGACTCCTTTTTCAATGCCATGGCTTCGGTGCAATTCTGCGGAATTGAGTTATGTCACGAGACGCAGGTGTTCACCGGGATTTCGTTCGTTCGGGCTTTGATGTCACCATCGCCGAGCGATAATTTCAATAGATCTCGCTATTCCCTTGCGCTGCATGACTGTATGACGCAAAAGAGGGCAGAACACGAATGAAGCAAAATTTTAATTCACCTATCAGACGCAGAAAGCCTGCCCCGAAGGTTCAATCAAAGCACGCGCTCGGTACAGGGGATCGGGAAGGATTTAATGTAGGATCTTCGCTTACGCTCGATCGGCTTCATTTGGTTGCGAGATTGCCTCGGGGAATGACAGAAAGCAGTGCATACAACAGACCTTACTTTTCTGAGGTTTCAGAACACCAGCTCATCCACACAAGCGCACTTCGTGTAAACGATTGCGAGATTGATGAAAAGATTCAGCATCAGTATTCCAAACACAGCCTCGATCGGTATGACGTAATACATTACTTACATTTTGGAAAACCATTTATTCATGAAGTAACTATATTTTCCGACTTTGGTTGTTTTCCCAATTAATTCATTGTATTATCCAACGAATACATTCAAGATTATGGAATATATCTTATCTTATATATCTTATCTCTTCGGAACTCATGGAAATTTGCACTGCTTTATTGTCTTCTTCCACTATTTTTATTTTTTATGCAGTACACATGACCCAATAATACGCGACACATTTAATCTTCCAGTTAATCGATGTGTAGTTTTTAAATCATTTGGTATTGGCCATGGTGCTAAACTGAGCACACGATGCCATGTCCAGTTTTGACAATTCTTTTAAATTGTTGTTTTTCTCTCTAATGTCCAGTTTTCTTATTCGTTTTCACGATTCAGAATGCTGTGCTCAGCATATTCTGTCCATTGCGGTTGCCCTGTAATTTATGACTAGTGTTTAGAACATAACCCCCTAAAGTATGCTTATTTTAGTACACAGTTACATTTGGTGCGGTAAAAATCACGCATTTTCTAGTACAAGCGAACCTAACGAAAACATATGGAACACGTTGTAGCATCACCGCTAAGGACCGCTAAGGGCTCATTCAATTATTACGTAACGCTGACAGGGGGGGGGAGGGAGGTGGTCAGAACCAGCGTTACGATTTGTTACATAGGGGGGAGGGGGGTTAAACTTTTTGTTACGTAACATACAATAAGATTATACTTAGGTTTCCGCTTCATATGCCATGTCTGAAAAATTAACTTATTTAAGGGATTTTTATACAAATTCCATGTTATCTATCTACTTGTCGATTGTTGAAAGGTCAAATTTTCTTGATATCTTCTGATACCAACCCATTGATATCTTCTGGTGTCCACTTAGATGGTGATTTTCAATTCCGATGTGTAGTAGTGGATCCAGTTTGCATCCATTGTCACATAACAAGGATCGTCGACTCATAAAACTTAATTAACTAGAGCTCTAACCAGTCTCAGAATGATGCATCGAAGTAATCCACTATCTCAAAGAACTCCACGCAATCATTAATTATGCATCAATATCATTTGGTGCTAGTACGCTTATTTACGGTACAATGATCAACTTTCAACAACTAGAACGTGTTTGAAGATAGCATACCAGCTAAAATAGTTGATTTACGATTACGATGCTTCAACCGTTTTTTTCTCAACAAAATATATTTTTTATTGACATTCTAAGTTTCTGATGTTCCATTGGATGTTAAATGATAAAAATGGGTTTGAGTTTTCCGCCGCTTCACGGTCTGCTGCAGGAGTCCTCTAAACCGCCCACGGACGTGCGCCGTCTACTTTCAATCCATTACCACGGCATTTCTGGTGGACGCATCAACGCCATAACTGAAACTTAATATGGGCATACTACGCCTTCTCTGTCCATGTGGACGACCTAAAAGGACTTTACGAGCTGTATCGTTCGGTATCATTCTCATGACGTGACCATCCCAACGGAGCCTTGCGAGTCTAATCCACTGTACGACAGTAAGCTCGCCGTAGCGGATCCTCCAAAGTCCTTCCACACACACACACACGGGGCCAAAAACACTTCTGAGCGTCTTCCTGAGCGTATTGGTCAAAGTCCATGTCTCAGAGGCGTATGTTAGTACTGGAACTGTATAAGTTGTACATACTCCCAGCTTCGTTGAATTGAAAATTATTCATTAAATCTACTTTACCAATAAATGTAGTTATAGTCCTACGTTTGGGATCAGACCTCAGACCAAGTCCTCAAGGACTTGTATACGAAGCGTCTTCCAGGAATTGATATCTTTATGCAGAACCTATCCAGCCTTGGATTAGTTAACTTGGTGCATGCCAATGATACAAATTATATTGATGAAAGATACGGACTGCCTGAAAACAACAATTGTTAAAAAAATATCGTATGCATAATCGTAGCTGTATAGATTGAAAAATTTTCTAAAATCGCTTCCAATTATTAACAACAATTAAGCATGTCAGCCTGGCGTGAGTAGTAAATTTATTAGGCAGTTTGTTTTTATCGTTTTGTATGTTTTGTTTGTTTGTCGAAATACGTTGGAATTATATAGATTATTTAAAAAAAAGTTTTTTTTTTACCCAAAAATGGGAGGGAGGTCAAAAAATGTTACGTAATTAATGGAGGGGGGTTGCGTCCAGTGTTACGTTTCGTTACAATAGGGGGAGAGGGGGTCGAAAATTTACAGTTTTTGCGTTACCGTAATAATTGAATGAGCCCTAAGTAGCCTGTGCTGGCAGTCTATTCCGTTTGATTTTCTTTTTGTATTTTCCACTCCGTTACATTTCATTATGCTATATTATACTCATGCTCATATAATGGTTATATTATACTCATTGATTCGTTCCAATTTGTAAAAGACTGTTGACATCGTAATGGACAGTTCGGTAGTTGAGGTTTGGTCGAATCGATTCAGTTCATTCAACCAACTACAATCATTTGAAGTAATGAATAACCATGAATGGTACCATAATGTGACCATTTTTAATTCGTCACCTTTCATCCCAGCCAGCCCTGAAACTGGTGTGACGAATACACTGTTTCTTTTATTTTTTGCCCATCACTTCACTTTCGCTTGCTCCTGCAACGCATTCCTTTTCCAATGTGCACTTTCAAGCGACTGTAACGGTTTCGTATACAGGACGTGTCGAGCTCGTGGAAATTAATCGACAATTGAAAAAAAAAAACGAGTAAAAGAACACAATAGTACGATCGTTTCGTTTCATTATTATTCAGAACCGCGTGTTCATTTGATTAATTTTCCTTTACACCACTGACATTGATTTGCAGCGCGATTTTACCGACCCGCCGCAACAGTCCCGGGGTTCGTAGGGCGGTATCGGTATGATATGATTGTGTTTAACATTTATATCACGAAGCCCGACGGGACCCTTCGAGATAAGCGCTGGAACGAATTCCGTTCCTGCACATTGAGCCTTCCCGGGTGTGAAATTTTGCAAATGTTGATGATTCCAGATTACACACAACTTTAGGGACCAACGAATTATCTAACGTTGATTCAACGCTAAAAAAAAACTAGGGTGTTCTTGATGTCAAACTGTGACGAGGGCATACCCAGTCTAGACATTAAATAAAAAAATCTTTACGTGACATATGAACGATGTTGCTAAGGAAGAGCAGAAATACCGAAATGGGATACAGATGATACATCGATCGATCACCAGCATCAGGGGTAACCTCAGTATTCCAGCACCCTTTATGCAATAGTCGATTTTTTCCAGCTCAATTGATTTGTGTTGCAGTTCTAGTTTTGGTAATTAAATACTCGTACACTTATCAATATTCTGTAATATAAAATAATATCCGAATGCTTTTTTAATGCAATCCTGCATCACGACAATCCTTGACTCTAGATTTCCAGCCAATAGCGAATCATCATTGACGGTTGCCGTTCACATTATCACAGCCTTCCCCAGCAAACAATCGATTACCCCCTGGTGTCCATTACCAGGCTGCGATTGTGTTGTGCGCTACCCCGCTATGTTTCAGAATGTTTTATGACACGTACAAACGGTCGTGGTAGGTGCGATTTATATTGTTTCACCTTTCCGGTCTGTGGTTTTCTTGCAGTGCACAAATCGTTCCGGGCGCAAATAGCCAGCACATAATATAAAGCCTCAGTCAACTGGCCACATTTTATCGACCGGAAACCCGGCGCAATCTGCCGTTTGCATCCCGGGCGGTACACAAACGAGCGAGAGAATGAGTGGAACTTCATACCAGTCAATCAGTTACACTCAGTCATGCTGTTAGTAAAGGAGGTGTCAAAGTGGTGTCGAGGCTTAGTGCAGCAACAGCACGGAAAAGAATGCCACTACTGCTACTGCTGTCAATCAGAAACCGAAAACCACTGCCCGAAATGCGCCACCAAAGCGGGGGAAACGGTGCAAAGCGCTCGCAAGCAGAGAATTCATTTGTAAAATTTCATCACTCACCTGCCCAATGAAAGGACTGACCGCAAATCATTGCTGATTGCACGATAGGAATTTAATATGGTCAAAATCATTTTCTTTTATGCGCACAATTAACATCATCCAGATTGAAGTAAATTTAATATTCTGTTTTATTTATTACGAAATAATTGTGTTAATTAGTGGTAAATGCTGCTAAACCGCTACTAAGAAAACGGTTCTTTCTCGGAGTTGTTCGATCAAATTTGTGCTCTTTGTTCCTGCAGGAATTGTTCATTAATTGGATCACGAGCTAGAATTGTGGTGTTTCGATAATGATAATGAAATTCAATATATTCAATAAATATGCCATCCAATTTCCACACGGAAGCCATCAGTAATTTGCAGCCGAACTACACCATTCAGAACTATCATGTTCATTTCATGAACTATCAGTTTCATTTCATGCAATGCAATATAATCCGGCTGCCAAACCAATCAATCGACTAATCTAATAATGGAAAAAATCATGGAAAAATCGTCCCGTTATAATATGTATTTATCTCTTCATCAATGAACGTGAACCGCGAATAATTATCACAAAAGTAATCCTATACTCTAGAAATGAAACCATTCAAAATTACCAATATGCCTACACTTCGCAGAATGATGTTCATCTCGATGATAGACCAGCAACATGGCTGGCTTTAACCAAAACACACAAAGAAACGTATCGAATAACCGTACCAAACATATTTATAAATTCCGCCGTCATACCGCATTATTCTGCATTATACGTATTTTAACATTATTCGGGCTTCTTTACCTGTTAAAAACCAATCAACCATTGCACTTTGATTGGTTGATTATAGCCTTTTTTTGTTTTCGTTAGTAATTATCATTTAAATTGTGTTCATGGTTATTGCAAAAGTAATTCTACCCTGCACAAACGAAGCCTTTAACATATGACCAATATGCCAACGCTTCGCAGAACGATGTGCGACGTCGAATCGTTGATTTCCAACGAAAGAAATGATTTTCAAACCGTTAGCTTGTCAGCCTCTCTGCCGACCACCACAAACCAGTGACACAGCGCTTGCAGGTCGATCAAACCTTCATCACCGGGACCAGCATCCGTAGTGGTGGTTAGCAAAGTGCGAGAACTTCATTTAATACAGAACCTTTCTAATGCCAGAAATGTGCCGGTTTGCTGTGTGTTGACGGCAGAAAACCATCCTTCCTGACAGGCCAAAGCGAGAATAATGAACAGACTGTCAAATAAATCAAATCTGCCATCCTTAAAACATATTGTCCACACTGTTTGATTTGATTTGCAAAGGTTAAATTTTTAAAATTTAACTTGCACGGTCTATTGACATTAAAAAAGATTCGTGTATACCGTGGAATCGACATCTTTTTTGAAATTCTTTAATTTTATTGTATTTAATACGGTTTTATGTATTCTAACATATTAAACATATTAAATTCAAGTAATATTTTGATGTAGCCATTTTCATTTTTATTTTTTTGTTATTGTTATTTTTGTTTTGTTTACTGTATTCCTCTTGTAGATTATTCGTTTTATAGGCCACGCAAAGCATCGAGAACAAGAAATATAAAACCCACACACGTTCATTTGTACCTTGTTGATTGAAATTTGTTTTGTTAACTTATTTACTCATTTCAATCTGTCATTCCAATACTGTTCCAGTTTGAAAGATACCAGAATCGAATACTTGGCTGCGTAGGATACATTTCCGGTTAAATGGTGTATCGTAGAATTCAATGGATTCAGAAGCAATGTCTCAACGCGTATAGCAAGAGACTTTTCTGCCAGACTCCCATTACCGATGGCATCGTCCGGTGTCAAATGGTAATTGAAAAAGTTACCAATCTAAAGAAACGGCATGCGTTTGACTTCGACTACAATCGACGATCACTAACAAATAACTGCTGCTAGCGGCAAGATAAGGATTACCCTGGTGACGTTCACCCCTTCTTGTACAAACATATGGTGGACCTGTACTTCGATGCACCTTCACTGCATCGTTTAAAGCTAACAGCTGCACTGCACTCAATGCCGAGCCACCGAACTGGCTGTCGACTAGAAACGGCAATAACGGAAACAGTCCAATCACCGTGGCAAATATCAATAGCTCCATAGCAGTAAAATTTAACGAAAACGGCATGCAAAACGTGCAAGCGTCACCACCGTTATCTGTCGCCGTAAGGTGCAATCTACGGTTCGCTCGCTTTTACTCCAAACCGTCGTAGCAGCTGGAAGTGTGCTGGAAAATAAACAGTTCTATCTTGGCCATTAGACTGAAGCCGAGTGCGAATCATCTCATCTGGGAGCGACTCGGGGCTACGATTCTCCCTGCTAGGAATATTCAAATTAATCAATCATTTAAATCGTTTGGCAAACGCATTTCTAACCAAGCTTTTTGGTTTTCCACGCGCCCGTATGGTTGTGAGTTGTTTTGTAGGAAATGTTGCAATGAAGATGTCAGCATTGCCAAACAGTCGTTAAGATGCCGTCCTATAATTAGCGTCGTGAACGCATGTGCAGTATCAATGTCATTAATAAAATATTTTACAAACTTACTTATTGATTTCCTCCATTTTAGGAGTTCTATCCTGATGTAAGCGTTAGCATTGAGTACAGGCAGTCCCCGAGATACGCGGATCCTCTTATACGCGGATTCGGAAATACGCGGCTTTTGGAAATTTGACAGCTGAGCTAATATATAGCCCAACATTTAAGCAAAATGGTTAAAAATTCATCGAAAATACCTTCTATGTCACACAAAACATTTGTTTTTAACTTATTTTAATGAAATCATTCTAAAAATCGCCTGATTCGCTGCCTTAATTAAATGCAGAGGAGGAAGTCGACTCTGTGACTTTGAGATATAAACGAAATTGCCCCAGAATTCGACTTAGCCTACTTGTTTACTATATCGAGTTGCTTTACAATTAGCTTGGTCGTTAAAATATTCCTTCGTTTTGAATGCCTTTAGTTAAAACAGCAAACTGTTGATGGTTTTATAAAGTGGTGTGTGGTCATCACCTATTAGTGTTCTGAACCAAGGGTTGATCACACGGTACCAGACTTTCACGTCGTACTGTGAACCGGGAGATATGATGAGCCTCATCCTCATTCTCACATGTGAAGAGCCTCACCTACTCGTTGCCAAATGATCGCTTTACAAAATCCGATTCTCTGTCTTCTCACCTGCCTTGAACACCAATCATGCCTAACACCAATCGCCAATGAGATCTGCAGATCTTATTCCGGACTAAAATCGAAAAACATTAAAACATTTGAATGGAAAAGGACGTCCAAACGTCAAATCGCGTGTAACGAACTTTTGGCTACTTGTCAAATTGCTCTATACTACTCGACCTCTATCCTACACAGACCTTGAAATAAACAAACATTTTTGTTCTAACCGTCACTATCATTTATTATTTTTTTTGAAGTTTGCGCTTTTTTATTGTGCGAGTTAGCCAAATAATAACATCACTGACCCCGCTTATCAGTCAGAATAGGGGATTTTCTGAACGATTGCAGCGCTTCACATTGGCTTCGTTTTGCATCGCAAGTTCAGTGTAAGGTTAGGCTTCCGCGATCTCTGAAACGCTGTTCTCACGCTGGGTTCCTCTCCAAGAGCCTGTTCTTACTTGTGATCTTATATTAATTCGCGCACACCAATATCGAACAAAATTACCATCCAACATCGGTATCGATCTTAGATTGTATCGTAAAATGAAAGTGATTTCTCTCTCTTTCATCGTACTCACTGTCTGTGGTTCTGTGGTCCTATCCGCGCCGTTATTTTCCCAACCGGACGAAAACTGTGAGTGGACGTACACGTGCTGCGAACAAATCGGAGCGGACGGATCACGCAGAACTATCTGTGCAAAACTTTCCATCGTATGCCCGGTGGAGGAAACATCCAGCACTGACCCGGTGAGGATACATTCACCTAAAGTAATCGTGACGGCACCCTGCATAGAAGGTTTCAAACGTGATCATACAGGCCAATGTCGGAAGATTTTCGAAGAATTCGTCCACGGTTGAGCCGATTGCCTCTGGAATCTGGATCAAAATCATTGTACATTACTCAACAGCCAATATTTAAAACCAATCATAGCCTATATCACTTCAAACGTTACTTCTGTTTATGTACAAATCTCCATGGTATTCGCACATGCCCACGCACTGTGATGTACTCTGACGATTAAAGGCTTACCAGGCCTAAAGTAAAACATGGTCCATAACACACCGTTACTTGCAGCAGCATCAACGCGTGGTGCATGCACCACAACTGGGAAATAAACAGAGAGCTTTCACAAGAAAACATTGGAAAACTTATTTGCAATAAAAAAAGCCGACGACTTTTATTATCCAACAGTATCGGGAGAGTACAAGAAATTCGCAGCCTTCCACACACTAGCCTGGTGGATGTATGGTTCGACTCCATCCAAGGCTAATTGAAATGATGATCATCCTCTCTATATAAACTTATAGCTTCTTGGTACAACGGGTATATTGCTAGGGGTTACCGTGACACTTCACCACTGCCCTGTAGCACAACCGACAACCGTGAACCGTAATCGTACGTTGACCAAATCAGAATGAAACCCCCCAATCCATCGATGTAAGTGGTGGTTTGGAATATTTAGTTACATAATAATAGCTAATACGCCCCGTAATCTTATTGGTTTTGGCAGGGTAAAGCTTCCTTCGTCAATTTTTTTCTTTTGTTTTGCCAACCGGTCGGAATCGCTACCAGGAACTGATTTGTATTTAATCCGTAGCCTTAATTAGATTTGCCCCGATCAGCTTTTTCGGTGGAAAGAATGGGAACGGGTGGGGGCGTGCAGCCCACGGTTGTTTTATTCCCTGTCGATAGGCATTCGATCCGGGGCCACGATACACGATGGTCCCTGCACTGCAATTTCTCGCCGTCTCGCGTGTGCTGCCGGTGTGTGTGTGTGTGTGTGCCGGAGCGATATGCCAAAGGAATCACATACACCATCCCAAGCTGCACGTTTTGCCGGCAATCAGATTCGCTACGACGCTTCGCTGCAAATGGTCCGGAATTTCCTTTTCCTTCGTCAACCGACCGCGTGCGGGCGGGTAGAAATGGTGGCTGTGTAACGAGAAGGGGTATGAGAAAGAAAATAAAAAAAAATAACAAACCACCACAGGCGGAAAGAAAAACCCGGCACCGAACGAAGGCGCAATACAAATAGAAAAATAATAATGTCCGATTCCGGATATTTATCACGTGCCATTGCCGGTGATGTGTAAATTCCCGTGTATTCCGGATTCCTTCCGTTACGGGACAGACGATTTTTCATCTTCAGCTGCAAAACATGCTACGCCACTTGGCTATCCCCGTCAGGATGATCCCCGGCCACAACTCCAATTGGTTCCCTTCACGCTGTCAGAAAGCAAATAAATTTTACAATTCTGTTCCATATCCGATCGCGCTAACACACACACACACGGATTCGACACGGTGGCTTCATTTTTCGGTTCCCCCACCACCCTCCCGCCCCTCGAGAAGGCGTACAAGGATGCTTATGCTTGCGCTTTGCTATGGTGGAATTGTTTTAGTTCAGTGATTTTCTTCCACGTTCCTTCGTTTGATGGGAACGGGGTGATGCTTCATCTTTTCCTTCAAGGCCGCCAAATCGAAACCGGCAAATGGCAAGAGATGGCTATTTTTCTTTGTTGTTCCACTCGGTCACTGACCATTTCGATACGTTCGCGATGATGATGGTGCTGGCAGTGGAGGTCACGAAGACGATAGGATTTATCGAAACCGATGGAGGAAATACAAAAAAAAAACTCACCCAAACACCAAATCTAACCTGTCCCCAGTATTTCCTGCCGTTCTGCTGGTTCGGCCCAGATATTCACCCAGATCTTCCACAAATTTTCACCCGTCTCTCCGACCTGCCAGCAACAAGCACAACCTCACCGGTAGAAATGATATCCTTTTGATTTGCCGTGTCGTTCCCGGGCTACGAGTATTTCCCATACCGGTACAATCAAACAACAAACAGCAAAGAACAAAATTGAATTCTTCCTTCCCCATCCCGGACCACACATGCTCTGGTGGATGGAAAACTTCACCGGTAGTAGGCAATATGTTATGACGGGCAATGTAAACCCTTCAAACCGAATGGAACCTGTTCGATTTGACACGATAACGCGTATCCCCTGAGATCCACAGGCAGAGAGAGAGAGCGAGAGAGAGAGAGAGAGAGAGAGAGAGAGAGAAAAAAAAAGGGAGATTTAGAGAGGAAAATATGCAGTGTACGAAAACGAAAACAAGGTGTCAATCCAGGAAACCAAATAGAAAACAACCGAAATCTGATAATCCTTTTCAAATTATCCTACGTATTGTCGTGCTAGATTTATTAATACAGGAAAAGGAAGGAAAGAAATGGAGACGTCACAAAAAGGTACAGAAACAAATTGACGTCGTCGTCGATTATTGTTTGATATTTGGCGGGGGGCTCCACGTGAAAGTTTCAGTGAGAGGTTAAGTACGAGGACGTTCACATCCTCACAGTTTTTTTTTCTTTTGGTGCAATTTCAACACCGGCAAGTTTGTGTAAGGAAAGTTAATTAGGACTGTGGTCGGTGAAAAATTTATCAGTTGGACGATAGTCCCAGTTAGGAATACATTTTCCTTCAAGAATGCAGCACGTGTGTTAAAAAAATGGCAGCCCTAAGCATGAATCGATCACAAAATATTCAGTTTCAACTATTTGAAAATTTGAAGTCGTTAGTCGTTAGTCGTTAGCGTTTAAAGATTGTTGTTATGTACATAAACATAATATGGTACATAAATGATAAGATACTACTGTCATCTCTAAAAAATAAACATCTAATAAGTCAGAAGTAAGTTTTGATCAGTGGAAAATACGATGGTATTTGTATATTTTTTTAAATTGTTTCAGTGAAGGCTAGAACTAACATAATAACCTAATTAATAATAACTCACCTCACGCTTATTGCGAACTTTAGGTTTTTGTTATCTGCAATAAATGTATAAGTACTTAAAGTGCAATATAACGCTTTTTGAAGCCTTACATAGCCTTTCACAAAACATTGTATACTAAGCCTAACTTAACTATAAGGACTATTTGGTTTACAAAATTTACGTAAGTTAAGAGATAAATAAAATCAATGTTAGAATAATTTTTCTGCATTTAATTTTACGTCTTTTCATTTTTTTATTGCATCATTGCATGAGTTATTGCTGAAAAAGGTTTTTTGTCCTTAATATAACTATGTAGACACCTGGAAAATATACAATTTTAGATGCGCCATAGTTTAATAAAAAATCGTATATTACAATTTACCAATACGAAAGCTACAGAAATATCCGACCTAAAATTATTAATCAAATATTTATAATATTCTCCCGCAATGTGTATGGCCAAGGTAAAATCTGTTGTAATTAAGCGGTTTCTTTCTTAAAGTTTTTTTTTTGTAAAATACTACATTTAAAGTAAGTACCTTATTATATTTTTAAATACACCGTATGCATAAACCATAACTATGACGAACATTTTAATAATGCGTTATTAAAATGCTTAAGAAGTTACAACAAAAAAAATAGTTCCAGTACAACATTTTCTCAAAATAAGTGGTTTGGCTAGAACACTCAAAATGAACATACCTTCAAGAACCCAACTGGCAAACGATATAGATTTCAATTTGCTTGAACTATCCAGACGGCGCAACTAGATTCCGAATGCTACAGTTTTCCGCAGCCGGTTCACCTGTGCCATCAAAATTATGAGCACTCTCGCTAATGAATCGAGTCCTCCCTCATGCCACCTTGTCTCTTTGCGCGTCTGCAATGTACACGTTCAATCGATCAAATCGTCCACTTCATTTCGCCTTAGAGTGCATGAAACAGTTCGTCGAATCATCAACGCACAGCTTGACTTCAATCAACCATCGCCGGCAAATAACGGGTAGCAGCATGGGACAAGTGTTACATTTTTAATGAAAAATACCATTATACACACCGCACAGAAAAGGAAAGTGCACTCCGAACAAACCGCGACAGTTGAGCGGAAACCCCGGAATCTGTCGTGCCGGAAGGATGACAGATGTGTGGCCACTGGCAAGAAACTCCATTACGAGACCAACAACAACGTCGGCTGTGTGGCATTGCTACCGTGGCAGAATATCTCATTAGTGACAATTTTTTCACAATGTTTTTTTTCTTCCGCAAACCTTCCCTACTATCCCTTTTCCATGGGGTTAGAGTGTTTGTGTGATTCTTTTTTTTTTCGTCACATCCTAATTCCACATCTTAAGGTTACACCCACGTAAACTAAGCGGAAAAATCGATGGCCAAAAACCATAGCCCTTACTTTTCGTTCCTCTTTCGCAGCAAAGCCGGGCAGAGGATAAATATTTATAGCCTATTAGCTCGATGGGTCGTTCAATCGATGAAAAACAAATGCCGTGGAAAGAAAAATTGATTTGACTCAACCAAAAAAACACACACACAAAATTAAGCTCCAGAAAGAACAGGTCCATTTAATGCCGGGATATTTGTACGCATCGCATTGTTCAGCCGTTCAAGAGTTTTCTAAATTAACTCGAGAGTCTCTTGTTAGTGTCCAATAATGTCACTGCACGTGCGACACTGAACAGTAACAACGACTGTAAGAAAAGAGACAAAACCATTCGCTCCGGTGCACAATGTGCGAGACCGAATTTCGCGGATCAGACGCTTCATCAAGACTTAATTGAATTAATATTAATTTTTTAAAGTCTGGCCAAACCATTCATCTCATCGCAACGAAGAAGAAGTTTATGGTCGCTTTTTTATTTATAAAGCTGGAAAGCATTCCGAACATATTTCTTAAGATGGACAATCTAGAAACGCTGAAAATTACAGACAAAAAATATAGCCTTATTTCATCATTCTTCGAAAGAAATGCTAACGCTTTTACAAAATGGTTCCTTGCTACCTCCATGTCACACTTACTTTCACATATCTCCGAAACATCGAACTTGATTTCTTCACTTCGTTTCACTCTATCGCTTACTTTATGTCTGTCCCTTTAAATTAGACATTTCGTACACCGAGCTTCAATAAATCCTGACCAGAAACGAAACACTCTTTCAAACTCAAACGCCACGAGGGTTCGTTCCCCTCCTTCCAGCCATTTCCAGGCACTCGCATTGCGACGGGCCGGGAGCAAAAGTGTCATTATCTATCTCGTTAGAGATATAATTTGCACAGCAATTAGACCGGCCGAACCCAGCACCGGTAGTAAGGGTGTGATTTCCCCTTCGCAAAACAAGAAAGCTATCGTTTGAACTGCCCGGGTGGTCTTATCGTCGGAATTACTCACGAAAACACTCACACACACACAGACAAATACTCTGGCCGGAAGTCAGCACCCCCAGCAGCGCGATAAAACGGTACGAAATGGGTATTTGTCCTTTGTCCCTTCGGTTGTTTGGTTCATCCTTGTCGGACCGAGGCCTAGCCAAGGCGATAGGAGTGACGTTTGTTTTCCAAATTTGCATACAAATTTAATTCCATTTGTTTATTTCCTCTAAATTTGTACATTTCTTGTGTCGCGTTTTTATTTCCAAATAGCAAACACCCCGTCTCGCGTCCGGCAGTATGTACGATCGTTTTGCCTACGGCGAAAAGCACCATCCACACCAATCCTAGAACCCTCCCTCCCATCGGAACGGATCGATATAATTGCAACCTAGGCGAAACACCAACCAGGACGACAACAAACGCTTTCCCGAAAGAAAACAGGACGGCAAATGAGCTCAAGTCCAGGGGGTTGCGCGGAGAGTGGCGGAGATCGATATCGGGGGGTGCAATGGGTGCAAAGAAATGGCCACAACACTCCGCGTTTATAGGCACCGGGCTACGTTACTGCTGGCCACGTAGCCCATCAAAAACCCGGTTGGCCCGCTTCACCAAATCACTTTCTAATGACATCGCATGCATTTTAATGCACAAAATCAATTACGCTTTTCCGTGCGACCAACGCTTACCTCACTCCCGTCGGCTTTGCTTTGAGCGAACTAACTCGCTGGCCGGCCCCAGTAGCGCAAGCGAACCCCAACCAGCTCAGGAGCCAGTATTTGTTCTTTACACTGTTGATGATAAGATTGCTATCGCAAATGACACACAATCGACAGTCATTTGAAAATGTGAAAATGTCGATCCATCGTTACTGCTGCTCTCACCCACACAGAACTGTTCTTCCTGCAATGGGCCCTGAGTCGACCGAGAGGTTGGGCATTGTTCTGGTAAGAACGCTAGAAGCTTATCCGATTTTTGATCTTAGTCTTTTGCATGTGCCTTGAACGCCATGTCCAACATAATGCCGGTAATGTGACAAACAAAAGTTAGTGTAATCTGATCATTCCATATCGGCCTGGGAATGGTTCTAGCATATTAAACCTTCCTACGCCCACTAGGCGAGGCGGAATCTTTCTGTTGCAGGTATTCGATTTGGGTGATGTTGTAGTAGAATTTATAGATTATTACTTAACGTCCAGGAAAACTAAGTCCAACGCACATTTTTCAATTAATTGATTTCATTTATTTATTAATTCATATTGTTTCGTGTTCAATTATATTTCAAAATAACAATAATAACGAAGCAAGTCAGTAGTAATAATCCACTCTGGTAGTATACAGTTAAATATTAACACTAATCGTACAAGTATTCGATATTATTTCATGTTACCATATAAGGGCTCATTCACTTATTACGTAACGCAAAAATTGTCAAATCATTCATTCATTGTAATCGTCCATTTAAAAAGTTCAGGAAGCTCGTTTGAGAGTTTACATTACATCGTACCATGGCGAATTGATGTAATCTAATAAGAAAAACAATTCGTACGTAAATTATTTATCAGTACTATTGCTCTCTTATTTATCTAACAACCTTTCTTTTGCGTAGTTCTCTTCTGTTAATTCTCATTATTCATTCTACTTTTTGACTAACTTTTTTGTTATAAAACACAGATTTAAAGGATCCAAAAAATGGCGACAGTATATATACATTTAGTAAAGTAGATTTAGTGAATAATTTTCAATTGAACACAGCTAGGAGTATATAGAACTTATATAGCTTTAGTACTTACATACGCCAGTGAGACATGGGCTTTGTCCAAAACTGACGAAACCCTCTTAGCCGCGTTCAAGAGGAAGATGCTCAGAAGGATTTTTGGCTCCGTATGTGTGGAAGGACAATGGAGCCGCTACAATGATGAGCTCTATGAACTGTACGGCGAACCTACCGTCGTATAGCGGATAAGACCAGCCAGGGCCCCGGTGGGCTGGTCACGTCATGAGAATGACACTGGACGACCCTGTCCAAAAAGCCGTTTTAGGTCGAGGTTTTAGACGAGGCTTGGTAGGCCCAAATTAAGTTAGAGGGATTCCGTTGATGAGTCCACCAAACAGACCGGGATTATGGATTGACTAACGACGGCGTTCAATCGTAAGTGGCTTAGAGGACTCCTGCTGCAGACCAAGACCACGAAGTCCCGGAAAACTCAAAACTCAAACCCATTGTTATCATTTAACACCCAGTTGATCAACATTAATTTAGAATGTCAATTGAAAAATTGCATTTGTTTGAAAAAAAAAACGGTTAAATTGAATTGATAAGCATCGTAAAATTCAGCACCATTAAAATCAACCATTTTAGCTGGTATGCTGAGTTCAAACACGGCCATACAAACACCGATCACGTTGTTGCACGTTCTAGTTGGCAAAAGTTATTCATTGTACCGTGAATAAGCTTCCGAGCACTAAATGATAATGAATAATTAGCTGATGTATGGTTAATGATTGATGTATGATTGTATAAAGCTGTTTACGATAGTGGATAACTTGGATGCATCATTCTGAGTCTGTTTAGAGCTCTTCAAGCTCAATGTAAGAGTCGACGATGTTTGCTATGTGACAATGGATGCAAACTGGATCCACTACTACACACAGGACTGCAAAATCACCATCTGAGTGGACATCAGAAGTCATCAATGAGTAGGTAGCAGAAGATACCAAGAGACTTGACCTTTAAACAAACGACAAGTAGATAGATAACATGGAATTTGTATAAAAATCCCTTAAATAAGAAAATTTTTCATAGATGGCATATGAAGTGGGAAATTAAGAAAATCCCCCCCCTCCCCAACCGACACCTCCCACCCCCTATCACCGTTACGTAATAATTGAATGAGCCCTAACAACAAACGAGCTACATGCGATATGTATATTTCTTTTGCACTATGTTTCAACATTGGTATATTATTAAAAATGATCCACTTTTCAATTACAGTAATTGACGTTCAAATCATAAGTACGAATCGTAACTATTGCGAGAGTAGCCGTAACACAAACACACATTGCAGGATGCAGGACTTTAATCAGATTGCGCAAAATGCATTTTTGCGTGTTCTGGCACCGCTTCGATACGTGCACCAGGGACATGATCGCTCTCACACCATGCAACTGTCAACAGTTTGATGTTAATGAGTAGTAAGAAAAATAAACCCAGCGCTTTCGCATTCTGAAGTTCCGCTGCCGCACATTTAGTAGCACTGCAGCTAACCACGCAACTGCCACTAGCCCGTCACTAATGAGCAGTCTAATTTAGACGAATTAGTTACAATTTGAGGAATTGAAAAATATTTCCAAACCCTACCCTACCCCTCATTAGGAAAGCAGCTCGCCAAACCGCTCGAATGGCAAGGAATCACACATTCCATGGGAGCCAATGAACCGAGTAATTAGCGCTCATGCAACATGCAGCGACACTAACAAGTTCCGAAAGTGTAGTTCCGCTCGCCATTTCTTAAACACCTCCTTTAGCGGGAACGATCAACAGTTTGTTTCCGCTTCTGGCGCGCGCACACACACACACTTGCGCACGCATGCAGTGCGATGGATTACTGTGCATTTGTTTCAAATCCCATTTGGGCTAACTATTCCCATGGCACCCTATAGGGCAGGAAATGTTTTTTTCCTCAGTTAGGAGAACAATTTGGAGGGTTTTTTTTTCTGTGTGCTATTTAGCGATATTTTCTTATCGGCAAGCAAACATACAACACAACCGAACAACAAAACAGCCTACAACACAGTAAAACAACGCAGAATGTTTGCTCATTTTTTTAGGGGCCTCTGTGTGTTCGCTTGTTTTTAAACAACCCTTCCGGCTGGCAAGGCGTCATGACCATTTCGCTTGAAATCCGTCGTGTCTTGCTAGTGCTTACCACAGCTTAATGGTTCCGTAAATTGATATTTGCATGCAAATAATTAATTCGCCGCCCTCCGCCTAGAGCACCGAGCATGCTAATGGCGAAAAATGGAAAGAACTGATTTTAGCCCCATGCACGGAATAAGTCACCTGTCAGTTATTTTCCGCTGCTGCCGGCAGCCGTTTGTTTGAATAATCATTTTTTGAATAACATAAAAAAACACACCCACACCCACACATCCTTACCAGCCTACTATTTCGAAGTTTTTGACAGTTGATGCCAGGACCGCCAAGCGTAAGTTACACCCATTGTCAACGTTTTTCCGCCCGGTCACTTGCTATCTTGACGTGCCCATTTTCCGCTAATCGTCCAGTACGGGTCATGTTGCATGGTTTAAAATTGCACAAATGAAAATTTCTCGTAAACAGGGTCCTTAATGTTCTACGCGAGAAAAAAAAAATTCCCTCCGCCCCTCTTTACTGATACTCCAATGCGCGAGATTACCGGTAATGGCTGACACACGTTTACCGTCGGATCAGGCCGACCCGGATTATGGGTGATGAAGGACGATGAACGCCTCCCGCAGGCCCACGGGAAATGCGATTTCAATTAGCCTTCGACTTGCGCAAGTAAAATGCACACGCAACTATCCCGTACCAGAACCAAGCCGGAAAAACAAACTTACATAGAGAGTTTGTGCAAATAGTGGCGTCCGTTTCACGAGACGACCCGTGTAGAAGAGAGGCGCGTTTCCCTGCACAGGGGAAACGATACTTTAAACTTTACCCAGGGCATTTCCCGATAAAAGAAAACTAATACTTCCTACGGATTGTAATCGGAAGCAGTCTGACACGTGGCAGGCGTATGCCTAATACCAATACCAAGAAAGTCGTCCATAACGCAAGGGATGTATTTCTCGGTGTGTATTTTTTTCTTCTTCCCATAATCGCTTGTCAGAGCGAGAAAGCTAGCTCTTTCTTCTGATTCTATCTTCCAAGCACTTATGCTAATGGATGTAGGTTCAAGTGAAAGATTAAACTGTGATTTGCAACTTCCACTATCACTCACCGTTCTGGCACGCTCCGGCATTAACATGTCCGTTGTTAAGCAGCTTCTCACACCCAAACGGGGGCACACTAAATCGGCTTGTGTCGATACCAATTGGCTCACTGCTTAAGTGTCAACCACAACTTTAAACCTACGCACACCGCTTGTGGGCGATCGCGAAGGGGGACCGTTGGAAATTGAAATTACCATTTGCAGCCGGTTCATCAATTGTGATCCATGTAGTTTACTCGTGCCGGCACTTGTTCGGTGTTCGCGCGACCTGCGGTCAGCCAGTTGTGCAATGTCTTAATTATTGAGGTATTCAAAGCAGCTAATTCATCCGTCGATTGACAAACGGGGTTTTTGGTGTGTCGTGTGCAGCGTGCATACGGAGGCCAAAGGCGTCCGCGAAATGATTGCAATTTAATTCATCCCGACGGAATTGCATTCCCGAACCTCCACTCCAGAACGGGCCCAGCTGGGATGCAAACGCAAAACCGATCCTTGCGAACAATCCATCCTTCCATCTCCACAAATCACTTCAATTAAGTGCCACATCGGAATCGAATTTCAATTCCAGCATTCCTTAAAGCCAAGCGCTTCCCACAACTGCTCGTTTCTTTCGCTGGGGAGCGGCCCATCGTGTCGCTACTCATGAGTATGGAGTGCCAGCGCTGTGTGGTGGCTGCATGCCGCGAAATGATGCCTTTGCCTGCACTATTGGACCACCGATCGATTTCGTCACGGGTCGATTAATAATTAATTAAATTCTTAATTAGTTTCATCCCTATCCTCCGTATTTCCCCCCGGGGAAATGTTCACGTGTCACGACCTTCGGCATTCGAGATCTAGTACGTTGCCTAGCCTCATTCGGTGCCAAATAGATTATAACCATGCATTAAAGCAGGATTCCAAGAAATTCATGGCCTGCTTCCTGTCTGCGTATGCATACATGTTGCGAATTGCTATTTTGTGTCAGTAGGATGAACATTTTAATCAAATACTTATTTTGTGCCATTTGAAAGGTAAAGCATTTTAAGGTGTGCAACGAACATTGAAGATGAATTTCTAATCACAGTGTACATAATAGCAACAATTACAACTAGAAAGGAAAACAGGTCTCTGATAAGGATTTTTATAAATATGGTTTGAGGGTTAATAATATTTTTAAATGAACTACTTCAAACGAATCATTCCTTCATATAACTTTCAATAACTGTCATCGATATCTCGATTAATAAATATTACGAAACATTAGTTAGGAAATTATCCTGAACACTCACATCTCGGCATATTAGATTATAAACCAAGTACAAGGATGATCAAAGTCGGTAGGAACTCTACAGCAGACCTCAAGCGGTTGTGGCGCCTAATGTCAATTTTCAATTGCAATATATTTATTATTTGGCATTTGGTGATGATTACGATAAGTTCGTGACGTCCACGTTGCTAGCGTAAAATAAAAATGTAAAAGGATCATCTCCAAGTAGTCGAATTCAGAGACCTTGAAATGCTCCTTGACGTTGAAGTTAAGCTACAATGATCAGCTTGAGCATACAGCGACTTTAGGTAACCAGCTAGTTGGTCTGCTCAAGAACAGCGGAACTGTAATGCGCAGAGATTATTTGCTCTCCAGAATAAATCTTTACGTCCCAGCTATATACTAGAACGTTACTTCAAAGTAGAGGAAAGGCATAATCGTTTTGGTTCCTCTGATCCGTTTGAAATTATACATTGAGAATTTAACTCAATTTATGATCGTTGCGAACCCGATATGTCGCGTTACGCGTTTTTCAATTTTATTCGTGCTGTGCTGTGGTCAACTGCCAGTTAATTTATTATTCGTTTGTAATGTTGTAAACCTAATTTAAAAAATAGCGCTTCAAACGGCCCATCGAACTTAAGAAATATAATAGCAAATAATAAGCTCACTCAAGCAACAAGTATAAGGAGTATATATTATATAAGGAGAACATTTTTTTAGTTTTTTGTTAGAAGGTTTTGGCAATCCGAAGAATACAATAAAAAAGTAGCTCCCACTCCAAGTATCAGCTTAGAATCTATCTTCAGGGTTTTAGAAAAAAACATCCCACAAGCACAAAACTTTTATTGTAAAAAGTACTTCCAAGAAAATATTATTTGAATTATTTTGTCAAAACCAACGTAAATTATTTTTTATCTCCATCTAGATATAGATTGAACTACAAGTACAATTTCAAACTTCAGTCTACACAAATAAATTCAACTTACGCATAGTTACTACTTTACGTGAGTTATTTAACCATATATTTTTTCTATCATATTTATGCCGAAATTCAAGTGCATTGCTAGTGTATATAACACCTGGGTTTTTTTTAAACACAGGATGGCTTTTCTAACATTTCTAATAATAGGTTTGGTATTTTCGGACCATCTGCCCTACATGCAAACGTATTTTTTATAATTACAAAGTGATTTCTAAATAACATTTTCGTACGTTTGCATAAGATATCGGACTATATGTATGACCTCTGCATAAAATCGACCATCAATAGCAAGCTCAATAGCCGCTTAATCAAACTGTCAGAGGTTATGAGAATCCGAAATCAATCATGTGCGATAACTTTATCCTACCATAAACATCGGCTTTAATGTAAGCTTTGTTAGCGCGGCATGTGCTGTTCGTTAATCACTGTAATAGGTATTCGCTGAGCTTCCAATTTAACCGGTAGACAAATGCTCACTTCCTGCCAAACTGTGATAACTTTATCGTTTTGCCACGATTGAACAGTGCGCTGAAACATTTGTGAGTCATACTAAGTGACGAATCAAGACATGCGAAGGCCCTTGGTGAAATTTATCGTGTGAACGGGTGGAAGGCGTAGCTTACGTTTCCTTTATAAACCCTTACCTCACCGTCGGTCCGCGTGTCTGTCACCTCGAGGTCCCTGTTAGTCATCGGCATTGTGGTAGTGAAAACCATTTCTCACTCAACATGAAATAGGGCCCTTGAACTTTGAAGTCACGGTTTTCTAGCGATACCGGTATCGTGGTGTTCACCAAATTTCTTTCTTCCTTCGAAGCACCTAGGACAGAGGGGGCCCTTCGACGTCGGAGGTCACTTTGACGTCCACCCCTCCCTTCACACATACTGCACAAGAGTGTAAAATTGATAACCGACAGAACAGTGCTATTTTTGTACCAGAGTAGCGCACCATATTTCAAATCTGATTTTAAATACTACCACCGTTACCCTATTGTACGATAACAAATCACTTGACGCGGTTTTATTCTTTAACGTCGGACCAATACGCGCTCTATGGATTTGTTTTCTACGTTGTTAACCCAAACATACTTAAAGGATTAAAGAAACAGTGACGCATGGTGCGTTGAGTGTGTAAAGCATAGCCATTGATTACGTTATTTGGTACATTCATAACCATTGATTCTGTAGTTTGGTACAGTCATGCAATATGATATCGTATTCCATCATCATGGTAACATATAATTGATATTGAATTGTTTGGCCTATGACAGTAAAACATTTTTTATTGGAAAAACTATTTTGTTGTATTCAACATACGTCTTTCAATTTTTCGATACCCTTGTTGTAGTAGTATTTGTTCTTTTGCCTCAAAAATAGTTTCAACGAACATCTCTTTATCCGACGAAAATCCGACGAACTCTTCATCAAGACAATTTTTGGCTTCGACTATATTTTTCCCCTTCAAAAAGCAATACTTTATTATCATGCGAAATTCCTTCTTTTCCATGATTACTAAAAACACAAAAGTTGCGTCACACAAATTGGCTCTAGCCCACTAGGTTATTGTACGACTGCTTTTAAATTTTGACAGAACTCGTTTGAAGGTTGGTACCCAAGGTCTGTGTAGGATAGAGGTCGAGTAATAGCCAAGATAGAGGTTCGCCATTTTGGATTTCATTTGACGTTTGGTTGCCCGTGTAAGATTCCTTGCGTCTAGCCTACTTGTTAACTATATCCCGATTAATCAACACAACTACACACAATACATTTGAATGGAAAAGGGCGATCAAACGTCAAATCACGTGTAACGAACTTTTGGCTACTTGTCAAATTGCTCTATATTACTCGACCTCTATCCTACACAGACCTTGGTTGGTACAAACTAAAAATGATATGGATTTAAATCTACTAGCGCGATCTATGTATTAGGCCAAACAATTTTCAGCAGACCTGTTACAATCTTATTTATTATTACTGCAATGGAGTCATTACAGCGCCCGAAATAAAATAACTTTTGATACAGAAGTTTTTCTAACTAAGATTTGTTTATTGAAGTAATTCTTGTCACAAGTGTTGAAAATTTCTTTTGGAAGTTGTTTCGTATACTTTCATCGCCATTCGACGATGATTGGGCGGCTGTTTAAAAAAAATCCATAGCAAAGTACGGATAACCAAGCAAGATAATAATGAAACATCAAAGCAGTTAGTGCGATTTCAGTTGTCATCAGCTAGCAACCAGCCGAGCACGTCACCTAGAGCAACGAAAAGAACTGTGCAAGCTTTGCACCCGTATTACAGCTTTATACAACGCCGCAAGGTTCATTGTGGCATGATGCAGTCTTTTGCGCTTCCCCTTTTCCACGTTCGCCTCTAGCAATATGACCAATAGTCGTTATGTTGCTGAGGACAGCTACAATGAAGATTCCCATCCGGGCATAAAATTAAAAATATGTTCACTGACCAGAAATTGTAATGAAACAGGAACCAGGTGGACCTGCGTTATATGCCATCTGGAGTACGAGCAGAATGCTCCTGGTCTACCAGGAAGGGTTGACGCTTATAATTTACCCTTTTATATTTACGTTATTCCGTGTACATGTACCGGTTGCAAATGGTAGCACTGATACACAATACAAAGCAGAACAATATAAAAAAAAACACACACACACACTACCCCAGCGGCGAACGATCAAAGTCAAAGTTCAATCGGTGCTAGCTCATAGTGGCAATCCTTTCTGGAGAATGCACCACGGCTTCTTGGAATGATTGCCATCGGTAGCAACAATACGAAACACATTGTTTATCACTTGTCAGCACATCAATGCCACATTTCCAACGTCAGCTAAACACCTGCTACCGGTGCCAGGAACAGTGTGCATTCTGCAACCGAAACCCCTGACCGGAAGCTAGACCTATGCCCCGGGGCGGTACCGACCCAATCCGATGGACCTCACGATCACGATCCAGATGGCGATAATTGCAAATTTGTTCGGTAAACATGTGCAGCATCCCATCGGTCAATCGGTAATCCGGGACCGTTTCAATCCGACCCTATGGTCAGTCCAGTTGTTTACCTACACAATACCGATGAAAGCTTTCCCGACTTCCGGCTGCAATTTGGGGCAATCGGTCTGTGAAACGCAGCCCTGGAAAGCGTGGAGTGTACGGCGTGGCGCGTAGTGTTCGACAAGGCAGAACGAACTGGCACCGATCGGCTCGTTACGTTTCGTATCAAACATGAATCCACACACCGCAAGCCGGACGTACATGGGCTCATTTGCAAACCTCCAGCCCGGATTTCCCGAATCTTCCGGTGCCAGTTTTCGGGCCAGGCAGGCAAATCGAAAACGATTGGACGGATTTTGCTGGGTTGCAACGTTATTTGCATACGTCTCCCGCCCAACTGCAACTGCAAAATACGGTGCTCCCGATGAACGGACGCATGAACGAAAGGTGTTGGTGTTGGATTCGATGCGGATGGGATGGGACAGGAAGCGCAGGGTTGGCGCAGTAGAATCGAAAAAGATAGCTGCCATATACGCTGCACTGGTGCACGCATACAAACAACTGCACCCGCTTAAATCGGTATCGGCACCTAACCGGTGCCCGGGGGGTTCCCGGAGCTAAACCAAAAGCAAACACAATTGTCATGCCTAACCCGACAATCAGCCAGCCAACACAACGATCCGCCACACACAACGCTCCGAACCCACTCCGCAAGCTATAACCGAAGCGTGTACGAAGAACGAGGCCACCAACAAAACGAGGTGGAAACCGGAACACAATTACAATAAAACATTCTGAAGTTTCGTCCCTAGCTAACTTTCGATTCCATTCGAAAGAAAACAAACCGAAGGAAATGGCACAAGATGTTCAGCGGATCGTGAAAAGGAAACATTTCCATATCCTCCATCCCTGCGCCATTCAGGACGCATCCGCCCTGCTGACCAATACACATTCTGTACACATTGTAGCCAAATCGAACTCAAGGTACGACCCGGACCCGGGCAGCATCGGGTGCATACATTATCCCATATTTTGCTCGGTGCCGGAGGACGGCACCGGCACTACATTACTTATCCACATGTCCACTTTATGGCGCGAACGGCTGTGCAGTGTTCGGGACCGGAAGAGGTAAAAACATTGCTTCGTCTTAGTACGCGCGGTTCCGACACGCTGGTGGTCTTGGACTGTTTAAAGAATTCTTATTTACTCTACATCTTTCGGGACCATATTCGACCGCGATCCGATCTTTTGCCGGAACGTGCTGCTACTGCTGTGAATGTGGTATGGAAATCAAACAACGTAATATCACGATAATAAAAACTCATTTGCAGACAAATTGTGATCTAGTATGGCGTACCGAGCACGTTTAGGTTAGCGGTCGCTTACAAATTGTTTATTTCGTTGTGTAGGAAAATTGTGCATATTAATAAAGAATCAGTTATAAAACTAAGGCACTTAAATTGAAGCAAATTTTTGTTGCTTATGACGTTCACTACGGCTTTTTTTGGTAAATTCATCGACACACTGCTGATTGGCAATACGCCAGATGGTCGAAAATCAAGAAAAGATCGATAAAATTACAATGGTCTTCATTTAGTGCAGCTATTGATTGGCATTGGCGATCAGTTTTATATCCGTTTTGACCTCAAAGTTATTGGTCTTAAGCATCAACTGTTTGAACGATATTGCTTATGTTTAACCAGTACATTCCTTTTAACGATCCTCTGTCATAGTGGTCGAGATCAGGTCACATGAAAAGCTAACAACCTTCTTTATGTGATACTTCTTGAATTTCGATCGTTCCGGTTAGTTGTGGAGTTGTCATACTCATCTATCAGTGCTCGATTGGCTACGATAAAAAAATCTCCTTCTTCAGGAACATGATGTTATTCGTGCTTATATCCTTGGGAGAGGGCGTTACGTATCCGGTTCCCACGTCTGTGGTTGCAATCTAATTTCAAATAGTTATCACTGCGCGATATGCATGACAGCGTGCTTCGTCTCATATAATTTTCCATCAACACCTAGAACCCCTCAGAAGCAGTCGATATTGAATTACACTTTTGCATTGCAATACCCATTTTGTCGAGGTAGTACTTCACCACGAGTACGAGCAGGTGCTACGACCTTCCCTCCGAAAAAATATGATCACTTTATCCTTGATCTTCAGTTTTAACTTGCGTGAAGATTTACATCTGCTTTTGTGGCTTCAATTAGGAAATTAGGCTTCGAGTTTCGAAGTTTTGGCTTACTTACTTACTAATCCGGCGGTTGTAGCCGCTTCGCGGTCTTGGCCTGCTGCAGTGATTCTCTAAACTGCCCACGGTCGAGTGTCTTCGTCTGACATTCCGTTATCTCGGTCTCTCAGGTGGACGCATTAACGCCATCTGTTGCAAATTCGGACTTTAAAAGTATATTTTTAACAGCCTCGTTATACTTAGAGACGTTCAAAATTTATTACTCTTCATTATCTGGATTGCAACATGAATAGGGCGCGATCCTCGCAATGCAGCCCTTTTTATTGCCTCGCTGGTGGCGCCCTCTCCCGTCATTTCTTTTAAGCTCCAATCCTCCAGATGAGCAGGTTGTGTCAAAAAACTTTGACACCATCATTCTATCTCAATTTGGGCCTACCACGCATCTTCTGTCCATGTGGACGACCTAAAAGCACTTTACGGACTGGGTCATACGGTGTCATTCTCATGATCTGACCAACCCACCGGATCCTGAGGAATCTAATCCGCTGTACGACAGTATGCTCGTCGTACAGCTCATAGAGCTAGTTATTGTAGCGACTCCTCCATTGTACCACATTCAACACATTCGAGACCTCCTCCTCCTCCAAGAAAAATCCTCCTGAGCATCTTCCTCTCGAACATGGCTAAGAGGGATTTGGACAACATTTATGTCTCAGTGAATGTATATGTGACTGCTAGAACTATATAGGTTCTATTTCGCTTCGCTTGTCGCTACAAGTGTTTTGAGTTCAGAAGTTTCCTCAGACTGTAGAATTATCAGTCAGTACCCTAGTGCGTATCTCAATATCAATTTTGTGGTCGATGCTGACTTTCAACCCAAGGTTGGTCAAGTTTTGGACGACTTCGAGGGGGTGCTCTCATCACCCTTGCGTAAGTTACGATTTGTTAGCAGGTCCGCTGATGGTGCCAACATCAAAATTGGTTTTTGGCTATTTTCGCCTAAATTCTGCCCTGATTATATAAGGACGTTCAGATACAGGATGCTAAGTTCAAGAGCAAATCACCTGTCCTAGAAATAGAGACAGATAGTTCAACTTTGTTGCATAATGTTCTTGTACGCCTCTGACACATGTACTCTTGCCAAAACGGACTTTGAATGATAGAAAATTTTCCTTGAGCTTCAAGATCACGATCATCATTATATCTGGTCTTGTCATTAAATTCACTTCATACAATCAAATGAGGCATGTGGACCCCAATTTTAGGTGCACAAATGGCGTTGGTGCCTCCTCCAAAAAGCGATTATAACAACTAAGCATGTGAATAGTTCCAGTTCTACACCTTTGATTGTATCTGATATTCGATCCCCCTATCTTGTACGTTGTGTTTCTGTATGTTTCGTCTCCTCCTGTAATGTGAGTTTAATGAGAGACCAGCATAAGATTAATTTGCAGCACACTCGCTCGGCTAAATCGATCTTGTAGCAAATATTACTGCTCATTTTTTCTGAACTCAACTTAATTACGTGCTTCATCCTCAATTTCTTATTATATTTTATCATGTTCATTGTTGCAACTTCATTTCATACTTTAGTCTAGTCCAACGCTTCAGTTCCCGAATGGAGTGTGTATGAATGTCACAACAGGAACAGAAGTGGCCATGTAGGGTTTGACCATTTTATTTCCTTTCGGTTCCTCTTTCCATTTGTGCTTGCCAATCATAACCATCACCCCGCGTGATTCCCGTTTCGCTACTCTAAAAAAGTCTTGGCATTTGACGTTGATGTGATTCTGCCCGTAAACCGTACATAATCGTTGCAAAACTGTGCTGACGATGCTTTAGCCCGACACGGTAGCACGGGCCGCCACTCGAGGAAAAACTGTATAAATGTCCAACGCTTTCACGATTACCATTACTCTCCACACCGCAGGGCATTATGGGTGATTCATTCGTCGTTCCCGTTCCCTTGGCTCGTTTATCATGGCATTTTTTTCTCCATGCCATCGTATGTCGCGCAGCACAAGTCCGATTTTCTGGTACTCCGATATCCTCACCTACACGGCACGACAGCCACGCCGCTGTGCGCTGACGGCAGTTGGTTTCAATTGAGTTCTGCCGAGTTGATATATGTTTGGATGTGACACATGCTGCCACCACCGATGGCGTTCCCGACGGCCGCCTTTCCCTGTGCACCGTTCTCCGCTTCATCCTAATCCCAGTCCACCGACATCCACAGTCATCAAATGGTCAAGGCAAATACGAAGAAACAGGTGTATGATGCTTCACCCTCTTACCACCCCCTCACCAGGAAAATGCTAAAAAGAAAACCATTTAAATACTTTCGTTTCATGTAGAAAACACACCACTGCCATTTGCGAGTGCCTGCAAGCTGTGCACACTTTTTACAACACGTCACAATATTCTTGAAGCGCAATAAATACTTGCAACTACACTTTGGCCAGTGCAGGGTGGACCTTCGAGGTTGTGAACAAGACGCCGATACTGTAGCGCCCCATACGCCACACATTCATATTCCTTTAAAATTAATTTATTTTGCCACTGTCACACGACGAAATGTTCCCTCCCGGTCCTGGGATAAACGATCAAAGCGCGGTGGGTTTTCATAAATTATGCCACTATACGCTTTGGTCAGTGGACCGCCACGCCGATGGTACCGTGATCGATCACCTTGTACACGGGAGCGAAAAAACATAAGCTTTCGTGCTAAGCTATTTTGTTTCCATCAAACGTCTTTAATCTTGATGTAGCTGAAAGGTGATCCGTAATCCGAACGGTGGCCGCCACATAAAGCAGCACATGTATATGTAAATGATGTTTGTACACCGTGACATGCACATTGTGTGCTTATGGTAATGAGGGTGTTGACAAGGGTGGAACCGAAGCGTTATTGGACATTACTGGACTTTGAAAAAATTTCAAAAATTTGCACTAATCCGTAAACATGCTTTCAATAATATGATAAATAATAAAATATTATATCTTGTGGGCTTTTTAATGAAGGCCACTGTTATGTAATAGTTAAGGGTGACTAAAAACGTAGTAGGCTGAAGCACGTAAACATGAAACAGAACAAATCTCCGTTTTTCCTTTTTTTTTAATGACCGAAATCAAGCTTCTTATCAGCTCGATCATTCCAATCAATTCCTGGATTGGAGATTTCACTTGCACATTTGTACGTCTAATAAAGTCTTATCAAACCCGCACATGCTTAATACTTAATCCTCGCTGGTTTATCGCGCGGATACAACCCTGGTATAAAAAGGATTTGTACTGATGCGGTTCCTCATTAGTGGATCACCTTTAACGTCCGTTAAAGTTTCGTTCAGAACAATGAATTTCCCTGTAGCCATCGTATGCTTCGCGGCGCTTATTGGTGCGGTCGTCGGGGGCCCCATATCGATGAGCAACAACAACATTGGGGACATTGTGAAGGTAAACGTTGATGCCGACGTGGACATCAAGAGCGAGATCAACGTAGACCTGGTGAATGTGATTGCGGAGCTGCTGCTCGAGCTGAGGGACGTTAACGTGAACACTTGTTCGCGATCCTCCGAGGAAACCAGCGAGGAGACCAGCGAAGAAACCAGTGAGGAGACCAGTGAGGAGACCAGCGAAGAGACCAGCGAAGAAACCAGCGAGGAAACCAGCGAAGAAACCAGTGAAGAAACCAGCGAGGAGACCAGCGAAGAGACCAGCGAGGAGACCAGCGAGGAGACTAGTGAAGAAACCAGTGAAGAGACCAGTGAGGAAACCAGTGAAGAAACCAGTGAGGAGACCAGCGAGGAAACCAGCGAGGAGACCAGTGAGGAGACCAGTGAAGAGATCAGCGAGGAAGCCAGCGAGGAAAATCTGCCCGGACCGATGCCCTACCAAAAGCTCATGCATTCACTTGTACAATCGAAACCCGATGGCTATGATGCACCGGGTATTACCAAAGAGCAAAAGGAGCAGATCTGGCGTCAACACGTGGAGCAGCTTGTCCAAAAACATGTGAAAGATCTTCAGTGATTTTTCATAAATAAATCGATCATCAATCGATTATTCGTTATGGATATGATCATCGAGATCCAAGAATAGGATCGAGAATTAATAGAAAATCGTTAAAAGCTATTAAGAAATGTATATTATTTTTGAACAACTATTTGGAATCAAACAATAATTGGTGAAGTATAACATACTACTTTTCCAAACACGAAAATGTTCACCAACAACAATCATTGACATAATTACAAGACTAATAGTATCTTGAGTATAACAGGATCAAGTGAAGAGATTAAGAGATTGAGTGAATGGGTAGTACACCATTTTGAAAGCATTATTGATTAAAACAAATCTTTCGTACTCATCGTAGAATTTAAAAATTATTAAGTATTGCATCTTTTAACGCGAACAAGTGTATATTTCATCTCGAGGCTGAAAAATACTGCATGTAATACAACTTTTTCAGTTTCCTTACACAAATCGCTGTTATTGATAGAGTATTCCCAAATTTAAGTAATAAAATTATTAAAATTTCAAGTAATTTTATGGCGTTCCAGTTAACCTTCGTACAGATTGTTAGATTTCACAAATTTCTGGTCACACTTGCCAATTCAACAAAAGGGTAGAAAACCGTAATTTCCAAAGCTATGATATTTGTTATTTATTCACTCGCACACTTTGAATGCGTATTTCTTCTTCTATGTATTTGGTATTTATTTTGTGTATTCGTAGGACGTATTTGAGATACGAAGCTAGTTAGCTCCATATTGTAATTGTTATCTTTCTGCTTTTTAGATGCGTTTTGTGCTATATTTTTAGTTATTGAGGCATTGTTTGCAAGCGGACTTGTTTTATATTTAAGTAAATTTAAATAAATAAAAAAAAATGCAGCCAACAAAACTTTCCTAAACATATATATTTTGTGTTCTTGTGGCTGGAACACAATTAAAAATGTGAAGTCGCAAAACGGGTTTAGTTACATTGGTTACACGTTTATTACATAAAAGAACTAACTTAACCACCTAGCCTAATCGCACACGCACTTTGCTTGACCGCTTGCCATTTCTCGAGTCCTTGGTGTGTGCTCGTCCTGCACACACACGGCCGCGCCCTGACGCCTGCACGTGGACCGCTGTCAACCTAACGTCTGATGGTTTGTCACCCGTAGTGACAAACGCAGAGTGGCATGTCGCGCGACGTTCTGTCCACAACAATATACAACGCTAATACAGTATCAGCATTATGCACAAGAAAAAATATAGAAAGAAGAAATTAGTTACTTTAAAATCTACATCGATTTAAATGTGCCGAAAATAATCAAAAAGCAAACATAAACTTAGCAACATAAACAAAGTATCTGATAAAGTGAATAATATTAAGAAACATTAAAACTGTTGCTTTCAAATTACGCCTCAGCTCTTTTGGGCTACCAACCTCCGAGCATACATAACTATTTCCAGGGTGTATATTTTTTTACAAAACATCAGTTTCACTATCTATTAAAGTTTTCCGTTACCTTCAAATGCATACTCGGTATCTTACCGACATAAGTTCATTTTCCAGAAATATTAGTTAAAAAAAACACTCGAATATTCAGAATATAATTCAAGATTAAATATTTTTTCCTTTTTTATCGACTTCTTATCAACTCGATCATTCCAATCAATTCCTGGATTGGAGATTTTACTTGCACATTTGTACGTCTAATAAAGTCTTATCAAACCAGCGCTTTGATTGCAATGCTAACGAACATGCTTAATACTTCCTCGCTGGTTTATCGCGCGATTACAACCCTGGTATAAAAAGGATTTGTACTGATGCGGTTCTTCATTAGTGGATCACCTTTAACGTCCGTTAAAGTTTCGTTCAGAACAATGAATTTCCCTGTAGCCATCGTATGCTTCGCGGCGCTTATTGGTGCGGTCGTCGGGGGCCCAATATCGATGAGCAACAACAACGTTGGAGACATTGTGAAGGTAAACGTTGATGCCGACGTGGACATCAAGAGCGAGATCAATGTGGACCTGGTGAATGTGATTGCGGAGCTGCTGCTCGAGCTGAGGGACGTTAACGTGAACACTTGTTCGCGATCCTCCGAGGAAACCAGCGAAGAGACCAGTGAGGAGACCAGTGAGGAGACCAGCGAAGAGACCAGCGAGGAAACCAGCGAGGAAACCAGCGAGGAAACTAGCGAGGAGACCAGTGAGGAGACCAGTGAAGAGACCAGCGAGGAGACCAGCGAGGAGACCAGCGAGGAGACTAGTGAAGAAACCAGTGAAGAGACCAGTGAGGAAACCAGTGAGGAGACCAGCGAGGAGACTAGCGAAGAGACCAGCGAGGAGACCAGCGAGGAAACTAGCGAGGAGTTGAGCGAGGCAGCCAGCGATGAAACATCAGATGAAGCCACTTTGCCACCGACTACTATTATTACTACCGAATCACCCACAACAACACCGGTTATTGGTCCAGGAACTCAAACCACGACCACGGCAAGCCCAGACGACCTTCCTGGACCTGTGCCCTACCAAAAGCTCGTACAATCGCTTATGCAATCGAAACCCGATGGTTATGATGCACCGGGAATTACCAAAGAACAAAAGGAGCAGATCTGGCGTCAACACGTGGAGCAACTTGTCCAAAAACATGTGAACGATCGTCAATGATTCTTTACGACTGACTTCCTCATCTGTTCGGGATATAGTCATACAATTCCCAATTTAATTAAGGAATGGTGTTCTTGAAAATAAATAAAGGGCCATAAAAACTGATAATTAGAATTGTTTGTAGTTAATTTTATTATAATCATTATTAGTATTTCTTTTTGCGTTTTGATTATTTTCCGTTTATTTATTTTTGTTTATATTCCTTGTTTAGATGATTGGAATAGGATTATTGTGAATGTTTGCTTACAATGTCAATTTCCCGCAGTATCTATTTATTAAATCCTTATTTCTACAGCAACCTGAAGAAACCCTACGTCATTCGTTGATGTGAAGCTTTACGTTAAACCAATGCGCAGCGTCACTAATTTCCAAATAGTCGCTAGCAAATCCTTCTGGCTCAGCAGCTCCCGTTCTAATCTAATAGATTTGTGGTGCGGCCATCATATTTCATGCGACACATTCATGGGAAGCTTTACGTTCGGTACGTTCATCATCACCATCTGTGAAATGCTGTGAGCATCCTTTGTGCTGCTGCACGGTGGCCCCTCCGCTGCTCATTTGTCAAAACGATATTTGTGTGCGGTTTGCGGCAGCCTGACTCGAGATGGATTAGCACCATATTAGAGTAACGATGCAAAAATGCATCCACTGCACGGCCCCACCGTACGTGGGAAATGCTACTCTATCTTACACTCGGAAGCATTCCGAACATTCCATTCCAGCTGACTGTGCGTGATCTATGCGCGGGTGAAGAAAAAAAACAGGCTTGCTACGATTCCGTTGTGCAACAAAGTACTTTTATTAATCGACACTATTATCAATTGCAGCGAACGGAACCGCATCGTTCGGTGCACCCTGTCCGCCCTGTTTCGATTGCTCCAGCATCTTCAGCAGCTGCCCAAACTGTTTTCCACTGAAGCCAAACATGGCGGATTCATTGCTATCTCCATCGGAATCGGCGCTAGACTCCGAGCTGGATTTCTGCCGGGGCAGGGAAATCTTTTTCATCGCCCGTTCCAACCCATCGTAGGTGTTGCCCTTGATGATGTTGTTAATTTTCGCCCCGAAACCGTGCCCCATGTTGGCAAAGTCCGGTAACCCACCCATACCGGGTAGGGGTGAACCAGTCGTGATGGCAACGTTGGCCACCAGGAGTACCACGACGAACGTCAACGCCACTAGCTTCATCTTGAGCAGTTTAATTCACACTGAAGAGTTGCACCGACGCACCGGGGTGTTAATTTAAGCACACGACCTCCAACCCTCCTTTGGAAAGGGAAAACCCGTGGGAGAATGGGGAAGTGCGATAGCTAATCAATTCCGTCCTAGACCATCGGCGGTTACCATTTTGAAGGTTTCTCTAATCGATTGGACAACAGCCCAGTAGCACTCGGGGCACCTTTTATTATCTAATCGGAACCACTTCCAGCGTTGATTTGATTTGGCGAATCGGCTCCTAAAACCGCACGCAGTTTAAGCAATGGCTGTCAAAACGTTTCCCCGGCGGCCAACGTCCCACTCAGTACGCCGACATCGGGCGGATCAATCGGTTCCGCGATCTGACGGAACAGCAACGCAAGGTGTGAGTGTGCAGTTCGCAAAGATACGGTTTAAAACAATGAAACCAATCCAGCGGGAGACCCCGCTGCTACGATTCGCGATAGTAATCGCACTCATCGGCTGTGTGGCGCCTGCTGAGGATCTCCCACTGGCGGAGCTGCTGGGGAGCTCGTCGAGCTTCGGTACCGTTGGTAGGAAGGAAGTCAGCGGACCGATCAGTATCAGGGACAGCATCATCGGTGACATTATCAGCATCAGCGTTAAATTGAACAGCACCATCCGCACGAACGTTTCCATCGAGCTGCTGCAGACGGTGGTATGCGCCCTCAACGAGTACGGTGACTACGGCATCGAAATGGACGACGTCCGCAAGGCTCTGGCGCGGTGGTACGTGGCACGGGCCAAGTCGACCCATGGCAAACGTTGAACATTCTCGGGCGCCCAGACAGCACGTGCAATAAATGCGGCACCCCCCCCCCCCCCCCCCCCTCCCTTCCCGGTATTACGATCAACGACACACGCCCCTTCCGGTGCGGAGAGTTCACGGTGAAGGATTTAATTATTTGTAAACACATAAATTTTATTGAATTATGGTAATGAAAAATAATGAATATTTTTTAATTAAACCATATGTTTTTCGGGAAAATGTCTATGACAATTACCGATGCATTTTTCATTTCACCGAGGTGGCGAAGTGTTTCCAGGCGACACGAACGCCAAAACCACCCCCGAAAAACCCCAATTCCACAAGCCGGGGTGCCGCAAAACGGGACACCAATCCAAGCGACACGATTACATCCATGGCAAAACAAAATTAAAATGAATGCAGTCCCTGCAGTCCCACAACGCTCGGACCCGCGCACTGTTTCCACCCCAAAACGATCCAAACCATGGGGAAAGCCAAGACACCCCAAAGCCAACAACAAAACCGACGAAAACAATAAGCAAACAAATAATCTGCATGCAACAATAGCGAGAATAAACAACACGCAAAACGATCGATTTTTATTTTTTATTCATACTTCCGCTCACGGGGAAAGGTTGGTTGACGGGTGGAGAAATTCCACCGGGTACCGGGCCAATCCTGTTGGCTTGGTTTATATACGAGGAAATTAATTTGCGTCTTTTTATGAGTGTGTCAAAAAATCCCGACCCCGACAAAACCCGCGCCCGCGGTCCCGTGTGCATGCCATGGTGCGTGTGTGCTACATTTCCGTTGTGTGTGTGTGTGTGTGTTTTTTATTGTTGTTCTTGTTCAATCCTTCTCCCATACTGGTATGTACCATTCACCACTTCCGACCGGCAGGTACCGCTGGCCACCGTTCCATAACAAGATCCCGGAAAACCGGTTGCATTTGGCATGGTGCAATCATAAAAGCATCGTGGTCACATTTTTTTTTTTGTTTCCTTTAGTTCCTGATTTCCCATTCATTTTGCTGCACCCACAATGCAAAACGTCGTACAATTATTCGATCGACAAATAAATGTTTTTCAAACGTTTTTAATTTCATCGTTTTGCTTCGCTTTGTGCAGTTGCAAATTACTCGCCAAACTCGCAGCAGAACGCATTGGCCAAATGGCACGAGTTTGTCAAACGGAACCGGATGGTTGGTTTGCAGGTAATACCAACACACAAAGAAACACACGCTGTTACGCATTATACATTTTTAATGTTGCTTAAACCCCATCGTAATGGGTTTTTTGTGTGTCTTCCATTTTTTTATCGTATATTTTCCGATCATTTAATAAACACCACAGATTTCAAAACATACGAAACGAAAAAAAAACAAATATGATTCGAAAATTCAAAATTTTTCCACTATTTTTTAGTGTTTTTTTTTTTTTATTTCGCAAAATCGTACATAAATCGTTAACAACTATAACAATGTGTAGCTACGCATATCTGTATTCACAGAATTGTAATGTAACTGTTACTCTTTCCTGTGCCCCAATTGTATTTTTATTGGTTTTCAATCAATTTCACATGGCAACTCGGTTTGGGTTACCTTTTATTTTATTTTCAAACTGATAACTAGCGCAGCGCAATAACATACCCTGCAAAATTACACTAGAAATGCCTAAAATATCAATGACCACAGCATTTCGATGACGGAAAAAATACTTAGGGCTCATTCAATTCTTACGTAACGCTGATAAAGGAGGGAGGCTTATTATATGTAACATATAATAAGATGAAACTTAAATTCCCATTTCATAGTCGATGTATACAAAGTTATCTTAATTCAGAGATTTTTGTACTAATTCTATATTATCTATATACTTAATGTTTAAATGTCAAGATTCTTGGTATCTTCTAATACTCACCCATTGATACCTTCTGATGTCCACTCAGATGGTAATTTTGGATGGAGGTGTGTAGTGGTGCGTCCTGTTTACATCCCTTGTCACATAACAAGCATCGTTGACTCATAAAACAAGTATTGAGCTTGAAGAGCTCTAAACAGTCTCACAATCCTCTTGTGTTTAAGTAAATGCAGCATAATTTTTTTAATTAAGTGGCATATACCCACATTAATGTTGAAAATTATAAAAACATTGCCGTTTGATGCATCCAACATTACCGCTATCTCAAAGAACTTCATTTTTCATCATAAGTTAGTTCTTTATTTAATATCTATGTAATGTCCCGTACGAGCTTCTTTAGCTTTTTTAAGTGACCGATTAGGTAATGTTTGGGGTTGTTTGGGATCTGTGGTGATTAAGGACTTGGATTCGAAACGTCTTCTGGAAATTAATATCTTTATCCGATTATTTTATAATCGGGACTGGGTGTAGTAAACTTTGTACAAGACAATAACATCAGCTATACTGACAAAACATACGGACTGCCTGAAAACAAACATTATTAATGAGGTATCGTATGCAGTATCGTGGCTGTATATATTGAAGAAGGTTCTAAAACCAAATTATTAGGAACGATTAAGCAGAAAATTGGTTGTAGAAAATTGACAATTTTAGCGTTACGTAATAATTGAATGAACCCTTATAAACGGTACCATTATGAGTTAGACTAAATGATGATTACATCAAACTTCACACATTTTTTTTTTCAAAATTAAAAAAAACTGGTTTTTTTATGTTTTGGAACAGCTAAATTTAGAAGAATTGTACCATTGAGTATGGACTGATACATTATTTACTTGGTGAAAGTACAGACAAAACCAAACTAAAAAAAAGGTCTAAGGTCTTTGAATGTTTACGAAGAACAATTGGTAAAACATTTGATTATTCGAGTTGGCTTACTACTACCAAAAGTTAGTCTAAGAATTCATGAAGTATTGCTTGACTGATGAACCATTAGTTTAGTTATGGTTATAGGAGAGAAAATTGTAGTGAACCTCTGACTTTCGTTCTCGACACGACGCAATGGAGGCGCCCAGTCACTTCACTTTTCTTCAGACCGACTGCTTGACCCATATTCACAACAGTGTGGTAACAGCCCGTACTTGTCTTCCCGTGATTCCGAGTAGTTTCCACCAAACGTTTTTTGGTGACTTCGTTTGGTTTGGCGTGGTTTTGGTGATGTTCGCACCACGTGCTCAACTACGAGAATGGAAAAGTTGCGGATTGCGGACTTCACCTGGCTTATGTATGTAAGGAATGAACCACCCTGTGCTTGATGACAGTTGAGGCGATAGCTGGCAACACGGTTGTCAGGAGGTTGCTAGCGAGGATAGCTGAGGACAGTCTGTTTCGGGAACTGCGCGATGTTGGTTGCAAATAGATAATAAAGGAGCTTGCATTTTTTATACCGGTTCCGACTTGTATTGGAATGTTTTACAAACATGCATTTAAGAATAATACTGTCAATAAGAAAAGCCAACTTTGAAATTCTAACTATTAGGCTGTACGAAATAATGTCAAAAATAAAATCAAACCCTTCTCCCAACCTGTTCTCTTCCTGAGCTTGCCGAGTGACATCTTGGCTAACGTTTTCATGTTAGTAAAACAATATAATGACGTATCGACTTCTGTTAAGGGTCATGCGTATCGCTCATTCATTACATCATCAGTGGCGGGTTTAGCGGTAAACAAACTAAACGGCTGCTGAGGGCCACGAGCTAAGTCTTGGCTTGCTCCAGGAAGCCAACATTTAAACTTCAAACTTGGTGGACACTAAGCATCTGTTGTATACGGCAGAGGTCTTCCAAATGTTCAATCGTTGGGATCCTTATTGATTCAAACTACAATAGCTAGAAGCCACCTAACACAAAAGACAGTTTCAGTTAATGTTAAAATTAGCAACTACGTATGTACCTTAAAGAACTGATTTTAACGATTTGTCGTATGAATTTCCCGCTACCTAATGGACAACCCATAATATTTTTGTCTTGTAGAGCTATCATATTTTGTACAAACAAAATATGACGTCATCAGTCGATCAGTCGACAAGCTCAATCGAAAACTATGTTCAATGCTCTGTTCGAACGGCAAGCGTCTTACCAAAGTGAGAAAGTTTTACATGCTTGCTATATGGATATGCATTTCGGATTCCGATGCAGCTGATCTATAATTTAGCGAATGATCTGAGTGTCAAACAGTATTCGTCAATTGTAACAAAATATCTACATGAAAATCAAGAACTAAGTGATCCTAAAACCCTGTGCATTCGTGCAATCTGTTAAACAACTAAGAAATAACTTACCAAAATGGAATTTGTAATATTATCAGTCGAGACCAGCATTATATTATCAGTAGGGAATATCCTAGAAGGTGCAACAATTATTTTGCGACGGTTGAAGGTTAACGTTTTCCTCCGACTACTAACATTCCTAATAACAGAGAATCAAATTCAATGACTTCTAGGCAAAAACAGACTCTAAATGGTCCCGAAAAACGGTTTTGGGCAGTTGGCCGTCCGATATCGCTTTTATGCATTTCAGTCTATTGCATTACATTATCTTCCATAGCTTATTACCTCACTGCTCCAAACCATCAGCACCGATGGCTGAATGGTGTCCTCCAATGAACTAAACCGGCCACCGGACATAATTGAATAAATCGTCCATATGAATCACGTTCCCAAACCGGAATGATAGTATGCGTAAAAACAATAGCTGTTCTAGTTGTGACACGTTTTGTTTTGGTTATATCACTCCTATCATGACAGCAAGCATGATGAAACTACCAACAAGGTTGCACACATTGTCTTGTCATTCGAACAGAGAGGATCAAGTTCGCTAAACCATTTGCACTTGTGGTACGGCATAATGGGTTACCATACAGCACATCGCGATAGGTAGATAGAGAGTTATTTCTATCATATCAAGATAAAGTTGTCACCTTGCTTCAAAAGATGAGGTTCATGGTTGAATGAACCATACAACACTTCAAGAATCCGTAATATAAAAGAGAGTAGAGATGAAACGTTCGACAACATTGCATCACAATGAACCGTAGTGGAAATATTTACATCTTGCTCATAAGCGTCGGCATCGCCACGGTGATAGCATCGGGTGATCCTATTACAATATCGGGAAACACCATCGGTGATTTGGTCAACGTGAACGTTAACGTGACGGCAAACATACAAAACGAAATCAAGCAGGATTATGTCAATATTCTGGCCTTACTGCTGTCCTCAACTGGCGACGTGGAACTGTTTCGGAAGCTGAACAACGCTATGCAAAAATCTTCCTCAACCACTGATTCACCGAGTGCGATAGAAAATGGTAACGTTCCACCACAGCAAACTGAAGATATAAACGTCGAAGAAGCGCTGAAAAAACTATTTCCGAAATTAGTTAAGCAATAATAAACGACTAATCAGGTCTATTTGTTGGATTTTGTTTGGTGTATTTATTCATTGGTCCCAAACCGTCTGCTTAAACTATCAAGCCTTGCCTATTCCCACAGATCGGTGGCCTTATCCATGATGTCTTTCAGATCGACGAATACCTTCTCGACGGTACTGTCGATGCGCTCAATCAAATCCGACGAAAAATCAACCAAACCGTCATTACTCACGATCGTGTAGACGATCTCCTCGAACAAATCCCAGGGCATGATTTTGTAAACCTCATCGACCACGTAGTCCGACGCTTGATGGACTAACTCAATCTCCACATCAGTGAGCGCCTGAAGCTCTGGGAATACAGCAAACTCGTAATCGAACAGCTCCCGCAGACTCACCTTAATGCGCATCAAGTCAGCATCGATCATTGCGCGCAGATCGTCCGAAAAATCAAATACTCCACCGTTGGCCAGCACCTCCTTTACGATTTCCTCCAGCACGTCGGCGGGGAACACCTCGAACATAACCTTCGTCGCATGCCCGAAGTAATCATTCAGCAGGGCCACAGTATCGTCATCCACTTCCTCTATACCTTGCACAGCCAGATGGACCAGATTTTGCTGCATGGCCGTACGGACTGTTTCCAGCGCAACGTCCAGACGTTCCGACAACTCGTCGGAGAACGCAAATTTACCACCGTTGATGAGTGCAGTGTGCACAACATCCTGGAATACGTCCGCCGGGAAGTTATCCATCAGGCTGTTGAACATGGTAATTATTGATTCGTACACGAGCTGCATCGTTTCATCCGGCAGAACGCGGGCGGCCAGCTTCGGGAAGAATAAAGTCTCCAGCGACTCCAACACTTCGCGCAATTTTTGACGCAGTGATTCGAGCGTCTCTTCGATGCGCTCATTCAGCTCATCGGAAAGGTCGATCACGCCCTCTTCCTCGATAACTTCATACACAATATCTTCGAGCAGCTTCCATGGGATTGCTTGGTACGTTTCGTCGGCCATGTAATCGATCATCTCGTAGATCAGTGTACGCATCGCATCATCAAGCGCGATCAGATCTTCGAACAACTCGAACTCATAGTCGATAATCTGACGCAGCTCAACCTTTGCGTCGGCCAGAGCTTCGCCGAGCAGGGCTTCCAGTGCGGGAGTGAAATCGAACGATCCTTCATTCTGCAAAACCTCTACGACCAGCGTCTCCACAACGTCCATCGGCAGCGAGTTAATGATCACATCCACAGCGTAGTCCAGATAATCATGCACTTTGCCAACAATCGCATCGTCCGTTGCATCCAGTCCAGCGGCAGCGAAAGCAATGTCCTCAAGGGCGTGCTTCAAGTTCACACGTACCTCTACACTCTTTTCATCCAGCTGAGCACTCAGTTCCTCCGAGAACTGAAAGTGGCCACCGGTAGCGAGCAGCTCCTTGGCGATTGCCTGTAGCAGTTCCGGTGGATAGGTAGCCTGCACGGTGCGGAAAACGGTCACAAACGAATCGTACACCAGATCGAGAATTTCCTCCGGTATCTCAGCGCGCCGTTGCAATGGCCGTTTAATTGGCGATGCAGTGCAACAGCTGATGGCTACAAGCAGCAACAGAACCGTTGGTGTCTTCATCTTGGATGGATCTGACAGTTTACTCTCACGCTACCTTGTCCATAATGCAGCCGGTAGACTTTTATACGAATCCAACAATTCTTATCTCGCCACTGGCAAAGATATCGCGCATCTTCCGATCAAGGTCCTTTGCATGAATCAATCTGCTTTGCCCAATTAGCTTGTGTCTTATCACGGTGCAACAAAGGTACCAATGAGTCATCTCCGCTGATCGATCACGTGAATTGGTTGCAAAAGCTGTTCAACGACCATTGTTATATCATATGCCGATTACCATAGCTGATTGAAAGTACCATATCTGTTCCATTGCAGCACACCGAACTGTATGTTGCTTTTTCAACGACAGCTTGTCACCAAGGCACTGACTGTGTGCTGTAAGATGCTTGCAGATGTATTTCTATTTTTATCTGCACCGTCTTATACGGGAATGTCACGTGTAATGATTTTTAAATCGTAACGTTTAATAAACAATAACACGATGACTATAAAAATTTTAATCGAAGCGCGTACCAACATACACCAACCGAGGGAGTCATCATAAAACAGAGTTTCTACAGCGGATTGCGAACGCAAATGTACCGGCTGACGGTGCTTTTGTGCGCGATTTATTTAAAAACATGCACAAAATTTAGGTACAAGGTACGATACCGAGCGATACTATCTTACTATGCAATACGAGCATCGAAACTTTGTCCAGAAAAGAACCAGAGCCTTCGCCCAATCAGACAACGGTTTGAACCACAACAATCATTCATCCTCATCAAGTGTTTTGCGTATTGCCTACCCACAAGGCGCTAAAACGAATAAAACAGCAAAACGATATTAATATTCACACATCATACTTCACTTGGAGTATTAAGGCTTAAATTTAAATTTAGGCATTTAGGCATCTTTGCTTATTTAGCTCCTTTGAATTTAAAAATTAATTTAAACTCTTTACAGGTACAGAAAAAAACTGAGCTCGGTTTCATTAAATTTGATTGATATAAAAGATAAGACTTTCTACATATTTGTATTTCAGCTTGACTTCCTTTGTGATATTTCCATTTTCTGAACAAATAAAACAGCCAGAACATTGTATCCGTTTAACGTTTTAATGTGATGAATACAACAGCATCAATATAACCTCAATACCCTTTCACCTTTTACAGCCCTAATTACCCTAATTTTAGTACAGTCAGTAAAATTAAATCTGCCCACGTCCCGAAGCTTCTCGTCAATTTGCTCCCCGAACCATAAAATTGCTTCGCAACATTTTACTTTACGTCTAAAGCTTGTTTGGTAGATCACTTCGCTCTAGTAGATTTTTCAAATCTACCATAACCTGGTGAAACGTTTGCTGAAACTTGTGGCAGCTAGTAGCAGTACTGTCCCGGTACGCAGAAAAGATTGCCCAGATGCAATCTTCCAGCATTGTATAGAAACAGCCGTAACCGTCCGTACACATCGGCGCTACAAAACCACAGTTGATCGTGTAACCGAGCGTGCTGGTTGAAAGAATGAAATTCCCACCACCTCCACTCTTGCTGTACAGTGGATCATCGTACAACTCCGGAATCGGAATCCCGTTGTCGTACGCAGCACACCACAGCCCAAACAAATGCCGATCGATCCCGTTGCCCTTGCGGGCTTCGTTCATAAGCTCCATCTGCCGGTTTGCGGCCGCCTTGAACAATTTCGCTTTATCGATGTCATTGGAGCTGGAGCTTTCCATCGTCTCAATGAACCGGACCGCCTCGATACTGCACGACCGGCAGGTCTCGGTACGTCCTTTGTACCACTGACGCATCATCGCTGTTTCGTACGTCGGGGCAAAGGTTCCATGAAGGCGATAGTAGGTAAGCAGCAGTGCCGTTTGAACGTACGCATCCGGATGGATTTTGTGCTTTTTCATAAAAGCTTTCCCATAGTCCTGGAACTGATCCATCGAAACGACAACACAGTTTTGCTGGAAAATTGCAGTGAAAGCATATTAGCTTTATTAAATACTCGCGCACCCGCACAGCACACTAACTTACCATTTCGTCGGCCACCTGTTCCATACGAACGATTTCCTCGCGCAGCTTATCGTCGATGTCAAAAACTAGCTCCTCTGGTAGAATTAAATCGTTTGCAGGAACATCCCAATCCGGTACGCCCTCCTCGGCGATGCTCATCATCACGTACAGACTGATGGACATCGAAATCGATCCATCGTAGCAGCAATGCTCACCGTAGCAACCCATCTGTCCGTTCTTGAACGAGATCGTACCGCAACTTTTATCCGTCCATTTCGAGCGTATATCACCCGTTAAGGCCAACTGTGCCAAATCGGAGTAGCTTTTCGGGCAGTGTGAATCGAGTATTAGTAGTGCGACCGCTTCCTCGATTTCTCGCACCATAGTCTTGTTGCGCGTCGAAAGTTCCATCAAATGCTGCCGATTGTGGGCCCAAGACGTGCGATCGTCATTCGTTAGTGCTGGCACACCCGCATGCTCCACATTCGTGCTCTCCACTTTTACCTGGATCTGCTGCAGAGTGAAAAGAAAATCTTGCGGACTCAAGGGATCACCGTGGGCGTTCAGGCCTGGAATTTTGAAGATGCGCCCGCCGTACAGTACGATGCAGTGCGATGGGCATGGACCTTCCTTTTCCGTGCGGAAGTAACTTTCCACCTTGTCCATTTCGACACCCGGTGTTCGTACGGTATTGTACAGCCGTCGGTATAAATCGGCCGAAAAGATGTTTTTCTTGTCAGCGCTGGCGATGGGCCGCAACCGTTCGGTACGGAGCAGCTTCCAGAATACCATGTTGTGGTGCAAACATGTTGCTGGCCCTTTGAGAAAGTTTTCCGGGATTGCCTCTAGTCCGACGGCATCGAGCAGCAGTGGCTGAACCATCACACAGTACGGGATCAGCGACATGCGCAAGGTGCAGTATGCATAGTCTTCCCACCATTTATCAACCTGTGGATGGAAATATTCCGATGAGTACACATAAACGCAAAGCCGAACGGAACGTTAATAACTTCATGTATATAATCTATTTCTGCCTAGCAAATAGAACTGAAAATGTTTTTTTCTTTCCCAAAGGTCGATGCCAAGATTGCCTTCTCTACCAAAGCTGATAGTAAATAAATGCGTGCCACTGTGATACCTTATTTTGTGTTCATTTTTGATTCATTCATTATGCAACACGGCATTAAAATACATTTGCTTCACAGTCATTCGAAATCGTCGCAACCAGTCTTTTACAGCATCTGGGGCTCCTTCAGCTTGAGGAAGTGTTGACGAACGGCGTCACGCAGCTCGTTGCTGAAATGGGGGCGTCCCTGCTGTGCCTGGCCGAGCGCGCCCTGCACCTGTTCACGCAGAGCCGGCGACAGCTTCGACAGGAATTGTTCGAAGTGAGATTGCTTCAGCTGCTGGAAATGTTGCTGCAGTTTGACGCTCAGCTCCTCATCGGCATGTGGTACCACGCCGTAGTTCATCCAATTCTGCATCTGCGCATCAATTTCGTCGCGCAGCTCCGGTGAAAGCATGCCCAGGAACTTGGAGTACTTCTGCTCGGCAAACTCCCGGAACCGGTGGTTCTCCTGCAACTGTACCAGTAGCTGTTGGCGGACCTTTTCGAAGAAGGCCTCCGAAGGATGCTCGCGGTTGCGAATGGCAGTTTCCAGCTCGACACGGATATCTTCCGGAATCAGGGCCATATATTCGTGCAATTTCTCCCGCAGTTCGGCATTCGGACGGGGCAGGGCCGACACACCGACGGCCACCACTGCTAGTACGATGAGGCTGGCTAGTTTCATTGTTATTTCCACTGTTCGCTAAACTTTGCTTGTGCTTCACCAAGGCACTGGGAGCAGCTTTTTATACGAAAAACCGTTCATCATATCTTGGAAGGGCAAACATTTTCATTAGATAAATATTCTCTTGTCACCCGTTGTATCTACCGGTGCGCACTGATTTCCGGATCTGAGTCACCAAAGGAAAACAAACCACTATAATGCACGGTGTTGTTTACATGTGATCACATGCTCCGGAGACCTAGGTTTTTCCAGACTCTCTAGGGCAAACAAAAACGAACATGACAAAAAACTTCTAGCACTCGGTATCGCCAAGACAGGTGTTGATGGTTATCTAACGTCTTATCAAACAACGGGCAAGTGCCTTCGCTTGTCGGAGAACGAAGCACTAGCGGTGGTCGAAATATTCCTATCACTAGTCCAGCTTCGCGTACGGAAATTGGCAATCGAAATGTGGCACAGTACTCGGTGCTGTATTCTGCTCGCTATGTACTCGTGTGTGCGTACGGCAGAGCAGTCCGACAGCGCTGATGGTACTATTTTCAGTTGCATATCCACAGTTGACTTTCAAAACTCAAGTGCTCTTCCATCCAACGAGTGTCAGCAGGCGTTCGAAACCTTTCTTCCAACACAAGCGAACATTGTTCGGTTTTTGAATCAGTTCGAGGATGACGTTCAAGCACAAGCGCAGCAAGTCCTTAAAACAGCCTTCATACGGATGCTGCGTAACGACGAAAGTGAGTTGGAGCTGATTGTTCCAGCTGAAACGGCCTCCTCCAGCCGTATCCCAGACAGCATTCCAACCGACCTGAGGCATGAAATCTTGCAGAGTATGCTGGTTGGCCAACATTTCGGAAACTCGCCGGTGCTACGTGCCAGACTGCACCACTTCCGGAACCTACTGCTAAGTCAACAGAATTACGCAGCCGCGTTCTGGATCGATCGGTTGCTCAAACGTCCAGACGCACGGGACGAAGGCAATGCGAATTGAACTTTGCACCCAGCCCCATTGGATGATGATGTTTGCGTTCCTTTTTTTTGTGTCGTGCAGTTCTTGTCTTTATCTCTGCCTGATTAAATATTCCGAAATATATGACTTTCGCTTCTGCGCAAGATAATAAACGTTCTCTGTTTAGTGAAGCGCCCTTACGAACGATAATACGCACACAATGATTATGTACACGCACGTACACTTACCCAATTTTTTTCCTTCGCAGCCTTCTCTTCCAGAATCGACTGTAGCTTTGCTCCAACGCCCTTGCGAAAGGTCTCGATAATTTTTTTCGTATTTTCCAACTCATCATCCGTCCCGAACGGTTTCAACGATTCCAAATATCGCTTCAGCGTGTGGTCAAGCTTGGGTAAAGGCAGCCGGGGACGGTCTTCATCGTAGCAAAACGTGCTTTCCGAACTTTCCTCTGGAAGGTAGTAAATGCTCTCCCTATTCATAGTTGTTTTGATTCGATCGATTGTTGATCAACTGTTTAATTCTGAAGACTGGAATGGTGGCAGAATGGCTACACTACTAGAGTTGGTGTACCGCGATGTTTACATGCATCGAGCAACGACCCCGCGGATTGACTAAAGCAGCCGATCACTTTGTTCCACTTTCTAGCTCATCACATTTATCAATCAACAGCGCGCCCCACTCGCACGCAACGCACGCATACGGTCCCGAATGGACTTTGGAGTCGGTTGAAGAAGGTAAGCAGTGAGAAGTATTCAATTGATGTTTTTCACGACCAACGAGCAGAACAGGTGTGACGAGTTTGCGGCACTGAGCAATTACAACGTTTACAAACCAAAACATTGCAACTGTCACTTTAACAGGGCCGGCCTACCTAGGCCGACTGCTGTACCACGTTTCGTAGGCCTTGGCTCAAATCATTCTCAATGTGTGGACTGAGACGGTTATGTTGCTTTATAGTTTTATTGTACTTCATTAGATTAAGTTGTCCTCCGATCGAATGTATTCACCTATATCCGCTTGATGGAAACAAACCGTTACTAGAGGATCTGCGATTTTACAGTCGTTAGTTGATTTCGCCGCAACACCAAACCCGAGCGGGACGTCGCTCATCGACATCACTATGACACCCTGATAGATGGGAGTATTTTCCGTGATACGCCCCATACCCGATTTCGATATATTATTGCCATACAGGAACTGTTGCTCGGCGGCCGGTTTTAGCCATATTTTGTACTGCGCATATGGGGCCAAATAGGCGAGCGCCGTGATGTGCAATATGAACTTATTGCCCTTGGTAAACTTCCCAAAACACGTCCCTACCGAAACCATTTGTTCCTTCGGTACCGTTTCGGCTAGTTTCAGGATTTTCTCCGACATGTAGTACACGCGAGATTTCATCTCGCGGAAGCAGTAGGTGCCATCGGTACGATCAATCAACAGCTTTACATTAGTTCCAATGCTGAAAATTGAGCAAAACGATCATATATCATATCACACCCCGCATGTTTGCAATCGAACCGGCACAACCAAAAATACTTACTATTTTGACAATTTTTCAAACAAAACTTTAGTTTGTTGATCGGATAAGCGCTTCATAGTTGCTGTCCGAATGGGTTTTATTCAATTATTACAAGAAACTATAGGTTTAGCGAACTAAAGACGCACTGCACAGCGCAATAGGGTGGCACGTTGCACGTTGTTTACGAATTGTTTTGATCCAACGTGTGTGGAACGAAGGCTGGATCATCTACTGTCATTTGACATCTCACATGATGTCGCACACCGCAATGTTTTTGAACATTTTAGTGTTTACATCAAAACATATTATTCTCAAAATTTCTAATAAGCCTAACAAATCCATGTTTTTATGGTGCGAATTAAAACATTTTAAGTTATTTTACTGAGAGTATATTTTTCATTCGGTTATAAAAATGGAACCGTGAAATATTTAAGCAGAAACGTTTCACGTTTGAAATATTTCACTTTCAAAATTGTGCCACGAACGAGATGTATAAAATCGATACATGTGCTTTTTTTAGAATGACCATGCCGTTTTAGAATGACCATAAGGTTTTTGATCTACAAATTTAAGACCCGTAATATTATCCATTTAAAAAAAACGCAAAATCCACATCATTTGTATATACATTTAAGAAATTTTTATAAATGATAATAGCAAATGCATACCCAGCTAGATGCAGTTATGTTACCTGTACAATAAGCGATTTATTAAACGATTAAACGATTTATTAGAATTTATTAAACCTCATTGCAAACCATATGTTCACAACGCAAAACAAAAAGCGAGCAACACTGATATCTTATTCATTTTAGTTATTTTATTAACTTTCTGATTCGCGGGACAGGGTACTTCTAATCATCGGTAAAGTACGTTCTTTCGTTGGACGCCAATAGTTTTAATGTTGTAAGGCCATATTAAAACATGTGTGCCCATACAGCTAAACTCTAACCTCATGGAACATTTCCGTGATACTATTAATTAAATAATTATTATTTCTGTATCCACTTACGTTTGCCTACCTTTTACTTAATTAATACCTACATGATAGAATGTATGCATTCAGTGAATATTCTCCAGAGTTGGATATTTAAGAGCAACTTTCGTAGCATTTCGTAATAATTCTTTTTAACTTCAGGCAATTGGTTTGTTGGCCCACAAGCTAACCGTATCTTAATATCCCAACGGAATTGCATATAGAATGTGGTTTAGGAATGTTTGGGTATGGGTGGCGAACGCAGCGATCGTCTGGTAATCTGGCACTTGCTTATTGTTTCATTTTGCTTAATACTGTTCGCAAGAGTTGACAATAATGGTTCTCCTCTCATCTCGCCGTCTTTCCCATGCACGGCATTAGACGCTAATCACTTCCTTTGGTTTATAGGCACGCTGCTTCAGCAGCTCATCCAGATGTTCCTCACGATAGTACACGACGAAGTCTGCCGGTGACAATCCTTCGAAAATTGCACACACACTCGGTTTCAGGTTGTAGAAAAACAATGGCTGATCGCGTCGGGCAAAATCTTGCGTTATGCTATCGATCACGGTAGCGGCAGTGTAGTCGGCACCGTACACGTGCGAACAGTCAATTACTACCGGCAGTGACTGGCGTATAGATTGCTTCGTCACCAGATTGCGGACGTAGTCGACTGATGGGAAGATCAGACACCGATCGGGGGTAATGATCAAATATTCTGCACCGCCAGGACTCTGCATGTGTGGGTACAAAGTAGTAACAAAACAACACATTAGCTACCGTGCGCGGTTGATGCAATGCAATGTAATACTCACCGTTAGGCGTTCAACGGAAATCTTTGGTCGGGCAGCATGATATAAAATAAACACCACGTTGAGTCCTACCCCGAACAGGATGCCCATCTCCAGCGGGAGTGCCAGACATGCGATGAACGTTCCCAGCCCGGGAATTAGGTCACTCTCTGTAAAAAACGATGCAGATTCACTTACAGATCGGCCCGCAAACAACGGACCAAGCGTTATACTCACTTTTGGTTCTCCACATGGGTTTGACTACCTTTACCTCCACCATAAATACAACTGCCGCAATGATAACGGCTGCTAGCGACGCCTTCGGAATGTACGAAAAGTATGGCGTGAAGAAGAGCAATGACAGGACCACCAGGGCCATCGTGTAGATGTTGCCCAGCGGTGTACGCACACCGGAGGCATTGTTGACCGCACTGCGACTCAGCGAACCCGTTCCGGGGAATCCTTGTACGAACGAGTTCGCTATATTAGCAAGACCGATGGCAATCAGCTCCTGTGTCGCATCTACCGGCTTTCCGTTCGCTGTGAAAGGTACAAGGAAGGAAGGGCCCATGAAATCTTCATCACGCACTGAGCTACACAAAGTCACACTTACAGAACGCTTTACAGATCGCGATATTCTCCATCAGCGCAATCAGCGGTACGACAATCAGCCCCGAACCAAGGCTGGACACCATGTCCATGAACGATTCTTCCTGGCCGCTCATGGTTTCGTTGCCGGTAAGCGAAAACGGAGGCGCCTTTAACGATGGCAAACCGGGCGGGATGTCTCCGATCAGCTTAAACGGTGCGACCGCCGACGATTGGAACGTATACCCAATGGCACCGCAAACCACGACGAGCAGCGCGTTTCTGGACGTTCCAACTAACCACATTATCTTGTTAATGATCCGATGATTTTTGGACTTTAGCTCGTCATCCGCTGGTCCAATTTTTAGGCCGGCTATAATCTGCATGAATGACAAAATATTACATGAATGGATGTCGTATTAAGCCAATGGCGCACGAACTAATACTTACGCGCATGATCAGCAGCACCGCGATGCAGGTGAGCCCAAGGAACGTGTCCCAGACCTGCACGTTATGGATGTCGTTGAAAATGTTGCGCCAAATTTCGATAAACGTCGTGCCTTTGGCCGTAATGCCGAGCACATCCTTCACCTGGGACGTGACGATAATCAACGAAACAGCCGAGGTAAAGCCGGACGAAACCGGACCGGACACAAAGTCGACCAAAAATCCGAGCCCAAGAATGCCCATCATAAGTTCCACCACGCCCGAAAGGAAGCAGAGCAGTATGGCTTTACCCACGTTCCCACCGGCCGTTTGGAAGGTAAGCAGCGAGGCAATGGCGGTCGGTCCCATCGGCACATCCTTACAGCTACCGAACACAATGTACACGATGCAGCCAAGGAACGAACCGTAAAGTCCGTACTATAAGATAGCAAAAACAAAAACAGTGATAAGCAATTCGCGCGCCTAATACTGGTAGTGCCATCTGGTGGTGCTTTACGCAACCCATACCTACCGCAGCGGGAACCCCAGCAATACCGGCGTAGGCCAGCGCCTGCGGTATTACCGTCAGGCCGACGGTTATTCCCGCCACTAAATCCCCGATCGCGTCGGTGGAGTTGTACCTGTGAAGCACGCAAAGAAGGCAATTGGACATACAAATAACCAGTTTGTTTCATGCGTCGGGATTCACAAAAAGGTTTACTTACTGTGGAAGCCACCGCAGGATGGGCAACCGTTTTTTTATCATCTTCTCGGAGAACGCACTTTTCGCCTTACGCTGAAGCCACAGATTAAGCTGTCCCGTTTGATCATCGCTCGTAATCTTTTTCCCCGTATCGGAAACTGGATGAAACGCAATGTAAATTAACCTTATCTACCACCGTTCGCCAGACAACTTACGAATGAACTCGTTCGAACCGCGTAAACCACCGTGCGGTTCGCCGTTGTGCGTCGATATGTCGATCGTCGAGCAGCTGAGCGCTTCGTTGTCGTACGAGCCGTCGTTCGGGGCACTGATCGTATGGATCTGGGTCTTCATCCTTACCAGCCGGCAGTCGGAGCTGTTGTCACCTGCAACGCAAAACGAGATCGTTGAAGCCAATCGGCATGGGCTAGGTACGTGCGCGCGCCGCGAACCACCGACGAATGAAACGTTTGCCGACAGGCGGAGCGAGTTTTATTGCGGCACCTTTCGGGTCCGGCCACGGTCACAAATACGCAAACACGGATTTGCGGAGGATACGAATTCGTTAGGCAAATTTCCGCTACGCGCTCGCTTTGCTAACCATCTGGGGTGATTTTTAAGGCTTTTTCCCAATCCCGCTTCCACCCCGATCACAACAACAGTGCCTGTTTATTTTTTTTACTGCAACAATAGGTTTTTTTTCTGGACGTTTGATTGTTCACACCTTGATTTTTGGGGGGGGCGATATTCAACAATGTCCAAGTGCCACCATTTCGCTACCCTGTCAAGGTAGCAAGGATTCACTGATAAGATCATCACGTTTGGCGCAGTGTAAACAAACAACAGTATCGTAACTGTTTGCTCTGTGTTGTATCTGCTGTTAATCTTCCCCGATTCAATCACACGGTTCGATGGATGTGTTTTTTGGCACCCGTAATAAAGCTTGCTTCGAATGAAGCTATCAACAGGCTATTTACGCTCGCCGCAGTGGATAAAGTAACGCACCGTTATGCGTTATCGGGACCACAAACGACTTTACGCACAGTTGAGTTCACTAATTTTTGGATGGATAATACCAATTTGTGACCATTGTTACCGACACTTAGCAACCTACCGTGAAACATGCTAACACGTTAACAAAACAAATTTTTCACACCTGACCGGGCACACTGCGGTTCCGTTTTGGTTTCGGGCGGGCTTAAGAATGACGCACGTACAGCGGAAACTCCACCACCGCTCGTGGAAAAAAGGGAGTTCAATTTCGAGTCGAAATGCACGTTGAGCCGGCAGGCAATAATTGGCAGGTTCGGTGAAGTAAAAATTACATTGATTTTACGATTGAATCGCTGCCACACGTGGTAAGATGCGAGTATTGAGTCGGGTTCATTTATTGCTGCGCTCTCGATTTCTGGCCATCCGCAATGGCAGTGAAAACGGTTGTGAATGTAATGATCGTACGGTTGGAAGCTTAAATCCCGGGCGGCCATTTTTTTTTTCAACATTCAAAATCCCGCTGAATCACGTCGTACTCTAGGGCAGGGGTCTTCAAACTACGGCATGCGGTCCATGAAACTGGTGCTAATGTTACCATTTTAAAAAAATTGTGCAATGAAACAAAAATATTAATTAACATTTTTAGTTAAGTAATATTTGTTAACTTGGAAAATTTATAAATATAGCATTAATTAGTATGATCTTAATACTGGAAATTAAATAAATAAAATAAAATAAGTCAGTAACATTACATACTACACATTATGAAAACAAATATTCTCATCTGTGTAAATTACCCTCAAGATAATGTGTAAGTGGCCCTACGCTACCGCAGTTTCAATCAATTCGTCCCACAGATCGTTTTCAGACCCCTGCTCTAGGATATACCATTACTTCACCAATACTACAAACCGTGCGTTTGTGTGGATGTTTTATGCACGCTTTACGATATGTCTTCAATAAGGGTTGAACATCAGATGGAGCGATACTTTATTGGTGCCAATTAGCAACAATCCTCTAATCTTATACAGCTTGAAAAATTCTACAGAAAAAAAACCCTTTACGCAAAGAAAAATGGCTAAAACGAATCTTTGCACTGCTGCCACAATAATCTAATAAATCGAGAAAATAAAACTCACTCCACAAAGCTCCGTGTAGCGGAAAATTACCGGTCTCCCATCCACCGTGATCGTTTCGTGAGATAGTTGATAAGGTCTAGCCTTCTATTATCAATTGCCCCAGACAAGCATGAAGCATATCTAGCGTTGAAAGCCTGCTACTATTATGGACGATCGCATACTGTTAATCCCAATCGCGATGATGTTGGTTTCCCACGGATAAAACTACCGAGCGATCTTGTTTTGATTGCCTTGCATGTATATTGCCTTCGGTGCCAATCGGTGCAACCACACGGATTATTCTCGGAATGTCTTTCGATTGTAGTTATCGGGCGTTAGATGTTTATCACTTAATTCATAATTCTCGTCTGTGTGCATGTTTGTGTGTGTGTTAAGTGACCTTCGAAATGTCAACACGAAGATTTATCAGCAACAAAAACAAAACAATGACCGGTTTCGAACGTTGATGGATCATGCTTAATTCCGGCACAAACACGGACCAAACAGTTTTTTTTCTTTACAAATTGGATGAAGACTACGCTGTATTTGTGCCGCAAACATTGGGGGTGGGCGATAAAGTGAAAACAAATAAGCGTTTTCTAACTCGCACCAGGCGGCTCCATTGCCATGGCGTCAGAAACATGCGTGTTTTTCGCGAATGTCCTGTTTGTGCGGCTACCACATTACACACTCGACATTACGCTTCGGGCTTGAGTAGGATTTAATTTTGAACCCGTCCCGTGCAGTTGACCATCATCGAAAGGACATTTGTAAGTTTCGCTGTTTGACCTTGAGTCACTTCCACCTCAGCAACCCTCCACTTACCGCACTGGCACCAATCGAACCTGTCCCATCGAACGTCCACCCTCGCGACATACATCCACACCTTTATGACTTTATCCTTTGCTGTGATGTGAATGAGCGAACTGCCGCTGTGACTTTCTTCATTGATCTTCGGATCGCGGGTTTATCCGAAAACTGTCGGAAACATCCAGTTCGTTCCAGTTTCTACCCGCCCGAAACCCGGGCCGCCGTTACGATGTCACGCGATTCAATGCAAACATTTTTCATTCTGCCCGCACGATGACCCTTCGCCGAAACAGAACCGGTTTTCCTGAACCACCACCCTGCATGGGACCGCAGACTTCCTGGTTTTGCTCTTGACCGCTACCGCACGTTCGTTACGGGAGCGGCAAAGAAAGAACACAACCGTTCAATGTTCAGCGACACCCTTTGGGGATTCACCGGTTGGGCGGCTTCGAATCGGCGGCAACGTTGGACCCAAAGATGTGCGTCCCTTCGTAGGCACAGGCCCACGGCACATTTGTTGTCGCGTGCACATTAGCAAACTGGCCAACCGCGTTTGATACACATTTTATGCAAATCGAATACGAACCGGACACGCTTCCATCACTCGATCATGATCGTGACCGGACCTAACCGAACCCGTGCCGCGGATGGGGAAATGGGCAGGCAGGGTGGACGCGCTGTCGCAAGCCGTGGAAACTCCCGCGCGCTCCAGCCCATAAATCAATACTGCGAGTACCGATCGAATAATGGAGTACCGATCGTGTTTGCACTTTACAGACAATAAAGGCAAGCGTCTGGCAGCCAGGCCAGGGTGGCGAAAGAATGATTTGCATATCGCTGCCCTTCCACCGCTGCCCCTTTTGGCATGTGTCTCACCGTGTGCCCATTGCGTTATGCACGTGGGAACGTTTCTGTCCCTTGCATCTGCCACAAACCGATATGGTCCCGCACGACCGCGGGCCACGGAACGCTCGAAAGGAAATTCTGCAGTAGACGGTGCGAAAATCTCCCATGAATAAGAATATCCGGGATTGACCACTCCTTAGCGTTACAACACTTCCATCAATCCAGGGCACGGTTTCTGAGTCTCATTGTTACGGGCCGGGTGGCCCCATTCAATCCGGATAAAATTGATTATTTATGGTTACTTACTGAACTCAACTTATCTCAACCTCCACGACCAGTTCTAGGGCAAGGTAAACGCGTCACATACCCACAGGGCCTGGATAAAGCTAAAGCCGACCGAAAGGATGATTGCAACGTCTATTCACTTCCCGGTGGCAGCAAGTGACACACGTCCCAACTATGTTATGCATGCCATTGTGCACACCGGACACAAAATTCGAGAGATATTTTTAACCATAACTGTCAATCAAATGGCCTTCTAAGTGTAGGAAGCAAACAGTATCTTTCGTATTCAAATCAAGCCAGGCTGCAAAAACACAACAGTAACGGTTTGCATACGCTTGGCTTGGGATTCCAACGCTATAAACTTTTATAAGCCATCGTAATACCCCCGAAAGATCACACAGTTTTTGTTTGTTTATTTCCAAATTATTCCAAAAAATGGTTTGCAAAAATCTTGGCCCCGTTATACCGGTCTGATGCGTCTCCGGACACTCTCCCTCGCAAGGTTCTTCCGGGCGAGGCAGATTGTATGCTATTGTCATTCAACCGTGTCAACCGGAAGCCCAATAACGGCGCAGAAAGCCGAATGAAGCTTTTCCCGCTACGGATTGCTTATCTTGTTATGCGTTCTTCTGTTTTTTTTCTCTCCTTCGTGATACATGACCGAGCCCATTTGCATCAGATGTCGCCGAGATCCGTTCCGTCCATGGGGTTCGAGATAAAAAAAGGCTACCAGGCTACGTCGATGCTGCTGCGTTTCTGGAAATGATCGATTTTGTCAGTTCCGTTACAGCGCTAAAAGGAAACTGCGTCGATGATGTATGGAGCATAAGGTGATGCAGTAGCCGCTTTGCGTATCAGCTTCCACCTTAGCGCCGAAGCCATTGTACACGCGAAGGTTAGCGTCGAGGCGATTTACGCACAGCCAAGAATGGTAACAAAAAAAAACGTTACTGCCACGCAATGCATCAGCTAATCGTGAACTGCCCCGTGGAGTTGTGCACACGGTATGCGCTTGCTGGCATTATGGTATGGCGAGTTTGCTTGTTTGTTTATTTTCGTAGCGTATTTTTTTTGTTTTGTTTTGCTTTTTTACGAACCATTTGCTTGACATTGTAAAAGCAGCTAAGCTATGCGGCTGATGGGTAATGTTCAACGTCAGCCAACAATCCGACCTGATGCTGACCTTTGTAACGTCTTGTCGGGCACTGTAAAACAAACGCACTTCTGTCCGGTGGTAGCGTTATGGGGATGCTTTATGGCTGCTTCACCTTACGGCAATCAAACTGCCCCGAAGCGTACAACGGCGCCGGTTCGACCGATGAATATAATTATGCTTAATGTGTGAATACAGCGTATCAAGCCCGCGACCGGCTGCATTTGGCAGTGCTTTGCGATGCGTCCGCATGTAAGGATTCTAGTGTGGCCTAATGGCAAACCAGGCACCGAACCGGTCGGGCATTCCGGGCAATCGAATCGTTCAATTAAAAATACGTCCATCAGAACGGCTTACCGTGATGCAATCCGCGTGCTTTAACACATTTTGCAGCACTACCATTTGCAATCGCACCGGATTGATGCCAATTATTGGGAGGGATAAATTGTTTATGCGTCAGTTCTTTTGAAAAACGCATCTGCGAAGCTGAAGGCTTGGCGGGCTGCCGTTCACTGGCTGACCAAATGGGGGTAACGGAAAATAAAAAAAAATGCCTACTACTAACCCCTAGTGATGGGTATTTCGTTCCGAACCTACTAGGTTCGTTCCGTTCCTTCTGTGGAACGGTCGAAGCTAAGTAGGTACATGATTGGATTCTGTACGGATTCTGATTCGGAACGAATGTTATCTAAATCTGAGCAGACTGAACGAAGGAAAAAATTAAAAAATTGAGGATTAAGAAATTAAAAATTAACATTAACAAAATACGTTTATGAGATAAATCTACGGTCGTTAATGACAGTAGTTGCGATCGGTTCAAATATTACATTCTTTAATACGCGTCTTATTCTTTGACACTTTTTTTCCTTCCTTCCTTTATTTAATTTCCTTCCTCTATTTAATGATGTTTTCAGAGGTCTGATAACAAATTATCGTCGCTAGTAGCGAAGAATTCATAGAAACAAATTTACCTTCAAAACATTTTGTAAACCAAAAACTGTAAATGGATTATCCTAAAATGTTTGTTTTGTACTAAACGAATATGTAAATAAAAATCACACCACACTTGAATATTTAAACTTTTCTCGTTAAAATAAGTTCAACGGACCTACTAGATTCGTTCCGTTGCTTTCAGAAAAGAACCTGTGGTTCGGTTCTGTTCCGAAAAAAATGAAACTTTCCCATCACTACTAACGATCGATGTAGATCGCAAGGAAATGGCATTTGTCTAAATTGGGACGCACCGTGCAACAGTGGACGACGGTCATGCTGCCATATTACACCAACTTCCACGCTGATCATGTAACTGTTCGCGATAATGTACGCGCTACAGTTAGTGTGCGCGTACCTTTATAGTGTTAGATCACGGGATATCATAAGAGGCATGAGCTGGTTCCAAACCCTTACAGACGAAACATTCAAACTCGCAGATTAACACTCTCGGTATGGCGCATCTTGTTATGAGCAGAAAAACCCCCATTCGGCTAGTCACTGAACCTGACCATGGCGCTTAAGAGAACAGGTTTGTTTGTTCAACGTCAGCGGTCCATCGAACACGGTATGAACTTCTAGTTACAACTAGTTTCAGCCAGTAGTGTCTGGTCAAAAATTTACATAAAGAAAATTTCCCATAGTGATAAACACGAGAATTATCGTACCAGTTACATTGACTGGGACACATCATAATTTGATATTAAACAATTCGACCGTAGTTGTTGCTGATCTTTTATACTACCAACTCGATAAGTATGAAAACATAATCCATCTCTTATTTATATAATTATTATTGATTAAAAAAACTCTGCAAATCGCTAGTTCTGCAAGTCCCAATATAAAACCAATCCGGATCAATTATAACGAGTTCCCCCGTTACATTATAACAGCGTTAAAAATGAATGTTAAGCAGACAAAATAAAAAAGAAAAAAACTAACACGATTTCATTGTGGTTCAATTGGATTATATTCCCTCACCAAATTATGCTTATTGGCCGTCTGTTTCACATCATTGCCTTTGGTTCATTTAACCTAACAACCAACCAACAAAAAACATAAACGAGAATTATCGCAAACAAACTTATGGCACATGGGAAACGGTCGCTACAAGCTTCCCTGCCGATTAAGATTAGTAGGCGGTGGTGGTGACACGTGTTTAGAGCTGTGGACAGCCTGTTCTCATTAAGCACCGCACGGTTCACACTTCCTTCCGTCCGGAAGCCAGTTGTGCATTGCACCGCCAGCCGCACCGGCCGCTTACCATACGGTAACGGTAATTAATTATCAGATACCGGATAATAGTCGGTTTCGCTGGTCGGACGCAGGCATCGTATCCATCAATACTAATGATTGTGTCGTTTGAAGTTTAATTTTGAATCCATTTTATGAAGCTTCGAAACGTGTGCTTCTGAAATTCATTGCGATCACGCTACTTTGTTGTAGTGTGCATGCATCTTTTTAGTTCAAAAAAAGGTTTATTACAAGACTCGAAATTACAAAACAAACCCCCGGGAAGCTGCAGCGTATGCCGGGCTTGCAGTGTTGTTTAAAAGCTCAATTATTAGCAATCTGTTTAACATTCTTCATTTGTAGGAAAACAACCATACACAGCCATTAGCAGCTGTACAATGGAACCGATTGTTTATATATGCTGTGTGCAATGAGTTTTTTTTCTCTTTTGTTTGTTTGTTGGCGTAACTTTCCCGTTTCAGCTGTCCAGTTCCTGAATCCAGTGACGGGTTTAACGTTCCTGTCACAAGGCATCTGGGCTGGCGGTGCAATAATCGTACATGGCAGCGATAAATCCAACGGCAAACAACAATGCAAACAGTATTGCAAACATTCCACCCACATGAGTCATCTAACAGTTCTATGAAAAATGTGGAAAATTAGGTAAGTAGTCGTTTGGTGTGCTGTGCTGTACCATGCTGTTCACCTTCAACTAGATTTGTTCAGTTCATTTGCCAAAGCAAGCTAAATTGCAGTGTGTATCTTGCATCGTACGCGGTACGATCATTGCCCCCAGGCAGACCGCACCAGATCATCAAGTGTCCTGCTTTTGTAACATTTTTCATGTTTCAAATGATGAGCTACTAAAGTACAGCTTCACAAAACGCACCCAGTGTGGGCAAAAATTCCAACTCGGGCCAGAATTGAACAGGGTTTCCCAAATGCACAGAATTTGATTATTTGGATGCATGGGTAATTCAAGTTACAAATAGCGTTAGACAACTGGCCATTTATAACGCCAGTTAAAGAGAGTCCACGTCATCCCAGTTTTATTAGTGCCATTTACATTTCCTTCAAGGTTATCCACACTTAAACTAAAGAGTAATAATGCAGTTATTTCCCCCAAAAACCACCGGCGAGCAATAGATTACGCTGGAATACCATCAACAGCCTAACCTAACATTACCTGAGAAACTAGTTTGAAGGGAATTTCCCACCGAGCACAAAACTTGGCGTAAGGTTGGTTTAAGCGACCAACCACTCTGGTGAGTTTATTTTTCGCTTCACTAACCACAGACGTTCGGATCCCGCAATACCCGCAACCATTAACACATGGATTCCCCAATTTTAAACGGTCCGCTGGAACCGGAACGCTGCTAGAAATCCCAATGCGGTTACTTGCTTGTTAGTGACATTTGAATGGTTGTTCTTATTCAGTTCGATAGTAATCGGATTGTCCGTTTATTAATGACAAAAAGGTGACTTCTCCTTTCAAAAAGGTTTATTATTGTAGAAATCGCAACTCGGTGGTGATATTGGTGGCGGTTTCCACTCGACTGGATCGGTTCAAAATCCGTAGCAAGAACTGACTATTCGGATACGAGATAAAATAAGTCTAATAAGCCAGAAATGGCAGGCATGACCTAGTAATTCTTTATGTCAAGAAGACTTCACTTATTTGGCAGGCAAACACTTCAATAACCCAAAAAGCAATACTATCGTCTAGATCTCACAAGAAGTACAGGCAGTCCCCGAGATTCACTATTATATCAGACCGTTATAACCCGCGTAAGTCGAATCGAGTTATAAGTTACATAGTTACATATTTTTCTGCGCTTAATTTATTCAGCAAATCTTTTAGAAATAATGCAGCAGTGCATGTCAATTAAAAAGAAATGGTTTACATGTCAAAGGAAGGTATTTTCGACCAATTTTTATCTTTGTGACTTAGATTTTGTGCTATAAACTGTCAAATTCAAATGTCAGCTGTCAAATTTCCAACAACCGCATATTTCCGAATCCACGTATAAGAGAAACCGCGTGCCTCGAGGACTGCCTGGAAATAAAAAAAAAATCTCTTCTGACCACCAACCTTAAATCATGCTAAATGTAGGTCTAAAATTAGACAAAAAATACCCCTTTTCTTGATAGATTACGCACGTGATCGTTTCACTCATAGCCAAAAACGGTTTGCGTGTAAATTCACATCTGATGTGGGAGTTGATCGTTGTTTATATGTTTGTTTACACTTCCATTTACCGGTAGGAACCGGTAAAGACTGGCTTCTCGTTTCAAAACGGTAATCACAAACAGCTGCCAAAGCGACACAACAACAACAAGAGAAAAAAAACTCTAACAATAAAACAAGATAAACTGCCTTTCAAATGCATCGAATGTGTGTGAATCGCCCACCATCTTCGTCATGTTTGAATGGTATGTATGTATGTGTGTGTATGGTGGGGAAATTTGCGTAGCCATAAACGGTTGGGCCATCAAAATCATGTCCATCAGGCCAACCACGTTACCTGACCGTCATGGTAACGCTTTAACGATGCGGTACCGTAGCCGTTGGTCAACGAACCGTACAGGCCGTAAAATGCCGGCAACGCAACGAAGTCTAGACCAAGCGCGTTTGGTCCAACAAAAACAGCACGTGACGAAAGGGAATCCTCCTTTAAAATCTGCCGAAGCCCGAAGCCGGTCGAATTAGTTGGCGAACTTTCAGTTTTACAATCTGTCTCGGTCAGATTTCGGGTTTTGTGTTTGCTTCTTCGACAATGTACAATGACTCAACAACAAAAATTCAACCGACAACGGGACACCAGATGCAACAGGCGTGATTCTTGTAATTGCTTCAAAAACACCTCAACGCACACATTTGTGTATCGAACGTCTAACCATACCCAAAATGGGTCGTTAAACGGTGTCATTAAAATATAATAATGTCGCAACAATAAAATGGCCATCATTGGCGAAAGGGCCTCGTGTTCGATCACGCTTGGACGGGGGAACGCATCGGTTGCACCCGGGCAAAATGCAACCCCGCTGACCCTCAAATGGTGGGCGCCCAAACGGCCTTACCTTGTAGGTTGGTGTAGCCTCGCCTCCAGCAAACGCAAAAACACTGATCAGCCACTGCCGGCGTATTTAGCGGCGCTTCTGACGGCTAGCGGTGAGTAGAAATTGTTTGGGAAAGTAATTACGGCGCGCCAAGACGTCGAAGGTCAAACGTGTTAATAGCAGCTGGCCAGCTGGCTGTGATAGGTGGCCGCAGCTACCGGTCGCAACAACCATCCTTCGAAGCATCTCCGCCCCGAAGAGATCACCAGTGGAAATCGCTCAAGGGAGAAATGAACGGTTGCGCCACACGTGACCCCAGGCCCACGGATTCGCGCGCACATTCGAAAGTTGGCAGCGCTGATTGAATTAAAGAAAAAAATCATCTTTCCATGAAGGGTTTCTCCCACCACCAGAAACACCATGTATCATGATCGTTTTGCACTGCTGTAGTCATTCAATTCTATTGTTTTCGCTTTCGCTGTCTCTCACAACCCGAGCACTAAGAATGCGAGAACTTCAAGATGCAGCTTGTTTTCCCCCGTGTGCCGAAGGCTAGCTGTAAACCCACTCGCAACCTTGTCCGGGCTCCCTGAAATTGTTCCGCTTCCCACCAACGCACAAATCCACACATCAGGGACACTTTGGCAAACAAAAACCATCCATTCAACGGTCGATCATATCGATCGGAAAACACACGCTGGTTTCGCCAGGAAGTAACGAAATTCCAAATACCAGCATGATTAGCTAGGAAGGCAGAGCAGGGCTGCAACGTACAGAAATGCATCGTCAGGGTTCCGATCGGACCGAGCGGGGGTCGAGTTGTAGCGTGATGGATAGTATCATTAAACAAAAACCACAACACATCGTGTAATCTAACCCATCATTTAATACGCCGCCGTGTCTGGCACGCTGGTTTTGCTTCAATCTTTTTGTTTTTATTTCTACTTTTCCATGCCAATCAAACAATCCAACCACTAACCAGTTTATTACAACTGGATTTTTTCGATCGTCCAAACCTGCTAGCTGTGGGGGAATCCCTTCGCAAATGGGTAAGGGAATTACAATGATGTCGTCAGGCACGTTGGATGCAAATGATTGGCCGTGTGTGGGTTGGATTATTGAATCACAATTTAATGGAAAACTATAATTAGCATCTGCGGTTGGGGCAAATGGTTCAGATTTTGCTATAATCGTTTTCTATTCCCCTATAAGCCATACAAGTATTAAAAGAAATACCCATTGAACGCTGCATCGCGCACAATAATTGGTACATTCCACGATCGCTGTGAACACACGGCGAACACTTGAATGAGTGTTGAAGGCCATCAAAAATGAATGGAATTTAATATTGACACATTCTAACGGGAACTACAACCTAATGATGCAATTCGAATGGACAAAAGAAGTGTACTATAATACTACTAACACACAAACACCCTGCAGTGGTTCCACTGTGCTCAATTATTTGTTGCTGAAGAGAAAACCTTGAGTCTTGAGATTTTTAACCACAAGTTCATGGTCTTATTGCTTAACGTCTTTTTGCAACGCTAACTGCTAGGTGTTTGTTTGTTTGTTATATTTTGTTTGGCGCTTAATGTGAACTATATGTTACGTGCAGTGTTTGGTGGATACAAATACAAATTTATGACGGTGTGGCTCTGAGGTGTTTCTTTTGGGAATCTATTCCAGATTTAAATGACTCCTGAGTTAAAATTCATATGCATGAATCTTCTCAAAAGGTTCACGAAGCACAACGCTAGTAACGTGTTATTGTATATTTATAATAGAATATTACAAAGTGATTTGTTATCGAATTGCCGATAAATGAAGCACAATCTAAAATTTGTTGTAATTATGAGCTCCAACATGACAATGATTTAAGAGAAGGAATAAATCACACAGATTCCCATTAGAATTAGTATATGCCCTTACAATGCAGGGTTTCCACAGCCATTCGATCATCATAAAATCACTAAACGCCGTCATAAACAGTCACTTTGCCACCGTAAACCCACAATTCGGCATCGTCAGTCCAACAATGGCGTTGTGAGCTTTGAATCGGTCACCGGAAATACCTTATTTGTGTAGTACATTAATTACCTTATTAAAATTATATTTTTTATGGTTAACTTTACAATGTTAAAATTTTAACTATTTTTCAGCAAACTTCAGGACAAGCAAAATTTCAGGACACTCAGATATGCTAGAGAATTCAAAGCGAATGAGATAATAATACGCGAGTTACTCTTTGCATGCTTGCGCTGAATAAAATTAAAAAAGAATTTTGTTATTTTCAACGGTTAAAATATTATTTTTCCAATTTTGAATTAACTCTCAACAATTATTTGATAAACCAGAATCAAAAGGAAACAAAACAGTCAAATAAGATATTTACGGTGACGGATTTAATGTTCTCAACGCCTTTCTTGGGTTTACACTGCTGAATTATGGGTTTACGATGGCAAAGTGATTGATGATAACGACATTTAGTGGATTAGCGCTGGCCGATTGGCTGTGGAAACCCTGTAATTTCAAATATTATAAATGTTTACAATAATTCCATCTTTTGAGGTTTAAAGCTATTATTGCTTTATTTTCAGTAACCATTCCCGTAATCAGATCAATCTCGAAGATAAATATGTCGCATATTCATATTCGTGGTTACCGCACACATTGTGTACTCTCCTAATTGCACCACCAAGCGAATATGCAAGAATGGGTCCGAGGTTTAACCTATGTCATAAATTTTGCATTTCAAGGTGCGGTTTACATTCGACACATTACCCAAAAGGTCGCGCGACCCAAAACTTGGAACTAATCGTGACCGTTTTTAGACGTCGCGTTTCGGTCTTGATTATGTTCCAAAGGAAGCAGGTTTGACCTCAACTCGGTCGCGTTTTGTGGTGTGTGGCTTGGCTAAAGCGCTTTTTTTTAGCTTTTGCAAAATTTAACGAACGGAAATTTAGCGAAAGGCAAAAAAATAAATTAAGGTGGTGGAGGTGGTACACGTGTCTATCAGTACTATTTGTCCTTTTTCCACTACTCTTCGCCCTAGTATTTATTCCTTGGCTTGGAATGTGCTGTTCTGTCGTCCTGCTACTGCTACCACATATCAGCTGTGTGGGGGGAAAGTGAGGGGAAGACATTATTGTGATATTTGCCAACCTGCTCAGGTCTGTATTTCTGTAAGGAAACCATCGAAGAGAAAGCGGAATTGAACGGATTCTTACCATGAGTGTTTGCGGCGCTCGTCTGATGATGATGCTACGGCGATATGGTCTCAGAGAGTTGATAACGACTGCGTTTTATTCTACGCGCAGCGCGTGAAACTTAAATCTTAATCCGCTGCGTTGAAGTCATGGTTTTGGTTCGAGGATGCATCAAAATGTTGCGTAATGGGTGTGCGCAATAATATGTTTTTTTAGTTAGTCAAATGATATTCATTTGGTGTGTTTTTTTCAATTGTTGTCTTTTTTTAGTTTATTCCTTGTGTTTCTAGTTGTTTGTTTTATGTGAATTGTTTTATGAAATTGTCGATATCAAAGCGGCAAAGATGGAACGTTTCTAGAACAACCATATTAAAAGAGACACTGCTCGGCAAAGACAGGCGATTGAGGAATTTGGAGCAGCAACCCGGCCAGATGATGAGCTTCTCCCTCGGTCGGAGTTTGAATTAGCACCGCTAGAAACTGAGGAACAGCTAGAGGATTTAGATCAAGGACTACCGGTAGATTCGGAGTACAAGCCACAAGTAGAGAAGTTTTTGCGCCGGTAAATTCTTCGCGCAGACTTAATAATCCTTGGAAGGTGTAATACGAAGCGCAAGGCTAGTTAACGACATCCGTGGCACGATATTCTACCGGTTTGCATCAGGCGATCGATTTGCTGTTCAGCAAACCATTTTTCAGAAAACAACAGATAACTGAACTCTGTCATCTATTTATTATACGCCAGCTATGGGAAGTTGAACAAAAAACAATTGCATTTTGTAGTTGTTGTGGTTTGAGATATAACAATCTCAGAAATAATTTTATTATTTTCTACATGTCACAATGTAGCGACAGATGAATGGTGCGTTCACGAAATTAGTGCTGTGTTTTGCAGCTAATGTAAATGTGTACATATTTGTGCGCAAAGTAACATGACATGTTTGGCCAGAAAATACGTAAGATGTTAATGTTATTCCCGCCACTGCAGTTGACTGCCAAATACCAGACTGAGGACGTCTCTTCAGTCGTCCTGAAAAGTGTGTAGCAGTGACATAAAAGTCAACTGGCCAAACACAGAAGATCAGCACCGTTCGACAGGTCACGGGTGTATCCTTTGCTCGATATACAATGATTGTGTAGAGGACATAATTTTTTTCCGTATATGGAAAATAATTTGTTCGCCCATAAGGCTTAACAAAACGAATCTTATAGTCTAATCTTAAACAAACAGATAAAACAGATAAACAGAGATTGAACAAACTAGACATAGAGGATTAAAAGGAGTCATTAATTAGACGGGCCCGAAAAGCAGATATCGAGATGTTACAATCGAAATGATAAAAAGCAGTTAAATGATTTCATAGCTCGCAGAAAAGGATCATTTTGGCCGTAAGAGGTAAGGTCCGCCGGAATGAATATAGATAGTAAGGATGGGGCACAAATATTGTTGAGGACAATCTTAGCAATGAAAATAGCTTGCGTATGTGAGAGGAGTCATTTTAGATCTACAACTCCCAGCATACTGCAACGAATGGAGTAGGGAGGCATCGGATACGTACGGATATGTACGGGGCATATTGCTCGAGTCATATACCATCCGTGCCATCCGAGACAGACTGCAGTTAGTCGATAGTGCCGTCCGTGGTCAGAAACCGTGGGCTCCCCTGTCCGTGAACCGTGGACAGGTAAACACTTTGGAGATGATTTTTTTTTGCTGGGAGGGATAAGTTATGGTCTGCTAAGGCGGCTTTGGCATGCAGAAGTATTAAACGCAGAAGCAGTATTCAGAAGTTCAACGTGCACATGCATCAAATTGTGATGCGTTTCGTTGTTAGATAGCGCTCAGTAACGGATGCCTTCGTCGAACGACATGGACCGAAATCCACCAATCCAGGCAATTCCATAATCTCTTCGATGGGAACTGAAAAAACGGAGTCCTTATTTTACACGACACATTACCACCCAACAGTTGAACTTGCTCCCGACTAGGGCCCACCTGCTGCTCAGCTGCTTTGGCTGCGTCCATCTTTATGATTTTAGCCACCTGTTTGTAAAAAGCACCGGTGCGGCGTTCGCGGTTCATATCACTCATGTTGTTAAAATAAAAATGTTTGAACACTTGCGATGTAATCACTGGAGTTGGTTGCTTGTGTAGTGTCTTGTTTCTTCGGATGATGCAAAATACAGATCCTTCAATTTAATGCAACCGATCCTTTTGTGATATACATGGCGGTACCGTTCGTTACCATAATGACCTCTTTGTAATAAGGGCACCGTTTAGTGTTACAAGCATAAATGTTTGGAATAGTAAAAATTTTACATTAAACCTTCTTCTACATATCCTGCCATATAACTTATGACAGGATTTTCATCCGAAACATCAGCGCGCTTGCAAAATCATCCAGTTCCTCATATCAAAAACCGGTGCAAAAATGTACTCTTTCACACGGCGAATTTGACGAAGAAAATGCACATGTGTGTGCGCAATATCCAATAATGAGCACGAGCGAGAGCGCATGACGCCGAAGAAGCGAACAGCATGAGAATATCGTTCAGTCATCGAGCGAGCTTTCGATTCGGCGAGAGAGCAAGCAGGAGAGCAACAGCGGTTAGAAAGAGCACTCTTTAATTTTGGCCGTTGAAAGTCTAATTGTTCTCTTTGGGTTACCATCCCATTCACGATGACACAGATTTTAAATCCAATACTTCTCTCACTGGATCGCACGTTAAGCAATCGAACGCTGTTTTCAAAGCAAAATCTTCGGTGTGATTCGCAAATCAATCGCACCAAAGGTGCAGCAAAATTCGTTGCTAAATGTGTGATTTGCAAACAAAACAAAACAAAAACGATACCTCCTTCGACTACCGACTCCGGTGCGGGTGGGTTTAGTGTACATTTCCTGAGACCAGGGAGCGTTTGTTCCATTTTAGTTAATAACCCTTTACGCGAAATAGCCCAAAGTACACCAGCCGTGACGCGGAACGCATTTGATTCACGATAAGCATTTGCAGTGACGGACGATTACCGTAGTACGAATTGCCACAACTACCCAAATTCCATTCTGCCACACACCGGATGGAACGACCGGTAGTCGGTGCTGTTGCTTTTAAAAAAATACAGTGGCACAAACAGGTGATACAGCAGTCTTTCGAAAATAAACAAATCAAACAAAAACAAACGAACGTGTACGGTGTGGCCTACATCACCCACTCAGGAAACGCGGTTTCTTCTGTTTCGGTACAATGTTTATCACCGCATGGTGTGTATATAACCGTGATAACCGTGCGTGCCCACACGCGGAACGCACCTTTTCACTTTCCGACACCTATTGCACAGTATTGCTGCGCCAACTTTACACTTTCAACTGGAGAATGAATGTTGTCCGCTCTTCCGTCTGGTAGACACAGCTGTAGGGAACAATTCGACAATGCTTACTGTCAAACGATCGTTGCTAATGAGTGCGTACAGGATCTTCTCTTATCAGACAAACGCATACATCTACACCTACGTTCTGCACTCACTTCACGGGAAAACAGGTTGCCAGGATTCCGGATCAAGCGCAATGTTGCCTGTTGTTTCAACTAAAAAGTTGAACCTTGCAGCCACGTTTCACACGTGTTACGCAGGAACAGCAGATTTGTCTTTCAGCTACCACCACTGCTTAGGGCCACCATGCACTATCTGCAGGCGAAACACTGCACGGTTCCACAGTAAAAGCGAGGAAATCAACAACAAACCACCAACGGTAGACCTTCGCGAGTTTCTCAACACTTCTGGTACTAGTCAACCGGTCGGCCGGTGTGAAAGCGCGTTGCGTGCGGCACTATCGCGATCTTATAAACAACTGAACGGCTCTGCCAGTGCGCACCCGATCGTCGTCCAGGTGTGTGCTGCGTTTTCGCCTATGAATTTTCCAACCTTGCACTACCGCTGCAGGCCTCTGTTTGAGGCGCTGAGACGACTGCTTACGACGGTAAGCCTTCACGCGAACGATCGCGGACGCACGATCGGTTGGCGTTCGTGGCGCTGCACCTGACACTAACATCAGCACAAAATGGGCCTTTCCTTCCGAAATGGGTACCCGTGTTACAAGATTACATGATCTTACCAGAGTAAATTTTCATTGATTTTCATTTTACCATCGATTATGAAATGCACCTAAAATATGTGCCTTCTCATCCGTCCCGTGTCTGCGTTCGTTATCTCAATGACCAGCCACTGATCAAAAAGATCAGTCACAACACAAAAACACTCAAAAACGTTTTGCTTGAAAAAATCAGTTCCTTGAGGATACTCATCAATTTAATATTTTGTTACGGGGTTTGAAAAAATTCTACGAATTATTTTTATTCTTATATTAAAATATGCAGCACGAAGCATTCATGAGTAGTAAAAAAGGTTACGGAAATTTGTTCACTCGTGCGCTATATTTCCTTCTGCTGGTCAGCATTTTCGGTAGTCAGCAGTTTCTGAACATTTTCGAACGATCGTCCGAGGTGGCGCGTGCGACACAGTTGTCGCCGAAAAACAAAACCATAACGATCAAATTCATTTGGAATTTCCGTGTACCGGAAGTTTGCTAGACCTTCCGGTGCGTGTGCGTCGGTTTAAAGCATGGCGAAACCTATCGTCGAATTATGCCAAACACAGACATTCCCCCGGCGCCACGTGCAGGATGACAACGGGTAAGTGAACGCGGCGATACGTGGCTGTTGGTGAACAAATGAAATCAACTCATAGCCCACACACGGCGCTGTAAGAGATGGTAAAATGCACGTGCTGCTCAACTATGCCTTGGCTAAGCAAACAGTGTTAATTTTCAACTGGAATCGCACTGTAAGCCAGCACAAACGGCGTCGTCACGGGTACATATATCATTTGACAATTTGAACGATCGATTGATTCATCTTTGATCAGATCACACATCACGGTTGCATCCGAAAGTAATTAGATCACGTTACAATGGAAAGGTGTTTAATTACATTCAGCTTTGTACAGGTGGTAATGGTAACTGGGAAAGGATGGGTTTTGATGGTGAATGCGGTAGAGAACGTTGAGCTCCATTTCCGGATTTTGGAAATGATAATCAACTGAAATTGTTATCGGAAGTGACTTAGAACACAACATTTAATGAAACCACATTGATGTTGATGTGATAATTGCACGATAGTTGAATGTGTTATTACTCGATATTACATGAGATGTACCGCTTTCGGATCAACGTATCGTATGAACAACGAATCAACGTATCGGGCAAGAACAACAACAGCATTGCGAAGTTTCAACCATGCGCCGTGTTTATAATTCCCACCAACAGATGGCAGTAAACTTTTTACCATTTCTCGTATGTTTTTTTTTTTTTGAGAGAGGCTACGAACAACAAACTAATTCAAATGACTCGACCTTATCATTGAAGTAAGTAAAGATTGTTTCATAACAGGGCAAATTGGTTTTGATTGAAGATTCAACGATTCGCAGGCACAAATATTTATCACGGCGAGCACCTCGTGCCTTATTTGTTCCAACTGCAATGATGCTCAGAACCTCTGGACCATTTTACTCGTATGGTTTTGCTCAAATGTTGAGTGAAAGACGGTAAAATGGATAATATAACGACGTTCCTCTCAACAAGTGTTATAATTTTCAGTTTCAAAAGAGTTTGTGTTGCTGCTCGCAACTGTCAGAATGGCTTGTCACCGGTTCACAACAACAACGGCCTAGTACCAACCTTGCGTCCGGCCACTTGTTATTGTTACACAATTCTGACAATTGTATTCACGCTGTAATTGTAGTGAAATAGCGCATAAAACAGAAAAGTAAGTGATTTTAAATGTGTATTAAACAATCCTGTTATTTTTCATAGCTTTATGCGTCTTCCAGATAAAAATGTCGAAAGCTGCAGGACGACTTAAAACTATGAAGAAAACGTTCGACAAAATCAATCATACCAGCAAGCTGCGAACAAACATCCCTGCCGGAATGGCAGTCGCCGGCCCGCCCCTTGGTCCTATGCTGGGTCAGCGAGGGATTAACATAGCTGCATTTTGCAAAGACTTCAATGAACGGACAAAAGACATTAAAGAAGGAATTCCTCTACCTTGCCGAGTGGCGGTCACGTCTGACCGGGCGTACGAGTTGACGATACATTCACCTCCTGCTACGTTCCTACTGAAGCAAGCCGCTGGAATTCAACGCGGTGCGATGAACCCCGGGAAAGAAATTGCCGGAAAGATCACGCGCAAGCATTTGTATGAAATCGCGAAGATCAAACTACAAGATCCGCCAAACGCCCTTCTCACGTTGGAGCATATGTGCAAAGCTCTGGTGGGAATTGCTCGTACGTGTGGTATCGAGATAGTTAACGAGCTAGATCCCACAGAGTACAAAGATTTTCTGGAGAATAGAAGACAAGTTGTAGAAGAACAGCGCAAGGAACTTCAAGAAAAACGAGAAGCGCGCATGTTACGTGTTGGATAGACGGGCACTTCATCTTTATTAAGCAGTAGAATAAACGACACTACGTAGAGAAATCTAGCTTTTTCCTATCCTTGGCAGAAACTTTCTTTCTCCTTTTGTCGATATGTTTAGCAAGGCTTCCATCATCTTTAAGCTTATCGTACTGCTCAACCAATGCGCGTGCCTGCTTTGTGCTCTTTCGTTCATAAAACGGTCGTTTGCCTTCCTGCACAGCAAGACGTGCCTGTTGTTTCTCGTGCAATTTACTCTTATCAAGCGCTTTTTGTTTCGCATACTCCCGTATCTGGTTTTCTGTTCGCTGTATCAAAAATTTCAATCCTTCCGTTTCTTCCGGATCGGTCGCCACTTCCAGCTTATTCTTCAATTTCCTTAGCTCTTTGGAACGCACGTCGTTTATGAAGCTGTAGTTGTTGCGAAACTGGCGACCACTGAAGTATCCTTGGCGGGGATCGAAACGTGGATCCCTAGGCTGTGTAATGGAAGTATTTTTTCCTGCTTTTGCCCTTCCCAAGGCCGGAACCTTCCTCTTAGCCGACATCTCCTCTGGGCCACTGTCGTCGTCTGATTCAGCATCTGATGCGTGCTTAGACTTTTTCACTGGTTTTGGTTTCACCTTGGGATTTTGTTTTCTTTCCTTAGTTTTACCAAATATGGCTTCGTTGTACACGCGCGAACCAAGTTTCTTCTGCAACTGCAACAAATCTTCAAAAGGCATTTCTTTATACTCGTCATCTGCAAGTTTTGGCTGGGAAACGAAAAACATTCGAATTATTTGTTCAAACTTCAAAGAAGCCAGGATTATTGATGAATTACCACATCATCGTCGCTGCTATTTCCCTCACCAGAAGACGCCTCTGTGCCTTCATTTTCCACGGAATATTCACTATCAGAATTGCTTTCAGACGTATCCATTACTTTTTAGGAAAAACACTCGTTTACTTTACAAACAATTTCCCGTTCTATCGTTCTTTCCCGATTATGAAAAACGTGTTGTCAACATTATCTGACGTTTACTTGACAATAGAGTAAAATCATAACATTAAGTGCAGTTTACACTGGTTTCATCATTTTTCAATTTCACGCCAGGTTAGTAGCGAACACATATTTTATACCGAATTACTAAAATAGCCCCAAAGTATTATGATTTTCCAAGCAATGCGTCTGAAATATAATTAATCTCATTTAGAAAACTGTGCGCGAAAACATACCTGCACTACAATCTCGCCGCTATTTCATTTGCCGCTGCCCTTGTGTAACTGACGCTATAGGTAAAATGACAGTTCTTATGAAACCCCTGTGCACCAACAGCAACAACAAACGGCATTCTTTGTTTCGGTCACGGGCGTGAATTGTATCATCGTTCTCCCTTATGTGTCTATCTGTAGAAGGCACACGCGGAACCATCTGCAAGGGATGACTTCTTGTAGTGATTTCTTTTTCAAAGGCAACTAGTAGTGCTTATTCGTAGCTCCAAAGGTTAGTCTCTTCAGGTGTGTAGTCATTACCGTCGTAATTTCGTTGCCAGCTTCGATAGTTGGTTGTGCTGTAGCACCCGTGCGTATGTTATGTGCGTCAGTGCGTGTGTGTAGTGTTGTTTTGTGGATTGCGTTCCGAATATTGTACGCCAACTGTTTTCCTCGACCCGGGATACGGTTGCTGGCTGTAAAAATCTAGTCCTTTATCGTTATGCAGTGAGCAGTGCTTACGTACAAGTTAGCGTAGCAGTTTACAGTGCGTTGTGTAGTGGCACGAAGGTTCAGTAAGTTTGCCCGCGCTTACATGGGTGGTATCGTGCAGATGAGTTTGTGTTCCGATTTCTTCAACATTATCTGCCTCCGCTATAGATCTAGTGTTGTACGTTACCTTCGTTCGTCTATCAAGTAGAGCTATCCTAAGCACGCTACGGAAAATTAAACAAAACCATTCCGTGGCACATACTCGTTCGTGTGACCGATGGTTCGAAATAAATACACATTAACCACCGCTGGCAAGTCGCCCAGTAAGAAATCTCGCACCGGTAGCATCAGCAAGCAACACGACGCCAGCGACGACGGCGAGACCGGCAATCTGGACAGCGGAAGCGCTAGCGGAGGTCCTGTAGGAGGCGGAACCGATTCGAGCGCCAAACGATGTGACGGCGGTTCGGTGCATAAGCAAAACCTTTACATCATTTCGTTTCCCGTTATCTTTGTGTTCAACGTTCTGCGTTCGCTGTTGTATCAGTTGTTTATCGTTTTTCGTTACGTTTACAACTTTACTACCAAAGTTGTGTACAAACCGGTGAAGAAGGAGTGCGGTCTTGAAATCGTCATAAATACCGATCACACCCACCATCATCACCACCATCACCGCCATAGTAGCCACAGCATCCACAGTTCACCATCGCAGCAACAGCAGCTGCAGCAGCTTCAGCACCAGCACCAGCAGCAGCAACAACATCAGTATAGTCTGCTACAGCAAGAACAGCAACACGGCGTAGTAGATTCGAACCAGCAAGCAGGACACCCATTGCAATCGTCGCAGAGTGGCATTTTGGTCCACAGTGAAGGTCGCGAAATGTCAATCCAGCGATCGGCAAGCGGAAGTCAAGTTGGCCCCGGAGATCCGTTGTTGGCTAAGCAGAAGCACCATCATCGCCGAGCTTTCGAATACATCTCAAAGGCGCTTAAAATTGATGAAGACAATGAGGGTAAGTAACCAGATAATATTACATTCGTCACTAAAATATCCGTGTGATTTATTTTGTTTCATATTTTCAAGCTGTAAATGTTAAATTTGATTCATTCATCGACAGTCCAATTAAGTACACCTTGACTTCAATGTGCAGAGCCATGCTGAAAATAAGCAACAAATGTGAAAATTGGTGTCCTTCGAACGCTCCACAAATGGCAATAATCAACCAACATCCTTCCTTTGCCCTTATGTGGAGTTGCTTGGCAAATATTTGCCGTTTTGTCGCAGTTTGAGATTGTCAATGTTGTACTATTTATTTTTACCATTTCGCTGCAAATGTCATCCGAGTCATCAAGTGCAATGGACCAGTTTTTGCAACTATATTTTAGCATTCGGGTCTGTAAGTTATGTCTGGTTTCATAGCTCCTTTTCCTGTAGCGAAACTGTCTTTGTGCGACGAACGTTACCGTAAACTTGTAGGGAACAGAAAACCCTCCCCATTGGTCATCAAACCTGAAGGAATGATGGAAAATATTCTTCTTTGAGCCTTGAAGGGCGTGATTAATCTTATGTTCACCGCGCTTCCGTTACCGTTGGTGCGAAGGACTAGGTAGCTTTAAGAATCCAGTTTTCTTTTTTTTTTAAGAGCTATGAAAACTTTTCTTCCCTGGAAGAAAGTTGGAATGGTGCCTTTTGTCGTCTGGCACACCGAACAAAGTAGAGTTCCCGTTCCGGGATTACAGCGGGCGCAATGGGAGAAGAAGAAAGTTGCAATTCAACTTGCCAGGCACGTAGACACCGGGAAAATGTGTCTTCTACGTCTCTCCGCACCTTGCATTCTTTTGTTCACTTTAGCTAGTTTTCATTGCACTTTTCGGTGCAGATTAAACAGCCCAGCGCAACACAAACATCATTGCATGCAACTGGGCTTGGAGCCCTGGCAGTGTGTGTTGTGGCTTCGTTGAACAACGGCGCACAACTTTTGCTTCCATTATCGTTAGCTAAAAAGCTGCGAGCTGGTAAGTAATTGAATGGCTTACTTTTGCTTGCCATCTGGCACATAATTTTGAGTGTCCATTGGGATGGATTATAAAAAGGTGAAAAAGGTATAAATGATCAGACTGCTGGCAGGTGAGGTAAGGCTAATGTGGACGGTAAATGTTACACGAATTACCTTTTGGCTGTATGCTGAGGTCGTTCACTTCAGACCTTATATGGCGCCATTTTTCATGTTGCTTGTCGCATAACCCTGAGACGATGACGATGACTCAACCTTACGACTGGCCGCCAAATCTCCCTCACCTTGATTTTAGAGCAAAACTCTTATGAAGGACTACGATACATTACCTCTTACTATATCATTTGTGAGCAAATCGTTCTATAGAAGGAGAAATTGGCCGCACGATACACGAGAGCACTATTTATGTATCGCTGTACTTTTCTCATTTCTTTTTTCTAATACTATTTAACCATTATGCGATAGTTACACGCAATAGGCATTTTTTTCTGTTAATTCACATGAAACTTTAGACCTTGCGATCAGAAATGCATGTCAAAGTCACTGGACACCCAACACGCATCATAGCCAAGGAGAGGTCTATCGAAACACGGGCGCAATCGGGTTGAATCCTTGCCCTATCCCAATATTAACGTACGGACCCGCCATGAATGACCTGTTCGACGGAGGTAAAGGGTTCATTTTAAATGGCACAAATAGAAGGAAGGAACAGGGGCAAAACAAGTAGGACATAAAAAAAATCAATACATCCAGACGAATACCGATGAAAAATTAATCTTGTTACTTGAGGTGGTAGCGTGACGCGATGAGTTATTGCCGTAGCGTTTGAGAATTTGGTTTTTATGTGTCGCGTTGGTGTAAACAATATCGAATCATATCAAATCTATTATATATTTCCACTTGATCGTAACTGTCATTTAAGATCTTGCTACGAAGAGGCGATCTACAAATGATCTGTTTCACGACCTTCGCTGTATAATATTGAATGCTAGGACGTAATTCTTTCGAGAAGACATCAAATGATAAATTTCAAATTATTACAAAACCTCAAACTAATATTCCCTCTCCAACAAGAATGAATTACAATTTAAGAAGTTGATCAATAGTGCTGTTTTCAATTAAATCAGAAATCCATCTTACCGACTTATATCTGTTAAAAGATATTACCACGACAGAGCGTGCATTGTTGGGAATCACCGATATAAATAAACTATATCGGAATAGTAAATTGAAACAGATTCTAAACAATAAAGAATTTTCTCACGTGGATAGGCTGGACTAGGAAGAGTTCATTGCACCTTCTGTTCGCTTCTATAGGCCGTGCTTTACGCTTCATCGGATAGAAGTTTGCACCTCAACATTAACACACTACGTGCCGCATTGTGCCGCTACCTGAACCTGGAAGTAGCATATTGCAACAACGATTGGATAAAGAATAATATTGACATGAACGTCCTCATCATACGTCCGCGCTCCCCCGGTGGTCAAGTGTTTCTCAATCTCATTGCAATCAGTTAAACTATCGGTTGAGTGCACCGTAAATGCAACGTTGCATCAACGGCAGTACAGAGTGGTTCACGTTCGTATTGCTGGTCAATCTGCGCGTTGATCAAATTTTAAATCGATCCTCTATTTAATTCCGGTTCCGGCTATTCATTTAACAGCTCATCACCTCAGATGGCTGTATCCGTTTTCCGACGACTGTAGTATCGTTATCGTTTGTGGCTCCATTTATGTCTGTCCGTAAAGTCTTGATGATGGTTTCCGGATGTATTATTTTTTTTAGCAAAAAAAAAGCTTTTAACCGCACCACCTCTAGTGGCTGAAAAAGAATGAGACACACAAACGGCTTTACGCACCACACGCTACTAACCTCAATAACGCTTTTTACCATTGTAGGGCTCCAGGCGGTCCCAGGCATTTGTCGGTATTATAATCGATACAGTTCCAAACCCCTATTGCCACTGTCCATTGCCGGCAAGCAGCACCAACAACGTTGCGACAAAACGTGGTGTACCACTTAGCGAAAAACAAGTGACTGAAAGTGTAAGAAGAACGAAATTTTCGTACCAAATGGTAACACGCGGTTGAATGACTGGCCAGCGGGAAAAGGATGGACCGGTCGCACACTAAACCAGGGTGACATATCGTAACGGCAAGATGAACGAAGGATTTGATTATGTTATTCGCACTGCTGTTATGTTACGCCATGTAAATGTTGTTAACAGTGGTATCGACACAACTTAGAATGGAAAAGAACAAAACTTTTCAACCGGATTGTTTAAATCAAAAACATTTCGGTAGTCATTTAGGTAGTAGAACATAAACACAAACTCATAAATTACATTGCTTCCACTGGCACTGTAACAGTGGCATTATGACTTTTATCCCTCCCCAAGACAAGAACTACCAACGAAGGGTTTTACAAGCTAATCGATCGCCAAACCCTCGTCTTGTAAGTTTTATCAATTTCTGTACAAACCAAACTTATGCGGGTGGTTAAGCATTAGTGTCTGTGTGCACACGTACATATGTTTTCGTGTTTCTATGGCGGCCCGTTTTCACCTGAGCGAAAGAATCAAGAATAACCTGAGTGAAGGAAAAACCCCCAAGACCATTACGTTCGTTGTCCTGTGTGTGCCGTCGACGTGCATTGAATGCAAAATATTCGTCCCCTCTAGAAAATATTTTCCCTGCCAACCATGTATGGTAAAATGGCTTTGTGCATGTGGACATGCAACGTTTTTTTTTTTTTGGTTTTTCTCCATACATGATGTCTAGTGCTGCTTATGCTCTCCATGTAGTGGCCCAGCACAAGGGATGACCGCTTCCTGGAAGCCTCTCTTACACTTGCGACGTAGCTGAGTAGTCCTTCCAGTAAGTGTGCGGATAAGAGTGGGGTGACATCCATCGAAGGACAAAGCACCGTCGCGACAGGTTTAATGGGGCCTGTATATAAAATTGGAGCTTTCAATCGCCATGTTCGCCCTCCGTGTTCGTCCTCACACGCAAAAGTTCACAATAATTATACTTCATGCCTTGCCACGCAAACATGAGTCTGCACGATCCCTTCGTTGTTTCGATTCCGGAGAGCTACAATTTCACCGTGCGAGTTGACCTGTTTTCATGCTCCATCTCGATAAGTGTGACAAGGTTAGGGAATTCCTATTAGCTCAAGTGCAACCCATGCGTGTACGAAAGGCAAAAAAGGGTCTACGAAGAGGTGCTAGCATATACATTTCGTATCTTCACCATACTAACTAATTTTCCACTGCTTCCAACAAGTGCAATGATCTTTTCGTTGTTTGCACCAATAAATCTTAGAATTTCTGCCATTTTTTATGATCTTTTTGTAAGTTGTTTGATGTTATAACAACATATTGAAACATAAAGCTTGTTTCATCAATACAAGCCAGTTGGCGGCACGTCGAGCAAAAGCACACTCGTTGCATCATGTTTGATCAAGAATGAAGCACACGACTCAATTGCGTTGGCGTGGACGCAACAATTTGAGAATCCAGCACCAGACATCAACTTTCCATTTTGAGAAGTATCATTCGCTTCTCGACTATTTCTTCCATCCATCAGCGGCATTGACTCATTCGTATGTTTACTTTCAAAATTTACATTATTTTTAACGGCCAATTTGCCACTAGCCAATCCGCAGCTGTGCACAAACCTGATTTCATTTATGTTCGCTTGCCCGATTCGTACACATTAACTTGAATGTCGCAAAAAAAAAGCATCTAAAGTTCTTTTGCCCCAGGCTCACCACATAAGGTGGAGGTGAACATGATTTCGATTCTGCGCATAATTCAGCCCTCCTTGTCCCGTATCTGCCCCCTACCTTTCCTACCGTACAGTATCCGTTGTTGGTGATGAGGCAAGCATGATGAAAGCAAACAAAAAACCAAGAAAGTAGCGTCCAACTGGATGACGACCGCCCACCCCGAGCACATGGCCATGGAAGGTTCAGGAAGGTGTAATTGTTTGATTATCATTATTACGCGACATGATGCTGCTAAAATTCGCAAAATTCATACACACCAAAGAGTGACCAATCTTTTACACGACAGCCAAAAACGTTGGGGACCGGGACCGACATCCGTACGCGCTTACTGTCATACAATGTTTAATATCCGGAACAAATGAATTTTAAATTAATTTAGCATGCCGAAGAGTTTAATGGATGTGCCCACGCTTGGATAAAGTAAACAAAATTCTTCCCATTGTTTTTGTGTTGTTTTTTTTCTGTAAATCTTCGGTACTGCTGCACTACTCAAATACCGGGCCCAGGGCATTCTCAAACGGGCGATGATACTGATCAATCAATAAATGTTCGATCCAACAGTAGGTAGGTAGGTTGCCGGAATGACCGGCTCTTTTCGACCAGCACGGATGGGTACGTTATGCACAGGGGCCGAATGCCGCAGAATAGGTTCAAAACTCTGCCCGTTACACATTTTCTTCGTCCGTGCACGCCAACCGGAACCACCAGTGCCCCGCTGTGGTGACGAATAGCGACGGGACTTATAATGCGGCATTAAAAAAATCCTTTTTCCAATTCGCTTCGTAGGTGAATTGAATTGAATCGTGGGTTTGGGTTGGGGAGCTTTTTTTTGTATCATTTCTTTCGAGTCTGCGGGAAAGTTCTTCAATGCTGAGGATAAATACTGCATTATAGTTTTGAGGTTCAACAATGTTCTTATACCAGCGGAGTCCTTTAAAAATTGCAGTATAATACAGGATGTTTGGAATCGCTGGAATAATGGGGATTTAACAGCTATGCAAATATATATTTTATGTCCACCCTTAAAAGGAATCACCATTATTGAACGTACCATCCTTGCACTAAAAATTGTGAAACAGAATTATTGGAAAGGTATAATCAACCGCGCTGACACGGTCGATGATATGGCAGTTTAAAACTCACCCTATCCCGAAGCTTTTTCGCCATTCCCGCAGCAACGGTGGGGCCTTGTATTCGCTAGGGAAAGGTACCGTTTAGTTCCGCTTCCAGCAAAAAACGGCACCGAGTGCCAACTCCATCCGCAAGCCGACGGTGGTGCTATCGCTCTCGACGACGTGTCGACAAATTGTCAGCAGCTTTTCACCATTATGCCGCACATCCTTTGGGCGGCAGCATCCTTTCGCTCCGTGTATGCATGATGGATGTGGGGCGAAGTACAGGTATGGATGCTAAAACATTGCCGTCGCCCTTCAAAGCCCTACACGTTGACGTGGCAATACACTTGACACAGTTCTGTTGTGAAGAACGCTTACAAGGCATGTTGTTATGTGTATCCCTGCATGCAATCAATCTTAGTTACTATCAGCGGAGATAGTAATGTTGATTGAATTAGTCTGTTACTAAACTAATTTAATGCACATGACGTTAGCGTTGGGTGCAGTAGCTCATTTGAATGAGCTGAGCGAAACCGCTCGCGCTCAGCAAAGACGAGCGGTGAGTCCAAGCCTAAGCGAGCGCTTGAACTCGTTGAGTTTATCTCCTCAAAAAAGGACGTTAAAATTTGCACGAATAAGTGGTTTCAACGTCAAACAAACTCTCTTTTAAATGATATAAATGTTGCAACGCTAGCGAAATATTGCAAAAAATTCTTCAAATTTGAAATTGAGGAAAATATCTATTATTATAATTGAGGATAATATCTATCTATTGAGGATCTATCTATGAAATTGAGGATAACTTATCAATAAACTGCCATATCTTTCCACTGCACTGTTTTCGTAAATTGTAGACAAGCTAATCGAACGCTAGAGTTTGAAAACGCATTAACACGTTCAGCGCCATATCATCTGAATTCGTGTGATGTTCTATGGAAATTGCCTTGCTCTGGGTTTTTTTTACGATTTTACGTACGATTTTTTTACATTTGAACATCTAAGTCTGAAGTCGGCACACCTTCGATGAATGCGACCAGCGAGTAGTAATAATTCTGCTGCTGTAGGCCATACACTCCAAATGAAATTATCCAAGTGTATCGGTTCGGCTGGTTGGTACACGTCTTATCACAATTATATGATTGCAAACTGTCGGTCCGCAGTGCTTTTTTAATGTAGTGCATGCTTTTTCACTCGAAATTCTTAGAATACCTTCGCAATGTGAAAAACACGTTGCTGATTAGTGGGATTTTGAAATCATTGACCAAACCCTGCCATCTTAAAGCCCTGTCTTACATTATCGATAATCGTTCTATTAGGTAGATTACGGTTCGTTTTTTGTGTGGAACAATTCTTAAACACCACCGCCTTCAATACCTCATGCTTTCGTGGAATTGTATGCTTGCAGAAGCAATTGGTCGGGAAAAGACAACAAAGGAATTTCACATTGTTAGTGTCTTGAGAAGGAGGTTTTGTGTTACATATGAGGTCTTTCAAAATATCTGGTGGGACTACTATAATCTATTGCCGACCCCTGATCTAAGTGATAAAGGTTGTTACCTAAAATCATTTGGCCTTCTTATTGCATCGACTGGTTGTATCAGTGTACAATAATTACGTCCGGTGTTGTGAATTACATTGCGTATCCAAAAATTTACTGAACCAAGAATAGTGTAAAGCCAAACAGAAACTGTTGTGAATCTTATATATGAGTGTCACTAAATTCAGCTACGAATGTTGGCTCTGTTCATATTGGAATTGAGATTGTCGGTACTTTGGGAATTTTGAGATTGTAGATAAATATTTAACGCCTTCTTTCTAACCCAGTTTAAGATCAGTTGATCAGCATTGTTTGCATGTTGTTGATGTTGATTCTTACTAAACCGATAACATACGATCAAAAGGATCACATTAATTTTAATTATATGTTATTACATGCTATTACTTTTTTGCAACAATACAGTGCTTATGGACAAGATTAATTAAATGTTTCGTTATTTCAAAAATATTATTATTGTTAATAAATTTGAAATAAAATATTAATTCATCTTATTAATAAAATATAAAATGTAACTAATTTAAAATGCACACTCACGAATAAAAATGGTTAATAAATAGATAAATGAATGAGTAGATAAATCAATAAAGGCAACTACTTACAATAACTATAACTGGAATGTTGGAAGAGTAGTTCTATCCTTGTTTAAAATCCTTTAAATGCCAATATCAACCTTCTTCTTCTCACAAAGCATGAATCAGTGCTGTGGCTTCTAGCAACACCTGAAACAACATCCATTTAATAAAAACTTAACCTCAAAAATCGCATCCTTCCTGCCAGAGTAGGGTTATCCTGCCGTAAGACGGTATTCGCAACCACAAACGATTTTTGCATTCGATTTTGGCATGCTTTCTGCTCGTAATGCATATTTAATAGTGTATCGATACTCGTCTCTGGATGGGTTATACGTTAAAACAGCCAGTTCGGCGGTGTCTTCCAAATACATACCACTCGTTCCGGTTGCTCGTTGTGGCTTTCTTGTGACCGCTTTCCTTGCCATTTAGAAGATGCCGGAAGAACTGCAAGTTTTCGGATTATAAACGACATAATTGCAAATAAAGTGGTGTAAAATGTCTTACCACATCGCAAATGTTTGGTGCAAATGTAAAACAATCGCCTACCACGAGCAACAGTTGAAACTGTAAAGGGTTTTGTTTTAAGCTCAAACTTAAGACAAAAATGCAATTAAATTATTATCCATATTGAAGGCTTTTGTAAAATTGATATAAAAAACCAAAGACTCACCATATCATCACTAACTCTGCAATTCGTTTTTCTTTTAGATCAAAAGGAACTGGCCATCGAACTGTACCGGAAAGGCATTCTCGAGTTGGAGCGTGGCATTGCCGTAGAATGCTGGGGTGGACGGGGCGAAGTTTGGGAGCGAGCGCAGCGGCTGCACGATAAAATGCAAACCAACCTCTCAATGGCACGCGACCGTTTGCAGTTCCTGGGTATGTATGCCACCCTTATGCAGTGTGGCTTCCACCAGAGCTACCATGCGCGTTCCATCTACAATAGAGTGTAAACTGTTGCATTTCCTACCGTATGAGCTATAAGATGTAGATCATCGTACCCATTATTGCGCACCATTAGTGTGTAAGCTGGATCTTTTAGTCCTCGGATTTATTTGCATGAATTTGTTTGTGTTCGTTTTTTTTTGTTTGCTTTCCTTGTTTCTGCATGCATTGGTTTTAAGTTATCGTCGGCTATTTGTCTTATTTTATCCTTCCCGTTCCTCCTCTCCTGCCAGAACTTATGTTGGAGGCCCAACGGCTTGAGTTGACCGAAAGCAAACAAAATGAGCAAAATTACAAGCACCACCACTCCCCTGTACGCCGTCAAAACACGTTCACACTTAGTACGGAAGATGAAAGATGGGACAGTACCGTACTCCATTATCCATCCTCCACATCCACCGCACCCAGTGGAGCATCACCAGCGTCAACGTCGTCCTCGTCGCCCTCGAAAAACGTTACCGGCAGGGAGAAAACAAACGAGCGAAAATTTAAACTGCCCATGTTTATACCCGCTACCCTGAATGTGACCGGCAGTCCCAAAAGTCCGACCGTGCGGGAAGTTCCTTATCGGGACACAAAATCAAAGCCATTCAATGCGGAGAACAAGATCGTATCGTTTAATGAAAATTGTGCCACCACTTTTCCACCCGCCTGTCCTACTGCGGTAACGTCGAAAGGGACAGCAAGGACGACAGTGACACCGTCGACGGGTGTGCCTTCACATACATTGACCACTAAACAAACCAACATCGAAGGTAAGCGTCATCACACCACAACACAAAGGCAAAGTCACTTGAAGAGGCTAGAAATCTGCTAGCTTATTCGCGCGCCATTCAGCTACAACGGAAAAAACGCATTCGGAGGATAGTAAGGTGGAACATCATGGTGTAAGATTCACTAGAGCATATTAACATAGCAACTTCGACGACGGTAACAGCGGTAGCAGCGCATTGTCGATAAACAAACACACTTAGCGATGTTGTGAGCATCATTATCATAAAGTGTCGTTCTGGCACTCAAACCAACGCGCCCTATCGTTTCCACGTTTTGGAGAAATCAATCATTTTATTTCAAGAAGTGGAACCTACAAGAACTAAGCATACTGAAAAAGCCTTACTTCAATTTTTCGTAATCAATTAGTAGTTAAGATTGTTCGTATACTGCTTACTTGCTACGCGTCAATCACTTTTTTAATTTTCCTGATTTTTATATATTAGTTGCATGACATATTCATTGAGTGTTTGCATTGTATGATAATTTTGCACCAAACAGTAGACATCCTTTTCTCAATGTCATCCTAGTTACAACGGAATAATTTCCTAAACCGCACACAGCGCAGACGGAAATCCGTTGATTTCCGTTTCGTAATTACACACCTTACCAACATCCTGATGTTTGTCCCCCGTTGGATTAGTAGCATTTTAACGCAACTTCACATGACCCTACACCTTGTGTTACTCGCCAACTTATCACATCGTTTTTTTTTTTTCTTTTTTTCCCATCGCTATGCTGGACTACCCGTGCTCTGTCGCTTTACATTTTCGTCACCCCGTCTTTATGAACGGCAGCATCCGGACGGAAATTAACCGTCGGCTACAAGCGTCCCGGTAATCTGGGCGTGATGAATAAATCACAAACCCTGCCACGTAGCATGGGCGGCTCCCGTACGACCCCGACCGGTGGTGGTGTGGGTAGTATTGCGTGCGGTCTGGGGAATGGAGCAACCTACGGTAGCAACACCGCTGGCGGTGGTGCAGGCATGCCAAAAATTGTGCCAAAACCGGCAGCAACGCCCCCTGCCATCAGGCGCCAGTTTTCGGTAAGTACACGCGAACTAGACAACTTCGGCACGGGGTTGTCGTGCTGGAAACGTTCCTGATTTGAATATCCTTTTCTCTCTGCTGTTACAGATACCTGGAAGCTCGCCAGTACGGAAAGCAAGCAACGGTTATGGGAGCAAGAATACGCCACCTCCACGCTCAAAAACTCCCCTCGCCGGTCAGCCACAGCCCCAGCAGCAACCACAAATTTCCGTCAAGGGCGTTGAACCGAAGCTAGTACAAATCATCATGGACGAGATCGTGGAGGGCGGTGCTAAGGTTCAGTGGCTGGATATAGCGGGCCAGGAGGTGGCGAAACAGGCACTGCAGGAGATGGTCATTCTGCCCTCGGTGCGGCCGGAACTCTTCACTGGGCTGCGTACGCCAGCCAAAGGGCTGCTGCTGTTCGGACCGCCGGGCAATGGGAAAACGCTACTTGCGCGAGCCGTCGCCACCGAGTGCTCCGCTACGTTCTTCAGCATCTCGGCCGCAACGCTAACGAGCAAGTACGTTGGCGATGGCGAAAAGCTCGTTCGTGCACTGTTTGCCGTAGCACGTGAACTACAGCCGTCGATTATCTTTATCGACGAGGTCGATTCGGTACTGTCGGAGCGTAGCAGCAACGAGCATGAGGCTACGCGCCGGCTGAAGACCGAATTTTTGGTACAGTTCGACGGTCTGCCAGCCAACTCCGAGGCGGACAAAATAGTAGTAATGGCCGCGACCAATCGTCCCCAAGAGCTAGATGAGGCTGCACTGCGCCGATTTCCGAAGCGCGTATACGTTACCCTCCCCGATCGTGACACCCGCGAGCTGTTGCTCAGACGATTACTGCAAAAGCAGGGCAGTCCGCTGAGTGATGCCGATTTGGCACATTTAGCAATGCTTACCGACGGTTACTCTGGATCGGATTTGACCGCACTGGCACGGGATGCCGCTCTGGAACCAATTCGAGGTATATTAGCATCGGAACAATAGGGCAACATTTGAGGCAAAACATTACATTACATTTCGTCTTTCTTTGTAGAGCTTAACGTGGAGGAGGTTAAAAATATGGATCCTACCAAGCTACGCAGCATCCGGGAGAGTGATTTCCACAACTCGCTCAAACGCATTCGACGTTCCGTGGCACCGCAAAGCTTAGCTGCGTATGAGAAGTGGTTACAGGACTTTGGTGATGTTACGCTGTAAAACGCAGTACAACAACATACATCAAACAGATCACCTGTGTTCGCTGCATAACCGACTAGTCGTATGCACAAATCGTTGCAGATAGTAGCTGTATCGCTTAAGGCAACATAGAGAAATATTCGCAGATCGGGAGCAAATCGTAACCAACCGCAACAACGGCTTTTAGATTGCTTTCTTCTACAAATCGACACCTAAGCTCGTTCATTGTTTCGGACACGTAATTGAAGCTGACCTTTACTTCACATATAGTACCTACTCGTATGATGAATAGTGGGGTCCGAGTTAAAAGCCGATTTCGTTGTTATTGTTGGGTTCTCTCTTCTTGGGTTGTGAATAGTCGAAGTAATAAGCAAAACAGCAAGACTATTAGACATAATGTGTGTATTATATAAAAACTATTTTCGCTTCATATTCATTTCGTTATCCATCGTTATGCATTGGACCATGTTGCTTAACGCGTAGTTTAGTTATTCGAATGTACATTTTTGTCTATATATGTTTAAGGATAGAACGCTACATTCAACAACAAACACTGGACAGCTGCTCTGCAGCGAAAATCAGGAGTCTATCAAATGAGTTTTTTTGTTTCGTTGCTGCTAGAATAATATCATTGCGGGAGTACGTATCAATGAGAAGGATAGGCACGCTGAATTTATGTCGTAAACATCGCTATAGAATTGTATGGACTTTGTGACTCCCCGATACGTAAAATTCGGAAGTCATAAGCTCCTCCTGCAAATTCATAGCATTCGATAATCGCGAACATGCCGTAAGGAAAAATGCCATTATGGAAAAGGAAAAAATATCAAATAAAAAACGAAAAATAGTTAAAACAAACATCCATCGCATAGCAGTATGATATTGGTACCAGGAATTCCTTGCTGTTGTGTATGTATATGTGGAAATAGTATCTTTTGGTACGAACGGCAAGGAAATATGAAAATCCGTAACTAGGTTTTTATAAAATTGTTTTATTTGTGTTATCTAGCATTATCACCGTAAATCATAAGTATTCTAGGTTTTATCAATTATTAATTTCACAGCAACATGCTTTGAAAGTAAAGGTGAAGACTATGTCAGCAATAGTGTGTATTTTCGTTAACTTTCGCCAGCTCCCGCTAGGTTTTTTTGCGATATTTCTTTCCGCGGTTCGGTTGCTGAGATATACTGCAGGGCATGTAGTGCAAGCTACCAATTGGTTGAATTTGCTGCGCACAAAATAATAGAAAAACTTTTTGTTTCGTTCGATTCACCATATTTTGCATTTCGCGATGCCTGGAGCACACGTGGTTTTGATTGCGATGGAACAGAAGCATTTTATGTTTTCGTTTCAATGTGAAACAGTTGCCTTGAAATTAAACCGAAGCCCAAATATTCGGTAAAATCAAAACACACAACAAATAACGAAACAAAATCAAACCAATTCGCAATTCGCTTTTAATATGCCATCACCATGTTCTCATAAAATCCATTTCAACAGTAGTCATCAGTGGACGTCATCAGAGAGTATTAATCATTGCAATTTCATCAACATTCGACCGCTAGAGCTTTCGGAAGACGCTGAAACATAGTAATTACACAGATAGAAACATTGAACAAGAAAAAAACATATACGCCAAAGCAAATGCCTCAAAGCAATCACGTAAAATTGTCGATATTAAGCTACAGAACCAGCAAGGAGTACAGGAACGTCTTAAACCAAACCAGAACACTGATGGGATGCGAATTTTAACGTAAAAGATTCCTACTCATCTACACACACTTTCAATACCTAAGATGGATGTGGATGGACTAAGAGATAAATCGAAGTATTTGTACAAACACCAAGCTGAACACGATGGACGATGGAGAAACATGGTATGGCAAAATTGGCTTTGAGTTTAATAGTTAATGGCTCTCCCCCCCCCTAGCTGGCATTCAAGTCATTCATAATCAGGATGTTCTGCATGTAGGCAAGACTATTGGGAGTTTGTGTGTAATTTTGTTTCGTTTCTATTTAAACAAAAAAATATCAGCTCATTCCATCCAATAGACGTTTCCGGATAAGAGAGCAAAGCGTAGCGTGTTTAATGTGGACTTTGCGCGATAAAATTTTGTTACCTTCTGCCTAGTTACGCATTGCTAATTAATTCGTGCAGTATTTAGAGCAGTAGAGTGTATGCCGGTTGCGGATGGGCAAAATCTTTCTGATGAGCATCCATCATCATCCCGCCCATCACAAACACGATTGGAACATCTTGCTTGGGAAATCCAGTAGGAACTCATTTTAGCCATTTAGCTTAACAGAAAGAGAAACCGAAATGGGTTAGGATGCGAAAATTTATAAACCTTTGATAAAAAAAACACACACACACACACAAAGGTAGCACACTTACACATTCACACATACTGATTAGATTTCATAAGATCGAAACAAAAGAAGAAACATGAGCGATGGAACAAACAAAACTCACACCGTCAGCAAATAAAAATAATCCGTAACAAATAAACAAAGCTGTGTTTTTTTTTCTTCTTTCAACCATGTTCTTTCCTTATTGTGCAAATTAAAACTTTTACTTTTATTGTTTTTATCCATTTTCTTCCTGATTCATCTTTCTCACCCGCCAGTTTATTACTCCCTTCTCCGTTCACTAGTTCTCATTTCGTATTTCATTTTTAAAATAACTATATAATTGATTCGTCCGTCGTCGTTTTTCTTTTTTTTGTTTAAGTTTTCAATTTTGTTTTGCATTTTTGTATATCACACATTTCTCTCATTTGCGCAAACCTTCCATACTTATATGCTATGAGCCTTACTACCTATGTGTTTTACCTAACTCTACTCTTCCTCTAATCGCCATAGCCGTTCCTTGCCTTGCTCTCTTCCCTCCCCTAGTGCATTGGGGGCGCCTTTCTTACCACAGGTGCACCTAACGACGGGTAACGGGCTCAGACGGTAACAGTAGTAGTTTTGTTTTGTTTTCGTTGTACCTGTCCCATCCCTACTTGAGTAGCATGCAGCAACACGCTTCCCTGTCTCGTTGCACTCTACCATCGCTCTTTTCCCAGCAAAAACCTATACCCACTGGGCTAGGGTTCGCGATCTTTTCTTTTACCACCCCACACTTGATCGTGGCAGATAGAAGATCATTTTTTACACTCTTTGCGATCTTCGCTTTTTTATGTCTTTTTTTCTTCCCTCCTCTCTTTGCTATCTTACTTTTCTATAGTTTACCACTTACAGTAAGTTACACTATAGTTTTTGTTTTCATTAATAATAATTCACTCATTCTCAATCTCGTTGCTCTTTCTCTGTTGCATTGTGAGAGTTCTGCAATTTGCTTTGCACAGTTTGTTTGTTGCCGCATTTCGAATGTACTCCATTTGCTGTCGCTTTGCTTATGTTTTGCGCGGTTTCCATTTCTCACACGAATTATTTCTAGAATTCATTACCGAAAATAGTAATTCTTAAATAATTGGCTTCTCTTCTTCCAGCTAGAGCTCGTTCCTCAAATGTTACAGTGCTCACCCACCCATTTTCACCCACCTTAACCTTAGTTTTGTTGTGTGATAGTAACTTACTCGCTAGGACAGCGCTTAACGGCTAGCTTTCTTAAAGAACTATCTTCCCGCCTTCCCGATACCGTATGTATCAAAACAAACCGCTTGGCAATAGCACGTTACTGATCTAGGTCTAGGGTTGTATTCTTTGCCTTTACACGTCCCCAGCACACAGGATCCTCCTTCGCGGGCTTCTTTCGATGGTGTCGTTTTGTGTATTCTTCAACCGAAAATTAGTTCGCATGATCGCCGTGAAACAACAGCTGTTCACAAATCTACTTCATATTGTGATTTTATATTATGCGATGGCCAGTTTTTCGCAACAATGTCTAACTGTATTCCTCGAACAGTATGGCTCTCCACCGTAGTACACATCTCTTTCGTCCCGTTTTTTTTTTCAAACTGCCACTAACGATACATCAGGAGGCAGTTTATAAGAAGCCTGCAAGCCCTACAGCACACGAGCCTTTCAGTCGAGAGAATTACCATGTCTATTGGGGACAAAGGAAAACACTGTATTACAAAAAAAACAAGGATGTTTCCAAGAGAAATAAAAACCCTAACTGCTATTCTTCGATCACCGTTGTTTTTTAGCGAGCAGTTTCATATGAATTTTATTTCTCTAATAATACATTCCCTCAGGCCTCACTAAAGACAAAAATAAAACGACTTATGTTCTTGTACACTGGAGCATTTGGCCACTGCTGCTTTCACATTCAGGTTTTATTTCTTTGTGTTGTTTTTTTATCGTTTTTAAACTCACACACACACACTGACACACACAGCATACACACACACACACACACATGCACTTATGCACAACCGCACAAACACCCAGGATGATCCCTTTTAGTTGCAAACAATTGATCGCCCCATGAGTGCCTCATGTGGTATGAATGGAAGATTGTGGATCTTCTGTTCCTGGTCTGTTTTATTCCATTTTTGTTTTTCAACCATTCGATTCGCAAAATCCCCGCTTCCGTATGCTTTCATAGTTCCACGCGTTGTACAACATTCAAGCGCATCCTATCATACATATCATGCGTTAAGTTTAAGTTCTCGCAAGTCTTTGTTTTACCAACAATCGATCGAAACAAAACGAACGATTCGAACGAGTAAGAGATGAGTCGGTCACCGTTCCATCTTTTTTTCTATCCAGCAAACATATTGCTCTCGTTTGGCGGAGCTATTCGTCGTTAGATTTCCACGTTCCGGGAGTGGTACACGGACAGCCAACATTTTTAAACAAACGGTAACATAGGAAACAAATCGAAAGCCACATTACTTTCCTTTCCTGAGATGCTACTGTGCGGGAGGAAATGTTGTACAAATGGTATTTGGCGCCCATTCTTAATCAGCCACAAATAGTTTCTTCTCGAACATTCCTTATTGAACTATCGCACCCGAATGCTATCTGCCTATACGTACATACCAGTTGCAGTTAATGCATTCGCTGTGTTTGAGAACTGCAGCTGTTTTTCTTTGCTTTCTTCACTCCGGCAAACGGTCATATTCATCGCACACATTTATATTACTAAAATTTTAATCAAACCCCTACTGCCCTGCCCTCTGTCTCTGTCAACTCTCTTTCTCTCTGTCTGTCTTCAATTCACCAAATATTCTCTAACATAACCTATGCGTACGAGTTCTGCCTGTCGATGAATCATGCACAGCTTTGTTTTATCTAATAACTTACACACTCGACGCTCGCATAAACTTACGTACAATAGTAATTTCATTTTTGTTATCCTTGCGTGTACTAACCAGCTTAGCGATGTTTTTTTCATTCTGTCCTCAATCTTTCAATTTATCTAACCTTTCCCATGTGCTCTTTACTAGCGAAAGAGGTATTTTTTCTCTTTTAGTTGTGCGTTAATTGGTATAATAAATATATCACCACCATTCTGCTCTTGGATATTTTCGATTCCACATTACACATTACGAGAATCGAATCTTTATGCATCCTCCTACCAGCTCTGTGAATTGTTATAGCGGCATCGCACCTCAAACACCCGTAACATCATCGTCATCGCATGGCCCGAGTGGTTTTGTATCAGCTTTCCGCGCCAAAATCGTTCAAAACCATCGCTACTCTTTCGCGTGTATTGGTACACAGTCCGCACAATGTCCGTTTTTTTCCGATCCACATACAAGCATGCATGTGCCCTCATTTGTTACCTTTCGTTTCTCTCCATAGTGGTGCTCTAGGTGCAAATGGTAGTGCATTTCGTCTATATGTAATGTCTTTTCCCTCTTTCTTCAAATATGTCGTTCAACATTACCATCGGTGTTGTTGTTACCAGTACCGGAAACACAATAAAGAGCATAAAGATAAACATATCTTTACGCGATTCAATGGAGTACCGTTTTAAAGAGCATTTATACATCCTTCCGTGCAATAGCAACAAGTTATACTTCCCCTTGCGCCTTAGGTGCGTTTGTGCCTGTTCCGAAAACATGTCCATGGATTGGATTTTTTTGGAAACCCAAATGGGTTAATGCGCTGCCAAATAACGAAATTTAAACAGGGGGACATGTTGTTATCCTTTTCCATTACACACGCTATTAAATCGTAGTTCCTTTCGTATGCAAAACGGGAGCAAGAAGAAGAAATCAGCCGCGCCTTTTTTTTTTTTGCTTGATCAAAAACAAGTCGGAGAAGCGAAACATACAAAAAGGAAAAAGAAATGATCCCTGTTTTTCTTATTTTCAGGTGCAAACAACCCTCTTCAAAAATTTCATTACCCAAACACTCCTTAATCCATCTCTTTTTCTAATAACTGGTTTACTTTCCGCATGTTTAGCTGAACAGGAACATTTTGTTTCAATAAGAGATTTAACATTATACCCGATCAATCAGTCTTCTGCGGATGATCTGTCACGAAACTGATCACAAACGAAACAAATATCGTACAAGACATGCACATTGCTTAATGTACAAATTAAAAGATGGATAAACGGACGCAGTAACAAAGCGACATTATCTGTTATCTATACGGAAATGTGTGTTTCGCCTTCCGGTTCCGTTCTAATTTCCAAATTAATGAAAAGTTGCACTACAGGTGCGACAGGGAGTAAAGAAAAAGATGTTGAACAATTAGTATGAGCGACATGTACGTTTTCTACTTCAAAGTTCTGTTTATAACCGCCAATAAATCTTGTGGCATGGCGGGAAAAGTTTATAGCACAATAAACATTGTCCTCACTAAGGGAATAACTTATCATCAGATAGAAATTGATTGATTTTTGAACCTTTCTTTTATAAACGATTATTTTTGCACCTTTAAATGGGTGAGTCTTCTTTTAGCGGACTATGTCCGTCACTTGCACCATTTGTTGTACATAAGCTGCTGGCACGCACAGCATCGTCTTTTTGTTGTACACTCATACCGCCATCGCCAACACCTGTTATACTTTCGGTTATTTCTGTGCTCGTTATCGTTACATGCTCCGTTAAGCGAACTTTCGCGGGCTTTGTCTCCGATGGATCATTTTCATCGTCATTAAAGTTTAGCTTGTGCTTTAGCAAAGTTCGGCTGGTATGTAGTCGGGTGGTAACGCTAGAACTCTCTTCGTCATTATTTGTACAAACATCTGCGGTCGCGTCTTCTGGAATGAGGGAACATGTGTCATGCTCAATGTTCATGGTGGCTGCTATTTCCGTGCTCCTGTCTGCTACTGTTGTTGCATCAAAATCAGTATTTGTAATAACGCTAGCGTGCGGAAGATTACCATCACTGCTTCCACTGTTGCTGATATAGGGTTCATTGCTTAGAGTTTTTGTAATCATCGGCATCAACATTGTTGACATTGGCGAAATAACACCACCACCGACCATCGACGATGATGAGGACGGAGATAGATCATCGGCAGTGGACCGATGGGAAAAGTTAATCATACCAATGGTATCGTTATGGTTATTACTATTACTACTACTACTGGTGGACGATGTCGATAGTAACATTACTGCGGACACTGGTGAGGCTAGAGTTGCGATCGCACTGGTCGCCCCAACGGTAGCAGCTAATGTGCACACGGTCGTGTCCGTTCCGTCATCACTGGAAGGAACTAAGATTGATGGAATGCTGCTCGTGGCAGTAGTACAGGTTTCGATGGTCGTTACCGTACAGGTTCTTATTGCTGCCGATGATTGCTTAGTTGCGGATGGAACTATACTCTCACGGGTATTCGTTTGCATGTTGCTCAACTGTTGCTTTTTCGTCCTAAAGGCGTTTATTGGCAGGAATGATGTCATTGGTGCTGCGCTCGCTGCTGTCGACGTCTGGTAGTGATGTTGATGACGATATGGACGCTGCTGTTGGGCAGCAGTTGCTGCCGCTGCAGCGATAGCCACCGCTATCGCATTCGCCGTTGTCATATGATGAGTAGAAGAAGACTGTTGCGACTGGTATGTCGTCGGATTTAGCGGAAGACGTTGATGACGATGGCTGCCACCTAAAACCATAGCGCCACCTCCATCGCTTATACCGTTCGAATGAGCAACCATTAGCTGGGACGACGAAACCACTGTTGCCGAGGGTTGCCGTTGAATACCTTTGTTGTTCAGCGTCGCTGTGGCCGCGGCAACCATTGCCGCAACAGCCGATGTGCTTTTGGTCGAATTATTGTTGCCAAGCAGTAGAGATCCCACGCTGTTTGATGCAACAGCAGACGTGGCGGACAGGTTGTCAATCGAGTTCGAAGGTAACAAAGCTCCTGATCCAACACCAGGAACAGGAAGATTTGGCATCAAGCAAAAATTGTTTTTGTTGTTATTGCCCGGTATTGCTGAAGTAGGCGACGATACAATGTTTAAGAGACTGTTGTTAAAATTTTTCATATTACTGATACTAGCGTGATTCTTAGTGCTGTTGTTATTGGTGCTTGGTTTTATGCCGGTGTTGATGTTGTTGCTGGTAGAGTAACTTTTCAATAGTTCTCATTGCGTTTGGTACTGTGGCAATGTCGCATACATCACGGGCTGCTGTGATGATGCTGCAGCCGCTGCTGCTGCCGCTGCTGCACCGTTCGTTGCTAAACCTGGAACAGATTGCATGCCCCAGGATGCTGCCATGTTCGGTTGCATCATACGATATCCTACAACAAAGGGAAAACATGTCAAACGTTACAATTTGTGTAAATTAAAGCGTATCAATCTTTTGTTTATACTGTTACACAAATAAATTCGTAAATGAAAAGTTTAATTCATAACAACTATCTGTTTATCCTGTAAGCAATCGTATTGGATAATAAAGCCTTAACTATATATCTCTCCTACACTTCGAAAGAACCTTAGCACTTCGATACACTGTGTAAGTCCTTACTGCAGGGATAAAAGTATACATGTTAATCTAACCGCTAGCTTTGTACAGTACTTTAATATTACAACTTTAGACAGCACAGCAATGCTTTTCATCGCACTTTTTAATCAGCTATTATCAGCTAGCAGCAAAAGAAAAAATTAGGGGCATAGTCTGATAAAAAAATTTGTTGATGACAATTGCACTTGTTCTCAAGCTTTGCTCAGGAATCTTAAGCAGACTATGTTATACATTGTTTACTTACCTGCTGTTCCAGTTTGCTGGGGAGCTGCAGGAGCGTAAGCTGTTGGGTAAGTATAATACCCCTGTTGCATGTATTGTGTCTGTATTTGTGGGTATCCTCCCTAAAAGCAAACAACAAAGCATTTAAATGTTTGCAGTAATTAAAACAAGAACATCAGTTTATCGACTTATATGTCATGGTACTTACAGGAAACCAGTATGCCATTTGACCGTATGCGGCTGCAGAATAAGGGTACTGAGCGCCGGCTGCAGCCGCCGCTGCCGTGGCCTGAGTGAGCTGCGGATTGGCACTGTGCTGCTGAGCAACAGCGGCAGCAGCTGCCGCAGCGGCCGCAGCATTAGGCTGCATCGGTTGCAATGGGCTGACGATGCCGTTCATATTCATTCCAATCATACCGGAGGCGGCAGCCGCAGCAGCAATCGCCGACGCATTCATTCCGTTGCTATTCACGTCGCCACCATTCTCCTTGCCCCAGTAACATTTGACCGGAAATCCCTGCACCTCACTGTTGTGTGTACCTTCGATGGCGCGCGCTGCTGACTCTTTGTTCGCAAAGCGAATAAACGCGTAACCTTTGTCTTTGAACACTCGAGTGTCGTTAATGTGCCCAAATTGGATGAAATGCTTATGAATTAGCTCGTCCGTGATCGCATTTTGCGGAAATCCACCGCAATAGACGGTCGTATTGGTTGGACTGGTATTGTTGTAGATTTCCTCAAACCCTGGCGTCTTTCCACTTTTAATTCCTGTTGGGTTATTAAAAGAGTAAATGAGCATCAAAAACATGCATGCATTAATAAAGTTCACTGTGCATGCAATGGTGCAATTGCCAACGAGAATTATTACCTTTAGAGTTTTCTCTAGGTGCCGGTGGCTTCCGAGTCGACCAGTTCGTTCTTATGGAGCGCGATCCGAGCCACTGGCCGTTCATCATCGCGATGGCGTGTTCCGCCTCGGCTTTCTTCACAAACGAAACGAACGCGTACCCCCTCGACTTGAGCGTTTGTGGATCCCGCACAATGCGGCAATTAGAAATTTCTCCAAAAGGCGCGAAAGCCTCCCGCAGCGTTTCGGTGTCAATTTCCGGGCTGAGATCGCCCACGAAAATGTGATGATGTTGGCTCGTATCCGTTTTCGGCTGGTTTCCGGCGCTCGTTGCCCAATTAACCCGTATTTCCTTCTTCAGGAACATTCGTTTGTTCATTGCAGCCAATGCTGTCTGGGCCGATTGATGATTATCGTACTCAATGAAAGCGAAAGGATCGATCGTTCCTTCGCGTATAATTTTACAACTCTTAACTGTGCCCATCTGACTGAAAAGTGTGCATAGCAGCTCCTCCGTTACCGTTGTGTCGAGGCTGCCCACGTAAAGCGTCTTCGGGTACGAATCTTCTGTCATTTTGCTAGCTTTCTATACAGCGTCCACACAGCCAACTTAGGTATCTATTAAAATTATTCTGTAAACCTACAGTAGAGTTCACAGTTTTCGTTATCTTCAGGGTGTAATTGTTAAACGCTTTCTTTCTTTAAACTGTTTCTTGATAACTTTACAGAATTCGTTTTTGCCTGGTTTGTCCAACCGAGCTAAGCCTTGCAGCACTCAATGTGTGTTTTTATCGTCGTAGCCCACTTCGAACCACTTATACCATGCACGATAAATCCTAAACAGGTCGTTTTGTGCTCCTTCCACGCACTAAAACACAAACACACACGCACAATTCCGTGTATGCGAGCAAGCGCGCGTAGATTGTGGCGGACTGTGCAGCCTGCTGGGTTTCCTCTGTAGATTCTATGGGGATGAGAGCGTTGGGAGAGACTTGAGATTTCACAAAAACACACCTTTTCCTATTATCGCGGATTTGTACCTTTCTCGACGTTGTTGTTTTAGTGTACTCACACACACACACGCCGCTTGATTTGGTTCGCTGACAATTTTCACTGGCTCTTTTATGCCGGTCAGTCACTGCGGCTTTTTTCACGGTAGTTCTACCTTCTGCACGCCAGTGTGAATGACTAGTTCTCCCAATATCACTTGATTTACACGCTCCTTCAGCACACCACAGACAGCCTTTACAAGGCTCCTTACAGCCTGACGGTCAAATCGCGATTACACCTATTATTTCGCGAAATATTCCCGCTCAGCTAACCAACACTTTGAAAACGTTACACCAGATTCACTTTTTCGTGGAACCCTAGAAGAAAATCTAGAATCAAGAAGAAAAACACAAAACGTATTTAACGCCATCAAATCTGTATCATTGCGATTGTCACCTCATCCATCCGAAATCTCTCACACATGCACACATCTGTTGTATACGCCGCTTTCGCTATTCTTTACCACTTTCTGTCCTCTACTTTTCTCCCATCTCACACACACACACTACGGTAAAAGCTTGTACCTTCAACATTCAATCTGCACCGCACTCTTCAGCACGGCGCTCGTTCAAACAACCACAACACCACACCACCACTACCACACCATAGGCACACTCTGTTGAGCACAAAGCCCCGAATGCTCCCTATTTTCACCTCAAATCAAATTTATATCATTTTACTACAAAGCGATCATTACGCGTGATAATGCTTTATCAAGGGTGTATTTTGCAATGCTCATAAATTCACAATGTATAAGAATTTAAATAATTCACTAGAGTGTGAACCTAGCTAGGGTATATTGGATAAGCTTTCGCCCGGTCCAGGCTGCAGCTACTACCCAATTGACCAACCACCACCGTCGGCTCCTTTCTTTTTTCCAGCACACCAAAGAACAAACACGTACCACCGCCAAAAAACTATTGAGTTGCAGCTTCAGCTCCAGCTTTGGGGCAAGCGATTCGCACGCTTTTGTTGTGTACTTCGTCAGCGGCTCTAGTTTCACTTTCCCGTAGCCAAATACACAGCTTCTTTCTGTACGGCGGATAAAATGAAATATTCACTTTAACCGGACGGTCCGTTCTCGTTTTCTTCCAGGCTTCTTGCTTCTACACTCTGCTTCGCTTCTTCTTGTTAAAAAATTCGATTTCATACGCTTATGTTGGCAGCATTGCAAAGCCCGGTGAAAAGATCTCCATATTCTGCGATATTAACATTTTGAAATTTGTTAACTGCAATTACCGCCTGTTGTTTGATTAATACATGTAAAATATCGCATATTTAGATTTATTCAATATTTCAATAGCGATATGCTAGTACTCTGATGCGCTTCAAATGGTTAGAAACAAAAATAAAATATAAACTGAGTTGGAGAAATACATAACAGGCTATAGACGAGTGAGATTTGTCCAAATTCACAGTGGAACAAAATCATGTTCTACCTTTCACATCTTTTGTTGTTTTCTTTCAAAGGTATTCAAAAGAATACAGCGAATATTTATAATTTTATCGAAATATTTTATTTTAGAACAGAAATACATGACATGTTCTTATATTCAAGAACTATTTGAGGAAGTTTTATTGGGGCAGTTCATTTGCACACGTTCATGCAATGATGATTCCGTTACTTGGACAATGTAAAACACCCGAAAAAAAGCATACGTCAATAAGACGTAAGACGGCTTGGGAGTACGGGAAAACAATACAACGTGAACGGGAAAGGTATATCGTCTGCAGCAAACGTTTCGTGAAACGTTTTATGCGTAATGAAGTCAGTCATCGTCATCGTTCAATCTCGATAAAAAACAGCTGCTCCCAGTCTTCGATTGTTTACACTGCTAAAATAGCCGAAAAATATGTGTAAAAACACAACCCGCATCACACCGTAATTTGGAAATTCGCGTAACTCGACACTCAACAAAACTATGCCATAAAACAGGCCCGAGAAAGTCGGTGTTGTTGTGTATCTAGAATCTGTTTTTGTGTTCGTTTGACAAATAGGAAAAAGAAAGTTACCAATTTGTCAGCCGCTTGGTTATCCCATAACTGTATAACTTTCCCTATAACAAAAAACCGAATAGCGGCCTACAACAGTGCAGTTTTTCAATGGGTTAATACATGATAAGTGAATCGTAAACAAATGTCGTTCGTATAGCGGAACAATAAGTGTATTGGCGTCCTCGTTTCCGTCTCGCATGTCAGTAAGGACTATAGAAACATGTCCTTACAACCGTTGCCTTAAACACCAGCTCTTACATACTCCGAAGCCAATCTGGCGAAACCGATTGTTTGGATGGAACAATAGGGATCGCTTGTTCATTACAACAAATCCCTCCACTTGCGACTATCTCCATCGATCGGAAAAGCGACCGTAGAGCCGTTAGCTGCCTATGGCTGCTTCTGCTGACGCTCAAAGTAATTGCCGTCGTACGGCCATCTTCACGACCATCGTAATCGATCCAGGCGTTCGGAAAAGAGGCACGCATTATCAAAGAAAGAAACGCTGGAGTAAAACTTCATCCGTAGCACGATAGGGCAGCGTACACAACACCGTCAGCGGCTGCATTATGGATGGACCGAAGGAAGCGGACGATGAAGACCGGACACATCCGCGGGTCATTATTCACATCGATATGGACTATTTTTACGCTCAAGTAGAGGAAGTACTGAATCCTGCCCTTAAGGATAAGCCGTTTGCGGTAAAGCAACGTTTTTGTGTAGTAACATCGAACTACATTGCACGACAGCAAGGCATCAAAAAGCTGCAGCCTGTGAAGGAAGCGCTTGCCATGTGCCCAGAGCTGGTGCTGATCAATGGAGAAGATATTACCAAGTACAAGGAAATGTCGGTACGTATAAATGAAGTCATGCATCGATTTACGCCACACGTCGAAAAGCTCGGGCTGGATGAGAATTACCTGGACGTAACGGATTTAATTGCCGAGCGGCTAGAACAACTGGAAGCGACTGGTGATAGCGCTGATCACTCGCACCTTAACTACGTCGAGGGACTCATCCATCCTACGCCGGATAGAAATGAATGCGCCGAGGTGACGCCGTTTCGAGAAACTGATCGAGACCTTTTCCGGCGATGTTGCCATTGTGGCTGTGATCGAAGACTTATACTGGCAACTCACCTAGCGAAAGAGATACGTGACAGCATATACAAGGAGCTGGGGCTGCGCTGTTGTGCCGGAATCGCACATAATAAGCTGCTGGCAAAGCTGGTTGGCGCAGTAAACAAGCAGAACAAGCAGACGGTGCTGCTTCCCACGGAAGGGAGCATGTTCGTGGCATCGCTCGGTTCGGTTCGCAGTCTTACCGGGATAGGAGAAAAAACCGCCCAAACCTTGGCAAACTGCTGTGGTATAAGCACCGTGACAGATCTTCAGTACGTTGAGTTGGACAAGCTTGCTAAACACCTAGGCTACGAACAGGCAGTAAGACTGAAGCAAATTGCGTTCGGTCGAGACGATACGGCCGTGAAGCAGACGGGTAAACCGAAATCAGTCGGCCTAGAAGATTCCTGCCCATCCATATCGGTGCGTGCGGATGCGGAAGAAAAGTTCCGCCATCTGCTCGTGCGGTTGGTGAAAAACATCGCCGAAGACGGTCGGGTGCCGATCGCTATAAAGGTTACCGTGCGCAAGTATGATGCAACGAAGCGCACCACACACCGTGAATCGAAACAAGACAAACTGCTTCCCTCGATGTTTCGCCATGCTAACGGGCGGCTGATATTGGCGGACGGTGCACAAGATAAAATTCTCGCCATCGTCATGAAAGTATTCGAGCGGATGGTTGATCTGCGCCAACCGTTCAACATCACGCTGCTGGGGCTGTCGTTCTTCAAGTTTCAGGAGCGGCGCATCGGTAGCAAATCGATTGCTAATTTTCTAATAAAAAAGTCCGACATCGAGGTCCAGTCCATAACCAATCTTAGCAACGAATCGATCACGCTCAGCGATATCAGCTTTTGCTCGAACAAGTCGTCGCTTTCGGCAATGGATTGTGAACCATGCTGTTCCTCCGATGCAGGCTCGATCGCGTCACAATCCGGCTCGGAATCAGATGCGGAACCATCGCCAAAAAAATCTCGTCGAGTTGTGTTTCAGGCGCATCGACACGGCACAGGTACGCAGGAACGGCGTTACGGGAACAGCAGTGAACCGGACGAAACCACACTAAGCAAGCTGCGAGTAGCCGATCTACGATTGAATTCCAAAGAGTACGATCAGGACCATCCAGCCACGGTTGTGTCGTCCGGTTCTCCGATGGATGTGTCCGCACAAACCGGACCATCGAAAATGTCATCATTCTTCCGAGAGCGTTTAGCTACAACGTCCGATCAACTTCCAAGCCCATCCACACCGGTAAGCAGTAAACCGATCGACAGCGTGGCAGGCGGTTGCAGTAAAATGGAGGTTAGTGTTTTACCTGCATCGAACAACATTCCTCGCCGCGACCGTGTCGGATTCGGAAGGGACCAAACGCAGAATAAAAATCATAGCAAAAGTACAAATCTCCTGCCGCCCAACGTGGACCCGGAAGTGTTTGATGCACTGCCGGATGATGTACAACAAGAGCTACTTAGTAACTGGCGTAGGGCGAATGGCGGTACGGTAGCCAGCAGCAGTGCAGGATTAGGCCCTAGTAAAGCAAACTCCAACCCAGGCAGTGTGAGCTCAAGCAGTACTCACAACAATTCCACCACTAATAATAGTAGCACTAGTAACAATAGTAGTACTCCAGCAAATGCTGCCGCAACTGGTAAGGGTAGCTCTAAAAATACTTTACATCGCTACTTCGTTAAAAACACGTAGCATACATTATGTCCAGTATCTTCAGAGTATGTTATTCTTTCGTCTACTTTTTTTTATACACTCCAACGTCCCGAACAGCGTTTGGGGCACAGCTTTTCTGGGGTCAGATGTTTTTTTTTTTCGTTTAGCCCGTGCAGTTGATTTTCGGCAACGCGCTCTCTAATTCCTTTCACACTAAAGGTACGGAAATGCTAAGTTTTAGATCCTCTCTAACGAATAGTTGTGAAGAATTATTGTTAATTTTGTCTTCGTTTTCTGTTTTGCGTGATGAATTTTGGTATAAGCTTTGAAATGATAGGATTTGTTTTACTGTTGAGTTTTGTATACCTCTACGTGCATTTTTGTCCTCTTTATCTTATGTCAACAAGAAACTCGCGATAAAACGCCAGCTGGTTCATAAATTCTGTATTAATGTTCAGTTTCTTCTATGGCTCTGAACAGGTCCAACAGCGCCTTGTACATACTTACTAAAACCACAAACATTTCATCGTCTAATAGCCGGTAGTTAAACACAGCGGTTTCGTTTTTCGCACATCGATCATTTACAAAAGTCATTCCCGCCTGAGAGAAAGAGAGTTGAGTAAGAAGAAAAAGCATCAAAATGTTTAATAGTAAACAAAAAAGCTATAACAATTTGTTAAACAAAACTTCCTGCTTAATCGCTCTTCTTTTCATCCGAAAACTATGTGCCCAATTTCTTACCGTTGCCTCAGTACTGCACTGCACCGGGCACAGATGGGGAAAGTCTTATCGTCTTGCTCCGAAACTAAATATCTACGACAACGCTGACATAGCGGTTTGTCCGATTTTTCGACGGTTACTGCAAATCGATTTTCACTGGCGGATGCTTTACGGAGCGCTACAGAACCCACCTGTAGCAATTCACAGAGTTCTGTCGTGGTTTCCCGTTTATTCAAACTTGGATGCAGCGTCGCTAAGAGGGCGAGATCGTTTTCGTCACATTCTATCGCGACTTCCAGTAACCAGGAGTTCACGTTCAGTTGTGCCTGCTGATGATAAACAACATGACGCAGTTCGAGAGCACACTCAACAGCGTGCACCGACTCTGAAGCAGCAGGCAGAGCAACATTGGTCGTGTTTTGTTTTGCTTTGTAGAAATGATCTTTCTCTGTAATAAAAGTAATGAAATGTAAATCACTTTAATCGGAACTACTACAGAAATGAGGATGTTTTCAGTTTACCATAAAATGTCCAACTTTCTTCTACCAGAAATGGAACGATCGGCCATAGTACTTTGGATAGAATCCGATAAGTATAATCGAGAATCGCTTTCAAATTATTGTGTTCTTCTCTTGTGCCACAGTACAGTCGATCCTTGATCACATGCAGATATAGGCCAGAAAGTGTAGAATGACAGAAGTTGAGTATTATTGCTGTCGATTTATTATGCTGGTACGCATCGTACAATGCAAACACGTTTCGATGAAAATCTTCCAACTGCTGTACATAGAAACGGTCGACGTGATGCAGCATATCCTGCCGAACGGTTTCTTGTTTGCTTCCATTCGTGCTACCATCCGGTGCTACTACTCCGAGCAAAAATTTTAAAATTCCTCGCAGCTTTTGTACATTTTCCGCAGACGTGCCAAGCAGCTTGTGGCTTACAGGAATGGACGTATTTTGAGTGGCATGGGCACAAACCCACCAGCGCAATGCATCGCAACCGTATTGCCGGGCAATTTGCTTTGGACAGATTACATTGCCAAGAGATTTTGACATTTTCATACCATTTTCATCTACAGCGAATCCGTGAACAAAAATGGCTTTGTACGGAGCCTTCCCACGAGCGGCCACGCTGGTAAGCAGAGACGATTGGAACCAACCGGTGAACTGATCTACCCCCTCCAGATACAGGTCTGCGACACGATCGTTGCCTAACACAGACAACCACGATACGCCGGAATCGAACCATATATCAAGAATGTCCTTCCCTTTTTCCAACCTGTCGTGACTTGTACCGAGTTGTGTCAGCAGTTCCTTCGGCACCAGCTCTTCCAAAGAAGCTGTCCACCAGAAATCTATCGTAGACTCTTTTTTCAGACGATCTTCAATAAGAGCAAGCAAAGATTTGCTTACAATCGGTTCCTTCGTAACGGTATCATACAACACTGGAATCGGTACGCCCCATGCACGCTGGCGCGAAATACACCAGTATGGTCGTTTTCTAAGCTGCCCTTCGATCACCTTCTTGCTTACCTCCGAGGAAGCGGGTGGATAGATTTCGACCATATTAATCTCCTCCAAAGCCCGTTGCTTGAGTCTATTTGTATCGATAAACCACTGATCGCTGGCACGTAACATAACCGGTTGCTTTGTGCGCCAATCGATAGGGTAGGAATGTACAATAGTGCTCAATTTCAAGATGGCATCTGTTAAAGCCTCCGTTACCAATTTGTTTCCTTCGGTAAGAGCGTATTTCCCTTGCAGGAATTCGGGTGAACGTTGATTGTACAACCCGCCTTCGTCGATGAGATTCTCAATGGTTATTTGTTGCTCAAGGCATACTAGAAAATCTTCAGGCCCGTGAGCTGGAGCAGTATGTACCAGCCCGGTTCCTTTTTCCGCTTTGACATGCGCTGCTGGCAAAAATGGCAATATTTTCTGCTGGTACAATGGATGACAATATTTTAAAGATTGCAGCTCTGTCCCCGGTATGGTTTGAAGCAACGAAAGGGAAGTTTCCAACTGTGTACCTAAGTAATCTATCAAGTCTTTTCCAACTAACAATATCTCGCCGGCTGACGATTGCACTAAGCTGTAGTCCAGTGCTGGATTGTAACACACGGCCTGATTGGCGGGTAAAGTCCAGGGAGTGGTAGTCCATACCACGGCGTACACCTGTTTGCCTGCCAGACGGTGCTGCTCTATGGCAGGGCAACTAGCACCACCGTTTTCTAAAGCTAGTTTTAAGTACAACGATGGACTTTGGTGTGTCTCATCGTACTCTAGTTCTGCCTCTGCTAAAGCTGACTGTGATGAGGGTGACCAATACACGGGTTTTAAATCGCGATAAATTAGCTTCCGATCGTACAACTCGCTAAACAACCGCAGCTGTGCGCTAATGTATGATGGATCCAGTGATCGATAGTATCCGTGGTCGACATTCCAAGCGCCCGTCACGCCCCAAGATTCGAATCCATTTTTCTGTTTTGCAATTGTTTCCAGAGCAAATTTGCGTGCAGTATTACGAATCTCATAGGCCGTTTTGTGACCTTCGCCCGCAACTTTACGCTTCTTGCGATTGAATGCTTCCATTGCTTTCAATTCTATTGGCAATCCATGACAATCCCAACCCGGCATGTAGTGCACTCGTGTACCGCTGATAATTTTATGCTTTAGGATGAGATCCTTCAAGATTTTGTTCACCGCATGGCCCATGTGGAGATCGCCGTTGGCATATGGTGGTCCATCGTGTAAGATGAATTCGTTCTCGGCGGGCAGAGCGGCCTGGTTCCAGCTATACAGTTCACTCAAACAGTTCTGAAATGCAAATGCTACCATCAGTGCATTACAACTTATTTCATAATCTTCCGTGCAAACACTTTGTTGCTAACGTAAGCATACTACCTTGCGCAGGTGTTCCTCAACTTCGGTTCGTTTTTCTACATTCAATCGGGCCGGAAACTTCGTCCTCGGTAAATTGATAGTGCTGGTGTATTTGATCTCTGTTTTTGGGACACTTTTCGTGGTAAAATAACGTACCGTCGCTCGCCATCTGGTAACCGAACCGTGCCTCATTGGCAACATTTTGCACGCAAACTAGGCACTCGGAATTGTGCTGAATACGCTATGCAGTAGAGTGATTTTGCTCCTCGTTTCTAATGTCATCAAATGCATCTGTCAAAGTGCGAAATGTGTGCGGTTAGCGACAACGAAACTCGGAATCAAAACATAGGCTGCATTTTGTATACAGAGAACACGCTGTTCAAGCGAACTAAAAATGTCGAAAGAATCTGACACCGGGGACGGTAAGCTGAAAGTTCTCGCGCTGCACGGTTATCGCCAAAATGCGGACTCATTTAAAGCCAAGCTAGGATCGTTTCGCAAGTTCTTGAACAAGTATGTCGAGTTTGTGTTTGTATCTGCGCCCCACACTGCAGCACCCCTCGAAGCCGGGAGCGAACCCGATCCAAACCAGCGGAGCTGGTGGTTCAACAAGGAAGATCGAACATTTAAAGGCACTAATCAAGGTGGACCGGCATACGGTTTTGATGAAAGCCTGAGGCATGTGGAGAAGACCTGGCAAACGGAGGGTTGCCATGGATTGTTGGGATTTTCGCAAGGTGCCTGCTTTGTCGGTTTGCTCTGTGATTTGAGTGCAAGAGGGATGACAACCATGAAACCTCAATTCGCAGTTCTGGCGTCCGGCTTTCGATCGGGAAGTTTAGTGCATTTGAACTATTACGAAAACAAGATACAGGTTCCATCGCTTCACATTTTCGGAGAGACTGATGAAATCATCACAAAAGGTAAGAATTGTCACAAGAAGAATCAATCAACTGACATAGCAATGGTGATGTTTAAACACGTTTATCAATTTTGGCAGATATGAGTGAATCTTTATCGGAAACTTTCCTCGACCCTGAAATCGTAACTCACGCGGGAGGTCACTACTTCCCTGCGCAAGCATCAATGAAGGAAACGTATGTGGAATTTTTTCGCGACCAATTGCAACAACACCTTGAAGCCAAAGAACTGCTGAACGCAACGGAAGCGAATAGTTTCCACATTGAGGAACGTGCAGAAATGGAAATACCGCATGAACACAGCGAAAGCGATTCGGATTCCGATTAATAAAACACCACACGGACGGAATTAAAAGTTTGACTCCAGTAAGTTCCATAGAATTCTCCCTAACTTCTTCATTTCATTTCCATAATTTAATTACTCAAAACCATACGAATAAAATTACCCAAAAAAGGAAGTAAGGTGAAGATATACTATCCCTGTGTGTGTGTATAGCATTTCCGTGGCATCCGGACCCGAAAGAAGCGATATATTAGAAGACGTCTTTAATAGCAAATATTAACGCATTTTCGATTGCAAAAAAAATCATAAAATCTCAGTGTGATTGGTTAACAACAGTGTATTGCAGATTTTTCATACTTTTTTGAGTAGAGGGCACGGCGAAAGAATACAACCGTGCGGCTCTTTGTCCGCAATGGACAAGATCACAATTGGTTTTAGCTATGGGGCAAAAAAAAAGTGTTGCCTTAGATGGGAAAATGTTGCTATAAGGATCGAGTAATTTCATGTGCGTGGATGCCACAGATTTCTTCTGGTGTGTAAGTAATGAATGGAAACGTAAATATGTTACAGCGAGAGCAAGAGCTGATTTGCGTATTAAGAAGCACTATGTGGGTTCGACGGCCAAAAAGCGGCGGATAGTTTAGGTATTAGATATTGGTGCGGGAAAGAGAGAAAGACATAGTAATAATGAACGAAATAAAAAAAACCCAATCTCTAGCTTTGGCCTCTTAGGCGAGTTGATCTTGGCCATTTGCGGTGTCCTGGTTTTTCATCACATCGGGTAGATCTGGAGGCAGCGAATAGGGTGTCAGCTCAAGCGATTCGAAATCACCACTTTCGCGTATTGCTAAACCAAGCTGGGCAGGACATTGCGCTTTCGCTGTTACTACTGTGATCCCACAATCCTGCAAAGTTTTATCATCATCCATTAGTATGTTGTCTTTGTTGTATAGTCGTTGATCACGGGGAGGCACTTTGAGTATTCCTTCAATCATTTTCTTGAGCTCGTACACCGGCGTCGTTTCTTTGGCATCGGTGAAAATCGTCGTCTTCTTCCTCCGGATCATCATAAATACATCCTACAAGGAAAGAAAGCTACTGTAACTGGTGGCTACGTTCGATTGATAATCCCTCGTTTCAAAATCGTTTAACGATAAGCCATAGAGCATCCCGGGGTGTTGCAGGTATGCAAGGTGCGTATGTAAGCTAAGCGTAGAAGGGGGAAATCTCCCTCGTATGACATGGCGCCGGTATATATACACAAGACCGCGATAGAAAACGGTGACGAACGGATCGTCCAAAGTTCATCGATTTGCCCCTTTGGTAAAGCTCCATCATGCGTTTGCTGCTTACGCGATCTTATCAGTGACGGAGCTTCTCTGGCTGGAAGGGAACCTTGTTTCCTTCCCGTTTTCTATGACTGCCTGCTGTTTGATACACTTGTTTAAATTATAAAGCTTCAGACTATTCAAGTCATTCCCAAATCGGTGCAGCGTGAATAGTCAAAAATTAAAAACGCGTCGGCTGTGACACTTACCATTTTGTCAAAGCAATTCACCACTGCTGTTGCGCTGATCCTGCGACGACTATCCCTCTATCTGTCTCTGTCTTGCACACTATGTCCTTTGATGCACAAAACTCTGCACACTACTTTAGCGTAGGAGTTCCCTTTAGGAAAACTTGTGTTTCTCTATAAACTGGCCAACAAGTATTTTCTTTAAATACGTCCTTCGTCGCACTGCCTCGGTGCCAAAGACTCACTGCTGGCTGCTACACCTGCCGTTTGCTGATTAGCGCCCAAAAATCAATCCTGAAACAAAACGTCATGCACATGAATAATCATTAATCGGCAGTTGAATGAAAAGCGAAGAAACTTTGTTATTCAAATATCTATTGCCAACGTGCAGTTGTTACTGTAATAAATGTTAATAATTTCGTTAGCAAACCTTGGGAAAATAGATATAATTTACCAGCTCCGCTCCGACTGAATCGTCTGGTGCTTCTTTTATTTTTCTTTTCTCTCTCTCTCCCGATCTCGCTCTGCGCCTGTTGTCAGTTTGACAAATGGACAATCACATTGCATATACAGATAGGTCTCCTAATACGCATTATTTTGTTTATTTTTCCTACATGGAATGTATTATTTTCTTGTCATATGTAGTTGTAATACTATTGAAAAGTAAAGAAACCTCATATAGGCTACACTAATGAACCAATGCCAGCGCCACATTAACAGAGAATTGAGAAAAGCGCCACATGTTAATGTTAGAGAAGCGGTTTGACTCGTTTAGAGGTTTAGTTTGTGCATTAAGGAAATATAATTTTTCAAAACCGAAGTAGTTGAATACTATAAAATACGAGCAGTTTCAATTTAAAAAAATATTGCTGTACATTTCCTACAAACTCATACGAATTGTATAACGGCTGATTGAAGGTGCCGTCGGTGAATTCACATAGAGCTCGCACGTTGTGCAATGGGATGTCAAACAATTTCGTTTTCGTCTTCTCTTTCGTTCTCGCGCTTTTACCTCTACGCGAGATGAATCGAGGGAGCGAAGAAGAAAAGGAAGATCAATCGTCTGAGGTAAACGTTTCATGCAACGTTTGTTCAGTTCTTATCCGTCAGGCATTTCCAACCTCGAGTTCTGCGTAAGTGGTTGGCTGGTAAAGTTCGTATTCAAGATAATTGTGGTGTTAATTTGGGTTTGAATCACTCTATCCAGTTAAAATTACAAGCGTGATCAGCGCTCACAGATATATTTCAGTTTAAACTTCACGCTAGTGCCGTTTTGTTTTGGAAAACGCAGAGCACTTATTGATTTTTTGTTGTCTTTGCTATCGCTATCGGCCATTCATTCGTCGGGTGTTTTTTGAGAAGTTTTTGTATATAGTTCATCGCTAGTAATAACAAAGTCTGTTTGATCGGTGCAAAAATACATCCCGTAATACATTTTATTGAAATTCGATGCACAAAATACATGTTGAAAGCGTAAAACTGAACCGCACAGGTCACATGACCCACGGTTCCGAATCTGTTGGCGCTTATTGCGTTTGTGAGATAAACGTATGAAGCCTTCGCTGATCAGCTGACCATTTTTTAGTGGAACAGAAAGGAAATGGAATGTAGAAAGGTATGAAATAATTCGGTTTATTTTTCCATTTCAGCAGAACATCCCCGGAAGCCAGCAGAAAAAGGGAATCGACACAGCCCGTCACGAGAGAACGAGATAGAAAATGTCGAATCTAAAGAAAATCAGCGATGAGGACCGCGAGTCCAAATTCGGATACGTTTTCGCCGTGTCTGGTCCTGGTGAGTTTAAGTTTCTTTACCTACGGAGATTGAGGTGCAGCATCTGCACATTTTCCATAAACCTATAGAATAATCTCATTTTTCATAGTTCCCTGTGGAAGGGCTGAAGAAATTTTTCTCTTCATCTGTCATTGGAATATGTCGCTGGTGGCTAGCAGTCACATGACGTGTGAAATGGTATTGTGCTTGTGTTGATTACATTGCTGCGATTGTGTGCGTGTTATGAATCGGTTCATGTGATCTGTTTGCGAGAGTTGGTCCAATAGAATTAGATTGTTTACTCATGTTTTGCAAATTTATTGTAAAACAAATGGTGAATGTGGAATTACATGAAGGCTTATGACTTCCTTCATGTGTTCACAGTTTTTTGATATCACATGGTATTTAAATTATTATGTAACTTTGCTTATTTACGGCATTTGAAATTGGTCAGATGACGAAGGTGGGAGGTGTATTTGAACGCCATGTGATGTGATAAAAATCTTGTCTTGGGTTCCGATACAAGTAAATGTTTATATTAATAGAAGATATTTGTCTACATATATTGTCGAATATATGCGGCAATATGGCGAAAAGCCGTCATACTATGATAACATGCATATTTCTTTTTTTTTCGTTCCTAGCCGTGTTGCTCTACTATAATGATAATATTGTCAATTAATAAATGCTGTTAAGCAGTGTTTCGAAGATGTCTGACAAATAATTGATGAATATATTTCCCCCTTTTCAGTCGTGACGGCGGAACGTATGTCCGGTTCCGCTATGTACGAGCTGGTGCGTGTCGGATACTACGAGCTGGTCGGTGAGATTATTCGTCTGGAAGGTGACATGGCAACCATCCAGGTATACGAGGAAACGTCCGGTGTTACTGTCGGCGATCCTGTGCTGCGTACCGGCAAGCCATTGTCTGTGGAGCTTGGCCCAGGTATATCGTTAACGAAGACGATAAGTTGAACATAGCAAACGTTCTAATGAAACCAAATTCCGACAGGTATCATGGGTAGCATCTTTGACGGTATTCAGCGTCCGTTGAAAGACATCAATGAAATGACGAGCTCGATCTACATTCCGAAGGGTATCAACGTGCCGTGCTTGTCCCGCACGCAGAGCTGGAGTTTCAATCCGCTTAACGTGAAGGCAGGCTCTCACATCACCGGCGGTGACCTGTACGGTATTGTGCATGAGAACACACTCGTCAAGCACAAGCTGATGGTGCCACCGCGCGCCAAGGGTACCGTCAAGTACATTGCCCCGTCCGGCAACTACACCGTCGATGATGTGATCCTCGAGACCGAGTTTGATGGTGAAATCAGCAAATTCACCATGTTGCAGGTGTGGCCAGTGCGTCAGCCGCGTCCAGTCACGGAAAAGCTGCCAGCCAACCACCCACTGCTAACCGGACAGCGTGTGCTGGATTCATTGTTCCCCTGCGTCCAGGGCGGTACGACCGCTATTCCCGGTGCTTTCGGTTGCGGAAAAACTGTCATCTCACAGTCGCTGTCCAAGTACTCCAACTCGGACGTTATCGTGTACGTCGGTTGCGGTGAGCGTGGTAACGAGATGTCTGAGGTATTGCGTGATTTCCCCGAGCTTTCGGTTGAGATTGACGGTGTGACAGAGTCGATCATGAAGCGTACTGCGCTGGTAGCCAACACCTCCAACATGCCTGTCGCTGCCCGTGAAGCTTCCATCTACACCGGTATCACGCTGTCGGAGTACTTCCGTGATATGGGTTATAACGTTTCCATGATGGCCGATTCCACCTCTCGTTGGGCTGAGGCTCTGCGAGAAATTTCGGGTCGTCTTGCTGAGATGCCGGCCGATTCCGGTTATCCCGCCTACCTTGGCGCCCGTTTGGCTTCCTTCTACGAGCGTGCCGGTCGCGTCAAGTGTCTTGGTAATCCGGAGCGCGAAGGTTCCGTTTCGATTGTGGGTGCCGTATCCCCGCCCGGTGGTGATTTCTCCGATCCCGTCACCTCCGCCACACTGGGTATTGTACAAGTGTTCTGGGGTTTGGACAAGAAGTTGGCCCAGCGTAAGCATTTCCCATCGATCAACTGGTTGATTTCCTACAGGTAAGCAAGAGCAATGCAACCTTCATGCATTCTAGCAAGTGTGATAATTTTTGTGTTTTCCGTTTCCTTCAACCAGCAAGTACATGCGCGCTTTGGAGGATTTCTACGACAAAAACTTCCCAGAGTTTGTGCCAATGCGTACCAAGGTGAAGGAAATCCTGCAGGAGGAAGAAGATCTGTCCGAAATCGTACAGCTGGTCGGTAAGGCGTCGTTGGCCGAAACCGATAAGATCACTCTCGAGGTCGCCAAGTTGTTGAAGGATGATTTCCTACAACAGAATTCGTACTCTGCTTACGATCGCTTCTGTCCGTTCTATAAGACCGTCGGTATGCTGAAGAACATGATCGGATTCTACGATATGGCACGCCATGCAGTGGAGACGACTGCACAGTCCGAAAACAAAATCACATGGAACGTCATTCGTGACTCTATGGGCAACATTCTGTATCAGCTATCGTCGATGAAGTTCAAGGTAGGACGGAAGTAGTGTGACAATTCTGTAAAGGTTTCTAACATTTTCTCAACTCTCTGTGCCCTTCTGTAGGACCCAGTAAAAGACGGCGAACCAAAAATCAAGGCCGATTTTGATCAGCTGTACGAAGACATGCAGCAGGCATTCCGCAACCTAGAAGATTAAATGGTATACCTCCAAATGTTGGAACGGAGCAGAGTGTGCCAGCCTGTCGGATAAAGATGTACTATTATGATAAGTTTCCTTTACCGTGTTGCCAGCCGCGACAAGCATCCTTTGGGGAGAGGACCGCTGTGGTGGCTGCGTGACGACTAGTAAAATGCAACACATGAGACGTTATACATACAAAAATGGCATACACGCTACAACTTATGTACACAAGCACAGATCCATGCAACAAGTATTCCACAGCGATAATTGTAGAGTTATCCTTAGATCGGATGCGGGCACGCGTAAGAAAACATAAAAATAACATCAAAAGGGGATAATTGCGTGCGTGTGCCCACATCGTTTTCCGAGTAGGAGTGAATTTTAATTTGTTTCTAACAACCTGTATCGTGTTAAAAATCGCGGAACAAATGCAATCCTGCAGTTCATCCAACATCGTCCACTTAAATGATATTGTCATCGATTTCATCTATTCTCTCTAGTTCTGTTGTTTGCCTAGCGCAAAACAGTGTTCGCAAAAACGTGGTCTATAGTGCGATTCTATGCGAATGCACATAAAAAAGGGGAATGCAATCAGTCAACATGTGGCATAACTTAACGCTAGCAGATCTGGAGAGAGTAGAGAAACAGCAGGAAGATGATCGAGGGATGCAATGTCGTAAAACGTACAATAAGGAGAGCCGGCTTATTTGTTATGATACTATATATATTATATATTTTTTTTGTTGTTGCTCAGATAAATTTCCTGTAGAAAATGCGAACCATGTAGCGGTGGATTAGTCGCTAAAAACAAGTATATATAAATATAATTGAATAGTCCTTCTAAGTATATTTGAAACAAAGATAATCCTTTACAATCGGAGTATGTAAATGGAATGTTGGAGTTGTAGCAGCTCGCTTTCATGTGGTTCGGACTATGTGGAAAAGTGTGAAAAGTTTGGAGGAAAAACTTAAACAAAGAACAAACGTTTGAAAAGTACACATGCAGTGAGGAATTTTCATTTCATAATTTACATTTCTTAATGTTTTGATCGCACGAGAATCGACGTAAAACATTTCAGTTAGTCTATTTCGATGATTATTGCCGTTTATATGTTATTCATATTTGATCTTATACTATTGCTATACACATAGTGTTGTTAATGTTTCCTTTTTTGCCCATAGATCATGAAAACGCTAGGGTTGTGCTGATCATCATTCAGTTTTCTATGTTATGCTTATTTTCATCCACATGCATCCGTTGCAGTATGAATCAGTGTTTTTGTTTTATTGTTAAATATTTACTGTTGTCTAAATGTGTGTGTTTTAAATCACTGCTTATCACTGGCATGAACAGTCGGTATTGAAGAAAATGTTTGCTAAGGCTTTAATGTATCAATTTTCCCTGCGACTGTTTCGCATCGGATAAGTTTTAGCAAAGCTCAAAATGAACTGTTCCACCCGAAGCACACCTGGATGTACGAACAAACGCAACAATTCGTTGGTGCATGTGTGGGGTGTTTTCTTTTTCGCTCTTGTAAATGTCTTTATCAACACGGTAGATCTGTCCAGAAAGGATCACCGAATACAAATCACAGTGTAGACGTGCGGGATGCATTGTACCACTAACCCATTCGGAGAGATGAATAATAAAGTAATAAAGCGAAACGGTCGGAAATATGCATTCCACAAAGTAAAGTGTTACTTGCCATGTAATTGTGTAAATAATTTTTGGTCATCATTACACTTATCGTTAAGCAAACACGGTTAATTTATGGATGCCCTTTAACGGGGTTGCGTTGTAAAGATGGTATAACCGTACGGTGTAGCGTAAACAAATTGGTTTAAATTTATTCTTTTTTATCAACACTAGCATATCCAACGAATATGTACAAACAGTATCTATATTCACAAGCGCTGAGCAGTAGTCAGCTATCGCTGTTCAAGCAAATTGACTACGTTAAAGTAGAGGTTATTCTTAGCTATGTCTATCGGCCGTTTGCCTTGTAAGTTGCGTATGCTTCGATCAGCATCGGCCTCCAGCAACATTTGGACCAGCTGCAAATTGTTCTGTTCCACTGCGTAGTGGAGTGGTGTATCGCCCCGGCTATCCTTCAGGTCTACGATGTCCGCAATCGCACAACGGCTCAGCAGCATCCGCACGATACGTAACCTGCGTTCGCGTGTTGCCAAATGCAGCGCCGTCGCACCGGATTTGAGCCGAATGGTGGGATTGACCTTGTGCTCCAGCAACACACGAACCATTTCCACGTTTCCGTGCATCGCTGCTACGTGCAAGGCTGTGTAGCCTTCTCCATTGACGGCATTCAGATCGACGCGTACCTTATGGGGGACAGATTCCTCCGGTGGCGGTTTTGCCGACAGCCCGAAAGGTTTTCGAAGAAGATTATAAAATTCGGACGAGCGCCTTACGCATCGGTTACAGGTGCACAGTGGATGACACAGCTTTTCATCCGCGGGATAGCCAGCCAGTTGAGCTGGGTGGTTTCGATGATTTCGCTCCGATTGGTTCCGGGACGAATCTTCCTCCAGCCCCAGATAGACGCAGGCCAGTTTGGTGTCCTGGGCAGCAATTGCTTCTAGCGCCTTCTCAACACGCTTCATCTCCTCGATCGTACGCTGTTCGCGGATCTCTTCCGGTGCATTGTCGGTAGAATAGTTGAAATCTTCTGCGAAATAGATCGTAGTGTGAGGTACTGGAGCAAACTTTGCGTTCAATTGGCCACGACCGTGCGCATTGCGGCGTTGGTCGTGCAGTGCATCGACGAGCAGTTTCGTAATGCGGACGTTGTGTGCGTAGCGCACCGGCGTGGCGCCCAACTTGTTCATGACATCGACCCGCGCCGCGTACTCTAGCAACGTTTCGACGATGTCTAAAAAGCCCCACTTCGCTGCATAATGTAGCGGTGTGTGGCCCAGCTCGGTGGCCGCGTTCACATCGACGTAGATGCGCATATGCTCGGAAAAGTACAGCAACGCCTTGACACATCCGCTGTGGCCATTTAGGCACGCTAAATGGAGGGATGTGTGTGCATCGTTGCTGGTGCTGTTAATGTTTATTCCGGCATGAAGCAGCAATAGTAGCAGATTCTGATGACCGTTCGCTGCGGCGTAGTGCAGCGCGGTCCAGTTCTTCGCGTCGACCGCATTCACGTTCGGCTGGAGGGACAGTATGAGCGTCAGGAGTTTCGCATTGCCAAGGATAGCCGCGAGATGTATCGCGGCCTGACCCTGCTGATTCTGGTCGTCTATCGAGGGCAGATAGTAGTATCCGGCCTCGGTTGGTACGTTCCACAGCAGTGCCTGATTGTTGGTGACGTCCTGCAGTAGCTCCACAACCCGCGCTTCGTCATCGTTACGCATCAGCGTGAGCAGATAGTTGAGAAAGTCGTCCGCATTGCGGAACTCCAAGTCGGCCGTAACCGAGCCGGTGTCTGTCAGTGTCGGCCTGGGTTCCAGATTGATGCCAAGCCGCTGCGTGCGGGTAATGCTACCGCAGCTAATGTACACGATAGCCGCTTCCAGGGTCGCGATCAGAAACCCGTGCTCGCCCGTCTCGATGCGCTGCTCCCGGAATACGTTGTTGAACTGGAACTCCTTCAGAAACGTTATCGTCATTATCCAGTGCGTCAGTCCCGACTTGAGGATGAGAAAAATGAACAACGGCACCAAATGGTCCGTGGTGAGCGTGTACTGCTTGCCTAAGCCTCCCTTGACCAGCACTTCCATCACCTTCTGCAAACAACCGATCTTGTCTATCACCGTACGCGCTTGATCGATCTTGACCAGTTCCTTTTTTGCCAGCGGAATTAGTTCACCGTACCGTTGCGCTACTTCAAACTCCGTGCAGTGCACATCGCCCAAGTTGCGCAGCGTCTTGTTAAACGCTTCCGTCTGCTCCGATCGGCACACGTCGATCACGTTCTTTACGTGATCGTACAACTTATCCATCACGTACGTCTCGATGGCCACTTTCACGTTACCGCGCAGCAACATATCCCGCTGGCAGCGATCTTTCAGCTTACGGTTCTGCAGAATCAAATCCAGGCACTCGACGTAGATCATTTTCACCGCGGCTTTCTGCTCGTCGAACTGCCACTTAGGGAAGTCACCGTTCGCGCGGACAAACTGCTGCACCTTCCCATCCATGCGACCGAATATGTCCTTCTTCTTGGCGGCCGTCCGGATAAACTCGACCGACTCGGTGAGACTGCCGATGCCGAGGAAACGGCCAAGCGAAAAATCATCCTCCGCGTACACGCCGTACTTCTTCATGTCGTGCAGCGGCCGCTCGATGCACCACACTTTGTACTTTAGTCCTTCCCGGTAGAAAATTTCCTCAAACAGAATGCGCACACGCACGTCGCCGAAGGTGAGTGCCCGCTCGTCCAGCTTCAGCTGCAGGAAGTTCAGGTTGAAGAAGTGCGTCTCCGGGAGCTCCTCGTTCGGGACCAGTATGTGCGCGAGCGCAAACTCCTGATCGACAAGGCACTGTTCGCTGAAGGAACCGAACCGGGGCACGCACACTATCCATCCCTCGACGGTGGCCGTCTCCAGGATGCTGTAATGATCGTTCAACAGCCGCTGGTAGTAACCGTTGGCCGATATGTCTTCGTCGTAGTTCTGCAAATCCATCGTAGCCGCAATCATTTACGCCGATCCCCGTTCGTTGCTCAAGACATTCACTCTATTCGCGCTGCGAATGCACGGATTGGTGAAACCGTTTCACCCCTGGGTTTCACTCTCTGCCCACACGCGCACGGTTATACGCAATTACTCGAAACGACCCCGAGCAAATGGTGTTACTCGTTGGAAAACCACACTGTCCGTATCGTCAGTTCTGGTGCCTTCAAGCATATTCCACCGTGGAAACATGGCATCCATACACAACAGACTATGGAGGACGGTATATTCCGAAAGTCACAGATAAGGTCAGTAGTTTTTCACTCCGTCAATCACTCCGAAAGCAACCGAAAACAGCTTATAAGGTATCCCTTAAACCTGACACGGCTCAAATATACCGAGGCTGATTGATTCTTCCGTATTGTCACAAGTAGCATTCTTCGCCAGCACTTTCCATTCGCCTGGTTTTTCTTGTTGTTACGGCCACAACGGCACTCGCATTGATACACGGAAAGACACAGTGCAGTAACCAAACTCTCGAGATGGGTTTCGTATAACCTTCGCCGTAAAACTGTGAAACGAAACTGCGGCAGAGAAGAGTAACTGGTTCACCGTCTCGAGTTTACACCATCCCTCCATCCGTTTCTCCCCAGTGCCGTCGCTGTGGTGGTCGTCACCAACTTCGGGGGCCGCTGTGGGGCTTCACTGGCAGCGACTTATAAAACCGTGTCCAAACATCGACGACAACACCAGAAGTGAACACGCACGGTTCAGCGCACAACCCACTCTGTGGCCATTCGCAGCGAACCGCAGCCAAACTGCCTTGGCGACTGCTGGCACTGTACCGTGCGCAGACCGTGCGATGCTTTGTCCACCATCGTAAGTACCGACTATCGTTTGTTTGTTTTTTTGTTATGGTCGCTGTAAGTTGAATAATTTCTTGAGTAAGATCATGAATGTGGCTGCTGATTATGAATCGCGGAATGCCCGAGCGCTCCTACGTATTTCATTATTTAAAGAGAGAGAGAGAGAGAAATGAGACAGAGAGCGAAATCACAAACCGAGGAAAGGTACAGTGAGGTGAGAGAGAGAAAGAAAGTGAGCCTTTCACAATACAATTTCCAGTGGCTCTTAAGGAACAGTGATCTCCACAGCAACACCCCAGCACGTAACGACGTATCAGACATATGCATTCAAAACCCGAGATACGCTGTTCTCCACTTGCGCGGATTTTAAAAACTTGACATTGCACGGATTTTTGTTTGCAGAATTCAATTGTCAAATTACAAATTTCAAAAATACGTCATATTTCACTATTATAAAAAAATGTCATAACATTTAATTGTAATTCTGGAAGTAATCATATCAATTTTAAATGTGCTTCGTAACGTAAAAATAAGTATTCGAACCATTAATACGACATATAAACTATGTTTTTAAGGAAACTCAAGATACGTGGATTTTTCGGGAACGCATTATCCGCGTATCTCGTGTATTGACTGTATGCAAATTACTTTCTTATTGTTTTATTATAACCCCTTTTTTATAAAGAAACAATAGATAATTCGGTTGAGAAACGCTGGCCATTAGTAGGCGAAAGTATTCACGGTCGTGTCAAGGGTGTCTTCTACAATTGTTCTACTCGGAGTAGTTTGTTGAATTTTATTTATTCAGTACGTCTGATTTTCGGACGCAATTTTTCACAACGAATGTGAGATACCTGATTGCCCGCTTATCGCTCATTGCAGTATTATATAATCTTGCTGGAGTTGGTTATTGTGTGTTCAAACTGGTTGATTAGGTTGAGCTGACTTCAAAGCCTATTCGTCAGGAGGCCCTAATTATTTGACGACATAATGAGCAACCAAATGTGATATTTTGTTCGAAGAGTTTAACTTTAGTCAATCGATTGCACTGCGTACCATTTTACTCATTTAACGGTTAATTTTATCCTAAAATATGCTCCAAGGTTACATAGTGGTATTGTTTACGGTTCGCCAGCTTCGGTATTACATTCTATTCCACCAGCACGTTCATTCAATTAAGCGCATGTACGGCGTTGATTGTTTAATGTTTGCGTACGATCACTAATACAACCGTCTACTAAAGCTACCAAACAGTGCGCTAGGAAGTGGCACGGTGAGTCTAGCTGACGCATTTTCATATTAATTTGGTGCGCAACAAAAGCACTAAGACGGCGGAATCGATACAAATTTATGGAATGCATCGAATGAAGCAGTGAGGTTTTGATGGAGTGTTCGGCATGTTTGTAGCGAATTTTAATTTAATCTTAATTAACAGAGTACGAAATATGCGCTTGATTTCTTATCAAAATCTCTACACCAAAATGCAGTGTGGCTCATTTTGAAACATTTGCTTTCGCTTGTTTCCAAATATTCATCGCAGTTGAATATGGATCATCACGACGTAAAAAAATATTAAATCGTTGAGGAGATTATTTAATTTCCGCATTAATCCCAGTGCATATTAGCTTAATGGTCATAGATAATGATAAAAATTTAAAACCATGGCATATGATCGTATCGTGATCGCTAGCCGCCATCAGCGAATTAAACAGAGGTGAGTGTCATGTTATGGCTCAATGTTTTTCATTCTGTAGAAACTGTAGAAAGGGTATCTTTTCATATTTGGATGGGTTCGTATGTACACCGCTCAAGCTCATCCAGGAAGCAATGGTTGGTTCGTGGGTTTCTCCTCTGCTTTTCACAATGTACCGCTACTGGGGCTGCAGTATCCGCAAGCGGGTTGTTTGTTTGTGGCCTTTTTGCAGCATAGTACAGAAATAGCATAGTGCGCGACTTCCGAAAACATTCTAGTGCGGCAGGTCTGTTGTGAAGCCGAGCAGCACGGTGGGTCACTTGACAATCGTTTGTCTGAAGATCACCACAATTGTCCATCATGCTACTGGCGGTAGCACTGCTTTTATCGGTAAGCCACAATACTGACCAGTGAACCAGTTACTGTAGTTGCTCATTAAACAAAAAATGTCGGCAACGTAGTGTTTGAAGCTTTCTCTCTAACCGGTCTGCTAATCAGTTCGAAAGGATGTTAGGGGCAAAGTGTCACCAACGCACGTGTAGGATTATCTCGCTAGATTGCCCGAATGTCAATGGGCGGACAGAAATGTTCGATTGCATAACGAAGAGCGTGATAATTCCGCCAAGAATCGTGTCATAATCAAGTGCTTCTTTTTCCTTCCCTTGTCTTGCCGGTGCCCAATGATTTATTTTCCGCGTGCGCAGACTTTGGTAGCGCGATTGGACGGGAGGTTTTTGGAAATCAGCAAACAGCCACCCGGAACCGTTGCGATTGTGCCGAATGATGACGATGGCGAAAGTGTGCTGCTCGGTCCGTTATTTGATGATCTGCAAGAACTCGACCGCGAAAAAGGCAAGTGAAACTGCCCGGACACCAATGTCCGTGGAACGGTGATAATGTCTAATCTTGGGATTTTCTTCTCATTTCGCTCGCCCCGTTGTGCCACGTAACGATTGATGATACGCAGCTAGTGAAATGATTTCGGTAAAACTGTTAAACCAGTATCACGCGAAAACGTTTGATGTCGCGGAGCAGCTGAACGGTAACGACATGATGCTCGATGATGCCCGTCCATTATCAACGGAGTTGGACTATGAAGCGGTGAACCATTTACAGGCACATGGCAATCACTTCGAGGGGCCTTTCGTTCATCCATCTTCAATCGATACGAATGTGATCGACATGAAGGAAAATGGTATAGAGCAGGATTTTGCCCCAACAGAAACGATCCTTGACAAACGTTTGCTGGAAGGTTGGATACCGTCCGAGAGCAGCGTGGTACCACCGAGTAGCACCGTAGCTACGCGTGAAATCAAGGGCAATTTGATGGCTGCTACTACTGCTACTACCACTACCATGACAACTACTAGCACAACCACAAGAATGACCACCGTGCGTAAAATACAGCGCAAGACACGCCGGTTACAGTCGGTTAGCAGTTCGAGTAGTCCTCGTCCTCCAAGTAGTACACAGCGAACACCTTCTAGCAGAGCGGTGACAGCAGCGACAACTACGTCCACAAGCCAAAGACCATCAGTTCCCAAGATAGACATTAAAAAGCTTAATCTGGATCATCTTGAAAATGACCTGCTATCCTTTTCCACACTGGTCCCTCCGCAGGCTTTGGCGCTCGCGTCCGTGTCCTCGTCCGTTCGCCTTCTGCCGAGAAGTATAAAACCAGAGGAAGTGGTTCCCACTTGCGGCTGTCAGCACAAGAAGCGATCACTCTCGAAGAATCTGTACTCATCCGAGGATCCTGTGGATGACTATGACTACTACGATGACTACGACTATAATGAGGTGCAGAAGAGGCCCAGATCGCTTGCCGATCGGCCAATGCTATTCCCGGCCATGTCACGCCTGCTCGCTGTTGGTTCCAGCGAAGTCCAGGAGAGCAGCATCGAACGGGCAGAAAAAGTACATGGCACACTGGAACGGCTGATGGGCATCGTGACCATCTTTTCACATGTTGATGATTTTATTCAGCGGAAAACGAAACAATCGATACGACGGTTGGCGCGTCTGTACGAAAGCGAGGAGTCGGATTAAGTTTGCGGATCAACAACGGTCGATTGTTTGCTGTTGATTATCGGTTCATACGACATGTTTACCTGATCTGAAACAGTGGTGATTGGGAGGAAATGGGTTTGTTAATGTAATAATCTTGTAAATATAATTATCTAAATGCATTTCAAAGTTCGCTCGCTCGCTGAAATAAAAGTACGCTGTCAACACACGCTGTGACGTGCGCTGGCATTGCACCGATATGACTCTTCATGCTCAATGTTACGAAGTGTTTGCTACGTTTAAGACATATTTGCTTCATTCATCAGTGCGCTGTAAATTTGAAACCGTTCGCACAATGTACGTACGCAGCACGGCAACGACGTATGTGAAGCAGCAATTTACACATTTATGCGCCATTGTTCAGCTGATGCTTCACTTTGACACCGGAACAGCTGCGTCAGGGTAGACATTCAAAAAGACATGACTAACACACTTTAAATTCCACCAGCGTCATCTTCCATGCTGGAGATAGTGAGCACGATAACGCCCGGCCGATAATCGTGGATACCTGAAGTGGATCTTTCGACCTAGCCAAATGAGCTAGTCAAATGAGCTGACCGGTTTTGTACCGGTGGCACACTAACCGGAAGATCATTGTTTGTAGCAGGAAGGTAACAGGCAATCTGTGTTAGCACGGTGATACCTCGCGTTTGGTAGCTTCTCGCATCGAGGGTCATGATTATGTTCCGGGAGTGAAATCGCTTAAGCTGTATCATAGATGGTGGCATATTAGAACGATCGGAGGAAGGTTTTCAAGGCGCATCCAGTTTAATTTTTGGCACCTATTTGAGAATCGGCATAGAACCTCCTCTTTAGTATTTACGAAAGCGATATGTTTCAACCTTGCCAGCAAGTTATTAACACGATCAGCCATATCAGCTGTTCTGCATATCATACATAGGTATTTGGCTCATGGCAAGCCGTCAGCCGTGAGGCACCATTGCCAATATGAAAATGTTTGGAAAACTTGTAGTCGAATAGGTTTTCTTTTTAAAGTTTTTTATTTAACAATTTGTACCTTTGCCACAATTGAACCGTAACGGTGCTTTATTGCTTCTGCTTCAGCTCGTTGGCTGTCTTGGTGAAGATCTCGAAGGTAGAATCGTACAACATTTTCAATGCCTTCTGCATCTCCTCGGATTGCACGCGCGTATCAGCCTTCAGCTTTTCGACCGTCTTCTGTGCCTCCGCCACCAGGGATTCGACGTTGGTCTGTACCTGCTGCTGATACTCCTTCGCCTTCTGCGCAACCTCCGGGTTCTGCTCGGACAGGGTAGCCGTGGTTTGGTCCAGCTTGACCTTCAGATCCTTCACGATCGGTTCGAAGATGTCCGAGTGCTTTTTCACCTCCTCATCGAGCACGCCCTGCACTGACCGGAGCCGTTCGACGTACTGGTTGGTGTTTTGTTGGATCGTCTGGACTACCTCTTCGTTCGATTGGAATCCAAGCGACTTCAAGACGTTTTGTTGGGTTTCTTGGAACGCGACTTCAATCTTGTCCTTGATGTTCATGATGGTTTGGAAGAAGTTGGGTTCCTCGGCGGGTGCCACCGGGGCGTCACGGCGAACGAAGGCGAAGCTTCCCTGTTAGGATGGAATGGTACGCTTAGCGACGTTATACGCGTACACCGTACAACTGTAAGTGAACGGTGAATACAATATACACACCTGAATTACACACAGGGTCAGGATAATGCACACAAGCTTAGCCATCTTTTCGAGGAATTGTCTGTTACGTCTATCGAAGGATCACTGATCGAGCGAGGGTTGCGTTTGAGCAGAGCAGGTCCTAACTTGCAACTGAAGCAACGAACCGCGTAGTTGAACGATTTTATACGCCCCACCACATACCGTCGATTTTGTATCGCTGTGGGTGTTTACTCACCGTGTGTGCGTATTTGTTGTCCGTTCGGTGCGCTTCGAACACAAGGAAACGGAACGCAGCGTGGAAAGATTCTCGGCATTATCATTTGTCTATTGATCGCTCCCTGCAAAGGTACGTTCCGAAGTGCATCACTTAGGGGCGAATTGTTTGAGCATTCACTCTGCACCAACACGCTTACAAACCCGCAAAAAAAACATAACAAAGATTCAGTTGAATGTTAGACACCACATACTGTAAATAACATTTCTGTTCGTTAAATTTATGTTTTGCCAAATGCAACACGAAAACACTGCAAGTTGAGCTTGAACACAACAGTGAAACCCCACCTTATCGCTTTATTTTTACTTCCAATTATCACAAAAAAGGCTCGGGCTGAATAATCTTAAGCTAGAGGGATGATGTTCGGGTGTTTGTTCAATGAAAGAATCGGCTCAATGTATATGTGTTTTGGTCTCAGATTCTATGTTTGTCTAAAAATCTGCTACCGTCGCTCCGGTTTATTATGCTAAGCCAATCTGTACAATGCGATATATTGATAGGTACGGTAATTTATATTCGAGTCGTGTGTGCGTTAGGTAAATGCATAAATTGCTCTCGTGTATCAGGAGGCTTGGCACTAAGTCAACAGTGACAACGAAAAGTACAAGGGTTACTTATTAAAAAAAAACTGCTATGTTTAACAAACACATTAAAAACTCGACCATAAAGCAGGTTCGAAATGATTTTAAATTTCATATAATAATTTCGCTTTTTAGAATATTTATGGTGCTCTTTTTTATTAGTGTCAGTAATAAAAACATTTCGATAATACATTCACAACAACACCGCTAGACCGTTCTTCACGAATAAAAAAAAGCATTTTAGTAGAACTCAGTTTAATCTACAACTCTGTTCGATATAAACTTTTCCACCCCTATTGGCCAGTGGTGTCAAACTCAAAACTGCTTGCATGATAGCCTTGCATACCATATTGTGGTAATTCGGTGAAACACATAGGGATATTTGTTCGGTTGCGATGTTTTGCTGGGTAATGAGTATCTACTGCCCAAGGCTCGCAATAGTAACATTTAAATTAGTCTTGTGTCTTCCAAGTGGAAAATAATAATAATAATGAACTAAACTAAATAATAATATACCATGAACTTACAATGCGGTAATATTAATATTATTATGTAACTTCAACTGAGAATGGCAAAACGAGAATGCTTAAAACTTCTATCCTCTAGCCTATATATTATCTCGAATAATTAATACATTTTCAAATAGCGCATCATCGATCATCCACAGTTAAAAATGTCATGTGCCGATCACTAACGCACTATGGTTAGTGATTGAACACTATTTGAATACGTGTTGAAATTTAAGTATTAATTATGCGTTTGTTGTAGCATAAAAAAAGTAAAGTAAAAACGGCAATGTCATGGGAAATTAGGGGAACGATAGAATATTTTGATTTTAATGAAGCTACACCTAAATTCAGGCAATGGATATGATACTCGCAATAATGACATTGTACCTAGAAGACCTAGATGAAGCTGAAAATAACACTAATGAAACCATTATATGGTGGACTATTAATAACAATACAAATACAAATAGGTGCTGTATGAATTAAGTAACTAATTCAAAACATTTTTCCCAAACTTTATTATTTGCTATACATCTATTCCATAAGAACGGTACGCAGTCATAGTCAAAACATTTCTCTTATTTTATTTTACTTTTTTGTATTAATAGAATTGATGTTGTGATGCTAACATCGATACATCCTGATGCGGTGTTCTTCAATTAACCACTTCCTTCACTTTCTGTTGGATCGTGTCCCCGAGCTCACTGGTTTTCGTCTTTAACAGTTCGCCCATTTCACCAAGTTTGCTAAAGAATGACTGAAATGATGTAAAGTAGAACACAATAATTTAGATGAAGTGTATTGTTATTATTACTACTATCAATTTATTAATTGTTAGTGTCTTAAACTTAACAATCATAATATTCAAACTATTAAAAATTAAAATATTGAGAGTATTTCGAATACGAAGATTGTACCATCACTTACATCAACATTTTCCTTGGTAAATGTATCGGAGATCGTCTTTTTAATTGTGGCTACTCCCTCCTCCACGGCGTCACGGCGTAGACGCGCGGCTAGGGTGAACTGGTGTGGTAGTTAAAAGGAAAATGACAAATAAATTAGTATGTTTAATAATATTTATTTAATAAATATGTGGTACTAAGCAATTTATTTGGTTTTATTATTAGGAATTACGGCTCTTCGCCGGATTATCAATCACATATGGGCTAAAGACTTATGACTCTAGACTTAGACTTAGACTCTACAATTTTTATAAAGAATATCCTCTTGTCGTGTGATTTATGCCAGGCTTTAAAGAGCAATTGATGATGTACTGATGGACAAAAATAAGTTTATAAAAAAGCAGAGTACAGCAGAACAGACAACTGTTCAGAGATTTCGTGTCTCGATCCAACATCATTTTTTGATCGACTACAATTGCTTGGCATGAAACACGTGATCACAGATTTTATTTTAAAAACCAACACGATGTTTTTCACAACAGTCCCATATAGATAGTTTGATTGCAATGTACGCCCCATCAAATCACCTGGATGATGCAGAAGATCACGAGAAACAGCAGTCCGAGCTTGGCCATGGTGAACGGTAGTGTATTTTGGATGTTTATTGCAACACGTACAAAAATTCACCAACTTCAAATAGAAACAGAACGACCAAAAACTTCACCGAGCAGCAACTGTGCTTGCGTTCCGACACAGACGAGCTAATAATCACGAATGTTAAAAGTCGTCGCACTTGAACTGATATTTTATTTACTCGACGATGTTACGAGCTGCGAATGTATAGATGATGATGGTGGAGACGATCGTTGGCATTATTTACTGGTCAGAGCTACACGATGTACGTCTGTTTCGATGCGTGTGTGCATGTGTTTGGGTCACAATTTGGTCCGCAATCCATTCTCGCTTATCAGTCTGCCATGCACATCTACACATCGATAGAACCTCCGTAAACAAGCGACACGATCGCGGTTGGAGCGGCCTGCGAAGGTACTTCCGATTGATAGCCTACGACGTCAGATGAATTAAGCGGAATTTTGATTAAAGGAGAAATTTAAACATTTTCATGCGAATTGCAACTGCGGGCAAATTAAATCATTCATTGCTAAACTTTCAACTAGCGGTGGGCGAAAAAAAGTTGATCAGTTGATCGGAATAATAGTTCAGTGGGTAAGGTAATGTGTTCATTGGCCGCATTAACAGTCATTCTATTCTAGTACAACTTATCTTCCGCCTTGCTCGATCTACTGCCCACCCTGCAGAGAATTTCCGATGACCTTAGTGTGTAAGGTATAGCTTTATTTCAATTGAAATTCAATGTCAACTACAGCACATTGTCAGACCGCATTGCCCTCGATCCGGTTTGATGGTACCTTTTTTTGCTGCCCAGCGTGTGCCGTTTCATCCCATCAGCAAAATTGATCCATTAGGCCGGTTGCTCGTCTTCCTCGTCGTCATCATATGCTGATCGTACGCTTTCCCGTTGTTCTCGGGCGCGTTGCACTTTCTGGCGCGCTTGCGTTTCGAGCACTTGCAGCACGCCCAGAACCATATCGTAAAACCGCTTGGAACTTGTTATCCGTCGTAGCTGATAGCCCTTTAGCGGGTAAAATTCTTCCTCCTCATCGTGAAACCGATCAACGGGCGACGGTGCCGCCACGGTTGCTGCTTCGCCCGATTCTAGCGACAGTGCGAGCAACGGTTTTTCCACCCGCCCACCGAATAATGCACTCCCAAACAATGGTGGTAGCTATGAATGAAAAAAGAAAGAACAAAAAAAAAACGTCCACAATAAATAAAAAAAAAGCATGGACACTCGTGCGGACAGTGTCGCGATTCGACATCATGCCACCAATATCAAATTACGTAAAAAGCAATCGCCGAATGAACCCGCTGAGCAATGACCATGACTATTGACTTAATGCGTATTAGACCTGAACCCGAACCGCGCGAACTCATCGACACACACCAAAAGCGAAGCGAATGTTAACGGATTCAACACACATTCTACGACAAGCTGTGCGGAGATAATGTGTTGCAATCGGTACGAATTTTGTAACTTTTCCGATGGCCTATTCAAGCTGTGAAACCTTCAGTTTGGCAGTAAGGCGAAGTTTAGTTGCTCGTAAACAAACCGGAGATGATCCGCGAGATACGTTATCCGCATGCCGTACCGGAAGAGTTTGGGATCGCTCTTGCCGCCTTGACCGTTTCTTGGGAACAATCTGTATGCTGTCTAGAATGCGGAGCACTATCTCTAGCAAGGGTGATTTCGGGGCACTGCTAGATGCTGCAGTCCTGCTCCCGAACGCGTTGGTAGCCGCAACCGGCGCTCTTTGCACTACACCGTACTTAACGTGTGAAAATCATAATTGGATTGCTGTCATTCTGTTCTTGTACTCGAAAACTTCCAACCAGTACTTACGCATTCCACTAATTCAGGATGTAAAACGGCACAGCAAACTACGATCACCAAGCGCAGATCCATTTCAAACTGCCAGCAAACGGTATTGATAGAAGATCGAACAATAGGTCCCTCGGAACGACACAATGCCCTTTACCAAGGGACTGATGATGTTGGGCTGTCCAACGAGCGGGTTCTAACTAACCGGTCGGTGTGTGCAATGTGCTAACATTTGCAGAAAACTCCCACAAATGACCCTCCGCATGCAAAACACGGTGTGCAACACGGCGGGCTAGTACCATGCCGTCGGAATCGTGAAAGTCACCGTGCAATTAGGCGAATAGTCTACCATGTACCGTTCCACAAGCAACATCTTTTGCTTGCAAATTGACCCCGGGCATATGATTAAATTTAGACACAATCCGGTCATGGATGGACAATAATTGGATGGCGTATGACTGTATGTACGGACGTACTTTAGCACATTTATGATGGGCCCTCCCAGTATGCTCCAGTACATTGCACAAATACACTATTTAAATGCAGCGCAGTTAGAGAATAAGTTTGGCAGAAATTTTATTGCAGAAGCGCCCAAAGCATTAGCACGCAATAGCGGCGCACGAAAGTTATCCACAAAAAGGTTCTCCTTTTTCGTGCTTTCACCTCTGGTGCTTATTGTAAAATGTTTATCCAAAAGTGGCATTTTACAGTCGTCATCTTTTTCGGCGCTTGGCGGTATGTGAGCGGCGAGCGCTTAAATAGTGAAAGTCACGTAAAATAGTCACCTACTGCATGTTGTCCCAACAACGCGAAATAACACTGTTTTGTACAAGCGCCACCGTGGCCATAGGCGGTCTGACCTTCTGCTATGGTGTTTATGTGCTTTCGATGAAGGACTGTTGTACCGTAACAGAACAACAGCCGGATGCAGCACCGTGAACAATTAAACCCGGTGCAGAGGCAGTCTTTTTCCAGTGCCAGACCGAACGATGAACGGACTCGTGGAAGTTGTTGTATTTGTTTCCGTCCTAGTTGCAGGACTTCTAGCGCGGAAGGTGAGTATGCGGCATTCATTTGGGATCGGGTGCATAGGTAGTAAAGCTTCATTTTTCGTCATAACAGGCGGAAGGTGAGGACAATTTCTTTGAACATGCGGAACCATCACAACACGTGATGCACATACGGAAGCTCTCCGATAGCGATAGATTGAGGATCGAATTGGAACCGGTATGGTTTCATCTGGAGTCGACCGAAAAACACCTCCCGAGTGAGAGCCAGCAAGTCAAACGGCAGGCAGACATGAGACGCCCTTTTCAGGTGTATTCCAACAGGGAAGAATTCTCGCGTAATCAGCAAAGAAGGGACTCACGTACAGAGGACTCCACCAACGATAACGCGGAGTCGTTCTTAAAAGATTTCTGGCAGGTCGATCGACCCAACAAATCCACATACAAACAAACGAAAAAATCCACTTCAATAGAGCAACAGCTGGAACACGTCAACTTGCCGAGTTGCTTCCGAACGTACTTGCACGAAATGTATGATCGCAACAGCGAAAGCGTCCGCAAGTTGATGCGCTGTTTGGCACAGCAGTCGGATGAGAGTTGTCTGGCCGAAACTGAGCGCGCTCAGCACTTTCAGCCACCGTATTTCGACAGTCAAGAGGACGGCTATTACACCAAGGATAAGCGCGTTCGGAGGATGCCCGAACGGAAGCGAAAATACAACGAACCGGATGACATGTCGCAGGAAGACCCGTCGGACGAAGAGTTAAAGTTTGAGCAGCTGTTTATCCGCTCGGACAGCGACAGTGGTGGGCAGATTTTTGAACCACTGCAGGAAAACAACGCTTCAGAGAGTGATGACAGTGACGAAAGCTCTGCATCAAGTAATACGCGAAAGTACAATGCTGACACTAAGTCTCGCGGCTCTGAGTCGCATGAATCGGACCAACGTTTGTATACGCATGATGGTCGGTTGCGACCGGTTGCCTACAGAAGATTGCCCCAAAAGTACAACACACGAAGCCGAACGCAATCAAGCTCGGACGAATCGGGACAAAACAGCAGCGGCGAGGAGGGTGAGGAATCTTACGAACATTATTGAGTTAAATAAAGTACGAGATGATTTTTAAGTTGTTGTACCATGTGTTTCATAAAAAAGCTGTCAAACTAACAGGTTTGTTACTTAGTTATTTGTTTATTTTATTTAGAGGGAAGTATATTGAACTTGAGCAGCTTGTCATAGACGATACTAGTGAATAGGTTCTCAATTGGCTAAATGCAAAACAAGCATGTTTTAGTTAGTTTATATTTTCATAAACATTTACCATTGGCAAGCTTTTGTCAATTTGAAAGCTGTCGAGTCAGTCTGAGTCGTAGCGTCGGTAATAAGTATTCCAGAATGTCTTCTAGCGTTTACGCTGCTGTTGCTGGTAGTGGACTTCAGGTCAGTCAGGATAGTCGTTAGATGATTTGTGGCTGTCAGCTAGTAGCGTATATACAAACCAAAGAATATAAATAGAAATTATTCAATGTAGAGAATCTATCCTATAATACACTAAAATCTATGATCCTCAAGCAGTACAACACGAGAGAATGTTTCTACGTTCTTTTTCGTAACCGGTTTCTTCGATGATCCGCATTCGGATCCGTTTTCTGTTCAATTTTCCTTCCGATCACGCGTAGACCCTTGGACGCAATCCGGTTCAATTTCGGTGGCTTATATTCACCTTCGATCGGTTCAATTTCATACTTTTGCAAACCATCACCTTCGTCGATCACGGTACGTGTACCATACTTTAAGGGTACGGTAAAATTTTTCTTGTGCTTTTGCTGATAAATGTCATAAAAAAGTATGGTCAAATTGCCGATTACATCGTTCGTTGTCGGACTGTACTCCTCCCGTGGAAGAGCATCTAAATGTTTTTTGATCTGCTCGTACGTTAGTGGATTCGAGGCGTCCCCAACATACACCGCAGGCTCGATTTCAGTTTTCGACATCCTGGGAGCAGCTACCGTCTCGCCTGCTTCCGCCTTAACATGATTAGCTTGATTCGATGGCATGCAATGACAAACGAATCCTCCCTGACGATCAGTACCAAAGCTTAAATCGTACTCTTTGCGCTTCGATCGCGGTACGCTTGGTAGTCGTCGTAAGAATCTATTTCTTGCCCGGAAGTTTGACCTCTCGGGCAGGTGCGTATGATAAAAGAATGCCCGTGGGTCAGACTCGCAGGGACTAAAGGTAAATTTGTCATCTCTCAGTGGGTCCAAAATACTGCGCCTTAGCCTCGAAATTTCATTATGACTACTACTACCGTGCGCAAATGTATCAGATGCTGTACTATTGAAATGGTTAGCAAACGCCTTATTTAGCACATACCGTCTGTTATGGCAGTCGCACTGACAGTCTGTAATGTAAAAAAGGTTCACCATTAGATTATTTCGATCCGTATTCATTTAACTGGCACGGATCTTAGCTTACCACGAAGAGGATGATCTGCATATGCCTGTAACTTCACCTTCGAACATCTGTGCTTCTTTTTCGGTTCCAACACTTCAAAATCGTAAGTTTCGTAACTATCCTTTTCACAGCAGCACGGTTTTTCCACGTCGTAATGATAACGGTGGGATCTAAGAGGAAGCATGAATAGAAAGTAGGCGAAAGTCACTTGCTTTTTTCGCTTGGTTCACTCGTTTCGCAGATATTCTTCACTTTTTTAGAACTTACTTTCGGCAACCGGGATCTGGCAACACCTCAACTGCCGCATCTAGCCGATCGTAGGTTTCTTTGTGACAATCCGTAAACTTTTCCACGTCGTAGTGATAGTTGCGAAGCTTCCGACAATCTGGATCTTTTGGGGCTTCCACGTCAAAGTGATGTCGACAGCAAGGACATTCGTTGCAGCACTTTTCGTGTGGATATCCATCCCTGCTGTGGCAGGATTTCCGAGGCAGGGCGCTACCCAGCTGTACCTCGACACAGATCACCACAATAAGACTAAGCGCGATCCAATGGAAGAACTTCATCTTTTCACTCAGCAAGTGCACTGGAAGCTGACCAACAGTTACTGGAATGCTTTATAACATTTCCTCACCCAAAACTCAATGCACATTTCTGGAAACAAAGTCTTGATAAAGATTGGGTCACTTTTCAACAAACAGCAAACATACCCATGCTGGGGGTCAGCATTTGCCTGCGGTAGAACGGTTGTGGAGCATGAGTTACGTAAAATGCCTCCAGGAAGGTCACGTAGTGAAACTGCTGAGTGGCATTACACCATAGCACAATACATTGCAGCGCACCAGCGGGTCTGTTTATTCATAGCGCTCACCATGTTTTAACACGTTTTCTGCCGTAGAAAGGATTTTGTCCCGATAAGCATTTCTGCATGTGCGTAGCGTAGTGGAACTACAAACTAGACGCGTTCGCGCCGGTTCAACATACTGGCGATATTAACAAATGCTTTTGGAAGATAAACGTTATGCATGACGTGAGGACTATATAAGAAGATGTTACGTGTGTTTTTTAAGTCTTAGCTACTACTAAGTAAATGTTTTTTTTTAATGTTTTCTTCGATATTTTTAAACTTTCCTTCAAAGATTCATTCAGATAAAAAAGTTATAACAATAATTCTCCGAATAATGACTCAGACAGGCGTTGCGGGGTTTGGATGGGCTTACCAAATGGATCACTTAATCATTTACAGTCGTACAGTCGTAAATGCGCGTGCGAGCATGTTTTGCTAAAGATTTCAATTAACACCGAGCGTGCTGTTGACTCGTGCTTTAACGAATACATTGTGTCATCATCCCGTACTTGTAAATCTCAAAACAAAAACGGAATCCAATCAAGATCCTCTCCTTTGACAATACAAAATTTTTACACAAAATTCATTTGTTTAATAAAATATATTTTGGGGTTTGCAGGAAACCCCATCGCCACGAACGGTTACTAAAGTCATGTTAATTGGAGCACCTTAATAGTTGAAAAATGTGGGACATGCTCTTCAACCTGAGCCTTATCAAAGTGCACAGACCGCACCTTGCAAGCTCTAATGACGAAAAGGACAGCTTTTGTACGCAGTTGAAGATAGAGTCATACTTAATGCTCTGGTCGGACATGAGGATGCTTACAAACTAATAAAAGGAAGCCTCAGCGTCCACCAGTTGACTAACGACAATGACTTTCGGCATATTAACTTTTCCTCCATCAAACATATGCCCACTTGTAGTACCTTCTTCCAGCGCGCACATTAAATGTACACCAGGAGATCACTACTCTAGACATATTCCTAAACTGATCACATTCTCATCGATAAAAGGTTCTTCTCGGATATCAAAGATGTGTAGACTTACAGGACCATATCGTGGCTATGGTGAAACTACGTTATAAACTTACCGCAGCTAATATGCTGCGTGGTCATCCCACGTTAAAGCTAAAAACGGATTTGCCTAAGCATGCTGAAGTGGCACGGGACTGCGCTAGAGGAAGCGCTGCCTGAAAACAACACAATCGAGGCGTTATCCTTAAATATTCACTGGCGTATGGTGAAACAAGTTATCAGCAACGCTGCTAAATTAACGATCAGCTATATATCCCGTAATGATTTGGAGGAATGAATGATGAGTGCAGGCGATCACTATCCGAAAAGAATGCAGTGCGTACCAGAATGTTCTTTGGTGAGACTCCTCACAATGTAGAAAACTGCAGAAAAATCGTGAGGTTGATTTATCCAAGAATAGATGCACCGTTTTGTAGCGACGCACGAGCAATTGTTACAGCATCTGTCTCAGTCGGGGGAAATTCATAAGTTGTACTCAATGTTACATGTAACACAAAGCGGATGCAGAAGGGGAAATCCTGATGGATGAACGAGAGATGATCGACAAGAGGATGTGCTGCGAGGTTTTGATATCCGAGGTACGGTTTTTATCAGTTCTCCTCAATTTCTTGGCTTCTCAGATAAAATTGATATCATCGTCCGTATATCTGCGGCGGAGTGCGAAGCGCACACTCGACTAAAACGCGAAGCCATAAGTATTGAATTGAGAATCAAAGCAACAAACACGAAGTTTGCTGGAGGCTCTGACTGTGATAAGTAGCAGAGTATCAGTGGGCGGCGACGATCTAGAGATAGAAGAGGAGTTTTGCTACCTTGGTGCGATCGTAACTACGGATATATACCCAAACAGTGAATTCCGTAGGCGCATTGTGCTTACTATAGACTGTACAAATTCCTACAATCCAAACTACACTCCATCCAGATACGAAATGTAGTATATAACTGCTACTTCCGGTAGGCTTTTATCACCATGAGTCTTGAACGATATTGGCGGAGGACACCAAAACGCTTGCCATTTTAGGGTGACGGGTGTTACGGACTATTTTTGACGGTATTTGTGAGCAGCAAATGCCAGTCATGCTACAAACCAGCTGATATGAATTAATAATACTGACGCATACGAAGTAAATGTAAGCAATATTTTATTTTTTTGCTACTATGTACAAACATGTACGCAACGACGATGAGCAAAACCTGGGTTTATACTAGTATATCACAACTGAGACCACCAAACTATACACGTCATAATCATTCATGGCAGCGTACTAGACCACAAGCGCGGGCTCTGGATCATCAGATGAGCGTGTTTTGCGGAAATACTTTTTTGCAAATGGATAATCATATTCCTCGCTCTCGGGCTCGTAGCTTTCCATATGCGAGGGGCAGTCACATTTCTTCTTCAGTTTCGAACACTTCGAGCAGTGCTTCGTCGGCTGTTCTGGAGAATAATCCTCTTCCGTGCTTTCAACTTCCTCAGTGCTGGATCGATCCTGACAACGATCACACACCGGTGCATCCTGCTTTACTACGTTGAACTTGGGATCCTTATTTTCGACCTTGCCGTAGCAGATGTCGAAATAGTTCTGATGCTTCGGATTACACGGTGCTCCCTCTTCTTCTTCCGACGAACAAATGCGACAGTTAAAACGCTTACGCTTGTGTGGCTTGAGTTCCAGTACATGCATGTTGGCTTTGTACATCCGTTCCTCCGGGATACCTTCGTGCTTGGGTGCGGGTGCAGGCTTCATAGGCTGAGCATGCACATACAAGCCTGCTTCATTAACATTGTTTATTTTTGCATACTCCTTTGCCAGCTGATAGCTTATTATGTCGGCAGGATATTTGCTGTATACAAATATAAAGATCATTTAAATAAAAACATTCATATTAGACCCACAGCAAAGTTTAGATGGTTTTCAATATTTTGATTACCGTTTCGGTTGATCTGGATGATGTTCAAAGCCGCATTCACATGATCTGGATTTTGCAAACTTAGGCTCAACATGATCCGGAGCTAATGGACGAATGCGATATTCCTGCTCACACGAACAAACATCCGGCTTTGGTTTAAATTCAAGTGGCTTAGTCACGTTGCATTTTTTCTTCTTATAAAACGGAAACGGTTGAGGTGGTGGACCACGGACAATTTCCAACTGGCATTCGCATTCGTTGCGGTTACACTTGTTGCACTTTGCATCCACCATGGCCAGTGCCACTAGGACAAACACTAGCGCCAAAACGATCCTCATGATATGACTATATGTGTGCACTACCTTCTATCACAAAACTGTGCTGAACTTGACCGTCAAAACGACTGACGGAACCAAAGAGGCTAAGGGGACATTTTATACCTTTGTCCAATCGTGGCCCTGTTGTCACTGTGTCGAACTATGAACGTGGTGCCGTTCGATTGTTATGCCGCCAGAGACTATCCAAGGTCACATGCCGGTGTGCTTGCAGGTGGTATATACTGTCACCTGGCAGAAAGCACAGACGACGTGCCTCGGCATGATTCCAACGGCTGCGCTACGGTACTGCTACGGTTACATCAAGTGTCGTGTATTTGGCTTCCAGTCAACAGCGAAGTCAAATGTTTATAGTTGATGTTTTCAAGCACGAAGTTACAGCGAACTGGTCGTAGGTTATACATGCATACCGGAACAAGCTTTCATTCTGCTTCCACTTTAATCAATTTTACTTAAAAACAGCGACAAAAGAGTTCATTTAGACCTTTAACCATTTAATAGTGTTTTTTAAGGTCATGTCGGCAATATCGAAACTGAATAAAAATTTTGTACAACAGAGTTATATTTTTGTAGAAGTTTAGTAATATTTTTTTCCAAAAACATCCATAAAAGGAAATGAAGAGTGCAAAGGATCTAATAGATCAACCAAAAAACATACAGTACCGGCCAAGCCTTCGTATAAACTATAAGGACGATCGGGTGCAAGTAGCTGGTCTGCAAATATAGTCGAATTTAAAAATTCGGCAAATTTTGCAGCACGATACAAGTAGCGTTTTTCTCCCGTCAAGCGATACATTAACAAAAAGGCATAACCGTTCCCTGCCACTCCGTGGCAAATCCCCGGTCCTTTACGGAGTAAACCTTGGCGCCAGATTGTGTCAGTGCATCTTCGGCAGCATTGTAGATACTTTTCTTCCTTGAATATTAGAAATGCTTTAGCGAAAAGATAAATCGCCCCAGCGCAGCCATGACACCAGTGTACAAGCATTCTATTCGAATCAAGACGTGTTGGAAAGTTCCCATCGCTGCTTTGCAGTGTAAGTATGTAATCGATAGTGCTTTTTATATCCGAAAGATCAGATGTTGAAGCACGAAATTGGCCATTAGCATCTCGCTCGAACCAAGGCGATTCGAGGAGAGCGTGTAAAATCGCACAAATTCCATGAGCAGCACCCAGATACGTTTTTTCGTGATATTCATACATTAACGGCGGTGCAATTTGTAGCGAGGCTGCCATGCATCGTCCACGGTTCATTAAAACTTGACAAATTGTGGTAATCATCTCGTTTTTGATCGGTTTGGATGCAATTATCTGGTTTAACCAGTATGCCCCATGCAAGAAACCCGCCCTGCCAACCAGAACTTCATCCGCATCGTATCCGGCAGCACTGGAGCAAGTTGGGTATCCTTTTAAAAACATTTTCACATCGTTTTCCATGTCTGTTATGTTTTTTAGATCATGAGAAATCACTGCAGAAACGGCCGCAATCCCAGAATCTCCACAAAGAAAAGCTACGTAATCCTTGCTAGAATGTTTTTTCCTCATAGTTTGTCGCTTAGCTTCGCCGATGTATTTCGTTGCAAATTCCAAACAAGGTTACATATCTCTAGTTTCGCTCGATAGACTCAGTTTCCAGAACATGAAAGCGATACCTGCAACGATTGGGAGATGTTTTATTTCTGCTAACATTTTTTCGAAGGCTTTCCTAATTTTACCTGCAATCCCAACATAGACATCCTCGCGCATCTTTGTGTTCGTTTGACTCTCAATCATTTCTACTAACTTTTTAATAAGCTCAACTACACTTGCGCGCGGTACCAACTGATGTTGCTCCGCGCCATGCACTTTTTCTTCGTAGTCAGCAAAAGGATTAGAAAAAAATCGGTCAGACATTCTGATGCAGTTCAAGTTCCGGCAAACCACTCGTAAAAAGCAAAATTTTGATACGACGCGAAATGTAAACAATCGAAAGATAAACAAACCTTTTTGACAGTACTAATACTGGCAACACTTCCACATTTGACAGTTTCTTTGCTGAATGACGGATATAAATATTTACATTCCACCACATTCATCTTGCAAAAAGTATTTTACGTAGGTCTAACTTTGCCTTTGCGCAGTGAAATCTGAGAAACATTCCGAGCTGAAAGTATTACATCGGTGGAGGCACAATGTCTTGGTTTCAAGATCTGGCTGGTAAAGCAGAAAACATACTTACGAAAATAGATCAGAATGCCGCAACCGTACTACAAACCCGACCAGGGTCTGATGATGTGGAAGGTGTTCCATTACTGGAGGTCAGTGTCATGACGAACGAAGTTGCTTCGCAGCAAGGAACCAAAACGAGGGTTGTCTCGAAAAGTTCATTGCTTAACAAAAAGGTGCCCAGAGGAATGATACGTTCCGGTTCTAATGCGTCGTATGAAAAAAACCAAGAACCAGAAGCTGAAACACCTTCCCTGAAGTCCGAGAAGCAAAACATGTCCGGATCCTCGTCCAGGCGTAGTTCGCTGAACTCAAAGAAGGAGGGAACCGTCATTGATATGAGTGAGCTAGTAGCTAAGAAATTAACCTACACCGAGCGGGAGCCGAATTATTCGATCGAAAAGGAATTGGCAGCAATCAAAATAGTCCTCGCGGAAATTAAGGCCGAACGCGATGAATTGAAAAGCGAGCTTGATACGGCACTATCACAACAACTGGTCAATGGAGAAACTGAAAACAAACTATTAGAGCTTGAGGTGCTGTGTCAGAATTTATCAGAAGAAAAAAACATTTTAGCTGGCAAGCTGCTCAGCATTGAGGAGGCAAATGGTAAATACGTCAAATCCATTTCCGAGTTGGAATCAACGATTGCGAAGCACATACAGTGCGAGCAGGAACTAAATAGCAAGTTAGAGACTGCGAAACTGGAGACAGAGAATGCCCTGGCCGAATTGCAACAATATCGTGTTCGTGCCCATGCAACGTTACAATTGAAAGAGAAAACTATTGAACAGTTAAAGGAACAAATGCATAGTGGAAGCGCTGATGGTAGCATCAGCACAAATGATGTGAAATTTAGCAACGCGGAACAGATATTGCAGATTGAGCTGGAGCAAACAAGGCAAGAGAAAACAAACCTTTTGGAGGAACTAAACAATCTTAACGAACGCATGAAGCAACGTGAAGCACAGTGGATGAGTAACGAAGAAAAGTTACGTGTAACTGTACAAGGATTGGAACAGAGTGTACAGCGTTTTCAGCAACAAGCATCATTCGAGACGGATAAGTTTAAATTGCTAGAAGAGGATTTCACAACAAAGCAGAAAGAACTAGTGTCCGCCCGGGAAGAGCTAATCAAGCAACGGACAAGCTTCACGTTACGGTTACATGAGAAGTATGTTATTCACGAGGTTTCCTTGTGTTAAGAATTAGTAACTCTATTGTGTTATTTCAGGGAATCGGAGAACAACAAGCTTCGGAACAAAATACACGCTCGTCCAGTTAGTCCACTAAATGATCACGAAGATCGATTAGCTTCACTGACACAATCATTAGTTCAAAAGCAAACAGCATTAGAGACGGTTACTGCTGAAAGAAATGCTCTTCGCATACAACTGGAAAAATTGGAAGTATGTTTTAATCATATTACGATACAAACAGAAGTTTAAACGAATCTACCTCAATCCATTCTAGAACCAGTACCGAAACACTGCATCTCAAGTGAGGCAACAGCGTGCGGTTTATTTAAACAGTAATGTGACTGATGATGGTAATTGTTGTCTAACAAGGCCCAAGTATCTACAAATCCAAAACAAATATATCAAACTGTTTTTCGTTTTTCAGCAAAATCACAAGTTCCAAACTTCATGCTGGAAACACCTTTTGATAACAACGTGGCGCGAAGGATGAAGCGGGCATATTCCTCGCTCGATTCCATTGGCATACGATTGGGAGTGTTTCTGCGTCGTTACCCGTTGATTCGTATACTTGTAATAGTCTATGTCGCCGTCCTGCATCTGTGGGTTATGTTCGTGCTTCTTTCCTCTACGCCTACATAGGATAAGTGCCTAATCGTATTTGTGTATTTTAACAGTAAAAATTAAATACATTTATATGGATGCTTCATCCATTATGTCAGCCAAATAGTATACATATTTTTGTTCGAAATGAATTTTGTAAAACGTACGTCCTGCAGATCCTTTTGAAATCTTCGCTGCGGTGTAATTGGTTACACCACATGTTTGCAACCGACGTGTGGTGTAATTATCAGCAGTCAAATGTCATTCGTGGCTCCCGAAAGGTAAACAACAACAAATCGTGCAATCGCGATCAATTTCTGGTGAAAATTCAGGATGGATTTCGATAGCCCTGACTGTGTGGAAAAGGATTTTCCTGGTTTGTACGCCTCCGATGCGAGCGGAAAAAGCAAAAAAGATGACAAAGATTGTGCGTGTCCTGCTTTTGTGTAGTTTTGTGACCGCAAGTGTGAAAGCTGCAGGAAATGCTAACTGTTTGGTTTCTTTTTTGTTCTATCTACATTCAACAGTTAGTGACGCTGATCCGGAAAAGGTCAGCAAAAAGGAACTGCTAATAGGCCGCAGAAAGGATAAGAAGGAAAAGAAAACGGCTTACGCCACCTTGGAGGGTGAAAGCTCACCGGAAGAGGAGCTCGAAACAAAGTAAGCTTGCAGCAACCCCGCAGGCTGTGCTGGCAGTGCATGTGCATTCGTCACAATTGCGCCGCTCAGTCGCACTTGCATTCAGTGCTGAAAAACCTGTGTTCTATTGGTACGTACCGTAGGCATGTGGAGTAAATCGATATTTTTCTTTGGCAGGAGCCCTTCGAAGACTAAAAAATCCAAAACATTCAAGTTCCCATCGAAGAGCAAGGAAAAGAGGGAAAAATCGCGCGAGAAGGACAAGGAAAAGCCGGAATCTTCGAAACAGGAGGAAAGCAGCAAGGCACCGGAGAAAAATGAAAAAGAAAAGGAAAAGAAAAAAGATAAAGATAAAAAGGAAAAGGATAAAAAGGAGAAATTGAAGGACAAAAAGGACAAAAAGCTGAAGCAGGGCAGTGTCAGCGAGGAGGTACTGGAGCTAGGCGATGCGCAACCCATTTTTGGCGTGTCACTTGGTTTGGCAACCGAACGTAGTCGTTGCCACGACGGTGTGAATCTGCCGTTGGTTGTTCGCGATTGTATCGATTATCTGCAGGAACATGGTCTACAAAGTGAACAGATATATAAGGTGGAGGCTGTCAAAACAAAGCTACAGCAGCTGAAACGCACCTACAACAACCGCGAGGGATCGTGCATCAGTGAGATGGACGTACCGATTGCCTGCGGACTGCTGAAGATGTTTTTGCGCGAGCTTCCGGAAC